>NW_025814845.1:175248750-176745000 GCF_022079265.1 Lynx rufus
GCCACCTTCCAGGAAGAATACCAAGGTCACTAGGAGCCTGGGGCAGACCCTTTCCTAGCACCTTTCGTGGGGGGCAGCTGTGGCCATTGCACACACCTTGATTTTGGACTTCTGGCCTCTACAACTGTGAGACAATACATTTCTGCTGTTCTAAGCCACCCAGTTCATGGTACTTTTTATAGCAGCCTCAAAACACATAGAGCATTTTCTCACTCCAGCTGACTGTCATAGGAGAGACTCAGTTCAATCAGGGTATGTAAGTTCCAAAGACAATTACGGGGGTTGCATGCATCCTGGAAAGGGAAGAGGGACCAAAGAAACATGCTTGCTTGAAGTGGGTGCCCTTGGACTGAATGTGGCTGTGGGCACTTTATACAGTCACCCCTCCATGACCATGCTCTTTTCCACGTTAATGGATAAATCTCCATCGTGTAGGACATTTAGTTCTGTAATGCTTTCACTTTTCGGCAGCTCATCCTCACAGCCTCCGAGGGGCAGACAGGATGGTCCTGTGACACAGGGACGAGTGGGAAAGAGGGGCCAGGTCTCTGGCCTTCCCTGGCTCCTTTGGGATTTGGCTGTTTTTTATAGGCCCTGTTCTTCGGTGCTGTAGGATGAGGCAAATAGTGATTTCCTTAATACCTTCCTGGAACTGGGCTGGGGGGGCAGGGGACAAACAAACAGGAAAAGTCAATTCCAGTGACACTGCTGCACGTTGGGGGTTGTGTGCATTGAAGTGGCAAGCTGATATCTGAATGAGAATGAGATCTTTCCGGAACACAGCATGAGTCACTGCAGGTAGGATCAGACCACTGATGGTTATATGCGGGATTCTAGCCACCCCTTTGGGACTGCAGTCCTGGGAAGTCAGAGATTCTGATGAGAGCCCAGAAAAGTCAGCATTGAGATTCTACAAAGAATGGGATTCCTTGGTATGGGCAACCACTATTCCTCCCACTCTTCAAACAGTATGTCCTTGCCTTAAATATATTTTGGGGGGCACAGTTGGTTGAGAGTCTGACTCTTGATTTCAGCTCAGGTCATGATATCTTGGTTCGTGAGACTGAGCCCTGTGTTGGGCTCTGGGCTGACAGTGAGGAGTCTGTTTGGGATTCTCTCTCTCTCTCTCTCTCTCTCTCTCTCTCCCTCTCTCTCTGCCCCTCCCTTGCTCTCTCTCTCTCACAATAAACTTAAAAAAGTAATAATAATAAACTTTTTTTTGATACCAAGAATAACATTGAACCACACTAGAGAAAATCAAAAAGTAAAATGAAATGGAAACAATATCACCCTTGGGGCGCCTGGATGTCTCAGTCAGTTGAGCACCCAACTTAGGCTCAGGTCATGATCTCACAGTTTGTAGGTTTGAGCTTTGTGCTCTCAGCACAGAACCCACTTTGGATCCTCTGTCCCCCCTGCCCTCTCTGTACCTCCCCTGCTCATGTTCTCTCTCTCTCTCTCTCTCTCTCTCTCAGAAATAATAAATAAACATTAAAAAAAAGAAACAGAATTGCCCATAATTCCATAACCCTAATTTGATTAAGTAAAATATAGTATAACCGTAAAATGGAATTTTATTTGTTTAAGTGGGAATTTTAAAGAATTTACATAAATGCTTAGTAAAAACGTTTACTGAAAAGAATCAGAACATTAAATTCTATGTACAGTATGATCTGGAAAACTATGTTCAGAAGGAAATATACCAGGCATATACTAGATCAATTTTACCATCTTCTTGATAGTTTTTGCATCGTATAAATGTTTCACAGTGTTTTAAAAGTTACCTGCTTTCCAGAGTTCAGAAAATGTTCTGTTTTATTTCCTTTTTATTTTTCTATGACCCAACTAAGTATTCACTTTCTTAATTCAGCTGGAATGTTTTCAAGAATGCTGTGGCCTCCCCAACCTTTTTTAAAAGTTGTAGACCGACAACCATAGGATGCTGAAACTAGACAAAGTCTTTGGAGGCCAACTTGCTATGGAGATGGAAACCAAAACCAAAACGGTTTATCTCTGAGTAGCCAGGTGTCCCAGAACACCTGTCCCAGCCCTGCGTCCTTAGTGTCATGCTGTTCAACAGGCCACTCGAGCAACAAACTGGCATTGCACCCAGGTTGACTTGAAATGGAGTATACTGCACAGGAATGTGAAAATTGACAAGAAAGGCATAGACATGACATTAGCCACTGTAACTTGTATTCGGTCAAATCAGCTTTTACCTTATTTTCTCTCATATTGCAAGTCCTCTGAGATCTATACTTAGGCATCAGGTTATTATTGCTTATTCCTGGCCCAGCGCACTGTTTCATCACCACCCAGCACTGCCTCTCTTGACCGTAGATGCTAGTCTACACCAGTCGTTCTCTAAGTGTGACTCAAATACCCTTGGAGGTCCCCGAGACCCTTTTAGGGAATCCACTAGATCTAAACAATTTTCATAATATGAAGACATTGTTTGCCTTTTCTATTCTGATTCTTTCATCAGTTTCCAGTATCATTTGCCAGAGGCGGCTGCATAATGTGTGAATCAAAACAGGCTGAATACAGAAGCCATGAGAACCCAGCTGTCTTCTATTAAGGCAGACATAAAAGATTCACAGCAAGTAGAACAATGCCACTCTTCTCACTGCATTTTTTTTATTTTGAAAAAATAGCTGTTTTTCATAAAACATATCATCTATGCTAACTTGGAATGGGTTTGCTATTGTTATTTTTGAGTAAATTATTATATAAATTTTTTTTAAATTTTTCTCAGTTTTAATTTCTAATAATGTCCATATCAATAGATGTAACCCACATAACCGAAAGGTCTCTGGGGTCCTCAATAATTTTGAAGGCCATAAAGGAGGCTGGAGACCAAAAGGCCTGGGAACTGCTACTCGACCCCCAACCTCGGTAGTGCCCTCCCTACCCTTGCTGCTGCTCTAGGACTACAGGCCCTTGAACAACTGGTGCCCTGAAGAGTGGATGGTTTGGAAGGAATTTTCTGGATCATGAGGTTGAAGTCCCTGGGGGAATATCCCACCAAGACTTCCTTCGGGGTTTCAGGGACAGCAAGCAGCAGAACGTTGAGGGAGTGTGCAGGGAAGGGAGGAGGGACTGGTTAGAATAGGACCTGGCTCCCTTGGTTTTTGGGAGTTAGGGAAGAAGAACTGGGGGGATAAATTGATAATTAAGAGAAGAAAGCTATAAAAGGAGTATGCCTTCCTGGGCCCTTCACTCTGCTTTCAGACCTAAAACACCCTAAATCAACCATAACTCGTTTATCTTTAGCACTGATATCTGCTGCAATCGACTTCAGAAGGCTTCACAGCTCATGGGAATATCTCCCCAAGGCATGAAGTTTTAAAATTTGGGGCAGAGCATGTCATTTGACTATTACAGATAAAACACTGACAAGCAAATTCCCATGGAGAATTCTTGCACTCGATGAGGGAAATGATGCATAAACTTGGTTGCACATTAGAATCACCTGGAGAGCTTGGAAAACTCTAGATGCCCAGGCCCTGGGAGTAGGACCAGGTTTCAACAGGTCTTGGTCTCTCCAGGAGATTCCAATGTGTGGTCAAGTTTGAGAACCACAAAATGAGGGAGGCAGAAGTCAAGACTGTAAGCCACACCTGGAAATGGACAGGGACCATTATTGGCTGAAGAGCAAAGGGGAGGGGGGTGTGAAGGGGATCCCGGAAAAACAGACAGACTTCACACCCTAGTTCCAGGTCTCAGACAGTCATCTTCTTCCCTGATACTTCCTGTTCTGAGCAGTTCTCTGGATTCTCCTTCCTCTCAGCTGGGCCTTGGCTCAGCCAGTCCACAGCGGGCACAGCCCTGGGACAATGGAAGGGGAGAGAACTTTGTAGTTTTGTTTCTGGTTCTCCAAATCAACAATTTTGGTCACAGATCAGACTGCTAAATCTTTACACATCTGAAAGTTAGACTTTGATGGGCTTGTTTTTCCTCCCCTGTCTGACTCACAGAATGAGTCATATCAAACCTTGTTAATCTCCACTGGACTAAAAGAAGGAAGGGCAGAAGGAGAAGGCTTCCTTTCTTCCACTCTGGGTGAGAGTTGGGCTGAGGCTGAATTCCGAGCTGCCTTCTGAGCCCTCATCCCAGCCCTGTGTGCTGCCTCGGTGACTTACCGACTTACCCCCGGACCTTTGCCCACCCTCTGGGGAACCCACACACTTACAGCACCAGTGAACTGTGGCCGGGGCACCCCCGATTTCTCTCTGGCATCTCTGTCCCCTGAGGTACCTGAGAAAACTTTTGATGAAGAGTATTGTCTGACAAGTAAGTGTCTTGGCGACACAAAATTCTGGAGCAGGGAGACCTCTTGAAGTCTTAAAGAGAAATGTAGCCCTCTTAGCTTTTCCCCCGGGCAGGTTGACACTGCAAACATCTAGGAGTTATATTCATTCCTGTCCCCTGAGAGTTGAAGGAGACAAGGTGAAATTCTCTCCTTTCTGACCCTACCTGCCTCTCTTTGTGGCCGTCAGAGGTTGTGACCTGTGCTGTGTTGCACCTGGCCCCACATGCTCGGGTCTGACATGCAGAAGGAAGAATTCACAAGCCATCTACCCATTCTTTCAGTGACCATCTACTGGGCCTGTGTGACAGGCACCAAGACTCAGGACGAGACATGTTTCCTGTCCTGGGGAGCTGGCATCCTAACGGAGCGACGGCTGCCCAGGGTTGCGCAGGGAGAACACAGCGAGGGACCCCTCAGGGTGCTGCAGACACAGAAAGGAGTGGTCACAGCTCCTGAAGTCAGAGCTCACAGCCGGGTGAGCCAAGTGAAAAAGGCTGAGGGTTGGCGGGTGTGGCCACTTGTTATAAATGTCCATATTGCTGGCCCTCGCAGCCCAAACAGGTGGAGAGCAGGGAGAAGTCTAAAGGAGTGACCCTGTCACTGTGTAAGGGTAAGGCTACAAGGCAGGTGTCCTCGAGGTGCCGTGACATAGGCTCCGGAGCCTTCCACTGCTCCTGGCCTTGCTGACTGGGGTGCTGCGGGAGGGTTGTAGTCAGGATGCTGATCACCTGCACCACCCTCCGGGGCCAGCTGCAGCTGCTCCTGGCAGGGGCTCCCCGGTCCACTCAGGAGCCCCCATCCCCGCTATCAGTTGGCTCTGGGATCAGCTTGCCATCAGACGACCGCTCAGAAAGGATTTCACCTTTTTCATATTTTGCTCAGCGTCAAAGAAAGAGTTCCTGGTGCATTCAGCAGACGTTCATTGAGGAGCTACTATTGTGCCAGGCGCCATGCTGGGCAGTGGAGATAAGGGAGCGAATTAGATGCGGCTCCTCATGAATGTAAAGCAGCCACACCAGTGTAGACTGCAGTACAATAACAGATGTACTGTGAGGACAGAGGGGAAACAACTAAATCTGCCCTGTGAGAACCAAAGAAGGCTTCCTGAAGGAAGTGGTAAGGGACCCAAGCCTGAGAGAGCATTACTGTGGCAAAATTTCCCTGACTCCCACTCACTACTTGCCCCCTGCCGCAGTTCTAGACTGTGTCAGCGACAGCCTGACACCCTCAGAATGGAGCCCGCAAAGCCTGGGGTGGAGCCAGTTAAGAAGCAACCTTCATCCCTTTGTTCTCAGAAAGCCAGTTATAAATGCATTTCAGACCTCTTGGTTTCTCAATTCTTCTGAAGTTCAAGTTCAAGTTCAAGATGGCTGCTACGAAAGCTTCTTTGTTCACAGTCAGGCCCCCAGCTTTGGCAAAGTAGAAATGCTGTTTCCGTTGTTGGCTCCATTAGCTTCATCACACATTATAGAGTGAAGCAGAAACGTCAAAGATCTCAGTGTCTCTGTGTTGCAAAGTCAGAGGGTGGAGGGACAAACTCAGCCTGAAGCTGCTTGGAAGGAAAGAATAGGGGTACCTGGGAACTTGGGGTGCTAGAGAGGCAAAAGGTGAGGTTGCTTTGAGGTAAGTCAGTGCGTGGAATATTCAGGCACGTTCAGAAGCTTGAGCATGCAAAGGTTGAAAACACAGCTATGGAGAAGATGTGAATACCTAATGCCCTGTGCTGTGTGTGTCTGTGAGTGTCTGTGTTCTCTACCCAACCTAACTCCAAGAGTCAAAGCCAAGGCATAAGGTGGGGCATGGAGATACTGAGTTACGTTTTGCCTGTCACGTCAGAAGCAGCTGTTGTGGTCACAATGCCATCTGCTTAGCCAACCTCTTGAGGGTCAGAAACAGTCCAAAGAGTTTGTGCAGTGCAGTAAATTCTAACCTAGCAAAACATGCACTTCACGGCATGGGAAAAGGTCTTTTCCCAGTTTCATCCCAGATCATCCCCACCCAGCTCTTTCTCATCCTTCTAAATAATCAAGTACTTAAAGGAAAGCTTCTTGGCCCCAAAACTAAGTCAGTTCCCTCATTCTATGCTCCTTAGTACCCTGTCCTGTTCTTTTGTGCACATAGCACAATTATAATCAGATAAATAATTGTAATTACTTATTAATTTTGCCTTCCTGCTTTATGCCCATCGGTTTAATATTATATCATTGTCAAATGAATGAAATGTCAGTTCACATCTAAAAGTCTCTATGATATGTAATAGCAAAAATCCAATTTAGAAAGATGTAGAGAGTAAATTATCCTTTTATTCTAAGGTCAGATTGCTTCCTTTGTATGTCTGTTTTCAAATCCACAAGCCCATATGATGGGAGTTAACCAGAGGCTGTGCACTTAACAGGGTGGCTGGGACATTTCTGGACACATAGGTGCACTTAATGCATGTGACGACATTTGGTGGCCATGATGACTAAGCCGCTCTTTAGTGCTCATTGAGATCATTATAGATTTCTATTTAGAGCACATTTACCCATAATGACAGTAGCAGTCATCACCATAATAGCTAACTCAAAGAAGCAGCTTTCATCCAGAGAACTGAGGGCTCCCATTTAGCTCCTTACTCCTGCCCCCCTTCAGACTGCCTAGGTAGATCCTACCTAACACACCTTCCAGTGCTTCCCTGTCCTGCCTTTTAGTGGAGCCCTCCCTGCTTCTCCAGCCTACGTCATCACACCTTGTCTAGAATCCCATAGCCTCTGCATGCTTAACCACGTGATCAAGCATTCATTTATTTCGTCCAACAAGTATGTGTCGTGCAGCATCTAACATGTGCCAAGCATTGGCAAATATTCGGAAATACATCTCTCCCTGTTATTTCACAGGTGCAAAGCTCGTGGAGGGGGTGACAGTGGAAGTGAGGGCCATGTTTTATGCAGTTTACCCCCCAATGCACTCAGAAAGGTGTTCAATAATAGAGTTCATAGATGATGTTACCTTCATTTCTTGACTAATCAATTCAGCATATGGGAGAGAGAATTGACCAATCCAAACTGAAAGGGAACAGGTATTAAATAAACCAAAGCAGGGAACAATGACAAAGAGGGGAATAGGAAGAAAATAGCAAACAAATATTCTTAGGAAGGGTTAAAGCTAGAAAATGCTAGCCTGTGGATTCACACAGCATCGTACATCAGACACTCCCCAGGGGAAGTTTCAGCTGCCGCTTCTGTGACACCACTGGGCGATGCGGTGAAGTGCAAAACAGGATGCATTCCAGAGAAAGCACCGAGAGATGGGAAAACAAAAGGAGGAGGGTAACTGTGGGGAATTACATTAATTCCTCAGAGACAGTGCACTGCTGGCTGACATATGTCACCCAACAGCAAAGTCTGAGCGGGCATGGGAATTCCACATTGTTAGAAATGCATTGAATACTCAACGAGCATTCAGTTTTCCATGAGGCTTGCTGAAACATATTCCTGTTCTCTCTTACTTCCTCCTGTGAGCATGGATCTATTTCTTACAGTCTGCAACAAGCCTAGTTAAGGGACAGACCAAAACTGGGGATTGTCCTCCCCAGGCAGAGCAACATGGCACCTCTACTCAGGCGCACACCCCGGTTTTTTCCATGAAAGTGAGACCACGAGAACCGTGAGGGCTTCGGTTTTCCCTACAGTTGAACATGTCACTGCTGTGCTGGAGAGAGCAGCACATTTGGTGTGGACCCCCAGAAAATACCATTGAATCTATAAATTTGATCATTTCTTTGTTGGTCCCTATTCAACTTAAACTATGGTCTCTCTCTCACCCAGTGAAATCCCTCCTAGAGCCACACCATCAGCCAGTCACTCAGTGATCAGAGCAGAGAGACAGAAAGCAAAGCACACTGATGTGCAAGGTGGAAAGAGCCCCAAGATTTGGGGGAGATGGAGGGGTGGATGGAAAGGAGATATTTGCCTGTGTCAGAGGAGAAAGAAACTTCTTTTTTTCAAACAACTTTCAGTTAAAAAGACAGATATCTAGCGCTGTAGGGATATAACTGATGACTCTTTCTTTAAAGTCCAAAGTAAGAGCAGATGGAGAAACAGAGCTTTCACCATTTGGGACGCTCCAGGCCCTTTTGGAAGGAAGAGCCCATTCTAGCAAAAAGAGACATGGGGGAAAGTCCTGGGAGGCAAAGAGGGAGAGGGCTGGTAAACCAAGATAACTAAATCTAAATAGGACACACAGGGAACTAGCCAGGGAGATTCACTGTAGTGAATGGCTGGCTGGCTGAGAGCTTGCCATTTTCTTAGTAAGGAGTAAGTGGCAGTTAGTATTAGGCTCCTATAAGAGGTTATCTGTTACTTGCAATGTCTACAGTTATTTGCATCACAATTGTGTAGCAAACTGTATGGGATCTGTTTCCTTCTCTGTTAACTTGCTTGTCATCATTAGAAAGTCCCACTTACATTTTTTTAATCCCCCCACTAAAATGACTTCAGTTCCAACTGGATTCACCAGGTATGTTGATGTGGATGCGAGGCTCCAGAATTAAGGCTGTAATGACTTATTCCCCAATCTGACGTTTATCACTGAAATGATCATGCTTTGTGTGGCATTTCTCCATCAGGGACAACACTTAACGTTCCTTGAACATCATGTCTCACCCTCTGGTTTTGAACGGAAGGACGAGGTGAGCAGCAGCTGGAAAGATATCATCCATGGATGGCACAGAAATTCCACACATGTTGCCCAGCTCCTTCCTTACTCAGAGCAGACATTGCTTATCCATTAGGTGCTTCTTCCTGCCAAGTTACTGTCTCACGATCCTTTCCCACATAACCACAAGGAAGTCACCCAAAATTGATTGGTATTGGTAGATGGGAGAAAACCTATTTGCCACCCAGTCCTATCTTACTTTGTTGTTTTCCAAAAGCCTTTAGAAAAATCATGTTCAGAGAAAAGTGTCAGACTTTATTCTTAATCTGTTCTTCAAAGTCTAGAATCTTAATGATATTTAGATACTCATATATGAGTGAACCAATTGCACTGACAGAATTGAAACAATACAGCAAGTATTAGTCATGTTTGACTATTATGAAATATACATACATACGTACATATAAAATATATGCATATTTTAAAAACCCTCTGAATTAAAAAGCTCTTCCAGGTATAATTAGATACTCCCTAATCTGTGAAGAATTCAACTCTCGTTGTCATCTTGGTTCTGGTATCCAGAAGGTGCAGCCCAGAGAAGCAGCCCCCAATGCAGTTTGCAAGATGTATTCTTGTCTGAGGGTGCTACACGCTACCCTGCAGCTATGAGTCAGAAAGCTCAGTGGGAAGGAGATGGTACTGGTGGGCTGGTTAAGAGGCCTCCTTTAGGGAGGCATGAGTTGGCAGCTCAGTGGAGGAGAAGCTGGCAAGAACGTCCTGAAGACGCCCTGAGGGAGCAAAGGAAAAGCTTTAAGTCCAGGTCAAGAGATGAAAGTGAGGCAGAGCCTGTTTCCACATTTATCAACCACCTTGGCAAACCAGAATGTCAATGTGGGCATGAACCTAGACCCCACACCCACCCCCCACCCCCCGCCCACAGCTGTTGTCAAAGTCTTTCAGAGAACAGAGACAGGAAAGAGTTCCAGGAACTCTTAAGAATAGCTTAAAGCCCCGAGATTCACACCAAGTTGCACTATAGCATTTTTAAGCCAAAGTTGGCTTTGTTGATCTAGCGCTCAGCCAGTCTTCTCTTTATACAGATGAGGAAATTAAAGCCCAGAGAAGTCAAGAACTTGAGCAAAGGTAGACAACAGAACTGGGATTGGGACCCAAGAGACCTGACGTTTAGTCCAGGGACTTTTTCTTTCCCTAGACCATGGCCTTGAACATCCAAGAGCAGGGGACCTCACAACTCAAGAGACTCACGACTGCATTGCTAGCCCATTGAGCTGTCACCTAGTTGAGGAATCATTCTTTGTGTGGAGGTCCTTCCTGGTGAGGCGCTTTAGAGCTTCAGTCGATGTCCATCATGAATCACTACTGTATGCCAGCATGGTGGCAGATTCAGATCGAGGTTATGAGGAAACAAATGGGTCAACGCAGAGAAAACTAATAGTGTGCTGACACTTCTGCTTCCTTGAATGAAGCATTAGGGCCTGAATTATTATAGCAGGAAATTCTAAACTACTATGGGAAGAAAAGGTGTGATTACTCACATCACTGTTAAAATTGCCATTTTCCACAAAGAGATTAATCACCAGCCATGAACCCTGCTGCACTTGGTATAAAGTATTTTCCTCTTCCCAATGAGTTCCCCCCCACTGGCAGAAGAATTTCTTATATATAATTAAATAATATTTCCTTCCAGAAATTAAAGAAACTCTAATCTAGAGAATGCCTTAAGTCTATTCTAGGCTTAGGAGACTTCATCAGGATTGTAGCAAGAGAGGTGTTTAGGGTACAAAATTTCAAGAGGAACTCCCTCTCTGGGTTATGCAATATCAAGGTTCACTGAAAACAAGGGCCTCCCTAAATTTCCTGCCCTAGGTGCCTCAATCTAGTCCTGTTCTGTCCTGTCTCCTCCATCCTTCATTTACTGTTTGACTTGCAAGGGTTCTAGATGCGGATGGCAGGAGACAGGGTGGCATGACAGAGGGGGACATTTCAGACAAAGAAACATGAATGGGGTACCTGTTGGGACACCTGACACTCAAATAGCCAGCATTAGTGACTGGCATCAAGGGTGTAGGGACTTCTGCTGGTCCGCCACCAGGAGATCAAGGCCCAAAGGGATGATGAGGCCAGGCTGTGGGTGCCTTTAGCTGAAGTCTGAGATCTGGGTGAATAGTGGTAAGCCAGGGGGAGGAACCAGTCTGGGTGGGAAGACAAACAGCCCCCGGGAAGTTTGATGTAGCTGGGAAGAGCAAATCCTGAATCCCTGAAGGCAGGACCCTAGATCCTGGGAACTGAGCTATGACAGTCAGAGAAGGATCAGCAGCCAAGTCAACTCCCTGTTAAGCCAAATGAGCTACAGACCTAGGACTTCTTGTTCCCCTTGCCAAGGCAAAGCTGGGCTGAGTGCAAAAGGGGATGAGCTGGGTAGACCATGGTACTCACTATTCCTCCTCCTCCATTGTCCTCCTCCCCGGTTTCCCTTGCTTTGCTTTCAAATAAAGTGCCTGCCTCAGTCAAAGACTAAAACTTTTGTTTAATGTTAGAAAGTACCATATTTAAAAGGAGTCTCTGTTAGGGCAGCTGTATTATAGAATCAAGAAGCGAATTTGGGGTAGGAAGACACTAGAGAAATATTGTAGTTCAAAGGTTTTTTAACTTGGAGTTCATGAATGGGCTTCAGTGTGTCTATGAGTTTCTTGAACTAACATGCAAAATTGTGTAGGTTTCCTTATTTTTAGGGAGAGGAGGATTCATTGAAATATGAATAGTAGTCATGGGGAAACTATGACCCTCAAAGTATCCAAATGTCTCATCAATAGATGAGAACTTGAAACACAGAGATGGGGAGAAACTTTGAACTTCTCATCAGCAAAGCCTTTGCCTGTCATCAGTGTATGTTCAACACACATTAGTCACCAAAGGAACATTTATAGAATGGATGGATGGGTGGATAGATAAAAAAACGAATGAATGAATATACCAATGAATGAGAGAAAGCTCTCTGCTCTCAGTGTACTCATACTCTCACCTCATCCCTACAACTCTCCTTTGGTCTCTCCAGCTTAGTGAAGTGTTGTTGGATGTCAAACAAGTGACCTCAGGAATAGAGAACAGATACATTTAATGGTGGTACAGGAAAGCAGAGATCCCCGGTCACAGTGACCTGCACTCCAAGAAGCCCTGCCTGGTACATTTTCTGTCTTGGAGACCATCACCCCTTCTTCCCTGCTGCTCCTGCCTCTTTTCAATGGAAGAGTGAGCCAGGGTTTCCCAAGCTAGTGAAACTGGCCCTTGGTCCTGATCTCCAACCTCATCAGTCCTGCCTCCAGCCCTGGGAAAGTCCTGTCTTGTTGATTTTTCAAGAGAGTAAGATAGGACAAAGAGTTTCATGTTAGAGGAGAGGATTTACCTTCTAACACCTGAAAAATGGCCATTTAATGTCAAGACATGACAACCATTTTGAGTCTGGCATTTGCCCTTTGCACATCTCCAATTTCTACCTGACAGGGACAGTGAGAGCAAGCAACAATGACCAGCAGTGAGAAAAGTTGCCTTAATGTTACCACTAGTTAATTACCTGATGTCTCCCTCCCTCCTGCCCGCCCTTCCTTCCTTCCTTCCTTCCTTCCTTCCTTATCCCTCTCTTTTTTTCTTCCTTCCTTCAGCCTTTCTTCCTTACTATGGTATACTGGACTAGTTGCTAGAGGTATAAAGTTAAGTAAGACACAGCCCCTGCCCTTACAAAACTCTACAGTCTAGCCATGGACAGGGTAGAGAGGCACCCATAGGAGAGAGGTCAGGGAAGGCCAAGCAGAAGTAATGACTAGAATGAGATCTAAAAGGCTGTTGCCAGGCAAACACATGAAGAGTGGCAGTGTAGGCAAAGAAAAGAAGTGTGGAGATAGTGGGGTCTCCAGGAACTACAAGTAACTTTGTGTGACTGACCTGAGCCAAGTGTATGCCTGCTGTAAAGAAATGGGTCAAGAAAGTAAAGCAAGAGATGATGCTAGAGAATAAGAGGCCAGCAGGCATATATAGCAAAATTATCAATATTATTAATCATCACAGTATGGGGAGCATCTACTATCTACAGTCTAGGAAAATACCCTGGTTCCTTCTTGAAAGACTGGGTAGATGATTTTTAGGCAGGATAAGCTATTTCTATTTCCAAAGACCTTATGGTGCAGCCCAACGCCATGTGGAACTCCCCACCCCCCACTGTCAGTAGTGGGTTCTTCCTCACTGGGAAGAGAGACAAAGATTGAGTTAAAACATTCGTAAAGCCTTTAGAGTAGCGCCTATTACATGCTTATCAAATAAAAAAAAGGGAACATGTATTTATTACATGCCATGTGACATGTACTATCTTAAATATCTATTTAATTGCCTCACAACAATCCTGAAAGTTAGGTCCAAACTCTTTGTATTATACTTAGAGAAACTGAGTATCTCAGAGATAAGTTGCTTGTCCAAGGTTACATGACTAATAAGTGGCAGAGCTGGACTTGAACCAGATCCATCCAAGCCCATAAAGTTTCCATTAGGGGAAACTCATTGCTGGCTAGCATCTTACATATTTCTGTCTCACATCTGGGTAGTGATGAAAGCAGCTTGTCTCTGACCTTCATGATGGGAACCCCTTCAGACTTGGGGTTGGAGGGCATGCATGGAAGTTAGCACAGTGTCCTATTGTGGTGTGGAAAATAGGGTAGGGGGGGTTAGCTGGTGGTGTCCTTAGACCTACACAGCCAGACGCAAGCTCTAGGCTTCAGAGCCATTACCCCTGGGATTTGATGAGAATATGATTCCAACATAACCCGATTGCCAAAGAGAGGAGCACTCAAAAGGAAAGTGGGTATTGATGGAGGAAGTAGGAGAGTACCCAAGTTTAAATAGTTTAAGATTAACAGGATTCTCAAAGGAAACAACCAACAAAACTAAAAGACAGCCTACTGAATGAGAGAGGATATTTGCCAATGACATATCTGATAAAGGGTTAGTATCCAAAATATATAAAGAGTTTATACATTACAACACCTAAAAACCAAATAATCCAATTAAAAAATGGGCAGAAGACATGAACAGACATTTCTCCAGAGAAGACATACAGATGACCAACAGACACATGAAATGATGCTCAATATCACTTATCATCAGGGAACTGCAAATTAAAACTACAATGAGATATCACTTCACAACTGCCAGAATGGCTGAAATAAAAAACTCAAGAAACAACAAGGGTTGGTGAGGATGTGGAGCAAAAGGAAGCCTCTTGCACCGTCGGTGGGAATGCAAAGTGCTGCAATCACTCTGGAAAACAGTATGAAGGCTCCTCGCAAAATTAAAAATACAACTACCCTACGATCCAGTAATGACACTACTGGGTATTTATCCAAAGAATATGAAAACACCAATTCAAAGGGATACATGAACCCCTATGTTTATAACAGCATTATTTACAGTAGCCAAACTATGGAAACAATTGAAGCATTCATTGATAGATGAATGGACGAAGAAGTGGCATAAATATATATATAATGGAATATTATTCAGCCATAAAAAATAATGAAATCTTGCCATTTGCAACAACATGGATGGAGCTAGAGAGTATAATGTTAAGTGAAATAAGCCAGTCAGAGAAAAACAAATGCCATGTGATTTCATTCATATGTGGAATTTAAGAAACAAAACAAATGGACAAAGAAAAAAAAAGAGAAACAAACGAAAAAAACAGACTTAACAACAGAGAACAAACAGATGGTTACCAGAGGGGAGGTGGGTGGGGTGATGGATGAACTAGGTGAAGGGGATTAAGTGTACACTTATCTTAATGAGCAGTGAGTAATATATGGAACTGGTAAATCACTATATTGTACACCTGAAACTAATATAACACTGTATGTTAACTACACTGGAATTTTTTAAAAAGCATTAACATAAAAAACACATTTGCAGGATTCTCAGAGGGTCTCAGTCATGCATCCATTTTCCCCCAGAAATATCAAGAAAAAGGGACTTTTATTAGTGATGGAAGAAGAAGGTGCATAGGTACTACTTTTAACATCCTTTTACAAAATCCTGGATGTTCTGATATATTTAAGAAGTAAGAGTTGGTGATAAAAATATCCCAGGAAAAGCCTGTTCTTTTATTAACTAGCTTTATGACTAGAGGCGAATTACTTCCCATACCTCAGTTTACCCATCTGTACAAGATTTGGGCTGGATAATTTTTGATAAATGCTCAAACTTTAAAATGTTGTGAGTCAGAGCCACGTGGATGGCTCAGTTGGTTAAGTGTATGACTCCTGATTTTGGCTCAGGTCTTCACCTCATGGTGAGTGGGATCAAGCCCATGTGGGGCTCTGTGCTGACAGTGTGGAGCCTGCTTGGGATTCTCTCTCTCCTTCTCCCTCTGCTCCTCCTCTGCTCTCTCTTTCAGAAAGAAAGAAAGAAAGAAAGAAAGAAAGAAAGAAAGAAAGAAAGAAAGAAAGAAAGAAAGAAAGAAAGAAAGAAAAAATAAATAAAACGATGTGAGTCAACAATGGAACAAAAATCAAGTTTCTTCTCATAAGTGTATTTCCCTCTCCTGGGCTCTTCTCTCCTGTGAAGATTGCCCAATTGCCCCACCCCATAAAACCCAGTAGTTCCAATACTGGAACCCCCTTTCTTCTCTTGCAAGTCCACATGGTTCTACCCACATTACCTTCCCAAGTGCTTTAAGGCACCAGTTCATTTCTTTCATAGCATCTACCACAGCATGTCATTGTATATTTATAAGTCTGTTTATTTTATACAGACTGTAGCTCCCACCAGATTACAAATCCCATGAGAACAGCCACTCTACCTGCTTTGTTTACCAGCACATATCCAGAGTTCTAGTGCAGTGCCTGGAACATAAAAGACACTTGGTTAATGCCTGTTGAATGATTGAATCTGCCATTTTCCCTTTTTTAATTTTATAGTAGATAGCACTGATTAAGACTTATTAGGGGCTAGACTTTGTGTCTATTTTGCATGCATTAACTCCACTGACTCTCATTAAAACCCCATGCAGTGGGTGTCATCTATTTTTGTAGAGGACACTGAACCTCAAAGAGGTCATGGAGTTAGTACACTCTAAGACTTGGACCTAAATTGCATTTGACTCACCCAGAGCCTAAGCCCTGAGCCCTTGCAATATACTGTCTTTGGCTCTTTGATGACTTGGACCAGATACAAAGTAGGTCTTCAGAGGGTGTTTCCTGACTTGAGCCCCTTCATGAAGGATCTAACAGATGATAGGTGGAGGTCAGAACTTAGTACCCATGGGGCTAATACTCCAAAGCTCTAATGTGCGGGATAGATTCTGACATGGTAAATAGAAAATCTCTTTCTGGGATACCTGGGCTGCTCAGTTAGTTAATCATCCGACTCTAAATTTTGTCTAAGGTCATGATCTCATGGTTCGTGAGTTTGAGCCCCACATCAGGCTCTGCGCCAACAGCACAGTGCCTGCTTGGGATTCTCTCTCTTCCTCTCTCCTTGTCCCTCCCCACTTGCTCTCTCTCTGTAAATACATAAACATTAAAAAAAGAAAGAAAATCTCTTTATAACAGTGAGATTCATTCTCATGTCTATGGAGAGTTTAAAAAGGTCCTTTCTTCCACTGTACAAGGATGTGACTTCAAATTTTTCTCGAAATGCATGTTTTTAATTAGAGTACTATCGGTGGGTTGCCAAGCTCCTGAGAATTAAAAGGACACTTGTGCCTGGGGGACAGTTATTGAGACTGATCCTTGGGTAAGTTCATAATAAAAATTACACAGAGAGTAACTGAAATTAAACCCATGGGGAAATCTTTTCAGTTTCAAATACCTTGAAAATGACTTGGCAGCTACAGAATAAAGAGGAAGAACAGAAACAAGTCGATGACAGTTTACTTAATTTTGGATTCTTTTGTCTGAGAGAATCCTTCTGAAAATCTAGAGTTGGCAAAGATTTTTGATATTCTTATGTCTAAGACCCCCTTCTGCATATGGGATAGTGAGGCCCAAAGTAGTCATGTCAAAGTCAAAGCAAGGTCAAACCAAGTGAGCCATGAGCAGGAATGGAGAGAAGAGAAGATATAACTGTGTCCTACAGCAGCCGCCCTCTTGGACCCTTAAGCCACTGGGAGAAATGTGCTGCTGGTGAAGAAGAAGGGAGGTGGGTGGGAGAGGAGCTATCTGGGAACATGGCTCTTGCTTTGTTTGAAGGAAAATTCACAAGAAGTTCCAGAAGATGAGATGTTGAGGAACACAGAGTCAGTTATTGTTGTCTCCAAGACTTGATTTGGCTGTTTGGGGCCCCTTCCTTCATACTTGGGACCCCCCCCCCCCCGATCCTCAGACACACTGCTGTCACTTATAGTTCCCTTAAAACTGACACTGTCACCAATAAGATCACCAAATATCCAGAAGAGGAATCAGAATAATGTTAATGAGCTTAAAGAAAGAATGGGCCATTGGAAGCGGGAGGGTAGTATGCTTTACATTAAAATATGTAATTCTAAGGGCCAAATTGTCTAGTCCGTTCAGCTGGATGTGGGGAGGGATATGGTATCTGAGGGATGCTGGTAGAGCTAATCACCAGAGAAATAGGGCCGGGATATTGATCTATTTCGTATGGTTTTCTATGAAATGTTTCTCTGTGCTTGATCCGATTCTATGGTCACCAAACTTCTTATAAATACTTCAGTGACCACATACCTTGATCTAAGAATGGAATATGGGCACGTACACAGCAGTGCTGAGAAGTGGTTTGAGCCTCAGGGAAGAAAACAGTTTTGAGGGCCTCGGCAAGGGCAGACGGCTAAAAATCTTCACAGGAGTTTTATATGGATTTGAAACCTGATCAGGCCCAGATCTCCTTCCTAGCCTGGTGGCCCCAGTCATTTGTCCCCAGCGTCTACCCTTGCGCACACAATCATCAGCTCTGTGTGGACATGAGCGTTCCAATCACCGGGGCAAGTAATATCACTTATATCACTCTTGTTATAAGCAAGTAAACTGCTGGTGGCCTTTTGTCCACCAAAGCCTTCCCAGGTCTGTGGACCTGATGATAGATGAGGGCCAGGCCCCAAAGGCTGTTGATTCTCTGAGGCAACAACCCCATCTTAAAGACCTCTGGACCGATGGCGTGCCTGTGGTTCAGTCGGTTGAGCCTCCAGCCCTTGGTTTCAGCTCAGGTCTCACAGTTTGGGTTTGAGCCCTGCATCAGACTCTGCGCTAACAGCACAGAGCCTGCTTGGGATCTTCTCTATCTACCCCCCCCCTCCCCTGCTTGCTTGTGCATGCTTTCTCTCTCTTTCTCTCTCAAAATAAATCAATAAACTGAAAGGAAAAAAGACCTCTGGGTCGCCAGTCATTCTTCACCAGATGATGCCTCTCCTCCACCTCGCCCTGTGCCTTTCTGGAGTTCAAAATTCCACCCCCCCAACCCCCACCCAGAGCTACCTCCTGCTGGCTGCTCTCTCACAATATGGGGCCACAAGGATGTCCCCAAATGGGGAATGGAGCTGGTCCTGACCTTGTCACTCACTTCTCTGAGGCCATGGGTAAAGCTCTTCACCTCTTCATTGCTGTTTTTTTCTAAAGGCCCCGTGTGTGACTCAGTTCTCCCCGTGCAGGGGCGATGCTGCCTCTGAACCTGTCCCACACACACCCCAGATGAAATCACATAGAAGAAAAAGATTTTTAAAAGCATCAAACATTTCAGAGATGTGATATACTAATAATAGTTCTACCAGCTCACATTTCTATACATGCTCCATATACAAATATAAAGATCAAAAAAATCCCTTTTTCCAACCATTTGCCTTTCAATAGGCAAATGTCCAAGACAGATGGCTGGATGGCAAGAGATCTGAGGGTGACCTTATTTTGGCCACCTCAGTGTTTTATTACAAAAAAAAATCTCAATTCACTTTTGTTAACAAATCAAGATCTTTTCTCTTAAATGTAAGTCCCTTTCCTCCTTGTTCTTTTAGTAATACAGGAAATGATCAGGATGGTTTTACCTCACATAAGATCTTCATTCGCTTGAAGACAGTCCTAATGGTACCTTCCAATTTGCTCGTCTGTAAACAAACAAAATTCCAATTATCTTAATTCCCATACATCATTCCTTAAATTTTACTTTGTGTCCCATGTATCACAGTTTTTACTTCGTTAGCTAAAAGTCTAAGCAGCTGCAACAATTTTTCTTTAGTCAAAGCAACATAATTTGAGAATCTCTGTTTTCTTATGGTTCTTCTATTAACAGACCGTTTAACAGCTGTTCTGGACTAAAGGTGGGTATATTTACTTGTCTTGAAATTCTCTTTAAATGTTAATTTGTAGTGTAATTGTCTTCATCGTCATAGGAATAGGGTATTTATAATATGGCTATATAAATTCCTAATATAGCTAAGATTTTAGAGGAAGAAGCAAGGAACATGGAACTTTCTCATCTTGCCCACTGACCTTTTTTAGAAAGCTCCAGGCTGGACACAGTGTGGCCTCAGCCTATATGGATCTTCCAGTATATGTCCTCAAGGCAGATGTACACACAGTGAGATAATGTTCACACTGGGATTGGTGCTTCTAAGGACAAAACGTGCTTATGTAATAAATCTTGGCAGAAAAACAAAATAATTCCCTACTCACAAAGTATTTTTCTCAGTCTACTCTCTCTGTGCCATTCTGAAAAAAAATCTGGAAATCCAACCAGCATTCTTTATTTTTAGTCCATCCAAAATTTTACTCACTTGAGGCAAGTGGGCACAGAGCTATCTTTAGAACCACCAACCAAACGCCTTGGAAACACAGATTATTGGCTCCTGGGCAATTCTCTAGATGATTTTTTTAGCTTAGGAACCCCAATATATAAAACTGAGGTGGAATGGGGCAACTGAAGTCTTGCTCATTGGGACTCCCCCTCCCCCCATCTTCTCCTTGGGTTCTACCATGTACTCTTAGGGTTCCAAGAAGCAACTGGAACCACTGATCTAGGCCAAGACCTTCATTTTGCAGATGAAACAACAGGAGGCCACAGGGATGAAGTGACATGCTCAAAATCCCCCCATCCTCGCTGATGGAGCCAAAAGAAAGATTCAGGTTTCTGGACTTCCAGTTATGTACCCTTTCCATCACACAGCACATAAGATACTATTATAACAGAAACTACTTTTTTTTCCCCCTTATTATTAGGCAGAGAAGTTCAGCTGAGAAACAGATGACTGGCTGGGGGAAGTTTGCCTACTAAAGGCACGAGGACATCAAATGACTTAATCAAAAATAGACAATAGCTCTTTTCTTTCACTGCAAGGAGAATGAAAAACGCAAGGGGAAAACCAGTATGAATATTGTTTCCTACAAGTTATTCCATTATAGTTTGCCATGGTGTGCTATACTGAAGGATGCCCTGATACTCACTACCTGTGTGACTTAGAGCAAGGCACTTAACTTCTCTGGGCCTTAGTATAGCTCTTTTCGCCTCTGAAAACACAGCAAGGGCACCGTGCAGGCAATTGGATACCATGATGATCAGCTGTCTTTTCCAGAGAAATGCAACCAAGAACAGTCTACCCTCCCTTCCCCCCTCCCTCCCTGCCATCCTCCTTCTCTCCTTTCTTCCCTTATCTTGGTTCTTCTTCTTCTTTTTTAAATTTTTATAAATGTTTATTTATTTTTGAGAGAGAGAGACGGAGTGCAAGTGGAGGAGGGGCAGAGAGAGAGGGAGACACAGAACCCGAAGCAGGCTCCAGGCTCTGAGCTGTTAGCATAGAGCCCAACACAGGTCTCAAACTCACAAACTGTGAGATCGTGACCTGAGCTGAAGTCGGACACTTAACCAGCTGAGCCACACAGGCGCCCCTTGTCTTGGTTCTTCTTACAGAGCTAGGACATCCTTAATCTCATATCATGTGGGGATTTGGGTAGGTATTTTGTGCATTGAGTAATTGTCTTCCCAATTGGACATTAAAGGTGGGGTGTGTGTGTAAGATGACTGTGTCTTTTTATATCATTAGCATGCATTTTCCTTTTCCTCATCTGTAAGCATTGTCTTCCATAAAATGCCGAAACCCAGACTCCTACAAAGACTCTCCCTCTGGTATTTCCAGAAACCCTGGATGGTCTCAAATGTTCTTCTATATAATCTGTTCAGCCTTCTTTTTCTTCTTTCTCTGCTCCAGGCCTCCACAGATGGTACCATGTCCATCTGGCACCATCACACCTGCCTGGCATCACTGGCGCTTCTACTGGGCACTGCCATACCCTCTGTTCCTGCTCCTTACTAGCTGCAGAAATTGACTAGAGTAGCTGCCTATAAGTTCTTCCTTTCTTGGATATGTGTGTGCGTACGTGTGTGTATGAGTTGCATTTACAACCCGCCCCCCTCCCCCACACAACTATTTACTTAGGCCCCAGGCTACTGGATTTCTAGATGGGATTGTGCCTACACTAGACAAGGAATAAACATCATGCAGAGGTAGAGGCACTAACCAGTGAGACTTTGAGTCTTCCCTTTTGGAGAGAGAGTAAGTGCACTTTCATTGGTATAAAAACATTAGGTAGACACACGCTGTGGTTGCCGCTGCTGTTACCCAAATGCTTAATTATGGAAAGAAGGGTGTCTTTTCATGGCAGTCTCAAGTTTCCAAGAGTAGCAAGAGAGGGCAAGCTCCATTGTGCAATCACATTTCTGTTTTGGTTTGCGTCTTGTTGGCTATTGTACACTTGCCAAAGCAAGTCACAGACCAAGCTCAGAGTCAAGAAGTGGAGAAATAGTCTCTACCTCTTGAGAAAGAGTTGCAAAGCCAATTCGAAGGGTATAGCAATGGAAAGAATTGTGGAGGTTCTTGCAAAAAACCATGGAAAGTTACCAAATCAGGAGACCAGGACTTTCCCCAAATCCCTAGCTGATGTCTACCTGCTTCTCATTGGTCAGAACTTTGATTTGTCATATGGTCATCCCTAACAACAAGGGAAGCTGTGAATGTAATTTGTCTGGGCTGTTCCTCCTCCTGGAACAAAACTGTACTTCTCTGAGCAACAAAAGGTATGAGAATGGAAATTGGGTTGGTGTGAAATAGTAATCATATATAAATAAATATGTATATATGTGTATACACATGTATATATGTGTATACATGATATGTATATATACACATACATGTGTATACACGATATGTATGTATACACATACATGTGTATATACGATATGTATATATACACATACATACATACACACACACCTCTGGTTCCTGCTAATATTTGGTCTTTGGCCCTGATTCCTGACAATGAGTTCCTAAAACCTTACAATTCCCCTAGTAATGGAAGTGTCTGACACAGAGCTCTTAAATCCCTTGGAATTTCCTGGGTGAATGGCATGTCTTTTTTTCAAATGAGGCAACTCTTGTTGAGCTCCTAGATGAGATCTGGTCACTAGAAAGACCAAGGCATCATTAGAAGCTTGGAACTTTCAGTGCTGTCTCCCATCTTCCGGAGATTGGGAGAGGGGCTGGAAAATGACTTAATAATCAATCATGCCTACGTGTTGGAGCCTCCATAAAAATCCCATAAGCCCATAGCTTGGAGAGCTTCCAAATGTGTTTGATGTGGACATGTGTTTGATGAACGCATCTGGGTGTTGGGAGGGTGGTGCACCCCAACTCCATGAGGACAGAAGCACCCTGCACTGGGGACACTTCCAGACTCAACCCTATGTATTGCTTCATCTGGCTGTTCATTTGTATCCTTTGTCATGTTCTTTATTATTATATATATTATTATTATATTCTTAATTATGTAATAAAGCAGAAAACATTATGTAAGGGTTTCCCTGAGTACTGTAAGCCATTATAGCAAGTGATTGAACCCAGGAGGGGGTCATGAGAACCCTCCATTTGTAGAAGTCAGGCAGAAGTTGTGGGTAATCTGGAGACCTATTATGCAACTGGTGTCTGAGTTGGAGGGCAGTCTTGTGGGACTCAGTCCTTAACCTGTGGGGTCTGCGCTGACTCCAGGCAGTTTCAGAATTGCTTGGTATGGAAAACCCATACATTTGGTCGCAGAAGTTTTCTTCTGTGTGAGTGAGAAAAGGGGCACAGTGTGTTTTTTCTACACAGTTGGACATTGGCGGTGCCTGCCACACATAATATGAGGAGCTGTAATGGCGGTACTTCTGGGAACTTGCATTTCCATTCTGTTTTCCATGGAAGGCTGGGCGGTGGACAGACACTGTAGCTTCTCCTACTACTCAGTGGCAAAGGCTTTGTGACTGTGCACCTCTGACGTGGGCCTCTAGTATTTGGCTCACCAGACAGGTTCAGGCATTGCGGTTGATGGAGTTTGGTCTGTCTGTCCCCCAATGCACGCCACACAGGTCCAATGTCTACCTCCCCCTCCCACAGCTAGTATCCGCCATGAACAAGTGCAGGGCACATCCTTGGCACATTCGTGGCACAGACCCCGAGGCTGAGAATGGTGGGGCCAGCATGTTATTGTTAATCCTGCTGTTTCACAGTCATGAGATACAAAAGCACAGACAACTAGCAACACACTGCCTCACACGGTCCTTATGATCTAGAGAATCTGTGTTCTTTTGTACCAGAATCCAGCCTCTTTATTTGCGTGCCCTTTTGAAAAACTGGAATGTTCTCGAAGTTCTGGGACAAACTTCCGAGTGAACTGCATCTGAACTTTTTAAATTCTTTTTTTTTTTTCCCCTTGGTTAAATCTCAGTGGAGCCGGAGATGATCATAATTTTCATGAACACAAACTAAAGGTTTTGTTGCTTGTTGAGCAAAGTAGCTGCTTCCTCTTGCAAAAGAACTGATTCCTATTCTCATTGCGTTGGCGTCTTCATTAAAATTTCCATTATCCTCTTCCTCCCAGTGCAGTTATAGACGAAATTGTCCTGACCATGTTTCTCAAGCAAAATCACTCCTGACTCAAAATATATGAAAGGGATATAGGAGGAGAAGAGCCACACTTCTCTAAATATAGATCATCTTGGAAAGGGGGAAAAAATTTTTTTTTGTCTGGGCTTTTATAGTCATTTTAGGTCAGTATTATTAGCTTCATCAGCTGTACCAGGCCCAGAAAAACAAATCGAGATTGAGTCATGGGGGTAGAGGTAGAAGACAGGTAGATGATACCCAAAGATGCTTTGATAATAATGGTGACCTGTTCGTTGGGGCCTACCCCTGAGCCAGATCCTGGCCCCAAAGCCCTTATCTGTGCAGCTTGTAGCACCCCACATGCTACAAGCTGGCCTCTAATTGGCGTTGTTGGGAACCTGGAGGGATAGGCCTGTCGTAGGATGGAGGCCAGTTCCGACTCTGAGTTGTGCTAGGTGACCTTGGCCAAGTACTTTGTGCTCTCTGGTCTCAGTTTTGTTATCTGGAAACCAATGCTAGTCTAATGCTATGATATGGATTCCTCCTGCTTTATAGGGTATTGAATGCATTTTGAAAGTGCTTTGCCAGCTGGAAAACTCTATTCCAGCATAAGAAAGATGGATTGCCAAAGGTCGTAGACAACAACTGGGGTATGAATCAGCCATCCCCAGCATGACCAAAGTCAAGTCTCTGTCCATTTCCTCTCCTCAGGAAATGGTGCCAGCCCTGTACTCCACACCTCTGTTGGAGACATAAGAAAAAGAAGCATCAAGATCTTTGCTTCTGCTAACATAGCTATCACTTCGTGCTGACTCTGAGCCACGGGAAAAAATTAACATATATTACTCACATAATCCTTGAAATAAAACTATTGATTCTTTTACACAGGCAAAGGCACTGAGGCTCAGAGAAGTTAGGTAACATGCCATTAACATAACACCAGTAAGTAGGGGGCCTGGTTTCTGATTCTTGCCTGACCTCATAGCCTATGTTCTTAAGGTAATTATATTTACTGGGGAAGATAAAGTAACACAGGAGAGCTTAGAATCCAACTCATCCTGGCTCAACAAACTAACATACTTTTCTACTTTATTGCCCTTAGAAACAAAGCCCCTAAGGATTTTTTTTTTCTTTCAAGACCACCTTCAGTACAGCCCCATTTTTGCAAACATTTATTGAGTGCTTATTAAGTGTCAGGCATAAATTGTGCATGTGTATAAGTCTACTTAACCCTCATGCCAATCTATGAGGCAGATACCATTATCACCCCCACTTTAAGGATGGCAAAACTGAGGTGCAGAAAGGTTGTGGAATTTGTCTAAGGTAACATGGCTATTGGGTGACAGATTTGAATCTAGACAGTCTGATTTCAGAGCTTTTGCCACTACAGTTTATGCATAATAAAAGCTTCAAAAGAATACACATCAAATTATTAGCAGTTGCCTCTGGGAAATTGGGTTTAGGTGGGAAACAGGAAGAGAAAGACTTTGACTTTGTTTTGTCTACACTTAAATACTTCCAAATTTTTTATAATGTACATATACATATAGTTTTTTATAATTAAAAATATATCTCCATCGATTTCAACAGTTTTGCTCTCAGTATGGTTGGGGTATTAAGTCCAAATTAATTATTTGTAATGAGGGGACTGACATTTTCTGGGAGATTCCAGAAATCTAAAAAAGATGCCAAGAGCAGCCGGGTAATTAGGAAGCTGGAGTCTGCATTTGTCAGGGTCATACGTTCTCCTCCCCCACTCTTTATCCCAGCACAAGGCCAGCAGACAGGGGGCTCCATGGCTGCATTATGTGGATTTATATCCACTCAGAACCAGAGGGCAAACAGAAAAATGTAAATTTTGGCAGCTGCCTTTGTGGGTACTGACCTCACAGGACTCATTCAGTCCCAGACCTCACCCTGGGAGTGATTTCCCCACATCCGCTATAATTTATTGACAAGAGTTATTTCTCTTCCTGAGGCTGAAGGAACTGCCCAGCACAATTTGAAACAAAGCACCACACGGGTCAACGCGATGAACTGAATCATCATTTCCTCGCAGTACCAGCCCTGCCTCAGGAAATATTTTTCCCTCCATCGTCTCTCATTTTTGAAGATGCTGGCAGCACAAATCATCTCCAGACATTTCCCATTGTCTCTCTGTCAGCCCAAAACCAAGACAAGGCCCCATCTCCCCAGCCTTGACCCAGCCGGGCAGTTGAGACCTCACAGCATTTTTCCCCAACACCTTGTTGCAAACAATCTTTTTGGGATATTCATGTCCAGTATGACTTGATGTTAATTTAGAAATATGGAGGTTTCAAGTTTCCCTGCTGTCCCAAATGTCATAAAATTAAACAGATTGTATCTTTCTACATTTTGGACAGAGTAATGATGTCACAGGACATTACCATCATTATTATTCCCAGGGAACTTCGAGGTATGGCTTAGGAATGGCTATCTGTCCAGGTTACAATTGTAAGTTCCCTTTGTTCTAATGGGGACACATGCTACTATCTGAATGTCACTAGGCATTCCCTAAATGGTCATGGTGTCTGATAAATCGAAACCCCATTATATCTCACTCAACCCTTTGGGAAGCTGGGATCATCACCATGAAGATTATATTAATGATCAATACCTTTCATTGGAGGCTTTCTAGGTGCCAGACATTGGACTAAGCCCTTCTACCAATAATCTCCCAATCCCCACAACAACCTTTTAAGCATGGGGTGATTATTTCTATGTCACTGCTGAGGAAGAAGGGGTTCTGAGAAGTGAAGACCTCCCAAATAATAAATCATACAACTTATAGACCAAATGGGATTTTACCCTCACACTGTGAAGAATTTGGGATCAGGCAGTTAAAGGAATGGACTATTCTCACATTCTCTTAGAATCCAAGGTATCCTTAAAAGTGGGGTTGGGAGGGGTGCCTGGGTGACTCAGTGGGTTAAACGTCCGGCTCTTGACTTCCACTCAGGTCATGATCTCACAGTCTGTGGGTTAGAGCCCCACGTTGGGCTCTGCTCTGACAGTATGGAGCCTGAGATTCTCTATCCCCCCCCTCTGCCCTTCCCCCACTCATGCACACACACACACACTCTCTCTCTCTCTCTTTCAAAACAAATAAATAAACTTTGGAGAAAAAAAAACTTAAAAAAAAAAAAAGAACTCCAGGTATCCCACTATTCGGCCTCTTGCATCTGCCACCATTTCTAGCCCACGACACTTAACATGTGCCGCAGAGGCTCCACAGCTGTGCTCACACCCCTCCCTCTGTGTGCAATGCCCTTCTTCTCCCCTCCTGCCTGGGAAGCATATTCCTCTCAAGACTCAGTCCTAGCACCACATCATCTGAGAAGCTGTGTCACTGTCTCTCCGACCTGCACACCCTGTACACCTGAACATGGGTCCTTTTGTCTCACAGTGCTCTACACAAAGGTTTATTACAAAACCCGTGACACTTCATAATGGTATTTGTTTTTACATGTCACTTCATTATTGTTTTTTAATGTTTATTTTTGAGAGAGACAGAGACAGAATATGAGCAGGGGAAGGGCAGAGAGAGAGAGGGAGACACAGAATCCAAAGCAGGCTCCAGGCTCCAAGCTGTCAGCACAGAGCCCGACGTGGGGCTTGAACCCACAAACTGTGACATGACCTGAGCTGAAGTCGGACGCTCAACTGACCAAGCTACCCAGGTGCCCCAATGATCTTGCTTCTAGCTGTGTATTTAAAAGAATTCAAAAACTGTTTCAAGCATATTAGTTTGGTGTGAGCCCTTCTGTTCTATGACCTCTGGGATAGCTTGCCTGGTAAGCTACCATTGTGTCGAGGAAATTTTCCAGTGACAAGTGTGATTCCTATAAACAGCACTGGTGCTGCCCTCCCTTGGAAGCCAAACACGGATACTCCCTGTCAGACTGGCCAATCTTTTCTCCAGTTACTATAAGGAAAAAGAATATTTAAGGTACTGGAGATCTCTATATCCAGAGTGCACAGCTGAAATACTGAGATTATAGACACACTAAACATTCTTCTGAACTCAGGCTGGAGTTGTGGTCCTATTTTTTTTATGCAAAACATTTATGACAATTCTTAAGAGAAAAATTGTCTGACTAATACAGTTTATGATTATCTGATGCAAATCTGAGTCTCTGAGTCTTTTCTCCAAGAATAAGTAAGAAGTTTTATTTTCTCAATGTCAGGGCAGTCCAAGCCCACACGAATATGCCCTTGCAGAATTTCTCAGCTGCACCCAGTATAGCCAGTTTGAATTCCTAGGCGTGTGGACCAATAAAGAGTTATTATCTGACTGAGTGGGATATTGGCTGTCTGAGTTGGTGCCTAGAGTGTGATGTTATTTCAGACTTTCATTCTTGTTTATTGTCCATCCGTAGTATTATAAGTCCTGTTTATTGCTGCTGGTTTCACACAGTTCAAATTCATGTATAAAAAAAAGGCCTTCTCTCCTGAGTCATATTTAAATTTATTCATATTGAGTTCCAAAACTTTTCCTTTCCTTGGACAAGATCTATACTAAATGAATCTTTAGAGCCACTGATCCTTTCTCCCTAACTCTATCAAACTGTCCCTTTAAAATGGATTTGCTGAGCATTACATTCTAACTACTGTGCTTGTGAGCTTTTTAAAGCTCCTCACAGTCATGATCTGGGATCAGTAACTGGTAAGAAAGAAAGAAGGAAGGAAAGGAAGAAAGATAGAGAGAGGGAGGAAGGGAAGAAGGAAGAAGGAAGGAAGGAACAAAGGAACGAAGGAAGGAACAAAGGAAGGGGAAAGAAAGAAAGAAAGAAAGAAAGAAAGAAAGAAAGAAAGAAAGAAAGAAAGAAAACGAAAGGAGGAAGAAGGGAAGGAAGGGGGAGATGGGGGAGGGAGGAAGGGAGGGAGGAAGAAGGAAGAGAAGGAGGGAGAGTGGGGAGGGAGGGAGGGAGGGAGAAGAAATAAAAGGAGAGAGAAAGAACAAAAGGAAGGGAGGGAGGAGGGAGGGAGGAAGGAAGGAAGGAACGAACGAACGAACGAAAGACAAAAAGATCTTGTATAGTGAACTTATTTTCTGTCTTTTGATAATGGGATGCTATTCCATCATTCAGTCTCCACTAGAACAGTGCTGTGACATCTATGACTTGGAGAATGTGTAATGCTAGGAAAATAGCCTTATGAGGCCTTAGGGGCCACTGATGTGTCTGTGATCCTGTAGAGCTGCTTATTCTGTACAACAGAATCGGGGCTCAGTTTTTCACATGCTGGTGAAAATAAATAGCACTTGACGTTACTCGGGACTTTTCATCCTGAGATCTCCGCGGGTCTATAATACTATGACCATGCAGAGTTTCCATTTGGAAGATTTCTCCCTCGGTCTTGTGGTGGTTGTCTATTTACAAACCAATGAAAATTCCCGCCGCTGGGAGAGGACCTGCGCCCTTAGCTCCCCCAGGCTGGCTGCTGAGGTAAGGTGGAGCCCCAGTGAGCTGGCTCCTCCATGGGCCACAGGAAGAAAGGCTGAGATAGAGCGACATAATCAACTCCCCCTGGACCGGAGTCTGGGCTTCCACTCTCCGGGTGCTCCCCAGGAGGGCAGCATCCAGACCAAAGCCTCAACTTTCTGGAACCAACAGGGCCTCGCTGGTACCAGGAAGTGCAAGTGGGGGCCACCTGCTCAACTTCCTGCGGCCACAAGCCCTTCCCCAGCATCTGCCCCATCTCTCTTCTCCAGCTCGAATTCCGTTGGAGGACAGTCTTTCACGCTACCCTTGGAAATTCGCCTTAAAATTGAAATATGCTGAGGGAGGCAGCCCATTGTCTTTGCACCACATTAAGATGCAAATGGCTGGCATCAAATGCTTTCCTGACAGCTGGTTTTGCCGGGTGCACTCTGGGCTGTGGGAGGGAACGAAAACGCAGAAGTGCGAGTCAAGGTCCTCCACAGAGGTTGAAACATGAAGCGTTCCCTCTGTGTTCAGAAATTCTTTGAAGCGTGTGGGTAGAGCCGGGTGAGGGAAGGTGTAGGCGTCCATCGGTGGCTTATTCTTCCCTGTATCAGACGCTCTGCTTCTGCCACAAATTTTATAGCCTCCGCGTGAACTTCTGCTATCCCTTGCCCTCCTGAAGAGGTCATTTTTAAATGACCAGATCGAACGTGCACAACCTGAAGTTTCTCCCCTCGGATAGTATCCGCCTCCTGCACCACTTCTATCCACCCCTGGGATTGCACCTGCTGTGGAGATTGAGGGCTGGCATTTTTACCCTGTTTGTGTAGACTGAGGGCCAGCATGACTTCTCAGGAGGTCCAGTTCTAGCAGAGGGTGGGGCCGGGAGTAAAGGAGGAGGGGTGAACCTTCTGCAGGGCTCCAAGCCAGGAAGAGGGGTCTGTGGTCTCTGGGTAAGTTCGTTGTTGCATTTCTCAAGTGAACAGGGCAGCTACTCTCTACCAGTTTGCTCAGAAAGCTGGTTTCTCTTCCATTTAAATTAAGCTAAAGGAAACAGCCTCCAGCTTTGGGCTGCCCCCCAAAGCCTTCAGTTCTTCCAGATCTTTGAGCATCTCCCCACTCTCCTCACCCCTTCCCTTCTCTCCTTTTGCATTTCCCCTCTGTCCTTCTCAGATACTCATTGCCCTGCCTTTTCTTGTCACACTATTTTCACAGAATAGGACTTGAAACATGTTCACATTAAATTATAAATTACCCAAAAGAGCTTCCTTCTGCTCTCACCTCTCCCGGGGTATTACGTTTTAATAAGGAACAAAGGCTGAAATTTAAAAAAATTAATTTCTCAGAGCACCTGGGTGGCTCAGTCAGTTGGGCGTCCGACTTCAGCTCAGGTCACGATCTCACAGTTCATGAGTTGGAGCCCCGCATCAGGATCACTGCTGTCAATGAGGAGCCTGCTTCAGATCCTCTGTCCCCACCCCCTTCTCTGCCCCTCCCCTACTTGTGCTTTCTCTGTCAAAAATAAATAAAAACATTCAAAAATTAATTTCTCATTGGGGGATTTCAGCTGTGATATAGGAGAGGAGTATTGAAGGGGAAGAACCATCCAGCCTTCCCAATATCCCTAAAGTTCTGGACTCAGGAGGTGACTTGGAAAAAGAGAATCAAAGTCTTGCACTATTATTCATCATGCCTCGTACCTGTGGTGATGTTCCTGACCTGCAGTCACTTATAGCCCTTGCTTTCCTAAAGAAATAATCTAATCCAGCTTCCCAGGAAAATGCCTGAAGTTCTTCTAGAGCATTCCTGAATTGTGTTTAGTCAATAGTGTAAAACTCAGAGAATTCACTATCTTACTAGCCAGGCCAGCCATTGAGAGTTATCCCTACATATTGATGAGTTCTCCTCTGACACTCACTGGTTCTTAGTTCTGTGCTTGAAGTCTTGTGGGTTAAATCTGCTCTCTCTTGCGTGTGACAGTCTTTCAAAAAGCCGAATGCAACAGTTACATCCCTGCTCCCCAATTGTTTCTACTACAAACTAGAAGTTATTCTGGCAGAGCGAATTGAGCCAAAAACCCACAGGGAGGATGTGTTTTGGGGGGATGTAATAGCTTTAAAATATGGTCACAAATTTATTGACATATCTCTTATCCTAAGATAGGGTCTATCCAGGCAGGACTGTGACTGCTTTGACCAATAGAATATGGTAAAGTGATACCTTGTACCTTTCACCTTGTTTGCTAGAACTTGATCTTGGAGCTTCCAGCTGCCGTATAAGAAATCCAACTATCCTCACCTGCCATTCTGTGAGGAAGCCCAAATCACAAGGAAAATCTCCAATAGATAGTTCCAGCTGGGCCCAGCCTTTAAGTCCTCCCCATCCAGACACTAGACATGTGAGTGAAGAAATCTCCAGGTGCTTCTGATCCTCAGAAATCTGAGTCACCCTCAGCCATTCCAGTCCTACCAAATGAGGCCCTACACATTATGCAGTAGAGATAAATTGTTTCTGACATGCCTTGCTCAAATTCCTGACCCTCATAATCTGTGAGTATAATAAAACAGTTGTTTTTTCACATCATTGGGTTTGGGGTTGGTTTACTTCACAGCAAGAGATAGCTGGAATAGACTTCAACCCCTAAATCACTTTGGCCATCGCAGCTTCTGCCCAATAGTAACATTAGCACTAACTTCCCTTACTCCTTAAACTTGGCTATTAAATTTATTAATCTTGCATTTCAATGACAACTTCCTCCAGAGTACCAGGGAAAAGCAGAGAGAGATCTCATAAACTACAGGAAGTAATCACAGAAATAGATAATGCATCAAAAATAGTGCCAAGAGAATTCAAATCTCTAAATGTTGTGTCTTACTGCTTTATAGTAGCCCCCCCAATGCAAACTCGTAGTTTAAGCTCATTTATTCAGATAATAAAGACTTCTGGAATCCTTATTCTATCACCCAGTATTAATTACGCCATCTTCAGCCTCGTGTCTTCAGAGGGAGGGGAGCCAACTTGGATGTGTGATCTGAGTACGTTACAGTCTTCTGTGTTCTAACATGAAAGTGATGATCATAGCTGCCTTGCAATATTGTGAGGAGGAGGAGAAATCGAGTCAGAAAACTGCAGAATTGATCACACGCCTTTAAGTCCTCAATCAAGTTGTTGAAAGAAACGCTGGACAGGACAGGCCAATGGCAGACCCTCTTCCGGTGACCCTCTCTGAGCCAGGGATCAACTCTTTGGATCCCATAACTGAACCAGCTTCAAATAGAAGCTCCACAGAAGCAGGATCTCACCCTGTTTTGTTTGCTGACATCCCATGTGATTAGAACAGTGCCCAGCAGGTGGTAGGGACTCAGTAAAGATTTGTTAAATAAGTGGATGTAATTTTGTCAGTAGCTTTCTCCTTAGCCTCATCCTATGCCCCGGGAAGTCTGCGTTATGTGGTCCTCTGGCTCAGGGCTGGTCCTGCCTCCTTCAGCAGAGAGTTTCAGAGGTATGGAGCACAAAAGGTCACATATAGAGTTCAGGAGACGACAGCTCCCTCTGCTACACCTATTTTCCACTTTCTAATTACTAAGATGTTTAAACTATAACATGAATAGCCACATTAAAGTCATTTGTTATATGTAAAGCAGGGGCATAACACATTGGTAATTAAGATCTCCCACTGTGCCAACCTACACGTTAGAGGTATAATTAAGTGTAAGTACCTCTTAGTTTGCTAGCCATTATTACTCGGCTTAAACATATATCCAGCCAGTTATTAGTGAAATTCTATAGTGTCCTGAGGAACTATTGTTTCAATAAATGTAGCAAGAGCTTTCCAGCCGGTACTATGCTTGTTCAGGTGATCTTTGGCAGTGAATTGGTAGTATAATTTTCTGGTGTCTGCCTGTTCTCCTTTTCAACACGGAAAACTCAGATCTTGGACACTGTAAAGACACTGTAAGAACAACCTCCCAATGCTCTTTTCGGGTTCACATTGGCCATAGAAGAGATTGCTCGTTTTTCTAAGATCTGCTGCTCAGAGCCTCTCTGTTTCATATAAAAGAAACACGTGAGGACCCCAGTTCTCCTCACATTTGCTCCAGTGATCAAGGACTTACAACCAAGTGAACAGCACGTATTTATTTAAGGCTTTGCTTTGTCCCTAACCCTGAGCTAGAGCTGTATTAATATAGTATCGTTTTTCACTTGAACTAGCATTATAAATCGCCATATTTAAATATTCAGATCTCTATTGTATTAAAAGGAGACAGGAAGGCAAAGCTGGTGGAAGACACATGGTGGCTAATCCCTCACCCTGACTTCTACTGGCCTATGGGGAAGGCCAGCCTTTAAAATGGAGGAAGATCCCAGAAAGGATCCGCCCCCATCCTCTCCCAAGACTGGCATTGCATACTTTCTCTTCCCAGGTCCTCAAGCTGCAGCTCCAGAGTTTTCCAGCAGGGGCCCTACAGTAGTTCTCAGTAGAGAGATGTGTTTTGAAGCTTCAGTGGCATAGTGAACCACAGAATCATTCGTTTGTGGGGACCTGATAGGGCCAGAGAGGCGTAACAGAATATGAAGGTCCTAAAGGGGCTGGGCCCCCTCTTAGAACAGCTCCCTGCAGATCCCCTGCTGGCTGGGGGATAAGGCACCAAACTATCCATCCTTGGGTACCTCTGTTTTCAGTGCCTGGCACTCAGTAAGAGCTCAGAGCACATTTGTGGAAGGAATCATGGTTCCCAGGAGTAAAGAAGTAGCATTTCTCTCATCCACCATGCAGTGTTTTCAGAGATATGTGTGCACAGAGATGGTCTCTGTGCTCCCTGGATGCTCTGTTGCTCTGAGAACCACAGGGAGAGAAAGGTGTTTGGGCACAAAATAGACAATGCACTGTATTCTTGGCTGAGAGGTGGCTTAGAGAATCATGTTCAACAGGCTTTGGGGCAGGGAAATATGTTAGATTCTGAACCACAAAGACGAAATATACGCATGGAAAATATACAACCCCCAGGAAATGCTCACCAGAGGTCCCCTAATGCCGAGCCCCAAGCCTGCTGCATTGGTCAAGGCTGCATCATGAAAATCAGACTAGTGACCTGGAAAGGCGGAGTTGGGGCTGCTCCCTGGCCCCCAGGTTAGGTTCCTACCCCCAGCACACCTCTACCGCTGCTCTGTGAGACTGGCCATTGTCTGAAGTCTTAACTCCTTCAAATGCTTCCACAACGCACTACTTCGACAGGAAGCCTCCCTCATCACTTTCTCTGTATCTATATCGTTTCTTCCTGGAGACAAACTGTGCACTGCTTCCAAGAAGGATATGGCTCATAATGAATTATGTGCTAAGAAAGTAATCACTTATAGAGTGTGGGGTTGCAGGTGAGAGGACACCTCCATATTTGGCATATTGGGATATGGCATTTGCAATTGGGATTGGCATATGCAATATTGGGAATATTACATACATCATTCTCTCCAATGCTCACAGCAATCCTGTGTGACATCTAGGGTCTTCTTGGCATATCAGAAAACTGAGGGGCATAAAAGTAACTTTTCTCATCCATATAACGAATGTTTGCTGCATGTCTAACATGTGCCAGGCAAAATACTAGGTCCCAGGGAGGCAGTTTGAGGAGAGATACATTCTCGACCCCCCACAAAGTGTATTCTCTCACCAGGGATACAGACGAGGGAGCAGCCATTGTGCGGAGAGTAGGAGCGCAGCATGGGGAGCCCTGTGCACCATGGGAACACACGTGGAAGGGCCGCTCAGACACAAAGGAAGTGATACAGAAACAGACACAAGTGAGGTCAGTGTTTCAGGGACACCAAGGGGAAAGAGTGGAAAAGTGAAAAGAGGAAAGGTGAAAGGAAAGAAAGAGCTTTCTAGGCAAAGGAAATCTTATGTGTGGAAGATCTTAGGCTGGAAGGAAAAGCAGGGATGGCATGGCTCAACCACACCTCCTTCCAGAAAAGATCAACAGCACTCACAGGATATAAAAGCTGGAACAAGAAGGCATAAATCCAAAAGAGGAATAAAAACAAGGATAGAGATTTTTGAATGGAGCCAAGAATAAGACTTTAAAGACTGCATTCCATAATGATGTGTATGCTTGTCACAAGGGAGCCACTAATTTGACTCTAAGTTTTCTAGGAATCAACCCCAAAAGGAAAAGCTGGTGGCTTCTCCAGACGAGACATCCTTAGGGGAAGGGCAGCCTTGGACCACAGAGGCCCATGGACCCTAACTAAGCAGGTCATGGTACTCCACTAACAGGCAGCCTTGAAGCATCCACATGACACGATGTCTGTCCATCACCCGAACGCACCCCTCTTGAAAACAATTCGGTCGGTGGCCTGCCAACATCATCCGGGAGCCCCACTCTGTTCATGTGACCTAATCCCAAGAAAGGTCTTAAAATAGCCAAAAGAACTGAAGTACTGCTTGTCCTTCAAACAATTGTCCCTAGAATGCACTCTTCCTGCCAAATTTTTGGAGTGTACTAGCAATTAGCTGTAAACTGTACTTCCTTACAAATAGTTGGAATCCTGCTTATCTAACACTGTCAATTAAACACAGACCATGAGCTTCAACATACAGCCAAGCTGAGGGGCGGTGTACCTGGATGAAAAGCTACCTCTCTCCTCTCTCTCTTCAAGTCCGACCTGAATGTCATCCTCTCCACAGGAGCGTTGTCCGTTTCCAAACCCAAAATTACTTCTCCCTTCCCTAAACACTCAGTGTGTTTCAGCCTTTTAAAGGCACTTATCACATTGGGTCTGGTGCTGTGTGTCTTCAGAGTTTACCTTCCCTGATGTGCTCAGCATGACGCAATCCTCACACTCATGATCAATAAAACTTCATTGAACGAAAGCAACTCCCTCCAAATCACAGCTTCAAAAGTAACCTGCTTTTCACATAGCAACCTTTTTACTGTGCATGTGGGTTCCACCATTTGTTCAGAAGACATACATGGTGGCCTTTAATTTCTTTGTGCAATGGTTTGTATTGAATTTTGAGCTTCTCAGTGTGCGTGAGACCTTTTGTGACCTCCCCATCTACAATGTGAGGTCATGGGTAAAGGTCATATCCTTTGAGGGAATGTAAGAGCAGATGGGACAAGGAACTGGAAAAAATGTAATGCAGGAAACAGCCTTGACCTCTGGCCCTGACACACAGACTGGCTGGATTAGAGATGCTTACAGGGCAACTGGGCCTGATGTTGTCTTAAAACACAAAGGCTAACATTCACGGAGCCCTTGATATGTAAGAGGAATTGTGCTAGGCTTCTTAAAACATTTTAGTAGGTATGAGTTTTATCATTCAACTATCACAATGACCTGTGCATTATTATGACCATTTTTTAGACGTGCACACTTAAGACTCAGGGTAGCTAAGTGAACTACTCAAGGCATCATAGTTAGTGATTTGCAAAACATGGATTTGACCTCAAATCCATCTGACTTCAAAGCCTCGCCTTTTCCAGTGAAGAGGGGTGAAATCCAGTTCTGCCAGTTGGGAGACTCTAGACACATCACTTAACCCCTTAGTCATGTAAGCCTCAGTTTCCTCATCTAAAACCACAGGCATAATATAGTACTTATCTTACAGGTTTATTTTGAGGACAAAAGGAGAAAATGCACATAAACACAGTACTTGGCACAGCGCCTGGCAAATAGTAAGTGTCAAATAAAATTTTGTTATTAATTTTAGCAAGCTTTGCGATCTACTTGGACAAGGAAACTGATGTCCACTCAAAGTGCTCTACTCTAGCCAAAAAAGACCCCGGATTTATCAACATCTTAGAGAGTGTAGTCGTTTGCTAGGGCTGCCATAACAAAGTACCACCGACTGAGTGGCTTAAACAAAAGAAATTTATTTCTTCACAATTCTTTCTGGAGGCTGGAAGTCTGAGATCAAGGTGTTGGCAAAATTGGTTTCTTTTGGGGTCTCTCCTGGGCTTGTAGATGGCCATCTTCTCTCTGTATCTTCACATGGTCTTCCTTCTGTATGTGTCTATGTCCTAATCTTCTCTTCTTATGAGGACATCAGTCATATTAAATTAGAGACCACTGTAATGTCCGCATCTTAATTACTTCTTTAAAGACCCTCTCTCTAAAGAAAGTATTGGGGATTGAGACTTCAGTGCACCGATTTGAAGGATGCAGGGGGTACACAATTCAGCCCAAAGCAGAGGGCATCAGTAAATTTTTTCTAAAAATATTTAGTGTTTTAAATTTTCTCCATTGAAGGCATTTTAGAGCGCCTTCGTTTGGCTTTGAGTGGAAAGCTCATTTGAGGATCTTATGAAGACAAACTATTGCTTTTTAAAAAATGATATCTTTAACAGGAACTATAATGGTTTTTGTTTGTATTTTTATTTTGGAATCTCTGGCATGCCACACTTCCCTAGGGCTACAGGTTAATCACTTTATGTACATCATAATAAAAATCATGTTTGCCAAGATCCTTTTCTCCACCAAAAGCCAAGTCCAGAACGGAGAAAAGGACAAGCTTGACAGAAGTGGGTATATGTTTGCCGATGGACCATGCTTCTTCCTTTTAAGTTTGAAAATAAGAGCACATATATGCTGCTGGGCACATAGTAAGTATATTAGATGAGAAACTATGTTGCTATAACAAAGCACAGAAACTTAAATAAAGTAGATTCTTTCCCTGGAGTTGACTATGTTAATGGCCCCAATCAGTAGTCCCCTGTATCTGTGTCCTTTGCCTTATAACTTCATAGTTTACTCTGAAAACATCAGGCTTGTGACTTGTTGTGTCCAATCGAATGCAGCAGAAGTGGCAGAATGCCTGTTTTGAGCCTACACTTTGAGAGGCTTTGTATGCTTCTATTTGCTCTCTTGAACAATTGGGCTGATTGCCCTTGAACTTTGGCATTACCATAAAAATAATCCCAGCATGCTGGAGGGAAGTGAAAGAAACCTAGAGAATGAGACATGTGAAGAAGGGTCACAGTACCCAGACAACAGTCAGATTAATCTCCAGAAGCAGAGCCATCTAGGTCAATCCACAACTGACCACAGACAAATGAATGAGACCTGAAAAGAAAGAAGAACCATTTAGCTGAGCCCAGCTCAAACCGCTGATATGCAGAATCATGAGCTTCAAACATAGTTGCTGTTTTTGGCATCTAAGTTTTGGGATGGTTGTTACACAGCAATAGTTAACTGAAACAACAATTGATATGTATAACTGAAGACCTGCAGCAACAAAATCCTAAAACATGTGGCATTGGCTTTGGGGCCAGACAATAAACAGAGGCCTGAAAACTATAGGAGTCTGGAAAAATGATGGCCCATATCAAATAGTGCAATACAATTGGTGAAACCATTGCCTGTGGTAGTTTGGAAGAGAGACAATGTACCTCATAAATTTTAGATTCAAGCAATGAGAATTCCAGACAGAATTTGAAATTGTCTGCTGCTAAAGAAAGAACTGAGCAGTTTGCAAGCTGAATTTAGAGGGGGATATAGAGGGTACAGAACAAGATAGGATGGGAAATAAAACTTGCTCATCTTTAGTGACTCAAACCAGTAAAAAAAAAAATCAAACCCAAGTCACTGCCAGAAAAACGTAAGCTTAGAGTAAACCACTAATCAAGAATGTGGTTATAAGGCACTTTGTTGAGACCTTGGAAAGAATGAAGGCAGTGCTTAGTACACTCTCTCAGCTGGACAATAGGGCTATTAGGCACCTGAAAGATGCCACCCGTTGCAGTCTGAATGCCAAAAGTAGCTGAGCATAAGTCTAGAGAGCCAGGCATGTCTCAGAAAGAATTCATCAAATAGAGGGGATTCAAGTCAGATCTAATGTAATCCCATGAAAAATTTTAAAGGAATTGTAAAGGCAAAAGTGTCATGAGCTTGGATTAAAATGTTCTGAATTAAAATTGTTCAAAAATTTCAAAGGCTTCTGGGCTCCCAGTTCGTCACAGGCAGGTCCCCAGTGCTTCACGTGCACATTTTCCTATGTCCTCTTCAGAAGCGTCTAAGGAGGGTGACGGGAAAGGAAGGGTGTCTCAAAGGGCAGAGCCATGGAGAACAGTGGAGTGACAAGCCACTGCCATGAGTGCTGCCCAACTCCTCGGTGTGGGAAATGTGAATATGTGCACCAGGGGATTTCAGAATCATCAAAGACTGGTGCCTTCCAATCTTTCCCCACTTTAAATGGCAATGTTTCTCCTGTACCTGTTTCATCATTGTATGTTGGGTGTGTGGGAGGCAGATAAATTGTGTTTTTAGTTCATAGGTCTTTGGATCAAGAAGAACCACATTTGCACCTGATGTTAGTCACAAGGTCCTGGACTTAGAGAAATATTCAATTCCATAATGACATGTAGATTTGGGGATCTTTGGCAGGGTATGAGTATATTTTGCATGTGAACACTTATAGTCAGATGCTGAACTGGTGTATACTGATTGCAAAACTGGCCCCAATTCTCTACCCATCCTTGTATCAAATGTGGACTATGCAGCTCCATTAATTGAGAGGTGGAATCTATTTCTCCAACCCAAGATCCCTTGTTGGCCTTATGATTTGTTTTAGCTGACATACTATGGTGGAAGCAATGGTTTGCTAGATCTCTCTCTCTCTCTCTCTCTCTCTCTCGATTTGCTGCCTTAGCTATGAGAACAAGCCTGAACTGGCCTGTTGGAGGTTAAGAGACTCTCTGGAGTAGAGCCACATCATCCCTACTCCCAGCTGATTTTCTAGCTGGTCACAGATGTGGCAACATGCTTAGCTAGCCAAGATCATATGAACTTACTCCAGATTAGCAGACCTCCCCATGGGAAATAGAAGATGGTTGTCATTTTATTTTACACCACTAAGTTTTGGAATGGTTGGTTATGCAGCAATAAGCAATGGATACACTCGTACATAGCAGTCCGGAGGTTAGTAGTCCATGGGTGAATATGGCTCTGCTGTCATCGACACATGGGTTCTGTCATGGAGTTCAAGGACGTTCTTCCACTCACCAATATGTTTCATCTAGAGGGAAGAAGGAGACACCAAGGGAGGTGTGTGTGTGTGTGTGTGTGTGTGTGTGCGTGCACGTGCACTTGCCTAATAAGTTTTTTAAAAGAGAAAATTCCAAAAGTTGCATAGATCACTTTCACTCCCAATTTTTGCAAAGAGGGTTAGGAAATATAGCCTTTAGCCAGGCAGCCATGTGCCCTGATGTAGCTGATGGTCATAGGTAGGAATGGTATTCTATTTTCTAAAGGAGAAAAAAAGAATGAGATCTTATGTGAAGAATCAAATACCAATCAAAAGCTTGTGGCATTTAATGAATAAAACAACTTTACTGATGGCCATGAATGACATGATCACTTGAGTGACTCAATTTCTATGAGAATCCATGAAGGAAAAACATATTAGACTTAAAATCTAGAAATGTGAGTTCCAATCCTGCCTCTGCTCTCTGTGTAAACTGAAGTGAATTATTTAACCTTTCTAAGTCATTTTTCCTTGACTTATTGAAAGGAAAAGCTTTTCCAGGCCCCAGATACAGAAACTGGATCAGAGTGGGAGCTTGATGAGTGTTAGTTGAAAGTGAACAGCAACGAAGAATCTGTACTTTACAGAGTAGCGTATATCCCTCCACCCAAAGATGATTTGTAAAACCACCCTTAGATCTTGGCTGGCATTATCAGTATACATTTTTGTGCACAGGTTTGACATTTCACTTGGTAAGGAATCAAGTATGGTGTTGGCGATGGTATATCCATCCCAAAGCGTTCTTCTCAAAGAGCAAGAAATATTCAGAGACCATTACACATAAAGTCAGACTACTCAGGGGAGTAGTGATGCTATGCACCACCACAACTGTGAACCAAAACAAGTCTTCCCGATGGGTGGCCCCACTCCCTGACCTTTCTGTGGGAAGTCTGAGGCTGAGCTTCTAAAAAGCCTTCCCACTGAAGCCAACTAATTTATTCCCGCCAGAGGACTGTGACAACCCTAGGACTTCTAGAGCTGTCTCCTCTGGGTGGAGGTCCTGGGCAGGCTAGATTGACAGACATTTTCTAAACCCTCAAAGCCACCCTCAAAGGTCCCTGACGTTCCCTGTGACACCTTGTCAGCTCTACCTAGCCAGGGTGAAGGTGTGTTGCCCCAAGAAGGAGAGAGTGTGCTAAGGAAGTGGATACTGGGAGAAAATAACTAAGGCTGGGCCATCTGAAGGACTCTTGTGTTGTTACCACAGCAACTCCCATCGTGTTCCTTCACCAGTTGTTTCTCTTCTCCACCTGGTTTGGCTGAGAGGGTGGAGCTTTCCTTCCATGGTTCCATCACCCTCCTGTGCTCCTGTCCTCAGTACTCTCTGCCCTGGCTCTCAGAGCAGCACCCATGTCTGTGCAAAGTCTCCACCAGTGGCACTCTCTTCCCTCTTCCCTCTCCTCTGGGCGCCTCTGTACCTTGGCTCAGAGCTGCTTTCACTACCTGGATGCCTCCTTCTCCTACTCCTACTGGCAAACTCGCACTCAGATTTAAGATGAAAGTCAGCTGTCTTCACCGGCTCCTCTCTCTGTGCTTCATCACCTCTGTTCTAATATATATCAACACATGTGTCATTTTTTTCTGCTTCCATTTCAATCTCTACCCCAAGACTGGCAGCTCCACATAAGGCAGGAGCTTTTCGTCATTTTTTAAAATTTTCTCTCCAGAGCTTAGCAGCATGTCTAAGATTAAGGATCTCATCCAAGTTTGCAAAACAACTGAAACAGAGTCCAGGTCAGGATTTCTTGCTAAGTCGTAACCTTGCTAATCGCATCCTACCACACTGGCTCTCAACATCAATGGCACATTGCTTCCTGAAGATGCGCACTTTGCTTCGTTGCTGCCCCACCAGCTAGCTACCTGTGTTGCAGGGAAATTTGCAGGTGGCATAGTAAAAGGGAAGGTGAATATTCATTTAGTACACTTAAAACTTGGCTGAAAGACGAGAAGCTCTCGCCTATGCCACTGCTCCATATCAAACCCTACTACCGCAACCTACATCTACCAGCCATACGGCATCCTGCTTCTACCCGCCGTATGGCACTTTGCAGTTTACTATGTGCTTTACCTCAGGTTCTTCTCATTTCATGAGAAAGCATATGAGAACAGAATTCTGAAGCCAAATAGGATCTAAAGGCAAGTGACTTGGCTTAGTGTTAAGGGACTCTAAGGGGTGTGGCTGTTGTCAAAAAACCCGAGTCTTGGGATGCCTGGGTGGCTCAGTCAGTTAAGCGTCCGACTTTGGCTTAGGTCATGATCTCACAGTTTGTGGGTTCAAGCCCCATATTGGGCTCCATGCTGACAGCTCAGAGCCTGGAGCCTGCTTTGGATTCTGTGTCTCCTTCCCTCTCTGTCCCTTCCCCACTCATGCTCTGTCTCTCAAAAATAAATAAAACATTAAAACAAAAAGTCTGAGTCTTGGGGGGTGCCAAGGTGGCTTAGTCAGTTGAGCATCCAACTCTTGATTTCAGTTTGGGTCATGATCTCAGGGTTGTGGGATCAAGCCCTGCATCAGTCTCTGTGCTGAGTATGGAGACTGCTTGGGGTTCTCTCTCTCTCTCCCAATGCCCCTCTCCCCTGCGCTCGCTCGCTCTCTCTCTCTCTCTCTCCCTCTCTCAAAAAAGTCTGAACCTTTGGAAAAATATGTGTCAAAATTTATGGCCAGTCACATTCCAAACCAGCCTGTATATAGGAGTTCCTGCTTTCCTTGCTCTCAGTGTCTTGTGTGGGAGTTAATATGCTACCCTGCAATAAATGCTGTGATAAGGGTGCTTATGGGAACATTCAGCTCAGGGTACCTAATCCAGGCTTGAAGGCCTAGCCCGGTTGGCCTAGCAATGTAGACAGGTGTGTGTGTGTGTGTGTGTGTGTGTGTGTGTGTGTGTGGTGTGTGTGTGTGTGTGTGTGTGTGTGTGTGTGGTGTGTGTGTGTGTGTGTTTGGGGTTAGCTGGTGGGAGATAAGAATGGGCCAAATCCTGAAGGGCCTTGGAAACCATGTTCATTCATTCATTCATTCATTCATTCAACAAATAACTATTGTGCTTCTATAACACCATACACCATCACCAATAACATGTAATGACAACTGGGTCTTTGTTTTGAGACCAAGTGGTAGGCAGAATCTGAAATGGCTCCCAAGACTTTCACCTCCTGTTCCCTTCAGTGTGGGCAAAGCCTGGGAATATGAGAGGTAGCACCCTCGTGTGATTGATTACATTATGTTACATGGCAAAAGAGATTTTGCAGATGTAATTAGGACTGCTAATCAGTTAACTTTGAATTCATCAGAAGGGAAATTATCTGGCAGTACCTGCATAATCACACGAGTCCACAAAATCTGAGTCTAGAGACCCCAGAGATTTGGTACATGAAAAGGGTTCATGCAAGCTTCTCTATTGCTGGATTTGAATATGGAGGGGACTGTAAAAGTAGTCTGTAGGAGCTGAGAGTGGCTCGCCCCTGGTAGCCAACAAGGACACAGGGACCTCAGACCTGTCATCCCAATGAAATAAATCTGTCAACAACGTGTATGGTCTTGGAATGGGACCCCAAGCTTCAGATGAGAATACTCTTGGTCTTGATTTTTGGTCTTGTGGTGTTGCGATCAGTCACCATACACAGACCGGGCACTCCATGTCCAGACTTCTGACCCATAGAACTGGAAGCTAATAAATACCTGGGTGTTGTTTTAAGCTGTTGAGTTTGTGATAAATTGTTACACAGCAACAGAAAACTGATATAGGACATTTCACCACAAATCCAGACTTGACTAAGGAGAGAGCATCTTCTGTGTGCTGGGTGGTGTTGGGAATGTTCATATATGCTAAATGATTTAATTCTCCCTTTAATCCTTCAAGGATAATGCCACTTTTAGTTGACATCAGCTACATACTCCTTCTCCAACCTGAAGCAATTACGCTGTTTGGATAGTATCTTTAGAGCAACCACTCTAAATCAAACAGCAATTCAACCCCTCTTGCTGTGGTGGTTGCTGTAGGGAGGGGTGTATGGCCTAGGCCTAAGACAATTAGAAGCAATGTTGTATGTGAACCCAGTCAAAGTGAGGTCCAATAATTTTGCTCAATGACAGAGGAAGAGAGATTTTCTACTTTATTCTGGGCACTGGGATGTGCAAACTGAGAGGCCTGGAAGTGTTGCTGCCATTTTTCTCTCCAGAGGAAAGCAAATGAAGAAGGGCAGAAACACAAGACTCAAAGAGAAATGCATCTGGAACCCTGACCAAACCATGCCTGAAGGTTTTGCCACTCATGGGCATTTTAGTAGCTATGAGCTAAACCATTTCCTCTAGTATGTAAGTCATTTTGAATTGGGTTTTCAGGTATTTGCAAGTACAACCATCCTGATACATTATTATTCCTATTGGATAGATGCTAAACTGAGATTCAAGAAAGTTATTCCCAGAGGTCACAAAGCTAGTTCACGGCAGAGTTGAGATTTAAAATCCAATCCTTTAGCCCCAAATTCAGCACTTACTACATTATACAAACTGTCTCACCCAATTTATCTTTGCCTCATCCTAACTGGTGAAGAACACCTTTACTTTCCTAGGAAAAAATCACTCCCATCTTAGCAACTCTCCCCTATTGCTACCAAGTCGCTAACAGCGACTCTCCTCATTGCTACAAAGGAACCCCCAGGTTCACACATTGTTTCTACATCTCAAGTTTCAGCACCATCCTAAGTCTTAGTCTTTCTAATCACTATTTCATTAAAAGTTTTTTTTTTAACGTTTATTTATTTTTGAGACAGAGAGAGAGACAGAGCATGAATAGGGGAGGGTCAGAGTGAGAGGAAGACACAGAATCCGAAGCAGGCTCCAGGCTCTGAGCTGTCAGCACAGAGCCTGATGCGGGGCTCAAACTCACAGACTGTGAGATCATGACCTGAGCCGAAGTCGGATGCTTAACCGACTGAGCCACCCAGGTGCCCCATCCAATCACTATTTCATTTATCTATCTATCTATCTATCTATCTATCTATCTATCTATCTATCGTCCAAGTGGGGGAGGGGCAGAGGGAGAGAGAGAGAGAGAGAGAGAGAGAGAGAGTCCTGCCCAAGCAGGTTCCAACTCAGTGTGAGGACTCCGTCACGTGACTCCATCTCATAACCGTGAGATCATGACCTGAGCCAAAATCAAGAGTTGGACACTCAACTGAGCGAACCACCCAGGTGCCCCCCAACCACAATTTAAATCCAATAAAGGGGCGCCTGGGTGGCGCAGTCTGTTAAGCGTCCGACTTCAGCCAGGTCACGATCTCGCGGTCTGTGAGTTCGAGCCCCGCGTCAGGCTCTGGGCTGATGGCTCAGAGCCTGGAGCCTGTTTCTGATTCTGTGTCTCCCTCTCTCTCTGCCCCTCCCCTGTTCATGCTCTGTCTCTCTCTGTCCCAAAAATAAATAAACGTTGAAAAAAAAATTAAAAAAAAAAATAAATAAATCCAATAAAGCCAGCATATATCCAAAGAGAACTCTCTCTTTTTTTTGCTCACTTGTTTTTTCCTTCAACTAGTCAGGTCACAACACTGAGGCATTTGGAAATAGCATAGACCTTTGAGGTTCCATGGAGAATGGGGGCATAGACCAGCCCAGCCAGTAAGGAAAAGCACCTTGCTTAGTTGTCTCTAAACACCAAGGTAGCCCCTCTCAGTCTCTGAGGAAAGTCTTGAGAGGTGGGCAGTGAGTAAACAAAAGAGAAAGCCCAGAAATAAATGAGGAGTCCCACTCTTTAGCAAGAAAATGTTCCATTAATCAATGTCAAGACACCCCCACCTCCCACGGGTCTGGCATCTAAAACAATATCAAGTAACCAAATACAAGTTCCTTCCTGTCAGTTGGAGGCAATAGTATGAGCAAATTAGCAAATATATCCATCAGTGGTAAAAAAGAAAAAAAATCGTTGGGTTTAGATTTTACAAAAATAGGAAAAAGAATAGAACTGGCGGCAGAAAGGCAACGCATCCGCGACAGGGTTTGATATTTCTATCATCAGGATTCTGGCATCACCAGCTTCCCAGCCCTCACCCCCACTTCCTCACCCCGGGGAGGGGGCCTCACCCCATTCCAAACCCCACAATGGCTTCCCCCTATTCTCCGCTCTCAGGAGCTGAGCTGATCAAAGTGCATGCACGCTTGTGGGGGCGGGGAGTCCAGACTCGCATGTCTGTTGGGACTTCCCTTCGCGGTCGTTCTGGGACGTGCTTGGTTCAAGGTGGGCATGTATTTCTCTGAAGGCCTCTGCTGCTTTATTCTTCCAGAATTCCCCAGCCTGGCAATGGATGGCTGTGCAGCCAAGAGAGAGCCTTCACATGAGTAAGGGGGCATGTGACAGAACACAGTAGGGACAGTGACAGAACAGAGACAGAATGAGGAATGGCCTGCCTCGGCTCCTGAGCTGAGTCACAAGTGGGCCTGGGGGGAGGGGGCTTGGCATTGCTCTCCTCCTCTTCTTTCTTATTTTTTAACAATATGATATCTGTCTTTCTCTGTATGACTTATTTCACTTAGCATAACACTCTCCAGTTCCCTCCACGTTGCTACAAAAGGCCATATTTCATTCTTTCTCATTGCCAAGTAGTACTCCACTGTGTATATAAACCACAATTTCTTTATCCATTCATCAGTTGATGGGCACTTAGGTTCTTTGCATAATTTGGCTATCATTGAAAGTGCTGCTATAAACATTGGGGTACATGTGCCCCTATGCATCAGCACTCCCGTATCCCTTGGGTAAATTCCTAACAGTGCTATTGCTGGGTCATAGGGTAGATCTATTTTTAATTTCTTGAGGAACCTCCACGCTGTTTCCCAGGGCGGCTGCACCAGTTTGCATTCCCACCAACAGTGCAAGAGAGTTCCCATTTCTCCACATCACTCTTATGTGGATCCTAAGAAACTTAACAGAAGACCACGGGGGAGGAGAAGGAAAAAGAAAAAAAAGTTAGAGAGGGAGGTAGCCAAACCATAAGAGACTCTTAAAAACAGAATAAACTGAGGGTTGATGGGGGGTGGGAGGGAGGGGAAAGTGGGTGATGGGCATTGAGGAGGGCACCTGTTGGGATGAGCACTGGGTGTTGTATGGAAACCAATTTGACAATAAATTTCATATTAAAAAAAAGAATATGATAAAAGTTACAGGCCCTGTAGGAAATAAAACCCAACACATTTTCTGGGGATTTACACGTACTTTGGGGGCCCAATTACTCCAAAGAACGCTTTGTCTTAAGAAAACTCACTATGCTCTGGAGACAGGCCCACCTGGCATCCCTCTCAATGGACTGCAGCTAGAAGGCACGAACCTGGCCCTTCGCATTAGGGCAGCCGAGGTCGCTTTGAACTAACAAAAGGGGCCTTAAATCATGGAATGGAGCGTAGCCTCCTTCCGACATCTGGAATTTTAATGAGGTAGGGTCAGGCAGGCAGAGCCAGAAAGCATGCTTTAGGACTCATAGCAAAGCTTTTTCGGAAGCATCTTGGTTGATTCTCCAAGCACACAGAAGGCACTTGCAAAGGATTTTTGAGAATTAATTTGTTTTGTGGAGTAACAGAGACCTTTGGCGATAGCCATTGCTAAAGTGTCTCCTCCTCTGAGGATTTGGGAAATACACTAAAAATGTCCCCCTTGTTTTGCTTAATCATCTCATTTATGCCTTTTTTAAAGCCCAGCATAAGCTTCAGGTAAGCACACGGCTCTCAGAGACTGACTGGTCCCCTCAGCTTCCTGGGGTCCTGCCACAGGTAGAGGGGAGACCACAGCCAAGAACCGCTAGCCACTCACACACCTCTCCTCTGAGCCCACTTGCTTTTCTTGAATCTCATTCTGTCAGGGGAGACAAACTGGGGGCAAGCCACTTGCTCTGACCCATCCCCAATGCACCATGAGGGAGGGGCAGAAGGACTATCAAGAACCTTTGTTTTCCCCTCTTTTTTTTTTACATGTTTATTTTTATTTTGGAAAGAGCACAGGTGGGGGAGGGGCCGAGAGAGAGGGGGACAGAGGATCGGAAGCGGGCTCCATGCTGACAGCGAGCCCGATGTGGGGCTCGAACTCTCGAACTGTGAGATCACGACCTGAGCCAAAGATGGACATTCAACTGACGGCGCCACCCAGGCGCCCCTATTTTCCCCTCTTGAGTTCAAGCTCTCTCTGTGAAATGCCCCACACTCCCCCAGTCAGCCCTCTCTTTCGTCTCTCATCTGTGTCCCAGACACTGCACGCAGTAAACGGCTTCCACAACGGGAATACCCAGAAGGGGGCTGTGCTCGGTTTCCCCTTATGGAACCTCCTCTCTGCTCAGAGCAGGCTATCGTCTGCCCTGCAGCTTAGCTGGCTCACCCCCACCGCAAGATTGCTCATCCTTAAGGGGAGCAGGGGGAGGAAGAAGGGGGCTAGAGGGGGAGAGGGCAGCCCACCCCTAGTGATGGTTCCTCAGGCCTCCAGGAGTGGGGAGAGTCTCGGAGGGGCAGGCGCAGGAAACACTGGAGAATCTTTCTGGCCTCCCTCCCCACGGCCCCATCCCCGGCTCCACTGGGCGTGTCATCTAAGCAAGGCGCTGTTTCCTAGGTCTGAGTCAGGACAGCCATTTCCCTGCCTCCTGAATGGGCATGGGGCTCTGGGGAACTTACAGTCCCTTCAGCAAGAACCTCATCCATTCCAACGGTGGTGATACAAAGTTTAGGTCAATTTCAAAACCATAAACTACCTGGAAAGAACTCTGGAAAGTGCCTCCTTCAAGACTTTCATTTGGTAGATGAGGAAATTGAGGCCCAGAACGGTTGGGAAAGAAAATGCACTTGCAACATTTCATGCAACCATTCACCTGACAGTCATGTGCTTTTTGACCCATGCTCGGTTGCTGCATCTAGGTCTTCCTGTTTAAAAAAAAAAAAAAAAAATCATAGTGAACAGATTCGTTGAGATGACTGGGGGTCTAGGTGGAGCAGTGTAAAAAATTATCTAGCACAGATAGGAGCCCGGCCCAGGAGGGGAGACGTCTGTCTCCACCACAGATAAAATGCGGTGGACAAAAGCAGATTATAATTGAGAGCATGTGAACAAGGGCAGCCAATTAAGCTAATTCTTGCTTTAGACACTCTCCGTCTGCCAGTGGAGTTTATCATATCATTTGTATGATTAAACCAAAATCAATGTCCTGGGCGGTTGCCGTGAATGCAGATATTTTTCAAACGGAAATGATAACTCTTTACGTGTGAGTGGGAAATGAATAAGCAGGGAAAACTGGCCCCTTCCAACAAGGACAATGCAGGTGACTATGGCCCTTTGGAAACCAGCAAAATTTCTAGATGAATAAAACTAGTTCTAATGTACCAGGTAATTTTTTATTTTTTATTTTTTTAATGTGTATTTATTTTTGAGAGACAGACTGCAAGCGGGGGAGGGGCAGAGAGGGAGGGAGACACAGAATCTGAAGAAGGCCCCAGGCTCTGAGCTGTCAGCACAGAGCCCGACGCAGGGCTTGAATTCATGAACCACGAGGTCATGACCCGGGCTGAAGTCGGATGCTTAACCGACTGAGCCACCCAGGCGCCCCTATACCAGTTAAGTGTTAAAAACCAGCTTGAAAAAAAGCTTGTAACATAGTTAATAGAACAGTCTGATCAAGAACGCAGAGGCTCCCAGGAAATTTCCTTCGTTCTAAAGATGGCATCACCATCATACCATTGCCCCTCCAAAGTCAGCACGGTAGGTACATTCTCCTTGCTCCCACACAGACGGTTCACCTCTCTCTTCTGTATCTACAAATGTTTGTTTGGCTCCAGACTTTTGTAGCTTCTCATTTCCCGAGGAAGAATCCAGCCCAAGAAAAATCACCAGAAGTACAGGAGAAGTGGTTCTCACTGTCCATCCCCTCGGCAAGCTGCTTGGGGCCGTTGGGCTTCTCCACGGCAGGGATGTGAGCTCTGGGACACGCTATGGGGAACCTGAAGCTTCCATCCTTCACCAGCTTGGGCGGGAAGAGGGGGCAGCTGGAGCTGAGCCCTAGGCCTCCACCTGAGCCCGCACGCCCTCACTGGTGGTGACCGACTGTCCTCCTGACTAGCTTTACATTCTCACTCTCTCCAAAGGCCACCCTAAGGTTTGCAGTAATACTGATTTTACAAATGCAAGCCTTCAAATATAATCCAAAGAAGCAAATGGGGCTCGAGTGTTTTTGAAGCAGCGCTTTAGGAGATCTGGAGGCTAACCCTGATGCCAGTCACTTACTTAAGTATCAACGTGTATTCAGCACCTGCCCCATACCAGGCACTGTGCATACGAGCCCGTGAGTAGGAAAGGTACCCTGCTCTCTAAGAGTTTGAAATCTAGTGGTGAAGACAGACAAGCAGGCACTTCTAGCATATGATAATTGCAGTTATAAAGAATAAAAAACATTATAGGGACACAGAGGAAAGACCTCTTGCCTGCTCCGGGTGAGGGAGCGTGTCTGAAGGATCTGGAACTGCCCCCAGAATGAGAGAATGGCTAAGAGTTGGGCAGGCAGAGGGGGTGAAGTGTGGGCAGAGCAGGTTGTGGAGGGCATTCCCAGCAAGGACTCAGCACATGCTAACCCACAGTGGCAAGATGTGAAAGCACGTGAGTTCTCTTCCCCCTCCTCCTCCCCAGCTGGCTCAGATTTTGGTTCAGAAAACAGTTCCTCTGAGACACCCTTCTGACCATCCCCTCCCCACCTGCAGAGTTTTTGTTAAAAACTGAGATATAGCGGGGCACCTGGGTGGCTCAGTTGGTTAAGCGTCGGACTCTTAATTTTGGGTCAGATCACAACCTCATGGTTCGTGAGACTGAGCCCCGCATTGGGCTCCATTGGGATTCTCTCTCTCCCTCTTTCTCTCTGCCCCTCCCTCCGCTCAGGTTCTCTCTCAAAATAAGTAAACATTAAACAAATGAGATATACGTGACATATTAAAGCTGTATTCGTTTCAGGTATACAACATAATGATTTCATATACGTATATGTCGCAACATGGTCGTCATAATAAGTCTGGTTAATATTCATAATCACACAGTTACAAATTTTTTCCTTGTGACAAGAGCTTTTAAGACTACTTTCTTAGTAACTTTTGAACACACATCACAGTGTTGTTAACTACAGTTGTCATGCTGTGCATTACATCCCCAAGACTTGTATTATAATGCAAAATTTATTCATTTTGACCCCTTCACCAATTTGCCCATAGTCACCCCTGCCTCTGGGAACCACCAATCTGTTTTCTGTATCTATCAGTGGGTTTTTTTCTTCAGATTCCACATATAAGTGAGGCAGGATGGTATTTATCTTTCTCTGTCTGACTTATTTCACTTAGGATAATGTCCTCAAGGTCCATCCATGTCACAAATGGCAGGACTTCCTTCTTTTTTATGGCTGAATAAAATATATAAATACCACACCTTCTTTTTCCATTCATCTGTTGATAGACACTTAGGTTGAGTGTTGGCCATGTGAACAATGCTGCAATGAACATGGTCTGTGCTTTCCATTGTTATAAGCTGCATGAAGACAAACCACTGTGTGTCTTGCCCATACTGTTAGCCCGAGTGCCGAGCACATTGGCATATGGAACACGGTGTGCAGTAATGTCTTGAGAAATATGTTATATGATTAAACCAAAATTTCTACAGAAATCACATCATATCTGTTTTCCAATAGAAGCAGGAAAAAATTCTGCAGTGTGCTCAAGAAGTTAGTGCCTAAATGCAAGCTACAGTAGCAAGCATTTGTAATTTCCGCTATGTGAGATCTAGTTGGAGAAACAGGGGTCTCAGGACACAAGTCCTAGGAGCAAGTCCTGTCTTGGTCACTAAGGGGATCTATAACCTTAAAGACACCTCCCTTCTCTGTAACCCATTTTCCTCCTCTGCCAAACGAAAGGCTTCAGAATTGTGTTCAAAGCTTATTCCCATCCTCACCCATGACTCTTCACTTGTTTACTGAAGTCCAAGGCAAAACCTGCATCCAGAATTTTTAATGCAACAGAAATCATGTTCGACCACCAACACTTTAAGAATCTTCTCTTTTGAAACACCTCCCTAAAACATTAGCTTTCTTTTTGCCTTTCAAATAAAAGCTTCATATTGAGGCCCATTCTCTAAGAGAACTCAGGACTCATTCTTAGAGAGTTACATGGCATGGCTGAGGATGTGGAGAGAACGGAAGTGGTAGAGATTACTTGATTAACTGAGAGCAGAGGGACATTTGTGATCATGCCATTCCGTTTCCTGGGACCTTGGGAACCACAACAGTGTGGTACTGAGGGTGGTGTGGAGAGCACAGCCGACTGGCAAACTCTAGACCCAAAGCACGTTCAATTCACTGAACTCCACTATCACCCAAGGAGTTCATTTATATTTGAAACAAAACAAACAAAACCAAAACACCGCTACGTAACCGCACAATGACTCCCACTTATTGGGGAAAGTGCCATTGCACATGCCAAAACTACAGACGTGACCTCTTTAGCTATAGAGCCTATTGATGTTAGCACTAGATATTTGAAGTTAGGACTAGATTTGACAGATGGAAGCTATTAGTTGAATGGGAAACACTTTCCCCCTGGTGAAATTAAGGCACCTGCTATGTTCAGGTTTTTGAAGTTCTTACATCCACACAGGGTGCCTCTGGAACATGAGATGAAGGTTAGATTATATCAGCAGCAGGACTTGAGACTAACAAGATTTCCCATCTTCCCTCCAAAAATTACACACAAAACACCAATCTTAATGTGTTGCTAATGAAGCTAGAGCATATTTTCTAAATATTTAGAATATTTTCTAAATATTAGCCAATGACTTAGAGTGCCTCACCAAAAGGAAGGCCTTCCCTCAGAAGGTCTTATCTTAGGAAAGGTAAATTGTAATCTTGGACACTGAAACATATCTGCTATTAGAGAATAATGTCACAATGGAAGTTTTAATGAGTGGCCAAGAATATTGGAAAGGGGTAGAGGAATTGCCAGAAGCTGTTCGTGTGTCACCAATGCTGTGGAGAGCAAAGCACCCCGCCCCTCCTGGTCTGCACTCCCTCTGGTGAAAATGGGAACACGAAGCACCTGCAACTTGAATGTCTAACTTCTTTATTCAATTCTATACCCACTGGGCAACATTCTGATATTGATTTGGCTTTTCAAATTAATTTCCATGTTGGAAAGATAATGTGCTAACCTGTCAACAAGAACTTTTAAGAACCTCCTAGGGAGATCTATTTCTCAATGATGAAAACTGATGATTTGCCATTTTGGTCTGTTGCGTAACATCTTGGAAGTTGGGCATGACTGAACCAGGCCCCCATGAGCAAATAGATTATCCCTACGTAGGCTGACGAAAGTTTCTGAATCTTGTGGCGATGGCACCAGGAAGCAGGCATCCTGGGAAGTCAGCCTTGACACACTTCCTCATTGCAACACCAAGCTTCCAGTGGCCATGGGATGAATGGACCCTTGGCAGGATGTACATTCCAATGTGTTTTCTCTGAGAGGAAGTACATTTTCCAGAAGATTATCCAAGGGGATGGCTGAGAAAGAACTGAAGTCCCTATGCATAGGAGAGATGATACCATGATGCTCTCTGTCAGTTATAGGTTTCATCATTTGTAATAAGAGCACCAAGCTACAGCAATCACCGTGGAACTCAATAGATATTTATGCAGGGCCTACCACATACAAGGTAGTGTGAGGGATATAGAGCAGAAATCAGGCACAAGTTTCTTTCCAGGGACTTTCAGTCTAAGAAAGGAGAGACGATAATTTGTAGAAATGAAAGTAGAAACTGGTATGCGCTACAGAAGATATCACTGAAATGCCATTAATAGCTCAGAGGAGGGAATATTATTTATCTTATATAGCAAACACTTATACAGTACTTACTATATACTGGGTAGTATTTTAAGCACTTAATATATATTAGCCCACTTAATATTCCTAATAATTTATGAGGTAGGTACTATTATCCCTGTTTTACAGATAGGGAAACTAAGGCACAGACATATTAAGAAAGTTTACCAAAGTCCTGTAGCCAGAAAGTGGCAGGGCTGAGATGTGCACCGTTGAGGTCTGGTCCTGGAATCCTTGCTTTCTGCCACCACCCTGCTGTCTTACAACTGGCAGCTGGAGAGACCCAAGGGAGCTTTCACGAAGGCGATGATATTTACACATAGCCTTGAAGAGGGTGGGTGGCTTTGGGATACGCAGACATGGAAGGAAGCACATTCCGGACAAAGTAAACAGTGTGAAGGCAGGGAGTCTAGCATGCTTGGAACTATTGTTTCCTGGTAAGCCAACAATAGTCCTACAGCCTTAGCACGAGTTCAGGTTCAGAAAGAATAACTTGTCAGAATAAAAGGCCTGAATAAAGGAAAGGGCCAAGTATGAGGGACAAACATTGGTTGAGAGTCTAGCTTTTTAAACTTCAATTTCCATGATTTCTATTAATTCTTTCTATCCCAATCCTTGGCTGACTAATTGAATTGAAAAGAAGGCCCAGGTTTGATAGAAGCAAACCTACATTGGGGCCATTGTACGTAGTGCAGCCCAAATCATATCCTGTCAGGGCATGGACCAGCAGTAGGGTTAACCATACTCCAGAACCTCAAGGTTGATATATCCTGATCTACAGGGAGGGGCAAACATACCACGTTTATTTTTATAGTTAGAACAAAGAAGGCAGCAGTTCTGGGAGGCCAGGGATTGTGCTCCCTTTCTTAAGAAAAAACCAACTCTATTTCAAAAGTAAGATCTCTTCCATTGCTAAAAGGGAATCATGAGGCTTTAAAAGCAACTAAATCATAATGGCATTACTCTTCATGAGCAATGGGATGGCTCACCAAGTAACAGTGCAAAGTACTAGGCTTGAAGAAATGGTGTGATATTTCCTTTAACTGATTCTTGATTGCTTCATATCCATCTGCTGAATTGGAACCATGATTAAAAGCCAGAAAGCCTGAAGAACAGGCACATGATCCCCCCGAAGCTGAGTTAGGACAAATGAATAAGGCTGCCAAGGTTCTGGACCCTTCTCTTCAAGGGTGATGTGGGTAGTTCTGGACCCTTCTCTTCAAGGGTGATGTGGGTAGTTCTGGAGCCTTCTCTTCAAGGGTGATGTGGGTAGAGGCTATAGCTTCTTTTGACGTGAACACTAGACTCTGGCTCAGGCCCATGGGCTCTAGTGGAATGCAGGGGAGGGGGTCTGGTGGTGCCACAAATAGTTCACATTTGAATATAAGCCAGTCCAGATGTCAGCTCCTTGGGGTTGTCATCTCCATCCCAAGGTGCCTGCCTGGTGAAGAGGAGGAGGTTGGGAGCTTTGGCTCTAGAAAGACCTTAGTGCAAATCCTCCCATATTCCATACTAGCTGTGTGACCCAGGGGAAGTTATCTAACTTGAGTGCATCTTGGTATGTTCACATGGAAAATGGAGATTATAACATTTTGCCTAAGAGGACATTTGGGAGAATCCAATGCAGTGATGCGAAGACTGCTACGGTTCCTGATGGTTCCTAGATGTTCAGGAAGACTCTCCAATCCCTTGTCTCTCTTCCTTGACAGATTCACCACATTCTTATAACACTGGACATTGTGAGTGCACATAGCATATCCACTCCTCCTATGGTTCAACAAGAAGGCAACCTGCAAAAACAGAGACTCAATCCTTGTAAAGGAGAAAAGAACTGGAACTAAGTGCTAAAAATAAAACTGAAATTGGAGCCCGTCTGAGGCGGTGGCAGGAAACACTGGGAGAGAAAGGCATTCAGTTTAAAGGACGTCCTGAAGACAAAGGAGGAAAGTATTCAGGCCTCCTGAGCTCAAAGTTCCAGCATTACCTGTCTGCTGAAGCAATGCCACCGGCCCACAGGATGTTCCCACATGGACCCTGAACTTGCCAACTCCTTCATCAAGCACCAGCCAAGGAGAGGGATGGGTTGCCCGATTCATCAGGAGAGGGACAGACTATTGACAACACACATCCTGACAAACACCTAAGAGGCTCGGGGCTGGTTGCCAAGTGGGAAGAGGCAGTCCGAGGCAGCCACCTTATATCAATTTCTCAAAGGACTTGCTGGTACCATTCCAAACAGAACTGCCATGGGCCCTCAGAGAATGAAGCATGAGTGCGGTGGCTGGTATGAGGCAGAACCTCAAAAACAATCATCTTGCCCCTCCCTCCATCCACCAACCTCTTGGCCCCGCCCACCGTGAGAAAGTTCTAAAGCTGGAGCCAGAGTCCCCTGTAACCAAAGCCTCCTTCTCAAAAGGGGCGGAACCTCAGCGGGAGAGGGAGGTGGCTGGCCACCTCTTTGCTTTTGCCATGTTGCCCAGCTGGTCAGTACCCGAGTATTCTGCTAGCACGTTGATTACAAAGTTGCCGACGTTGAGACTGCTGTTTTCCCATGAACTGCTGGAGCCCGGGAGGTTCTGATCAGTCACCGAGTTGTTTATCCATAACCCAAGGTTGGGACTCCCGGGCTATAACTCTTTCAAGAGTTCATCCCCTCCTTCCTACTACCTAATGAGAAATGCTAGGAAGGCAGCATGGTTCAGGGGAAATCGTGGCTTCATTGTTTTTCTGGCTTAGGAAACAGAGCATGTGAAAGTAAAGGCAAGCCTCGTTAGGTCTTGGGTGACACTTGGGTGACAAACGCGTTTCAAGGGGACAAGAAACAAAGTGTAGTTAAGGGTAAAGCGAACTTAAAAATTAGCACAAGTGCATGAGCCTGGGAATGAAAACAGCAAGCATGAGACCTGAAAGAAATAATAAAACATCAGCCTAAGAAAAACGACAACTATAAAATCGGCACTTTGATTTTCTACTGGCTGTGATCAATTGCTCCCAGAGGCAAGATGTCTATATTCCTGATTTTAGAAAAACTTACAGTGAATGGTTAAGTGTGACTAAAATAACTTAGCTTTTCTTGTAAAGATAATTCATGTTAACTGCTTAAAATTTGGAAAACACATACACAAAATAAAAGGACCATGAAGAAAGTTAAAATCATTCTGAATTCTATAATATAGGGTTGTTAGCATTTTACTCCTTTTCTTTCTGCTGCCTCCAGGTAGATATAGATGTCTTTACCTAATTGAGGTTAAATTATGCATTAAGTTCTGTTGCTTGAATTTTTAAATTAATATGCCATTAATAATTTTGCATGGTATTAAAAAATTATTTGCAAGTATGTATTCAAGTTGAAAATAACTGCCTTTTCCAATTTTAAAAATAATGCCTGCTTTTTGGGGAAAAATTTAAAAATAAAAACATGTATACTAAATTCCATTAAAAATCATGGCATAATCAACTGGCACTAGGCCGTGGTGGCATTCTAGATAGAAGGAAGCACAGTGTATTCAGTTAATGAATAGCAATTGGCTATTCACCTGGGAGTTTTTAAAATTAAATCTTTATCTCACACCATAAACACAAAGAATACCATATATATTATTAGAGTGCTAGATATGAAAGGCAAAACCATAAAAACTATTAGGGGAACACAGAGAGAGGGACCTATTTTTCTGACCTGGAGAAAGAGAAGTTCTTAAATATATAACAAAAATTCAATAACCAGAATCTCTGTTGTTAAAATCTTATAAATCTTTGACTAAAAGACAAGCAATCCAAGAAGAAAATGAACAAAGAATATAAACACAGATTTCCTAGAAGAAAAATAAAAGTCTGATAGCTCAAAGAGCTCTATCTTGCCAGTTATCAGAGAAATGTAAATGAAAACAATATAAAGATATATTTTCTTCCCTGTCAAACCAGCAAAACATTAAAAGATTAGTAATATGATTCAAGGTTGACAAGAAAGTAGGGAAATGGCATTCATACCTAATATTAACAGTGGAGTAAGTTAGTGTCACCTTTGGGAAAGACAGTTTGGCAGAAACTATCAATATTTAAAACATGTACATTCTTTCATCTGGAAAATTTACTTCAAAATATTTATCCCAAGAATACACACAGTGGATACAAAGGCACCCATATTTGCTATCTCATTGCAACACTGTAGTTTGAGATAGCGAAAGGGTGGACCCAACCTAAATGCCCATCAGTGGAGAGTACCAAAAAAGCCAGAATACAGCCATATGAGGTACCACATGCTTATTATAGATTATTGCATAGCAGCTAAAAATAACAAGAAAGAATCATATGTAGTGATATGGAAAACGCTTCGATATACATTGTTAAATGAAAAAAGAAAATCGCAGAACAACATACACAGACTAGTTTCATTTTGTTTTAAAAATACACACCAATAAAACTGTGTCTGTCTATATGTATGTGCATGTTTGGGCAAGTCTGGAAACACACACAAAACTGATAAGGGTGATCTCTGGGAATAAAGGCAAGATTTAGTGGGATGGGAGGAAGACAGAATGAAAAGGAAATTTTGTTTTTTATCTGTATCATTTTTTCCATATTGTTGGAAGTTTATACACTGAGAATGTATTCATACATCATTTTTTATTTATGGATATGTAGCTGGAGAGGAAGGAGTTGTGGAGGAGGGAGAGACAACATCTATCACATAGAGCCAACCACTGCCAGCCTTTGGATGAACTGTGATTCCAGACGTTTCTCTCTAACACATATACATATAGAAATAGAGATACATAATATAGAGAAGTAGAATTCGTTTATTCATTTGTTCATTCAATAAGCATTTCTGAATGTCTATGAGATTCTCAGCATATCAGTGAGCTTGAATTCCCCTATCTTATGTTAGTGAGGGCAACAGATAATAAGCAAACAAAAAATATAAAATTTTAAGTGGATAAAAGTTCCATGAAGAAAATAAATGAATGCTCCTACTATATATGACCAATATAATCTATTTAAAGATATGGGACTCTTTCCCTAGTGCTCAATAAAGATCCACAGCAAAATTTGTAATGGCTGTGCATTTCATTGTATAGATGAACCACGGTATATTTAAACACCTGGCCATTAATGAACACTTGAGTTGTTTTTACTCCCATGAGCCTTTTTGTGCACTTGTTATTATCACCTTCAGATAATTCCTAAAAGTGGAATTGTTGGATGTTTCAGTGGAAGAAAGAAAAAAAAATAATAATTTCTTAGTTTCAAAAGTGCTACCAAGGGCAAATTCTTTTTATCTAGTCACATGACTTCTTACCTGCAGGTCCCTAAAGAGTCTTGTGTCTCCATCATTCAGAGGAGAGACAGCAATTCTATCAGCCTGTTTCAGCAGATGTAACAGTGATGGCACACAGTGGAGGGTATGGCCTATCACACTGGGTTGACCCTGTGGCAAGACCAGATGTCTCTTTCATCCACTGTGGAACTGGGCTTTAAGAACATTATTATGGCTCTTAAGAAAGTGCCCAGGCGTTTGTGGGCTGAGATACAAGTAAACCATCAATCCTCAAAATATCAAGTGCACTGATAAAATTCATACAACTTTGCACCTAAATTCAAACTGCTAAACTAACACAAAGTCACAGCATCTCACTTATAATTTGGGACCTACAGGTACAACTAAGCTATTATCTGATGGTCAACAGAAAAAAATCTTACGAGGTGATTTTTGCTTGGATGGCCCAAGGATTTCAGGGAGGATTTTCATGAATACTGACGTATTAATAGTAAACACTCCTATTGATGTAAATTAAACATGTGCCATTCATCATTTTAATTGCTTTATAGATATTAACTTATTAAATCCCCATGATGATCTGATGAGGTTGGTATTTAATATCTTCAACTGAAAGACGATAGAAGTAAAACAGGGAGATTATATAAATTGCCCAACATCACACAGCAGGCATGTGACAGAATCAGGATTAGAATCCGGGTAGTGGGATGCTAAATCCCATGGGCTTCACTACTGCTTTGTGCTGCCTCTCAACATGTTGGGTCAAAGGGAGATATGCAGAATTTTAAATTTTTATTCATTTTGCCAACTGGCCCTTCAGGAAGATTTTATCAGTTTAAAAACTCACAAAAGGTGTTTGTGAGGGTCTGTTTTCCTAAGCCCTCTTCAACATTGAGTACTGTGTTATTGTTTAATATTTGCCAATCTGATGCCAAAAGCATATATTTTATTAGCATTCTCTATAACAAAAACAAATACTTTTCCAAAGTATATTTCAAAGCAAAGTGTATTTGCTTTCTTTTTATTTCTGGGATTGCCTCTTCATATATTCTATCTTTTATTTCATTGTTCATATTTTCTTTATTGATATTTATATTGTTAACCTGTAATATATAAACAAATCTTTTGTTTGGCATTTAAGTGACAAAATTTGCCATATGTTGTCCTCAATTTTTCATCTTGTTCATTGGCCATCTGTTTTGACATTGGCTCATAGAAGTTTAAAGCCCAACGTATTAAAATTTTTCAATGTTATTATGATTGTTGAATTTTATAGAAGGCGCATAAATATTTTTCCCACCCCAAAATTAAAAAAAAATTTTATCCATATTTTCTTCTAGTGTTTTTACAGTTACACGTTTTTTTTATTTACTCTTTTATCTATGTAGATAGAATTGATGTTGATGTAAAGAGGGAAGCAAAGAGTCAGCTTTATTTTATTTCAAAATTGCAAGACAGCTGACCAAATGTCAACTTATATAAAAGAAAAAGAAAATTATGAAGATAAGCAAAGAAAAAAGACACATTGTATAAAAAGGAACAAAAATAAGAATTACAGAAGGCTTTTCATAAGAAACTATGCAAGCCATAAAGACACTAGAGGGACATCTTCAAATATCAATTTGAAGTTGCTTTTTAAAAAACATTTTTTTTACATTTATTTAGTTTTTGAGAGAGAGAGAGAGAGAGACAGATCACGAGTTGAGGAAGGGCAGAGAGAGAGAGGAGGAGACACAGAATCTGAAGCAGGCTCCAGGCTCAGAGCTGTCAGCACAGAGCCCGACACAGGGCTCAAACTCACAGACCATGAGATCGTGACCTGAGCCGAAGTCAGATGCTCAACCAACTGAGCCACCCAGGTGCCCCTGAAGTTGTAACTCAAATTGTTAACCTAAAATTCTTTATTTTGCAAAAATATCTTTCAAAAATTAAAGTACAGTAAAAACTTTTCCAGAAACTAGATTTCAGAATAAAGAATATTCTTAGAGATGAACAGGGACATTACTTAGGATAGAGAAGTCAAGTCACCCAGAAGTTATGTATGTTTCAAGCTCTGTTGTTAGGCACATGCATATGTAGGATTGTTTTATCTCCTTGAATGAATGCACCAAACAACAGAGCTTCAAAATATGCAAGGCAAAAAGTGACAATGTTGAAAAGATAAATAGATCCACAGTTATAGTTGGAGATTTCAATATTCCTCTTCCAATAATTGATAGAACAGGTAGTCAGAAAATCAGCAAAGCTATAGAGAACTTGAACAATTTGATCTAATTAAATTTATAGAATATTCTATCCAATAAGAGCCAGATGCACATAATTTTCAAGTGCACAAAGCACATTCCCATAGACTCTTTTCTATGCCATGAATTAAACCTTAACGAATTCAAGGAAACTGAAATCATGCAAATTATGCTTGCTGCCTACAATGCAATTAAACTAGAAATCAGTATCAGAATATCTGGAAAAATCCCCAAATATTTAGAAATCAAACAATATTAAGTTGCCCATCTGAGAACAAGATAGCTCATTGTTTATTCAGGCCCTCTTTTATGCCTCTTGGATGGCATATGCCTCTCTTCATCTGTCTTCTACGTATTTTTAAAGCTTATCCAAGGCTTTTCATTTTTATCTTATTTTATTTTATTATCGTGGTTGTTTTTGTGAATGGGATCTATTACATTTTATTTTCTAATGGGTCATTATTACCTCTAAGGACATTGATTTTGCCTTATAAAAAAAAGTCTGGCCACCTTCTTGAACTTATTATTTCCAATGATTTTATTTTATCAAATTTTTCAACTGTGTGATCAGATCATCTATAAATAATATTTTTTCCTCTTTTAAAATATTTATATTACATTTCTTCATTCTGTCGTCTAATTGTATTGGCTGACACTTTCAGAACAACATCACATAAAGAAGCGGTACCTGGGACATTGTCTTGTCCCTGTTCTGGAAGGCCACGCTTCTAGTATATCACTATTTGGCATGGCTTCTAATGGCTACAATGAACTTATGGGTTGTGAGACAGACACGAGGCAAAATTGCACTGTGCAAATGAAACTGAAGACCCTAGTTTCACTCAGAAAACAAATTAGAAGGGCCGATCGAAAAGCCTCAGGCTTCAGCATTGGACCTTGGACAGGGTCGGTCAATTACAGAGGCACAGCGCCATACATGTGTGTAGCTTTTCAGAGAGTTTCCTGTTGGCTTTGGACAAGGGACGGGACTAAGAGTTATTTAAGGGACGTGCGGACACTGCCTGTCTTGGAGCCTGAAATTCCTCGAGGAGAGGCTCATTTGAGATCTGAGACTTTTTGTTCTTTGAGTGTCCTCCCCCAGAGATTCACCTTTTTGGCTCTCGGGGAGTAGCTGACTGCAGCCCTGTGGGTTTGGGAGGAGACGGAGAAAGGCTGGGAAAAGCACTGGTTGCTGGCTGTCAGGTGGGGAGAAGGTTGCTGTGAGAAACCAAATACAAACTTCATTCGTTTCACGGTGTTTTTTGAGGCTCTCCAACCTTCCCTGGAGCCCTAGAGGTTTATCCAACCTTAGTGAGGAAGGTTCATACCTCTGGTGATGGCTGGGGGCTTGATACAAGAGCTCACAGCAATCTTTGGTGCCAGGAAAACCTGGATACTTTTTCATAGGTGTGAGCCTTGATGTCTTCCTTGCTACGATGGAAATGAAACCCGCTTCACAAGAAAGGCATGGAAGGCATTCAATAACACGCATAAGATTCCTAGCCCCATGCCAGGTACCTAAATGCTGATTGCCTTGCCCTCCCCTTGTATAAGGATGCGGGAGGGAAGGATTTGCCTAACTCTTATTTTGTGGATGCGGGTGTTCTTGGGTAATTCAGGGCCACCGTGTCTTTGTGCATGCGTCTGTTGGGCTCCTTTGGAGTTCCTCAAATTGTATACCTCAGTGTTCGTGTGGGGCCAGCTTGGGGTAATTTCTACAGAATACAGGAGTATTAGAAAACGGCTGGGTTTTTGTTTTGTTTTGTTGTGTTGTGTTGTGTTGTGTTGTGTTTTTTGGGTTTTTTGTTCCTTTCATTGCTACCTAACATGATAGAGACTGTGATAAAAACTCTGTTGGGCAAGTCAGGTCATCTGAAGTGGGGGGTCAATCCTAAGTCCCACCTTCATGTTTCCCTATTGTCTTACCACACTGTCCAGAAGGTTTCTGGGGAAGACCAGAAATAAATGACTGAACAGACAAAACACATGCTTTGGGTCAGGCTACATCTGACCTTGGTCTGGTCTTGTTTATGATGGTGGCACCAAAAGGTACTCAGCAAGGGCAATCTCCATAGCCACCTTCCATGTGATGACAAATCTCTAGCAAAAGATCGTAAACATCCCTATTTTCTTTCTACGTAACTTTTCTTATGAGGGAAAAGTATAACTAATGCAAAGTCTGAGTTTATTCAAAGAGGAGAATCACTAGGGGTTCCGAGTGAAGTGGTAGGTATTTTGGACCTTGTCCCATTTTGAATTTGAGTAATAGACTGTTAGACACAGGAAGGAGGAAGTTTTCCTTCGGGTCCTCCCTGTGCTGAGGCTGATAACAGCCAGGACCAGGTCAGAGGATGGCCTTAGTGCAGAGGAGGAGGACCCCACTGGCGATGGCCAGAAGGGGAGACACAAGTCGACACAGTGACTGGAGTACAAAGGAGCAGAGAGGGTGTGAGCACAAGAATGTTCTCGTAGAAGGAACTATGAGGCAATTCCAAGCCCAGCTCAAGACAGAGGCTCCACTGAGCAACTCTCACCCTCACATGAGGCTGGTCTTACCTGAGAAACCCTGGGCTTATACTGCTTGGAAAAGTCTTCTCAAAGCCATGCATAAACAGTCTTATAACTTCCCTGTGAAATGAGCTCCCATTAGGGTTACTGTTTTGTTATTCCCCAAGTTAAATGTTGGGGGCCTTGAAATTGGAAAGACACAAACCCTCACATTTTTCTTGCATACCAGAAACCATCCAAACAGGGAAGTAAAACTCCCAACCGGCCAAGATGTCACAGGAAGTGGGGCCCCGCCTCTCTGACTTGGTTCCTTCTGCAGGTGAACCCCAGGATGAGAACCTGTGAGGTTACTACCAGATGAGAAAAATGGGCTAAGAGGAGGCAAAGAATACAAACTGCAGAGTTCTAACTGTGTCTGGAGGCCGAGGGGCTCTGTCACTTGCTGGTCTCATCTTTTGTCCCATGCCCAAGCCTCCCCTTAATGGATGCAAAGGAGTGGCTTTTTGACACATGGAGCAAATTGGACACTTTAGAGCACTAGGTAGGTGGTTCCATCAAAAAATGACTTTTGCCTTTTACATAAAGCCGCCACCACTATGCCTGGGGTGAGAGCTGTCCTCAGGGAAGATTGCAAGGAAAAGGCTGAAATGGAAAGAAAAACTTAGTCCTTCTGAGATAAAAAAAAAAAAATACAAGGCAGAATAAACTAAGTCTCTTCTACATCGCGAACAATTTTCTTCTGCATTGTGGCCCAAAAGCCTGGCCTGTGTCCGACCACTGCTCCGTGCAGTCCGGAGACCAGGCCCAGTGAAGGCGCGTGTGTGCACTTCGGAACATCCAGAGCCAATCCTACCACGGTGAGTGTGGAGAACCCCAGCCCAGGTGGATCAAATCCCCTGCCCTGGGAATCTGGAATTGCAAACAGGAGCAGTTAGCCATGGATGCAGCCAGGGGGCTAGAGAATGCCAGCCCGTCCACACAGAGAGGGCGGGAGGCAGTCCTGACCTAAAGACCACACTGCTCAGGCAGAGCCCCCAAGGACCTCCCAGCCCTTGGCTCCAGGTGACACTCTGGCCTGGATTCTGTGACACACCCCTGAACCACCCCCCACCATTTTAGGTAATATACATTAAAAAAAAAAATCCAATTAAATAATCCCTATTGAGTCTTAAAATGAATTTGAACTGGGCTTCTGTTGTTTTTCACCAGAAGGGTCTTAACTCAGATGCAAAAGTCCTTCTTTTATCTGGGCGGCGTACCCATGTGTGTCTGACTTCACGTCCCTTGTTCGTGACATTGGCCACCCCTACCGGCCACCTGGGAAGGCCGCCTGGCCCCTCCGCTTCTGAGCCTGTAAGATCTCAGACGACTCAATTGCCGCACAGAGCCGGTGGGAACACTTGGGAAGATTCAGGATCATGGAAACACATGTTGCATCTGGGCAGGGCTGTTGTACGAATGAGCCAGTGCCTGTGGAGTCAGCCATAGAATCTCTTCTTTCACCACTACATGTAATCCTGTTCCTCTCTCAGCACCCCGGTCCAACTAAACAAAAGCCTCCTTGTAGGAGGGAAGTCTCATGACCCTAGAAGTAGGTGGAGGGTCCTGCCCTCTCTGGTGGCATGGGGCCCATTTACAGGAGTGGTGTTGAAAGAGAAGGAGATTTGGAGTCAGGAGTCCTGGATTTCAGCATTGCCTCCAGCATTTGCTAGAAGCATGACCTTGGGTGAGCCTGTCAAACTCACTGAGCTTTTAGTTTCTAGCTCTGTAAAGTAAGAATAGAAATGATCTTCCCTGCTGTGGCATTGTTGAGAGGATTCAAGGGGCAATATTTGAAAGTGCTTTGTAAACCACAAATCCCTACTCATGTGCTGTCATTAAGTGTTATGGTAGCAAAAAAGAAAAAAATTTTGTTCACGCTACACTCTGATGTGCAAAATAAATGTAACACTCTTCATAACTGACCTGGTCGTCCCCAGGAGCACCTCACGTCTAGGGAACAACGAGTGACAGCCAGGACATTGATTACAACCTGTCAGATTGCAAGTACTCTTGACTACTTATGTAATTCTCACAGTAACCCCTGGGAAGCGGGGGCCAGTGCCAGCTCCAATTTAAAGAGCAGAAAGGAAACTCAAAGATGCTGGTTAACAACATGAGAGTCTCTTCAGTTGAAAACTATCCTTTTCAAGGAAAAGCTCATAGTTCTGCCCCGCTCCATCCTCCTCCCCATGGTGGCCTCTGAGTAGTATCAGGGGAGTCTCTGAGCCCTTGTGGTTGAAGAGGTGGCCTCTGATGCCTGTGGTGCCCCAATGCTACTCTGTCCTATGGGTCATGGTGCCCCAGTTTACCCGACGCTGCCAAGGCTGTGGCAAGGAGGCTGTGGATGTTCTAGGTCAGCCAGGCCAGCATTGCCCTGCTGACTCAGCCCCACCCAGCTCCACTGGTGCTGAGTCCCCCCTGACACTGGCTGAGAACGCTATTGCTCCTCTAGTCGAAAGGGCTTCTTTCCAGCCTACACTGTGGCAACACCCCCCATAAGCCCACCAGCCAGCCCCCTCCACTCATCCGTATCTCTTGGATACCTCCCAGCCACACGGGGGAGCTCTGCCCAGAGACAGCATCCAATCAACTTTATGCTGATATAGTCACCCCTATGTTATTGAGCGCCTACCATGTTCTAGGCACTGTCTTAGGTTCATAAGACCAGTGAACAAAGATCCCTGCACTAGTGGAAATGCTGTTCCAGCATCTCCATGATAATGGGGAGAGTACCTTTGACGGGTTCCAACAAGAAGTGGGCAAAGGCTCCTTTCATTCAGGCCTTCCTCTCAACTTAACATCTTCCCTCTCCTAGAGTGGGAAGGCCAGGCATACTGTTCCGAGACCCACATTCCGGACAGCCAGAAGATGGTGGCATTCACTCTGTCACCCTCTTTGGCAAGGACATCCTCTGCCCCAAATCTATGCCATTCTGGGGAGTGGATTGGGAAGGGCTAAGGGGGTGTGTGCTCTCTCCACTACTCTTTGATAGGGGCACAGTATATCTTGGTTCTTATCATGCCAAAGGGAAATATTGGGGATTTAGGAAGAATGTCCCTCTCTCTACAAATCCTGACTTTCAAGACTATTGTCCTGGTGAACAGACAAAGAGAGTCCATTGTGATACTTGAGTTCAAGTGGGATCCCCTCCTCTGTTCTAGGGGTCCTGCTCTGTCCATCCCTGATTGTGTTCAGCCTCAGGGTTCAGTGTTGGAGATACAAGGTTGACAGGGGACAAAAGATTAGGGGGAAAGTGAAAATACATCAGCAACCTCAGGGACTAACCAGGACAGAGACATCATCAAACAAGAGTCTCATATTCTGACATATATGCTGAAGGTCAGTTACTTTTTCACATTGTTCCCTGTAGCTTTCCCCATAACCTCATAGTTATGAGGGCCCAAAGCTGTCTGACGACAGTAGGTTGCATAGGAAAAGAAGGGGAAGGGCAGGGGAGCAGTATTGATGTGAGGAAGCAGATGAAAGAGCCCTCAGTGAATTTACTAAAGAAGGTGACTCCAGCGTCTGTGACCTCAGAGACCAGAGAGAGATGGCACATGGGACAGAAATGTGGATGGTCAATGCTAGCTTGAGGGAGCCGGTCTGGAGAAAAGAAAGATAATGAGGTGAGAGACCAAGTGTCTTGCAAAAGCAGCAAGAGAGAATTCCGATGGAAGAGATTAATGCTAACTTAACTAATGTTCTCCCAGGACTGAGACCTCAGTCCCTCAGGACTACACCCTCCTGTCCTCAGATAACAAATGGAGAGGCCATGGGTCCACAGATCTTCAAGGGCTGTACCAGACAAATTAGCACCCCCTCTGACCTTCAGATTAGTCCTTGACCATTTAGACATAGCGAGTGGCCATGCTTTTTCTGAAAAATGTTCCAGAAAAGTAGATGCACCTTCTACCAGGAGGTCTAGTACCACTCCCCCTGGCTGCCAATGTTAACTTCTTCCCATGTGTCCTTCTCAAAGGCAAAAGTACTGTAAACCAACTGTGGGACAAAAAACCCAGGGTTGTCCACATAGTAGGCCCTCCCTGATGCAGACTGGTCATCTCTCAGGAATCTGAATGACCCACAGTTCACTCTGAGATTACAGTCAGTAAATGGTCCCCTGAGGTGAGAGGTGCCATTGTTCTCCCAGACCCCTTCTCCCCATCCAAACCCACACCGATGCCCTCACACACACATGGCCCCTCTCAGACAGGACATCCTTCTCCCCTGGGCTCAGTGACTAATGCTTGATTCAGCTATACTCTTCACTTGAATGTCAGTTTTTTCCTACCAGCATATCCACTCATTCTCTTGTCCCCACATCAACCTGGGAAGGTGACTCACCTGCTGTTAGCTGTGCCCTAGGTCCTCCCACCTCCTACACCCTCGAGGGCTGACGGAACTGGAGTGAGGAGCAGAGGGGAAGCTTATCAGAGGAGACACACTCCCGAAGGATGAGGGAGCCCACAGCCAGACACTTGATGAAGAAGAGGTGTAAAGCTGTTGCAGGAATGCCTGGAAGAGGGTCTGGAAGAGGAAGGGAGGGGCTGACAAAGTCAAGAAGAGCCAGAGCAAGGAGTGGACGGCAGCCTGACTAAACCTTGAGTATATGAGATGGTACGAGCATCCTTCAGTCTCCACTGGGGCCTCTTCATAACACCCAGAACATCTTGGTAGGCTCCTTCCTGTGATTCATTGTGTGCATTCCCACGGTGGCATTGGGATCTGGAACAAAGGCAAAGCCAGAGGGAGAACCTTCTAATGCAGCCATACAGGGATGACTTGGCCTCAGGAAGTTACACAAAAGTGACTTTGGTAGTCATGGTTACCTGAGAGATACACAGGCTCTCAGAACTCTGGTGTGACCCGCCCAAAGGTAAACCCAAACCCTGGGGTCAAGGTGTGCAGAGAAAGTGGTGTTAAGTTCACCTGGTGGAGGTGGGGGATGGGGGCGGATTGCTCAGTCACAGAAGAGAGCCCTGACTTTGCTATAGAGCAATGGGAAATTCAGGCCAATATATTCAATAATTCAGCATGTTTGAATGCTGATTTCGTACCGGGCACAGTGTTGGAGGAGAGCCACATACCTCGGAGCTGGAAGAAGTCTGGAGAAAGTCTGGAGACCATCTACTCATTGGGGGCCCCAAGAAGTGAGGTGACTTTCCTAGAACACCAACTAGTCGTGACTGAGCCAGATCAGACTTCCTTTTTCCTGTTTCTCTTTACCATCCACTCTACCTGGCCTTCTCCCAGGATATTATTTTATAATCAATAAAATGTTTTTTCAGGAAGCCCCAAAATTGAAAGCAGGAGAGAAAAAATGCCTAGTGCCGTGCTATGATTCTTGGGCCTGTGCAGGTTGAGCGTGTCCACGAGCAGATGCGAGCCATCCTTGGCCGTGACCCTACCCTTTCTCATCCAACACAACCATCCCCCTGTTTTCTCTGCAAGACCACCTCCTGCCCAAATCCACTGATACTCCTAGAATTGGGCAGACTCCCCAACCTGCTTGTCCTTTAAAGGTGAATAGCCGCTATGAAATGCAGGAAGAAAGTTTTCTTTCTTTTTTTTTTTTTAATATTTATTTATTTTTGAGAGAGTGCAAGCAGGGGAGGGGCAGAGAGAGGGGGACAGAGGATCCAAAATGGGCTCTGCGCTGACAGCAGGGAGCCTGATGCTGGGGGGCTGAACTCACGAACTGTGAGAACGTGACCTGAGCTGAAGTCGTATGCTCAACCGAATGAGCCACCCAGGCGCCCCTGAGAAGTCTGATTTCTATTTCCCCCACTTCCTTCTTATTGCTGCTGCCTCATATCAGCCTCACTTCCTCGTCCTTTCCCATGCCTCCCAGTTAGAGGGAATCTGACAAGAGTGCAATGAGCGTAGAGTGGAATGAACGATTGGAGTCAAACGGACATTGCCGACATCATTCGCTGACTGTGTGACCACAGCATGTTATTTAAACTCTCTGTCTCGATGTCTCCACTTAGGCTTTGAAACTGATAATCTCCTGCTCTTAGAAGTTTTGCATGTATGTGGCATACTAACCCTATACTAACATACCAATTTAACAATATACCTAATTCCTTTATTTGACTGCTTATTCCAGTCTATGCTGGCTTGTTGTTGTCGCTAAGCCCCAGGGCCCAAGCTGGGGCGAGGAGGAAGGATAAAGATGACGAGAAGGGAGGACACCCTTCAGCGGCCCCACCACACCTCACTCCTGGTCTCACCCTGACACCACCACCAGGTGGCCTTACTCTTTGCCTCACTGCCAGCGTGCCCCGCATACCCCAACTTATAAGCTGGCCTATCGCGAAAAGCCCAAGTGACTCACAGCATCTTGACTTCCCTTGGAAATGGCAATTTTGTTAAGTCATCTTTCTCACCTCTGGGCTCCCTTACTTATGAGGCCTGATAAAGAAAGGAATGGGGACCCTGAAGAGGAAGTGTCTTTGCCTGAATCCTGTTCCCACATCTGCCAGCAACAACATCCCTCAGAGGAGCCATAAGGCTCTGAGCCTACCTGGGGGCCGAAACGGTGGTGCTCTGGTGTTCTGACAATGTGGCAGTGGTGTTTTTCAGAGATGGCTTGGGAGGGTCAATTTTATGTGTCAACTTGACTAGGCCATGGGGTCCCCTCATATTTGGGCATATGCTTGCCAGTATCTGGGTGCGTCTGTGAGGGTTGGCCTGGATGAGATTAACATTTGAATCAGTAGACTAAGTAAAGCAGGTTGCCCTCCCAGTGTGGGTGGGTCTTGTCCATTGAAAGCCTGAACAGAACAAAAAACCTTGCAAAATAAAGAATTCTGCCTGCCTGTTGACCTGAGGCAACAGTCTTTTCCTGTCCCTGGACTAGAACTTACACCATTGGTTCTCCTGGGTCTCCAGCTTGGGACTGCAGATCTTGGGACTTCTCAGCCTCTATAATCATATGGCCAATTCTTTAATAACCTACATACATATACATGTATGTATATATATGTGTGTATGTGCATACAATCATCAATTTGTTGCATTTCCTGGAGAGTCCTAACTAATATGTGACTGCAACAATAGATCCCATTATGCTCTTTCTTCTTATTGGGCAGCTTTTATACTCCCTCATCAAGAGGTGGAGCCTATGTTCCCTCCCCTTGACCATGGGTGGGATTGTGACTGCAGAAGAAATGACTCGATGTGACTGCCAAGCCTGGGTCATAAGAGGTGATACAACTTCTGCCTGGTTCTCTTTCACTAATGTCATCCTTGCTGGTGTAGCACAGAGAAGCTCAGAGTCCAAAGGTCCAAGAAAGCTGGAGGCAGGTTGGCGACCACCTCTTGGCCTGAGCTGGTCCCTGAGCAGTTTCTCACCTGCTACAGCCTGGCCCCCTTTCCCCCTGGCAGTTGGGTCAACCTCTAGGCCACCTGACCTGACTCTGACCTGACACATGCTGAACAGATGGATGACACCAGAGTCAGGACGTGAAACAAAACAACACTGCTGTTGGAGCTACTGTTCAGTGACCGTTGCCCTGTGGGAGTGAGGATGTGGGCCTGGAGCTGGGTCCCCACCTTCACTTCTAAAAACTCCTGCTTGCCTCCGAGCAAGTGAAGAAGTGCGGCCCTTCCTCTGATGCTGTAACCCCAACCCCGCCCCCCCCCCCGCCGCCCCGCCATACATATCTTCCACCGAGGAAAGTGGATGGAGAAAAAAGTTGTACATCTTCATTGTAGGCCAGCTTTATGTCTCAGAGCACTGTGGCATTCCAATCCAGGGAGGTGGACTCAGAGACAAGAGGAGACACACAGACAGACAGACAGACAGAGGCCCAAGAGATCGATTTGGCTCAGCCAGCGTTGACTCGGGGCTTGTCATTTGCCAGCTCTGCTCTACAGAGGGTAAAAACACAAACGAGCCCCTACCCTGCCCTTGAGGCACTTAGAATCTACTGGGCATTTGGACTCATACACAAACAAAGTCAAAACAATGCCATGTAATCGGTAAGCCACGGATGGTCAAGAAAGCAGAGGTAAGGGACTGAGCCCCCTGGTTCAGAGCTCCAGAGAAGGGAGGAGACACTGAGCTGAGTTCTGAAGATCCGTCAGATGCCCTTCTCCACCCTGTCCTTCACGGTTTTAACACAACTAACATATTCCTGAACCCTTGCTCAAGCACCATTCTGAACCGTTTGCTCATTTAACATTTATTTATCAATAAGCCTACATGATTGATATCCTTAGTATGTCCATTATACAGATGAGAAAATGGAGTCATAGAAGGCATGATTATCAAGGTCACCCTACTGGTAAATCACAGAGGCAGGATTTGAACTTAGGCATTCAGCCTCCTGGGCCCTTGCGGTAGCCTTTGCCCTACTGCCCTCCTGGAGAATGTCACAGCAGAGGCTCAGAAGGCCACTGAGAAATCATAGGCATCTATTTCCCATACTGCCAGATCCTTTAGATCACAGCAGTGCTTATCAGAAATAGAGATGCCCACCTCTCTCCATGGAGGGTCAGATTCAGGTGGTTGGTTGTGAGTTATGAGCTGGATTTTTACTGAATTTTCTGGCCACACCGTGACCCAGGGCCTAGGATCACATGACCGGTTGGTGGCTGAGCCAGCCCCTGGCTATCTCAGCCTCCCCTACACCCATTGTCCTGCCTGCTGTCTGAGAGAGGCCTTCTTCAGGAGAAGTTTGAGCAAACATTTCTTTCCCTGGGACTGACTTCTGAGGTGAAGCTGAAAACCTTTGAGCACCCAAGTAAGTGAGTTCACTTTCTGTGTTGGTCTTGGGGCTGTTGAGTCCACAGGTACAGTCAACAGTCATTATTGTCTTGTGATTCAAGGGCTTCTGAGGGACACTTCCCCACTGCCCAGTCTACCATGGCTCTGAAATCCTCACCGTGATTCAAGAAAGTCACTAAAATGCAACTGTCTTACCTGGAAGTGGTAGGATGCTAATAGCTGTTAGGGCTTTTGTTCATTAACAGATCCAAACATTACAGGGTTGAGGCAAAGGACAGCAGGGCTCATAGAGAAGAATGAAGAGGAGGAGGAGGAGGAGAGGGAGGAGGAGGAGGAGGAGGAGGAGGAGGAAGAAGAAGAAGAAGAAAAAGAGGAGGAGGAGGAAGAAGAGTCCTTGGAGGAAGAGGAGGAAGATGAGGATGAGAAAAAGTAGGAGAAGAAAGTGTGAAATCTGAGTGTTGTCACAGAGGCACACTGAAATGGAAATGAGGTTTGGGGCTAGGGAGGAAGAGAGGTCACCAAAGACCAATTTTGTCCCTCACTGACCCACTTGGAGCCACGTCTCCTCACCCCAACTGCAAAGCCAAAGAGGAACATTGACACATAAGTCATCTCCTCCACAGTCTCTCTCACTGACACACCACAGAAGAGAGAGGCATTGTTGGTAGAAAACCCAGCACAGCAGAAGCCCGTGATGTCAACCAGCATCAGAAGCATAGCCTGGGACCTTATTGGCCACAAACTGCTATTAGCTGGAGTGTTTTCTGGTACTCCGGAAATAATTCCCTTTGGATGGGGCTAGCATTGGTCCGTCTAATCTGTAATTGCCTGCTAGAGTAGCTAATGCTAGAAATCTCCTTGAAAAATACACAGCCTCTGGGAAAGACTGACTTCAGGTTTTGTATTTTTGAAGGGTGGAGAATATGAGGGCAATTCCAAACAACCACACATGCCTCACATATGGGTAATGGTGACCCGATGATACAACATCTTCACTGCAGCTCTCTGTTTGTTTCTTCTGTTCTGCAGGAACGCCCTTCTCATCCACAGTCACCTGACACTAATTTTCCAAAGTCACACCCTCCTACCCTCTGGAAGAAATGACTGAAACCCAGCCAGGAAGCATTCCCTTTCAGTTTTTCATAAAAACATCACTGAATGCCCTGTTCTGAAAAAGGCATTATGATACACTTTAGGAAGAAGTTTCCTTCATCCTCTCTGGTGAATCAACCAAGGTGTTCAAAGAATGGTAGATAGCATTCTCTCCTGATACTCTCCAAAGATTTAGATTATCAACCCAACCACTCCCAGCCTTCGCTAGAATACTAGGGTGTCAAAAATGGAGAAGACCTGAGAGAGCATCTAGCTTAGAGGACGAAAACGCAAATGCTCACAGGAGACAGGTAGGTCAAGCAATGAGTGATGCAAGCCAGGTGGGGACCGCCATGACCCAGAGAATTGATACCCAATCCAAGGGAATGCAAGTTTTAAAAATTTAAAACACAAGTTCTTCTGACTCCATATCCCATGACTTTTCCCCTTAGGCTGGGTGTATTCATTTCCTAGAGTTGCCATAACAAATTACACAAACTTGGTAGTTGAAAGCAACAAAATGTATTATCTCACAGTTCTGAAGGCCAGAAGTCCAAAATCAAGGTGTCAGCAGGGCTATGCTTCCTCTGAAGGCTCTAAAGGAGAATCCTTCCTCACTTCTTAACACTTGTGGTGGCCCCAGGTGTCCTTGGACTTATGGCTGTATAACTCCAATCTCTAACTCCATCTTCTCATCCCCACCTCTGAGTGTCTATCTCTTCTTCTGTGTCTTATAAAGATAACACCATTCAATTTAGGGCTCACCTAAATAATTCAGGGTGGTCTTATCTTGATATTCTTACTTTGATTACATCTGCAAAGACTGTTTTCAAATAAGGTCACATTCATAGGTTCTGAGGGTTAGGACATGAACATATCTTTTGGGGCCCATATTCAACCCATACCAGACTAGGGTGAAAAGAGAAGAAATGAACCCCTCTAGAATCTGCAGGTGAATCTCAACAAGGCAATTCCCTTTTTCTAATTTCTGAGAGTAATTTGCATCCATATTTGTTCTTTTACCCTTGTTAGCTGAGACTCTCCTTAAAACTTCTGCATGATGTCAGTGGTAGGCATGTGCTAACTAAGAATCCAGACAACCTTGAACTGCTACCATCTTGACTCACATTCTTCTTTGATTCTGACAGCCCTCATTATTTTTCCTTTTTCTGGAGTACTTCCTCCCCACCCCTATCCTCCCCCAATCCAGTGCTACCAGGACTCTCTCTCCCTAATTCCAGATGTGCTCCTACCAAATTTTAGCATGGATCAGGATCACCAGGAGGTCTTGTGGGAGCACGACTGGCTAGGCTGTACTCCCATAGCTCCTGGCTCTGCAGTGGGGCTAAGAATTGGCATTTTCAATCCAGGTGGCACTCATACTGCTGGTCCAGGGGCCACACAAGAAGCCCTGCTCTAGATCAGTACCATTCTCCTCCCTCTTCTAGTGGTGTTCACTTATTACTATCACCCCATTACCACATCTGCCTTCCCTTTCCGCTATGGTCACCAACTCAGTCCTGTCTGTTGGCATTACCTCCAAACACCTGGGCCCACAGTTGATTTAGTTTCCATCTTATACCCATAGACTTCCCACCTAACCATTTCAAACCTTTGATGCTCATCAAAAACCTTTCCTCCATTCCTCTACCCTCTTACTGCTCTACGTCAAAGCTGAGGAAACCCAAGTAACTAGGACTTATGATTTAAAAACAAAAACAAAAACAGGAAAATCTAGTCCCAAGCAAGGGAGGTGGCAGCCTTGGTGACAGGGCTGGCTTGAGATACTCTCAATAGACCAAGAAAGTGGGCAGTCTGGAGCTGGCTCCAACCAGGTCTGGGATGATTACAGAGAAAACATCCAACCCAATCTCCACCCACCCATCCACCCCTGCTCCTTCTGTCCTCACCAGACCCGCATGCCCCAGAGTACTGCAACCCCTCTCCGGGGTGAGCGTCCAGATGCCAGCAGACTGCCTTCCCAGGACATTGAGCAACACTTGGGGAAGTATTTCCAGCATTCATGAACAACCCAACAGCCTGCAAGACATTTTCTCCAAGGAATTTCAACACACATAACTAGCGCTTTGTTCTGATGTGAATGAGGGTCTGTCTGGGTGCCAGTGTTTCACCATACAGGAGATTAGCAAACATGAGCTGAAGCCTCTTAGCAGCCACATTGCAGTCTTATTGATCTGTCTTCATATTAAGCACAAATGTCAACCCACTCTAGAAAAAAAAAAAAAGAGAAGGGGTGTCGGTCCTATCTGAAGATCTAACTAATCTAGATAACTGCTGTTATAAACCCACTGTCAGTTTTGCTAAAGATGGTCTGAGCTAAGCATGGCTGTGTATTTTAGTCAGGATCCTGCTAATAGTGTGTTGATACTCAGAAACTCCTCACACTTTCCCCCTTATGCCCTCGTAAGTGGAAGTAAAAGAAATAATAATAATAAGAGGCCAATTGCTAATGGTGGTAGTTCACATAAAGCTCTTATGTCCCAAGCGAATGGCTGACTTCTCAGTGCATTGAGACCCAAGTGGAAGGGAAGGTCTAAGCTGATACCGGGTTAATTGAATATGACGGACCCGCGGAGGTTGGGCTGGAAGGTCTCCTGCTAGAACAGGACTGTTCGATATCTCGGTTCCTTGTCCTGTGGTCTTAGAAAGATTTATTGAGGGGTATGCATTAGTTTGCTGGGGCTGCCATAACAAAGGGCCACAGCGTGAGTGGCCTAAATTAAAGAAATGTATTCCCTCACTGTCCTGGAGGCTGAAAGTCCAATATCAAGGTATTATCAGAATTGGTTTCTTTGGAGGCCTCTCTTCTGGGCTTGCAGATGGTTGCCACCTCCTTGTATCTTCGTGTGGTCTTCCCTCTGTGTGTGTCTGTGTCCTAATCTCTTCTTTCTTTCCTTTTTTAAATATTTATTTTTGAAAGAGAGAGAGATTGAAAGAGAGAGAGAGAGCACGTGTTGGGGGAAGGGGCAGAGAAAGGGGGACAGAGGATCTGAAGCAGGCTCCTCACTGTCAGCACAGAGCCCAAATTGAGGCTTGAATTCATAGACCGTGAGACTATGACCTGAGCCACAGTCAGGTGCTTAACTGACTGAGACCCCAGGTGTCCCCTAATCTCCTCTTCTTATAAGGAAACCAGCCATATTAAATTAGGACGCACTTACATGACTAATGTTACTCAGTCACCTCTGGAAAGACCTTATCTCCAAATACAGCCACATTCTGAGGTACTGGGGGTTAAGATTTCAACATAGGAATTTGGGGGAGATGCAGTGCAGCCTATAACAGTATCATCATTCATTTAAATTATTTACCACATTTCACTAATTTTAAGACACATGTTTTCCTACATTTGAACATATAAAAGAGGCCACATCTAACAATCTCTGGTGTTCAGAGTTTAATCGACAGATGTTTTTCTTGTGTTCATGGTACATAAAGTAATGGCTCATCTTACAATGGATGACATCTTGGATTCAATGAAGTATAATAGTCCTTGCAACAGCGCACTGAATTAGCTGCCATTTTAACTCCCGTTTTACAAATCAGGAAACTGCGGTACACAGGTTAAGCCGCTTTCCCAAGGACACCATCTCGTAAGCGGTGGAACTGAGTTTCAAACCCAATCGGTCTGTCTCTAGGTCCCCTGGACTGTCTTATGGGGTTGCTCTGAGGCTAACTGATTCAGTGCATTTGAAACACCTGGAACAGCATACACGTTCAATAAATGTTGGCATTTATTGTTCCTAATTTTAGGGAAACGTAAGTGTCATTTGTGTACCCTATAAGTCACAGTGAACTTGGTATGTATACCTGGGAGCAGGGCCATCCCCACAGTGATGTGTGACCTTGATGCCTTCCCCCTTCATGAGCCAACACTTCCAGCCTGATAAAGTATAATGAGAGTTTGCTCTCTAATCATCTACCATATACAAAGTTCGGTGAGCTTCGAAGTATAAGAAATGAATATGGAAGGTCCCTGTATGGAGACACTTAGTGTCAAGTCAGGGGGAAGGACAGCTAATGAGTAGGTATATATCAAGGCAGTGCATGGCAAATGCCACTGGGGTGGTGTTAGGGAGTCATGATGAGAGCTGAGAGGACAGACATTGCTTCTGGCTGGCTGATCAGATATGTGGTGTCCCAGGGGTGGAGGCATTTGAGCCGGGAATTAAATGACCAGTAAGATTTCAAAAGGGTGAGAATGGGCAAAAAAGGGGCTGGAGCCAGAAAACAACATAAAGGCTGACAAGTGAGATCTTCCATGGCAAGTAGCTCTGTTGAATAAAGGTTATATGTAGGGAAAGATGACACTAGTAAGGCAGGTAGAGCCAGATACTTGGGAGCCTTGAATGGCACAGTAATTCATCTAAACTAATTAAAAAGCAAGTTATATGCTTGAAGGTTGAAGATTTGGGGGTTAGGAGCAACAATGCATGGGGGAATTCAGTGCAGTGGTGATGTATGGAGAGACAGTGGGGGCAGAGGGAGACCGCCCCCTTGCTGCAGTGGGCCAGGCACAGGGTGACCAACTCATCCCACTTTTCCCAGCTACAGCATGTCAAGTCCTGCATCCGTCAGTCGAGGCAAGTCAGGATGGTTGGTCACCTTGGTCACCCTGTCCGCATGAGAGAAGGGCACCCTAAACTTGGCTATGGGAAATGGAGAGGGATGAATTTCATCAAGACGAGGGACACAGTGTGGGAATAATCTACCCTACTTGCGGACTGGTTAGGTGGAGAGAAGTGTAAAGGGCAAGAAGGATTTGAGAATATTTCAGAGTCTGTGAGCCAGGTTGTGGGGAAAAGGAATGAGCATATCAGGAAGGGAAGCCGGGTTGGGAGAGACGGATGAGGCATTTTGCTTCAGATGCCCTGGGTATAGGTGGTTTAGGGCCAGACAGATGGGCTGAGAGCTGCCAAGTCCAACGGGAGCCATCCCCTGGAACACAGCCACTGTCCAACATTGTGGTGAGCCCACCAGGGCAGCCTGCAGGGGAAGAAAGGTAGACCATCCCCCAGACAAGCGTTCTCAAACTTCACCCAGGACAGGATCACCCAAGGAGATGGTATAAGCTCAGACCTCATACCGAGTCAGAACCTAAGGCTTAAGACTCAACATCTTGAACACAACCTCCAAGTGATACTTTTCTTTTAAAAAAAAAAAAAGTTTATGTATTTATTTTGAGAGAGACAGAGACAGTGCAAGTGGGGGAGTCGCAGAGAGGGAGAGGGAGAGAAAATCCCAGGCAGGCTCTGCAGTCAGTGTGGAGCCCAACTCAGGGCTCGAACCCACAAAACTATGAGATCATGACCATGATGAAACCAAGAGTTGGACGCTTGATCAACTTAGCCACCCAGGCACCCTTCCAAGTGATGTTTTTGCAGATAGTCCAAAAGCTGCAGTTTAAGAAACTCTGGGGTCAAAGAATAGGGAGTAATGTGCCAAATCTCCAGTCCCTCTCTGCCCTCTTCCACCTCTCCACTTTCTCTGCTGGTCCCATTGTATGTGCCTCAGCTGATGAGTTGATTGTAGGCACTGGCTGGCAGTGCCATCTGCCCCTCCCCTCGGCTGCTCTAGTCTCACGGTACCGGCTGCCTGCTTCTCAAGCAAAGCCGGGCCCCTAGCTGGGTGTGCCCAACACCCAACCTCCTGTCCACAGTGGACAGTGCTGGGAATATCAGTTGATTCTCTTGCTCCCAAAAGACTGACTTTGTGTGTTTTGGATTTTATCAAGAGGGTAATTGTAACCAAACCCAAAGAATTCTGTGGGTTCATCTAGCCAGGTCACCTGTTTGAGTGAATCATTTCCATCTACCACCACGACCAGACCCAGAGGAGTGGCTTAGAGGAGTCACAATCAGAGGTAGATCATTTATCTGAGGTTCTCCAGAGGTCCCATGTTCAGACCACCAGAACGGGTTCTGTTACCGGCTCAGAGCTGCAGCCTGAAACAGACCATAAACAACATGCATGGGAGGTGACAGACTGGCTCCACTCTGTCGTTCCCTTAGCAGCCCAAGAGGTTCAGGCAGACCTTTAGCCCACTTCTCACAGACTATCATAATAGCCATGGATTCTATACCTGGAAAGGGCAGGGAGGTGGGTAGCAATCAGCATCAATTGCCCCTGGGCTAGTGGTAGAGCAATAAACCCATTCCCTGGTGCTCGGCAGCCTACTTGGTATGCAGTAATAGTCTCATAAATGCCTGCAAGGGTTACAAGGCTCAAGAACATGTGTCCATTATTCTCAATGAACGTAAAGAGAGCTAAGCCCTCCCATTATCACTGAATTTGAAGTTGAATTTATTCAACTTCATCTGAAGGAATCAGAGAAGCTTCCCTACTTGCAAACTTCAACATCCAAACTCTCATGGACAGAGTGTCATGCTTGACAACATCATGTCACTCTGTGTGCTGCCAACAGACAACATCAGTGATCATGCGAGGTCATTTCATTCCCTGCCATTGGCTCGGGCCATTGTGACTTAATTTGCTCATTTTCATTCATTCAACAAATGCAATACTGTACTGGGCACAGACTACAGACCAGGCAGTATTAAAAAAAAAAAACTTTTTTTAACATTTATTTATTTTTGAGAGACAGAGAGAGATAGAGCATTAGCAGGGGAGGGGCGCAGAGAGAGGGAGACACAGAATCTGAAGCAGGCTCCAAGCTCTTAGCCATCAGCACAGATCCCGGTGCAGGTCTTGAGCTCACAAGCCGTGAGATCATGACCTGAGCTGAAGTCGGACGCCCAACCGACTGAGCCACCCAGGCACCCCGCAGCCAGGCAGTATTTTAGATGCACAGGATACATCAAGAAACAGCCCAGAAAAAAAGCCCTGCCCTCATGAGGGTTATAATTTAGGCAGAAGTGAGGGTGGGAGTGTGGAGACAGATAATAAACAATTAACATGATAAATAACTAAATTATAGAATATGTTAAAGGAGATAAGGGCTATGGAAATAAAATAGAACATGTAAGGAGAGTGGGATGAGCAAGGGGACAATGACATGCAATTTTGAAAAACATTGTCAAGATAGGCCCTGTGGGAAGGCATAATTTGAGTAAAAATGTGAAGTTTTGGCGTCTGAACAAGAAGAAAGATTGGGTTGCTCCAACTGAAATTAGGGACAGTAGAGCAAAGCTGGCTTGACAGAAAGATCAAGAGCTCAAGTATGGAATGTGCCCCACAAAGTCCCAAGTGGAGGTGCTAAGAAGGGGCAATTGGTTTTTCAGTATGAAGTCCCAGAGCAGGGTTTGGGATAGATTTACAAAATTGGGAGTCCTGGACATGTAGATGATATTTAAAACTTTGATACTTGATAAGATCACCAAGGGAGGGAATGTGGATAGGTAAGAGGGACAGGAAGTGAGCCAGTGTCAGGAGTAAAAGGAGGAGCCTGCAAAGGACAAGAGAGCAAGAAGGAGCATCTGGTAACTTAGGAGGAAAGGCAAGAGTGTGTGGGTACCAGCAGCTGACTGAGGAGATTGCTCCCTGAAGGATGGTGTGATCAGCTGCGTCACATGCGGTGGATAGTCACTGAGGTGAGGAGCAGCACTGACCATTGTCAGCCTCAGTGATGTGACCTCAGTGAGAGCCCCTTCTGATGAATCATGGGCAAGAAAGCCCACCTAGAGAGAGTTAGAGAATGGGGCAGGGAGAGATTGGATACAATAAATATAGACACTTCTTGCAAGGAATTCTGCTGCAAAGTGGTTGAAAGAAGACTTTAGTTTCTTAAGAGAGAAAAATGGTGATGCGAAAGAGGGGGAAAGTTCTAGAATAACGATCTTGAGACCTCAGTGGGCTGTAAGAGCTAGTCCACCCACTAAGGGGTCGTCTTCAGACGGGAGCACAGAGCCCATCTGTGCAGATGGGAAGGCAGGGGACACAGGGCAGATGTGGAGGAGCTGGATGGGGTGATGGGGTCACTAGTCATCTCTTTTGATTGCTACAGTTTTCTCAGGCAATAGAAGCAAGGTCATCAGCTGAGCAGGGACGAAACAGGAAGGTTAGGGAGAGAAGAGAAATCATGAAGGAATTGTCTAGAATCCTGGGAAAGTACATGGATGTGTGCTGTAATCTATCTCCCCAACAGCATTGAAGGCCACCCTGAGGACTGTAGTCATGACTGTAATGTGAGGCCAGTGGGCTGAGGGTTTCTCCAGCCCTGGAACAGGTGCAGATGTGGGGTAGATGAAGAGCAGGTGTTCTCAGGGTTATGGTTTTCTCAGACAAATACTTTGTAAGAGAGGCCAAGAGTGTGGAGGGTTTTTGCAGGGCCATGATTAGTAATGATTAACCTTGGGACATAAGTGAATAAGCAAGGAAAAGAAGACACCAAGGGGTTGCAGAACAGTGAAAAAATGGTAAGATAAGGTGATTGGAGGTTCCAGGGGGCTGTGAACTCTTGGAATCAGGCTGCTAGAGAGACTGAGTTGGGCAGATAGGAGGTGATGGTCTGAGATTGGGATGCATGAACCCAAAATACAGAGGGCTCACATTTGTTGGTGATGACCAAGTGTGGCATATGACAGGGGAATGAGTCACAGGAGTAGAGCAGAGGACAAAAGCACTGGAGGAGAGGAGGTCAAGGAACTGAGAGGCTAGGGCATTGGAAAGACCACCTAAGAGAATCCTGAAGTCACCCAACATTAAGACAAGAGAGAAATGGGAGAGAATGACCACAAATTAAGAGCTAAGATCTTGAAGAAACCATGGGGAGTGACCCCCTTCCTACATGGCAGCAACAATTAAGGGCACTGAGTGGTATAATCTACTGCGGTGACATCTGAGTTTGGGAAGGTGAGGAAAGGACCTCAAGGGGCAACAGGATTCATGGAAGACACGTAGCTCTCCTCCAGGCCCAGTGGTACAAAGACTACTGGAGAATAATAGTTACCCCGGGGGGGGCTGCACTGTCCTCAGGGAAGATTCAGGCAAAGATAAGGGATTAAGATATGTGGATGTTGCTGATGATGGACCAGGAGTGGTAAAAACATGGCAGGAGACGTTCAGGAGTTAGGACTGGGAAAGAGATGGGGATAGAATAGTGAGTATACAGAGCCTATAGGGATTAGAGGATGGGAGTTAGGTGCGACCTGGGAGGCTGCGCCTTCTTAGCATAAACCAGGAGACACCATAGTGAGACTGGTCCCACTGAACTCCAAACAAGTATTGCTGGTGAAGCTTCAAGTATTAAAAGGTAGGAGCAGTGGGTACCTCAGGCCCCAAAATTGCTGGGATAGAAGGCCTAGGGAGACAAGGTCTTCATTCCTGAGCTCAGAAGGCATCCTCAATACCTACAAGTAAGCCCTGGTGGTGTGTATTCCCTTCTCCCCTTTGAGCCTTGTAGATAAAGTTACATACATTTGAGAAAGTTGGGTGTTGCTCTAAGACCTAGTCTCCTGTTGACCTCTGTCACTGGTCAGACTTACTGCTTTTCAGAAATTTTGCGAATAGCATTAACCCCATCATTTCTGACATACCCATAAATATTACCAGTGTTAAAGGTCCTAGTAAGATGAGACAGAATCTCTAATGAAACAAATATAGAAGGAAGAATATATTAAGAATGGTGAGAAGATGTCCGATGTTGCTTGTCTGGAGACACCTGATCTTGCAAACAACTAGATGTAAGAATGGCCTAAAGTCAAAGTGGACTGGTGGTTTTCAGGGGCTGCTGGGGAGGGGGAAATGGGGATTCCTAATCAAAGGGCACAAAGTTTCAGTTGAGGGATCTGAATACACGTGAATACAGAAAAATCTGCTGTACAACATCGTACACTTAAAAATGTGTTACGTTTTCTTACCATAATAAAATAAGATTTAAAAAAATGACCTTGAGCGCACAACCTGTTTGCAAGTAAAGATTGGATATACTCCATAAATTCGCTAGTCAATATCCTCAACGTCTGTCCTACATTATAAGATGCAAATATAATATAACATAGCTATTATTGCAGATAACTAATCTTTCACTCCACATAACTGTTGCTCTTCTGAATTATTTTCTGATGTTAATGCAAACAGAGGGAAAGAAGAAAACCAGTTTGGATGATAAAACTCTGACCTCAAAGCACTTGTGTCAGATTTATACAATGATGGATCTAAAAACAGGGTAATCCAAGGCTTCCTTTTTCCATTTCAGAGAATCTACCACTCATACAATACTTAATCACACATCACCTTGGGAAATCTCAGTTGTCCTGGTTCCTTTGGGCTGCTCTAACAAAATGCCATAGATTGGGTGGCTTACAAATGACAGAAATTTATTTCTCACAGTTCTGGAGGTTAAGTCCAAGATTAAAAGAAACCAGAAGATGCAGGGTCTGGTGAAGGCCTGCCACTTTTTGGTTCATAGATGGCGGTCTTCTCAATATGTCCTCACATGGAGAAGGGCAAGGGAGCTAGCTCTCTGGGACATTAATAAGGACACCAATCCTATTCTGTAGGGCTCTACCTTCATGACCTAATCACCTTCTAAAGGCCCCACCGCAAATACCATCACATTGGGGGAATAGGTTTCAACATGTGAAATTGAGGGCCATACGAACATTCAGTCTACAGCATCAGTTTATACTTATATTGCTATTTACATTTTTAGGTACTTAACATCTTCACCTGGAACCTACTTATGAGCTCCTGGAGAGAAGGTTGTCCTTTGTATACCCATGGTGCACAATAAACATTTGGTGGTTGATAATACTGGTCTGATCCCAATCCATAAACTCCGGGACTGCCTCAGTTTTGTTACAGTTACTTTATGCTTCCAATAAAGACTCCTACTCTTAAGAAACTGCATTGGTATATATACAGAGAGCATTACTTGTGAGTTTTACCCCAGAGTCCCTGCTTATGGCTTGGAGTTTTGTGTCTTCCTGACATTTCAAAGGAGATTTTTAATGAGTCTGAGCAGTGCAGACAACCAGCAAAAGCCAAGGTAGGTAGGAGAGCAGGGCAGGTCTCTGAAAGTTGGAGAGAAGGGGGCCGTTGTGGAGGAGGGGTACTCTTCCCAGTGTAGACTTGCCCTTGCCATTGGCATAGTCTCTCTTGTTGATGGTAAGGGAATGTTCAGATCTGTGCTACCTTGAGTACAAGGAACAGACTCCAAGAGGATGAGGCGTCCCTGGCAAGCATGCATGGAAGAGTGGCTATCCTTCCCTCTTTTTTGATTTCTGAAGTCTTACTTCCCTTGACCATCCCATCCAAAAAGAGAGCTTCTTCTCTAAATTAAAACATTACTCCCCACCCTACCCTTCTGCCCTCATAGTCTTGGTGCCCTCCTCTTGGTGCGAAGATCATATTCAGTCTGCACTTGGAATTGTCCTTCTCCTTCTTTGGATGACCAGCATTACATCCACTTGTCTGGTATGCAGCCCTCTGTCAAAGTTTACCCCTAGCTGAGGGCCATTTTCTGCTTTTTAGAATAATAAACATGTCCGTGTGAATGTGCATATGTGTGTGTATGTGTGTATGTGTGTATGTGTCCTGCTACAGACTACAAACTCCTTGATACTTTGTTCTGTTATTGCCTTTGTTTAAAGGACACTCTGTCCCCACTGTTGCTTAAGGATCCTATTCATCCTTTAAATGCCACTGCCTCTGTGGTACCTGCCAAACTAGCCTTCTCATTTACCGGTCTTACAATGATACTGATTATCTGTAAATAGTGTCATGATTTCTTAGTTACACATTTGCTTTCTTTCCCTAAAAAAGCTGAGGCTTTGTGTCCCTAGCTCTTTGCCTAGGGTCTGGCACATATTAGGGCTTTAAAAAAATGCTCGCTTAATTGAACTGAAGAGATCTCACAGGTAGAAACCTGAGTAAACAAGGTTAAAATTACATAGTGTGACTTCAGAAGGCTGGAAGATTTTTTCGTCCCCCCAATTTTTTCTTAACCTCTGACCAGGCAAGGTAATTGCATAGAAAGGCTTGGTCTCTTTAGGCTTAAAGGTTAGATTGTGTCACAGGGCAGCTCTCCTGGGATGGGGTTCCATTTGGGTTCCTTTTAAGGCTGCCCATCCCAGGAGGGGTAGAGGGTCATGAAGACCCCAAGCAGCCAAACATTCTCGGGCAAGACACGCTGTGTTCATGACATGAGTTGTACAGGGTATCAGCTCCATTACCACGGTTCCCCAGAAGCAGCCCAGCCATGGTCAGGGATGGGGACAGAAGCATAGACCACTGACCAGGGGCAAGGTTTGGAGGAAGGAAATGGGCTACAGAGAAGATAAGAGAGAAGTTAATTCTTAGCTATGCAATTAATTTGCAACTCACTTTACACCATTCTCCCCTAAGTCCTATTGTTTAAGTCTATTGCCCAATAGTGCAGAAGATGAAATCACTTCTCTCCTTGCTGTGCATTTAACACACATTTAAAGGAAGGACTTACAGCTCTTAAATGCCAACTCTCCTTTCACAATTTAGAGATAAAAATCAGAAACCTATCATACCTTTGACAGAGTTATGCAGATTGCTTTGGGCAGGACAAAAGAGGGTTGTGATAAAATGAAGCCAACGTAGTAATAGGGAATGAGCAAAATGAAATTCTGTGCTGTTGATGTAGGGGCAAATGCCATCTGTGCTCCATGGAGGCAGATGCTCCATTCAAATGGTGACAAGGTGATTCGAGATGCACTAAATTCCCTGTGAGTATGGCTGACTCCATTCACATGATCATGGGCTGATAACCTGACACTGGGTGGAGGTGCTGGAATTTTCTGTGATGGCTTTGCCTGTTGTATGTATCTAGCACTATAAAGAAAACACTAGAACATGTGTGCTTTCCCATTTTTTATGTTTTCCAATAAAAATCCATAACTTTCAAATAAGTTTACAAAAGAGAAATTCACAAGCATGTAATAGTATATTTTCTCTTCTTTTCTCCTCCTTCTTACCAAGTTCCCACTCCCAGTCATTCCCCAGTTCTGATGGCAAATGTTACTGGCTCAGTGAAAAGAACAGAGATGATAGAAAGCAGGTGTTAGGGATAAAACATACATAGCTCTTTCCAAATATTATTTACTGAGGCTCCTCAGTGTGTCTGGCACATCATTCAGTGCTAAAGGAGTTGCAAGAAATGCAAGATTCAAGGCTCTGGTGCAGAAAGCAACTATAGCACCTGCTGAGTTTCAAAGCCCTTTCCATTGGCCTGGTCCCTCTTAGAAAGTTTCAGTAAAGAGGGCCGAACATCCTGAATCTTTGGTGTTTCCACCACTGAATCTCATCAGAAGCTTGGGGCTGGTTAATTCTATACACTGATGGGAGCACTGCACAGTCCCAACCCCTCCCCAGACATTCCACACCTCATCCCGCCAGATGGCCTCCTGGCTCCTGCCCCTTCAGTCCATTAAATCAGCAAGCACTGCTGTAGACATGAGGTCTCTGCCCCTTTCCTTGGTTCTCAGACTCAGCTGTGCCCTAGGATTCCTGCTTCTCTAGAAGTGTTGTCTTGAATTCTTCTATCAGTTCTGTGTTCTTATGCCTATGTCCCCTAGACTGTTCTCCAGCCTGCACTTTACTTTCTCTGACAACATCATCAGTCATTAGTCAGGTAGGAAGCAGATTTAAGGGAGATGATTTCAGTTTGAGCCTTGTTAAGGTTGGGATGCCTGTGGAGATGATTCATAGGCAATTAGATATGTGGATCTGAGCTTCATGAATGAAGTCAGTGCCAAAAGCATCGACCTGAGAGTCATCGACATGTAGGGACAGTTAAAAAACAACAACAACAACAAAACAACTCTGGAGTGAATGGAGATTGCTTCGGGACTGCAAGAAGAAGAAGAGAAAAGGGCTGAGAGTGGCAATTCTGAGGAACACAAACACATTTAAGAGGTGGGTAGGTAGAAGAGAAGCTACTTGGATTGAAAGAAACAAGAGGAAAACCAGATGGCTAAGGAGTCAGGGAAGTCATGGAAGGAAAGAGAAGGGAGAATTAAATACTGTCAGCCACCGCAGAGACAGTAAATGAGATAAGCATGGTAGTGGCCCCTGAGTTTGGACACTACATTGTGGGGCTGAAATTTGTGACCTAAGCAGTTTCAGAGAAAAGGGGAATCAAGAATCTAATTCTATAGACTGAGGAGTGAAAGAAAAGTGAGAAGGCCAGACACGGCTATAGACCCTTCTTTTGAAAAGTTTTAACCAGAAAGAAGGAGTCAGGTGGTGACTAGAGGGCCATGTAGTATTAAGGGAGGCTCCCCATCTGAGTGTTCCTCTTGCTTAAGATGGGTTAATTCTGAGCATATTAACAATATGGGAGGCAGAAGCCTGTAGACATGGTAAGGGTGACAATCCCAAAGGGGATAGTTGATGGAGCAGGAATGTGAAAGACAAGGGAATTTAGAATTTGGATGGAATGTTTAGCCTCCTACTTCTCTGAACCTTGAAGACAAGCAGCCCAGGGTTACTTGACATGTGAGAGTTCTTGCCTAAGAGCTTCAGCATCTTTCCTGAAGAAGGAAGAAAGGTCATCTTCTGGGAATGAGAAGGAAAGGGGCGAGTTGTGAGTTTGGGGAAAGTGGTGATGGTTTGAAAAAGCATAAGGGAATAGAAGAAGGGTTGGCTGAGGACAAGAACAGAATTATCAGTCCATCTATTCAAGGCCCCACTGAGACAGTGTGTCTCCCAATCATAAACTGTATGCAAGGCTGTCTTGAGTTTCTGTAGCTGTAATCAGCAACTTCTCCATGCCATATTTAGGAGTAGAGAAATAATTTGGGGAGTTTACTTGTTGGATTGTTGAACAGAATTTGTACTCACTGTAATGTATGCTTGTTCTAGACATGAATCTGTCTTCCCTGTCTGCTATGCTTCTGCATCTATGGGCTTACTCAGTATTCTCTATGGACTTTCTCAATGCCTTATTCATCATCATTGTATCCCACACAGTATTGCTTCTGTCAAAGAAAGTTATTTCATGGGAAAAGAAGTAAGGCTTCATGCTCATGCTCAGAGGATTTACTGGTCTTACCATATGCCCTTCATCCAGAAACAGATGGCCTCATAGAATGGGGAAATGGCTCACTAAGGCCCAGTTACAGAGCTAGTTGGAAACAATGGCGAGCAAGGTTGTGGGACGTGGTATATGTTCCAAATCAGCAACAAATAAATGGTGATGTTTCTCCCAAAGCCGGAGTGCATGGCCACAGGAACTAAGCAGCAAAATGTCTCTCACTCCTACATCTGATGACCCATTGGTGAAATATCTGCTTCCTACTCCGCAGACTTTGAGCTTTTCAGCTTTGGAGCTCTTAATTTACCAGAGGACACAATAATTGTGCCATCGAAGTGGACGTTGAGACTGCCATCTAGCTACTTTGGGTTCTTGGTGCCACTGAGACAGTAGGCCAAAAAACCGAAAACAAGGAATCATTTTGTAGCCAGGGTGACTGGTCTTGGTGATCAAGGTGAAAAAAGCAATTGTTTACACATTACGGGCAGGGATAAATATGTCTGGAATGCAGGGGATCCTCTGGGGCACCTCCCAAAATGGTCATATCTATGGTAACAAATTATCAAGTCTGTAGCAACCCTGTACAGGCAAGATTATCATGGGCTTCAGTCCCCAGGAATAACTGTTTGGGGCATCCTACAGTGAAGAGCCCTGACCTGTTGAAGTACTGACTTTGGAAGGGATTTGGTAGTAGAGGAAGGGAAATTATAAATACCAACTATAACCTTGCTTGACCATTTGTAGAAAAGAGAACTGTAATAGCTGCCCATATTTTCTTTCATTTTTTTTTCTCTTTCTCTTTCTGCCTCCTCTGCTTTTATCCCTCTCCTCTCCTCTCTCTCTCTCTCTCTCTCTCATTTCTTTTATCCCTCTCTTTTTCTTCTACTGTGAGGTTGTGATGACTATCTTTCTAAGTTAGTCCATAAGTTAGCAGACAATGACTGGATTGTAATTGAACTAAAGGGAAAATGAGTATTACTCAGAGGTGGATGCCCTAACCAAGAAGGCTTTCGGGACGAGGGTAAACATGTACGTGATTGACCACACCTGAGCCAGTTATTATTAAACCACACAGGTTTGCTATTTCTAGATAAAAAAAATTTTTAAAAATAGCAATTTCGTTATATCCAACCTAATAGCTTTGGTTGGGCAGGAGCATCTGTCATTGCCATCATTGTTTGGAAATGAAGTGAAGGGGAAGATGTGTGTGCACCTTGAGTACCAGGGTGGCAGGTGGCAGCATTACTGGGGATTCGCTCAACATCCATCCCAACCTTCCTGTGGATGTTAGATTTCTCAGATGCCCTAGTAGTAAAGATTCTGGATGTGATATAGGCTCTACCATCAAATTGCACTTGTATTCATCTTCATTTGCAAATTGAATTAAGTAGGAAGAAAGGCCAATGGCAAGACTTTAATTTTTCTGATGTGCATCAGGATAGAGAGGCATGGTCCCTTGGATTTGGCTTCTGAGTCTGGTGACTCCTTAGTCATATCAAGGACAATGTAATTCTAGAATGAACATCATCACACCATGCAGAGGCAACAGACCCTTTGGCAGTCTAGTTCTGCAGTGTGGTTTAGGGAATTGTTCCTGAAAGTGCTGCCTACACTAAAGGATTTCAGCAGACCTCTCAATGGTTCTATGAGCTAAGCATACACTTTAATAAAACTCTCAGTGCTTAAACTAGCCCGGGTGGACTCTGTTGTTTGCATCTAAGAAGCCTAACTAATATATAGGATATCTGTCACTCAACCCTGAGTTCTGACCCTGTGTTCCCCAACTCTTTCCATCCACAACGTATGTGACTCTGACATCCAGAAGAAGGGCACCTGCTGTTTTCCCCTCAACTGTTCTGTTCCTCGTCGCTTCTACCCCCATAGTGCCTTCATGTTTGACAGTCAGGAAATGATCATTATTGTGGTCAATCTACTCATTTCATTTAGAGATCTTCAGACTCTCCTTGGAAACCCAGGAGAACACAGACACCTTGCAGGAGTTTTCCACTGAAGGAAACTTCCATCAAATGCCAAAGTCATAAATTGTCCAATATACCATTTGTTAAAAAACAATTACTACGTCAAGATTCTGCCTCAGATTTGCTTTGAAAAAGAGAGTGCTACCACTAAGACATTTTTAAGCCACTGCCCTAGTCACTAATTGCTGCACTGAACATGAAGGTGACACTCAGCTATGGTGAAGGAATGACTCTGAAACAAGGACTGTGAGGCTCATTGCTTCACAGATGCATAGATGCATCACAATTACCAATGACCTTGATTCCTTCAGTACGTGTTGATTACCCATAATAAGCCCCACACCAGGCTAGGTGCTGGGGACACAAAGGCAAATCATATATAATTCCTGGCTTAAGGAGCTTTAGCCTAGTATTTTGTACTTAAAATCAAACCTGGGGGCACCTGGGTGGCTCACTCAGTCGATTGTGAGACTCTTGATTTCAGCTCAGGTCTTGATCCCAGGGTCGTGAGATTGAACCCCACATCAGGCTTTGCTCTGACAGCATGGAGCCTGCTTGGGATTCTCTCTTTCCCTCTGCCCCCTCCCATGCTTGCTTGCTCTCACTCTCTAAAAATAAAATAAATAAGTAAAAATTAAAAAAAATAAAAAGCTTTAAAAAAGTAAAATTAAACCCATTTTGAACATTGTTCACAATATAGTTAATGCTTGAACAACGTGGGTGTTAAGAGTGGCCACCACCCACACAGTTGAAGATCTGTGTGTAACTTCTGACTCCTCCAAAACTTAAGTAGTAATAATAATAGCTTACTGTTGACCAGAAGCCTTATCAATGATATAAACAGTTGATTAACACATATTTTGTATATTTATTATATAGTGTATTCTTATAATACCTAAATTTCTCTTAATTTTTTTCAGTATTTCTAAGTTATGCAGTTCATCTGAGAGTTTTTTCAAATCATAACCTCCAAAAATTTTTTCCAATATATTTGCTTTTAAAAATCTGCATAGAAACGGACCCACACAATTCAAACCTGTTTTGTTCAAGGGTGAACTATATTTTGTAAAAGTGCTTTCTTTTCTCTGAAACCTAATGAAAAGAGTTCTAGATTCATAATCAGATACCCTAAGTGCGACATCAAAGCTTCTCTGTGTCTTCCTACTTCAGTTTCTCATTGGTGACATGTTGCTAATAACAGACTAAATTACTGTGAGGGGCAAACGAAATAGTGGATGTAGAATCATCCTCTAAACGCTCAAGTGCTATGCAAATATAAGACTTCCGGCATATTGTGACTTGAATCTTTCTCTGAAGAGTCCAGAGCGACGCATCCCAAAACCTGGATCGCTCTGATGTCCCCCTGAGCGTGGTAGCCACTCAGCTGTGGGATGATGGGAACAGCAGAAGCTCTGACATAACTAACTTTGGCTCTGCCCTTTACTACCTGTGTGCTCAAGCAGGTGACTTCCTCTCCCTGAGCCTCAGTTTCCTCATCACTGAAGCAGGACAATACTTCCTCCTTAGGAGGCTGATGTGCAGATAAAGTGCAACAAGGCATTTTAATGTGCCTTGTTCAGTGACTAGCACATGGCAACTTTTGAAAAGAAATGTTACCTGCCAACTTCCCCAACATCCCCTGACCCGGCAGTGCTCCGCTATATGGCTCCATCCCAAGCAACCATCCAGTCATCCATCCGCTGCACTGGGGCAACAAATAAAGATTTCTAGGCATTGCAGTTCACTTTCAGTGTAGTTTCTATGTAAGTCAGACTTATGGCCACATGAAGAATTTTTATGAGTGGGTAAGTGATCCAGAAGCTGTTCCATTTATCCAATTCACTCAACAAATATTTATTGATTGCCCCCTGTGAGCCTCTCACAGGCACTCCTGGAGAGAGAAAGATCAGGAAAGAACAGGTCACTCTTATTTCTCTGGCAAGAGCTACAGAACAATGGGAACACACTGCACGATGAGCCTGTCAGAAGACAACTGTTTTCAGGGCCAAGTGGTAAGGAACAAAAAGGCATCTCAAGCCTCAGCCAGCGGGGAGTGGGGGGCATTGGCTGCCTCCTGGGCAGTGGAGGCAGCACTGACACAAGCAGGAAGCCAGCACGCCCCGCCAGACCACACTAAGCTTCTTCGTGTGCCAGGAACATGGGGCATTGAATGAAAGCCAGGCCATGCACCTGGGTGACAGAAGGTGACAACACTACGGGCAACGAGTACTGTCCCCACGACCCTAGCATCCTCCATGTCATTTGCATTTATAAGATTTGGAAAAGAATTAGGCGAGCTGTGGGTTAGGGGAAGCAATGGTAATCACCTTGGGAGAGAGAAGGAAGGGACAGCCTCTCCTGTGTTTAGTGGGAAGGAAGTGCACTGCCAGCCACTTGCTTGGGAACTGGAGTGGACACTTGTCAGGCAACCATCCATCCTGGGAGCATATCCCACCACTACAGAGTAAACACTGTCCATTCTCTGTGGCCAAAATGTGAGCTCTCCAAGCCATCAGCAAAGGCTGTTTAATGACAGACACTGCCAACCCGAAGGCTCACCCAGACATCACAGCTGACTCCTTGGCCAGCAAGGACCTCAAGGAGGCAGCTGGATAACCCCCAAGTTCAGTGAATTAACTCAGAAAATGATGACCTGGCCCTTGAGCATCCTATGAAAAAAAACCTAAAGACATTCAAGGCATCATTCAGAAATTCTGTGAATTTCAGGGCCCTTATCTCTTATGTTAGTAGTAATGGTTTCAGTAACTCAATGTGTCAATTCTTTCTTTTTTATTTATTTTTATTTTTAATGTTTTATTTTTGAGAGAGAGAGAGACAGAGTGTGAGTGGGGGAGGGGCAGAGAGAGGGAGACACAAAATCTGAAGCAGGCTCCCGGCTCTGAGCTGTCAGCACAGAGCCCAAAGCGGGGCTCAAACCCACAAACCATGAGATCATGACCTGAGCCGAAATTGGACGCTTAACCGACTGAGTACCCATGTGCCCCAAGAACATGTCAATTCTGAAAACAGCCAAGTGCAGGGGCACCTGCGTGGCTTGGTTGGTTGATCCTCCAGTTCTTGATTTCAGTTCAGGTCATGATTCCAGGGTAGTGGGATCAAGCCCCACATTGTGCTCCAAGCTGAGTATGGAGCCTGCTTAAGATTCTCTCTCTCTTTCTCTATTTCTCTTTCTCTTTCTTTCTCTTTCTCTTTCTCTTTCCCTCTCTCTCTGCCCCCTCCCTGAATTGCTCTCCAAATAAACAAACAAACAAACAAATAAATAAATTATTATTATTATTATTTTAAAAAGGGAGCCAAGTGCAAATATGGCTAAAATGAATAATCCTTGATCACAGTTTCAGTTCTGTTCAGTTAGACTGAGACAAGTTAAAACCCTCTCCTCAATGCAGTAGAGCCATGAAGTTGTTTCAGTGTGTTTCTCAACTCAATTCTGAATTGACCCATTTCTGCAGAAGTCCTTGTGATCATTAAATATCGGTGATGGGTACTGAAGAGGGCATCTTTTGGGATGAGCACTGGGTGTTGTATGGAAACCAATTTGACAATAAATTTCATATATTAAAAAATAAAATAAAATAAATTAAAAAAAAAAAAATATCTCAGGAAGTAAAGAAAAAAAACACATGGCCTAGGCCATGGGGGTTGGGCTTAGGGGATAGAGTTACCGAACAGGATCTGTTGGTAATGACGAAGTTCCAACAAATAGTAAATTGTTCTCTTCCTTCCTTCTTACTCTGAATCTCAAGCAACAGTAAGTAGCTCAAAGTCTGGCAGGCGAAGGAGTTCCAGACACCAAATGCTATATTAGGCAATCCATATTGAACAGGAAGCACCCACATCGCTGTGCGGGATCTACTCTGCTACCTGGGAAGTTGACATTATGCAGTGGGAGGGTCTGCATTATTTAGGAGCATAATCAGCTGGTGAGTATGAATGAGTCATAAATTCTACTGTCTCCTCATCCCTTTTGTCTACGTAAAATCCTTTCAAAATCGTCCCCAGGTAGTTCGCAGAGCCCTCTGGGAACAGCTTTCATGTCTATGAACAGTTCTGGGCTTGCTGTTCTCTCACTGGGCTCTGCTGGGGAAAGGCTGCCTGCCCAGAGCCTGTGTTCCTGTGTCCCCACATCTGTCCCCCCAACACTGCCCATGTGAGCTGTATACCCCCATCCTTCACTATATTAGAGCCAGCCTGATTCCTGTGGAAATATAGATATGGGGAGGATGCCACCCGTTTCCAAAGGTACTGGGCTGCCCCTCCCACCAACATACACACTATTGGCACCATTTCTTTCTTCTGTCCCCCCCAAGGTGTCTTGGCACCTAGATTTTTCTACTCAGGGATCCCCTGTGGGTCCTCCTCCCATGCAAAGCAACTCACCTAGGGACATGTGGGAGCCCCACATGCCTGTTCCGAATGTTGGCTCAACCAGGACCACTCTGCTCTAAGAAACGCAAGAAGTTCACAAGGCTAGGCAGACAATGCACACAAGTCTCACATATGAAGTGGGACTTGAATGGGATTTTGAGGCCAAGGAGCCACACAGATAGAAAAGAGGGTAGAAAGATATTACAGGGACTCGAGGATGTGTTGTATCTTCTGGCCATTGAGAAGACAAGGGGGGATGGCCAAGGGAACCAATATTCCCGGCAGGAAAGCCCAGGTATTATTTCATTTAATCCTCACATAGCCTTATTTGTTCCCATAGTCCATGATTTATGGGTAAGAAAACCGAAGTTTTGACAGATCAAGAGCAGCCTTTGTCACACTGCTGATTATACTTTGGGAAGCGCTGCTCCAGGGGCCTTCTCACTGGAGGAGTCAGGATTCTGGAAAAGTCACAGGAAACTGGAATGAATGTTGGCTGGAAGAATGCAGGTGGCTGGCTTTCCGGCTTCTTGAACACTAGTGTCCTCCGTCCACACCGCAGCCGCTCCTTCTAGCATCACCACACCTGTAAGACCACCATTGTCACTTCACAGGCCAAGCCAGGAAATAGTTGCCAAAACCCTGAAGAGGGGCCATAGGGTTGAGAATATCTGACACCCTTTTTTTATTTTCTGTGAGCAGAGGAGCCTTAGAAGAAAATGAAGCTATTTTTGAAAAATGTTTATTTATTTATTTTTGAGAGAGAAAGAGAGCAAGCAGGGGTAGGGATGGAGAGAGAGGGAGACAGAGAATCCCAAGCAGGCTCCATGCTGTCAGCACACACCCCGATGCAGGGCTCAATCCTACAAATCGTGAGGTCTTCATTTGAGCCGAAATCAAGATTCAGAAGCTTAACCGACTGAGCCACCCAGGAGTGAGCAAATGAAGCTATTAATAGCTGTATTTCTAAATATAACTATTTTTAACCCTCCCCCAGAGCTGGTTCAGAGGAGACCCCATTCCATGGCTCTATTTGGCATATCTAATTTTAAACTAGAGAGATTATTCAAAGCTATTTAAAGTCCTAAACCACGAATAGGAATGGAAACAAGTAATGTAGGGGATGAGCAGGTGGTCACCGGAGTCCTTAGTCATTCATACTTAGCATATCTTCTAGAGATAGCACCTTTCTGGAAGCTGAGCTAAGGACAGGGGCAAGATGCAAAGGTAAATAACTCAAGGTCCGTGCCTTCAAGTGAAAATCGATCTCTCCCTCTCTCCCCCTTTGAAACAGCTACCCTTCTCAATAAACAAAGGAGCTGATATAGTGACATCATTGGGGTATTTTCCTCTATTGGAAACACCAGTCTGGACCCTTCTATATCCTTAACATTTTTCATACTCATTCACAGTTCCCGCTCTTATATTCAAGCTGTAAAGAACAGATTATATCAATGGGTCAAAAACAAAACAAAACAAAACAAAACAAAACAAAACAAAACAAAACAAAACAAAACCTGTCAGTGATGAAATAGGGAAATGTTCTGCTAGACTTTGAAAATCCCAAACACAGTTTTCTCTGTGTATGTAAATGAACACGGAAGCGTGGAGTGGAACAGAGATGACCCTGTAATATGATTCTCTCTGAGCAAATAAGAATGTGTGATTGGGCGGTGTGCTCCTTCACCGAAACCTTTGTCCTGGGAGTCGGGTAGGGCCTCGGCCCTTGACCACTGTTCTATTGGAGGTCAGCAGCGTCTCAAGGCCTGAGGAGCAGAATGAGCTAGTAGAAAGGAACTTTACTGATGCAGAATCAAAATCGAGACTGCTTTTTCATGTGGCAGAAAGTGAAGGACACTGGACTGGGGGGTCAGAAGGTTTAAATCTAAATCATAGATCTGCAGCTCACTTGCTGGGAGTTCCCAGGGAATTTTCGTAAGTTTTCTGAGCCTCAGTTTTCCTGTCGTCAAACGGAAGTGGGTGGTAACGGCATCAGCTCTGATGATGACAAAGCAGTGCTGTGAGATTCTAAAGACATATTTGAAACTGTGCTGTGGGCTGCCTAACGCACCAAAATTATTAGAGATTCCTGGAGTGCCTGGGTGGCTCAGTCAGTTGAGCATCTGACTCTTGATTCAGGCTCAGGTCGTGATCCCAGGGTCGTGGGATGGAGCCCCATGTCAGGCTCTGTGCTGAGCGTGAAACTCGCTTAAGATTCTACTCTCCTTCTGTCCCTGTCCCCCACTCATGTGCTCCTTCTCTCTCTCTAAAATAAATTTTTTTTAAAAAAAATTAGAGGTGGCCATCAGTATTGGTCTAATAATCTCAGATAAGTCTCCAGAACAATATATTTAGAAAAGCCAAGTAGTCTAGTTGTCATTCTGTTTGTCTCCTACCATCTCCTCTATGTATGAGTATAGCGTGACTACCTACAGGCACCTGGGTGGCTCAGTCAGCTAAGTGTCCAACTCTTGATTTCAGCTCAGGTCATGATCTCATGGTTCATGAGATCAAGCCCCGAGTCATGTTCTGTGCTGACAGCGTGGAGCCTGCTTGGGATTCTCTCTCTCCTCTCTCTGGCTGTCTCCTGGACATTCTGTCTCTCTCTCAAAATAAATAAAGAAACTTAAAAAAAAAGGGGTGACTACTAAATAGAAGCATGCCCAACAAAGAGAGACAGGCAATTATTTGTGAATTCTATTAAGAATTTAAGCATCCTGCTTCCATCTCATGTCATATAAATACCAGTTAACCTTAGGCAAACTGCTTACCACAGCCTGAACTCAATTCTTATTCTTTCCAAAAATCTGTCTTCTTTTCTTCTACTGGAGGTAGAGAGACCTTCAGGAGGGAAGATCTGTGAGGTCAGAGAAGGAAGCCCAAAGCTTAAGTGTGTCCCAGCATTGCCACATTGATGTCATGGAGAGCACTTAGAGGAAGCTGTACCTAAACAACTACTATCCCTGTATGCCTTGTCCTGCACTCAGGATCCCCACTCCCTGGAGCAAAGCTGATGGCTGTTATGGGAACAGGTCCATTTGGCCTTACAGATGGCTTTCAGCAACTATATGCCTCCTAGTTTATAGTTTATTAACTCACCCTTAGTTTCCAAAAAGCAGACAGAAGCTCAATCCATAAAGTCCTCATCTGAACTCCATACTCCATACTTTCTCAATAGAAACACTAATGGTTTTCTATTGTCCAAAGAGAAACCCCCAGTTCCATAGACAGGCATGCAAGGCCCCTCACAATTCACTCCCAATCTGGCTTTTCAGCCCATATTCAATTACATCTATCTATCTATCTATCTATCTATCTATCATCTATCTACCTGTACACATGTGTAAATAATTATATAGGAGGGCATTATTCCAGGTTCCAGGGGGACACACTGATGTACATTGTATCTGAAACAGCATATTGATTTATAGATTTATTGACTCTGATAGGCACTTGAACTTATTCAGATGCAAACCAAAATTGTTCAGGTCGCATGCGTACATTTTCAATGTGGGCAGAAAAAGCTCTTGGCAGCATTGTCTTCTCATAGAGTCACTCTTTCTTGTTAAGAAAAGTTGAGTTTTAAGCTACCTTTTAAAATCATTCTGGCTTGCAATGACCTCCACTCACCTCGTATTTTTCAATACGTATCCGTTATTCACAGTTTTGTGTTATCTCTCAGTAGGTTAGACGTCCTCTTTGTCTTTGTGTTAACTCCTGGTGAGTTTGTGTCCTGTCCATATTCAAATGGTCAGCTGGTTCCAGGCTCCCCCAGGAAGTGCCCGGCTGGTGCTGATTCTCTCCACACAGCCACACTCTGCTTGGGGGTTCACTAACCACCTTTGTTAACGCACATTCTTCTACTTTTAATCTCGGATACACACTCCAATGCCTACTCACCAAAACATGCTGTAAAGAATGCCTTTTAGTTGGTCACCTTCCTAGTTTACACTCATCTGGGAGCTGAGATCTGAACACTATTGTCTTCTGCTCTAGACAGTTCCTTGCAGATGCCCCAGCATGCCTTGGGCCCCCTTGACTGTGTCTTTCGTCTGTTTATGACATCACCGTCAATTGTTGTACTTTGATGCCTTTGCTCTCAGAGGCCTACCTCCATTCAAAATCAAGCAAAAATCCTCTTCCTCTGAGAAGTTCTCCCTCACTGCTCACAGCCAGATTGGATGTAGGACAAGCACCATGACACCTGTTCTCCCTGTCATGGTTTGGCTCTTAGTGTGCTTTTGTCTATCTGTCATTCTTCCTCCAATAAGATGACAGTGCCTGGAAGGCAAGGACTGTCTGTCTCTACTGGCACCTGGCTCTTCACGAGCACCTCACTGCTCGTTTATGGGTGAAATGACACAGGACTCCCGCCCAGAGGAAGAGCTGACATGTAGAAGACCTACGTAGAGATTATCCTGTGAGCACGAGCTCTCCCGTGCATGTCTTGGTGAGGCATGTTAGTTCTGGGGCCCCAAAGGAGCCTTGACCATAGAAGCTTTGGCTAGAAGGCTATTTGGGGAATATAAAACCGTCCTCCTTTGGACAAATGAAGATACAAAAGCCAAGATCAATGTGATAGTTTCACATTCATACAGTTAGTTAACACGAGGGCTGAAACTAGAATAAAATGAAAAGCCACAACAATCCAGAACAAGTAGTACAAAACTCATTTCCTCACTGAAACATTTGAAGAGTCAAAGAACGTCTTCCTTAATATTTAATATCAATGATCATTATCATCAGCATTTACTGAGCTTTTCAGCCCATATTCAATTACATCTATCTATCCCAAAGTCGAGGCTCTTCTGAGTCAAGGTAATGAAGAGGAGGAAAATTGGCCAAGAAAACCCATCCCTAGTTCAGCAAGAGAAGCAGAGAGATATCACCATGCAGGGGATGGCCAGAGACCAGCTGAGGCAGAGAGGCCTTGAGAAGAAGCATGGGGATCTGACCCTAGCAACAGTAACATCTTGGACTAGTCCTTCAACCATTCTGAACTTTGGCTTTCTTATCTGTGAAATAACACTGACCATCCCTGTGGCTTGCACATTCTGAGACTGTTTCCCCTTCAATATATAAATGATAGGACCTCAAACCTTTTATTCTCTGTCAAAAATTAAATGTCTGATGGAGCCAACCTCATGCCTGTGTGTAGCTGATGTTCAAAGCCGTTCCATTCTAAGACTAAATGAATGATTTCTGAATGTGAGGAAGGAGACACTCACTCATGTTTTCTTTCCCATTCCAAATCTTTTCCTAACATGATCTACTTTCCCCTTGTCCTGGCTCTTACTCTGTTTTAGGGGGGAGGGGAGATGCTCAAGTGCAAAGGATTGCATCTGTGATACTTCTCAGTCACACCCCATGGTCATCGCTGGGCCCTCACAGGGTCCCTCCTCTTGTCTTCTGTATTTATTTGTTGCCTTTTAGCCTTATTTCCTACTGCTATTCCTCACCCCCAAGAACAACCATTGTAATGGGTTTAATATATGTCATTTGCTTGAATGTGCTCTTGTGAAGTGTGGACTTTTGCTTTGTGTGTATGTATTTCTGAATTTCTGTAAGTAGTATTGAGTCATTATGTCTGGTTTTGCTGGGGAAACTGGCAAGAGAACCCCCCAAGACCCTTCCTCTCCATCACAGAGGACGTCTTCAAGCAGAGCTCTTTTCGTACTACGCTCTCCCTAGTGTGAGAGAGCACATATTATTCATTCTTTCAACAAAAACTAGGGAAACAGTATGGCATAGTGATTAAGAACACAGGCTCTCAAGTCAAACATGCTTTAGTCTGAATCCTGTCTTTTCACGTTATATGACTTTAGGCAAGTTACTCAGCCCCTCAAAAATCTCCATTTCTTCATCTGTAAAATAAAGACAAGAACAAATCATTAGGTTATTGTGAGGCTTAGATGATATAGGCTTAGAACAATGGCATTTAGCATAGACTGAAGTCCAAATAAATGACAGCCAAATTAATAAGAAATACTTATTAGAGTGCTCACAGATGCCAAGCCCCACACATCTCATGCAGGGGAGGGAGCTCAGGATGAAAGACAAATGGAAAGTAAGAATTTAAAAAAATTTTTTGTAATTTTTTTTCAACGTTTTTTATTTATTTTTTTTTGGGACAGAGAGAAACAAAGCATGAACGGGGGAGGGGCAGAGAGAGAGGGAGACACAGCATTGGAAACAGGCTCCAGGCTCTGAGCCATCAGCCCAGAGCCTGACGCGGGGCTCGAACTCACAGACCGCGAGATCGTGACCTGGCTGAAGTCGGACGCTTAACCGACTGCGCCACCCAGGCGCCCCTAAAAAAATTTTTTTAATCATTATTTTGAGAGAGAGAGACATAGTGTGAGCAGGGGAGGAGCTGAGGAGAGGGAGACACAGAATCCGAAGCAGGCTCCAGGCCCTGTGATGTCCACACAGAGCCCGACGCGGGGCTCCAACTCACAAACTGTGAGATCATGACCTGAGCCGAAGTCGGACACTTAACTGACTGAGCCACCCAGGTGCCCCTGGAAAGGAAGAACTTTAAAGGCACATCTGAGATCATAGAAAATTGCACAATTAAAAATTTTATAATCATTAACCCTTCGAATCCTGGGATGAAATGTTCTGATGCGGATGCTTACAAGTGTCACAAGCTGGTTGTTTTCTGTATTCGTGTGAAGAAACCAAAGGAAAAGAGTCACCCTCCACAGGAGGACTTTTTTTTTTTTTTTTTTTTTTTTTTTTAGATTAAAGTATGTACTTTGAGGCATAGCTTTGTCTCAACCTAGCTTCCCCTGCCCGGAAATGAGAGTCTCGCACACATGTGAACTACCACCTGTCTGGTTTAATTTGGCCAAGAGTGTTGTGCAGGGCAATCTTTATTCTGAGATTTGCTATTAAGGTAGCTTAGACATATAGAAAGTTGGTCAGAGCCTGGCAGGTCCCCCCCAGGGACCATCTGCACCTCCCCTCCTTTACATACGAGGAACCCAGATAGATTAAGCTTCTGTTACGTCACATGTTGTTGTTCTTGTGTATTGTTTTCCAACAGACATGCAGTGATCACACAAATAACCCCCTGTGACTGACAGCTAGCCTCTTCCGGTGTTAGGTCGAAATTCATAGGCACCTGCCTGGAGACGGCAATGTTGTCTGACCTTTCCTCAAGGCCAAGAAACACTCCAGAAAGATCTCTGGAACCAGAACATACCAGGCAAGAACGCAGCCTACACTTAGCAAGCCACATGTTCCTAAGCCCCGGAGCCTGTACCATCTCCCCACTGATTTAACCTTTAAAGGCCATGCCCTGGGGAAACAATGATCTCAGCCACTGCTGAGATGCCCTTCAGCATCGTGAACTCCAGACCGTGTGTCCAAGGCAGCCTGAGCCAGGTGAGTCACAAAAGTGACGCCCAAAGCCACAGTGATTGTAACATGATTATGAAAACCTCAGTCTATAGAATTAGCTCAGGGAAGCGAGTTGAGTATTTCCTCAAAGAAATGTCTTTCAACTAGTCTAATGATTCATAAGAGATCAGAAAATATGTTCTGCGTCTATTTATACTTTGCAAACTAGCGTAACTGCCCTGAACAACTGCCACGAGTTGTTAGCACATGGGAAAGAGATCTATTGAGCTTTAGCAGAATGATAAATTAAACTTACCTGTTTGTTTCTCAATATAATAATTGTGTTGTTGATTTCAAATACCTTCTTTTATTTATTGATCGATTGATGTTAATTTTTTTAACGTTTTTATTTTTGAAGAGAGAAAGAAAAAGAGAGAGAGAAAGACAGCATGAGTGGGGAAGGGGCAGAGAGAGAGGGAGACACAGAATCTGAAGCAGGCTCCAGGCTGTGGGATGTCAGCACAGAGCCCGATGCAGGGCTCGAACCCACCAACCATGAGATCATGACCTGAGCTGAAGTCAGATGCTTAACCCACTGAGCCACCCAGGTGCCCCTCAAAACCCTTCCTTTAATGTAGCAGTAGCATCCATAGACATCACCCCAATAATCTGAAATTAGATAAGTTAACACACACGTACTTAAGATGAAATAGCTGTCATTTATGGGCATTAGCTGGTCAATGGACCATAGTCATCCCATTGTCCAAAGTGTAAGAATGGGCAATTTGACCTTACACTGTTCGTGTTAAGGCAAGCAGAAAGAACAAGTATATGGGGTTTTGTGATTCTGAAAGAATTTTGAAACAGATATGTTTTGGAGTTTTATATTTGTTGGAACTCTACCTGTTCTAGATATATGTAAAGAGTTCCCAGAATTTGTCACATTTTTTTCTCGTTAGTTTCAGATTTTATGATTCTGCCTATCAAATAAACTGCATTTATTAAGACATAATTAGCCTATTTTCACATTTTAATCATCTAAGACATATATAACTGTAATCACAGCTTCAGATCAGCATGATAATCAATGTTATCAAACTGAATTAATTTAACCCTAATCAAAAGCAAAAATACCATGACATTCTAGTTAATTCATGTAGTTTTATTTTGAGACATGTGCAATTTCTGTTAGATTTTTTGAAATATTAAGATAATCCAAAAATCTCTCTTGTTTTCTCCAAAGGCCCTCTAAGGGTTCATATACCCCAAGGGTATATGACTTGGGGCCTTGTAAAGGGCCCAGAGAGAGAGGTTATATAGCCTTGGAGAGGGAGACCTGCCTTTTATTCCTTTTTCTACCTCCCAAAAAAAGGTGTGTGTAACCGAGACATGAGCACAGTGTTTATCTTTCTAGTGTTTCAATTTCCCTGTCTGAAAAGTGGGAATAACAAACAATTAAAAAGAAGGAAGGGAGGAAGCAAGGGAGGGAGAGAGGAAAGGAGGGAGGAAGGAATTGAAAATCTGCACCTCAGGGCTAAACAACAGTTCTGCAGGAGAAGAATCATTGGGTGGTCTGAGTTCAGAGAAAACCTTGTAATGTTGAGGTTCACCACTTCCGAGCCCCAGATAAACTCAACCTGTTTGAGGGTTTAAAGAATTCTAAAACTTCAACTAGACCAGATTAGCTCCATTTCAGGGGATTTGAATTCAATAATATTCAGGAAAGGAGTACAAGATCAGAGGGGGAAATTATTTTGAATTCTGAACCAGTGAATGAAGCCAAAAGTTTTGACTCAGGCCCTAAAGAGATTCAAATTTTATTTCAATTGAAAGTAAAGACTTGCTGGATTATGTCCAAATCTTCTTCTTCTGCAGTTTAAGGTATAGCTGTCGGGGGGGGGGGGGGTGGGGGACTTTTCTCAGGAAACAGTTTGTACCTCAATAGATAAAGGGATCCTGTAAAAAGTACACTAGAGGCGCCCGAGTGGCCCAGTTGGTTCAGTGTCCAACTCTTGGCTTCAGCTCAGGTCATGATTTTGTGGTTCGTGAGTTCCAGCTCTGCATCAGGCTCTTTGTAACAGCATGGAGCCTGCTTAGGATTCCCTGTCTCTCCTTCTCTCTGTCCCTCCCCTGCTTGCTCTCTCTGCCTCTCTCAAAATAAATAAATAAACTTAAAAAAAAAATAAAAAGTACACTAACTTCTCTAGAACAAGTTTACTGGGACCTAAGTTGATTGACTAGAGTAGCCAATGAATTAAGAATTAGGCCAATTCCTAATTAAATGGACCTAGCAAACCAATTACACTTTCTCTGTGCCCTTGGGTTGATAGCAAGGTAAAAATAAAAATTAACTTCCAGAAATTAATGAGATAACCTTCATAAAGCTTTCCGGTATGTATGTAGTGTTCTACAGTGACTGGTGCTATGAGATTATTATGATAGAGTAAACCTTTGATATTGTCTGACTGAATGAAGGTCAGAGGAAGTCAGAGAGACCAGTGACAAGGTCACGTCTTTCTAGCAAAGGGGTCATATCTGTTCTCCATTAGAGTGACTTCTTGACAGGAAGTTACAGAACATAAATGTTAACAGCACCTCCAAATTTCAGCCCTGAAGTCTTATTCTAAAACCTCACTTCGAATGGATGCTATAAAAAGAAAAAAAAAAAACAAACCGTTACCTATCATACAATATGCTTCCAAACTATTTGTGTTTACCATCCTGAACGCGTTGACTTCCTTGAAGTCAGGTGCTGCTGGTAACAGTCAGACTTGTGATTGGCAGTAACTCTCCGGCAGCCTGGCCCCTGGAAGGTCACCCACACATCAGGAGGCTATTTGTTGATTATACAGCCTAAGATCATCGGAATGACGGGCAGCCCTTATGGAGCACTGTCTACAAATGATTAGCCTCCACCCCTATATTCTGTTTTGGGAAGATTCAGGTGGGCCTAAAAATACTCATTTTTAAGTGCACCCCAGGTAATTCTGATGTTACAAGTCCTTAGCCACATTTTTAAAAATACCGATTTAAAGGAATGCTCCTATTCTCGCCCACCTGAGGCTGAAAAACCTAACCTCTGCCACATGAGGCTAAATAGGTTATGTCCGATTTAGAATGTTCCATGACACAATTTTCCGTTATCTCCTACTTTATTTGTATGCTATCTCATGCTCACTAAAAGTCGGGGCACCTGGGTGGCTAAGTCGGTGGGGGGGGGGTGGCGTCTGACTTCAGCTCAGGTCATGATCTCACCATTCATGGTGCTGAGAGCCTAGAGCCTGGAGCCTGCTTTGGGTTGTGTGTGTGTGTGTGTGTGTGTGTGTGTGTGTGTGTGTCTCTCTGCCCCTCCCCTGCTCTCTGTCTCTGTCTCTGTCTCTCTAAAACAAATAATCATTAATGCTCACTAAAAGATTTTCTACGGATGAATATAGTAGCAGTGGTATTGTCATTCGTCCACATCAACTCCAAAATCCCAGAAACTGGTGGCACCCAGTTATTTTGGAAGCAGAGTTAGTGACTGACGATAGAATTGTTTAAAAAGTTGTTTGAGAAGCAGTTACAGTCTACTTCTGATTTAGTAGAGTAAGTTCCTACTAGACCTGCCCTCCCACAGGCTATAACCATAAAGATTAGAAGAAATAACCTCTCCGAAGGCACTGTCCAGTGAGCAAAAGCAAACAGGTTCTAGAGAGGGGAGTTGACATTTGGAAAAAGAGGATGGCACAGGATGGCTGGGCGAGCTCCCCCATCCCTTTTTAGCCTTAGACGAAGGGAAGGTGATCAGGTGCACAGTTAAAACTCCAGCAGAAAATCTAGTCTTCCAGGCTTAAAGAACCAGAGGGCAGAGCATAGGGCAACCATAGCCCCTGGAAAGTGAAGTTGTAATTTTGGAAAGGTGAAGGCCAGTGACAAGGAACCACAAATGATATGCATAAACTCTGACCAAATATCTAGGTGACTTTCAAGCTACACATCACAGGGAAAAGTGCAAACAGCCCAAATAAAGGTACAAGAACTAGAATGAGATCTGAACTATCACCTAAAAATCAGAGTTTTCAGTTTGAGTGCAACTGAGGTATTTGGAAAACGACAACACTTTTCCAGATTATCTACAACATAATATTCACAATTTCCAGAATATAATCCAAAATTATTCAATGTATGAAGAAATTTTAAAATGTGACTCATACTCAAGGCACCTGGGTGGCACAGTTGGTTAAGCATCCAACTTTGGCCAGGTCATGGTCTCTGGCTCATGAGGTCGAGCCCCGTGTAGGGCTCTGTGCTGACAGCTCAGAGCCTAGAGCCTGTTTCAGATTCTATGTATCCCTCTCTCTCTGCCCCTCCCCCACTCATGCTCTGTCTCTTTCTCTCTAAAAATGAATAAACATTAATAAAAATATTTGTTTATTTATTTATTATTTTTTAAATTTAATTTTATTTTTTTAATTTACATCCAAGTTAGTTAGCATATAGTGCAACAATGATTTCAGGAGTAGATTCCTTAATACCCCTTACCCATTGTGTCCATCCCTCCTCCCACAACCCCTCCAGTAACCCTCTGTTTATTCTCCATATTTAAGAGTCTCTTGTATTTTGTCCCCCTCCCTGTTTTTATATTATTTTTGCTTCCCTTCCCTTGTGTTCATCTGTTCTGTGTCTTTAAGTCCTCATATGAGTGAAGTCATATGATATTTGTCTTTCTCTAATTTTGCTTAGCATAATACCCTCTAGTTCCATCCATGTAGTTGCAAATGGCAAGATTTCATTCTTTTTGATTGCTGAGTAATACTCCGATACACACACACACACACACACACACACACACACACATATATGCCACATCTTCTTTATCCATTCATCCATCGATGGACATTTGGGCTCTTTCCATACTTTGGCTATTGTTGATAGTGCTGCTATAAACATGGGGGTGCATGTGTCCCTTCGAAACAGCATACCTGTATCCCTCGGATAAATACCTAGTAGTGCAATTGCCAAGTCATAGGGTAGTTCTATTTTTAATTTTTTGAGGACCCTCCATACTGTTTTCCAGAGTGGCTGCACCAGTTTGCATTCCCACCAGCAGTACAAAAGAGATCCTCTTTCTCCGCATCCTCGCCAACATCTGTTTTTGCCTGAGTTGTTAATGTTAGCCATTCTGACAGATGTGAGGTGATATCTCATTGTGGTTTTGATTTGTATTTCCCTGATGATGAGTGATGTGGACCATTTCTTCATGTGTAGGTTGACCATCTGGATGTCTTCTTTGGAGAAGTGTCTATTCATGTCTTTTGCCCATTTCTTCACTGGATTATTTGTTGTTTTGGTGTTGAGTTTGATAAATTTTTTATAGATTTTGGATACTAACCCTTTATCTGATATGTCGTTTGCAAATATCTTCTCCCATTCCATCGATTGCCTTTTAGTTTTGCTGATTGTTTCCTTCGCTGTGCAGAAGCTTTTTATTTTGACGAGGTCCCAGTAGTTCATTTTAGCCTTTGTTTCCCTTGACTCTGGAAATGTGTTGAGTAAGAAGTTGCTGCAGCCAAGGTCAAAGAGGTTTTTGCCTGTTTTCTCCTCGAGGATTTTGATGGCTTTCTGTCTTACATTTAGGTCTTTCATCCATTTTGAGTTTATTTTTGTGTATAGTGTAAGAAAGTGATCCAGGTTCATTTTTCTGCATGTCGCTGTCCAGTTTTCCCAGCACCACTTGCTGAAGAGACTGTCTTTATTCCATTGGATATTCTTTCCTGCTTGGTCAAATATTAGTTGGCCATTTAAAAAAATGTTTTTTAAATGTGACTCATACTCAAGGGAAAAAGTAATCAACAGAAACTGGCCTTGATATGATCCAAGTGTTTAAAGTAGCAGAAAAGGGGGAGCCTGTGTGGCTCAGTCAGTCAAGCATCTGACTCTTGGTTTCGGCTCAGGTCACGATCTCACAGTTTGTGAGTTCAAGTCCCACATCGGTCTCTGTGCTGACAGTGTAAAGTCTGCTTGGGATTCTCTCTCTCCCTTTCCCTCTTCCCCTTCCCTGCTCTCTCTCCCTCTCTCTCTCTTTCTCAAAAATAAATAAGTAAACATTTTTTTAAAAAATAAAATAAAATGAAGTGGCAGACAAGGATTTTATTTTATTTGACCATAAACACAAAAATTTTAATAATATTTAACAAATCAAACTCATCAATGTACAAAAAGAGCAATTCATCCAAATGACCAAATGGGGTTCATCTGAGGAATGCTTTAACACTGAAAAACAATGTAGCTTGCCATCTAAACAAATTTTGAAAGAAAAACTATATAATCACCTTAATAGAAAAGGTATTTGATAAAATCCATTACCTATTCCAGATTTTTAAAAAACTTCTCAGCAAACTAGTAACACAAGTTTCTCAACATGAAATACTGTCATCATTTAATGTTTAACAGTTAATGTTACAGATTGAAGTTTGCCCCCTAACATCAGGAACAAGGGAAGTTCTAGTCAACATTGTAGTAGAAGATCTGGTCAGTGCAATCAGGCAAGACAAAGGAAAAAAAATACTCATATTGCAAAGAGAGAAGTAAACCCTCTTTATTTATTGACACAACATAATTGCATATATAGAAAATCCAGTGGAATCTATAGATAAGCTACTAAAGCTAATTAGCATGTTTACAAGGGGTGAAGTCATTCGCTACAAAAAAATCCATTTTATTTCTATCACTACCAACAAATAATTGGAAATTGAAATTTGAAAAGCATCATGTATAATAAATAACATGAAGAAATGTGAAATATTTAGGAATAGATCTGATACGATGTGTAATATATGCACACCAAAACCTACAAAACACTGTTAAAAAGAAATGTTAAAATACTTAAATGGAGAGGCATGCTATGTTCATGAATTAATATTGTGAAGATGCAGACAAGGATTTCAAAGCATCTATTATAACTATATTCAATAAAATAAAATATATTCATAATATATGAACAGGTAGGAAATCTCAGCAGAGATATGGAAACTACTAAAAAAAATATAATGGAAATTCTAAAGCAGAATAGTATTATCTGAAATAAAATATTCACTAGGTAGACAAGTAAGAGTAGGGTAGAGAAAACAAAGGAAAACATCAGTAAGCAAGAAACTAGATCAATAGAAATCATCCAATCTAAAGACCAGAAAAAGTGGTTAGAACTACAGAACCCTTCCCTTACTCAACTCAGCCAGATGACTTCTGCTCCCTTTCCCCAGCAGAAGATTAAGAGTTTATGCTCCAGAGAGGGTGAAACAAAAGGTCTCTGGGTTGAGAGACCAGGCATGGTTGAGGGGTGGTGGCACAATATGGAAAACAGAAAGAGGATGAGGTAGAAATTTACATACTGAGGCAGCTCCCCTAACAGCCCCAGCCCCCAACACCCCATCCCACACCCACTCTCTTTTCTCAAAATGTTAGCAGCTGGGCTTCAGGCTTATACTCTCGAAACAGGACATTAGAATGTACTATGTTAGGGAATCTTACCAACCAGGGAGGAAAGACCCAAAGATGCTGATAGCCAAGGCTCTATTCTCCAGCAAACCTCTTAGCCAGTTTCTATCCAGGAGAATATACGCCCTGGATGGTTGCATTCTAGGAGCAGGGTGAAGAAAGAGAGCTGAGACTTCCGTTATTCAGTATGCAAACTTTTATAGAATGCTCCTGTTTTCCAGCCCCATCCTCTCCTGTGCCAAATGTCCCTACCAACATGGTGAGCTGGGTGTTTGAAGAACGAGGTCCAGAGGAAGCTTACTCCTACATTCTCTTTTACAATTTTGAACCTTTAGCATAAGCATATATTATTCACATTCATTTTTAAGTGCTTAGTAATGGGACTGATTGATAAATGTGAGGAAATCACTCCAAAGTGCAACAAAAGGAAAAGAGAAGAAAAACAGAACAGAGGTAAGAAATGTAGAGAATCAATTCAAGAAGTCTGACATCAACTAATGGCTGTTCTAAAAAAAGAATGAAGACAACGGAAGAGAGGAAATTGTCAAAGAAAGAATAGAAAACTTTCCAGAACTCAATAATCTGAGTCTCCAGATTGAAAGTAACCACAAAGTGCTCAACACAATGAATGAATAAATAATGAAAAAGGGATGCCAGGCATAAAAAGGAAGATACTAAAAGCCTTGAGAGAGAACAAAAACAGTCGCATACAAAAGAAATGAGATCAGAAAGGCGTCCGAATGCTCTAGGGTAACACTGGAAGCTAGAACACATCACGCCAACACCAGCTTCAAAATTCTGAGGGAAATTATTTTCAGCTGGAGTTCTATTACCAGCCAAATGGACAACCAAGTGTAAAGGTAGAGGAAAGATATTTTCAAATATGCAGGGAGTCAAGAATTTTACCTCTGACGCACCCTTTCTTAAGAAGCTCCTGGGGAATGTGCTTCAGGGAAATAAGGGAGTGAAATGACATGCTGACGTCATGCACAGGAAAGGTGTGAGGAAAATCCTACACATAGCTGGGCAGCAGGTGTGGCTTAAAACCAACCCAGGCTGGAGGAGGAGAATAAAGGGCTCATGGAGGGATGCCTCTGCAGCTGAGTATCAGATATTTGACCATTTGAAAGTGAAACAGGAGGTGTTTGACAGACCTGAACAATCCTGTGTGTGGTGTCTGTGTGTGTGTGTCTGTGTGTGTGGGGGGGGGTGAGGGTCAAAGAAGTTTAAGGAAATAAAAAAGACCAAGGCAATCAATTATCTCCAACACAGACAAAACTCTCTAAAGCAAACTGTAACTATGGCACATCCCTGGGTTCAGAGGTGAACAATATACATACAACAGTAACAGAGTAAACACCGAATATGATTTAACCCTTCAGTCTTTGGGAGAATTAGAGAAATAGAAGAGTATACCAAAGTAAACTTGACTGCTACAATAGAAATTAATAATGTCTAAAATTGGTAAATCAAGAAATAGCAGTATATGTGTATTATTTAGCACCAAGGAGATAAATACCAAAATAACCAGCTAAAAGAATAGATTGGAAATGACCACTTCCAGACAGCAAGATCCCAGATTTGTTATAGAGATGGGGAAAGCTGTTTTTCATTATTAACCTTTAGGGGCGCCTGGGTGGCTCAGTCAGTTAGGCGTCTAACTTCCGCTTGGGTCATGATCTCACGGTTTGTGGGTTTGAGTCCCGCATTGGGCTCTCTGCTGACAGCTCAGAGCCTGGAGTCTGTTGGGATTCTGTGTCTCCTTCTGTCTCTCCTCCTCCTCTGCCCCTCCCCTGCTCGTACTCTGTCTCTGTCTCTCTCTCTCTGCTTCAAAAATAAACAAAAACATTTAAAAACTTCATTATTACCCTTTACATACAGCTTGATTTTTAACCAGGTTATGTACAATTTTGATAAATTTGAATAGTAGTTAAAACTAAAGATGTACAATAAAATAAAGACCGAATTGTCACCCATCAGAAATATTCTAGAGAATGACTCCGAGTGAGGTAATAAATATAGCTAAGAATTAAGTCATACTCCCTATCTGCCCATGCAATTTACTACTAATTGCCCCTGAGGGGAGATATTACAGCAGACTCCTGAGATTTCTTCTGTCGTCCCCCTTTCTTCTAGTCTATGCTCTATTTAGTTTCAATGATTAGAGTGCACACAGATGTATTAAAATAAATTTCGGGATATCTTGGTGGCTCAGTCAGTTAAGCATCCAACTTTGGCTCAGGTCGTGATCTCACGGTCCACGAGTTTGAGCCCCACATCAGGCTCTGTGCTGACAGCTCAGAGCCTGGAGCCTGTTTCAGATTCTGTGTCTCCCTCTCTCTCAGCCCCTCCCCTACTCACACACTGTCTCTTTCCCTCCCTCTCTCTCTCTCTCTCTCTCAAAAATAAATAAACATTAAACAAATTTTTTAAATAAAAAAATAAATTTCAACTTTTAAAAATATTCCAAAAACTTCGTATTTATTGACAATAATTGTAAAAAGTAAGCATTTTGAAGACTACAAGTTGTATAAATCATAAACTGAGGATAACCCATCATGTATGATTTATAAAAATCTCTTCTTCATGGAAGAGGTTACTCTTTCCCCTGAAGTTTCAAGTTTGGCAGATCTCTAGACCAGGGCAGAGTGGTTTGAAGACTACTGATCTACAAAAACCCTGGGTTTGTAGAGCTTCTGACCTATTGGGGCTGTTTAAGTTTGAGGCTATTTAAATCTTGAAACATTACCATCAGAGCAAAGCCACAATTTCATATCAACATCCTCCCTAGGTCTAGAAGTATCATTTCCCACCCTGCGGGCAAAAGCCCAAATATACTAATCATTTGGCAGGAAGTGTAGGTATATCATCATTGTCCCAGTTATCATGGTTCCTCAGCTACCTGGTTAGGAAACCCCAAGAAAAGCAAGTTGGTTGTGATACCCCAACAGATGAGCTTGAAATTAACAGCACGACACCTTTAAGTTGGCATATGGTTGATGGGTTTGTCAGAAACCATGGTATTTTTTTCATATTCCATGTATATGACCCTGTCCTTTCATCTCCTAGGTCCACTGCATTCTCAGTAAGAGCCCCAAGCTCTAAGAATTCTCATATTACGCAGTTGGCTTTTTCTCACTGTGCTCCATGTAACAAGTTCCCATAGGAAAAATGCCTTAATGCTCATGTATTGAACGCTGTGCTCTGTGCTCACACACAAATCCATTCACCATTTACAGTAAACGTGCAGGATAGTATTATCATCCTTATTTTATTTTATTTTTTTTTTTTATTTTTTTTTTAAATTTTTTTTTTTCAACGTTTATTTATTTTTGGGACAGAGAGAGAGACAGAGCATGAACGGGGGAGGGCCAGAGAGAGAGGGAGACACAGAATGGGAAACAGGCTCCAGGCTCTGAGCCATCAGCCCAGAGCCCGACGCGGGGCTCGAACTCACGGACCGCGAGATCGTGACCTGGCTGAAGTCGGACGCCCAACCGACTGCGCCACCCAGGCGCCCCATCATCCTTATTTTAAAGATGAAAAGATAGATTCAGAGAGGGTAAGTAACTTGCCTAAAATTGCACAGAGGGATCCCAGTAAGTGCCATTTGAACTGTGATACTAACCTCTCCATTAGCCAACTGTGGTTGGTTTCTCTTATATGCAAGAATGAAACTATAATATATTTAGATGATTCAGACTCGTGGAATATTTTTCAAAGGTCAGATGTCCCTTCTGCACAAATTGGTGTAAGGGCTTGTACAAGAAATCACTGCTTTAAAGGGAGGTTTGAGATATATTCAGCGCCTGAAAAATGTCTTGTCTTTCATTAAAATCACATATGCTAAAGGTCAGTCTAACATTATGAGCATTGTCTTGGGGGGGTTTTGAGGAGGGGAAAAGGGTGGTGTTTAAATCATTTAAATTACCTTTTAAGTCTCTCTTAGTTTCAAAATAATTCCTTTGTTAGTTGATGTCATTTATTGCTTTGAAGGGTTTGGGCCTCTATTCGATGTTGTACAGCTTCCCCTTCCTTTCAAAGAAACATTTCATAGTTATCTTCTTCCAGAGCGCTCTGGGAATATTTTAGAGATCCATGAATCTTCGAAGGGAAATGGTTTTTTACATAAAATATTGTTTTAAGCACTTAAAGCCAGCTTTGTTAATCTTCCATTTCTTAAAAATTGGGACATCACAGTGACATTACAAGAGAGCAGTTGTCTATAATTTGCACAGCTAAATTTGGTTTCCGGATTGTCAAATATGCAAACGTATTGTTTGGAATAATAGTTAATAATAGTTTCCAAGCAAGTCGGAAATAGAGCCATTCTCATTGAAAAGCTGGAGCCCAAATGCAACTGCCTCTCCAGTAAGATAATGAGTTAATGAGGAGGACTTCTTTCGAACCAATAAACAACACTGTCATTCAGGGTTATCTGGGCACCCACCACCTTGAACATGAAGTCGCTAACCCATCACTATGTGATCACTAAGAATAGACCCATTACCGCCTCTTTAGCAAGGGCTTGAGCTAAACAGCTGGCACTTGTATCTGGGGCTGCAGGGAACAGATGACTACAATAAGAATAAGGTCCTGGTTTATAGAGCCTCTGCTGTGAACCAGGGCAAGCTACTGGATTATGAAAGGCAGTGAATGCAAAACTCTGAGATTCTAGGGCACCTGGAATAGCTCCTTTGATGCACTGCCCAGAAAAGCCTTCCCAGATCCCCCCGGCACAGGCTTTGCCCTGGATGTTCTCCATCTGTCCCTCCAAATGCCCCCTCTGTCCTTCTCCACTCTGCCCTGTACCCCCGGGACCCCATCTCTAAGCATAGTCCCCACACAACTCCTGTGACCTCTGTTTTGGGCCAATAGGAGGAACCAGGAGCAGCAGAGGACGCAGGGTGAGTGAGGATGGGGTCTGTGTTCCCCGACCTTTGGCTACTGCTCTCACCGGTCCCCGGCACCCTCTCTGCACCCTTGCCCTCTGCACTTGGGGATGATAACGACTTCCTGCCGTGGTGCTGAATCTGCTCCACCTCAGCGAAGGGACCCTCCACGGAACTCTTCCGTCCCCTACCTTGAGTGTCACAGCGTCCCTATGGGACTACGATGGATGCCACAGTCCTTGTCCTCTCCACTTGTAGTTAATTGAGGTTGGCTCTGCAATATGAAGACTTCATCTTTGGAGAATACAGACATGGATAAATGTAGATACCAGGCAGGACACCCGACACCTAGTCCTAGCTCAGTGCTAGCTCTTTATTAGCTCTCTGTGTAAACATGAGCAACTTGCCAAAACTACACTGTCTGGCTTTTAAAGCTCTGGGTCTTCAGATCCCCAACTACGTACCCAATGCTCTGATTCCCCGCCCTCCAGTCAGCCCTTTCCAGAACCCTGCTGCCCTACCGGTCTCCACACACAATCTCCCACGGAGCGCCTCGCTTCTCCAAACACACGAAGCAGTCTTTGCCAATCGATGCTACTTTTCAACTGCCAAAGTGCAGAGTACGATTCTCAGGCCGTGGTAACTTCTCAGGTCTTATTAACTAAAAAACTTGGGAACGGCTCCATGTATGTAAATTTATATCAATAACAAATTATAATTATCCATGTATTTTGACCCGTTTGCTTCCATGTCCTGTTTTAGACCGTTGTATTTTTTTCCTAAGCCATTTGGAAGGGTTTTTTTTTTTTTAGTTTGTTTGTTTATTTATTTATTTATTTATTTATTTATTTATTTATTTATTTTTAGGAATCTCTACACCCAACTGGGGCTCAAACTCACGACCCCAAGATCAAGAGTCACATAGTCTTCCAAATGAGTCAGCTGGGTGCCTCTGGAGGTTTTAAGAATGGAACATATAGCACATCCTCCTATGTATGCATATATGTGTGTGTGTAGCTATGTCTATCTAAGTCAATCTGTCCAGGGGTGGGGAGCAGAGGGTAAATTCATGATATGAAAAGGATGGTCTCGAATCGTAGAGCTCTGGGTTTTAATTCCAGCTCATGCCCCCTGCTATGTCACCTCAGGCAAGTTGCTTAGATTCTCAGATCCTATTTCCCCTTTTGTAAACGTGGTGGTAATCCCCTCTCTGCCTCTGGTTATTTGTGAGGATTAAATTATTTATTTTATGTAAAGCGCTTGACATATAGAAGGCACTTAATAACTGTTCATTTCCTTCCTCCTGGAATTATGGCTCATAAACAAAGGAAATCCTAAAATTCCTTGGAAGTTCTGTTTGTTTTTTTCCAAGAGTCCTTGATTCTTTGAGTCAAATTCCCAGGACCAGATGTCGTGACACTAGAAGCTTTACAGTGTAGCAAAATAAATTTTCTATGGCAAATACCTTCCAATTAATCTTATCAAAAGCCCCTTGAGGTCAAATACTTAATCATTGGAAATTTAGGTGATTAATAATACTTCATAGTAGAAAAGCCTTAAATTTTGTCACCTTCCTCCTGGCTTTTTAGAAACTAGAGATGCCTCGAGAAGTAACCATGAAGGTATAAATCAGCTTGTTACACGTCTGCAGCCCAACTCATCAATCTGTTCTGTCTCAGTAGCTAATAAGAAAATATAGATGCAAGAGGAAATTTCCAAGTGTGATGTATATGCTCACTGTCTTGATGGGGTGACTGTTTCTGGGTATTTACTTACACGTGCAATTCATTACCATATGTCAATTGTAACTCAATAAAGCTGCTTTTACAAGTCACCCAAGAAAAATAAATTTTACAAAAGGAAAAATATTAGGGCGCCTGGGAGGCTCAGTCGGTTAAGCATCCAACTCTTGATTTCGGCTCAGGTCATCATCTTCCAGTTTGTGGGTTTGAGCCCCACGTTGGGCTCCATGCTTACAGCACAGACACTGCTTAGGATTCTCTCTCTCTCTCTCTCTCTCTCTCTCTCAGTCTCAATCTAGCTCTCGCTTTCTACCCCTTCCCCCCAAATAAGTAAATAAACCATTTTTAAAAAGGAAAAATATTCATTGGCCTGTGCACTGGCCCACACAACTCCAGCACAACCTCATCTTAACTTACACTTTTTTTTTTTAAACAGACATTAACACTTTTTTAAAAATTTTGTTTTAATGTTTATTTATTCTTGAGAGAGAGAGACAGAGACAGAGCATGAGCATGAGCAGGAGAGGGGCAGAGAGGGAGACACAGAACCCGAAGCAGGCTTCAGGCTCCAAACTGTCAGGGCCCCAAGTGGGGCTTGAACCCACAAACCGTGAGATCATGACTTGAGCCAAATTCTGACACTTAACTGACTGAGCCACCCAGGTGCCCTAATTTTTTAAGTAAGTAGGCTCCACGCCCAAAGTGGGGCTTGAATTCATGACCCTCAGATCAAGAGTCCTATGCTTTACCGACTGAGCCAGCTGGGTGCCCCTTAACTTACATCTTCATTACGTTTGCCAAGACCCTATTTCCATTCACAAGTACCTGGGGTTAGGACTTCAATCTATCTTTTGGAGAGCACAACTGAACCCACAGCAGCCAGGATCCCCACATTCTACAGAGAGGGATCTCCACTGTACCAAGTCTTATTTGTCATGCGGGTGATATCTCATAGCCAAACTTCGATGGGAACTTATGTTTACCCACCCCTCCCCGTACCCCACCCAAAACACCGCTGCTTTGCAGGGGAGGATGGAGATAAACACAGGGATGAAGAGGGTAGAAAACCCACTTCCTTCCACCTTGGGGAGGGTGAACAGAGACAAAGCAGGGAGATGGCAGAGAACCCTGCTCTGCGACCATCAAAGTTCTCTCTGGAGGGAGGCAGTCGTGGACGGCATGGGCTGTGGTGGAAACCAGGGCGAGGAGACATTACCTCCCGCCCCGCTCACCACCACCTCGAATAAGCTGCTTAGCATTTCAGATCCCTGGATTCCCCTGGCTATAAAAGAAAGGGTTGAACTACACTGCCTGGGTCGTCCCTAGCTTGCAAATGTTCTGATTTCAGGGCGACATCTGGGGTTCCCCACCATCGGGGACTCTGGGTCACCAGAGGTGACTGGGCATGTGGCAGGCAGGCCACAGGATCAAGAGGCTGTCCTGTCCGCCCTCACCCAGGGCTGCCTAGCTGGAGGGCCAGAGCCCTGACTGGCAAAAAGGAAGGGGCAGCCCTAGAAGGGTGTGGAATGCGGTTCTGCAGGATGGTGGCCCAGCCCCTTTCAGGCTCCAGTTAGGGAGTCATCTGGATTCTTTCAACTCCTCCTCTTCTGTGGGTCATTTTCCTGCTCATAGGCACCCCCCACCCCCACGCCAGAGGAGGTCGAGGGAAACTGAAAAAGACCGGTTAGACTTCCTGTCTTATCAGCACTTGACCTAGAATGTCTTAAGCACGGCTTTGGACTTCCTGAAACTTGACCTCCTGGCATCCCCACCCCTGGTATCCCAGCCCAGCACACCCATTGCCCTCTCCTTCCGCAGGCGCTCCCCTCCACCAATGGGTGCTGGGTTCCTTCCCATACGCTTGCACTCATCCAGGCAATCAACAAGCTGTTTCCCAGCATCCGCGGTGTGGAGGAGATACCTCCCTGCCTCCAGTGGGGCTCACGGCACAGTAAGAGAAACAGGCTCTGACCTTCAAAGAGGGACACCAGAAGGACAGGGGACCAGAGAACGAGGGGACACATCTGACGTCGTGTTTTACACATTAGAGTTTGAACTCAGGCTACTTAAAGCTTTAAGGCCATTGGCTCAGGAGATGAAATGGTTTGTTCTGAGAGTTCCTACAGCTAATGGAAGGATGATGTCCCCCAGACCATGTCTTGTGTGAGCTGTGTCTCCCACGTTCCTGAATGAGTGTGTCTCCATCTGAGTATCTGCCCTCCCTGCTCCATGCAGTGTTTTTCTCTGGCAAATACTCTTGGTCTCCCCATCCTTCTGCCCTCCAGCAACCCCCTTGCTTGGATCAGAATCATCCTAATTGTGTGCTTCCTCCACTGTCAAAGTTAACATCCAGTGCTTATGACCGCAATTGCTTCATTTAGATTCTAACATGTTTTTCACATTGCAATGCAAGCCTCTACCAAGATTGATCTCTTCTCTCCACGGTTACCATTTCTCAAGTCTTGTTTTTACATTGATTTCATCCCAGCAGCTTTATTTCAAGTGAATCCAAGTGGATTTCCTCTTTTTTATTATTATTATTATTATTTTTTTTTTTTACTTAATTCTTTCCTAGGGAAAACTGGTCTTCAAGAACATTAAAAGACCTTTTGACCCATTCAAGTGTAGAGAATACACTTTCTCCTTATTTTTGCCTCAGTGGCCTCCAACCCCAGTGCACTCCTCTTCTGTGCTCTGGTACATGCTTCGGTACTCCTCTATCCATAGTTCATAGGTAGAGGAGTGACAAGGTCACAGGCTGCCTGGGATCCTGCCTGTCTGGCCTGTAAATCACTACTCCCATGGCACTTCACAGAACTGCCAATCTATCGGCCTCTATCCATCTAGTTACTTATTTCTGCAAGCAAAGTGGATTCTCCAAAACCAAATGGATTAAAACAACCATTTCTTTACCTCACACATGTATAACCTGGACAGGGCTTACAGGGGAACACTCATATCTACTTCACACAGTAGCAACTGGGGGGACTCGAGTAGGGACTGAAGAATCACTCCCCAGATGCCATATTCTCATGCCTGGAAAGTTAGTGCTGACAGTAGGATGGGAGGTCAGGGCTGAGAGCTGGGGGCCTCAGTTCCTCTCCACATGGACTTCTACCTCGGTTACTCGACTTACTGTCATCATGGTGGATGGGTTCCAAAGGTGAGCATCCCAAGCCAACATGGCACTCTTGTGACCTAGCCTCGGGAGTCACACAGTGTCATTTCTACCATACTCTGTTGGTATAGTCATAAAGGCCCACTTAGGTCCATGGAGAAGAGACATAGACCCTACCACTAGATGGGAAGAGTATCAATGTCGCCTTGTAAGAGCAAAGGGGATGAAAGACTGCCTTTTATGCTGTAATATTTGCATGCTTATTCTAACATGAAAAATTCTGGTTTTCTCCAACACGTTTAAGTAGTATTCACACTCCCAGGAGAGGTACCGTGTCATCCTGTGATTCTCCAAACACCCTGGCACAATACTACATGCCCACAGATGTTTAACGAGAATGGCCCCACTGTAAATGGTGGGCACCTCATGTGACCCACAGTTGGCATGCAGTAAAGGGTAGTTACAACTTTCATCATTATTTAATAATAATAATAATAATAATAATAATAATGCTAACTGACTCGGAGATGCCAAATGAGGGGATGATAAAATAATTCTCCCTGATAGGTCCTTGTAACTTAGAATCCAACTAACTCAGACATTGTTTTTGTATATATAATTTTTTAATGTTTATTTTATTTTTGAGAGAGAGAGAGAGAGAGAGAGGGAGAGAGTGCAAGCAGGGGAGAGGCAGACAGAGGGAGACACAGAATCCAAAGCAGGTTCCAGGCTCTGAGCTGTCAGCACAGAGCCTGATGCGGGGCCTGAACTCACGAATGGCGAGAACCATAGTCAGACGCCTAACTGACTGAGCCACCCAGGTGCCCCAGACTTTTTTTTTTTTTAAGAGTGAGCTATTTAAAACCATCTGGCTTTTCTACCTTCTGAGAGGCATTGCCCAACTGGAAAAACCCTGGGAAACCCTTATAAGCTTTCTACTCTCTAGGTGTGATTAACATTGGGCTCTCAGATGCCTGCCATTAGCAGCTGCACCGTCCTAACAGATACACAGGCTAACACTGCTTTCCCAAGCTCCTCTTTCTCTGAGCACTCGCTGTTTCCACAGAAAATTAACTCCAGTAGCGACTCCCAGCTTTGAGGTGTTTTCTAGCACTGTGCTACTCAAAATGGGGTTCACAGACCAGCAGCATTTGCCTCACCTTGATAGAAATGCAGATATATGGGCCTCACTCCAGATGTACCGAATCAGAATCTGTGTTTTTAAAAAGCTCTCCCGGTGATTCTCTTGGGCACACTGGCATCTGAGAAGCACTGTCCTGAGAGATTTGCTCCAGGTCAGCTTAACCCTGCCTTTCCTCCCCGCTGCCCTACAGTGCTACCCTTCAGGCAAGCCTGCCTGCCATCTGGACCCTGGTCAACTAAATAACCTCCCCCACTTCTGGTCGGTTCCTACCTCAGCCATTCCCTTGAAAGAGCCCCATCAGTCATCTGGTCCTCATCTTCGCACAACCACTGTTTATGCCAGTGTCTTCTGCCTTAGCTGAACAGGGTGCAGGTGTCTCTGTTTTATTGCCATGGAAGGTGCCAGATTCACTGCCTGTCATAAACGTTATACATCTGCACTGCATTTCCTCACTAGTTAATTCACTTAAAATTGAAAAAGAAAACCCTGCTGTCCTCTAGAATGAATCTGCTGAAATTTGATTTCATAACCTCAGAGATTTGAGACTTTGCCATGATCAGGATTCTTCTGACTGATGCATTGGGTTACTTCATTATACCAACAATCCTACCAATTTTCTTTAAAAATTATCTGTTTTCTTAGTAAGTTTGAATCTGAGACAAGATCTGAAACATTCTTGGTTTTAATCAACTCTTTTTGTCTGTGGTTGGGAGTTTTGTTTGCTTTACCAAGGGGACCAAACGCTCTTTGGAATACTTATTCCTCACACAGAACAAAAGCCCATATATTGGAAATCCAAAACAAGACAAATAACAGGCCTCACACGGGACCACATGGCAAGTGTAATACTGGGTCGTTGGCCCGGGGAATACCCAGATGCCACAGCTGCCTTGTGGTCCTTATGATTGGTCGTTATCTTGGTAAATTAGCACAAAGTTTATTCCTCAGCCTCTAGAAGTTCAGAAATTTGGTTTTGTTGGCACAGAGGTGGTAGCTGCTCCTCTCTTTGCAGAGACAGATCATGAGATGAATCAAAGTGGAAAGCCAGTTTATTAGCTTACACTGAGACATTATTCTCTCTGGAAATGGAAAACCCCAGTCCACATATAGTCAGTCAGGGCCTTATTTTCCTATAGCCCAGCTACGTGGAAAGCGAAACCATTCTCTAAGTCAAATGTAGACATTTTACAATAAGAAATCATTGACACAGGAATTGGAATACTTAAAGGACGTATGACGAAGACATACTTTCCCAGAAGGGAGTCTCCATGGACACAACAGCATAAGCTAAGGGTTTAACTGAGTCCCCCCACCGCCCAAAGACATGTGTTGAGGCCCAACCCCCATTCATTGTAAACATGACCTGATTGGGACTTAGGGTCTTTGCAGGTCTGATTAAGTTAATATTGAGGTCATAGGGTGACTGTCCGTTCTGACTAGTGTCTTTATAAGAAGAGACACAGAGACACACAGATATCACAGCCATGTGACGACAGGGGCAGGGATTGGAGAGATGCATCTAGAAGCCGAGGAACACCAAGGATTGCCAGAAAACACCAGAAACTAGAAGAGCCAAGGAAGCCTTCTCTCTTACACATTTCGGTGGGAGTGTGGCCCTGCAGACATCTTGATTTCAGACTTCTGGCCACAAGAACTGTGAGAGAAATAAGTTTCTAGTGTTTGAAACCATCCAGTTTGTAGTACTTTGTTACAATAGCCCTAGGCAGCTAAAAAGAGTTGTTTTTCCGGCATGGAATCTGAATGAAGGGAAATCAGAACAATCCCACGTTGAATGGTATCATGCTACGAGAGCCAGCTCACCTTTCTTGTTACAGAGAGGGCCTTTCAAATGGGACTGGGATATTTGAAGTCCATTAGCTGAGGCCCACTCTTACATGGACAATACTTATGGGATTCAATAGTACTTGCGGGGTCAAATTTCATGTTTAATAGGAATCCCACACACTGAGGCACATGTCCCATTTCCAAACAGCAAACAGACCAAGTAGGGTGTAGTACAATCCTCCAGAAGATGCAAAGACACTCGGGAATAACTAATTAATGGTATTCCCTGCCACCAGCTTTTTTTTTTTTTTTTCCTGGAAATACAACCATATTCTGACAATGCTGTGTAGCTGGCAAATGTCCTAGAAAAATCTTTCTGGGCTTCACTTCCACAGCTCTTATTCACTGGCTTCTGAGGCTTCCTTGAGGGGTCAATAGACCATTGGCCAAATGAGTAGACTCCTCAAACTAAACATGTTGCACAATTTTGTTCCTAACGATTTAAGTATTGGTTTGAATTTTGAGTTTGAATGGAAGGTAAAACAACGAACGGGCCCCTTTGGGCACCCAGCTTCCCCCAGGCGTCCATAAACCCTGGCAGTGCCTTCCTCCCATCCCTTCCAGTCACGCATGCTCACTGCCACCACCTCTGGCCAGCTAGATCTCTTCTCCTGTCTGGGCGAGGGGATGATGGGGGCAATAACCAAGAGCCCTGCAGGCCTCCTTCTGAAAAGGGGTGGGTAGGAGTGATTGCTTGTGAGGCACAACCAAAAGTGAAAAAATCCCAGACTGATCAGCTACCACGTCTATGACCCATCACCACCCATGCAGTTAAATCCAGATGACATCTTCAGAACAGAGAGCCTCTCCCCTCCCTGCTGTCCCTGGACTCCCATCCAGGGCCCCCACAAAAGCTGCCTTCAAAACCTCCCAGGGAGAAAACTGTAACTCAGAACACCTAACAGCCCTATCTATAATATTTATATTTGGTGCCTCACCTATACCCAGCACTACCACCTACACCATAAACATACACTTTTCTCACATCATATGACCGACAGAGAGCACAGCAGAACAGAGCTTGTCCTGAAAACCAAGTTTTACTTCTGACTTTAGAGCCACAGGGAGAGCATCTCCAGCGAGTTGGAGTATCCATTCTGTGCCTCTCTCACCACGCAGGGATCAGAAACACCGAGCTCCCACTCACAGCCTCTTGACATTCATAGACATTTTCAGGTTTCCTTTGAAAAGCACCACTTTGTTTTATCAGACAGAAAGCTGAAACAGCCAGATGTCTGGTTCAATCCAGGAGAGCAGGCAGTCTTAACGGCACGTGATGGCCACTGAAACGTTTGCCTCTGGATCTCGTCTTTGCTCCGGATCCTGGCCTTTTCTGACCAGAAAGGGTTTTTCTCTAGATATGTTAATACCTTTCATCTGGACACCCAGTCATATGTTGAAGATCTGGCAGCCCTTGCAGATGGGTAACTTTACCCGTCTCTGCTCTGATCATAAATTAATCCTACACCTAAGATCCTAGCAACTTTATTTCCCAATGTGGTTGGGGAAATTGGGCACTGGCCTTCCCAAGTACTGACACCTCTTGCTGTTTTATGGCCTCAGGTGTGAGGACGGAATAGCAGAAACAACGAAAAGGCTATTTTAAAAGTTGTGTGCATTATGGAAATACTGTTGCTTTCCCTGTATAGTGATTTGTAAAATGTCCTTATTCTTAGGGGGTGCAAGCTGTAACGTTTGGGGATAAAGTGTCACAATTTGTACAACTTACTTAAAAAAAAAATAATGTTTATTTTTGAGAAAAAGAGAGAGAGCTTGAGCGGGGAGGAGCAGAGAGAGGGAGACACAGAATCTGAAGCAGGCTCCAGGCTCTGAGCTGTCAGCACAGAGCCCAACATGGGGCTCAAACTCACAAAGAGTGAGATCATGACCTGAGCTGAAGTCGGCCGCTCAACCGACTGAGCCATCCAGGTGCTCCTGTAAAACTTACTTTTAAATGAACCAGCCAAACACATACACAGACACACACAGACACACACACATACATACACACACACACACACACACACACACACACACACAGAGCTACATGTATGTAGATAAAGCAAACAAGGCCAATGCTGGCAATTATTCAGGCTAGGTAAAGGGTATGTGAGCATTCCTTGTACTATTCTATCAATTTTGTAAATGTCTAAAATTTTTCTTATTATTAAAGGAAAAAGAAGTTGCATTGCCTTCTACACTCGAGGGTAAAAGGCTGATAGAGAGATGCTCCCTTTTCCCCAACAAGGCTGGTTCTTGGAAAAGCCAGCGGTGTCATCCAGATGAAACTGCTTCAGACAGAGATGTTAAATAAAAACCCATCTTCATTTTGGACAGGGAGGTCTTTGTAGAGCTCGTTTATGACATTATGGCATTTTCCTCTCTCTGCCTGGGGCCAAGAGACAGGGAAGAGCAAGAGACAGAGGGTCTCTGAGCCAGCACGTGAGCTGCTCTGGGCGGGCAAGAGTGACCATGCGATGGCCCGTAGGGAGTGTGGGATAGCCTGCAGGCGGGGACCCAGAGAGCTGGGGCCGCCATAACAAAATACCATAGACTGGGTGGCTTAAACAACAGAAGCTTATTTTTCACAGGCTGAAGTCCGAGATAAAGGTGCTGGCATGGTTGGTGCCTGGTGAGAGCTTTCCCTTTGGGCTTTGGATGGCACGCCTTCTCGCTGTGTACCCACATGGCCTTTCCCTGTCTGTGAGCACACTCGTGTGCAGAGACAGCGAGCTCTCTGGACCCTCTTCTTAAGACGACATTCATCCTATGGGATCAGAGTCCCGCCTTTATGACCTCATTTAGCCTTAATTATTTCCTGCAAAGCTCAAACTCCAAATTGGCCACCCTGGGGGTTAAGGCTTTAACATATGGATTTGAGGGGCACACAAACATTCAGTCCATAAATACCTCATATTGATTTTGCTTCTGTTTTCTGCATTGTAATTCCATTGGACTATTTTCAAGCTCTGGAAAGTTCGTTAAACACAAGAGCCTTAGGTTAACCATTTCTTGGAGAATGGGAGGGAGGGCCCGGGATCCCTCCTTCCCTGAGAAGCAGACTTGGAGGGAGCCCCTGCAGCACAGACTGGTGGCTGCGAAATGGCCAGAGTTGAGCAGGGAGGAGCCCTGAGCAGTGGGCTCCTGGAGCGAGCCAGTGGGCTGGTAGCAGCTCTCAGCTGTCCCAGAGGGAGCCCCAAAGATATGGGGAAGGGGGCCGGGTTTCCCACAATGTCACAGGAGTAAGGCTCAGACTGTCTCAGGGGGCAGAGAAAACCTGGGAATCCATGCACTCTACCACAGCAAGGACACATTTTTGCCTTCCATCTCCCCCAGCCACTCCAACGAGGGGAGAAGATGTTACTGGGAAGGTCTTTTTTTGTGCCAAACGTGTGGGTTGGTTTGTGGAAGCAAGCTGAGGGCGGAGATGTTGGCCTCGGCACCAAGCCCTTTGCAAAGGGGCATGTAACGCGCACTGTTAGTGGAGAAAAATTTGGAGCCGTTAGGGGCCGACCCAGACTGCAGTGAATGAGACCCAGAGTTTGCGGGAGGAGCCCCAGAGGAGAGGGGAGATGGCAGAGAGCTCAGCACTGCTTGGTGAGACACCATGGCCACAAACGCCCCCAACTTTGAGGAAGCCCGACAAGACTCAGGATGTGCTTGGCACAAGAGAGTCCCTAATGGAAACCACGTGAAAGGTGGCTCTCAGCATCCCACGGCCCAGGCTGAACAGAGGCAGAACGTTTAGATAGAGCAGGGGGCCACCAGAGCCCTCCTGACAGCCGCCCACACGCGCAGACTTACTTTCAGGCTTGATCAGAAATGGATGGTAGGAACTTGAGCTTCCTTTACACAGGTAACCGTATCTTCCGAAGCCGTTTCCTTCCACTTTTACTAGTGGTTTCTCCACGCGCCAGCGTCCTGTTGTTTCATGCCAATAATCGAACTGCTTTCTTTGCAGTGGCTCGGTTCTCAGACAGTGTAATTTGAGGTTTGGCCGACTCCTTAAATACGTATCACGTCGCTGAATTTAGGACGGGAGGAAAAGAGTGCAGAACCAGTCAAGGCATCAAAGACAGGCTCATCCTCGTTCCCAAGGCGAAAGCGAAAGGGCCATCCAGACCTCCTCTCTCCTCTGGCCCTCCCTTCCAGTGCCACGGCCATGACCTTCCCCCAACACCCTGTGCGCAGCTCTACATTCTCCGTGTTAAGAGCAGCTGTCCTGTGATTTGCTGGTGTCCCCCCAGGGAGCTGGAGCTGAATCACTGGACAACGGCAGCTGATTAGTTTAAAGCTCGTGTTTAAAGGGAGAGAAAGGGCTTTCTGAGATAAGGAACTCCAAGTGGGTACACCACTGACCCGTGCCGTCGAGGGTTAACAGCATAAAGGTAATTGGGGTTTCTAGCTAAAAGGGAAAGCTGCCAAGAAGAGCCCCTAACTTAAGCCTGCGCCCCATTCTTTTAATCCGTGACTTCCTCCAGCACTTCCTCTAGCTTGGGGGAGAAAGATGCAAATTTGGCTAACCTCTGAAAAACTTGTGGTATGTGCAGAGCGAGCGTTTCAAGCAGAAAGCAGAGACCAGGGGTCGTTTCCGCCCACGCGCCTCAGCTCGGCCTCCAGGGATCACCACGTGGTTCGTCGGGACCCTCCCAGAGTCTCTTCCAGATGCCCTTGGAAAAAAACCTGGGCAGCCTGTGTCGCGGCGGAAGCTCAGGCGCGTGGCGCTGACCCCAGGCAGGCAGGTGCCGGGCCCGGGGCGCGCGGGCCCCTGCTCCTTGCCTTGATCTCCACTCCCCCCTGCATCTCTGAGCCAGTCCACGCAGCGAGCGACCAGGGATACTGCAGCTCCGCCGCACCAAGGTGCGTGGGTGTGAAGCCGAGAAATGACTGGCCCGGTTACAGCCACAAACATACTGATGACTTTATTATGGGCAAAACCGCCGCCCTGCCCAAGGTCTCTCGTGAAAAAGGAAGTCAGTCGTTCACGGCAGCTTTTGCACACTGGGCTATTTATACAGATGGAACTAGAGGCCGGGAGATCAGAACACACCAAATTCTGATCTTGCCAATCATGGCTTATTTCAGGACAGAAAAACGGTCCTTTTTTTTTTTTTTTTTTCAACTTAAATGTATTAACAAAGAACTGGCTGGTTCCACTGGAAGGAATTTGACTTCAGCTCCCTCCTCTTCAGACACCTCCCGCCTTCCCCCCCCCCACCCCCACCCCGCTGCCTGATGCCGGGTCACAGCCTGAGTGGCAGCTTGGCCAGGTGCAGTCACCCTGGGGGAAAGACCGTGGGTGGGGAGGCAGCTCCGAGGTCCTTCCAGGCAGGAATGTGCCTCAGTATATGGGCTGGAAGCCACCTGCATCAGTATCCGACAGCGGTAGGAATGCAGATTCTATTCAGTCTAAGTTCCCACTCTCTGGGAGTGGCATCTCAGAATCTATGTTACTATTTTTTTATGAAAGTTTTTTAAAATTCATATATTTTTGAGGCGGGGGGAAGGGCAGAGAGAGAGAGAAAGAGAGAATCCAAAGCAGGGCTCCATCCCACAACCTTGGGATCACGACCTGAGCCCTGAAATCCAGAGTCGGATGCCTAACTGACTGAGCCAACCAGGCGCCCCTCAGTACCTATATTATCAACAACCTCCCCAGGTATTTCTTATGCAGATTTGAGTTTGAAAAATGACATCTCTTTCACATTGGGAATTCACTAAATGCAGGTTGAGTGAACAAACACCAACTAATTCCTGCTAAGGTATTAACCTATCCCTCTCATTACGGGGTGGCATAAACACACACACACACACATACACACACACACAGACTCTTGAAGATTCCAAAACTGAAGTTAAGATGGCAGAACCTTGGAGACTTGTCAGGGTGGTGACCCTGCTCGTATGCCCTCAAATGGCCACATGGGCCTTCTGCACGTAGGACCGTGATCCCATGGAGACAGATACCAGTGGTGTTGAGTACTAGCCATTTGCTCATCAGCTACTATGTGCTCACCAGGCACAAACATCTCAATTTTCACATCCATGTGGGAGGTACAATCTCCAATTTCCAGACAGGAAAACCGGGCTCAGAAAGGTTAAGGAATTTTTGCCTCTGCATATGGCTACTAAGCGTCAAGGTACAGATGATTCACGTCCAGTCATCCAAGCCCAAAGGCTATACCCACCAAAATCTATTTCATAAATTCCAAATGGTGTCAGAGAATCATGAACTATCAGGACAGGTAAGAACTCTGGCCTTATCTAGTCCAGCCTCCTCATATACTAGTGAGGGGCAAAACAGTGTGAACATGAAGTTCCCCCATTTGTTTTGTCTGGCCTGCTTAGTGTCTTTAAAGAAACTCGAATTCATCAGCATTTAAAACTCTGGAGATGTTACATTAAAACCCAGATTTTCCCTGTCTTGAAAAGTGAGCGATTTTGTAACCCTGGGCCTCATTCCTGGTTCTGGTAATGGTTAACTGTACTGGTTGTGGAATCCACAGACCTGGATTTGAGTCTTGGCTCTAGGCCTTATTGGCTGTGCAACCTTGGATAAGTCACTTTACCCCTCTGAGCCTCCTCCCTCAACTGGAATGTACGTACGGTAACAGCAGCTACTGTGTTCCCTCTGATTCATATGTTGAAGGTCTGACCCCCAGTACTTCAGAATAGAAGTGTATTTGAAGATAAGGTCTTTAAAGAAGTGACTGGGTAAAAATGAAGGCTTTACCCTCATCCAGTATGACTGATGTCTTATTAGAGGAAAAAGAGGGGCGCCTAAGTGGCTCAGTCAGTTGAGCATCTGGCTTCGGCTCAGGTCATGATCTCATGGTTTATGAATTTGTGCCCGGCGTCTGGCTCTGTGCTGACAGCTCAGAGCCTGGAGCCTGCTTCGGATTCTGTATCTCCTTCTCCCTGCCCCTCCCTCCCGCTCAAAAATAAGTAAACATTAAAAAAACAAAGAGGAAAAGAGACACCAGGGGCACATGTGCACAGGAGAGAGCCTTCTGCTAACTGAAGAGACAGGCCTCAGAGGAAAACAACCCTGTCGGCACCTTGATCTTGGACTTCCAGCCTCCAGAACCATGAGAAAATAAAGTTCTCTTGTTGAAGTCACCCAGTCGGTGGCATCTTGTTATGGAAGGCCTAGCAAACCAATACAGTCTGTTTTCCAGAAGAATCCTTGGAAAGCCTGGTACGTAGTAGGTATTTGAAAAGGGTTAGCTGTTGTGCTTCCACAGTCAGAACCAAGGACGTGGGATTGTTTTGTGTTTGGAGGCTGCCCTTTGAGCCAGCCTTCTCTGCTGGCATAGTGTGCCTGCCAGGTGGCCTGGAATGTGTGCACGGCGTGGCCAGAACACCCTCCGCCTTGGACAAGACTGGAAAGATAACGAAGGATTTGTCAATTCTTGTTCAAGCCACCACCTTCCTGTTTGCACTTGTTATGACAGCAACCCCTTTTTCTTCATCTCAACGTCTTTCTGAACAGGCCTCCATCTCTAAATATGAGCTCAATCTTCGTGACATCTTTCGAGATGAGTTAATGCCATCTAGGGGGCTACTTGGACTCATTGGTAAACTATGGCTCAAAGTAGAATGGATTACTCCTAGCACATATTCAGTTTTTCACAGCCCTTATATGCTGATTTTGCTAATTCTAGGGCATCTATCTTTCCATGTCTGACTGCCCTGACCTATTCTTGGCCACGCCTCAATGGTCTCTTGTGATTCAACAAGCTCCCCTCCTGATCCTTTGAAGTTTATCTGAACTTCCAGCCCACGAAGGGAAAAAAGACGATATTTTATCTTGGCGTCACTGGATATCCTTACCTGCATCTGTCATAAAGCAGATATTCATTCAGTTCCAAAATCTATGTAATATTCTTCAAAAAGCAGTAGACATTAGCTTCTTTTATTTCTGGGAATGGTTCCCAATCATTTATTGGAGAGTAACCCCCATGACTGAAGATTACTATAGTATGATGTCGTTTTGTGCTATTTTGAACAGTTCCCTTATATAGAACTGTTCTGTCCACCAGCCACATGTGGCTGTGGAATACTCAAACATAACAGATTTCAAAGACTTAGTATAAATAGTGAGAATGTAAGGTGTCTCATTAATTTTTATATTAATTATACCCTGGAATTATAATGTTGTAGAGGTATTGGGCTAAATAAAATTTACTCAATTAATGTCACTCATTTCTTTTCACTTTTTTTAAAATTTACTTACTTTAAGAGAGAGAGAGCACACAAGTGGGGGAAGAGCAGAGAGAGAGAGGGAGAGAGAGAATCCCAAGCAGGCTCCACGCTCAGCACGGAGCCCGACATGAGGCTGAATCTCATGACCGTGAGATCATGACCTGAGATGATTGAGCCACCCAGGCGCCCCATTTCTTTTTACTCTTTAAATGTTAACTCCAGAACATTTTAAATTACATAGGCAGCTCACACTCTATTTCTATCAGACAGTGCTGGCAAAGAAGAGAAATTGAGGGACCAGAATATTTTTAAGTGGCTTGCTCTAAGTTCCATGGAGAGTCAGACAGCCCAGGCAGGGCTCTACCAGTAGATGCATATAATCATATGACATAGGAATGGCACCATTTGGCATGGCTCTTTGAAAATATCTCCCCAACACCAAAATCTTCATCCACCACTTGGTTTCTCCTGAGAAGAAAGCATGTGGAGATTAAGTCAGCCCAGAGGATGAACAGAAACCCATAATCCTCTACGAGTCTTAAAGGGTAAACTAAATGACCTAAGACTTTTCCATCCCTGATGTCTAGAGCAGTCATAAGAGTGTTCTGTACTCCCACTACCACATCAGAACACGTCTGACTCAGAAAGATAGTGAAAGATTCACATGACAAATATTTTCATTCTGTTATCTCTTTTTTGCCAACCACAGTTGAGGTCACTCAACAAATCCCCAAATGATGTCCCCTGAGGTACTGAAGGGATCATTATCTTGCATCGGGACTCACTCAGGTATGCGTTGCATCCAAGTAAAAACACGAGGCAATGATAGGTCACCTCAAGTGACTTTGTCTCCTCCTTGAGGAGGGGAAGACCTCACAAAGACAACCAGCATCCAATGGGGCAGACTTTGCTGTGTGGGGATCACCCTCTCACCAGAGAGGTCCTTCTCTGATCTTGCCTGTGCCCTTAAACCCTCAACCCCGTCAGAGCCATTCAGGAAAGACCCCTGACTCACCCACCCACAGAGTCTGAAATACCTTCCTTATCTTGGGGTCACTGCGAGACAGGCAGGAACCTTGATATAAGAATAAAATAAACGGGTCTGTCAACAGCTTGAAGGGCTGTTAGTTCATAGGAAACTCACTAGGTTCTTTCCAGAGCTTATTTATTCGGACTTGACATATGACTACAACAAAGCAATTTAATAGCTTCGCTAGAAATGAGGGCGAAGAAGAAAACAAAACAAGGAAGTACTTCCAAACAGACTCTGAAAAGATGTCAAAACTCAAGGAAGGGGAAGATGATAAAAAATATTTGCAAACCCAAAAGCCCAGCAGTTTATAGCTAGTTGGCATACCTCTGTGAGTCTCCATGTGGTATTCATAACACCAAAATAAAAGAACTGTGATAATCCAATTCATTGCGTTTAAAAATTATTATTCATATTAATGCCTCAAAGGGCATTCATGGATGTTTATAATTTGTTCCGTTTTCTGCTTTCAAAGGCTCAAAGATATGTGATATTTAAAAATATTTTGGTTCATTTTCCTTAAATGTTTTATCTTTTGCAAGGGGTGAGCTTCAGTTCTGGTTCATTCCCCCAACAGTACCCGACAAAGGAGGCTTTCTAGGAGGAAAAGTACTAATGATGTTAAGGGGACATATGTCCCTGTAATGCCCGAGGGGCAAAAGTCAGTTGACTCAGCCCCAGGCAGGAGCCCCTGACAGCCCTCCCTGCACCCAGGGCACGTCATTTGTTCAGTGGCCGCGTGGGCCAGCATCCTGGCAGAGGCGACGCTCGGGGCACTCAGCACGCTCAGGCAGATGGGCCAACCCTCAGGGAAAGGAAGCTCTTCTGAGATCCTCCTGTCTTCGTTCTTCCCAAATGGGCTTTGCTATAAAAAGCAAATTAAACAGCCATTGTTCCTTTCCTCCATGAAGCTGGCAGACGGACATCCTGCCTAATCCCAAAGCTCCCGGATGTTTGCTGCCGGCCTGCTGATGCCTGCTACTGCTTGACGCAGGAAAAAAGAACTTACCCTCCCCTGGGGAACGGAACGTGTCTTAAGTTCTGAGCTTTCCTTTTTCATTGGGGACTTTTAAAATTTTATTTTATTTTTAAATCTCTTATTGAAATGTAGCTGACATATAATGTTATATTAGTTTCAGCGTATTGTTTGACCACTACATACATTATGCTGTGCTCACAAGTGTAGTTACCACCTGTCACCACACAAAGGTATTGTAATATTTTGACTCTATTCCCTATGCCGTACTTTGTATCTCTGTGACTTACTTAGTTTATAACTGGAAGTTTGTATCCCTTAATCTCCTTCACCATCTCCCCATCCCCTCACCCATCTCCCTTCTGGCAATCAGTAGTTTGTTCTCTGTATTTATTTATGGGTCTGTTTCTCTTTCTTTCTTTCTTTCTTTCTTTCTTTCTTTCTCTCTTTCTTTCTTTTCTTTCTTTCTTTCTTGATAAAGAAAATGTGATGTATGTACGTAATGGAACCTTCCTCAGCCATAAAAAAGAGTGAAATTGTGTTGTCTGAGACAACAAGGATGGTCCCAGAGGGTATTCTGTTAAGTGAAATAAGTCAGACAGAGAAAGACAAATAAATACAGTACAATGTCACTTATATGTGAAATCTAAACAACAAATACAAACAAATAGCAACAACCAAAGAAAAAACAGACTTGGGTCCTTTATTTTCGGTGACATATAATACACAGCAGAAAAGGACTTTCTTTTTAACCCTGGCCTGGAGAAATACTCCCACTGGATTGATAAATAGGCTTAGGGTCATAATCGGAGGAGATCCTAAAACACTGGCCCTTAAATCTTCCCCTACCTGTGAAAGTATGTGACATTTCTCAGTGGAAGACTTACTTCAGTGTTTTTGGGAGTCCCTCTAAAATGCCAAGTAGTCAAAAGGAGATTATGCGGAATGACTGATGTGTTATTTAACTTGATTGTGTTAAATATTTCACAATGTGTACCTATATTAAATCATCATGTTGTATACTTTAAATGTATACAATTTTATTTGTCAGACCTCAATAAAGCTGGAAAGAATAGAATAGAATAGAATAGAATGAAATGGAATAGGTAGTCACCCACCCTCATCTAAAGTAGAAAACATAAAACACTTTCTAAAAAGACAGACCACGGAGGGAAAGACAAACGATACTCTGAGCACTTACAAAGCAAGGCCTTAAAATATCATCTGTCCTCAAGTAGCTCTGGGTCTCTGCAAAGAAGAGAAAAGAGAAAAACTGGGGAGAGGAGAAAGAAAGAAGAGCAGGAAAGGAAATTGGAAGAGAGAGAGAGGGAAGGGAGGCGACCTGTGTTTCTCATATCATGGCATTTATCATACTGTAATATAATGGCTTGTGTAATACTCTCTCCCCTTTATAGACAGTCCAGGATCTACCTTGTAGGCTTTTGTTTCATATTATTTTTTAGTTTATTTGTGTTCTTTTTTAATTTTTATTTTTATTTCGATTTTCACTGAATTCTAACATGTATCAATGGGTCACTGAAAGCCATAACATCCCAAAGTGACTCACAGGGCTAATCCTTCTGGAAGAGTATCTCTGAGACTTCTCCGTGGACCGTCCACGGATAACTGGGCCCGGGCTGACGTTGTGTGACTGGGTGGTGCCATTTCTGTTGGAGAAGCCGAGATCTCTCCCTTCACACTTTTATGTGGCCCTTAGGAGGCCACGAGCCACAGATCGCTCTGGTGATGGAATTCCTAACTTACAGCAAATGACTCAAGTATCCACTTCATGACACTTCAGGAACCCTAAGGCAGAGATCCAGCATTTCCAACAAACCTCAGGGGAGCTCCAGATACAAGGCGCTGATGAGGAGCAGTTCTGTGAAAGTAAGTCCCAGGAGGAAAAACAGGTCTGAAAAATGTGGCTGGCCTCAGGCCAAAAGGCTAAAATTATTCAAAATGATTTACTCTTCCATCGTTTAGAGTGAAGGCTAGAATAGCCATTTTCATCACTAGTTTCTGAAAAGTCAAGTGTACCTACCTTTGGGTCATTTCACACTTACCAGTTCTCTAAACCATTACTAAACTTGGGGGTCTTTGAGGTTTCTAACGTCAACTCTCACATTAAGATTTTCAAAGTGAAACTTCAGTACGTGTTTCCTGAACAGCTTCTCTCTACATGGTCAAGTGGACTTATTCTCAGAAAAGGAGAGCCACTTCTGGTAAATAAAGGACCGAAACAGGAAGTGAGCCCATGACAATCAAGCAGAGGGTGTGAATGGTGTGGAAAGATGAGGAAGGTTCCTTAGGGGTACGGCTCATGCTCTTCCAGCCATGGCTTCTAGACAACAGGGTCTTCTCCCCCTCAGCTCCTCGGCTATGAGAGTCCTGGATAAAGCTGCTCCTCGTACCCCTGTAACCACAGGAGCTCATTTTTAGACTCCTGCCCTTTCTCCGATGCTGCAGCATTGACCAAGGTAACATTGTGGGAGACGCAAATGGTACTGGATTCCTAAGGCTGCTGTGACAAATTACCACAAACTTAGTGGCTTGAACAATACAATTTATTATCTTACAGTTCTAGAAGTCAGAGGTCGGGCACAGGTTTTACCAGGGGCCCAAACCAAGGTGTCAGCCGGTCTGTGTTCCTTCTGGAGGCTCTACGGCAGGATCCGTTCCTTACCTTTTCCAGTTTCTAGAAGCCACCTACACTCCTAGGCTCATGGCCCCTTCTCTATCTTCCAAGCCATCAGACAGACGGAGTTCTTCTCGAATGGAGTCACTTCTGCTTTTCTCTTCCACTTGTAGGAACCTTGTGTTGACATGGGTTCCACCCAGATAATTCAGAATAATCTGTTTTAAGGTCAACTGATGAACAGCCTTAATTCCATCTGCAATTTTAATTCTCTTTTGCCATGTATCATAAGAGTCACAGATGTTAGGATATGGACCTCTTTTGGGGGGCCATTATTCTACCTGTTCCACAAGCAAACCAAAATAAAAAGGATATACAATGGGTAGAACATACCTTCTAGATTAACAGACACGAAAATATCTTGAAAACGCCAGGAAATAAACGTGAAGTCAAAGGTCAAAAGTAAAGAAAGAAAGTAGAATATCAAGTCACGTTGTATCAAAAGAGGTCATTAATTAAATCAGAGTGGAATAAAGCACCCTAAGATGATCTATGAGACCTGGGGCAACCTTATGAAGCCATATGGCTACCATTACTTAGTGCTCAGACGGTAGTTCAGAGTCAAACATTTTCACAGTCAAATGTTTTTTTTTTTTTTTTTTTTTTTTTTAAATTTTTTTTTTTTCAACGTTTATTTATTTTGGGGACAGAGAGAGACAGAGCATGAACGGGGGAGGGGCAGAGAGAGAGGGAGACACAGAATCGGAAACAGGCTCCAGGCTCTGAGCCATCAGCCCAGAGCCCGACGCGGGGCTCGAACTCCCGGACCGCGAGATCGTGACCTGGCTGAAGTCGGACGCTTAACCGACTGCGCCACCCAGGCGCCCCCACAGTCAAATGTTTTGATGCAGCAGTCGACAATACTCAAAGATGGAAACCAGCACAAAGCAAGCTATCAATCATTGCAACATTGCAACGTTGCCTTGGAAAGCATCTCTAGCTTTCAATTATTTGTTTGATTCCCACCCCCACCCTCTCCAACTCTGAGTCACTGTTGAAAAGAACTGTTTACAGCTCAGGAGGCAAAGTTCTTACACATCCCTGTAAAAACATGATTTTTTTTTTTTTTTTTTTTTTGGCAAGAGCTTGCACATAGCAAATTGAATCCCCATTACCCTGTGTGTTGAACTGATTGTTGGAAATCTGACAAATCTCTGGTGCCCTGTTGGACAACCAGTGCATCTTTGCGCACTGATTGAGACCCAAGGACCAACCTCTCACTCCATCTCTCAGAACTTATTGAGATAGGGGGGAACTGCTGTCCCCATTTGGCAGACAAGGGAGATTGAAGTTCCAGGAGAGCTGAGCTGGAGTTTGGACCTTTCTAGCCCTGAGTCAACATTGTTCTACTGTATTGACAGTCACTCATCTAATCATCCCTGATGGCCCTGCTCTTCCTGTGACATTGTACAGCAGGTGAATTTCCTGGCTGTTGTATTATAAACAGTGTGTATATGTTACCCAGATATGCAAGTTAGTGTCAGTAAATACCTCTTTCTTTCTCTCTTCTAAGTTTTTCCAAATACCGAATCTCATTATTTCTTGTTTTTCTGTGAAATACTGCATCTACAAAACTCTCTGTCAGGATGCCTGGGTGGCCCAGTTAAGTGTCCAAGTCTTTATTTTAGCTCAGGTCATGATCTCGCAGTTCGTGAGACTGAGCCCAGAGTCAAGCTCTTTGTGGACATCGCGGAGCCTGCTTGGGATTCTCTCTCTCCCTAAGATTCTCTCTCTCCCTCTCTGGGATTCTCTCCCTCCCTCTCTCTGCCTCTCCCCTACTCGTGCTAACTCTCTCTCTCTCTCTCAAAATAAATAAATAAACATTTAGAAAAAAATTTTTAAAAACCCTCTCTTTCTCTGTCTTTATCTGTTTCTGTCTCTCTCGGTCTCTCTCTGACTCCCTTCCTGTCCTTTGGAAATTCACCCCAGTGTGTCACGTCCAGGGTCACGTCTCTATCTTGTAGTCAGCAAGAAGCAAGTTGTCTTCCATCGTAGATTTCTGGGTACTTCCTCAACTTAAGCCATTTCCATTCATTTTGCTCTACCTCTCTCCAGCCAGACTGTCTTAGGTCTAATGCACTTGCCTTTCCTAGATGAGTTAGAGCTCTTTTCTTAGTCTCAGCCCAAACCACTGCTGGGCTACCCATGAATTCCAGCCCCCTACCCCCTTTGCTGCTGCCCTGCTGAGCTCTGCCTTTTCCTCCTTCTTCATCTGTTCATTTCAGCCACATTTGTAAGGTCCTATCCAAAGTGTTCTCATGGGAGATTTTTTACCCCAGACCCACCCGCTCCCCTCCTCCCCTTCCCCATCTGGTAAAATCTTGCAAAATTTCCATCTGCCCTGCAACATTGTCACCACTGCTCCGCTTTAACAAATACACCCTTTCCTCTAGGGTGGTGGAGTATGTGAATAACAGCAGGTAGCAGCTTTTAAAAATAAGATCCAGAGAAACAGTCTGACATTATAATTCATGAATGTAAATTCATGCAAGAATGGAAATGTGTTCTTCCCTTCCTCCTCAGAAGGGGCTTTACCCTGTCAAAGGAAAGAGAACAGGTCTTATCAAGATACGCAATCTGCTCCATTCACTCAACTGCTGAGGTTTGTAACACCTCTCCGGTGAGTTTTTGCAAAAAGAACTTTTGCTTTGTTCAAAAGGCTTCTGTGCTAGAAAAAAAGCTCCAAGTTTCAGAAGAGCAATTAAAAGAAGCCGTGGAGCTTAAGCAAGGCAAGAGGAGGATCATTTTCCCAGGTGAGGCAGACAGGTGAGGGAGGAAAGCCTTTGAAGATCAGAGGAGATGGGAGAGAGTCCTTGGCTAGCGGAGAAATCCCAGATACAGAAATTGTCTTTCTGTATCGAGGGGAGGGACAGCAACACAGACAGCCTTGCCCCAAAGCTTGCTTTATTTTTATTTATTTTATTTTTTATTTTTTAATATGAAGTTTATTGTCAAATTGGTTTCCATACAACACTCAGTGCTCATCCCAACAGGTGCCCTCCTCAATGCCCATCACCCACCCCCCCTCCCTCCCACCCCCATCAACCCTCCCTCCACTCCCTCCCACCCCCCATCAACCCTCAGTTTTTTCTCCGTTTTTAAGAGTCTCTTATGCCAAAGCTTGCTTTAAACTGAGATGTTCCACCCCATTGGCCGGCTGTTAGCTTTAAATTTGAGAGAACACCAGAAAAGGTTACTGTCCAGAAGTATAACACTAGTTTCTTTCCATCTTCAAATGCTTGGGGAAAATACCAAATGGGAACACTGGATCTGAAAAAGTTGAAACAGAATGCAGTAGAGGCAAGACCCTTATTCAGCACTTCAGCCACCAGCCCCCCCAGGAAAGAATGGGTGGACTTAAGTGTTCACAGCTACCCATAAACTCTGGGATTTTCATTACACCCAAGGGGAGAATGACTATTATTTATTTAGCAACTAGTATAATGCCAGGCGTGTTTCATATCTCTAGAAATTACTGTAATCCTTCAAGAAAATTATTTTTAGACCCATTTTACAGTTGTGGAGACTACTATCTTACTGACAAGTTGGTATAGCCAAGACTCAACTCAATCTGATTCCACAACTGGTGTTCCTTTGCTCCGTGAAGGCGGGAGGAGGAGAGTGTATACCCTTCGGTACACTGTCACTTACCAGTGTTCCCATAGGAAGCCCACTTGTTCCTACCTTTAGGAATTAATGTGAATGGCAGTCCCAATTCAAATGCTTTTCTCCATAGTCCCCTTGAAGACTCATATTATTGAGCCATTTTTCCTGATGTTTAGACAGTGAATTCAGATATTTCCACATTGTTAATACTCAGAATGAAAATGTCAACTGTCAACACAGAAGAAAGGATTCTTCAAGAGAGAGCTGTGAAACTGACAATTTCTGATAAGACTTGAAAATCACTAGTATTTATGGTTAGCATTCCTGGCTGCACATCGGACTCACCTGGGGAGCTTTATAAACTAAATGTCCTGCTCCGTGCCTGGGGATTCTGTTCGGGATGTATGGGGCAGGGCTCAGCAATCTGTACTTTAAAAAAAAAAAAAAAAGTCACTCTAATGGTTTTGATCTGCAGCCAGGGCTGGTACCCACAGACGCATGGTAAAAACAGCCTTCAGATTTCCTCTCTGTTCTGTCACTTGCAAATGCAATCACAATGCAATCAAAGAGAGTCACAAATCCCTAATCCAGAAACCCTCCCAAAGCAACACAAAGCAATCACAGAATAGTTTTTTAAAAATGAAGGCCAAAACTAAGCATAACTGGAGCAGGAAACCACCAGATGTGAATATATTAAGCTTTATTTTAAGAGATTGCAATTGGAAATTGTTTAAATACTAGAGAGTGCTGTGAGCTGACAGATGGCGAGCGGCACCGAGGAGGAAGGCAGCCTGGACTAGCAAACACTACCTTAATCCCGGTCACCGTCGTGGGACATGCAGGATTGTGCCCTTGAGACTACTGCCCGCCCCCGAACTGTTTTCATTTTCATTCAAACTTGATCCTCTGAAAGGGTCTCAAGTGCTACCATTTTTAGAACTACAGTTGCAACAGCAACACCCCAAATGTATTATGCGTGTGTCCCATGTACGGAGGCTCCTTGTTATCTTGATCCTCCCCAATCACCAAAGAGTCATGAGTGTTAAACCCAAGTGCACAGACCGCTGGGAGAAGGATGGAAGCAGCTCCCATGGGCCAGAAACCGTCGGACAGCACGGTACAACATTCCGGCTGCCTTTGCTTAGCCTGAGGACCGTGTCGTAATGCCAGGGATCCCCCAAAACTAGCCACATCCACCTGCTACAAAGCGCTGGGCTCCGGGAGCCACTCGGTTAGTTCTAAAGGTGTTCTGATGTCTTACTGTGGTGCAGCTTTAAGAGTTTGGGGTCTCCCTCTCGGGTTCACAGAGAGCGAGCAAATAAACCGTGCGGTGAGCACGGCTAGGCTGGAAGCTCAGGGGGCACAGGGTCTGGGGGCAGCTAAGTAGCAGGCCCTGGACACCTGCTGCCCACTGGAGACAAAGCAGCCGGCCCTGCCACCTGAGCAGAAGGGTGAAGGACACTTCTCAAAGAAAGTCAGACTCAGTGAGCTAAAATGGGAAGGGTGTAAAGAATTCGCCTGATAAACTGGCGTGGGCAGAGAACAGCTTGTGAGCAGGAACGTGGTCCATTCCAGTGACAGAAGTTCAGCGGGACCAAAACATAGAGAAAGACGGTGAGAACCCCAGGAGTTAGAGACAGGGCTGGGTCAGCAGCCTCGCTGACTCAAATGGACTTGTAAAGCATTATCAGGAGTTTCGACTTGATTCTAGAAGCAGCATAATTGAAAGGTTTAAAGCCAGAAAGGGCACACTGACATTCTAGAATTATTCTGGGCAGGAGAATGGGCCAGCAGGGGGTATAACCGGTGAGAGGAGACCAGCTAACAGGTCAGGCAGGGCGGGAATGAGGGTACCATGCAGAAGAAGCGTTGTCAGCAGGACGTGAGGGTTCATTTGACTGGCGGGCAGGAGTTAGAAAGACATGGAGAGGGAGAGAGATGATCCAGGTAGCTGTGGTGCCATTTATTGAGGGTGAGGAAGCTCTGAGACCCTTTTGGACTGGTTGACTTTGAGGCACTGTGGCACACGCAAGGGACCGTGTCAAGTAGGCAAATGACTAACAAGCCCTGAGCTCCTTCGGGTCATCTGGCTTCTCCCCACAAGGTTAAACCAGCAGCCCTGTTCGTTCAGCCCTCCTGTCAGCTCTCCGTGTTTCCCCCCGAGTGACAGGCTAACCATCGCTGAAAAACGCTCCAGGAGAAATGAATGAAAGGCAAATGGCCAGTGGTGGACTGGTAAATATTTACAAGTGCTTCTTCTTCCCGCTCCCAAGGAAGCCCCGACGGGGACCATTCGGTGAGTTCCGTGGTATAGCTCTTCGTGCTGTGGCCAAGGTCGAGATACTGAGGCGCCACCTCCGGATGTGGACTTGGGAAGTATGTGCAGATTCAGCTTCGGCAAGCCAGCGTGAGCCGATGGCAGCCCAGCGTTGCACACACCCCGGCAAAACTGAAACCAATCAGTGAAGCCTTCAGGCAGAGTCCAAACCACACTGGCCCATCAGGCCAACCCCAGGTGACTTCTCCTCTCCAAGACCTGGGTCTCACAAAAGTCCTAGAAAAACATAATTCTGTTTGGTGCCGGGGAAGATCCGAGACCTTCTAGGGAGGTTGAGTGGAACCCTTAGACATCTGTTCTCTAAAACAGGGAGCAGCACATCATAGCCCTTCGGCCAAACTGGGCCTACTTTTTAAGGTCTGCCAGCCACCGATGATTTTTACACTTTTAAATGATGGCATTTTAAATAGTTACATAAGTACCTGCATCATAGCCTTCATTTTATCTGTTGACACATAATCCCTGCAGCCTAAAATATTTACCATTTGACCTTTTAAGAAAAAGTTCACTGACTCTTGCTGTCCTGAAGGTCCTGAAGACAGAGCCAATTCTGACCCCTAACATTTTTTAAGCAGCACGGTAGCCAGTGTTTTTCCCTCCCCACCCGGGCCATCTCCCACCTCCTGATTGGGCTGGACCCACCATGGAATTAGGACACCCCCTTTAATCAGCCTCCCCTCTCTAGGGCACCCCCACTATTTGCTCCATCTGAGGCTAGCCCTGGAGTCTTCCAGAGCTGCTCCCACCATGCCTGCATTTGCCTGAAGTTCAAACCCAGGGCAGGAGCTTTGGATTCCCCTGGAGCTGGGCTGTGCAACCTGCAAATGCAGGGCTTAACTTCCCACGAGAAAAACCTTGATCTATGAGAGACAAAAGATAGAAGGGAGCCAACAAATAAACTGCTTCTCCATTCCTCCTCCAGGGGACTATTCCGAACACGATATTTCTGTGTCACCTGCCTTGATTCATCCCATGTGGCTGAGCAGCTAGCTGTATCCCTTATGACGTAGCAGCTTCTCTACCTCACTTCTCTTTTCCCCAATTCTGGTTACCCTGGATTTGCACTTCTTAATAAAGTATTAGCACTGTAGCTGTGCATTAGGCTCTTTTTTTTTTTTTTTTAGGAAACTGGCTAAACAAAACAAAACAAAACCAAACAAACAAAAAAACCAGATGATAAGGTATTATCTTTGACAATTCAACTCTGTTCCTGAACAACAGCAAAAACTAGGTCACCGTGCCATACCTCCTAAATAAGTTCAAATGGTATACATTTTTTTAAAAAAATAGGCATGAAAGGAACTTTTCAGAAAACTACAGAAGACCAAAGTATGATGTGATGGCATTTTTACAGTCATAAGATATATTCATTATAAAATAAAGACCTAAAATGTCAGGTATTAAAAAAAAAAAAAAAAGTAACAACCAGAAGAGAAAGAGCAGAGGCAGTGAGCAAAGCAAAGACTAATCCCGGGAAATGCCTCAGGGGAAAACAAGAAACTATTAAGACTCAGGTACTTAGGCTGTAATCTGACCTCAAAGGTGAGGCCCAAGCACACAGCCAGAATGGATCGTACTTCTTTATTGGCCAGGGAAAAGGAAGAAGAGGCTTTATCTGGGAAATAAAGGAAAGGAAAATGGAAACCCAGAGCGAGAAAGAGAAACTACAGAGATGCGGTGAATGCGTTAAGGGATATCAATCAGGTGGGTTGCAGCTGATGTGACTGAACTTATGTCTCTGTAACTTCCAACACTGTTTTGTCCTAATGGTCCCTCCTGTCAGGACAGCTTTGCCTTCTACATAGATCTGTGCTGTGCTAAGAGACATTACCTAAGAACATCACACTTTGGGGGTGAAAGGAGTGGATCTCCAGCAACAGATTCTTGAGGGTGGGAGGGGCCTCTGAGCCCATTTGATTTATCCTTTCCCATATTCTTTAGCCTTTTTCATGAAACCTTATCAAGCATTTATTGTTTTCCATGGCCCTAGATAAAGGTCTTAGAACTCAATTCGTGCTCCAAATCCAAGAGCATCTCTAAACTAGGTGTATGGACCACAATGGATCAGTATCCAATGTCATGCCTCGCACCATGGACACCTAATAAATATTGTTCAGGAAATGACTGAGCACATGGCCAGTCCTTGAATGCCCATTTGTCCTTTTCCAGAGCGGGAAGCCCAGAATGCACTGTTTTTGTATACCCAAGCCAAATGGATTTCAATGCCCTTTCCAGAGAATCAAATGATTTCTTCCTTTGAGAAAAGAGTGAGGAGCAGGCTCACTTATTCACCTCACTCTACCACATGACTTAAAATTCTGCCATTTGGGCTAAGAAGTTGGAAAATATCTAAGAGACAAGATTCCTTGGCTGCCTCTTTGCCAAGATAACCACTTGATGGGTCTCAAGAATTAAGTGAAATAAGGGTTGCAGAGCATTTAGCACAATGTCTGGCACACAGCAAAGGCTAAATAAATGTTAACTGCAGTGGTAGGTTTGACTTACTGTGGTTGCTGTGGTTGTGACTTATTTGTTAACTATTCCAGTGCAATAGTGAAAGCAGCCTTCGCATGCCTGACTTTTAATGAGTTCCATCTAAATGAAAAGTCTTCTACTAATCCTTTATCCAGACCTGCAGAGGCTTTCCTGAGATGATTTCCAAACACAACCACACAATTTAAGCTTTTTAAAATGTGGTGGATTTAGGAGAGCTTTCTATGCAACAGAAGGAATTTACAATTTTACAAGAAGAAACAAACAAGCAAACAGACACCTTCCCTGAGCTCAGTACAGGGTTGAATTTTCCTAGAGAACAGTAAACATTTGGCTATGAATGATTTGCACACCTAGAATTCAGGAAACAAGTACACCGCACTGAGCCCAAAGCCCCCTCCTCCTGCAGTGTGCGTGGCCCTCTCAAAGAGGGTCAAAACTTAACCACTGTTCTCACAGACACTCATGACCCCCACGTGACCAAACTCCCTTCATCCAGATTGCTCCTGGCTTCAAAGAATATTCTAAAACCCCGCAGGGAGAGACCAGGTAAGGCCCTGACCCATTGGTCATATTTAAACAGTGTAGCCATGTACTGGCTAAGTTTATGGCGTTTGAAAATCAGAATAAAGTATTGAATTTCCTGGGTACCTGGGTGACTCAGTCAGTTAAGCATCCAGCTTCGGCTCAGGTCATGATCTCACTGCTTGTGGGTTCAAGCCCCACATCGGGCTCTGTGCTGACGCTTGGAGCCTAGAGCCTGCTTCGGATTCTGTGTCTTGTTCTCTGCCCCTCCCCCACTCACACTCTGTCTCTGTCTCTCTCTCTTTTTCTCTCTCTCAAAAATAAATAAACATTTAAGACTTTTTAAAAATTAATTAATTAAGGAAACAGGTTGGATCTTGGGGTGCCTGGATGGCTCAGTCGTTTAAGCGTCCAACTTCGGCTCAGGTCATGATCTTACAGTTCGTGGGTTCGAGCCCCACATCGGGCTCTGCACCGACAGCCTGGAGCATACTTGGGATTCTCTCTCTCCGTCCCTCCCCTGCTCATGCCCTCTCTCTCTCCCTCCCTCTCAAATAGATAAACTTTTTTTTTTTTTTTAATTTAAAGGAAACAGACTGGATGTCTCTAAGGACCTTTCCAGACCAGCGACATTCCAACACTGAATGAAGAAGAGTGCCTCAGACTCTGGTGAAGACCCAGAATGAGAGAAGGTACTTGCCTCAGGTGCCTGATCTAGGCTAAGACAGCAGCACCTGGAAGAGACCAATATAAGGGGAGACAATGAAATATGCAGGAGTGGTGACACCATGACAGTTTCTGTGATATTCATGGATTTTAAGTCACTACTAAGAGAGCTTCTGGAAGAGTGAGTGCATCCATTTAGTCACCCTCAACTCATTTCACTAGAGATAAAAGAAAGGGGAGAGGAGATACTAAAATTTTACTCCATCCTTTTCTAGAAATGTCCTAACTGTCCAGATGAGATCTGGGAGAGAAAGTTAGTCTGGAGCCATCTTTGACTAGTCAGATAGGCTCATAGGCTTGGGATCTTCTGAGCAGGGGGAGACCATCTTTCTGGTGCTGCCCTGACCACTGCCCAGCTGAGTCCCCAGGAGTGTAACAGCTGTCCATCCTCCTTTCAGCCAAGTTCAGATACAGCTTCCGCCCCTTTTCATGAGCCACACCATGCACTTAGTCAGCAGGGGAGGGACAACAGCAGTAATATTTGAACCAGAAAGGAGGTGTTATGGACTGAATGTTCATGCCCTCCAAAAATTCCTGTGTTGAAACTTACTCTCCAACACGGTGGAACTTTGAGAGGTGATTAGGTTTAGATGAGGTCATGAGAGTGGGGTCTCCATGTTGGGATTAGTGCCCTTATAAGAAGAGACACCAGAGAAACCTCTCTCTCTCTCTCTGTCTCTGTCTCTGTCTCTCTCTCTCTCCATCATGTGTGGGCACAGCAAGGAGGCAGTCAACAGCAAGTTAGGAAGAGAGCGCTCACCAAGAACCTAGCCACACTGGTACCCTCATCTTGGACTTACCAGCCTCCAGAACTCGGAGATGTGTCTGTTTATGGTATTTCTTACGCCCCATCTATAGTATTGTGTTTTAGCAGCCAGAGCTGACTAAGACGGGGGAAACTGCTAAATAGAACAGGAGTGGGTCCAACAGACTTTGCAATACCCTTCAGGCCCTGGCAAAACAACAGCTGCCTTGTTCTTATCCAATCTAATCTTTCAGAATTTATGTTCCTTAATTCTCCTATGTGGCCTCAATACAGACAAAAGAAGTACGTGGCCTTTGCCAAATCAGGTGCCACCACCCTGCCAAGTCACAGGCCTCTCTCAAAAGCCAGTAGGCCCAAGCTCCTCCAGGCAGCTACCCTATCACATACCTGGACGCGTGGGCCGCGGGCATTGGGTAGGTGAAAAGTAAGTCTGTCTGGGAAAGTGGAGCTTTCCTAATGGTCTAAAGAGGAGGCAATCTCTTTTCTGAGCAAGGAGTCACGTGGATTAGATGGACTCTGAGGTCCTTCCCCAGAATCTACACACAAGCTCTTGGATGCCCAGTGACGTCTGCTGTTCGGTGGCTTCGGGAGGCCGCTTTTCCTACCGGATGCAAGCCCGGGTCAGAGCAAAGCGGGCAAAATATACTCACTGCTGGGGGTTCAACTGAGCTCCAGCTGAACTCTAAAGCACCTCCAACGGTGGGTACAGAATTCAGCCACTTAGAACCTCATGAGCCCTCTTTAAAGAGCTTGTGATCCAAAAAGAATGCACGATAGGATGGGGTCATCTGGATCTACTGTAAAGTAATCCTGACCCGGAAGCAGGTAATACGCAAATGACTTGCCTGTTTCCAGAGCCAACTTTGAACAAATCCCAACAAAGTCGCGTTTCTGCCTGGTGCGGAGCCTGTGCTTTGGCCGCTTCAGAGGCTTTGGTGGTCCTGCCAGGCCATGGGGTCACCAAGGCCAAGAGTGCTGGGGAGAGCTCGAGAGTTGTAAGTGGGCGAGCAGCTTCATGGAAGCAAATGACCTCTTCTGGAGGCCCAGTTTTCTTGAACAAAGAGAATTCACCTCATGTAAATGAGCACTTAACTGAAAAGAGGGAACACATTTCAAAATCTGTTGTTGTTACTGTGGAAAAACAGTCCTTTGCCAACACCACACAGGTGCTGCAGAGAACAGGGACAAGGCGTGGCCTTTCCTGCAGTTTTCTCGTGGAAGGAAAAATGATGCTCACGTCTGGAAAATGGGTGACTTCCACAAGTGAAAGCCTGGCTGATTCCATCCTGTCGAGAAGGAGCAGATGATTATCTGCCCCTGCTGCCTTCCCTTGTGCTGGCTTTTATGGTGGTGGCAATTTTTTTTTTTTTTTTTTTGAGGGACAGAGAAGACAGAACAGGGATCTTAATATTTTCTGTTCCTCTCCAGCAGGCATTCAAGAGAGGTCACAGGGACCATTGCATTTGGGGAGGAATTTGAGAAGGGCGGGACAACAATGTGAAGAAAAGGCAGTCACATCACACATAGAAGATGCAGACAGTTCTGAGAACGCAAGTGAATTGAGTGACTCCAGCTGTGCTCAGACAAAGGGACAGGAGACAAAGTGTTAGCATGGATCAGTGAATGCCACGGGCTAGAAATGAAAGAGAGGGGCATCAGCTTTTCCTATCTGGGCAATGACAGGCATGATCGGGTTCCCTTATCTAATATCAAAATGCTCGTGCTAATACCCTGCCCGGAACACACAGACATCTGTACAACACGCTACATTTTGTAAATGGTGCAACAAGGAATGGAGTCCACGAATTACTCACTCAAGAGAACCCAGTAGACACTCAGTGGCAGAGCCAGTACAGGTCCCTAAATGTCCAAGATGGTGGGATAGGAATTTGAATCATCTTCTTGGAACAGTTGAGGTTTTCTTAGATGTTAATGCATACTCACATGAACAAACGCCAATTAGAGTTGCCAGATAGTATACAGGAAACCTGGTATATTAGGATTTCAGATAAACAACAAAAAATTTTTAGTGTAAGTATGTGCTAAGTACGGGACACACTTATACTAGAAAATCATTCATTGTTTATTTGAAATTCAAAGTTACTTGGGCATCCTATAATTTTATTTGCCCAGTCTCACAACCCTAGTGTCAATGGCTTTTCCTCCCTGGTCACTGTGGTTTTGCTGCTAGAAATGATCTCCTCTCCTTGCATCTATTTAAATCATGCCCATCCTGTAAGGCTTAGCTCACACTTTGCCTGCTGCAGAAATCTTCTCCTGACTAGTCTCACTCATGCCATTGTCTCCTTTTTGTCAATACCTGTGCCATATTGTGATGGAACATGGGCCAGCCTGGCATGCACTGCTATGCCCTTCTCACCTTGCTTCGTAAGCCCTCACCGCGTCTCTCCATGGATGTTTCAAGCTCCGAGGGTCAAAATCATGTCTGATTCTCACTTTGTATCGTCTCTTGCATCTATGAGGGGACCAGGAAGGATAGTCAGTAATGGATGAAAAATTATTTGCTTTAGAGCACACGGAGAATTAGACAAAGAGAAGATTAGGATTATCATTATCATTTTCCCCCTAGTTTCTCCCGGGTATGAAAAAGGCAAAGGATAGAGGAGGAAGAGACTAGAATGCATGAAAAAATGATTTGCACATAAATTAAAGATAACATTTGCGTGTGGGATAAGAAGCCACAACAAAATTGTGCTGGTATGGTAAGAGCAGGTGCTATACTGACCTGTAGGTTTGCTTCTATGGAAATTCTCCTCCCATCTAAAGTCTCTGCAAGTACTGTTTCATGTATTGAACATTAGAGCTGGAAAGACCTTAAACATCATCTGGGTCAGACTATCATCGTACGGGAAGAGAAATTGAGACCCAAAGAGGAAAGTCGCTTGTCCACAGTCATGTAGTGGGTTAATGACAGTCTCCTGGTCCCCAGGCAAAGCTCTTTCAATTTGTCGAGCTGACCTTTCAGTCTCAAGGACAGCGTCTCATGCCAGGAGGCAGGTTTTCAGCTCTGCTTACATATGTATGTATGTATGTATGTATGTATGTATTTAGAGTGCCAGCAGGAGAGAGGGGCAGAGGGAGAGGGAGAGAGAGAGAATCTTAAGCAGACTCCACATTCAGTGCAGATCCCAACACAGGGCTTGATTCCACAACCCTGGGTCATGACCTGAGCCAATATCACGGGTTGGATGCTCAACCAACCCAGGTGCCCCTCAGTTCTGTTCATTTGAATAAAAAGACATCTGTTGTCTTTTTTTAATCTATAAAAGATATTTAATTTTATCAGGAAACTTAGAAGATATAGAAATACATAAAGAAAAAAGTTTAAGTCACCCAGTAACCAGAAAAACTACCATGAACATATGATGTATTTGCTGCCATGGCATTTCCTATGCATAAGAGACTATAAACTCCATGAAGGCAGGGATTTAATTACCCTTGTTTGGCTCATATCCTCAGCATCCAGCACAGTATCTGGCAGATAAAAGTCACTCCATCCATCCTTGTTGAATAAATGACTACATAAATATGTATATGTGCATATAATTATGTTTATGTGATTTCAAAAATTGAAGTCATGCCATTATAGTTCACTTAATGTTTTCTTCAGTTAAGATTATAGCATAAGATTGTCCCCTGGGTGCTTTAGTCGATTAAGTGTCCAACTTCGGCTCAGGTCAGGTCAGGTCAAAGCCTGGAGCCTGCTTTGGATTCTGTGTCTCCCTCTCTCTCTGCCTCTTCCCCGCTAGTACTCTTTCTCTCTCTCTAAAAAATAAATAAACATTATAAATAAATTTTAAAAAAAGGTTGTTCCCTGTCAATAAATATCCTCCTATAACAATATTTCTTTTCTTTCTTTCTTTCTTTAGTTTTTATTTATTTTTGAGAGAGAAACAGAGTATGAGCAAGGGAGGGGCAGCAAGAGGGAGACACAGAATCCAAAGCAGGCTCCAGGCTCCGAGATGTCAACACAGAGCCCGATGTGGGGCTCGAACTCACGAACTGTGAGATCATGTCCTGAGCCGAAGTTGGACACTTAACCAACTGAGCCACCCAGGTGCCCCTAATAATATTTCTAATAGCTGTAAAATTCTTCTATCGTATGGCTGAACCATAATTTATTGACCATTCTCCAATCAGTGCATGTTATGGCCCTTTGCAAATTATTTTGAATTACAAATAGTACGATGATAAATATTTCTAGACATGAATCTCAGTAAGAATTGGTGCATGGGGAAATAGACGTTGTCTTCACCATCAGGTGAAGTTTGGGCAAAAAAGTATAGCGAGTGGCATGCCTGGGATCATCTTCTCAGCCGTGTGTGCCATTTTCACTCAGGTTCCCTCACAAATCACAAACCTCAGATTGGAGCTGCCAATCTCTGACAGAAGGCGTGAGATGGTCAATTTCCATGTTATCTCCCCATGTGGGTGAGATAAAGATGTCTGAACCAAAGAGCATTTCATAGTTGAGTTCACCAGCCCTGTTCTTAGCCAAAGTGCACTTAAATCTAAATAAAAGAAGTGCCCTCCTCTCCCCAGCAAGTTCAAAACACATATTCCACTAGGAAAGTGACTTCAAATTCAAGAAAAATAATATAGATGACCCAAATCCCAAACTAAGTAACAGATTTCTTTTTCTAATGAAATCCATATACATGAGTCCCTGCTTGCCCATACTTGATAGAACATTCTTCATGATGTATATTACAGGTCCATTGACATTCAGCCATCTCTGAAATCAAGCTACCTTTTTAATTTTCCCTTTTCGCTGAAACAAAGAAAAACCAAAGCAGATCCTCCAATGGCCTGAAGCTTCTGTTCTGACATGCCAAAGGGATCTTTGTGACATCATTTTATGTGCTGCTCTGAGCACTGAGATAAGGGAAGTGGTGAGGGAAGATGCAGGGGGTCCTTTCCCACCAATGTCACCTGCTTCTTCTCTCCTATGTCCCAACCCAGCTGAGTTCCTGGTCTGAGGAAAGGACATCCGATTCCAGGATGAGGCAGAGAGCTTTGGTAACCTTTCTACTGTAAAATGTTCTGGTGTCGGTATTCTGGGTGCGACTACAGACTGCGTCTGTTTCAGGATCGTTCACGCCACTGTCCTGGAGGCCAAGTCCTGGCCGGACAGGTAATGCCTCTCTCACATAACCTTCCAGTCGGAATCCAACTAATGTTGAGGACTGTGGCCATTTCTAGTCCCGCCTTATATCCTGTGGAAGATTCAGAGCTGACTAGACTCGTGCAGGCATTCCAACTGAAAGATAAAGAGATTGGACAAGAAGAACAAATATTTCTCATCTTATGAGCTGGTTCGAATTGACTAGTGGTGATTTCCTGCAGTACTATCTGAAGGATATCAGCCCTTGTCCAGAGCATAAAAGAAAAAAAAAGTTTCAGAGTCACAGAGTGATGGGCCCAGAAAGAAAACCTAGCACCACTCAAAGCCCAGAACTGTGACCCTGAGGGTAGGCATTTCTTTGACTCATCTTGTAACCCCAGTGGCTGACACAGTGCCTGGCATGTGACGGACGTTGAGTGCATGATTGAATGAAGAAACAAATTCTGAAAGACTGACCGCAGGGCTTACATTAAGTTGTTACTGCTGGTACAAACAAAAGGAAATTCTCTGCAAAGAGAGAACATATTGCCAACACTTCATAGAGATCAAAAGGAACCTAAAAGGAAAGACACCTCACCAGGGATTGCTAAGGAGGCAAAGGACAGAAAGAACAGTGGAGATGCTGTCTCCCTTTCACTTCATGCCCAGCCAACAATATGGCTGAGTGTGGTTAACAGGGAAAGGCTGTATCCCATACCCACTGGTGAAAACATTCCTGGAGCAGAACCATCTGGACTAAATAGGTTCCTACAAAACTGATGGTGTCATCAGCCTAACCTTCCGCTTCCCACCCACTTCTTCTATTCTAGTGGAAACCAACTCCATTTTAGAGAGCTAAAGCATCAGTTTTCTTAACAACCGCCTCTGCAGTGAGAGCTTGAGTGTCTGACCCATTCTAGAAAGGGTTTCTCTTTAGTCAAAGTGTTTTGTCTACAGATGATCCCTTCAACCTTGGCCACCAACTTTTAACCCTGAGGAGATAATTCTAAGGATGCAGCCACTACAGGGAAGAGGGTAGAGGAGAAAAATGGGGAAAATACAGTCCCTGGTAATACTGTTGAATGACAGAAGTGACCTGGAATGCCCTAATGAAGAAATTTTTATTATGCATGATTTCAAAAGTGTATTATTTAAGCTACTTTCAGTTGGGTATTCTACTGCTTTCTGTTAAAAACATTCTATTGGATGTACCCAAGTTTCATGGCCACAGGGGGGCTGTGACAGGTATGACTCTAGGATCCAATTCACCTTTTGGAGCTGGTACCAGATCTTTAACACAAGGGATGGAAGTTTTTCCCTAGAAGCCCAGGGCAGCCATTGATACAGCCCAAGATTGGCCGGAACAGTGCATGTCCGGTTATGAATGACAAAGCCAGGTTGAGGAAAAGAAATTATTCTAGAAAGGAATCATCCTTAGAAAATTGAGAAGAAATTGAAATTTGCATCCTTCCCTACTTTCTGCCCCCCTAGGAGATTTTTCTTGAGGCTATGAAAAAAAAAAAAATCAAAGATCATCAAAGTAAAATAGATTACTTCTATTCTATTTATAGCTTATAGGTGGGAACGCCAACAGCACCGTTCACATCCTTACTTTCTTTTCTAATTACTACTTTTCTATGTGAGGATTATAACACAGAGTGTCACCAGCAATTCCCCCAGGCAAAAAATGAAAACATTTCAGTGGAGAATAAAGATCCTTAAAAAAAAAAAAAAAAAAAAAAAGAAAGGTAGTACAGTCACTCTGCAAAGGTGACTGATAGTAAAAAAGAAAGGAGGAGAGAACGGTGGAAGGAAGGCAGGAAGGAAGGAAGGAAAAAGGAAGGCAAGAGAGAGAATGGCAAGGAAGAAGGAAAGAAGGTAGAGAGAAAGAAAGATAGGGAAAGAATCTATTATTACAACAGATGTTCTAAATCCTTGAGTAAAGAAAGTGATGAAAAATAAATCTGATGCTCTGTCTAGTTGTGGTTCCCCCAGGATGATTTCACCACTGAAAAGACTAGAACAATCCATTCGTAGGAGGCAGTGTGAGACAATGGAAAGAGCACAGACTTTGAAGAAAGGACACTTGGATCCCAGCTATGCTAATTGCTATTTGCAAAACTCAGGCCTGAGGTCAGCAAACTACAGCCCACAGGTTGGTCCCATGTTTTTGTAAATAAAAGTTTTTTTTTTTTTTTTTAACACAGTTGCAATCATTTGTCTATATATTGTCTATGCAGCTTTTGAGCTACAGTGGCAGAGCTGAATGGTTGTACAGAGGCCATATGAATGCAAACCTAAAATATTTACTATTTTGCCCTTTAAGTAACATTTTGCCCACCTTTGCATTAAGGAATTGTCTAACCTCTTTAGTACTCAGTTTCTCCACGTGTAAAATGAAAGTAGGATTCAAAGCAGATTTGAGCTTACAGAAGAAACCATCAGTGAACTTGAACTTGAAGACAGATTCATAGAAATTTTCCAATCTGAAGAACAGAGAGAAGAAAAGATTAAAAAAAAATAGTCTCAGAAATCTGAGAGAAAACATCCAGAAAGACAACATACATGTAATGAGGGTTCCAGAAAAAGAGAGAGAAAAAAGCAGAAAAAACATTTGAAGAAATAATGATTGAAAAGTTCCCAAACTTGATTCTAAAAATATTAATCTACAGGGTTGCCTGGGGGCTCAATCAGTTAAACATCCGACTTCGTCTCAGGTCGTGATCTCATGGTTCGTGGGTTCAAGCCCTGCATCGGGCTCTGTGCTGACAACTCACAGCCTGGAGCCTGCTTCAGATTCTGTGTCACCGTCTCTCTCTCTCTCTGCCTCTCCCCCACTTGCACTCTGTATGTCTGTCTGTCTCTCAAAAATAAACGCTAAAAAAAATTTTAAATATTAACCTATAGATCCAAAGAGCCCAAAGAACCCCACATAGGATGATCATAAAGAAAGCCACACCCACATACACCACAAACTGCTAAAAATCAAAAAAGAAAAGAAAAGAAAAGAAGTGAAGAATAAAGTGATACATCGTGTGCAAGGGAACAATACAATTAATGTCTGACTTCACATCACACCAACAGAGGCCAGAAAGTAGTGAGACAACATATTTAAAGTGCAACAAATAAATAGCCTGTCCTTGTCAACCAAGAACTTTATATCCAGCAAAACTATTCTTCAAGAATACAAGCAAGATAAAGATATTTTGGGGTCAACAAAAGTTAAATGGATTTTTTCTCTCCTTGTCCTTCATGTTAAAAGAATATGACACCAAACTAACCTGAATCCACAGGAAGGAATGAATATATTTTTTCTCTTAGGCTTTTTATAACAACACAAGACTGTATAAAGCAATACTTATAACACTGTTGCTGCATTTGTAATATATATAAATGTACAATATATGACAATAATAGCATAGGGTTGGGGTGGGGATGTAGTGAGACAAAGTTGCTCTACTTTGCCAGAATTAAGTCGGTATTTACCTAGAGTGTGGGGCCACCGTGAGAAAATAACTAAAAAAATTGCCTACAGAACCAACAGAGGCACTAAAATGGCACACCAAAAATGTTTAACATGAAAGACGATTATAAAGAAGGCACAAAAGATTAACAAGTGAGTTCATATATGTAAGAACATATATGACATATATGTTGGCAGATAGGACATGCTACACAAGTGGGTCATCAGTGTTCTCGTAGCTGTTGTCATTCAACTCTAGGAGCAAAACGAGCTCACCCAGGAAGCTTTCAGGCTAGTAAATCACCAGGTGTGGAGAGCTAGAAGGGAGCTAGCAAGCATCTGGAGAAAACAGTATCACTACAGAAGCAGGAGGCTGGCTCTCTTGACGACTTCAGAATTCTTAAGAAAATGTAAGAATTGTTGTAAGATGGAAAGGGGTGGGGGGAAATGGCGATGACAGGGGCACTTGACCTAGCATAAACCTCAAGGTCATGGACCCAAAAGATGCCTTGGCATTTTAGCCCAGAAAGAGGACTCCCGCAAAGGTATCACATTCCAAACGGGCTCTTCCAAGGTTGTGTGAGTGACAAGAGCCAACTGAAGCTTGAGGCTGATGGTGTCAAGTTAATGAAAGACAAAGAAAAAGCAGAACCCCACCCACTGCTGCTCTGTAGGTGCCTTCCAAAGAAAGGCTCATTTATGGGCTCGACTATATGCTGAGACATCTCACTGAATCTTGAAATCCAGGAAGACAGAAACTAAAGCCTCCCACTGAACAATGAAAGGAGTTGCACCTTGCTCGGGGATTCACAGCACTTAAGACAAGTCCTGTCTTTTTTCCCTCTGTTACTGTCTCTGTCAAATAGAAGATCTCTGATCTAAAACTGTAAATGTGAGAGAGCTGAGCCAGCAGACCGAAGGGGCTATAAGGAGGTACTGGGTTGCCCTGCATGGGCACAGCCTCCTCACCCTGGGGAAGTCTCCCCAAGTGCGGAGAGAACCGATGCATTTATTTCTTACAGCTGCTGTATCGACACACCACAAACTGGGTGGCTCTTAACTGCAGCACTTCAACCCAGGATGGCCTCGTCTTAACTAATTACACCTGCCAAGACCCTATTTCCAAGTAAGATCACGTTCTAAGGTTCCGGGTGAACACAAATTTGGGAGAATACCATGCAATCCAGTACAGGTGTCACGTGCACACAAATGCCACAGGACACTTGTTGCACATAACAAGAAAGCTAGAGGGCGTGTGCAGGGTGAGGAAAGAAGACGATCAAATCTAGAGCCGGGGCTGGGAGGAGGCATTCCAAACATAAAGGAGGCAAAATGCAACTCTTCGAGACCCGTCCTGAGAACAAGAGGTGAGAGCACCATACAAGCCATGGAATCGTAGGGTTTCAAGAGGGAAGAAGTGGCAAATGTTGCAGAAAAGCCAAGCAATAAAACCCAAGCAGGCACCAGGAGATGCGGCAATTAAAGCTCATGACGTACTTGTTGCATGGTTTTAGCGGAACAATGGGAGTTCCATCGCTGCCTGATTGCAGCGACCTAAAGAAGGACATGAGGACTGGGGAGTGGCAAGCAGAGATTGGTCTGTGGAGCATGATCCACAGAGGATGGGGAAGGTAGGTCGTAGCTGAAAGGGGTGCGGAGTCATGTACTGTTTTGAAGATGAGAGACACTCACCCGTGGTAATATGCTGAGATCAAAGAGCCAGGCGTGATATATGGATTGTACAGTTTTCATGCATAAAATGAAGGGGAAATTGATGACTCAGGCAACCTGAGGTGGTGGCCAGGGGGAGGAATGACGACAGTGTGAAGAATAAGCCTTAGATAAGAAAAGAATCCCCTGAGACACGAAGAAGGAAGAATGCGTCCTGTTTAAAAGAGTGAAAGTTGCCACAGGAGATTAAGCTGACAGCCTGGATCATAATGATAATAACAGTGATGGTTTTGTTATTAGTATTTGCTGTGGGAAGGGGCCAGATCAAGGGCTGAAGCAAACAGAGAGGAAGCCAGCCAAGCATAAGGGCAGCAGAAGGTTGGGGACCTCAGATTTGCAGCCACGCCCACCTGCATTTCCTCCACATCGACTGCTCTGCCGAGGAGTTGATCTAAGCTCCAGCATTTGTGCCCCAAACCACCCCACAGGTACAGGGTAGACGATGTATTATGTTAGCAGTAGCCTGTGTGAAATTGACTTCAGAGTGTTGTAACTGAGCGGCTGCAAGTCTAAGTGCATGGTCTGTTCAAGATGGGGCTGCAAGTTCATGGTTCGTCACACCCCCTCTGCTCCAAACACATAAAAATGAGCAACAACATATCAAAAGAGAAATCCAGTAAAACACAGCTGGCCTCAGAAACAAACTAAACATCTCCACTGACCAGAAGCAGATGGGAACCAAAGCAACGGGTGGAACTGGAGCCTTGAGCCTCTTGGGTTCTGGGGTCTGAATCAGGCAGTGGAAGCTAAGAGGTCAGCTGCCTGGAGAAACAGGGACTAACGGGTTCCTGCCTGAGCCAGAAGTGGTGCCGTGGCTGAGAACTTGGGGGCAGCCCGCTGCCCGGGGCTGTGGCTGTGGCTTCATGGGCAATGGTGGCTCTAGTGCCCGGAGAGGATTAAGACTCAGCCCCAAGGCCAGGAACAGAAGTAACTGCTCACTGACTGGGAGGCTGGACCTGCTACCCCCTAAAATCCCAGGCAGGCAGAGCTCCCTTCCGGATGACTGCGGACGGGAGTGTGGTTCACTGTGGGGGCCTCTCAAACTCGCCGAACAGAGTGAAGTAAAAACAGCAAATGAAGGAATTGGCCTGTTTGAGCAACAGCAAGGAGGCCAGAGTGGAAGAGAGGAAATATGGGGACCGTGGCAGAAGATGAGGTTGAGGGGAAGCCAGGGGCCATGTTGTACAGGGCCCAGTAGACAGTGGTGTTTGGGAATGTGATCCCAACACAAAAATAACATGACTTACTTTGGGGTCTAGACAAGCTAATCATGAAGGTAATGTGGTAAAAATTTAAAGCCAGGTTATCCAGAAATTTTTTTAAATGGAGACCAAGGGTGGGGGAGGGGGGGTATTAGCCCTGCAAACATTACAATAGAAAGGCACAAGAAATAAAATAAGGTAATATTAATACATTAATAAGAAGATAGAGCAAGATAACAGGTCTAAAAGTCCAGAAATAGAACTCAATATAATTTTTTTTAATTTAGTATATGACAAAGTAGCACTTCAAATCTGGGGGAAAAATCTATAGACAGGGGCTGACTTCACTAAAACATAGATAGGCACCAATATTCCAAAGAAAAACAAGCACAAATATCAAAAGTTCATGGGGTGCCTGGATGGCTCAGTTAGTGGAGCAGTGGAGCATGCAAATCTTGATCTTGGGGGTCATGAGTTCAAGCCCCATGTTGGGGGTAAAGTTTACTTACTAAAAAAAATAAATAAATAAATAAACATAAATTGTTTAAAAATCAAGAGTTCACAAAAAGGAAAATCTAAGTGGCTCCTAAATACATAAAAAGACATTCAAAAGAAATGAAAAATAAAAACACATTAAGGGTTTTCATCTACAAGACTGGCAAAGATCCAATACATTGGATAATGTACCACATCGGTGAGCTTGCCAGTCATTCGCCTATTTTTCTCTCAAATCCATTGCCAACTCTTTCCTTCCTGGCTCGTTTTAATATGTACCATATCACCAAGAAGCATCTGGCAGGACGGCCTTCTGGAAGCTTGAGACTGTACAGTTGGGATACTGTCCCGACAGGATGCAGTACGTGGTCTGAACCAGAAACCCATATATATGTGGTTTCCCCCATGGTGCCCAGGAGCAGAGATAGAGGAATGACTTCTCACTATACCTGATGGCCCATCACAGAAAGCTTCCAGTCTTGCAACCCTGGGCTCTGCCCAATTAGGAGTATTGACTCCCAAGAGAGGAATGTGTCCACCAGCAACACAAGAATAGTTGCACAGAACTGGAAGTTGAGATTGCCATTGGGCTACTTAGAACCAATGGGCAGGGAAAGAGGTTATCAGATTGGTGGAGGGGAATAATCTCATTCAGAGGAAATAGGCTTTCTGATACACCATGGGTAGGGAAGGCTATGTCTGGAGCAGAAAGCAATCTCTTGGTGCCTTTTAGTACCACATGACCCGTAGTAAATGGAAGGCATTTTACTCAATAAAGGCGGGACTATTAAGAAATCAGACTCTTGGGGGAAAGAAAAGATTCCTGCCACTCTACCAGGTAAAGATTCCCCAAACAGCCACGTGTTGGCAGAGGACAAAGGGCATGTTGAACGGGTCATGGAAGGAGAAAGTCATAAACATCACCTGCAGCCTCGTGGCCAGCTACAGATATGAAGACTGAACAGCTGTGTCTGCCTTTGTAGGTATGTATTAGCTAACTTTTTTTTTCTTTTTCTTTCTCACTCCCTGATGATTATGTACGAGGGATGCCAATGGTACTTAAGTTCACAATCAGAAGAAACATCCAGACCTGAACATCTAGGCTTTTGAGACACCTGTGGTAAGTGAGGGGCTTTATACGTCCTCATCTGGGGGGAAGGGCTTGAGTGCTGGTACAAAGGATCATTGAGCTCTGTCACACTGCACAGGACATCATTGTCGCATGACCATTAAATATGGGCGGCTGGTGAGAACGGGACTGAGCACAAAAAGATTGGGCTGTGCCAGTCACTGGCCTGATTTGCTCTCAGAGCTGCTCCCCTTCTTTCTCTGCTCTGGTCTGTATTCATGGGAAAATGCATTTCCTAAGCTCTGGCTGAATCCGGGTCCTTTTCAGAAACGTGAGGCATTGGCAGGCGGTCTGGAAGGCAGTGGAAGGGAGAAGCCAGGGTATTTCTCCCCTTCCCTGGCTGCCCGGGGGTTATCTCTATCTGCGGGCAGCTACTTATCCTCCAGCTCTCTCCTGACAGCACGCCCCCTCCCATCCTCCCAGCTCCTGCTAGGCAGGCCTGTCATCCTTCCAGCTGCTTCCAAGGCCCGGCTCCTGGGGTCCAGTCACACTGCCTCCCTGCCAGGCCTCAAGGAGCTACAGGTTCCCGCCTCACCACCCCACGTTTGACTTCGCTCACTCTTCCATCTCTCAGCTCATCAGTACCATGTTTAAAATCCCAACAGAGGACTCTTTGCTGACTTGGTCCTCTTGGTCCTTGGTCCTTGGCTGATTTGGTGACGAAATGGGAAAACCAGCAGGTGGGCGTCAGAACGAGGTAGAACATTCTTTTCTGGCGGGAGCGTAAACTGACAAAATTCTGTGGAGGGTAATTGGGTGACATCTATAGATCCGTCAGGATTATGAAAGCATGCACCCTTTGTTCCAGCATTTCCACTTCTGGAAATTTCTTCTATACGTACACTCGCACGTATTTAAATAATGTTTGTACAAGATTATTCATCACAACGTTGTTTGTAAAGGATTTGGAAATTACCTAAAAATTCACTGATGGGAGATAAGTTCAACAGACCAGGATACATTCAAAAGTGAATCAACTGCAGTCACTCAACAGAATGAGGAAGTTCTTTATGTATGTTAAGGGTAGATCTCTGAGATCTGAAAAGGCAAGGTACAGAACAGTACATATAATGCCACCGTAAAATAAATAAATGTAGCTACTATATTTATTTGTATTCACAGTGATCTTACTTGGAAAAAACTAATAATTTTTTGGCTGCCTCTGAAGAGAGAATCTGGGAAGATGAGAAGGAGAGTTTTTACTGTTTCCTCTTTAGTATATTTAGAATTTGGTAATTTATGCTGGATTACATATTTAAAGAATACATAAAATTTAAACTAAAAAAAAAAACCCCGCATCTCTACACTACTTACAAGAGACATACCAAAAATACACACATGCACGCACAGAGAGAGAGAGAGAGAGAAATGTTGAAAATAAATGGATGGAAAATATATACTATGAAAAACTACATAAAAAACAAAAGAATGCTGGAGAATAAATCAGACAAAACAAAAATTAAGGCAAAAGCCTTAATATAGGGGCGAAGAATGACATTATATATAATTTAATGGGAAAAATCCACCAATTGCAAATATGTATATTCATGCCAATCTACCCACGTAAGAAGAAATTGATTGTGCCAATACAAGATTAGTAAGGGCGTAGACAATTAGAAGAATAAAACCAACAAATGTGAGCTAATAGACATAGAATCGTTCACCAACAAATGGAGACCACATTCTTTCCAAGCACAGAAGGCAGCATACACAGAAACTGACCATGACTACAGGGACAGAAGAAATCTCAGCATGTTTCAAAGAATCCATGTCATATAAGCCATCTTCTCTGACCACATGTTGATAAGAAATCAGCAATGAAAAGATTCTTTTATAATGTTTGGAAGTTTAAAAATCTGTTTTTAAAGTAAGTTGCACACCTAAGGAGAAATCACAGTAGAAATGACAAAATATTTGGAACGCACCAGCAATGGGTGGTACTAAATATCAAAACCCGTAGGAAGAATATTCAGAGGGAAATTGATAGTTTTGAATGCATCTATTTTAAAAAGGCAAGAAAGACTGAAATAAATGAATAGACCATTCACGTCTCAAAGCTAATACTTTTAAGTTTTTTTTAATTTATTTTTGAGAGAGAGGGAGAGAGAGTGCAAGCGGGGAGGGGCAGAGATAGAGGGGAACAGAGGATCGGAAGCGGCCTCTGCACGGACAGCAGAGAGCCCAATGTGCGGCTTAAACCCATGAACCATGAGATCATGACCTGTACTGAAGGCAGATGCTTAACTGACTGAGCCACCCAGGCACCCCAAAGCTAATACTTTTATAGAAAATGGAAGAAAGGATTCTGGGTTATGATATTTGAGCCCATGCACCTAATTATTCCCCCTCCAGAGGATCCACTATGAAAGTGCAGAGAAGGGACTGCTTACAAGGGCAAAAATGCACAAGCACAGGGAGACAGGAGAGGTGGGAATAGCAGTTAAGATGTGGATGCTGGAACACAGGTGGATAATGAGAAAGGACTCTGCAGACCAGCCTCAGCCCAAATCTTCCACTGGCCGTGGGGGGAGCTGTGAGCAAGGCTGGTTCACAGGCCAGCACCCTCATGGGCTCAGACACTGGCAGCACCAGGTCCTTGGACTTGGGAAGAAAGGGGACTACATTAAGGAGGATTTGGTGAAAGCTGTTTGGGAATAAGTTAACTCTTAGAGCCCCTCCTCTTCTCCACACTGCAGATGACCAGGCAGGTGGTTGACCAGAAAGTCTTCTCGGCTGGGGGCCACTGAGACACAGTGGAAGGCATGGGTATTTGGGATGGTCTGAATGTCTGTGTCCCTCCCAAAATTCATATGTTGAACCCGAACCCCCAAGGTGATGGTATTAGGAAGTGGGGCCTCTGGGACTTGATGAGGTAATGAGGGCAGAGCCTCAGATCGAGTCCTGAGAGAGCTCCGCCCTTTCCACCATGAGACATCACAGCAAGAAGATGAGGAGCCAAGCACTCATCAGACACTGAATCTTCTGGTACCTTGATGTTGAACCTCCCAGCCTCCGGAACCGTGAGATAATGTTTGCTGTTTATAAACCTCCCGGTTTATGGTGATTTTGTTATAGCAGCTGGGAGGGAATGATCCAGTCTCCTGCCCCAAAAAGAGAGATAAAGTGACCTATGGAACTGAACACTGAGGTCCCAGCCCTCTTTTGCCACTTGGTAAACACAGGCAATTCTAAAACTTTTTTCCAAGAAAGGCACCTGGGTGGCTCAGTCAGTTCAGCATCTGACTCGTGATTTCACTCAGGTCATGATCTCACGGTTCGTGAAATCAAGCCCAGCATCAGGCTCTGTGCTAACAGTGCAGTCTGCTTGGGACTCTCTCTCTCCTCTCTCTCTCTCTCTCTCTCCCCCTCCCCCCTCGCATTCTCATTCTTACTCTCTCTCTCTCTTTCTCAAAATAAAGAAATAAACGTTTTAAAAAATAAAAAATAAATAAAACTTTTCTCTAGGGAGCCTGACAGTCTGAGAGGACCTCGGTGTTTCTCCAACAGCCCCCCTAGATCACTCTGCAGTGAAGATAAACGCTGACCAGCTTCACTATTCTCTCAATACTTCCAACCAGCTTTTAGATCTCTACTGTTAAATATGAGCAGGTACCCAGGATCACGTCCTCCCAAAGGGATTCATAAACTCTCAAGCAATCTGAAGCCCGCGCATAACTTGAAGATTCTATTTAGCCTGTCTTCTCTGGCAGGGGAAATACTGCTCTTTCTTTGCATGGCTGGCTTTGGACTGGCTACCCAGTTTTGGAAAATCTGCTTTTGAACTGTCCTGAACTGGGATGTGTACAGGTGGGAAAACTCTAGTGAAACCGAGTGGTGTCTCTCTGGGAGAACCAATAAAATGAGGTAGATGAGTGCCATAGAGGACCGGCCTGGCTGGTCTCCATTTGCACCACCGACAGATCCCTTCGCCGCCCTGCTCTGACCCCTGGGGAGGCGATCCCATACGCTGAGGCACCAGCCCTCTGGCTGATGTCCTCTGACCTCCTTTGGGATTTGACCAACAGGAAGTAATGGCCAAAGAACAGAAGGCCTGAGAAGAGAGAGAAGGAGGTTATTCCCACACCCCCTCCCACTCTGGCACTCCTCTGTCAGGGGCTACGTCTGTCTATACCGTGATTCTTGTGGGTGGCCCCTCTTCCTCAGCTCCAGGAATCACCCAGTCTCCTCTAACACCATCCCCTATCCTTGCACCTTGAGGCAGAACCGGATCAGGAGGGAAAAGGGGTGTTATGCAAAGAAAATGTTCTGGGGCAACTGGCAAGCCTTATGAAAAATATAATAAAATTAAATCCCTGCACCACACACACACACAACTCAATTCCAGGTCAATTAGAAACCTAAATTAAGGTTGGCAGGCCCATAACACTTAATGAAGAAAATATAGAATAATAGATTTATGACCTCTGGTGGGTAGTAGGAAGACTTCCTTAAAAAGACAGGAAAAAAAAAAAAAGAGGGCAAACCTTTTACAACACATTTAATGACATTAAGTTGAAATCTTTGTGTTCATCAAAAGACACATAAACAAAGTTAGAGACAAGGCACAGTCTGGGAAAAGATATTTGCAACATTTAAAGCTAACAGAGGATTATGTTCAAAATTTATAAAGGATTCCTACAAATGAATAAGAAAAAAGACAAACATATCCAGGGCAAAAGAGGCGAAGTACAGAAAGAGGCAAACCACAGAAGAAGAACACTGAAAATAAACATATGGAAAACATATTCGCCAGCACTGATAATTAGGGAAATGCAAATTAAATTTTTTTTTTGAAGTTTATTCATTTTTAAGAGAGACAGAATGTGAGTGGGGGAGGGGCAGAGACAGAGGAAGACCCAGAAGCTGAATCCAGGCTCCTCCAAGCTGTCAGCGCAGAGCCCTACACGGGGTTTGAACTCACAAACGGTGAGATCTTGACCTGAGCCAAAGTTGGAAGCCCAACCCACTGAGCCACCCAAGTGCCCCAAGGGAAATGCAAATTAAAACAACCCTGAGATACCCTCAGATTGGTGAAGAATGTGAATGTGAAAGAAATAAGCCATGGAGCCATGAAAACGTGGAGGAACCTCAAAGGCTCATCACTAAGTGAAAGAAGCCACCTTGGAAGGCTACATGTTGTATGACTCCAGCGACATGACCTTCCGGAAAAGGCAAAACTATGGAGACAATAAAAAGATCAGTGATTTTCAGGGGTGGGGGATGGGAGATGCGGAGGCAGAGCACAGAGGATTTTTTAGGGCAGTGCAAATATGCTGTATGATATCATAATCCTGGACATTTTTCCTTACCTGTTTGTCCCAGAGAGTGTGCAACACTGAGTGAACCCTCAGGTATTTGGGTCATTATGAGGTGTCAGCGTAAAAAATATACCATTTTGGTGAGTGATGTTGATAATGGGGAAGGCTATGCATGCGTAGGGGCAGGAGGTATATGGGAAATCTCTGACCTTCCTCTTAGTTTTGTTGTAAACCTAAAACTGCCCTAAAGAAAATTAGTCTTGGGGCGCCTGGGTGGCGCAGTCGGTTAAGCGTCCGACTTCAGCCAGGTCACGATCTAGCGGTCCGTGAGTTCGAGCCCCGCGTCAGGCTCTGGGCTGATGGCTCAGAGCCTGGAGCCTGTTTCCGATTCTGTGTCTCCCTCTCTCTCTGCCCCTCCCCCGTTCATGCTCTGTCTCTCTCTGTCCCAAAAATAAATAAACGTTGAAAAAAAATTTTTTTTTTAAATAAAAAAAAAGAAAATTAGTCTTAAGAAATGGTAATATGGGGGTACCCGGGTGGCCCAGTTAGGTAAGCGCCCGACTCTTGCTTTTGGCTCAGGTCCTGATCTCACGGTTTTGTGAGTTCAAGCCCCATGTCAGGCTCTGCACTGGCAGAACCGATCCTGGTTGGGGTTCTCTGTCTCCCTCTCTCTCTGCCCCTCCCTCACTCATGCTGTCTCTGTCTCTCTGTAAACTTCACAAAATTTTTAAAAAAAGAAATGTTGATGGGGTAACACCAACATTTGGTTAGATTGCGGAGAAACGGGACCTCGTACGCGTACTCACAGATGTGTATTTGGCAATATTCGTAGATCCAGCAATCCCAAGAGGTGTATATGCTGGAAAAAAAATGTTTCATCTGCAAACTAGGGAAAAGGCACTAGAAGATGTATTGCAGCGTTTTGTAAAAGGCAAAGGAAACAGCATAAATATCAGATGGAGAATGGATACACAAATTACACTATATTCATAAAATGCAATTCTATTTAACAGTATAACAAAAAATGCAGCAACACGGAACAATCTCCAAAAAACAAAACGCTAGATGAAAACCAAGTTAGAAAAGGATCTACCAACTGACAACATGTATGTAAAGTTTTAAAATGTGCAAAACACCACTGTAAATTTTTAAGAATATATGCATGTATAGTAACAGCGTAAAAAAAGAAAAAAGAAAAAAAAACACGCACATACAATTGAAACCTACAAAACTTGGGATAATGATTACCTCCGGGGAGGGAGAGTGTGAGTCAGGAAGCCAGGGAGTAGGGGAGGGATATGAAATGGGATTCCCAGGAGACACCAAGTGTGGCTCTTAAGATTTTATGGCAAAAAAAAAAAATAAATAAATTAAAAAGCTTTCAACGGAGTTGGGAAGCAGGTACATAAGCATTTGTGATTTTTGTATTTTTTTGTAGGTTTGAAATATTTCGTGATGAAAATATTTAAACCTACTATGATCTTAAAGGGTGCTAATAGAAACGTGGCACCAGAGTAGTGGAAAGAAGGCTCCCACTCTAAGCTGTATTAGGCAGGTTCCTTAGGAAGTACCATGTGCGTACTTGGACCACAGACGAACAGGTGGTTGGCTAGTAAGTAAGCAGTGACCAAGACCTGTCAACAAACACAAACTAGGTCGGGGGAAAAAAAAAAGCAAAAACAGAAGGATGCACCTGGGATGGTTAGCCCGGAGTCAAAAGACTTTCTGACATTTTACAAGCAGTGGGGCATGCCAGCCGCCCATGGAATGTCATCCTAGAAAGTGGCAGCTGGCCAGCGACCACTTTGTATTCCACAAAGGATACAAGTTCAGATGAGAGACAAATGCTGTTCGGTTCTCGGCCTCACCCTCATTGCAGGGCAGATCTGGCAATCCAGATTCATCGTGAAAAGAATCACCACGTAAAGCTGCACAGAGTCAAGCCTTCTGTGCCTTGCCAGAAAGGCACAGATGCCCTGACTGCCCTGTGGTCCTAAAGCAGATCCCCTGAAAGGCACAGCAGCCCAGGAGCAAACTCAGGGTATCTTGTGGCCGTTCAGATCATCAGTCTTGGTCTTGGCCTGAGCCCTGGAGTGCTGTGTCTAAGTGATTAGATGCAGTGATCTATTTACATTCATTGAGCTAACCAATAAATGGGCAAAGAGCTCGTTTGTGACACTAAGTACAGCTTTGTCTCTACCGCGCACCATCAACAACAAGCTTCCAATCATTTCTATTCCATTAAACATTGCAAATTAGAGTCCAAGGAGGAGGCTAATTTCCAATCAAACAGAAGAACCAAGGGGACCCAAATCTGTTCTCGTTTTTGCCCAGATGGCCATGTAGGCACACACTCACAAGCCAACTCGCCCACTTCAAAATATAACAGAGCAAACACACAAAAATAAACAAGTGACTAGATCCTGTGTCATGTGCTCTTTTGCTTTTATTAAAGGCATCCATTTTTGGAAGCAACTCAAGGGACAGGCTTTGGATGCTCCAATATTTTGCAGAAAAGGCACAGATATTTTAAATGGGTTTGCTTCCTGACTCAGACCTCTTGCATGGGTGCTAGAAGGTTGTGCCACAATTGCCCAGGCAGCCTTGAAGTGTGCTACAATCTTCCGTTTGAGCTGATATTACACTCGGCCAAATGAGAGCAGTACATCCACATTTCAGACCAATTTATTCTACTTGAATATAATGTGTCTCATTAATCTCTTCCATCTGTTGTTTATGTGCATGAACAATTCTAGTGGGAAATATAAAGGACTGACACAGGATTTACTACTTGGGCCTCTGAGTCCAGCTTTCATTTGTAAGGAGTTACTATTCTTGCAGATGGGTCACAGATATCTCAGAACTGGCTCTCCCCCAGCCCCAGTGACATTGTGAGAACTTCCCCGTCTGCCCGGGCAGCGTTCCCATGGCTGGTGCCACACAGATGCTCATGTGTCAACCTATCCTGGTATCATCAGAAGTCAAAGGCAGAATAGGATCTCCCAGACAGGAAGAGAGGTCCGCCAACTCTGTTATTCAGGCGTTTTTCCTCTGCCTTCTGCTACTGCTGCTTTCTGATCGATTTGTTGCCCAGTACACCTTCCCCCAGGCTCCGGACAGGACAGACAAAAGTCAATGTCCGTTGGTTTTCTACTTGGTAACAGTGCAATTGAAAGTGCTCATGTGAGAAGACTCTGACGTTAAATTGGCTCCACTGAGGATTGGGGATTACTGCCTATGCAGCTTCCAATCCCCACATCACCAAGGATAATCAACATCTTGGAGGGAAAATTAACACCTTATGAAAAGCCAATCTGAAAACCCCTAGTATAATTAGATGAGGCTAGCTAAGTGTGTTCGTTAGTTCAACACATTTCTGAGGGTCTGATAGGCACCATGCTTTGTGCCGGACCCTGGAGCACTCAGTGGTATGTGAGACAGACGATCCCTACTTGCCTGAAGCATTCAGTGTGTTGTGTGCCCATTCCCCAAATTCAGATGTCAGAGTCCTAATCTCCAGTACCTCAGAATGTGACCTGATTTGGAGACAGAGTCATTACAGAGGTAACCAAGTTAAAATGAAGTCATTAGAGTGGACCTTAATCTGATATGACCAATGTCCTTATAAAAAGGGGAAATATGGAGACAGACACACACATGGGGAGGACACCTGGCAGACATGAAGGCAGAGATCAGGGTGATGCTTCTATAAGCCAAGGAGTCCTGAAAATCGCCAGGAAACCATTAGAGAGTAGGCAAGAGGCATAGAAATATTTTCTCACCTGGGCCTTAGAGGGAACCAGTTCTTCCAACACCTCGATCTTGGACTTCTAGCTTCCATAACATGAAGGGATGCGTTTCTGTTGGTTAAGCTGCCTAGTTTGTGGTACTATGTTCCAGCAGCCCTAAGAAACCAAATATGTATGCCTTCCACAAAATAATGTCACCTAAAAGGGAAGAATTCATGAAAAATTAGAAAAAGCTTTCCTGATTTTCCTTCAACCAGCTGAGGGATCCAGCTTCCAATAAACAAAGCTGACCTCCATCACTCCCAATGGCAACAACCATTCCCAGCGATGCATGACCAGCCGCCTCTGATGGAACGAGGGCCACAATAAGTGAGGGCTCCTTGGGGGCCTGTAGATAGGACCTTAAGGGCCAGTGGAATAAGAAATAATAATAAAAAGAAAAAAACTCTCCAAAATTTGTCTGAGGGTTCCAGGATTATCCTGTCACTTTATCTGTCTCAAAAACTTCTGGGATGTACTGGCTGGCTTCAAAGATATAAAATTTCTAAATCGCTATTTTTAACCTGGGTTCTAATCCCATTTTATGCTTCGGTCAACTCTGACCTCAGGCAAATCTTGTCTCCTCTCTGAAACTCAGTGCCCCCATTGGTAGAGCAGGAATCTAGACTACAAGATACATAGATTCTCCCTTTAAATTCAGTTGCTGTGCAATTTGCCCCTCACTAGTATTGGGTAGTCTATGAAAGTAATGATGATGATGATGATAAATGTGAGGGCTTCTTTTACCAAGTTTTGTTCTATGAAGTTTTTATAAATTAATGAATTTAGTCCATGAAACTCTTCTGGAAGAAAAATAAAAGGAAATAGCTCTTGGTCATTCTCCTATTTCTCCACATACCCAGACTCAGTGGAATAAAAAAAGTTGTCACAAGGAAGCAAGTGAGTGTCTCAACAGTGTGTGAAATGGTTCCTAACCTTTAGAGCACCAGATGAAATGGCTTGGTCTGCCTTGCATGCTAGACATGGGGCCTGAAGTCAGCCAGAGACGCCACATCCCGGGCAAACAACCCGACACAACAAGTGGGCCTGTGTAGCCTATTAGCAAACTCTCATAAGCAATTATACAGAGACCGCTGGCCAAAAAGCCATTGACGGAGAAGCGAATTCAGTGTGTGATGAAACCATTGCTAAGAATTCCACCTAATCTAGAAACACGTTCCATGAAAAATAACTCCTCTCAGGAAGAGGCTAAAGTCCAGTACATTGTTGAGGCTTCTAGGTACTGCTAAGGGTCAATACTTTTGTCTGGAAACCAGAAGCAGTGGGGCCGGCCTGGAGGAGGAGGTCACTGGGGCCACCTCTCCCCTTGCGAAGCAGGACAATAGGACAAGATGACCAGGCACACTCTGTGGTGGCCACCTGCTACCTGGAAACAATTTACGAGCCCTAAAAGAACACTTCTTGGAACTCTCTGTTGCAAAGACAGGGAAGGATATGATGAAAATTTGTGGGCTTAGTTCAGCCTCTTTTAATGCCTTCTTTGTAACTAGAGGATTTTTAAAAATTATACAAGTGAAAGCACTTTGAAAAGTGAATTAAAAGATTTTTTAGGGGAGCCTGGGTGGCTCAGTCAGTTGAGCATCCGACTCTTGAATTCGGCTCAGGTCATGTTCCCAGGGTTGTGGGATCGAGCCCCCCACAGGGCTTTGCGCTGAGTGTGGAGCCTGCTTGGGATTCTCTCAATCTCTCTGTCTCTCTGCCCCTCCCCTCTCTGCTTGTGCTCTATAAATAAGTAAATAAATAAATAATATTTTAAAAATATTCTTTAAAAATAACACCACAACTTAAAAGACAAATCACTGATTAAATTTGAATCAATCATCCACCATTAAATCTGACACCATTTAGTCATCTCTATAGATCAGTGACTTTGTCTTAAACCATCATCCTATAAGGAACTTCTGAGTAGAGGAGCAATCAAAACTATAGATTCATATCTATATGAATAATCCATATGAGTATATTGAACTAGAAGGAATCTTCTAGAATATCTGATCTAACTCCCTATCTTTTTATTGAGAATACCGAGGTGCGGAAAGAAATAAAGTAATGTGCCCAAGATCACGTAGCTAGTTAGAGACAGAGCTAAAAGGAAACCCACAGCTTCTGACACTGGGTGAACCAGGACTCAGCGTTACCCCCACCACCTCCTAGATGCCCTCAGATCCTTCCCTGCACTCACCTCAGTGACTCACCACTGGCCTGGTTCTTCATTTCTATCTCTTGCGTGTGAAGGTTGGGGGGCTGACCATCTGTAAAATAGAAGCGTCTTTAGAATTATATTTTTGAATATCTAGAAACATCATTTTAAGTAACTGGGCTTATAGCCAGAATTTTCCACCGAGTGCTACCACCAAATAACTTGAATCTCATTTGCCAGACTTTCTTCCCTAATCTCCCTTCCCCTGTCCTCTATTAACAAAACAAAACAAAACAAAACAAAACCAAACAGAACATCAGGAAGAAGGAACAAGGAAGAGGCTCTCCATAACTGCAAGAATGCAGAACTGGTCCCTGGTTCCTCAAGGCCTGGCTGAAGCCAGGGGGAGGCTGAGAACAGTTTTCAGGAAATGGGCCCCTCTAGAGGGTTCCCAGAGTGACAAGCAGCCATACTGGGTGTAGACTGAAGAGCTAGCTTTTGTAGGGAAGTCGCTCAGGTGAATGAAGTTCGATGGGAAACAAGTTGGGGAAGCTTTAAGCCATGGCTTCCTGCACAGGACCCTCGGCCCTTAGCACTTTGGTGCTTAATGTTCTCAGCTTCAGCCGTGGACACACGATCCCACAATCCATGACATACTCATCTGTAACTGTGGGGAGACACCAGTTTGAATCACATGCTTTGAGGGGACTGTGAAGAAGTCAGCCCCTTGGCTAAAGCATGGGCCTAGCTCAGTATCCAACTTTCCTACTTCACTGGCCGTGATTCTTTTTCTTCTGACACCAGCTTCTGACATGACAGCGTATGCTAGAATGGTATTGTATATGTGAGGATTTCCAGAGCTCTAGTGTTTTTCCAAACCATCAAAGATCTGCTCTGCAAGACCTGTCTGTGGAATCCCTCAGAGATATTCATTTGGCCCACGGCTGAAGACTGAAGAACAATCCTTTGATCAACTTGCCCTGAAATTCTTTTTTGTTTGTTTGTTTACAAATTTGATTTGTTCGTTTGTTTGTTGAGGGGGGGCACAAATGAGCAAGGACAGAGAGAGAGAGAGAGAATCCCATGAAGGGGGGAGAGAGAGAGAAAGAGAGAGGGAGAGGGAGGGGGAGAGAGAAAGAGAGAGAGAGAAGCAGGGCTCACCCAAAGCAGGACACAACCTCCCCTGATATGGGACTCAAACTCATGAACTGTGCGATCATGACCTGAGCCGAAGTCATACGCTTAACCGACTAAGCCACCCAGGTTCTCTCCTTGCCCTGAAATTCTTCCATCATTCTCTTGGCAGTTTACCTGCCATCTCCTCTTAGTCTTCAGCCCTATTCCTTCTCCTTCATTATGGCTCTTTTCCCTTGCTTGTCTAACCTGTAGGGTCTTTCCGTGCCTCACTAGGGTAGTGGTGGACCTCCGCTTTCCAGAGCAGAGGTTCAGACGCAGTGTGCATGTAGAGCTGATAGTCTGTTGCATCTTCTAGTACCCTGCTCGCTGCTTTCATCAGCTAGAAGAACCCTAGGGGAAAACTGCATGTCCACGGATAGGGGTCAGATAACCACAGACATGTTCAGCAAGTTGGCAAGAGATGAACAGAAACGAAACTGCACAAGGAGAACTCAAGGAAGCCTCTAGCCTCAGGGAAGGTGGCGGCCAGTGTTGACTCAACAGCTGAGTAAGAGGTGGAGGGAAGTGGTCCCTGGAACAACACGGGGACTGTTTCCTGGGATCCTTTGCCCATTCCACCACTCCAACAGCTTTTGTGGAAGACAGAGGCAGAGAAGCCCTGTCCCTATGTATTTTGCAGAAGAACAGTAAATATCAGCAGTCTGGAATGTAGCAGCAGGCGGGGCACTGAGCAGAAGTCTGGGGTAAGGGAGCTCTCGTGCTGGGTGTGCCCGTCAGCTGGAATGGCAGACCCGGGGAGAACCGTGGGGTGGGCGGCCCCCCTCGGGTGGCCCTGAGGGGTCTGCAGGAAACAGTCCCTACAGATCAGTGAGCAGGTCTGCAGCCACAGTAGCCCCAGAGGGTCCCAAGGGGCGATCTGCCAAGAGACCAACACAGCGTGGTGAGATGAAAATCTGCCAAGAGGATCATTTAGATTGAAGACCTCCAGTGAACTCAGACATTCTACCGAACGGAGGAGATTGACATGGAAAGGGGCCTCGGGTCCCGCAGTCAAGAAAGTGGAAAGATCCAGCCACATTTGGGCCTGCGTAGGCATGTGATCTTACCTTTCTTGAGAGTCATAAGGTTGGACAACATGAAGTTTAACAACACAAAGAGTTTGTAGACAGCTCTGGACAATTCACAGAAGAGGGGTCTCTTCATTTCTCTGTGAACCACTGTGCATGATTTGGCATAGATACAGACATAAAAGAAGTAAATCATAAGAACCAAGCAGGCATGTGAACCCACCATGGGAAATGCAGTTTGCTACAGGACAGGGAGGTACAGAAATCATCCTACCAAGAGGAATTCTAAATCGTGTGATGTATGGTGTGCACGCTTTTATTTCTTCTTATTCAAATGAGCAGCATTTTTTGTGTATATGTGGACTCAGATTATTGGGCCTCTACCTTGGCCTCTAGTTTACCCAAGTTCAATGCACCCTGGTGTGGACCTCCAAAGATTGCCAAAAATTGCCCTGAAGACTTTGGACAACGATATCACCTTAGTGCTCTACATTTAGCATGCTTCCTTTCCACTGACTCAGTAGAGCCCTGTCCTACATTCTGGGACAAGAATGCTAACTCTTCTCTGCAGGAAGGCTCTGAGGATTGAGGGGGCTTTCTTTGTGTGGGCCATAAAAATCATTAGTACTTATTGTTAAAAAAAACCAACAACTTAGATTATAGAAATGCATAAAAGTAAAATATAAAAAGTTCTTTATTTTCCAACAGAACTTACTCCCATGCAGACGATCCAGACTCCCCAAAATAGACTCTGTGAAGAGGCTGGGGTACGTGTTTTATTTTCCAAGTATATTGAAGAACCCCTCCCCGCCCCCACGGACACACACACACACACACACACACACACACGCATACACACACACACCAAGAAATGTAATCATACCACCCATAGTATAGGCATTTTGCTATTTCAATCGATACTCTGTCTTGAACACCTTTCCTGCCAGCACTTACAGATTTCCCTTATTATAGTTTTTAATAGCTGCATGGTTAGTCCGTTCTATATATGAACCATCTTTATTTAATCCATCTTTTATTCATAGACATTTAAGTTATTTTGAGTTTTTTGCTTTTGCAAAGAATGCTACAAAACTATCCTCATGCAGATATCCGTGCACGGTTGCATGGTTTATTTCTAAAGGTAAATTTCTTGAAGTAAAATCGCCAGATCAGGGGTGTATGTGTGTTTTGTATTTTAATGAATATTTTCAAAGGTTGTACCAGCCTATCCTCCCAGAGAGATGGTGTTTGTGGATGTGGAGTGTGTTATTGCTCCAGGTCTTGAGAGATCCCTATCTTGCCTATTAGGCTTGGAAGTAAAATCCTGGGGTGCCTGGGGGATTCAGTTGGTTAAGCGTTCCACTTCGGCTCAGGTCATATCTCGTGGTTTATGAGTTCGAGCCCCGAGTCAGGCTCTGTGCTGACAGCTCCGAGCCTGGAGCCTGCTTCAGATTCCGTGTCTCCTCTCTCTCTGCCCCTCCCCCTACTCTCAAAAATAAAAACATCAAAAAAAATTTTTTTAAGGAAGTAAAATCCTGGGCTTCCATTTTGACTAAAAGAGCTCTCTGGTGCTCTTGGCCATTAGAAATTCAGCAAGTTCACAGTTCCACCAGTTTATTTATGGACAAGGTGGTCTTCAGCAGTTACGGGGGAGGTGCTGTTTCAGAACCACAGAAGGTTGGCACAATAGGGTCCCCAGGGAGATGGTTGCAATCGACCTCCTCCTTTGACAGATGAGCAAATGGAGCTGTGGGCGGATGCTGTCTCTGGGTGTGCATCACCCTGTCCCCATCCTTCTGTGAGATGTGGGTGTTCATCAGTCATCCAGAACTTCTGGGTCTTTCTAATGCAACCTCGGTACGGGGTGGGAGGGGACCTGCTTGTGGACGTTTGGCCGGCCACCAAGGCTGTGAGAGGTGTTCACGCGATGTACGTCATCCCAGCGTAAATATGTGGTACCTGCACGGGGCTGGACAAAATGATGACACTGTGTTTGTTGAACAACAGATTGAGGTATAAATCTACCTCTCGTGGCATGACTCACTCTTCAGCATGTGATCTGTGGGAGCATCCCTCTCCATCCCAGCCTTCCTACTTCAGCCGTTAGAGTCAGAACTCCCTCCCTGTCAGTATGTCTACCCAATTTCCCACCTCTCTGTCTCCTCACCAGAAGAAGAAGCCTGGCTCCTCTGAGTGGTCGGACTGGCAAGAAGGAAGGGCCACCCCTGGGTCCTGTCCCAGAAGAGGTGTGCCTGGAGCGCCACCCCCCCAGGCTGCCTTGTCAGGTGTGTGGGTGCACACCTTGCAGGAGGCGCCTGACCCGGTCCAGCTCTGACTATGTGCCCACACGCGTCTGAGGATAGATGGGCAAACGGATTCAGTATCTCTGTGGCCCTAGTTCTAGGCTGACTCAGTCTGGCTAATCAGAGGATATTTTCATCAGACTTCTGTTTTGATCTTTTGATTGATACAGAACTCACAGGAAGAAAGGGGTTTTATTCATTGGCTGTCTTAAAACCATAACATTCACCCTCAAAGGCTGTGAGTTTGAGGACAGGGGAGATAGACCCAGTGACTCACCTAACAAATGCTCAAAGGCTTTCCGTGTGCAGAAGCTGGCGGGCCACGGGACCCTCGTTCCTTTTTCCCTCAAGGAACAGGGATCCGGTTGGACTGGGTCTCTCAAGTATATTCAGTAAGGCAATGCCCTTTTTTACCAGACTGATAGGATTGGGATCCAGGAACCTTCTGGAACTTCAACAGGCTGGTTAGCAAGGGTGCAGAGGTGCGTGCAAAGCTGAATTGCACAGAAGAATTGTGAGACCACGTACGCACGTGTGCGCACGCGCGCGCACACACACACGTGGGGTGGGGGTGGGGCAATTAGAAAATAATTAAAAATATAACGGAGCTACATCTCTCAAATCGTTAGGAATGTTCCCGATACGTTGTCAAGGGAAGAAAACCAAAAAACAAGTTGCAGACTAATGCATTTACTTTAATTATATTTAAGTAAAAACAAACCAGAAAAGAATCTATCTCTATGTAAATATGCATTTGCATCTGTTTGAATGAGCAAGGGAAAATCGTGGAAAGTAGATAGCAGGTGTTAGTGCTGGTAGCTCAAGAGGATGGGCTTGGCGAGGAGGCCAAAAGAGAGGGCTCGCTTTCATTTTATAAATCTTTGTACCATTGCCATTGTTACAATAAACTTGTCTTAACTTTTGTATCAAAAACCGTCAGGAGAGGAAATTAGATGAAAAGGAAAAGGGAAATGTTAGTTCCAAATTCGCATATTTCTCTGTGTTTGGGGGGAAGGGAGAGAGAAAGGGGGAAGCAACGGATAGAATAGTGTATATCATATGATCTATTTATGTCAACGAAAATGATTCATTCACACATATGCTAGTATTGCATCAAAATATCTTTCAGTACAGTTTGAAATATTTGTCGTGGGCATGCGATTCCTTCATTTGTCAAAAAAACTTAATTATATTTGTGAATAATTTATAATACAAGGAGAAAATGCTGGTGATGTATTAAACAAAAGAGCAGTATATCAACCTGCTTACATATTAAAATTTCAATAGTAAGGGAACAGTCAGGGGAAATGTACAGACAAAAGACTGGGTGAAAAAGTGCCATAATGTCAACAGTGACGGTTAAATTATAGGTGGCATTTGCTAAAATTAAAAACAGGTCCTGTGGGCATGACTTCACCTCTGATGCTTAGGGTTGGGAAAGATCTGGCCTGGTTGCGGATAGACAGCGGATTCTAGGACCACAGCACCTTCCTGGTACCCCTTGGGGGTCCTGCATAACGCCCTCAGTGTCAGCTAGGACATGGGAGGGATCGTGCAAGAAACAAAGCAGCCAGCACAGAGAGAAAAGCAGCTGCCAGCCCTCACCCCGGTGACAGGGTCAGTACACTTTTCTCTGACTACAGACAATATTATGAAAGATGGGGGGAAAAACTTCATTGGTTTGAGTAGAAGTGAAGAATGTTCTATGTTAAACAGCAGCCTTTTACTAGAAAGACTCAGAACACAGACTCTGGAGTTAGACTGCTTGGATTCGAATTCCAGCTCTGCAAACTGGGTCAGGTGCACGCTTCTTCACTTCTCCATGCCTTGACGTTTTCATCTACAAAACGGGAAACATAAAAATAATAGTATATGCCCCATAGGGTCCTCATGAAGAGTCAACAAGTTAAAAGATATAAAAATCTTAGAATAATACTTTGAACATAGTACTATATAAGTGTTTGCTATTGTTACTAACAATATTATTCCTTACATATTTAGAAAATGGTGGCACTAATTCTTGATCTGTGGTCATTGCTTTAATAATTTTTACAATTTATTGGAGGTCAAAGTTGTGTCTGGAAAATACATGGATCTCTCAAGGCGCCTGGCTGTCTCAGTTAGAAGAGTATGCAACTCCTTTTTTTGTGTGTGTGTGTGTGTTTTTGTAAGAGAGAGACAGAGACAGAGTGTGAGCTGGGGAGGGACAGAGAGAGAGGCAGACACAGAATCCGAAGCAGGCTCCAGGCTCTGAGCTGTCAGCACAGAGCCCAATGCAGGGCTCGAACCCACAGTGGTGAGATCATGACCTGAGCCGAGGTCGGGTGCCCAAGCGACCGAGCCACCCAGGTGCCACTGCCTCCCGTGCAACTCTTGATCTCAGAGTTGTTAGCTCGAGCCCCACATTGGGTGTAGAGATTACTTAAAAATAAAATTATTCTTAAAAAAAGAAAATACAAAAGGGCACCTGGATGGCTCAGTTGGTTAAGCATCCAACTCTTCATTGTGGCTCAAGTCATGATCTCAGAGTTTGTGAGATTAAACCCCACATCGGGCTCTGTGCAGATAGCGTGGAGTCTTCTTGGGATTCTCTCTCTCCCACTCTCTCTCCCCCTTCCCTGCTCTCTCTCTCTCAAAATAAATAAATAAGCTTAAAAAAAGAAAAAAAGAAAATACATGGATCTCTTCAGGAAGGGCCATGGGGTCAAAACAAACAGTACATGAAAGCTTTGCCCTAATTGGCTCTCCCATGCAGGCTTGGGTTTGAGAGCCTAGAGGTCTTGCAGAAAAATTATGCACTAGGGCAGGTGGTGGAGACAAAAGACATTCTCAACAGGGAACATCTCAGACCAAAGTCTTGGAATTTTCCTTAGCAAATTTAAGAAGCTTTATACTATTTCAACTCATAAAGCTAACCAACCAGGTCTGAAGCACTCCTTATATTTCAGGACACGGTCTGTATTGTTCTTGGAGCCACCATATCACATGCTATTTGATTCATGCCATGAACCAAAGTGAGCCCAAAAGAAGATTCTACAACTGGTATGCCATTTGCATCTCCTTGGATAAATAAACAGGTAAAGGACAACAGCCACACAACTAAATGAATATCTATAAATATTGTCCATCTAACTCTGTTTTCAGGTGCTATACATTTAGTTATTGGGAATGCTCATATCTTCATTCATCAAGTTCTGCCCAGGTAAGGTCCTATATGACCATGTCTTCTGCAAAGTGTCCCCTACTAGTCACTCCCAGATCCCATGGATACCCTGCCTTTTGGAATTCTTAAGCCTCTTAAATAATTCCCAACTTAGTTATAGACTAACTTGCATTGTTATAGGTGTTTCATATGTGTTTGTCTCTCTTCTTGATAAACTTCCTGATGATAAATGGTATAAACCTACTCCCTGTCTGTCCTTTCCCCACACCTGAAAACAAACAAACAAATAAACAAACAAACAAACAAAGCTGAGCATACCATGAAACTTAATATAGAATCATAGGCTCCCAGAATCTGAGAGCTAGAAGGAACTTTAATCTATGGAAGGACTCCTTTCATAAGATGAGGAACCTCATCTAGCATCATCTACCAGGAGGACTATTGAATCTGGAGTGTGGACATGCCAATAAACACACACAAACATACACATATTCTTAGTAGCCAGTTCAGTTGAAGTCAAATAGGCACCATCTACCATGACAGACCCAGACACAGCAGAATTCTAAAGCAACCTCTGATCGGCCAAAGGGAGACCTAACACGTCTTTCTCCATCTGCTGAGACGGGACTCGTGAGATTTCTGGGAGCTGTTCTTTTTTATTGTCTTTGCCCTACAACTGCAAAGGGAAAGCACCATGGCTTAACTAGCCCTAAAGTCTCAGCCAGAAAGACACATGCTTTCTAGTTCACACTGCGAAGCACTGTGTTAACATGGTACTCAATCCTGCTAATCGCACTAATCAGGAAACTCCGTGCACAGTTTTATTTATTTATTTTTAATATGAAATTTATTGTCAAGTTGGTTTCCATACAACACCCAGTGCTCATCCCAACAGGTGCCCTCCTCAGTGCCCGTGCGGAGTATTATACCTTTATGCTAATCTATCTTTCTCATAAAATGTAAATAGGGCTAGACATTCAGCCCAGGATACTTTTCACCCTCATATGAAAAGAAAGAACTGCTGGCCGGGGGCCCAGGGTGGGTGAACATGGACCCCAGCAACAAGGCCCATTTCTTGGTTTCTTCCTTCCCTAATGAGCACAGACGGAACCAGGAAATTGGTTCCCATAGTTATTAACTGTGACTTTGGGGGTAAAGCAAACCCCATGCTTTCCTCACTGCATTTATAAAGCACACATGGTAAGAAGGAATGGGACTTCACTGGTCACCCACAAACTTCTTGAATCCTGTGAGTCAGAAGTGACATTGCAAGTGGGGAAGGACTTTGCAGCTTGAGTTTGGTGGTGGGGCTTCTGATGTGATTAATCTCGGAGAAACCTTCTTCCTCTTACCTTGCATCCATTAGACTATGCACTAATCAACGATCGTGTGTCATTTATTTTTGTATCTTCACACTAGCAAAGAGCCTGGCATGCAGGAAGTGCTCCAGATGTAGTGATTGAACTGATGTGAAAGTGACCAGAGTAGACGGTGGGCAGGCTATGGCCCCTGACAGTAACCGGCCCCTTCAAGATGCTTTCCCTCTATCCACCACCAGTCGCCACTCCTTTTCCTCTCTGCACATCTCTGAGATTGAACAGGTTGGCCCTGACTACAGAGCAACCCCCAACTGGCTCTCATCTAGTTTAGAAAACTGACATTTGTTTACAGATGATCCCAGATTACACAATGCTTGCCACTTTCCCCAAATATCATGCATCAAAACGTAGCCTGAATATAGATAGTAAAACGATCACTGATGTTCTGCCTAAAGGCCTTCCACAAGCTGCAGAAAGAATATTAATTCTGTGCCCTATTTGTTTTCATTGCCTAAGGGAAGCCCGGGACAGACACCAGTGCATCTTTAATCTTCTCTGTTTCCTGTCTGGGGAAAGGCAGACTGACTCTTCTTCCACAGACTTTCATATTCAACCCTATCCATTCATGTCAAACTGCTGAGCCAGGAGAAAGCACACAGGAATCTGATGGAAGTTTTTTCCCAAGTGAGGAGTACCATTAGTGTAATATAAATACAACAAAACCTTACAACAGTTCTGAAATGACTTTCTTCTGCATCTATTCAAACACAGGATGTTTCTTCTTTCGTAACGGTCCAGTAGAAGGACTACCAGAATGTTTTGCCTCTCTGCCAAGTTCTGTTTCTCAGACAAAGTTTACCCACAGCCCAAATTTCATACAATTATTGAATTGTAGAATTGCAAGAACCCTCCTAAGGTTACCATATAATATTAAGTATCTTTTTCATTCCAAAGGCTTGACTAGCCTTAAAGTCTACGTCTTTCTATAACATCCTAGGTTATTTGTAGTCTTATACTCTAATAGAAGTCTAAAAAAATGGAACAGTAGCTGTACTTACAATTTAGTTTTCAGCATTTCCTGAAATTGATTTTACCATAAAGTAAGTGAGCTTTAGAAAGGGAAATATGTTTAAGGACCCAGAGTCTGCTCTATTTGGACTTTGAGAAAAACTGTTCATTTTCCTAGCAAACTTAGAAACTATTTCTTAAAACAATTTTTAAGCAAAAGAAAGGATTTCCTGATAATGCTTTGGCAAGTAGTAATCTTTGACAAGGATAAGCCTTGCGAGAGCTTTTTTGACCTAGCTTTTTCAAATACACTCTACATGAATCGTTCTCACTATTACATTTCTTTTAAAAGAACATAATAATATGTTTAATGCATTAAGGGACAATAAAGATTATACCAACTAGTCAATCAAAAAGTACAAATGGCCCTTACTAGGTGGCAATGGTTGGCCTAGATTTTCAGTCTGCATAATTGATCCTGCACAGACGTAAGCACATCTGCAGCCAGCTATGCTGAGGATGAACCGGAGCCTTCTTCAATGATTCTAGCTGACAGAACATGTTCACAAGTGGATGTCTCCTGTTACATGCTGCCTAGCACCACAGTCTTTGTGGGTGATGAAATACAAACCATCACCACTGGAAAACACACACACACAACCACGCACACACGTTTCATCATACCCACTGTCTTTCACTATACTGCGTCATGGATCTCCCCAACAGGAACAGGACTAGGGTGCAATGAGTGAGGCACTCATCTTGGGAACAAAATTTAGGATGATACCAAAAAACTCAATTACCAAGATAAATGATAGTTTAATGCAATAGTCATGAAAATAAAATTCAATGCAAAAAAAAAATCCATGACAAACAAAATATTGAAAGTCTAAATAACAAGATGCAACCTGTCCCTTGTACAACCTTGCCTCGCTTGTCTTACACCAACCTTGGCCCTTGTTCTAATAAAACTTTATTCACAAAAACAGGCAGCCAGCCATGGGCCATGGTTTGCCAAACTGATTTTTTTGTATTGCATTAAAATACTATTTATCTTGCTAACTGAGTTTTTTGGTACCCCTTTAAATATCATATCCTTGCCCTGGTTCTGTTCTCCCACTGAACAGTAAATACTATGAGGGCAGAAACCAAGTGTTAATTCATCTTTGGTACACAAGTGCTCATTGAATTCTCAGAAGTGATTCTCAGAGATGAAACTTAAATTTACATTCAAATCATTTCCCTAAATGTAATCCTTAATTTTCTAGTAAAAAAGATACAGAGATTGTCCCTTAAGAGAAATGGAAATATATAGCATGAACTACAAATATAATCATCATATTTAATATGGATGTTTTACTTCTAGCAATTTATCATAAGAAACTAATTCAGCTAAGCAAAAAGATATAGGTATGAAAATATTCATGGCAGCATAAATAATTCCCTAGGGAGGAGAGCTGTTTAATATATGATCATATGTTAATATGACAGAATCATATGTATTATTAAAGAAAATAATTTTTAAAGACATTTAAAAATTTGAAACATTTTGTATCATAAACTAATAAAAAGTAACAAAATACTAAGAAATATGTACACCATGGAAAATAAACCAATGTATACAATTCAAAATTAATATGCAAAACAAGCTTTTTTAGGATTATGGAATTACATTTTCACAATTTCTACTAAATTACTCTTTAATCATGTTTTCATAGTGCTTCTATTAAAATAATTTGAATTAAAACATTTTGAATAAAATATTCTCAGCACAGGGTAAGTCCAATACCTATAGCAGATTTCCTCTCGATGAATATCCCAACCCATGGTAAGAGGAATTGAAAACCAGAGAACAAAAAGTGCTCTTTCTTTTACTTCCAGTTAATTCTTCACTCTTGATTTTTCTTACAAAGCTTTCAAAATTACTCTGTCTAAAAGCGTGGCAAATACTAGGGGGAATCACATGGAGAGGATTTAAATATCACAAGTTTCCACTTCAAATGTAGATGAGCATAGAGGTAAAGAAAGAGGGAAAGTGTTCTAGGGCAGAGACCAGTAAACCAAGGTCCTTGGGCCCAATTCAGGTTGCAAACTAACAATGGTTTTTATATTTTTTAAGGGTTGAGGAGAACAAAGAGGAAGAGAAGGAGAGGAAATGATAGAGGCTTACGTGGCCAACAAAACCTAAAATATTTACCATCTGAACTTGTACAGAAAAAGTGCCAGTCTCTGCTGTAGGAGAAAAAAAATACATGTCTCTGTGTTAGTCGACTTTATACATTTCTTTAATTAGTAGCTTTTACCTTTTTAGAGCAGTTTCAGGTTTCCAGAAAAATCGAGCAGAAAGTACAGAGTTCCCACATAGCTTCCCCCTCCCAGTTTCCACTGTTACTAATATTTTGCATTAGTGTAGTAATTTGCTACAGTTGATAAACCAATATTGATATTATTATTATTAACTAAAGTCCATCATTTACATTAGTATTCACTCTTATTGTCGTACAGTTCCATGAGTTTTGACAAATGCATAGTGTTAAGTATCCACCGTTAGGGTATCATACAGCATATAGTTTCACTGCCCTAAAAATCTCCTGTGTTTCACCTTTTCACCCCTCCCTTTCTCCTCCCGAAACACCTGTCAAACACTGATCTTTTTACTGTCTCTGTAGTTTGGCCTTTTCAGGAATGTCATATAGTTAGAATCATACAGTATGCAGCCTTTTCTGACTGGTTTCTTTCACTTAGCAATATGTATTCAAGATTCCTTCATGTCTTGTTGTGGCTTGATAGCTCATTTCTTTCTATCACTGAATAATACTCCATTGCATGGATGTACCACAGTTTGTTTATCCATTCACTCATTGAAGGACATCTTGATTGCTTCCAAGTGTTGGAAATGACGAAAAATGATGCTATAACATTCATGTGCAGGTTTTTGTGTGGACATAAATTTTCAATTCATTTGAGAAAATACCAAGGATTGCTAGATCCTATGGTAAGATATGCTTAGCTTTGTAAGAAACTATCAAACTGTCTTCCAAAGTAGCTGTGCCATTTTGCTTTCCCACTGGCAGTGAATGAGAGTTCCAGTTGTTCTATATCCTCACTGTATTTGATGTTGTTAGTGTTTGGCTATTGGCTACTTTAAAAGGTATGTAGGAACATCTCATTATTGTTTTAATTTGCAATGTTCTGATGACATATGATGTTGAGTATGCTTATTTGCCATTCATAGATCTTTGGTGAGCTATCTGTTCAAATATTTTGCCCATTTTTAAGTTGGGTTGTTTTCTTATTATCAGGTTTTAAGAGTTCTTATATATTTTAGACACAAGTCTTTTATCAGATGTGTGCTTGCAAGTATTTCTCCCAGTCTGTGATTTGTCTTTTCATTCTCTTAATGGTATTTTTTACAGAGCAGAAATTTTTAATTTTAATAAAGTCCAATTCATCAATTTTTTGTGTCATGGATCATGCTTTTTTTGTGTGGTGTCTAAAAACTCATCACCAAACCTAAGGTAATCTAGATTTTTTATCTATGCTACCTTCTAAAGGTTTGTAGTTTTGCATTTTATATTTAGGTCTATGATCTCTTTTGAGATATTTTTTGTGAAAGATGTAAATTCTGTGTCTAGGTTCCTTTTTTCTGCTTAAGGATGTCCAGTTGTTGCACTGCCATTTGTAGAAAAGACCATCCTTTCACCATTGAATGACCTTTGCCCCTTTGTCAAAGATTAATTATATTTGTATGGGTCTATTTCAGGGATCTCTGTTCTATTCTGCTGATCTATTTGTCTATTCTTCCCCTGGCACCATGCTGTCTTAGATACTGGAGCTTCATAGTAAGATTTGAAGTTGGGTACTGTCTGTCCTCCAAACTTGTTTTTCTCCTTCAATATTGTGCTGACTATTCCTGGGTCTTTTACCTCCCATATAAACTTTAAAATTAGTTTGTCAATATCCACAAAATAATTTGCTGGGATTTTGATTGGAATTGTGTTGAAACTATAGATAAATTAGGAAGAACTGACATCTTAACAAAATTGAGTCTTCCTATCCATGAACATGGAATATCTTTCTATTTATTTTTTATTTCTTTCATCAGAATGTTTTAGTTTTCTTCATATAGATTATGTACATATTTCATTATATTTACACCTGTGTAGCTAATTTTTGGTGCTATTGTAAATGGTGTCATATTTTTTATTTCAAATCCCAAATGTTCATTGTTGATCTATAGGAAAGCAATTGGTTTTTGTATGTTAACCTTGGATATTTACAAGGATATATAGCAACCTTACCATAAGATGCTTATTAGTGCTTTGAGATCTTCTACATAAGCAATCATGTTATCTATGAACAAAAACAGTTTTATTTCCTCCTTCCCAATCTGTATACCTTTGTTTCACTTTCTTGTCTTATTGTGTTAATTAGAACTTGAAGTATAATGGTGAACATGAGTGGTGAAAGGAGACATCCTTTCCTTGTTTGTGATCTTAGGGGAAGAGTATCTGGTATCTCACTTTGAAGCATGATGTTAGCTGTAGGGTTTTGTTATGGCTGTTTTTCCTCAAGTTAAGGTAGTTTCCCTGTTCCTAGTTTGCAGAGACATTTTATCATGAGTGGGTATTGGATTTCGTCTAATGCTTTTTCTGCATCTATTGGGTATCATCTTATAATTTTTCTTCTTTAGCCTGCTGATGTAAAAGATTTTATCAATTGATTCTTGTATGTTGAACCAGCCATGCATACCTGGGTTAAATCCCATTTGGTCATGGTGAGAATTTTTTTTATTTGTTTTTATATATCTTTTCATTGTTGGATGCTATTTGCTAATATTTTGCTGAAGTTTTGCATCAATGTTCATGAGAGACATTGGTGTATAGTTTTCTTCCTTGTAATGTCTTTGTCTGGTTTTGGTATTAGGGGTCTACTTCCTCAATGAGTTAGGAAGTGTCCCCTCTGCTTCTGTTTTCTGGAAGAGATTGTACAGACTTAGTATCTTTTTTATAAAAAAATAAATTTACCAATGAAGCCGTTTAGGCCTAATCTTTTCTGTTTTGGAAAGTTGTTAATTGTTGGTTCAATTTCTTTCAATGCTGTAGGCTTTTTCAGTAAGTTATTTCTCCTGTGTGAGTGTTGGTAGTTATGTCTTTCAAAGAATTGGTGCATTTCATCTCAGTTATCAAATTTTGAGGCATAGAACTGTTCATAGTATTTCTTTCTTATTCTTTTAGAGTCCATCTGTAGTGATAGCCCCTCTTTCACTTCTGATATCAGTAATTTGTATCCTCTCTCTTTTTTTCTTTGGTTAGTCCAGCTAGAAGTTCATCAATTTTACTAATCTTTTCAAAGAACCGACTTAAGTTTTGTTTATATTTTCTATTGAGTTTCCGTTTTCAATTTCACTCATCTCTGCTGTAATTCTTATTATTGATTTTCTTCTGCTTACTTTGGATTTGATTTCTTCTTCTTCCAATTTCCTTAGGTGGAGGTTTATACTATTGATTTTAGATCTTTCTTCTTTTCCAACATATGCATTCAATGCTATACAGTTCCCTCTAACCACTGCTTTTGCTGCATCGCACACATTTTGAGGATTTGTATTTTTATACACATCTAGGTGTTAAGTAGTCTGCTTTTTTATTTTTTTTTAAAGTAAACCATATCTATATTATCATTTCTAATAAACAGTTCTTTCTTAGAGTTTCTTTAAAGTTTGAAAAGATGTGATGGGAAGGAAAAATAATGGGGAATTTGGAGAGAGTGAACTACACTGACTTTTCCTGAACTAATTATTGTGAAAAGTGACTCTTACATCTTCCCAATGCATATAGCCTATGCCGAAGAGCTCAGACCAAAAACAGCCACTGTTCCCATTCCTCTTCACCTGGCCTTTCTTTGTTGAGAAGTGATGTCTTACTAAATGTTATGGTGAAGCTGAAGCCAGCTTGTACCTGCTCTGGACAGTCCATTGTTAACCTGATGTCAGCTTGAAATTAGCCATGGTGAAAGTATTTGTACCAGGGAAATTGGCATGTAGCACAAATCAGGAATAATTGCTGGTAGAGGAGGCAGTGGGGGGGGGGGAGGCTGGCTCATCAGTACAGCAGTGCCAGATTATAAAACCTATGAATTTCCCCTAGCTTTCTAAATTTATTGGGCAGAAATAAGAAACAGAATCTATTGTACATGAATATTAGAGAATCATTGAGCTTCCAAAACCCACTATTTCCTCCAGATGCCGTGAATATGCCAGGCCATGTGAGAAGAAGAATTCTTCTTTCAAGCAGCAATGTGAAATGTAGCTGGGCAAGAGTCCAAAATAGATTTTCTAAGAACACTCAGTTATGTCTTTTATAAACATAACAAAAATATTCTTCGACAAACTTCCATAGGGTTAACCATAGGTGAAGTGATTCATCCAAATGTACAAGCTAAAAGTAACTAAAAATGGAAGCCACAGACTTGGATTATTATTTGCTCCATGGTGGTTTGGATCAAGGTTTTCCCCTAGGAATCAGTCTCATGCGTGGTGCCAGAATAAGGGCAGTTATCTGAGGCTTTGGTTTGGAGGGACTGGGCAATAACAGGGAAAAAACGGCTGGAAGATAAAGGATGTTCCCATAAAGCTAAAAATACCTTTAGTGTCATTATATACTTATTTGTATACAAATGCACATTCCTAACTATAGTTTGAATGGACATCTGGCCCTACAATCTAATTATTGCCAGAAAGAATAGAGACAAATGATTCTAAAACTAACGTGACTACTTTCAATCATTTATAAATAAAAATTATACAAAACAAATTATCTCATTTAATTTCTTTGGTGTATATTTTACAAACTCATGAAGAGAGGCACACGCGTGCGCGAGCACACACACACACACACACACACACAGAGACGTGAAAATCCATCCGTATCTATCTCTTCAACTTTCTTCCACCTCCCTACAAAATACAATTAAATAAAAATCCGTTGTACTATTACTTGTACGGCACTTATGGTCTAGGAAGGCTTTTCCCAGACATTATCCCACTCAGTCATCTTTTGTTAATAATGTAAATATTATTTACATCCTAGTTTTAGAGGTGAGAAAATTGAGCCTCTGAGAGATTAGCCGACCTGCTCCAGGTCAGCATATGCATCGGGATTCAAATGTAATTTCTTTTTAACTAGAGCCCTCTATTTTCCTTTCATCACACATAAACTTCTGCTCTATTTTGCCATTTCCCCTGTCATGGCTGCCCCGGACAAATATTTTAACCAAGGGAGTGGTGAAGGGTGGCATGCCATGTGGGCATAAAGATTATTTTGAGCTGAAGGCAATGGAGAAGAAGCAGACACAAGAAAAGCTCTCTGCTCTCCCCTCTTCCCCTAAAAGCAGGACAGAAATTTACAAAGGTGTCCGTTCCTTCTCCCCTCTCTACCAGGAAGGGCAGAAGTCAATCTCCAGAGACAGCTCTAGACCCTGATCCATCCAGAGACAACAGCAGAGGAATCCACCTAACAAACTTTGTAAAACTAGCCCTTGTCTTCACCATTAGTTTCCTCATGTATTTTTCTTCCCACAATTTGTTGCTCTAAAGAAACTTAAAGTCCTTTTCTTTGGTCTTGTCACTTCTCGAAAATGTTCTTTTGTGAAGATGCTGTATCAGCAGGTTTCTAACCAGCCCTATGAGTTACTCACCACTGGGTGCTCCCACGTTTATGATCAATGCACCTGTTAATAAACTTCGGCTTGTTTTTTCTCTTGTGCATCTGTAGTTTGTTAGTCTAATTGCAGGGCCACTGCCTGAAACCTAAGATGGGTATAGGAAAAAGATTTTTTCCCCTCTCCTACAGTGTCCTACAACAGGAATAGCCTTAGACCAAGAATTTTCTTGCTCTCCTTCTTCTCAGATTCATGCTATACTGCACATTACACTGGAGGTTTAGTATCTGCATTTAGTGTCTGCAGTATCTTTAGTAAGAAATGTATCTGCATTGGCCTAAAACATGATCCAGCAAAGGGCCTTTCAGTGGCAACCATTTCCCTCTGAGCCCATGGGCTGCCGCCCTGCTTGGGTTTGGTTTTACAAAGCACAGATAGTAATATCGTTACTGCTGAACTCCTAATGCTTAAAAAGAGAGTTCTCACTATGTCATAGCTTCTTTTTGGACTTTCCTATACAGAAATAGAGAAAATAACTTTTTAAGTCAACAAGGTACTAAGGATGAAGTCATTTGCATTCCTGGAATGTCTAAATTTGCATCTATACAAAAGAAATTTTTTTATTTCTCTAAAAATGAAAACTACCCGTCCAGTATCATTAAACGTCTCTAAGTCATTCTATAGATTTTTTTTTTTTTTTGATGTTTAAGGATTTTGGTCTGGTTGTTATTACCACTGATTTTCATAATCTTTGTCAGCCACTTCCTATGTATCTGCGACCTCATGCAAAGTGTATTATTCAGGTCATAAAATGCAAATATGAATAGGGAGTGTGTGTGCTCATCTCAAATTCTAAGAATTTATGACCAATTCAAAGAGTATATTTTTTAAAACAACAGCATTTTCTTCACGTGTTTTGAAGCCCAAACTAATTTTGGAAGATGTCTTTGGATTTCAAGCCTCTCCAGATTTTAAAACATACAAACATAGACAAGTATTCAGGTTATAGAATCATGAGGAAAGGCTAACCCAGCTGGAATCATCCCAAATGAGCTGCTTGATTGGTGTCTAAATTGCCCAAATACCCCTTTACTCTGTCTGGGGTAGAGAACCTGCTTCTGATTACAGACACTATTTGAAAGCAAACATGCTGTAACCAATTTGGCTCACCAGCATCAGGAACTGTCGATTTGCTTCATGACTAACTCTATCCGGGTATTTTGTTAAGGCGGCACCTCAAGATATTAGAAGTGGGCTCATAATTCACTCTCCAACAGGGAGGTGAGGAAAAGCATTTTCTAAAGCTCTTACGCATTAAATACTCAGTACAGGGTGTTAAATTAATTAAACAAGGAGACCGTTAGACTGAGGTGGTTCTAAAACCTTAGCAGCCCATGTAAGCAAACTAAAACCGAAGTCGGTAAATGCCTCATGGTTAAGAAATCTAAATCTAAGGACAACCAAGGACAAACAGCCTACTAGGCCTTTTTCAAATCAAGCAACTGCTTAAACTGTAGCCAATCAAATAATTTCCTTGCTTTGCTTCCCATCTTCTCTATAAAAGTCGTGCCCCTACCCACTTCCGGCTGGAACTCTCCGATTCGATTTGATGTTGGCTCAAATACACTCCTAAAACTTTTAATATGTCTCCGTTTATCTTTTAATATGAGACAACGTAAGTGGGAGGACTGTGTTGTTATTTTAATTATTTGTGAAGTATTTCCCCCCTTCCTAAAATTCCTCTTTAGCTATACGGGATAAAATTGAAAAGCAGACCCGTCCTTAAATTTAAGTACGAAGTTACCACACAAATGAATCCCTCCTCAGCTACCCTTTGCTAGCAAAGGGTTTAGGGGAGAGGAGAAGGGGGTTGGTCCTGCAGCTCAATACACATGGTTACTTGGCACCGGCCGGGCCCCTGGCCTTTGGTCAGGTAGCTCTCGGGTTCTGGAAAGCCGGCAGGCTTCTCCAGAGGGCCAGCCTGGGGTGGGTTCACAGAAGGGAAGATCTGAGCACCGAGATGCTCCTCCCACATCCTATTAAAGAAAAGCATCCTCTGAGAAAGCTACCGAGTTTTGAAACACCAACACCCCCAAGGCCTCCACCCGAAAAAGCCTCAGGGCTCTCTGTTTCAGTTTCTCGATTAATGAACGGGCGCTTCTGAGGCCAGAAGTAGCAATTGTCTCTCTTCTCTAAAAGCAGCTAAAGGACACACCCAGGGCTTTGGGTTTGTGTTTGGAAGGTAGCTTCCGGTTCATCATTTCCCCCACCCCACCCCACCCCCGGCCCACATGGTGTTGCCTAGCTGGATCTGTAAGTGCCTCATTTACAACCCAAAAGGTTAAAAAAAAAAAAAAAAGTGATGGCTGGAATTTAAATAGCAATCCCAAAGAGTTCTTTGCCTAGCAGAGAAACCAATTACACGAATCCTCTACTATTTTAACTTCCTGGGGTCTATCCCCACCTCCATCTGCCAAATTGTGGCAAAATTGTTTTGAAAGCACCGATGTGCACTTTTTTGTCTTGGGAATGGGTTGCAGAGAGCTCATCGGATTTTCCAAAACCCAAAAAGTAGTAGTTGTGGAACTACTACTGTGAGATGGAGAAATGGAAATGCAATCAACAAAGCCCAAAAAGAAAGGAAGGAAGGAAGGAAGGAAGGAAGGAAGGAAGGAAGGAAAGAAAGAAAGAAAGAAAGAAAGAAAGAAAGAAAGAAAAAGGAATCAACCTGGTGCTCCCTGAACTAGATGACAGTCTCCCTGCAACACTACTCAAGCTATGATTCCGGCTGAAGCCAGCAAACCAGCAGTTGGGGGAGCTTCCCCTGGGCTCCCAGTGTAGATCATTCTCCTGAGAATCTGGGAAGGCTTCTGGCTCTTGGACGCAGTGTATTTGCATGAAAACAGTCAGAAACATCCCAAGAAAAGAAGACTCCTAACATTGCTTGTCTGCACTCCTGTTATGACACAGGTAAGTAGGTGCACGAGGCGGGTTTGTGAGACCTCTGTCACTTCTTGTACTGAAAAGGACCAAGGCCATCTAAAGCCCCTTCAACTGGAAAGCGATTTTTAAAATAATGTTTTAATTGAAATACAACAAATATACAAATGCATAAGTTATAAGTATGAATCTTTATAAATTGTCACAGAGTGAGCATACCCATGGAACCACCACCCATATCGATATATAAAATAAAGCATTACTAGCATTTTCCTGGTGACGAGTGATAACTAACGAGGCTAGATGTTTTTCATATGTATTCTGGTTATATATGGCTTATGTGATGAATACAAATGTTAATAATATTTTTATATTATTTGGATATTCTCTTTTATAAAGTGACTTTTCAGTTCTTTTGCTCCTTTGTTGTGTTATCTGTCTTTTCTTCTAACTGACATGTAAGCAATAATTTGTGTATTCTGGATATGAGTCATTTGCCAGTTTTATGTGTTGCAAATACTTTCGCCCACAGTGTTAGTGGCCCTTCCCTTCTGTGGAGACATCTGTGATGAATACAATTGACCGTTAATACTTGGTTTGTGTCTTGTTTAAGAAATCTTTGCTCACTTCGAAGTCATGAAGATATTCTGCTGTGTTCTAGAAAATGTGTTGCATTACCATTCACATTAAAAGATATAGTCTACTTGAAATAGATTTTTATGGGTAGGAGGTAGGGGTCAAGTTTCAATTTCTCTACACGGATATCCAATTGACCCCACACCATTTGTTGAAAAGACTGTCATTTCCCTATTGATCTTCAGTGTTCCTGTGTCATAAATATAGTGTCCATTTATGTACAGTTCTTTCTGGACTCCGTTCATCAATTTCACCTACTTATCCTTGCACCAGTTACATGCTGTATTAATTGCTGTAGCTAAATAAAGCCTTGATATCAGTAGCATACATTTTCCAACCTCATTTTTCAAGATTATTTGGCTATTCTTGTCCCTTTGCATTTCCACATAATTTTAGAATCAGTTTGTCCATTCTGTCACACACAAAAGAAGGCTACTGGGATTGCACTAAATCTAGGTATCAATTCAAGGAGAATTGACATCTTTATATGATGTCCTCCATTTATTCCAGTATTCTTAAATTTCCTTAATTTCTCTCAGTAATGTCTTTTAAAATATTTTTTAGATGTTTATTTATTTATTTTTGAGACCAAGAGAGAGAGCTCGAGCAGGGGAGGGGCAGAGAGAGAGGGAGATAGAGAATCCCATGCAGGTTCTGCACAGTCAGAGCAAAGCCCCGTGTGGGGGTTGAACTCATGAACTGTGAGATCATGACCTGAGCTGAAATCAGGAGTCAGACGTTTTAACTGACTGAGCCACCCAGGTGCCCCTCTGTCAATAATGTAGTTTTCCGTATAGCTGTCTTGCATGTCTTCCTTAAATTTATTCCTAAGTAGTTGATTTTTTTTAACTATTCTAAATGAGAATACTCAATATTATTACTAATTGTTTATTGCTGGCAAAACTATTAGTTTTTATATATGGATCTTGTATCCAGTGATCTTAATTCACTCATTGATATTAAAAGTACATCTGTAGATTACTTGGAATTTCTATGTAATATTGTATTACCTATGATTAATGACATTTTTTTTCTTCCTGTTGAACCATTGCTAATATAGTCACTCTCTTACATCTTTTCCTTCTTCTTTTTTTGGGTAGGGCATCAGGACAATGTATAGTAGAAGTGGTTACAGTTGAGCATTCTTGTCTCAGCCCTAATTTCAGGAGGAAGTTCCAGAATTTCACTGTCAGGTATAATATTTGCTATGGGATTTTTGTAGACACACACTGTAAGATTAAGGAAGTTCCTTTTTGCAGAAACCAGCTTCTGAGATGGTCCCCAATTCTTCTTCCCTCTTGGTAGTCAAGTCTTTGTATAGTATTCTCCTACATAGAATCATGGCTAGCCTGTGTGTTCAATAGAATATGGCAGAAATAATGAGTGATTTCCAAAATTAGTGACAAAAAAAGCATTTCAGTTTCCACTTAACCTCTTGGAAATCTTAATCTCTCTTGGATCACTCATCCTGGAATAAACCAATCATTACTTCCTGAGAAGACTCAAGCAGCCATGTGAAGAGGTTTACATGTGATAACAATGATAAGAAGAATGCTTCCACTAATAATCAACACCAACTTCTTAACCATGTGAGACACCATGAGAGCAGAGCTTCCCAATCAAGTCTTGATATTGACAGAGAAGAAAAATAATTTTCCCTCAACCTGAGTTCCTAGCTGAGACCCTTAATAAAAGACAGAGTAAAAAGAGAAAAACAAGTAGAAATGTATGATCATGTCTTCCTTATGCATATATGAGAGGTACCCAGGAAATAATGAGTAACTCCCCTAGGTGGCTTGGAATTCAGGCTTAAATATCATCTTAATAGGGAAAAAGAAGGGATGTAGGCCACTTAGGGGAGAGGAAATGATTTTTAGGAAAGATGAATGGGCCCTTTGAATAATAAAGAGGAGGGGTGGTAGTTTGTGGAAAAGTGTGTGGGTGTGGTGTTCACTTCTAGTCTCCTCTCCAGTGGCAGGAGTCAGTCCCCCCCTGGTGGATAATACTTCCAGGGAGGGGATTTACAACAGGTGAGCTTTTTTTGAAGGATCTCTCGTTGGGCATTTAAGGGAAGTTCAATGAAAGCCTCTCCCTTCATTTGCTGTTTTCCAGGTGCCTACAGCTCACAGTAATCACTATACCAAAACAGCATATTTGGGGGTGGCATGTCGTGAACCCCTGCAGTCTTTTTTGGGGTGTCATATTCTGCTATTCTTCAATACGACTGCAGCCCCAGCCAACATATTGATTGAGCCCTCATTAAAGATCCAGAGGGAGAATTCCAATTTAAGATGTTCCCACATTCTGAAGCCATTGAAAATGTAAGGATAAGTGTTGATTGTTGTATTGAGCCACAGAGTTTTGGAGTACTTGGTTTATTCCAAGCCAAGGCAATTAATACAGGGGTGCCTGGGTGGCTCAGTTAAGCATCCCACTTTGGCTCAGGTCATGATCTCACACTCCGTGAGTTCGAGCCCCGCATCAGGCCCTGTGCTGACAGCTCCGAGCCTGGAGCCTGCTTCTGACTCTGTGTCTCCCTCTCTCTGACACTCCCCTGCTCACACTCTGTCTTTTTCCGTCTCAAAAATAAATAAACATTAAAAAAAAAAGAGAGACAATTAATACACCTACACTTACTCTGCTAAGAGTTTTTATTTTAAATGAGTGTTAAATTTAATATAATATTATTTATGCATTAAGATGATCGTATGATTTTTCTCCTTTATTTTACTAATGTGGTTAATTGCACTGATTTTCCTTATATTACTAGGATAAATCCAGTTTGGTCATGATAGCTATATTGTGTATTTCTGAATTTCATTTTCAAATTCCAGTATATTGCTTAGAATTTTTGCACCTCTGTTTCTAAGAGATATTGACCAATGCTTACTTCTTTTGTTCTTTTGTAACGTCCTGGTCAGGTTTTGGTGTTAAGGTGGGAAGTATTTCCTTTTTTTTCTATTCTCTGAAAACACCTGGTCTTCCTTACTCCTAACAGACTTGAAAGAATTCACTGGTGAAATCATCCAGGCCTGATGCTTTCTTTGAAGGAAGGTTTGAATTAGAGATTCAGTCTTTGGTGGCTACAAGACAATTGAAATTTTCAATTTTTGTGTGTGTCTATTTTGCCAAGTGAGGTTTCTCTGGGAATATTCCTTTCATCTAAATTCCTAAAAGTGTAGCATAAAGTTGTCCATGATGTTCTTTTTCATCTCTTTATTTTTCTCTGTAGAATATTATAATTTGCTTTGAAAAATTCTTAATATTGTTTATCTCTGCCTTCTCTTCTTTTTCTTAATCAGTCTCACCCGGGGGTTATTAACATTATTAGATTTTTCTAAAGACCCTTCTTTTGGCTTTTTGATCCTAGGTACATTGTTTTCTGTTGCCCTGATTTCTGCTCTTACATTTATTATTCCCTTTTACCTGCTTCCTTCCCTACTTCCTTCCTTCCTTCCACTTTAATTTTCTGTTACTTGTCTAACTTCCTGTATATCAGCTTAGATCATGGATTTTCAGCTAATATAAACATTTAAAACTGTGAATTTTCCTTTAAACACAGCTTTTGTGCATCTCACAAGTGTTGATACATTTTGCATTATAATTCTTTTCAAAATATTTTTATTTTCCTTATAAATATACCTTCTTCTTGGGGCACCTGGGTGGCTCAGTCGGTTGAACATTTGACTCTTGATTTCGGCTCAGGTCGTGATCCCAGGGTCATGGGATTGAGGTCCCTCTCTCTCTCTCTCTCTCTCTCTCTCTCTCAAATATATATACATATATATATATATACATATATATATGCGTATATATATGTATATATATATATAATTTAAAAATTTTTAATGTTTATTTCTGAGAGAGCGAGAGACAGAGCACGAGCATGTGAGGGGCAGAGAGAGAAGGAGACACACAACTCACAGCAGGCTCCAGGCCCTGAGCTATAAACCACAATCTGGGTTCAAACCCACAAACTGTGAGATCGTGACCTGAGCCAAAGTCATATACTTAACCGACTGAGCCCCCCGGGCGCACCAATAAATAAGTTTTTTTTAAAAAAGAAAAAAATACATGCTTTTTTCTTAAATCCATGGGTTATGTACACACATATCACTTAATGTCCAAGTGCTCAGGGATTTTCTTTTCTCGTTGTTGTTACTAAATCTCCCTGTGACTTAAGAGTGTTCTTCTCTACAGTGTTCTGAAATTCTTTCCCATTTCATTCTTAAATTTGTTATGACTTTATGGCCCAATTGTGGTAAATGTTCTAGATATTTCTGAAAAGAATATAATTCCTGGACTTGTTGAGTGAAATCTTGATTAGGTCAATTCTGTTCAGTATATTGTTCAAATCTTATTTTTCATTACTGAATTTTTGGTTTTGGTTTTGCTAGCTACTTCTGTCAGTTACTGAGAGAGGAGTGTTAAAATTTCCACAATGATTATTTGTCAATTTCTCCCTTCGGTTCTGTCAATTGCATATATATGTATGTGTGTGTGTGTGTGTGTGCACTGTTATTAGTGCTTACAAATTTAGAATTATTATGTCTCCATGATTGACTGCACATTTCTCTTTCTGAAATATCCCCTCTAATTTAATCATGCTTCTTTCCTTAAAGCCTATTTTGTCTGATACAGCACTTTGTCTAATAGGATTGCCTGGTGGGTTTTTCTTGTTTGTTTGTTTTTTTGTATTTTTTTACATCTCACATCTCAGTATCCTTATTTTTAGTATCTTATAAGCAGCATGTAATTTGAGTATTTCCTCATCCATCTTGATAAGCTTTGCATTTTAATTGGAGTAATCTCCTTACATTTACTATCATTACTGACACATTTGATTATTTTAACATACTACATTACCATTAATTTCTATTCGTCCTACCTATTCTTTTTTATTTTTATTTTTTTTTTTTAATTTTTTTTTTCAATGTTTATTTATTTTTGGGACAGAGAGAGACAGAGCATGAATGGGAGAGGGGCAGAGAGAGAGGGAGACACAGAATCGGAAACAGGCTCCAGGCTCCGAGCCATCAGCCCAGAGCCCGACGCGGGGCTCGAACTCACGGACCGCGAGATCGTGACCTGGCTGAAGTCGGACGCTCAACCGACTGCGCCACCCAGGCGCCCCAATTCTTTTTTATTTTTAAGTTTATTTATTTTTATGAGAGAGAGAGAGAATGTGAGCAGGCAAAGGGCAGAGGGAGAGGGAGGAGGAATCACAAGCAGGCTCCACACTCTCAGCGCAGAGCCCTACGCAGGGCTCCGTTCCGCGAATGGTGAGATCATGACCTGAGCCAAAATAAAAAATTAGACGTTTAACCAACTGAGCCACCCAGGTATCCAGGTCCTACCTATGCTACGTTCCTTTCCTTTTCTTTCATATGTTCTTTTGTATTAAGTGCTTTGCATTACTCCAGTTTTCTGCTCTATTTGTTCGCTAATTATACTTTTCAAAAAACCAGTCTTTCATCAGTTACTCTAGAGATTGAGGCATTTACCCTTCGCTTAAGTCAAATGTAAACCACTGCTTTTCACTTCTTGGCCAAGGCAATGACCTTAGGACATTTTAACTCCATTTAATTATTCATGCTTTTGTACCATGGTTTCATGCCTTTTGAGTTATACATACTTACAAATCTGTGAAACATTTTAATTATTATTTTATATATTCCATTTTTATTTGGATTTACCCATATATTTACTTTTCAGGTTGTTCTTTCTGCATCTCTTAGCTTTAAGCTGTAATTTCTAATAAATTTTAACTCGATAAACAAGCAATGTCTTACAATAGGAGTAGTAGGTGACACTGTCACGTGATCACAACTTAGCCAATGGTTCTTCTCTCTCTCTCTCACTGTGGGATTGTGGGTGATTGTCTCTCATGCTCAGATGCTTGATCTCAGACCATGGTGTTTGGCAGAAATCAGTGGTTTTTCAGGATGTTGAAGGTGCCCACAGCTGGCACCTAGTGTATTTTTTGTCACTTTAAAGCACCTATGGACAGGCCTTTGCCATTCCATACGAGAGTAAGCTTACAAAAACTTTGCTTCATTCTAGGTCGTTGGATAGGTTCTTTATGAAAGTTGCACGAAAAGAAAAAGATTCCATTGAGCTAATAGATACCAGTGGTTCCATTAGGGATAGTGAAAGTCCTCCTACACGATAACCCTCCTCTTGCTTGTCTCTCTCACACCAGCCACGAAGGTTTTCAAAGGTAATTGCAGATTCATTTGCTTATTTTTCTTGATATTTTGTATTTTCTTTATTATTTTGTATTATATTACAGTATTGTAATCATTTTTATGTGAGTATTTTTGGGTTGTGGAATGGATCCTCTGAGTTTCCATTATTTCTTATGGGAAAATTCACTTTGATATGCAAGTGCTTTGAATTGCAAGCATGTTTCTGGAACGAATTATGCTCGCAAACCAAGGTTTTACTGTCCTTTGAATTCATCATTCCATTGTCCCCTGGCTTCCATTATTGTGGCCGAGAAGCCAGCTGTCAGTCCAATTGTTGCTCTGCTTAGGGGAATTAGTCTCTGTGTCTTTTTCCAGGCTGCTTTTTCAGATTTTGCATTTGTCTTTAGACCCTGTATCACAGAGGGCTGCTACAAATTGATAGGACACTATCCATATCAGCAGTAAAGACTGCTTTACAGTCTTTACAAACCATGAAGAAAAAGACAACCCAGTAGAAAAAAAATGGGCAAAGAAGGGCAACAAAATTCACAGAAAAGGAAAACAAATGGCACTTACACGTATGAAAAGACGCTCAGTCTCACTCAAAGTGAGAGGATGCACATTAAAATAATAAAGGTACACCATTTTCTTACCCCCTCGTAATGGACAAATCAGTAAGTTGATTGCCCTTTGTCAGCAAGGCCTCTCATGTATTACTGGTAGGATGGTAAACTGATAGACTTTCTTGGAGGGGCTATTTGGCCATATCTCTTCTCTATCAAATGTGCACTGAAAATGCACATTACCTGTTGAGTCAGAAATTCCATGTCTAGGAATTTATCCTACTCACCCATGTGCAAAATAGCATGTTGTTTTTATCAGGTATGCTAAGATGTGCAGATGCGAATATGACTGTCAGGGAGAAGGGTTTTAGGCCCGGGGGCTTCGGGTAGGAGGCACACCACACCATGCAGGGTCATATGGAGAGGCACTAGCATCTGCCAGGAGGCAGAAGGAGTGAAGGCTAAGATAAGCAAGAGTCTCTATTGTGGCTATTTTTTGGCTGCTGTTTTGTTTAAAGTTTATTTATTTCTTTTTGCAAGAGAGGGAGACAGAGTGTGAGCAGAGGAGGGGCAGAGAGAGAGGGAGACACAGAATCTGAAACAGGGTCCAGGCTCTGAGCTATCAGCGCAGAGCCCGACGCGGGGCTCGAACTCACGAACCACGAGATCATGACCTGAGCCGAAGTCAGACGCTTAACCGACTGAGCCACCCAGGCGCCCCTCTGTTGTGGTTTTTGAGGGCAAGAGTGGGTGAGGCAAGGTAAGTAGGATAGATAGGTTTAGGATCAACTAGTGTGAATAATTTCTGTGGGCTCTGGGCATAGAGATGGCCCCTAGTTGTCTAACACTTGGCCCCAGCATGATTAGGGCAGATGGGTAGCAGCCCAGGAGAACAAGAGCTCAAGAAAGGACCTGGTTGAGAGACATGGACTCTGGACTATTGGGCTTGCAGTTGAAAAGCACACTCACAAGTGGGCCATTCGCTCCGAGAGTTGGCTAGCCCCGGAGGGGCTCTCCCCAGTTGGTAAGGCCCCAGATGCCCAAGCATCAAGAATACAGAAAATAAGAAACTGTGGTTGATACACACTTATACAAGTTTATTCATTGAAGGATTATTTGCACTAGCAAAAATGCAAACAACCTCAAATCCATCAATAGGGAACTGGTAAATATATTCAGTTCCATTCAATGAACTATTTTTTAAAATATTTTTAATAGTTATTTACTTCTTGAGAGAGAGAGAGAGAGACGGACAGTGTGAGTGGGGGAGGGGCAGAGAGAGAGGAGACACAAAATATGAAGCAGGCTCCAGCTCTTGAGCTGTCATGACAGCACAGAGCCGGATGCGGGGCTCGAACTCACAGACCGCGAGATCGTGACTTGAGCCGAAGTTGGACGCTTAACCAACTGAGCCAACCAGGTACCCCTCATTCAATGAACTATTGCATAGCCATACTAATAAATAACTGGCACTTTATGCACTAATTTGAAAGGCAACATAGTTCAGTGGTTAAGAGATTAAGCTCTTAAACCAAATATTTTAGGGGTATAGCACAGCTTTACCCCTTTAAAAGTAGTTCTTAAAATACTGTTTCATAGTAGAGAAAGTAAGTATCCATGGAAAACAAAATTTACTTTTTTTTGTCACCTTGCTGTTTTTGTGAAGACAACTGATGTTGTCAGTTCCTCAAGTATCTAGGTTTCTAATTACAGGTGACCAAGGAATGAGCCCTAGCTAATCCACAGAATAAGCAGAACTCGGTAAGGCCAACATTGAAATAGGACTTAGGTAATTACCATGAACTATGAACTACCTAGAACAAATTTCAGGAAACAAATGTGAAAGCCCTGAGGCAATTGCATCAAACCACTGGCCTCGATTCTACCAGCAGGAAGTAACTGTGAGAGAGTAAGCTATAAATATCAAGTATTGGCGCAAAAATAGAGCAAAGTGTTAATACATGTCCTCTGGTCTTCGTTCTACTGCCCTCCCATTTTTGATATTTTGTCTGTCCTTCTAATTTTTGTCAGATTTTTAAGAACTCATTATAAATTCTTCTCGCTAGATTTCAATATCCTTCACAATATGGGACTGAAATTCTGTGGTAATATGGGGCAAGCGGGGAGCTTGCACAAGGAAGAGTGTGTTTATTCATGTAAATGATAAAACATTACACTCTTGTGAAGTATGATCTGTCCATTCAACAACCCAACTGTGGCAGACTGACCGCCATTTACCTAAAATCTATTGTCTCCATTGCATTTACTAACAGATACCCAGGTGTGTTGGGGAGGGAAAGGCATTGTGCTCAGCTAAACAAGCTATACATCCTATCCCTCCTTGAATCTCAAAAGTCTTCTTGGAGATGTTTGCTTTCATAAATGTGGGTACTATTTCTTCCACTTTATTCCTTTCTTCTTCCTGCTTAGAATGTGGACATGATGTTTAGAACTGCAGAGGCTTCTTGGAACTATGAAGGAAAACCCAAGAGTTCGCAGAGACCTTGGCCCCGACATCCTTGGGCCATTGAGCTAACAGTAGCCATCACTTGTGCCCAGATTTCTTGATGCATGAGGAATCAAAATAAACAAACTTGTGGGCTTGGAGTATTAGTAAATGATAACTTCCAGCTCCCCCGGGGGAGAAAAAGCCCAGATTTTTAGCATTTGCTATTTTCTGTTGTATAAGTTCTCCCACTGAAGCTGATTTCAAGCTACCAATGTGATGTCCCTGAATGCAAAGATGAGAAGAGATACATAATACCACACTGGCATATAGTATTCTAACTAGAAAATAAAATAGATGCAAATAATCATGGGAGCACAGATGATGGCAAATGTACTAAAATAATTAGGATGTAAGGATTTTTGTATATTTATTATCTTTGTAATATAATTGTACATTTATACCACTTAATTTTAATAATTGTCATATTGGGGTGCCTAGGGGCTCAGTCTGGTGAGCATCTGACTCTTAGTTTCAGGTAAGATCATGATCCCAGGGTCATGGGATCAAGCCCTGCGTCAGGCTCTGCTCTGAGTGTGATGCCTGCTTGAGATTCTCTCTCTCTCTCTCAAAAAAAAAAAAAAAACTAAAAATAAAAATAAAAAATGAATCATAATAATGGCTGTATTTTAAAACTGACTTGCAAATTTCCTGAAAATTCAGTACTCCGTTCTTGTGAGCCAGGATGCATCCAGTCTAACACACCATTCGGTTTAAGCCTATTGCTATAGGAATTAATACATCAGCCAAGGTTATTTCCCATCATTCTTCAGTCTGGGGCTCTAGGTCGTCTCACATCTCCCTTTCATTATTTTCCATCTTTAAAAAAAATACAGGCCTGTGTCCTATAGGAGTCCTTCTGGAAAACTCCGTGCCTATGATGGACAGACACTGGGGTCACCCCCATGTCCATACATTTTTTATAATCCCCTACCCTCGCAAAAGGGTGGTGCCTGGGACTTGCTTCTCTCCAGAATCCATTGGTGCTGCTATCCAATAGGATGTGGCAAAGGTGATGGGATGTCACTACCATGATTGTATTAGGTTCTACATGGATGAGGCTCCATCTTGCTGCTGTGCACTGGAGAGCTTCTCCTTGCTGGCTTGATGCAATAAGCAGCCATGTTGAGGTAATGTGATTGTTAAGGAACTGCTTGTTCGTGGCCTCCAGGAGGCTAGCAGCCTCCATCTGATAGCCAGCCAGGAGAAGAATGGGCCCTCAGTTATATAGTCACCAAGAAATTAATCCCAATGACAACCTGAATCAGTCTGAAAGAGGATTATCCTCCAGTGAAGCCTCCAGATTAGAGTACCTCTTCATCACACAGCCTTGTGTGATGCTGAGCAGAGAGCCAGCCAAGCCGCACTTGGGCTTCTGACCCACAGAAACTCTGAGATAATGAATGTGTTGTTTTAAGACACCAAGCCTGTGGGTGATTGTTACATGGGCTATAAAACAAATATAATGCCCCACCGTTGTCTTCCTCCCTGCTTTCATTACCACTTCGTTTCCATACCAAGAAAATCACACAACTGAGGAGTTCTGTGCTATGGGCCTAACATTCATTGATTCCAGAAGTCTCCTCCATGTTAGCAATGTGTATACACGGGCCACTCCTGCCTGGATACATTCAGACCTGTCCAGTTCCACTGTTAATAATTTGCATGACGTGTGTTCATCAGATGCATATGCAACATGAAGTAGGAAGGCGTGACCAATTTTTTTTAACTGATGGAATAGATGAGAATAATGAGCAAAACAGCAAGATAATGGTTATGAATGTAACATATCTTCAAGTTCAAAAGAATAGAGTATGAGAGACCTGAATTACCAGCAATACAGATGTTTAGAAACAGTTGACCACAGAAGGAATGAAGAGTCAAAAAGACCTGCCTGTTGTGTGTTTTTCCAACACTGTCAAGCAGTTAACTCAATTTTGACATTTCCCACCTGGAGATAGTGTCTGATCCCCCAGGATAAGGGCCCGGTCCTACAACACTGGCCCCCTCCAGGTTCTCACCTGTGCTTCTGACTGGCCACAGATTGAAAGTTCCAACAACCCCCTCCTTTGGTTCAATTAATTGCTAGAGTGGCTTACAGAACTCAGAGAAATACTTTACTTATTAGATTTCCAGGTTATTATAAAAGGATCTAACCCAGGGACGGCCAGATGAAGAGTTGCACAGGGCCAAGTGACTGAGAAGGGGCCTGGAGCATCCATGTTCTGAGCGCCCCACTGTCCCTGAATCTCCACGTGTTTACCAGCCTGGACACACTGGAAACCTTCTCCTGGCCCCACTCAGTCCTTCTGGGGTTTTATAGAAGCTTTATTACATACGCACAATTGGTTTACTCATTGGCCATTGGTGATTGAACTCAATCTTCAGTCCCTCTCTCTCCAAGGAGAGCTTCAGTGGGGGAAGGCAGGCAGAGGGTTTGGACTGAAATTTCCAACCCTCTAGTCACATGGTTTGTTCCCCCCAAAACCAGCTCCAGCCTTAGGTTGAAAGCCCCTGAGGGGCTTTCCAAAAGTCACTTCATTAATATGAGCTCAAACAGGGTTCCTTATGAATGACAAAAGACACTCTATCACTGAGGAAACCCCAAGGATTGAAGAGCTTTCTGCCAAGAACTGGGATAAAGACCAAGTGTATTTTTTACTTTATCACAAACTGTAAATATCTATGTTGAAGAAAAACCTAGGCCAGGAAGATGTCTGAAATAAGTAGTTAAGGGGCACCTGGGTGGCTCGGTTGAGCATCTGATTCAGATCATGATCTCCCGTTCCTGAGATCGAACCCCGTGTCGGGCTCTGTGTTGACAACCCAGAACGTGCTTGGGATTCTGTCTTTCCTTCTCTCTCTGCCCCTCCCCCTTGCCCAAAAATAAATAAATAAACTGAAAAAAAGTATTTGAATTCACCATTTTTCAAGGCGCCATTTAAGAATATGTTTCTATGTGGGGAAGTATATTCATCCCAAGGCATGCAAAAAATTGCTAATTATGGTTCTTACAGAGTCCAATTTGAAGATATAAAATCATTTTAACTCTTGGCTTGCCCATCAGGACCTACAGCATTGTACGTCCCTCCCTCTCTCCTTGGCTTGGTCAGTCTCAATATAGCTGATTGTGTCAGTTATTTATTACTGCAGAGCAAACAATTCAAAATTTAGTGACTTAAAATAAAAACCATCTTATTTACTCATAATTCTGGAGGTCAGTAATGTAGGCTGAGGTCAACGGGGTAGGTAACTTTTGCCTGTGTGGCCTGGAGTACTCAGAGAGGCTGCAGTCTTGGGGGGTCAGCTGGGGGCTGGGTGGTCTTGGGGGTCCTAGCTAGGTTGGTTCATCTCTGTTCTGCATAGTTTCATCCTCTAGTGGGCTAGCCTGGGCTTCTTTACGCAGCAGTGGTGGCATTTCTGGGGGGACAAGAACAGAAGGTGCAAGACCTCCTGTGGCCTAGGCTTGGAGACTGTGCAACATAACCCTCTCCAACATTTTATTAGTCAAAGGCAGTCCCAAGGCTGCCCAGGTGGAAGGGGTAGGGCAATGGGTTTCACCCCTTGATGGGACAAGCTGCAAGGGACAAATAGCTTTGTGCTGTTTTTAATCTCCCACATCAAGAAATCCATCTAACTTTATCCTTTCTTGTACCGATGCCTAGTTTTCTGTCTGTATCCGTTGGTGATGCCAGTCCAACAGGATGGGAGTGAAAGCCTTTTCCAAAAATGATTCCAGCTGTGATGGGGCAGCTGTAGCCTCATTACAGTCTTCATGGTTGTTGATAAGGTCAGGCACATCAGACCTTTTCGGAAACTCTGTCGCCAGTGTCTTGTAGGAAGAGGAGGCAGAATGGTCCCAATTTGCTACCCACGACAGATTGCCAGGGAAATGGTTGCTTTTTTATACTCAAGTGCCTTTTTCACAGAACCCTTGCTGATAAACTAGTGTTAGCTGAAGACCAGTTAGCATGCTGACATTTCTCTAAGAGTTGTTATCTCTAGGCACCTGTGGATAAATGTGCTAATGAGAGACTTTTCTTAAGGGCTCTTAGATCCATGATTATTCCAAGCCATGGTTGAATGCAAACATCATCAGAACAGCTTATGCTTAATAGCCGAGAATGCCTCTGTAATACTTAATCCCCTTTATGCTCGTGACAGATCAGCCTCTGAAATAGGAGCACGGCCCCAGGGGAAACGTAGCTTACTCATCAAGCCTCAGGTAGGAAAGCACCAACAAGTAATGACTTCCCAGCCGTGGGATGCTTCTAGAGTCGATATATTTCCAGTCTAATCGAGACAGCAACCAAAGTGATCTTTTTCCATCAAACTTCATTATTCAAACCATTTATGGGATAATTCTCTGAGAGAAGCTGTTTCTTAACACTTCCTTGGTTGAGTAAGCGGCCAGTGGAAAGATTCTATATATCACTCAAAGGCTCTAATCAAAGGGAGTCTTGGAGATCTCCACTGTTTACACATATCTGGTGACCAGGCATTTGGAATTTGTTCAAGTTCCTATGGGATCAGTGTGATCCTTGATGGTCTACCTAATAACATTAAGGCCTTAAACCCTGACCTCGGGCAGTTTTACTCTTCCCTTCTTAAGGTTTTCATGTTCCATGTGGACTGTCCTCAATTGTGGTTGTTACTTTATCAATTAAAAGTATTTCTTTCTGTGGCACCTGGGTGGCTCAGTCTGTTAAGCATCCCGACTCCTGATCTCAGCTCAGGTCTTGATCTCAGGATTGTGAATTCAGGCCCCATCCTGGGCTGCACTCTGGTTGTGGAGCCTACTTTAAAAAAAAAAAAGAAGAAGAGAAGGACAAGGAGAAGAAGAATTTCTTCTTACTGCTTGAAACTTCTCTTTCCCAACATGACCTTTCCTTTTACTTTCTATCTTCATTCTCTGATGGGACTTGTTTACTTTTTAAGTTAGGATTTGGTGCCCGAAACAGAATCCACAGGGATTTAATTAGGGAAGTGGTGGGAAAGCCAGAGAAGTGGCATTTTAGATGAGTTTCCAGGAGAAACTCCTAGAATGCCAAAGAACTGATTACCAGTGAGTGGCTCCCTCTCCTAAAATCAAGAAAGTAGGCAATCAGGAGGCTGTTCTAGAATCTACTGAGTTCAAGAACATGGCACTAGAGCTTCAATCTAGGGCTGAAGAAACTGGGATCTGAAAGTTAGGATCAGAAAGTCAGTGCTTCTGATCACCCACAGAGCTGGACAGGTACTCCAGAAAATTCCACCATCCCTTGACCTTGCTTGCCTGTAGCAAATAGCGAAAAGCAGCATGAAAATGGTTACTATCTCACTTCCTCCTTGCAAATATCACACAAGTAAATCTAATGAAAGGAAGCAAATTTCTAACTGAAAGAATCTGGGAAGTGTGGTAGTTTGAGGCCTTCTACCCTGTGCACTAAGGGCACCCTAAAAAAGAAATGAACGGGAGTGCCTATTGGCTAAATCCTGCGGGGCGACTCTCACTGCTCATCCTCCCCTCTGATGACATTAACCGGAATATTTAACAAACAAGCATGTGCCAGGCAGTCCTAAACTCATTTTTCAACATTATCCCACTTAATGCTTACATCACCCCCTAAATTAGGTGCTATTCACCCAGTTGTCCAGATGACGAAACATGGGGTCAAGGAAGTGAAGGAATCTGCCCAAGGCCACAGAGTAGGAAGGGGAAAGCTGGTAATCAGACCCAGATTGTGTGATGCCAAAGGGGATATGTGTCCAAGCCTACTTGGTGCCAAAAGCTGTGATCATAACCACTACATTAGACCACCTTACAGAGGTGCGCATTCGGCGCCCAGAGATGGGGCTCAGCCAGCCTCGCACAAAAGAATAGATTTTCATTCCCCTTTCTGGAATGGGACCATTTGCTTCATTCCCTTAACCCACTCCAGCCAGCTCTGTATCCTGAGTAAACATGGGCCAACGAGAGAGGTCTGACAATACTCTTGCTACATGACATTAACCGTGGCTTCCTTCACCGCCCATACGCCAATCGGTTTTCTACAAAAACAGTTATTCTCACAGAGAGACTTGAAAAGCATTGAGAATCTAATGGCGTAAAAAGAGCTTGAGGAGGATTTTTAGCTCCGTGTTCATAATCATCCCATGCATAATGAATATCACTCACAAACATCGGGACAGTGAACACAGGCCCTCACATCTACTGCTGACCCAATGATGAAGAGCCTTTCGGTAGGTGAAAATCAAGACAAGGGCATAGGCTCACCCACTTGATCGGGCACCAAGGGCTATTTAATGCATTTTCTTCTACTCTGATAAAGAATGTAATTTAGAATCTGATGGAAAAAAATCCCCCTCTGGAGGCTGCTTGAAGCATTCTTCTGTCATGGCTGATTACTACACTAGTGTTTATTGTCAGCAAAACGAAAACACAAAAATACCATTCTTGGCATCATGCTTCTTTTTTTCCATTATAATCCAATCAAGGTTTAAATCCTCTCAACTGAGCAGTTCTTCCTTCAAAGAGAATGCTGCAAGAGTCCACGATGGACGTGAGGTGAGCGTGCATCGGCTCCGACCTTCACCGGACTCGGAATCTGGCCAGTCCTCTGGCCATGGGCAGCCTCGCCTCTGCACTCAAGACATTTTCTTCTTGGACACAAACACCTCGAGAGAGTTTCTGGCCCTTAGAGGGAATCACATCACACACACGAAGAGATCAGTAAGAAATGCTTTCAGCAGGCAGGCTTTTTGAGAACTATCACTTCCTTAAAAATGTAGCATAGGCTGCCAAAAGGGGTTATTTTTATCTGAGGAGTCCCATGGGCTACACCCTCCTTAAAAGGATAGGATAATGAAAATACACCTTCCTTCTTCCTCTTTGAGGATCTCTTTACCAACAGTAAATGTTCTCAACTAGCCATGAGGTACCCCTTCTGCCTAGAAATCACCTCAGCATGTGTGGGGCGTTAACTAAACGTGGGTGGTGATTCATCATGAGTAATAGTCGATGCTGTGGCATCATCGGTTGGGAGAATAAAAAGTCCTCCTTTTATCAGTCAGATTGTCTGCTCTTTTTATCTTAACAGATAATAATGTAATATCCCACGCTAGCACCCAAATGCTCAACTCCCTTTTTTGTTTCTTATATAATTATTTGCAAATTCTTCCTAACTCCCGTGCGATGCACCTGTCTCCGTGGGAATTGTTACTGTTTTCAAATATGAACGGTTGTTTATTATATTCAACGTCCAGTCTTCTTGGGGTTGAGTAGTTCTAGTTCGTTTGGCTTTTCCTTAGCCTCCAGCATTAGAAAGTCAGCTTTGTGACTCATCTCTAAAGGCTCTCCTGGTTCTGCATATTCGTGTTCTTTAAAACCCTGGGCGAGTTCTGATCTCCTGGAGCAGAGTGTCATACAGTGTCCCAGCCTCCATATGCGCAAGAGGAAAATGACCTGCCCTGAAAAGGAACCGACTCTTCTTTACAGATAGGGACTTACGTTAGGAAAGGGATTTATCAGCCCAGCTGGCATGTGAGTGGAGAGTAAATGGTAGTGCCTGAGCCTGAGCTCAAATTGAGATGGAACCAAAAATATCTCATCAGTGGATGATGTCCACTCAGTTATATTACTTGTGCCAGCCCAAAAACAGTGACTCAAAACTTCTCCGTGCCCCAAATTCCCTTATCGGTTATTTTTCCCGGTGTCTCTTTTGTAAACTACTTTCCTTTAAACTTAGATTATGTACAGTTAGTCTGTTTGAAATTCTTGATTTTTAATTTTATTAAAAAAATTTTTTTAAACTAATGATGGTTAGCATTTTACTAAAAGTTTATGTCCACTAACGAGTATGCAAGATATATTTGCTATTTACTTTTTTGTAATGTTTTCTCATAAAAGGAAACACAAAATAGTACCCGCAGGAGACCCCTCACCCTGACCGTGCTGTGCTCAGATGTCCGTAGCTGTCTCCAAGAGAGGGTTATTTTTATTAAACCGAGACACGTACTGACACAAAATTCATAAAATAATCTCCCTGCATGAGCACAAGTTGTATAACAACACAACCCATCTGGGGGTTTGGACTATATAGAAAAAAACTGATCGATTTGTCATGGGGTTTCAAAAACAAAGGGTGAGGGGGAAGGTGTCCTCTCATGTGTCTGTGAGTGAATATTTAATTTCCTTAGCCAACCGTTCCCTCCCCATGTCTAGGGTGATGTGAAAAGGGTGATACCACATCATTACCCTCTGGCTACGTGAACAACCACTAAATCCACAGTTTTCTGCCTCCCTTACCTACCTCAGTGTTTCTTCAGAGGCATCATCCATGAAATGAGCTGGCTTCATAGCAACCCCCGGAGAAGTGTAAGTGATTTTTTTTTTTAATCTGACGGATACGTGTCTTCCTCAATTACATTGGCAGATACCAGCATGTTATTGTCTGACTTGAATATTAAATACCATCTGCATAAATTGTTATATCATATTGGCCACTCATATGAGGCTCTGGAACACCAGCCATTCAACACTATGTTCTAACCTGTCCCCAAGAAAAAGCTTCACCCCCCGCCCCGCCCTGCTATCAGCATCATGGAAATCATGTTCGTAAGAGTTTCTTTCCAAGGAAAGTGCATTCATTCGCAATTTACTTTTCCCACTTATATTCATTGAATATATCAGTATGTGCCCGTCGGATGTTTTGATGAACACGAGATGTACAGAATTCTGGAATGAGTCGGTAAAAATCCAGTCAAGAGCACGGAATCTTGAGATTTTTGTTAACCCACAGCCTTGCCATGAGTCAATGACGATTCAAGGTGCTGACCTCACCCCCACCACGCCAGACTCCCGCAGGTTCTTCCTTTACACGATCTAAGGGTGTAGGGACTCAGCCAGGAATCTCTGCTCCAGGGGACAGTGCCTCAGAAGACTTTCTTAGGTGGCCCTTCCACCCAGTAACCCCGAGGCTGAGGATCACGAAAACACACAGCCACTTCCGCCAGCAGCTAAAATGTAGGCTAACGTAATAACCATGGAGATCACGCCACAGTTGGGATTTTGTGGTTGGTGATGTTGGGTTGAGGTGGGGTGTTGATTACTGTTGTTTTGCTTTGCTTTTTTCTCCCATAATGTTCACTTGGTGAATGAGTGTGGGGGCAGTTTGGTGACCATGACCTCAGGCACTCTGTTAGCTGATCCTCTGTTCTCCGGCCTCTCATAAACTCCAGTGGTCTTAGAATTCAGCTCTTTCCTTGTCCCCCTTCCTCTGCCACCTCACAGCAAGAGGCTTCAGTGGCTTTATTATTAAGCAAGGAGGCTGGCAGGGCCAAAGCTAAGCTTTTAATGCATCTGGCGCTGGGATCCTACACGTGTCTCCACCGACTTGCATGGGACGAGGGTCCCCTAGGGCCCAGACACTTTTGGACACATTTAGATACTAGGAGACTAAAATTGCAGAACAGACAAAAGCCAAACTAGAAAAGGGGACTTTAGGCCTCTGAACGAAAATTCAACTTGAGGGAAGAAGACAGATCTGTCAGTCTCAGCACCTAATGGAAGGAGGGGCAGCGTGGTTCTGGAACCCACGTGGTAGTTCTGCCCCATGGGCGTGCATCCTCCACAGGTGGGCAACTGTGTGTGAAGAGCTGTACGAGCTCCTCTAGGAGGGACAAGGGGGCCATCTGGGAAAATTCCACATAGAGGAGAAGCCACTCCCAAACCGGGCGTGGGTTTCCATTGCTGCCTCGTCGCCAGCCCATCTCCACCTCCCTCCACCAGGGTGAGCTCACTCATTCTCGTGGGTCCCACTACCACGTGCCTCCTGATGGCTCTCGAACCCTTTCTGCAGCCCACACTTGCCCTGTGTGCATCCGCGTGTGTGCCCCGAACCTGCCCATCAGAAGGCACCACAGATTTTAACCTATTCAGACTGAACTCATTTTCCTATCCCTCCACACACCCCCACCCACTCCTGTGTTCCCTGTCCGCCGAGTAGTATGATGTTGTAAAAGACCAATAGAGCTTTTAAAAAACGTAGTTCCCTGCCAGGGAAAAATTCGCGCTTTTTAAGTGCTGAAGATGGGGAGTTTGTGATGATCACTGTAATTAAGAATTGAAAACTGTTGGGGCGCCTGGGTGGCTCAATCGGTTAAGCATCCCCCTCTTGATTTCGGCTCAGGTCGTGATCTCGTGGGTTCTTGAGTTGACTCCTGCATCGGGCTCTGTGCCAAAGGATTCAGCCTGGAGTCTGCTTGGGATTCTCTCTCTGCCCCTGCCCCCACCTCTTGAAAGAAAGAAATAAACTTAAAAAAAAAAAAAGAAAAGAAAAGAAAACTATTACTCTGGAATGGCCAAAGTGAATTTGGAAATCTGCCAACAGTTAAAAACAAGCCCCTTACAGAAGGTGGCTGCCTTTGTGGTGAGCACAGCATAACACTAGAATTGTCAAATCACTGTGTTGTGCGTCTGAAACTAACGTGACATTGCGTGTCAACTACACTTCAATAAAAAGCAATCAAAAAAAACTAGTGAGAAACCAGCCCCAGACTTCCATTAGGTCATGGGTGTCGCTCCAGGTGCTTGTCCTCTTTGGTTCAGAGTCAGTGGCGATGGAACACGGCTTTGATATTTCTTAGGCAAGTCCGGCTGTTGCCAAGTAACAGCTTTTACAACTTCTACTGGGCCACCAAGCCAGGAAATCTGGGGTTGATATCCTGGTTGTCTCCGTCCTCATGCACACTGCCTCTTATCAAGCCTTGAGTGCCTCTTGTCCCGGATCCTCAAGGTGCGGCCAGAGGAGCAACATTCCCAGCATCACCTGGGAGCTTGTTGGAAAGGCAGAATCTCGAGCCCTGCCTCAGACCTGTGCAGTCAGGGTCAGCTTTTCGACAAGATCTCCAGGTGTGATTCATGGGCACATGTGTGTCCAAGAAGCACTGTCCTCACTCCTGTCCCCATGACCACACGTCCACAGCTCACCCTTCAGCTCCTTTAGACCTTCCTACAGTGTAGCTGTGACCAGTGCACCCTGAACGGTTTTATTCTGCACCCTGGCCCCTCTTTGCTGAAATCTGTCCTTTCTGACCCTGGCTAAACATGAGAATCATGGGGATTGCTTTAAATATTTCATTTTAATGTTTTCTCATTTTTTTAGAGAGAGAGCACGAGCAGGAGAGGGGCAGAGAAAGAGGGAGACAGAATCCAAAACAGGCTCCAGGCTCCAAGCTGTCAGCACAGAGCCTGACGCGGGGCTTGAACTCAGACTTCGAGATCATGACCTGAGCCGAAGTCTGATGCTTAACAGACTGAACCATCCCAGAGCCCCTTTCAAAAAATGTCAATGCCCTTGCCCCAGTCCCTGAAATTCTGATTCAGTGGAAATGAAGGTTTGGTCTAATGTTTAAATTCCCCTCACCTGATGTTAATGAGTAGCCACGAGTCGAGAACCATTGAGCCAAAGATGAAGTTTTAATTCACTATGATGGCAGGTGAGTCTCTCTAGGGCTGAGCCTCTCTCTGGCTTTCTCTCTGTCACCACGCTGTGTCCCGTCATGCCAAATCCATAGTTGACGGCCCAAACCGTTTGTTGGATGAATGAGTGTTTGCATCTCCTACACCGGGAATGGTGATCTGTGGAAAGAATGTGTATTCGCTGCATTCTGAGAAACGCAGAGGCTGCATTCGTGGGTGGAACGAGGGAATGATGGAAGATACGTTTTTCAATTTATGACAAAGCAAATGCCTCATTTAACGACAGCCAGGGACTGCAGACAGCCATGAGGGAATGCCCTTTATGGCCCCATGGATGATTCTACATAGTGACAGCTCTTCTCCTCCCAGACTGGCAGGCAAACAGGAAGCGATGGGTCTTGCTACCCAATCAAATATTTTCTGCTTTTAATTGAGTGGCAACAGAGCCAACGGAGCTTTATCGGAGGGACTTGGTCCTAGAGATGAAAACATAGACATTTTTTTTAGTTTGCAAATGGCGTTACTGTTTTTCCATTTGCCAAAACATAAACATGCTTGTTTTTTTTCTGATTTTCCTTATATTCCTGACTGGCAGAGAGGCCATGGCTAACCACGCCTTTTACACAAAAATGACTGTTAAAAATTTGGTCTACTTCATGTTTTTAAAAGCCAATCAGAGGCATCGTGATACCGCATTTCTCCAGCATCTCTTTAACATCTGGACATGGCTTCTGTGCCGTAATGCTGCAAGACGTCCGGAACCCTTAGTGCTGTCACTAACAAAACCATAACCATACTGCTGTTATCACACCCAACAGAATTATCCACAATTCCTTTGTACGTATCATCCGTTTCTCTCTTGAGCAAGCTCTCCAGCTTCTGTCTTTATTAACCTCACCCCCCACTCCCCCCCGCAAATCCTTGTGCCCTGCTCTGTCCATTCAGCCAGACCCTCTGGAAAAGTACTTCCTGGGAACACCCAGCTTCAAAAGAAGGGTGAGTCACATTGAAAGTACATCATCACGTCCATTCCTGCCTTCCACCCCATCTGTGTAGAAAAGTCATAACATTCTGATTTCTGGAAGACTAAGGCACCTGGTTTTTCTCTTAAAGGGGAAAAGCAATAGGTCAGCTCACTTCCTTCTTTCTCTATTTTTAAACAGCCTTTTCTCTAACAATTTCCTTTCCTGTTACACCGTGCCCACATTTCTCCTTTCCTTCTCACTTACCCTCCTCCTCACCTACCAAAGACTACTCACATGGCACTCACGATACCAAGCTAACTCACAAACAGTTCTCTGGAAAACCTAGGCCTGATTTTCAGTAACCTGGATCAAGGGTTTTTTAAGCATTTGATTCTCAGTCTTAAACACAGTCTATTAATTATTCCATTAACAGTGATGAATCCCACTATGCCTCTTCCCCCTTAGGGTGAATTCACTCAGCTGAAGACAGGCTTTCCACTGAGACCCATTTAAGAGAAAAGGGCATTAACATTGAAATGGATTTTTAAATATAAAGTAACACTTATTTACTAACACCAAGTTAATTCTGTACAGGAATGCTCTGTGCATGGTTGAAAAGCCATTGCCACCAAAAGTCCGGAAGTGTTGGGACAACTGGAGGCCAATCCCACAACATAGCTATAGCCTTATAGAAGCAAACACACAGTGTTTAGGACCCCACTACTGAATTCTGTTAACGTTTATTTAGCAATTTGCCATGCCTCAGTGAATCCTTAGAACAACCCTAAGAGGTAGGTATGATTATATCCATTTCACAGTAAGTGACTCACCCAGATTGCACAGCTAGCTGGCGACAGATATGCTCCAAAGCCCTGTATTTCCCAGCCAAATACCCAGGACTCTGGTTCTCATACAACGTGCTTGTCACTCTGAAGACAGTGCTTCATTTCCCTTCCCATCTCCAAACTGCATTGTTCCCTGGTACCTCTGAAGAAGCTTCTGGAAACATGACCCCATTCAATTGCATGCAGATGTTTATGTCTGTTTGCACTCATTTATTTTTCTGGGGAAAAAAGACTTAAGTTTAACAGAAAACTAAAAGTTAAGAACCACCTATTTATTTATTTATTTATTTATTATCTTTAGGTAATCTCTACACCCAACATGGGGCTCAAACTTATGAACCCAAGATCAAGAGTCGCCATGCTCTACTGACTGAGCCAGCCAGGCACCCCAAGAAACACCCTTTGAAAACACTACAATTATTTTATTTACTTATTCATTTATTTATTTATTTAAAGAGAAAGAGAGAGAGAGAGAGAGAGAGAGAGAGAATGCAGGCAAGGGAGAGGCAGAGACAGAGGGAGGGAGAGAATCCCAAGCAGGCTTTGTGCTGTCAGCGCTAAGCCCAACGTGGGGCTTGATCTCACGAACCACAAGATCATGACCTGAGCAGAAATCAAGAGTCGGATGCTTAACTGACTGAGCCACCCAGGTGCCCCTTAAACCCTATAATTGTTTTAAACCTCTGGTTGTGCAATTGGCAGCCTCAACCTGTCCCTCTCACAACTGTAGTACATGCACACACACATGCACATGTATGCACACACAATATATCCCTACAGAATCCCCACATCCTTAGTTTAATTGCCCTATATGACAAATATTCCTCTGACCCAAGAGGCATTTTCAAGACCAACTTGGCACGGCTCATATAACAACTAAACACATCTAGGGGAGACCATTTTTCCTGGAACAGGATGCCTTTAGAAATGAAAACTCAGAGCAGTTGTTCAGGTGACAACTGTATTATTTCTTCAGTCTACTCAGAGGACAACAGTAATAGATACACAAATCCTTGGCTATAGATTCATTACTGACTCAACGAGCATTAATTAAGACACTTTTGCTTTCACAGCCTGTGAGATTTTTGCCATCAAAGGTATTTCATCAACCAGACTTATGTCCCAGAGAGAAAATAGCTGCCCACCTGAGAAGCTGGAGCGGCCGGGCAGGATGAGATTAAATTATCAGAATGCAGGCCAGTGAAACAGAGTTATTGCAGGTGATAGCTGGACATCTGAGGTGGGGGGAAAATAAAATAACGACCCTCAAACTCCAGAATCCTGCAGCTTAAAAATATGCTTTGTAAACTGAAAATTTTAGTAGCTGAATTCACTGTTCTTATCTAAATTGATGGCCTCAAAAATCAAGAACACCTCAAAGAATACAGAGAAGAAAATTATGGGGGCAAGAGAAGAGGCTCGGAGAATAGATTAAGGAAACGGCATGTGGAAAATTAATGTCTACACAGTCAGGGCATCTGTTACCAAGGTATGGTAAGTATCACAGTTATGTTAGGAGCGAGATCAATACCAGCATTCTTATGAATGGGATGATAAAATGTCAACGACTTGCTTTCACGTTCTCAAAACAAAAACAAAAAACCCAAGCAGAATGAGGGAAGATGCAACTAGATGAAGTAAGAATGATAATATGTTGGTAATTGTTGAAACTGGATAACGGTGCAAGGGAATTCTTCATAGTGTTTTAAAAGAAGTCGAGTTAAAACAAAGTGACAGAGAATGGTGGAAAATTGAGGGTGACAGCAGTATGGTAGACCACACACTCTGAAGAGCCTGCTCCCACTGAAATGTAACTAGTTCCTTGGTAACTTACAACAAACAAAAGCTATCATGATAATGTATGTTGGACATACCAGAAAGTAAAGGAAATGTTCAAGAACCAGAAAGAAAAGAAAAAGAAGAACGAGGCCTTAATCTTGAGTTGGGAACATAAGCAATACACAGGTAAGTAGGAAGATTAATAACACATGGCAATCCAGTGGGGTAATCTTTTGAACTGATAGTGCTAGAACAATTTGATTTTCATATGTAAAATTATAAACAGGTACATAAGGCTGACCCTTCCCTCACACCATATACAAACGGAACTTAAAATGAATCATAGGTGGGTTGGGGGGTGGGGGTTGGTGCCTGGGTGGCTCAGTGGTTAAGCCTCCGACTTCACCTCAGGTCATGATCTGGTGGTTCATGAGTTCAAGCCCTAAGTCAGGCTCTGCACTGATAGCATGAAGCCTGCCTGGGATTCTCTCCCTATCTCTCTCTCTCTCTTCTTGCCCCTCCTCCACTCATGCTTTCTTTCTCTCTCTCTCAAAATAAAATAAGCTTAAGAAAATAAGAAAGTGAATCAAAGACTGCCCTGAAATTTTTAAAGAGATCAAGATTGGACTTGATATTCTCTTTTACAGGTCGCAGGCCCTTTTTATCACCTCCCAGGATGAATTCCTGATGCAAAACCTAATCGGAAGCTAACACAACGACTTAAGGCCTTTTTATCCCTAATTATCACCACTAACCACCAACTGTCCCTCATGATAAAAAGCATTTTTATATCATTCCTATCACTGGAGTCCTACATCCTACATCCTGTAGTCATTACAGCTATTTTCTAAATAATCCCAGATCTACCCCCTTCCAGTCACACAAGAGAAGCGCACTTCCTGTCTCCCTTGCAGCTCATTGGTTGCCACGTGAATAGGTCCCACCAAGGAGTCGTGAGCAAAAGAGATGTGCGTCACTTCCGGTTTAAATGTTAATTACAGTGCAACCAGCAACCTTCAGGGTAGGAGCAGCTCCATCAACCCGGGTGTTTGTGTGAGTACCGTGAGCGGTGGCCCAGACGGCCAGCAATGGACACAGAGCGAGAACAAGGAACAGACCTTTGCTGTTCTGAACGGCTGAAACCTCAGGGTTGCTTGTTACCGCACTGTAACCTGGCCCATTTCCATTAACACCACCCCTGGGCGGAGGAGTTGTCGTTTTAAATCACTTCGGAATTTCATTCATTCCTTTATTCCTTTATCTACCGAGGCCCTCCTCTGAACTTGGAATTGGACTAACTCTGGGGAAACAGCAGCCCAGAGGGCACACATGGTCCTTTGCCTAGGTCTGTGGCTGCAGGTAGAAAAATGTGGGGAAAATAAAAACTTTATTCACTTAAGTAGAAAGTGGCTTGTCAGCTAGCCTCTGTGAGGTCCGTTTCCTCATCTGTAAAATGCACACAATACCTACCCTGCAAGGTTTTTATAGAGGTTGGCAGCAATGCCTGGTCCCTGAAGAGGAAACTAAACAACAGCTATAAATATTTTATTTCACATTTCATAAAAAATTACTTTGGGCAAACAATGAAAAGGTAGCAGAAAATAAGAATTTAAATCCTCTGAGTACCATTTTCACATTATTGCCATTTTCACATGATTCTTTATTCTAGGGTATCTTGGTGTGTGTGTGTGTGTGTGTGTGTGTTTATTTTTAATTTAGTGATTGGCCTTCCAGCCCTAACTGGAACTGGTTCCAGGATCAAGTAGCAAGTAGCTTGGGTTTCCTTGGAGATGAAAGGCCTCAGAGAGGGTTCTGTGTTTCCATGGGCCCCGCTTGCTAAGGACAAGTACCACCTTCCCACAAGCCCTCAAGAATACTTGTGTGAAAGTGAACCTCTGAGGTACTGGGATCCTTTCTGTATTTGGATCACCTGAAAGGCGGGAGAGTCAGGGCGAGAAGAGACGCCCGCAGAGAACAGGTTGCAGGGAGGGATTAGAGATAGTGGAAGGTACCCATGTGGCCTACATGATCATTTTCATCGGTATGAATGAATGTGTCTGCATGAGTAGGCGTCCGTGACTCAGGCCAGGTCTGAGTGGCTGAGGATGCACATGATTTCGAAGCCATCCCCAACTTCCTCGGTGTCAAACAGAAATTGAGAAGAGGCACATGAGGAAGTTTTCTTGAGATAATCATCATCGCCATCTCGAAATAGTCCCTCGACCCTCCCGGCAAGAGTGATGACATTTGGACCGTCTAGAAAACATGCAAAATAGCCGAGCATTTGCTTAATCTTCACGAGGTGAGGAGCGATGGGAAAACAAATTCAGTACTCCCACCCTGGGGAGCTAATCAAAGCCAGAGAGCTGTTGACTGACAAGCCTGAGGAATGGGCAGGTCTTAGGGTGTGAGGACAATGTTCAGGGACATGTTGGATTTGGGAAGCCAATGGAGGTGGTGAGTATGTGGTCAGACGTGCGAATGTAAGCCAAAGTGAAAATGTTGGGGCTGAAGATACATATTTGGGAGTCACCCTTACATGAATAATAATTGAAACCTTGAGAATGATTAAAAATAGTCCAGATTCTAGGGGCACCTGGGTGGCTCAGTCAGTTAAGCAACAGACGGCGGCTCAGGTCATGATCTCACGGGCCGTGAGTTCGAGCCCTGCATCGGGCTCTGTGCTGACAGCCCAGAGCCTGGAGCCTGCTTCGGATTCTGTGTCTCCTTCTCTCTCTGGTGCTCCTGCTCACGCTCCGTGTCTCTGTCTTTTTCAAAAATAAATAAACATTAAAAAAAAGTAAAAAAAAAAAGACTGTCAAAGTCATGAAAAAAAATAATAACCCAGATTCTAGACGATGAAGGCAGAAGAGATAACAGGATGGTGTGAAAACCACGATTGCTAAGAACATCAGGCCTTCTCTACGGTGCCTCTAGAAATGAGCAAAATAAAGAGGAATGTTGGGTTGGTCCCTGTCTTTTGCTTCAGCCATTAAAGCCTCAAAGTGCCAGTTCTTCCTAAGCGGTGTAACATAAAAATTAAAAGCACGGGGTTTTCGAGTCAGGTAGATTGAGATTTGAATCATTGAATCATTTCCAAAATGTACTACATGTGTGACCTTGAGTAAGTTAATCTTTGAGTTTTGGTTTCTTCAGCTATAAAATATGATAATATCTGCAACAAATAGCTGTTTGTTAGAGAGTTACATTATATATATATATATATATATATACACAAACACACCATATATATATACATATACAATACATATATACATATACATATACATATAACTATATATGTATGTATATATATATGTGTGTGTGTGTATATATATATATATATATATAGACAACAAATATCAGCACTCCCTCCTCCATGGTATAGAATCTTTGCTAGAAAGTGGTTGTCCGGCCAGAGACTGTATTTCCCAGGCTCCCTTGCAGGTAGGTGGCCACGTGACTGAGTTCTGGCCAGGAGAATGTGAGCAGAACAGACAGCACAAACTCCCAGGTCCGGCCCATAAAACCCTGCCATTCAGGGCTCCTCCATTTTTTTTCTCTTTCCAATGGATAGAGTGTCAGTCTTGGGTCCCAGACTTATGATGTGGAGGAAGGTTATCCTGCTGAACTATTCTATCCCCCACTTGTTCTATGAGCAAGAAATAAATTTTGAATGTGTTAGAACCATTACATACTTGGGAGTCTATTTGTTACAGCAGGTACAAATAGCAAATAACCAATAAGGTAGCAGTTAGCCTATTCTAATGGGTTTTATTTTTCAGTGACATGGCTCCTGAGAGTCAAGCATGTATCTAAGAGGTACTGATAAATAATAGTATCATTATAGTGCCTTCAGGCCCCACGTCTGTTCTTGTTAGGGCACTAAATACCCAGAGATGTATACTCTAATCTTTTTGGAAGGGAGAGAAGAAGTTGATAATGTTAGGGTTAGCTATACAAGCTTTTAATAACACACCATAAGAAACAGGGTAGGTTCTGAAAGAGGGCAGGGCACAGGTTGAAGTTTGCAGACATGTGGTCAGTAAGAAATTTCTTGTGGCAATGTGCTGGAGGGACTCTTAAAAACACAGGTGTCAGGAGGCGCCTGACTGGCTCCATCGGTGGAGCATGTGACCCTTGATCTTGGGGTTGTGAGTTTGAACTTCATACTGGGTGTAGAGATTAGTTAAAAATAAAATCTTGGAAGACAAAAACAAAAAACAAAACAAAACCCAGAGATGTCAAATATTCATTTTTACATTGCTGAAATGTAAACCTCCTTTTCTCAAAACTTAAACAAGTTTAAGCATAAGAGACTCTTAAATAACAGAGAACAAACTGAGGGTTGCTGGAGGGGAGGTAGGCGGGGGGATGGGCTAAATGGGTGATGGGTACTAAGGAGGGCACTTGTTGGGATGAGCACTGGGCGTTATGTGTAAGAAGTGATGAATCACTGGGTTCCTCTCCTGAAACCAATATTACATGGTATGTTAACCAACTTCAATTTAAATAAAAAAACTAAAAAATAAAATAAATTTTAAAGGAAAAAAAAAACAAAACACCAAAAAACAAGTTTGATATGCACACACACACACACACACACACACTACATCTCTATATTATACATCTCTAAAAGTAGCACAGTTTTTTGTAAAGATATGGCTGAAAAGCTTTGGAAAAGCCAAAACCTGGTTATGGCTTAGATATCTCAAAGAGGCACTTAGTGAAATAGGAGTCTAACTAGAAAGACTAATTAACTACATTGTGCTCAGAAGGAAGGGTAATGGTAATCATGAAACCTTAGTGGGGCAGGAGGGTGGAGGGGAGAGAGTTAAAAAAAAAAAAGAAAGAAAGAAGGGTCAGACTTTGCCAGTGTTTATCGGTGTCCTGGAAGAAATCCACCGAGTCTGGTCAACAAGACCATTCCATTCAGAAGAGAGTTCTACTCCATTGGAAGAGATGGATATTTTATTAGAGCAGTCCATGCTAAAAACAGCCCTTAAATCATTTATTTCAGCAGTTGTAGCAAGAGATGGTAAGCAACAGATATGTCCATCAAATTATGGTATGTCCATACAATGGAAAAATCAGCCATCTTGGAAAGATATCCAAGGTATAATGTTAAGTGAGAAAACCAGGCTTATGATGGTGCGTCTAGAGTACTACCAGAAGTTCATATATGAGTGAAAGAAATACAGAAACACATATGTCTCTACACATATAGAATATGTCTCAAAGGAAGCACAGATATTGGTAGGGATTGATTGAACCGGGAACATACATGGGAATGTGATTCTGCTTTCACTGCATCTTCTTTTTTTATTTGAATTTTTTAACATGTGCATGTTTATTATTATTATTATTATCCAAGAATAATAGTAAGTAGTAAATAAAAAGACAGAACAGCACATCATCTGAAAAGCTGTTTTGTTTTGTTTTGCTTTAGCAAATCTGCTGCACACACAAGAACAATGAAGGGGTAGCTAAAATTGGATGTACATTCTAAATTCACTCTTTTCCCTCTAATTCTAGCTGTATCAAGGCCCTTCTTAAAATTATAATTGGCTTCTCATATACACAAGTCTACAGAGAGAAAATGACCTGCCCAGTGAGTAAGCTGTCCTCTGGTCCCCTCATGGTTATATTTCTTACTCTAATTCAAACATCTACTCTTGGGAGTTTGAGTATAATAATTGTGTTCCTGTATGTCTAATCAGAACACCTGCATCTGAAACTCCAACCAGAAGACCAGATCTGGTAAGGGGATCTTCCCCAGAGACTGGCAGCTGGTCAGTCCGGAACCCTCCATTCACTAAGTGGGTGGCTAATGCCCGGAGCAGAGGACGAGCAGTTTGCCCAAGTGGCCCCATGCCTATGTCAGCCACACTCCCCGCCTCCACTCCTCAAGTTCCTTCTGCCTGCCTTTCATCCAGCCCTCTGTCCCATGGAACCCATGCCATTTCTGGGAGGACAGGGAAGAATGCGGATTTTTCTCACCAGGCAATGGTTCTGTAACCTCATTCGGGGGCTAAAATATTAGCAGAGGATGTGTTATGAACCAAAATAGACAAAATAACAACAAAATGAAGCCAGGGCTATCTAAAGACTGTGTCATTAAAAATGATTTCATCCCCCCTGGGCTCCGGAGACGTGATTTACAGGAGGCAGTCAGCCTACCCAGGTGGTGAGAACTCATTTTTAATAAATGATAGCGAGTAGGTTTATCCCGACCTGTGACTATGAGTCACCGTATTTGAAGCTGTTTGACAAACACCATCAGAAACAGATGACCTTGTACAGGGGACTTTTCTTTTCAGGGAAACTAAGTGCGTTTTCTGAGAATGCTGCTACTGAAGGTCTCACGTCAGATCAGCGAGAGAGACGTGGGCCTCTGTGGACCAGACCACGTGGTCACCAGGGTCCCCTTCTCCTCCAGACGTCTGTGGTTCTGCGTGCTTGGAAACCTGGTAGGAGGAACAGCATGTACTTCTGAGTAAAACGAACCGTGGTGGGAGAGGGGGCGACGTTACTTTTCGGGGAAAAAAGCGACAGGCTTGTGATCCCTGCCGTCACTGATCATAGTGCAAGTTAATGACAGACCGAAAGCTCAGCAACCGTTTGTTACTTGAAATTCCCCGTCACTGTGATTGAGCACCTTTCCCAGTGTGAAATGAGGAGACTATTCGCAGGCGCACAGGTACATGTGATGTGTGGGGCTGTGGGCCAGGGACAGGAAGGAGGGATTCTCTGTGAATTCCAACAGAGGTAGGAGTGATGGGGACACTGTACTCTCAGAGGACCAATGTCACCCCTTTGATGGACTCTTGCCTTCCACAGTCTGGCAGCCACACGAAAGCAGCTGCGGGACGGCTTCCCAGAGGCAGTAACGGCCGGCTGCAACCCCTTTCTCTTGACTTCTCCCCATTTCTTCCACTTTTTTCCTTCTTACTTGAAGGTACCATTCTATCATCGAATAGGAATTTTTGAGAGAGAGAGAGAGAAAGAGGGAGAGTGCCAGCAAGGAGAGGGCAGAGAGAAAGAGAGAGAATCTCAAGGAGGCTCCGCGCTGAGCCTCCAACGTGAGGCTCCATCCATGACCCTGGGATCATGACCTGAGCCGACCTCAAGAGTCGGAAACTCAAACAACTGAGCCACCAAGTCGCCCCGGTAAATTTGTTTTTAAAGGCAAGAAGAAACAGTTGTTTGGGATCAGAGATAAATAGGAGTGGCACTTTCTTGCTCAGGTAGGAGAGGAAGGGATGAGAGGATGGGAAAGGTTAGAATCTGATTGAGAAGCCAGAGTCTCAATCCCAACGAAAAAGATAAAGCGTGGGGGGGGGGGGGGTAGGTCAGTCCAAAGCGGAGCAACCTAAAAGCCTTTTTACTTCCAGTCTTTGTTTTGTTTTCATTTTGGCCCACACTGATGCAGTGAACATTTGTGTGGGCACACGCATGCGTGTTTGCTTATATAAACAAGAAAAGTCTCTGGGAAAATACACAAGAAACATAACCTCATTTGCTTCCAGAAGGGAACTCCTTGTACGTTGAATGAGGTGGCTATATTACCTATTCAAGCTATACATCAATAAAATATGTAGACAACAGAGTGTTTCTTAACTAATGGGTATAAGAAAACAGTGATTCCTGGGGCACCTGGGTGGCTCAGTCAGGAAAGTGTCTGACTTCAGCTCAGGTCATGATCTCACGGTTGGTGAGTTTGCGCCCCACATCAGGCTCTGTGCCGACAGCTCAGAGCCTGGAGCCTGCTTTGGATCTGTGTCTCCCTCTCTCTCTGCTCCTCCCCCACTCAAGCTCTGTCTCTGTCTCTCTGTCTCTCTCTCTCAAAAATAATTTTTAAAAAACATTAAAAAAAAAAAAAGAAAACAGTGATTCCCATCTGAGAAGTAATGAATATAATGTTATAGGAAATTGAACCTATCAGCAAATGAAACACTTCTAGATAAGAGTCACAGTAGGACATTCCACAATCAGATACACACACACACACACACACACCATTTTCAATACATGACAGGGTAAAGAGGTTGTAGTTTTGAGACTCAAGAATATATAAATCTTTAACATTTCTATCTTAATAATTGTAAAAGTTAACACATGCCAGATGTAGATGATACTGAAAAAATAATTTTAAAAATAAAATTACACTTACTCCCACAGTCAGAATTAACTACCTCAAGTACTTGCCCTGCCTAGAGGAAGCACAGTCAAGATACAAGACCACTTTTTGGTCCTATCTGACAAAACCACAATGTAGAATTGGCCCAGAGGGAGAAATCCCTTAAAAAAAATTGCCAACCCAAATCCATAGCTTGATGTTTTGAATATTTTCCATTTTAAGTCTTTGGACAAATAAGGCAATATTTTTTTTCCCCTCTCTCTCTCTTGGGGTCATCAAATATCTGATTCCTGCAGTATGGAAGATTCTCTAGGATTCCTCCAGGAAGGATTCTGGCTTTCCCCAATCTGGATGCCCTAAAGTTTTTTCCCCCAGAAAAGGGGAGGTGGGCTACCATCAACCACGCTTCTCCGTGGCCCCCCAATGACAGAGACGTGTTAACCTAGGTCAGCTCCAACCCTTTGCCACTCCTTTGGCATCCACCCAACAGTCCCCCCAAAGAAATAAAATTCAGTTTGTTTGCTTCATTATATGCCTTAAGTTAAACTCCCCTTGGAGGGCTAACATGAAACAAATCCTGAGATGCCGCAAGCGGAAGCAATGGGAGGCGTGTCGTTTAACAATGTTTAGAGGTATAAGTCCCTCAGTGTGTCACATGAGCAAGTCCCACATCATGTGCACATCAGACTCACTTTCCTGCTCATTGCATGTGATAGAGCACTGCAATTAAAAGCAGGACTTTGGAGTCAACCAGACCAGGAGCCACTGACTGGTACTGCTGATTACTTAATGGGGACTTTGGACTGCATTTTTATCCTCTTAAGTCTCTATTTCCTTATCTATGAAATCAGGATAATACCTTCTTCATGGAATTTTTGTGAGGGTTCAATGAAAAAGCTATTAAAAATTAACCCAATGCATGAGGCACGGCACACACTGAGTCAGTATTATCTGCTCCCATTGTTCACATAGCGTGGAAACAAGAGTGCCTGTCTCACAGGTGAGTCAGCATTGCTCATGGTTTCCTGTCCCTTTCTGCTGTTGCCGGCCTCTGACACTTGTTCTAGTCCATGGGAATAGAGGAAAAAATCAATTCAACCCCTTGTATCTGGTTTACTTGATTAGGTTCATACAGTTGAGTGTAATTGGGTTTGAAAACGTCTCTGAATATCAAATGTCTCTGCGAGCTTTGGTGTCATTTCCTAGCAATAACTGAGAGCCAGTTAATTTTTCATTATTTCATACGTGTTTCCCCAAACTCTCATATTCTATTTTTCTGGGTTCTAGAGCCCTTGACTTTTCAGGAACCATAGAAGGAACAACTGATGTCTTGGGTTCCATCTAGTTTCATCCCCACCACCCCCACACCCCACCCTGTATGACTGAGCAAACAAGACATCGTCAGAAAGGAATGGATTTTCCCATTTAGGATTCAACCCCGATCACAGGTGAGCCGTCTCTAAGGAAACTCCAAACAATAAAAAGATGGCTTCCAATGGTTTTTCCTAAAATCCCAAAAAGTCTGGGAAGCTTGGCAAAGAGCTTTCAAAATCCTATCGGTCCCACGTAAAACATGGAGAGTCCGCTGCCATCAGCTTCCGGCTTCCCCAGACAAGAAGAGAGCATCCTGGCAGCTCAAGGACCCAGCAAGTGACTTCAGGGGACTCTGGAGTGCCCAACCACTCTTTTCCAGATCATTGTGTGACCGGTCACAAGGTCACAGAATTTGGAATTTTTTTACGTAACAAACAAGGCACATTTCCTATATCCCACAGCAGTGACAAATGTCAGCATATAAGGCACTTGTGTTCAAAACGAACACTTTCCCACCAAAATAAAGATAGAGCCATGTAGATTGGCTTAATTCCAACTTGCTTGATACGTTCTGTAAATTCCTCCAGTGTGTTCCTAAAAGGAGACTATGAGAATACGTCTTGTGCTCCCACGGCTTTTCCCCTTTACCCCCATTCCACTCTTACCATTCTCACCCCACCCTTACCAAATAACAATAACTAAAAAAAAATTAATAAATAAATAAGATGCCTTGCATTTGTGTGCTAGGTTTTCCTAAAAGTGGGCTGCATCCTGTTTCTCTTATGAGTAGGGAAACCAGGACGAGGGAACACAGACCGTTCATACAAGGCACTATTGTATTGTAATGAATAAAACAAGAACTATGGGGCCAAAAGAAAGTTCTACCCCCAGCCTCTCAACATTGAGGAAATGAAGAAGGAAGAAGAGGAACCCAAAACCCCGCTCCCAGACGTCTAAGTCTAGTGAATAGTGGCTTTTTCATCTAAATTAGGCAGAATCTAGAAGCTAGGAGTCAGGCACCTATAGGACAGTTGCTGAGAAGGCAAGGTGGTGGATGGAGAAGGGAGGGCTGGGTGAGTGGGCACTGGCTGTCAGGAGAGGGTAATTTATATCCGAAGGTAGGACGACTGTACATCCCGGTTTGCCTGATGTCATCACGTTTCACTGTGATCACTGTAGCACTAGTTCAAGGAGAAGGCGCATCTCCTTTCACTCTCCAAACTGTCCTTGTTGGGACGCTAAGTTTTACATTCATCCTACCACCGAGAGACATCATAAAGCCGTTAAATGTCCCACAAGGGAAGATAAGGAAGGCTCGTTTTGGTTTGGTAGAGACAAAATCTGGGTGAGTTGATTGAGGTTCCACAGAGGATGTTGTAGAGAATAAATATCAATAGAGAAGGGTTAATACTGCACAGAGGGGAGCCCGGGGCACTACTGTCCCTCAGGGACATTACAGCATGTTGCCACCCTCTGTCCTTCGAACTCCCTGCATATTTTGTACTTGCACCCTTGTTTGTCTTTTATAACATTCCGTCTTATCCTATAGCTGTGTGCCTGTCATACGTACAGACTATCTCTTCTACTCACAGGTAAATTCCTCAAGGTAGAGGTGATGCCTTTGTTTCCTCTTCATTTCCTCACCCAGTGACAGGAAGTCACGATGAGAAGAGGTTGGTATACAGAGAGAAGTAATAAATTCTTGTATCTCCAATTAGAAGGTGGTAATTGAGGGGGGCGCCTGGGTGGCTCAGTCGGTCGAGCGGCGGACTTCAGCTCGGGTCATGATCTCACGGTCTGTGAGTTCGAGCCCCGCGTCGGGCTCTGTGCTGCCAGCTCGGGCCTGGAACCTGCTTCCCATTCTGTGTCTCCCTCTCTCTGCCCCTCCCCTGCTTGCTCTCTGTCTCTCTTTCTCTCTCTCTCTCTCTCTCTCAAATAAATAAATAAATAAATATTTTTTTAAAAAGATGGTAATTGAGGCTGCCAGCTGCCCACCAACATCCATTTCATCCTTACGTCTGGGCACATAGCTGACCACATTACCCAGACTCCTTTGCAGTCAGGATTACCCTGTGACTAAGTTCTCCCTCAACAGAATGTGAATAGAAATGGTGTGTGTCACTTCTAGGTTTGAGCCTGAAAAAGTGGTGGTGCCTCCTCTGTATTCTTTTGTTCCTTCCTACCAGAAAACCCACCCACCATTCAAGCTTCGGCCGGGTGGCAATTATAAGACCCCGGCTGGTGGTGTAAAAGAGTAGTGGAAGGAAACTTGGTCCCCGGGAGTTTGTGTGGGGGAGAGCTGTCCGCCAAACTAGAATGTTCCCTTCGATTGTTATGTGAGAGAAAAATCACTTCTATCTTCTTTAACCACTGACCTGTCACTATGTCTGTATTATTATAGTGAGCCCTGATCCAACTAATAGACCCAACCACTAAGTTGGGGATCTTTACTGCTTTGTTTGTGCCTGACAGAAAATGGCAGCAACAAGTATTTGTTAAACTAATGAATAAAATCACCCCCCCAAATATGAATGACAGAAAATTTGCCAATAAGACTCAAAGGTTCGTCCTAGATACTGCTAGAAAATGGCTTATCTATTACAGAAATATCTCTGTATACATTATGAACTTAGAATAGCAGCCTGCTGTGAAATTAAAGGTACAAGACAATGTTGAGTCTTGAAGGGAAAAATTAGAATGCATTAATCAGGCAGTTCTTCTCTGATGCTAGCAATGAAAGACAGTCCCTGACCAAGTCTGCTTAGTGTATGTGCCTCTTCAGAGAAGAAAACGGCTGATAAACCTGGCACAGATTAATTGAAAACATGTTAAGATTATCCAACTCCTTTTGCTCTGCTTCTGATTTCGTGAGGCCACTGTGTGGTATTCTTTGATTTCATAAGCAAATGTTCCTATTCGAAGAAAAAGAACATGAAGCACTCATTCATCAGTTTATACGGACTCAATTGTTATCTGTATCCATGTAGCATTCAGTATCAGCTAGGTTATGCTGCCGTAACAAACACTCCCCTGTCTAAGTGCTATGTAAGAACAAAAGTTTATTTATTGCCCTGGTTTCCATGCCCATCATGGGTTTACAGGTGGATTCTGCTCATTGTATGATTCAAGGATCTAGAAAGATGGAGTACCTCCTACCTAAATGTTGTCAGTCACTGCCACAAGGTAAAAAAGAGGGCTGTGGAGGGTCTTAAACTAGCAATTAAATGTTCCAGCTAAAGTGACAACTGGCCTTGTTTAACTCTGAAAGTCCCACATCCTGGGAAACCTCTTAGTCTCAGTCCCATCGGTATGGTTCGTCACAGTCCTAGCTGAGAAGTGACACATCTCGTTGTTATTCACAACTCAAGGTCGAGAACCAGTCGCGTGGCTTCTCCTAACCACATGGCGGGCTGGGGTGGGGGGGCAGGAGGGGGGAGGGTGGGCAGGGAAGTACAACCTGTAAGTGTGACCAGAAGCGGGAAGAACCAGAAATATTTGCCAGCCAGCATTAGCATAATCCCTTATCATAAATTGGTATTCTTATTTATAAATCATTCTCTCGTGAGTTTTGTTTTTTCCTCCTTGCTTTTGATTCTATGGGAACTTGTTTATATAAGTAAATTCTGAATTTGGCTCAGTGTGTTGAATCCCCACCTCTATGCTGAGTTATACAGGCTCTGTAGAGACAAATAAGCTATAAGCCCTGCCCTCCAAAAGTTTAAAATTATTAGGGGACATAAGATACCAACATTATAACCTAAGGTAGAAACAGAAGATTATAAAAAGGGCTGGGGGGGGTGGGCATTAAGAATAGGAAGAATCCTACCTAGCGAAGAAGACATTCTGAAGAGGAATCCAAGAAGAGTATTACCCCACAGTAATATTCCCTCCATTTTTCTTCATCAGGTGATAGTAGCCATTAAAACCTATCTGCCTAAGGGCACCCGGGTGGATCAGTTGGTTAAGTGTCCAACTTCCGCTCAGGTCATGATCTCATGGTTTGTGGGTTCGAGCCCCATGTCAGGCTCTGCACTGACAGCTCAGAGCCTGGAGCCTGCTTCAGATTCTGTCTCCTTCTCTCTCTGCCCCTACCCCATTCTCTCTCTCTCTCCCTCTCTCTCAAAAATAAATAACATTTAAAAAAATTATAAAACCTATCCGCCTTGAATGAGTTGAAAAACCATTCCCAACCTGTTTGTATGGAAAATGAAGAAAATATTTTGCCTTGAGAAATGCTTGACATTTTCCTTTTCCTAGCTGTGATCCATGCGGCCTGAGAAAAGCCAGTGTCAAACATACTATTTTGGTCCATCTAATCCCAATGCTGAAAAAAGTACAGTCACATCAAGTCAAGGAGAGAGATTTAACCACAAGTTGTGTTCAAATGGGATTCCATTCAGTTTCGTGGTGGCGAGACAGTCTTGCCTGCTCTACAGGGTTTATGGGTTATTTCACAAATGCTATCCTTCAAAGCCCTGTGAGCTTCCTCCATGTGATTACAGTCACCAAGAAGTTCTATGATTGAAAACTCCCCTTTGCCTAGGATTTATTTAGATATTCCTCTGACACACTCTCGCTAACTCTGTAGCTCCGGTGGGAATTGTACAGGGAAATTTACTCATAAGTCACAAAAGCAAGCTAATATGACAAGCGGAGAAGAGCCATCTGGCAAATTGTTTGTAAAACACTTTCCTCGTGTTTGTTAAATCCTGTTTCCTTGTAAGTCACTTACCGGGAGACCGAGCGCACACAGTTGAACCAATTCTAAACGTCTCCCAAAGCTTTCTCGGGGAGGATCCAAAGCAGGAAAATAGTTAAAGCCTTCCAGGTATAAAATGCAGACTTAAAAAGAAAGACTTAGATCCTTTTAGTGTTAGGCTACTTAATTATGGTATTAGGAAAGAGATGCAGGCCTTACGAAACAGACTCAGAAGCTTCTAGAACTTCCAATAACTGATGTTAACAAAAGCAGCCTTTGGTAGGTTAAAGTGCCAGACTGCTTCCTTGGAGTTTGCAAGAGGTTGAGAAGAAGGGGAGAGAGAAGAGGACAGACACACACACACACACACACACACACAGTTCCCTCAGATTTACAGGGCCCAGCCAGGGTTCTAAGACGGTCAGCCACACAGCACTGCATTCCGCCCAGGAGCCAAGGTATGAAAACAAAAAGGCCTCAGACTCTCAAGCCGCTGATAGCGGGTAGGGAGCAGAAACCATCAGACAAAATCCAGTCGAGCCCAGCAGAGCCTTTTAACTAATGAAGCTCCGACCCATTTCATTTCAAAACACAGCTTACACCTCTAGTTATTCTCTTTAGGCCCAGGGACTACGAAATGCTGACAGACTTTAAATGGGCCTTGGATTAGCATCTGATAATTAGCAATCCTAGTTCGCACTTTGGTGTGTGTTCACAGCTTGATTAGCAAAGGCCACATTGACCCTTGGGGTTTGGAACAGCAAAGCTGAGCTTCAACCCCTGTCTCCCTGCCCCCTCCCCCCCTCCACCTTGCTCCCTCCTGCCACCAGAAACACAGGTGTGGCCCCTGCCCAGCCCGGCCTCAGCTGTTCTGACTGCTCAGCAGCTGACAGTGTGGGCCGGGCCCGGGTGTAGACAGCTGTTGTCACTGGGGTTCCTACCGAGGGATAGATGCCAGAGGTAGAGACCTGCAAAATGGCTCATATTAGTTTGAGTAAACCGAGGCGATGTCAGATGAAAAATTTACAAAACAGGAGTCTCCAGCCTGAAGTGAAGGAAGGGTTTTAGGAGAGCCCCTTGTTTCCATGGTCCCCCACGTGTGGGAGGTGTCTTCCCCCGCCCCCCCCCCCCCCCAGTGCTCGCTGACTCTCCGTGAATTCACCCCACTCCGGGGTGAGTGATGGCGACCCTCATGAATCCACTTGTGGTGGGAAAGAGATAGGAAAAGGTGCTGGTTATATCCTAAAGTGCCTGCTGTCCCAGGCTCGTGGGGGTGAGGGGAGGCGAGTTTGGTTTAGAGTCTCGTGTCAGGGATTATAGATTTTTCTACTTCACTTCCTCCATCTCCCAAGTGGGGATGGTCACGGTCAACCCGACCTCTCCTGCTGGCCCTTACTGTCTCCACAACCTTAGCTTTGCCGTACTTTGGAGAAGAATTTGTTGATTTTTAAGGAAAGAGATCTACAAATATGATAAACTGGAAGAATTGGGACAATGTTGTTTCGAATAGTTATCAAGTCCTAGACGTGTCTACAGTGGCCTCTCGAGACCACGTGATTTCTACCATTTATGTTCAGAAGTCAATTTTCTGACGGCACTTGTCAATTTTCTAATTACCCATGTTAGGACTAGACCCGGTCTGATGACGTGAAGCCTTACTGTACTGAGTCTGAGTGGTGCTTCAACTTGCTTTCAGAGCAAAGACACGTCACCCCTATTATCTTCTCAAGAGCCATCTGAGTGGAAGAGACTGAACAGAAACCCAGGTATGCTCTGTCTTACAGGAGTGCTGTGGACTCAGGTCTGCTGTGTATTCAACGTTGACATTTTCACCAGCCTCCCACGGAGATTTTCCGGGCTACTTTCCCACCCACAGCGTCAAATTCCATTTCCATGCATTCGCTGGAGCTGCTGAGCGACTTTGAAGGTCAAAAGCCTTTTGCCCTCTGTGCCCTCTCTGCCTTGATCCCCCTGGTCAGGTTGAAAGAGTGAGCAGACGGGGCACCTGGGTGGCTCGGTCGCTAAGTGTCCAACTTAAGCTCAGGTCATGATCTCGTGGTTCATGAGTTTGAGCCCCGCGTCGGGCTCTGTGCTGACAGCTCGGAGCCTGGAGCCTGCTTCGGATTCTGTGTCCCGTCCCCCCTCCCACCCTTCCTCTGATGGTGCTGTCTCTCTCTGCCTCTCAAAACTAAATAAACGTTAATAAAGAAAAGAAAAAGGAAAAACAGAAAAGAACGAGCAGATAGGAGAAGCAGGAACAGAAAGGAAACAAGATCTCTCTGGTGGGTCTTTCCCTGGTCCCAAATGTGCCTCCCACCCCTCCCCTGTCCACCGTGTCCAGTCCCAGATTATCAGGTCCCTACGTCGGGTTTGAAGAGGTGAGACAGAACAATGACGAGCAGAACAGTGAGGAGGACAAGACCAGATAGTTGACCTAAGAGACAGTCACACGGGAAATCAGAATAGTTGATCAGCACAGGTGCTTCTTTGTTCCTGGAATTTGAAGAAGAAAATTCAGATCACAGAGTTCCCCATGCAAATCACGCCATGGAGTTTGGAAAGCAATGGGTGTGTTGAGAGAAAAGGGTTAACTCAGGAAAAGAAGGCACAGTGACGGGAACCTGGTGTAGCCTGTACGGGGGCTTTAAGAAGACAATTTTTTTTTAAGTTTATTTATTTTAGAGAGAAAGAAAAACTGTGAATGAGGGAGGAGCAGACAGAGAATCCCAAGCAGACTCCACACGGTCAGCACAGAGCCCGATGTGGGGCTCGAACCCACCAGCCACGAGATCATGACCTGAGCTGAAGTCAGACGTTGAACTGACTAAACCACCCAGGAAGCCCCAGAAGATGAGGTTTAAATATGGACACTGGAAGAAAGAAATGCTTGCAGTTTATCCAGGGTATTTGCCTCTTTCTCCTGTGTTTTACTCACAATGTAACAGTCCCCTCAACTAGTTGGGAAATGTATGCGAACACAAAATGCTCAAAAAAAAGAGACGAAATTTGCGAAAACAGGTGGTGGTCAGGGATGAGGGGAAGGGACGGCCCTGAGAATAATGGCAAACCCAGAAATCCCACTTCTGCGAATTTGTTCCAAGAAATAACTGGATAGATACATATGGGTAAGGGTATGTATCTTATCATTATTTATAATAGCAAAAAAAAAAAAAAGAGGGAAAAAAGTATCAATGGGACATAAGGTAAATAAAGTGCGGTATATCCACAGGACAGAACGCTATGGAGCCATTTAAAAGCATTGTAAAAGCAACATGGTAAGTTTACATTTGACACAGTCAGATGTCTAGAGCCTGGTAAGTTTAAAAAGCAAGCTGCAGGGGCGCCTGGGTGGCGCAGTCGGTTAAGCGTCCGACTTCAGCCAGGTCACGATCTCGCGCTCCGTGAGTTCGAGCCCCGCGTCGGGCTCTGGGCTGACGGCTCGGAGCCTGGAGCCTGTTTCCGATTCTGTGTCTCCCTCTCTCTCTGCCCCTCCCCCGTTCATGCTCTGTCTCTCTCTGTCCCAAAAATAAACGTTGAAAAAAAAAAATTAAAAAAAAAAAAAGCAAGCTGCAGGGGCACCTGGGTGGCTCCGTCGTTTAAGTGTCCGACTTCAGCTCAGGTCACGGTCTCGCGGTTCATGAGTTGAGTTCGAGCCCCACGTCAGGCTCTCTGCTGTCAGCACAGAGCCCGCTTCAGATCCTCTGTCTCCCTCTCTCTGACCCCCCTCGCTGCTTGTACTCTCTTAAAAATAAATATTTTTTTAAAAAAAGCAAGTTGCAAATGGCAGTTATAGATTCCATGTTTTGGTTTTAAAAAACAGGCATATACATGTGTGATCTAATGTTTCCCCCAAATGATTTATATATACTCTATTTGTGTAGAAAGGACAGGAAGAAATCACACTGAAATGTCAATGGTAACTAGGAGGGGGTGGTGTCTTTATGATCTGAACCTTTATAATGAAACACATACATAACATGACCAATTTTCGTTCAAAAGAAAGCAAGGGCCTCTGTCCGGGCAGTCGGTGGGGCCCTCACATCTGTCCTCTGGAGCACACGTGTTGTGCAAGCCAGCTCACAGGATGATATGTGCCAGGGTCCCTCCTGATGCCTGGAAGGAAGTTCCCAGGATTCTGCTACTGTCCCCAGCTGCTTCACGGAACAGACTTGAAGATTTGTGATTTTGGTCACTCCTCAGAGGAAAATATAAGCAGCAAATGAGTCAGAGAAACCACATGCAAGGAAAAACAGACTAAGCCTCCCCCCCCACCCCCACCCCACCAGATACACTAATCTGAGTGTGGCTGTTTCCTGGGGTCAAGTTCAGAGTGATAAAAGAGAGAATCTGAAGATAACCTCTGTTTCAGTGCACGAAGCTTGGACAAAACAAAGCTTTATTTGAGGTAAAACAAACAGAAGAGGAGAAACTGATGTCTTGTGACATTTTCTGAGTCCATCATCTTCTTTTGCGTCCTTTCCACCCCCAGCTGTTTCAATTAAGACTCTCTCTGGTGGTGACATGTTATGGTTTCTGTCATTTCCCCAAAGACCCGGACAGGCAGATAACAACCTCTCCGGGCAGGTGAAGGACTGGGGGGAGGGGAGGGGGGGAGGGGAGAAGCATGGAGAAAAAAGACAACAAAGGAGGGAAAGAATGAACAGGAAGAAAGCTGGCGAGCGAGAAAAGAGAAAGACTCATCCAGGACTCCACAGAGGAAAAGAAGGAAATGGAGTTGCCCTCCACACCCTCTGCCACAGACAAGATTCTCCTTTAAAAAAATTTTTTTGTATTATTTATTCATTTGAGGGAGAAAGAGAGAACAGTGGGGGAAGGGCAGAGAGAGAAGGGGACAGAGGATCCAAAGCGGGCTCTGTGCTGACAGCAGAGACCCCGACGCGGGGCTTAAACTCACGAACTGTGAGATCATGCCCCGAGCTGAAGTCAGACGCTCAACTGACTGAGCCACCCAGGCGCTCAGACGTTCTCTTTCTGAAACAAGGCAAGGGGCGACGCAGTGGGCCCAGGTCTGGCCAGAGCCCCGGAGAGCTGGGCCGTGGACGCTACAGCATTAAAGGCTTTGGCAGAGCTCAGGGACTTCTCAGCACTTTTGTTGCTCAGGGACTTGCCACCTAAAGACCTTCACGTCTCTTGAGTCGGGGGGTGGGGGTGGAGGTGGGGTCTGAGGCTCCAGTTTTATTACTCCTGATTTCCTCTCCTGCCATTTCCGCTTCCTGTTCCCACACACCACCTGAGGAAACATGGCTTCCTCCCTAAATGACTGGCCTGACCAGAGGCCTTATCCAGCCGGCTGACCCAATCGTGACTTTGTCTTATCAAATTTAAAACTCAGTTTGTTTGTTTTTTTAATATACTTTGGGGTGCCTGGGTGGCTCAGTCGGTTGAGTGTCTGACACTTGATTTTGGCTCAGGTCATGATCCCAGGGGGATGGAGCCCCGAGTTGGAGCACGGAGCCTGCTTGAGAGTCTCCCTCTCTCTCCCTCTCTCTCTCTCCCCTCTGCACCTCTCCCCCATTTGCTCTCTCTCTCTCTCTCTCTAAAGTAAAAGAAAAAAAAAGTGCTTTAACAAACTTCAACTAACAGCTTATGAAAGCTAAACATTCGCACCACCATAGGCTACACTCTCGTGATGGAACTTTTATTGCCCCCTACTTTTACAGGAAGAGCCTAGCTCTCAGAGAAGTTAAGTACCTTACCCAAGATTACACCGCTCAGTAAGTATTAGAGCTGAGTTGAAATCCAAAATCCACAGTGTGTTCTGATATCTTTGGTGATGTCCCCAAATGTAAGAGATCAGACCCCTGGTCCATCCAAGAGCAGAAGTTCAAGGTTTTGTGTGTATTATTAAGGACATTTCATAATCAGGGCCAGGTTGCTGCGTAGCCCAAAGGTCATCCACCCCAAATGTTTCCAACCACCTTAATAATCCAGGAAACTCTAGCACTCAAGATACATTTGGTCTGTTCTGAAATGCTTGGATCTTTTATCCTGAGCCGCTGTAGAATGGGTTCTAGGCCCATGGCTGGCTTAGGGGCTGGTTGACAGAGTCCCCACTGATGTTGAGGTAAGTGACCCAAGTTCCAGGCTCCAGCGTGTTCACTTGTGCACCCACTGCTTGAATCAGTGATCCTTTCGTTCATTTCAAAAGAACCCTTCGCCTCTTGAACCTCAGTTGCCTGTTGTGTGCAAGGGGGGCCGGCCTTCTGAAGGCGCAGCTCAGACGTGTGACAGCCCGTGGTTCTGAGCTCACCTGTGCCCTCCAGCTTCTGTTTTCCCCTTGTCTGGGTTCCAGTTTCCCCAGCCAGTCTGTTTCCGCATCCCCTTTACCATTTCTGTCTCTGTAGGAGGGTGTGGGGTGGATTGCACCTGCTATCCAGTCCTTGGGGCCACGGGTACGGGCTCCTTCCCCAGACTGGGCAGTGCTTTCTTTCCCGAAGGTGACCTCATCAGATAAGATCTTTCACGGGTAATGGCATCCTCTGTGGGACTTGGGTGGTGGGCATCTGAGCATCTTTGATGAAAAACCCTTGGAAAAACATCTTCGAGGAAAACCTGGTGTCTCTCTTTTGCAATTTTCTCTTTATGTTATTTTCTACAAGGGCACATTTCTTTTTTTTTTTTAAGTTTTTATTTATTTATTGAGAGAGAAAGAGAAAAAAGAGAGAGAGAGCAGGGGATGGGCAGAGAGAGAGGGAGAAAGACTCCCAAGCAGGCTCAGCACAGTCAGTGCAGAGCCCGAAGTGACGCTCAAACTCATGAACCATGAGATCGTGACCCTAACCGAAATGGAGAGTCGGACGCTTAACTGAGCCGCCCAGGCACCCCTACAAGGGCACATTTCTGAAGGAAGAGTGGCAGTGCGACTTTGACCTCCCTTCATTTTCCTTAAAACTTAAGGAATGCCCCAGCTCCCCATAACTCCCTGTATTGGGTGTCTCTGCTTCCTTTTCCTACACTTTCAAGTTGCTCTCTTTCCGTTCTTTGGATTCCTCCAGAGATAAGTGTGAGGGGACTAACATTTAGAAGCTCTATGTGCCAGCGAATGAACACACACACACACACACACACACACACACTTTTGTTTATTTTGTACACATTATCTCCTTTAATCCCCACAGCAAACCCCTAGAGGGTATTGCTATCAATGTTTTACAGATGAGGAAGCTGAAATTGGGAGAGGTGGAGTAATTTGCCCTTGATCTCTGCTACATTGCCTATAGGGTAAGTTACAAACACTTCAATAGCAACAGTGTGAGACTTGGCCAAGATCCCTCTGATCTATACCTTGGGAGCACCTAGTGAGTGAGTATTCCAGGACAGCAGTAGTCAACAGACTAAGTGCCCTAACCAAGAATCAATACCTTCAGAGGCAGTTACTTGGCATTTAAATTGCAGTATGTCACTGGACACTGAAGAGTTTATTAGTTAGCATAAGGGATGCCAGAAATATTTCTGTTGGTGATATGAATAGGTGATGTACTCTAAAACAGGTCATTGGTTAGAAATATGGTGCAGTCTCCAGTGCCATTGCATAAACGAGGCTTAAAACGTGGGCAAATCCAGCAGTTTAATGCCGAAGGGCATCCCAGTTGCTCCTGAGCTCCTCCAGTTCCCTGTGGACCTACCAGAAGGCATGGCCTGAACTCCTGAGCAGACCTCCCATGCAAGGTCCTTGTCAGAGCACTACAAAATGGGTTGGGTGAACAGGTCATACACCTGCTACCGGCATGCTAATAAACGTTTGTACCCCAGGCAGAATTGAGCCTAAGACTGGCTTTCACTGTCACTTGGAACGCCGCTGTGGGGAAAGGGACATCAACTCGCTCGTCTCTGGTCTCCAGAGAACCCCCCACCCCAGCTCTGCGAGGTGGTCCCTGCCACGTGCCGCACGATCGGACTGGCTTAGGCGCGGTCCGCAGTCGTCCCGCAAAGAGTGAGGGGCAAGGCCAGAATGCGGGGCCAAGTCCATCTCCTTCAAAGCCCACGGGCCAGCTGCCTCTTAAAGAAAGGGTGAAGGCCAACGTGAGCAAACAGCCATTCAATACCAATAGTTCTGTCAGTCAACAAAGTAGGAAAAAAAAAATCCTCTTTATTGACTGAACTACCTTTAATCTGCAGGATCTTCCATTAAGTGAATCCTTAGAAATCCTACTTGAGTCCTAAGTTCTTTAAAGGTCAAGCTGCATATATAATCCACTTTAAGCCCTAACAGGAAATAAATGATGTTCGGCCTGAAGGATGTACTTAGAATATCTCATGTAAAATTCAGTACCAGGCCCGTAAGCGGGAGGGCCGCAGAGTGGAAACCACGGACACAAGTTTCTCAGTGTGCCTTTTCAAAAGGTCAAATTTATTTTAACTCTGGTGTCCCTGGGCCCGGCCAGGGAAATGCACTCTTCTCTTTCATGTGGTAAGACTCCAGGCTGCTGCTGTTTCAAGCAATCAGATTGTCCAGATTATCAACAAATACTTATTTTTAGACCTGAAAGGATGAGAATTTCCTATCCGTCCACCATCCTGTGAAGGCAGTAGGGGCCTTGTTTGTGAGTATTATCAACAAGGATAGAAAGCAGAAAATCTTCCAGATTTGTTTCCATCCGCACTGACAGTTGACTGAAAGCACTTCCGAATCGGACCCAAAAAAAGAAAACATTGTGAGCAGGAAGGTCACCTCAGTGGGAATGAACAGTGAGCCGTGGTCTTTAAAACATTCGTCTTGGTTTTTGAAACACATGTGTTTATTGCAAGAGATTGCTGTGAGCGTTCCCCCCGAATGCGTTTATAGTGGTGAGGCCAACAGGCTTACCTCAGGTCCTGTGAACAGCCGGCTGTAGAACCAGAAGAATGAAGGAGTTTGGAATCCTAGTGTCCTCCCCAACCCCCACCCCCAATCCACTTACTTAACTTCGGTGCCTGTGGGTTCCAGGCCAAGTGTCAGAGTTGAGGCATCATACATAACAATCTCTAGATCCTTCTATACTAATCCTTTAAAAATTTTTTTTAAATGTTTATTTATTTTTGAGAGAGAGAGACGGAGACAGAGACAGAGCGTGAGCAGGGGAGGGGCAGAGAGAGACAGAGACCCAGAATCCAAAGCAGGCTCCAGGCTCCGAGCTGTCAGCACAGAGCCCGAGGCGGGGCTCGAACTCATGAGCCGTGAGATCATGACCTGAGCCGAAGTCGGCCGCTTAGACTGAGCCACCCAGGTGCCCCTATACTAATCCTTTTGTGATAAAAGAGTCACACTGGGGCAGAGTTCCCAGTAAACCTTCTCTTCTCCACACTTCTCTTGAAACCTTTAGTTGCGGCCTGAGAAAGACTTGAAGTTTTTAATACTTGTCATCTAAGGAAATATATTTATCCCTGCATCATAACAAATACACTGAAACACATTTTATACCCCCTTGTGAAACCAGCTTCCAAGCCACAGCCAAGCATCTGGTTTCCTGAAGAGCTGAATGGTCAGCGCCCCCAGCTTGGGTCACTGAACAGCTGTCCATCATCTGGCTTTGTTCGGTGCCTTTATGAAGATCTGAAAGCGTCAGCCTGAAGCAGCGGTCGAAGTGAGAGAGGCAGTGCTTCTGAGACCTGGGGGCTTCCCCGGGGTTCTCCAGGTGAATTTCTTGATCCCGAAGGGAGGAGTCCTGTGCTTGAGCCTACCGGTACCTAAGAATAAAAGAGACAAGGAAGGGGGCCTGGGGACAAGAGCAAGAACCCAATCTGATTCTAACTTTTCTCTGGAAACTCTTAACCCCCTCATCCTTATCTCCGGAGCCCTCCCCTGGACCGGTTTCCCCTGTTTGACACCGTTCCTTTGACTCTGTAGCCTGGAAGCTGTACCTTTCCGAGTAGGAAGGGTGATGTAGGAGGTAGGATGACCCCACGGCAAGAAGACCCGACAGCCTATTTACTTCTTTTCCTTCATATGTGTTCTGAACACTTGCCCTGTGCCGGGCTCTGTGCTTAGTTAGCACCGATGCTCTGGTAGGAACTAACACCCACATTTTTCTGGCTAACCTTCTGCCTTACTCCTAGGGATCTAAAGTTGCCTTACACCTCACCTCTTGAACCGAGCTTGAAGAACTCTGTATCCTCCTTTGCCTTTCACCCAATCAGCAAAGACTTTCGGATTCAGCTGCTATATGTTCAAAATGCTGTCGGGGTGCACAGATGAATTAGGTAAGCGTCCTGTCCTCATTGTCTAGGGGAGAAGATGCTCATACAAAAATAGAATGCCCATTTGGGTTGTTTCCAGTTTGGGACCATTATGAGAAAAGCTGCTATGAATATATTTATACAGTTCTTTTTATAGACATATGTTTTCATTTATCTTGGGTAAATATGTCATCCAAAGGTCCACTGTCAGGTGAATAGAGAAACTGTGGTATCGTCATCCAATGGAATATTACTCAGAAATAAAAAGGAATGAACTACCGGTATTTGCAACATCATGGAAGAATCCCAAACACGTTATGATGAGCAAAAGAAGCCGGGCACAAAAGAGTTCATTCTGTACGATTCTATTTATATAAAGTTCTAGAACAGGCAAAACTAATCTATTGTGAGAGAAATCAGGACAGTGGTTGCCTCTGGCAGGGGGGATTGACTGAAAAAGACACATGAGAGAAAATTCTATATCTTGTCCTATCTGGGGCGATTGTTACACAGAAGTACGCAGTGGTCAAAACTTACCACACTGTACATTTCAAATCGCTGTACTTTATTATATGTGGATTATATCTCAATAAATATTTAATTAAAAAGAAGAAACAAGTCTGCACAGGGTTTATTTGTGTCCAGAATAAAAAGTTAAAATTTGACCATTAGGTGTTAGTTACATAGGTATTTGTTGTTTGCGGTATTGTTTCTGTACTTTACCATATGCTTGAAAAATTTACAATAAAAAATCCTTTAAAAGTCCAAAGGCAAGAAATAGATATAGAATAACCAAACCATAGGGGTGCCTGGGTGGCTCAGTCAGTTAAGCATCTGACTCATGATTTCAGCTCAGGTCGTGACATCATGGTTCGTGGGTTCAAAGCCCTGCATGGGGCTCCGTGGTAGCAGTGTGGAGACTGCTTGGGATTCCCTCTCCCTCTCTCTCTGCCCCTCCCCTGCTCAAGCTCTCTCTCAAAAAATAAATAAACTTAAAAAAAAAAAAGAATAATCAGTGTTAGGAGGGATCTTAGGGTTCATTTAGCCGAACTTCCCATCTTGAACTTGGAACTTCTTAAAATGTTGCTGTTAGATGGTCTTCCAAGCTGGGTTTGACACCCTCTGGAGCAGCAGATTCTAAAACCAAAATGATGACGGGGCGCCTGGGTGGCTCAGTTGGTTAAGTGTCTGACTTCGGCTCAGGTCATGATCTCACGGTTCGTGGGTTCAAGCCCCGCGTCAGGATCTGTGCTGACAGCTCGGAGCCTGGAGCCTGCTTCGGATTCCGTGTCTCCCTCTCTCTCTGCCCCTCCCCTGCTCACGCTGTGTCTCTCTCTGCCTCTCAAAAATAAATCAACGTAAAAAAAATTTTTTTTAACCCCAAATGATGAGTGAAGCATTCAGGAAGGTACAGAGATGGGGTGCTATGACAATCCAGAAGAACATAGCCCACTGTTCTCAGGAGCAGGCTCATTGGAGAGCCACCACTCTGAGCACTCACTCGGGGCCTCCACTGGAGGTGCAGTCATGAGCAAAAGCTGGCCACGTCGCCAAGAGTGGCTGAGCTGTAGCCGCTGGGTTTGGCAGGCTTAAAGTTCTGGTTCTTTCCTCTCTGCTGAACACTCTGTCTCCAGCACTGATGGAGCTCCAGGGCTCCTGGCCAAGCTGGTCTGGAGGAAAGGGGAAAGGCCAGGAAGGAGACAGCCAAGTTGGAGTCTGACCTAACAAGGAGTCAGACCTGGGAGGCCAGGCTAGATGCAGGCAAATACTGAGAAGAACCACCTCCCTTCCCCTCTGGACTCGGGCAAGGTAAAGAGAACATTCTGGAAACTTCAGTCCAAAATATGAAGGGATTTTCTTCATGGCAACACTGATCACACGGCAGAAGGGTGGGGGCAGGCCAGCTACTCTACAGGCATCACAGTGCAGGTAAGTCGCTCGGCTAGCTGGACCCTCCTCTCTCCAGGCCTTCTCTGTCACTGGGGAAAGCAGGTTCCAAGGTCCCTGTCAGCCTCACTGGTTCTATGTCAACCTCTCCCTGTGCAGGATCAGGTCCGGGGACAAGCCTCCGATTAGCTTTCTTAATACTTAGGGGTCTAAATTTGCCAGCGACAGAAAAGAACTCTGGATAATCTCAGCAAGAAAACGAATGTATTGGACAGATAGAGGGTAGCTTCCAGCACTGAATAATCAAGTTTGAAAAGGATAGGAATCAGAGCCATCTGGGATCTGAGCAGCAGAATCTTATCAACAGGCCCACTGAGACAAATCCATGCCAGCCGACCTCATGTCTGCTCAAGAGAAAGACAGTCTGATAGGCCAGCCTGGTGGCTGTGCCCACTGAAGGCAGGCAGCTTGATTGACAAGCCCACCCAGATTGAGAGAAAGCATGTTTCCCCACAGGAATATCATGCCCCTGTGGCCAAAAGAGAGAATATTGGGCAGGTGGCATGCCCAGTACAGTTCCACTGCACTTACTGCCTGCTTTGTGTCCTTACTGGACACAACGTAGGGCATTTTCCGGATGATGTGACATTACGGTGCATCGTGGCATGCTGTGACCATCCCCCTGCTTGCAGCTCAAAGAATAAGCAGAAGAAGCGAAGATCGTGGATTCCAGAATGTTTTCTCCAATGTTTCTCCAAATCCACCAGCCAAGCTATGCTCACAAATGCACGTTTCCAAGGTTCCCCCCTTTGGACCAACCGAAGTTCCAATTGAGTAGGAGTTTTCTCTGAGCAATCGCTGGGATGGCCTTTGTGAGTCACCTCTGTCCCCATCTGGCCCGAACAAGACTTCAAGTCTCCCCTTGCAAGCCCCGCCCCAAAGCTGACACTCGGGTAGCCTGTGCCTTTTCCGGGCCGTGATGGGAGCTTACGCGGGGTAGCAGGGGCCCACAGACCTGAACATTACCTTAGCCTCGCCCTGCAATCAGTGCCAACACCCACGGCGACCCGGACCGGGAGGGGGGACACGGCTGGGGGAGGAGGCAGTGGTGGGGACACAGGACACAGGATGATGGAATGCCCATCAGGGTAACATCGGCCGAAGGCTCGAATTCTTAAGAACCTGGCTAACTTCAATCACTCATGCACCAGAATGTGAATTCCTGGGGCGCAGAGTTTCTTGTCTGTTCGGGTCACAGCTCCACCTGCTCCACCCAGGGCAGCCCCTGGCCCATTCGGGAGTCATGAAGAATTTGTACCACGAATGGGCAACGCTGCTGCCCTGCCTTCTTCGCGAAACTAGTCTGGGGTCTCCACTAGTCTGTGGCCGGGCCTGTCTGCGGAGCGGAGCTAGAAAGTCAGTCCTGCCATTCGGGGCCAGCCGCTGGAGGCGGCCGAGTGACCGGGCCAGGCAGCCAGCAGGCTGCCGCGCAGTGCTCGGGGCTGGGATGAGTCAGGAACTTTGCACGGAGGAGCCGTGACGCGGGCGGGGGGCCCCTCTGGGCCGGTGCTCAGGGCAGAAACGCACAGACAGACACACGGGAGGCCTCAGCCGAAGAGCGCCGGAAGGAGAACAGGACGGTTATGTAAGACAGAAGCGGGGATCAAAGGCCTGCACAGGGCGCTCTCCCACATGGCACTATTCTTGGGCTTTTTTCTTCCTTCAGCTCCAGAGGATGTAATGAAAAGGAGGGGAAAAAACCTGCTGCGGAAAGAAGCTTCGTTCACTCGGCTTGGGAGACAAGCTCTCACCTTCGCTCAGGCCCCTCAGGAGCTGAAAGGGGGCCCATCCCCAGTGCCCCCAGCCATGCCAAGGGGCCTGGACCCACTTGTTCTTGGGAGGCACCTTTTGCAGGCCTGGCGTCCTGCCACTGTCCTGTTTGCTACGCCCATTAGCGCTTACCCCGCTTTCCTCACCCCCGCCATTCTAGCGTTTGGGGGGGCCGGTGACCGCGGTCCCCAACTGCGGCCCGCTCTCGGCTTTCTCCCCTTCTGCTTCTCCCCGGTGGCTTCTGTGGTCAAGAAGTACCTCCTTGGCAACCAGCTGTGGGGGTTAAGGAGAGCTGCCTGCCAAGGCTACCCCCCGGCCCCCCAGCAGCCCAGCAGAGATCACCTCCGGCTTTGCCCAGTACGGCTCCCCTGGGCCAGGCGAGGGGGTTCGCTGCACCCCAAACTCACTCCCGAGCTGCCTTAAGCTACCTTTGTTCTCCACTTGTACACACCTGGGAGCCATGGGGTGGGGGCGGGGGGCAAGGGTAAGAATCCAGAGCCAGACACCGGAGTCACAACCCTGGCTCTGCGAAGCAGCACGTTCCTCCCCGGGAACCTCCCCGGGGCCCCAAACTCTGCGTGCCTCACCGTCCTCCTCTGTAAACTAGGGGGTCATTGCAGGACCCACCTCCTAGGCCTGTTGTGAGGATTAACTGGGCTCCCGTAGCACCTAGAACAGCGCCTGACGTGCGGCGGATGCTTGATAAATATTTGTAATTATGATTACATCTCTCCTAACCCCTCCTACCCTTCAGGGCCTAATTAGATGGCTCGTCAGGGTCTTTCTCTTCTCTGAGCTCCCCGAGTACGTTCATCTGAACCTCGAAAGATAACGCTTTGCATCACACGTTGTCCATGGGATTCTGTGAGTCTGGAATGTTCTTCGGTGAGGCTCTCTGTGCTCCTCACGGAGGCTGTGAGCGCCCCGGCTCCGGGCGCGGCCTCTCCCGTGGTGGCCGGTGGCCAGTTGCCCTGAACCCCTGCCGACAGTCTCTGTGAACCAGGACATTTTGGGGTGTGGGAGGGGGTGGATTTCTTACAAACTAATTTCAAAACTGTCTTTTAGGGTTTCCATATTTAAATTCAGACAACCAAGAACGATTTTTCATGATTCTATCGTGCGTGGAGACATAAAGATTAATCAACCCATCTCACTTCGTTGGAGCCAGAAACCTTTGAGTCATGCCTCCCTCTCGTGCCTCCCTTTCCCCCCTGGTCCCCGTCTCAGTCTGTCACTGGGTCCTGTGGCTTTCACCGCATCCTTCCCCTCCTGAACTTCCGCAAGGCATCCGCCCTACTTGGGGCCCCGCCGTTTCTTGCCTGGCCTGTTGCAAAAAGTTCTCACCGGTGTCTCTGCTTCCAGTCTCTGCTGCCCTTCCCCCGGGGCATCGTACCAAAACGCAAATTAGAGCATCGTCTCTCACTGACCACCAAGTACAAGTTCCAATTCCACGCGAGGCCATCAGCCCCGTGGCCTACTCAACCTCACTAGACTCGGCTCCCACCGTGCTCCTTCCAAGCACCTCGGATTCAGGTCCTGACAACTCTCCCCTCTGCTGAGCACGGCTTTCTTCCCCGACTCTCTTCCCCTGGCAACCGCCACCCTGGCTTCGAGGCCAGATCAGATGTCACTTCCCCGAACTCCCCTCGCAGCTGTCTCCGCATCTTTCTGTTCCCAGAGAGCCTGGTGCGATCCTTCACTAGGATGCCTGTGGCTGTTGGTGGTAGCTCCCAGGGGTTCGGCTCCGTTCCTTTGGCACCCGTGCCTGGCACACGTTAGATGACCGGGAAATATGGGATCGACCTAAAGTAAAGAGCACCCTAAAGCGACTTACCTCCCATTCTTTGCTCGCTCTTTTCGGCAATACTGATCGGAAGGGTGGTTTTTATACTCACTGCCTCAACTTTGTCCGTCCGTCCCGTTCTCTCTTGCATCCATTTCAACCAAGGTGGAGTCCCGTCGAGGGCACCGGTGACCTCCGTGTTGTTAAACCTCCGATCTCTGTCCTCATCGTCACAATGGATCACCATCTCCTCCTTGCTCACTTTCCTCCCCCAGTTCCCCGGACACACAATCTTCGGGTGTTCCTCCCGTCTCCTTGGTGGCTCCTTCTTAGACTTGGCTAAGTCCTCCTCATCTTCCTGACCTCCTACTGCTGGACTCTTAGGGTTTGATCCTGGGACCTCTTCTCTTTTTTGTCTACTTTCTACCTCACTCCCTGGACCCCCTTGTCCAGAGTGATGGCCTTCAGCACCATCTCTCCGTTGATTACTTCCAACTTGAGAACACCTGCCTATCCTTCTCTCTTGAACGTAGGGTTCCCGTGTCCAGCTGAATAGTCCGCATCTCCACTCCACATTTCAAACTTGTTACACAGAAATCCTGATCTACCTCCCCAACACCTCCTTCCCACTCAGTCCCGCCATCTCAGTGAATGTCAACTCCAGCCTTCTGGCTTCTCAGCTCAAACACCTTGAGTCTACCTGCAGGTCTTTCTTTCTCTCACACCCTACCTCCGATTTGTCGCCAAACCCTGTTGCTCTGTCTTCAGTGCATATACAGACTCCAACCACTTCTCACTGCTCCGGCCAGTCTCGCCCGGCCTGTTCCAATGGGTCCCTGGCTGGTCACCTTGCCGTGGCCTTCGTCCCCATCAGTTTATTTCAAGAAGACGACCTGATTGGTCTCGTGAAAACCTGAGCCAGATCACGTCACTGCTCTGCGCAGAACTCTCCAGCGGCTCCCGTCTCGCAATGGCCTGCAAGGCTCCGGGCGATGCGGCCCTATCACCTTTCTGCCACCACGCGCTACTGTTCTCTCCCTCCCTCCTTGACTCGGCTCCAGCCACACTGGCTTCCTTGCTCCTTGCTGTTCCTCAGACAGGTCAGGCACACTCTGCTTCAGGGATATCGGACTTTACTCTCGCAGCCTTGAATGCTTCCCAAAGCTGCACACTCACCCCTCCACCACCTTCAAGTCTTTCCACAGGCCACTTGCCCAATGATCTCCCCTCAACGCCAGTTATGACACTTGTAATTTACTTTAAGATACTTCAGTATGGTCAGTGGCGTATGAGAGATGTGCCCGTTAGTTTAATTCTAGAGATGGTCAGTTCGCGTGCGGTCAAGAACTCACGGTTCAGGGATGCTCAGCTGGCATTCCACTGGCAAAGGCCACACTCCACGGCAGGTGCTCCAAGAGTTTCTGTTGCCCCATCTCAAGCAATGACCAACACTGTTAACTAGAACAGTAAGTTAAAAAGAAAAAAAAAGGTCTTTATTGGTGAAACTACAAACCTGTTGGGGCGCCTGGGTGGCTCAGTCGGTTAAGCGTCTGACTTTGGCTCAGGTCATGACCTCACGGGCCGTGAGTTCGAGCCCCGCGTCGGGCTCTGTGCTGACAGCTCAGAGCCCGGAGCCCGCTTCGGATTCTGTGTCTCCCTCTCTCTCTGCCCCTCCCATGCTCATGCTCTGTCTCTCTCTGTCTCTCAATAATAAATAAACATTAAAAAAAAATAAAATAGAAAAAGAAACTACAAACCTGTTAAGCAACATGGTAAAATTGAAGAATTGCCTTTCTTATGTAAAATTAAAGTCACCTCTGCGGACTGGCTCCCTCAGTTTGCTATGACGATACGTAAATAGGGCATACGAATCCAGTAAGGCTTGTAACCTGTGTCCACTAGGAGACACTTGTTCCCTACCCTGCCCCATCATCGGATACCAGTTGGGAAGAATCTGTGGTGTATGGTCCCAACTGGAAGGCAGAGAACCTTGGAAACGTGAAAGGTCGCTGGGAATTCAGAACAGGTTTTATGAATGCCGTCAGGCCTGCTTTGCGAACAAGTGCTCGGCTAATAGATGTGATAAGCAGAATCCGGTTTGAGATTTCCTGATGGTGACATTGTGGGGGAATGGCCAACCGTCACCTACCTCAGACTTCTTTGTGGCCACCATCATCTGCCAAAAAGAACCTGAGAACTGAGCAGATACAAACCAGCTTAGGTCTAGTTTACAAAACCTTCTTATTTAAAAGCTTTACCCGGGGCGCCTGGGTGGCGCAGTCGGTTAAGCGTCCGACTTCAGCCAGGTCACGATCTCGCGGTCCAGGAGTTCGAGCCCCGCGTCAGGCTCTGGGCTGATGGCTCGGAGCCTGGAGCCTGTTTCCGATTCTGTGTCTCCCTCTCTCTGCCCCTCCCCCGTTCATGCTCTGTCTCTGTCCCAAATAAATAAATAAACGTTGAAAAAATAAATAAATAAAAGCTTTACCATCCTCCCACACTCCGTAGCTCTATCCCTGTTTTATTCTCCATGACCTGTCAACCTGTAACATACTATACACGTTAGCTTTTTGTGTTTGGGGCCTGTCTACCTGTAGATAATACAAGCTCCACGAAGTCAGGGGTTTTCATCGTAATTTATTGACCAATAAATTGGTCCTGCTGACCACCACCACCCGGTACAAATAACAGTGCCTGGTAGAATAACAATGCCTGCGTGTTTGTTAACTGAATCAAGAAAAAATGGAGTGCTGAAAGAGTTGAAAAGAAAAGAGGATTACTTTTGGCTGGAGAATCAAGAAAACAGAGCATTTGATCATGACAAGGAACAAAGACCATCCCTGTAAGTGTATAGGCATGAATGTATCGTTTGCCACACTAGGAAGAGCCACATCCTTTCAGAAATGTCAGTGCGTCTCCGTGAACCGAAAGTGAAAGGGGCAGATATAATGTCAACAGAAGTTTTGTCCAAATTTCCAGTTGACTCAAAAGGGAAGTTTGAAGTCTCTTCTTGAGACGGGTTACTGTTCTCGTTTTGCATCACTCGGATGTGGGGTGACCGTCAAACAGACCCACGATGGGTTCCATGAGGCCCGGGTGGGAGCGGACCGGGAATCACACAGCGCGCAAATTCGTCCACGCATGCGCAGAGCGGGGCGCGCGCTTTTTTCGGCTGTCTCGAGAGACCCGGGAGAAGCACACGTGTGAGCCAAAGCGCTCAGGAGAGAAAATGCAGAGCACATCCAAGGAAGACACAGAGCAAAGGGTGACTCCGGACAAAGGGTCAAAGATGTTGGGAGAGGAAGCAGATGTTTCGGGGTAGACTCCTTGAACGTGGCCAGCAATAGAGTCATCAGCCGTTTAAAACCAAGAGGTACGATCGGAGCTGTGTTTAAGAAAGTTAATCCCGCAGCAGTGTGGGGAAAAGGCTGTGGACGCACCACCCGTTTTGGTGGGAGATGGCTGGGCCAAGAGACATCTGCGTCTTCATGGATGTAGGGAGAGGGCTGGGGATTCCTCTGCCTGTGCACCACTTCTCTTCCCCGCTCCCCAGCGGAGCTTCCGGCAGATGCTTGGGCTATGGAATGCCAGTGTTTACCCAACCTTTGTCTCTTTTCTGCTGCATTGGGAAGAAAGGGGGTACTTTTTTATTTTTAATTTTTTTCCAATGTTTATTTACTTTTTGAGAGAGAGAGAGCATGAGCAGGGGAGGGCAGAGAGAGAGGGAGACACAGAATCGGAAGCAGGCTCCAGGTTCTGAGCTGTCAGCACAGAGACCAATGCGGGGCTGGAACTCACGAACCTTGAGATCAGGACCTGAGCTGAAGTCTGACGCTCAACGGACTGAGCCACCCAGGCACCCCAAGAAAGGGGGTACTTTTAAGGACACAGTACCCAAATAACTCTAACACAGTTCCTACCCTTGCCAAGCATATCCTAGTTGCTTCTCTGTCAACTTTCCCATTTCAGCACCTTCTGGAGAAGTTAGGAACTAGGCTAGGAAGGGCAGGAACAGGCAAAAGAGAGGCAAGAGAGAAAACCGCCACCAATGGGCTGCCTTGCGCCCAGGCAATGCTCTTCCCAGGGCTGACCTCTTCTCTCCCCCGGTTCCTCGGCCAGGAAATGCTGCCCACCAGAGCCCCGACCACAGAGCAGGAGAGCGTGGGAGAAACGGGTGGGGGGTGGGGGTCGCGAGGGGGGGGGGTGGTACTTGGAAAGTGCTGATTCCAGCAGCCCTGCAACATGCCTTCTGATCTAGAAACTCCTTCTCTGTCTTCAGGGATGTCCTCCATACACTGCCTTCTAAAGCAAGGAGAGCCAAGCTCTCCCAGCGAATCTGGCACTCTCCCTTGTCGCCCTCACTCTCCTCAACTGCTCTTAGCAATTGCTTCTGACTCTCCTGACAAGCCATAGGTCACCTTCCACAGCCTGGGAAACTGCTCATCCCTGGAATCTGACAACCTAGTACAAGCAGATTTGCCTTGGCCCCAATCCAAGGCTAGAGCATTTCGATTTCTGTCTGTGGCCACGTTGGCCTCTCCACCAGGAGACCTCTGCCCTCCCCTTGCCTGCCCTGGGACAAGCACCCTTGGAGTTGAGGCTCCCTAGCCCTCCCCCACCCCCAGCCCAGCAGGGGAAGGAGCTGCTGGAGGGAAGGTCCAGGAGCACAAAGCAGGTTCAGCTGTGCATGTGGGATCCAGGAACAGCGCAGGGCCCCAGGAGACAAAGATCCTTCCCTTGAGGTTCTGAGATATCCTGAGGGGCGCATAAGCTATTGACCCAGCAGGCAATTGCTCTCTTGGTCAGAAATAAATGTACCTGTCTGATCTCTAGATGGGCATGTGCTTGGGGACCTCAGAGAAGTGAATGAGTCAAGAGGTAAGGTAGGAGACATGCGTCTTGAACCAGGTAGCATGCCAGGCTCTTTTACGTCATTATATTGAATCCTTGGGCTGCTCCTAAGGTGTGTGGGTTGTGTCCCATTTGTCAGCAGACGAAACTGGAACTCAGAAACATTAAGTAACCGACCTAAGGGCACACAGCTAGAAAGGGCCAATCTGGGATTCAAATCCAGTTCCGGCTGATTCTAGAACCTGAGTTCTCTCAGCCACACAGAACTACCTCCTGGGGAGAGTGTCAAGAAGAATGATATTGAAGATTTCAAGCCTCTTTCTGGGAAGAGTTAACAGCAGCTCTGTTGTGTCACCAAAATTCATACGTTAAAATCCTAACTCCCCGTACCTCAGGATATGATGTATGTATTTGGAGATGGGGTTTTTGAAGAGATAATTAAGTTAAGATGAAGTCATAAGGGTGGGCCCTAATCCAATATGATTGGTGTCCTTATAAGAAGAGGAAAGTAAGAAAGGCCACTGTGAGGACACAGAGAGAAGCCAGCCACCCATGAACCAAGGGGAGAGGCCTCAGAAGGAACCACCCCTGCCGGTACCTTGATCTTGGACTTCGGGCCTCCAGAACCGAGAAAATAAATTCCTGCTGGTTAAGCCACTGTGTCTGTGTCTGTGTCCTTTCTTATAGCAGCCCAAGCTGACTAAAGCAGGTCCCCATTTTCTGGGTGCTCATTGTGGTCTACACCCTGGCAGGGTATTTGACATGGAGTCATGTTCAGAAAGGAGCCCCATCCAAGAAGTAGGCAGAAGAGGTTGCTCAGTCCTTTCAAAATAGGACTACAAGTGGGGGCACCTGTCTGGCTCAGTTGGTTCAGTGACTGACTCTTGGTTTCAGCTCAGGTCATGATCTCGTGGTTTCATGAGTTCGAGCCCCATGCCGGACTCTGTGCTGACAGTGAGGAACCTGCTTGGGATTCTCTCTCTCCCTCTCTCTCTCTGCCCCTCCCCTCATACCGTCTCGGTCTGTCTCAAAATAAATAAATAAACTTAAAAAAAACCCCACACAACAGAACTAGAAGAAGCACAGGAGGGATTCAGAGAGACAGACACAGACCCTCCCTGATGACAGGCACGAGCTGACCTTGAGGCACTGGCCAGGTAGGAGTCCAGGCCCTTCTTCTCGGGGCCTCATTTGAACAACTACTATTCTCCTCTGCAATGATGAGAACGAAATGCAAGACGGCTCACTCCTGGATCCTCCCTGATCCTCCCTGTCCACCCCCAAGCACCCCGCATCAATCATCACCCAGTGATTGCTGCTGACCTTCCAGAGCGGTAACTAACTCAAGAAGCACCGACACGTGGGAAAACCCAGACTGGAGGTGGAATAAAATCGGTCTCTGAATTTTGCGAGCACTGAATTTGAATACATCTTATCACAAGCGAGCAGGAGTTAACACATACAACAGAAGAGGAAGAAAGCCCCTTTGAATTGCAAGGGTGGGGACGGAACAAGGAGGTTTTACAAAAATGAGCCCAGGTAGGGACAGGGAGGTTGGAAATGGGTGTTTCAAGAAGAAAAAAAAATGTATATACACACACTTGTGCAGATGTGTATGTATATACAAACACGTGCACACAGGTATGCGTGTGCATATATGTATTTGTGCCCACGCACAGAGATACACACACACATTTTACCTTTTGAAATCTTGGGGAATTTCATACAGGAAAAGGCCTCGGTCAGAGCTGCCCTACAGGGAAGGGCTAAGCCCATCTGCAACTTTTTTTTTTTTTTTTTTTTTGAGAGATTGAGAGCATGATCAGGGGAGGGACAGAGAGAGAGAGGGAGAGAGAGGATCTGAACCAAGCACAGAGCCTGATGTGGGGCTCAATCCCATGAACCGTGAGATCGTGAACTGAGCCAAAGGCAGCCACTTAACCGTCTGAGCCACCCAAGTGTCCCGCACAACATTTTTTCTTGATTCTTCAGCCAGTTGGAGAGCAGGCACAGAAACAGGGGTCCTCGTAAGGAAGACCAAAAGAATCTACAGTTTTAGCATTCCGCAGTTTGGTATTTTTCAACCTTGGTAACTTCCAAGTGGAAATCCTGAAAATTTAAAAAACCATTTCTGTGCTTTTCCCAACCCAAACTCTGTGAAGCTACTGCTAAAGGTACCTAGTCTGATCTCCTGCCTTTCCTTTTAAACCAACACCAAATCCCCCAGAAAAATGTCTGCTCTAGAATTACATCCACTGACATTTGTGTAAAATATTTATCAGTATGCTCTGTTTACTCCACTTTTATTCACATGTATAAAAGAGAAAAAAGGAAAAAAACCTCTGCCTGGCTTAATATTCTAGAAGCAAATACATTCTGACCACACTTCATTACAAGCCTGAAAAATATCCCTTATGAAAGGAGAAAAAAAAAGTATATGTGGTGTTTATGCCTCAGGCCAGGAAGTATACCCTTTAGCTCGGGTTCTGCTCTGCACAGCCATCTACACACATAAGCCTGTTTCAATGTGACTGCCTTTGTGCGCCTCAGCTGAGCGGAAGCAGCTAGTTTGGTCAGAAGTTCCTGCAAAGCACACGCCTCTTCAGGGCGGGATTGGAAACTGCCTGGAGCTTTGGACAGTTGCTCAGGCTAGAGGGGTCCAAGGAGAAGTTGGCCCCGTGGACTAGCTGGAGGCTAAGGGTCTGGATGGGTCTCTCCAGGCACCTGAGCTGTGGTCCTGGGTCCCCCGGCTGCAAACATCAAAACCACATAAAAGGTGCAGGAAATGGTGGGCAGAGAAGCCAGCAAGAGTGATGGTGTATTGGAGCAGGTGAATCCTGCAGGGTGTGTGAAAGACCGTAAGGAGCACAAATGAAACACAGAGGTGGCGCTGGGGGGAGGGGGAGAGGGAGACAGGAGGGGGGAGGGGGGGCGATACAAGGAGCCTCGGCACTTGTTCTGCATAGAGCTCGGCCTGAGGATTGTAGGAGTTTCATCAGGGTTCAAGCACAGAGCTTACAGTGTTGCCATTCACGATATGGACAGGGGCTTTCGTGTGAATTTGCTGCAATGTCTAAGATGAGTTTAATTCTGCCATTGAAAATCAGGAAAACCCCGGCTGGAAGCGGGAAGCTTGCTGCAGACTGAATGTTTGTGTCTCCTCAAACTTCAGATGTTGAAACCCTAATTCCCAGGGTGATGGTACTCCCGAGAGGTGGGGCTCTGGGGGGTGATTAGGTCTTGAGGGTGGAGCCCTCATGAATTGTCCTTGTAAGTAGAGACAGGCCAGAGCTTGTGTCCTCCTTCTCTACCGGGTTATGATGCCATGGAAAGACGGCCACCTGGAAGCCAGAAAACGGGTCCCCACCAGACCCCAGATCTGCCGGCACGGTGATCTTGGGCAGAATCCCCAGCCTCCAGAACTCTGAGAAATGAATGTCTGTTGTCTCAGCCGCTCTGTCTGTGCTATTTTGTTATAGCAGCCTGAACAAACTAAGACAGATACTTTGCCCAGGAGTAGAATTGGAGGCTACCGTTTCATCAAGAGCACTTCTCACATTTCTTGGTGGAAGGAGAAGTACCGTGCAGAAAACAGTAAGAAAGAAATGAGTGCAAGGCAGCAAGGATTGGAGGAAGCCAGAAGCCGGAAGGGTTGCCTTTCTTGCTGAAGGGGTCACAGAAGTTCTCACTGATACAGTGAGATGTGTGTGGGGATCCGTGGGTGGGTGGAGACATATGGAGGGGGATGGGAGGGGGGAGCACGGAGCAGTCCAGGGTAGCGGGACGCAGCAGAAAGGATCCAGGGGCCTTTTGTGGCACATTGGCCGATGGGCAAACACCTGGCTTAACAGCTGGGCCAGCTCAGTAGCCTGGCCTGACGACACTGTACCTACCCGGGCTTTTCAACGCACCTGGAGTTTTGCCAGTTGCACCTCTGATTCTGATGTATGAATCAGAAATGCTGGGGCGCCTGAGTGGCTCAGTCGGTTGAGCGTCTGACTTCGGCTCAGGTCATGATCTCGCGGTTCGGGAGTTCGAGCCCCGCGTCGGGCTCTGGGCTGACAGCTCGGAGCCTGGAGCCTGCTTCGGATTCTGTGTCTCCCTCTCTCTCTGCCCCACTCTCTCTCTCTCTCTCAAAAATAAACATTAAAAAAAAAATTTAGAAAAGAAATGCTGCCTCACAGGCATCTCCCAGCTTAAAAAATTCTCCAAAAGAAAGGGAATAAATTTTGAAGAACGACACTCTCCCAAATTAGCCTAAGCATTTAGTAACACTCCCATTGAGAGGATGTGGAAAGTAAAGGTCAGAACTCATCCAAAGTTCCCCAGGTGGCTAAATGACCAAGTTAGCACAGAAACCCACATTTGTCTGGCTCCAAAGCCTGTGTCTTTTTCCACTGCACCAAACGAAAGCCAGGTCTGGAGAGGATATAGCTCAGGTTCAAGGCAGGGGCATCCAGATGGGCTTTGAAAAGGGCCCTTTGGTCCTTGGAGGAGAAGACCGTTCTCATTACCTTTTTCCTTGGTAGGGAGGTTGAAGACTGTGTGACAGACAGGATGCAGGACACCAGGAGTCTGGGGAAAAAGAGAAATAGATTAGATTAAAAACGGAGTTGGCTGGGTGCAAATTAGTTAACCTCTAATCAATGGGATAAATAGCAGGATGTAATTAACCACTGCTTAAAGAGAACCCTGGGTATTTCCCTCAGTGAGCAAACCCCCGGGGATTGTTATGCTAATCGCAGCTGAAAAGGTAGAGAGAGAGACAATTCTTATCTGGAAAAGAATAGAGCAGGTTTAGCTGTTTTCCTTTTGTAGGTTGATGCCGGCTGGCCCAAATCATTTCTTTTAAAAAACAAAAATTGGATTAAGCAGCAGATTAGATTGTATGGAGGAGAATTTGCACTGTAGGAGGGGCAGCTCCTGGTGCAGAACATGGAGGCAGTGTCGTGACCAGGGTGCGTGGGCAGGTGGGGCTGTCATTCTGCAAGAGCTTCTGGGGACTCCAGCCCACGGAGAAGCTTGAGGGAGAGAGCAGAGACCTTTTGCTCCCCCTCGCCTCTGCTTCTCCCTTGGTTCCTTTGCAGGGCTGGTAATCTGAGCATCCTATCCAGCTGGGAGAGGCTGTTCATGCCCTGACCCCAGAAAACGATGATTTCAACTGGAGTGAACCGATCAATCTCCTGCACTGTCAAAGTCCTTTTGCTTTTTGCTAAAATTGGTAATTAAAGGTGGAAATTTTTCATTCATGAGTTGTTGGTTCTTGGCCTCTCCCTTCTGTCTACCTGAAAACTCAGAAATAAGGACTTAAGGGTTTCTAAATGATTAAGGGTTTCTAAAGCCACTGATTGGCTAAGTGGGACCGGTTTGTCACTCAAGCAAAGCTCAAATTGAAACTCTGATACCCTTCCTTGCACTACCCAGTACCTGCTCAAGCTGTGATACGGTTATCAAGGGAATCAGGATACAGCATCCCCAAATATGCCACTTTGGCATAAGGATTGTTTTGAGCTGAAGGCAATTGAAAAAAAAAAAAAAAACAGACATAAGAAGAGCTCTCTGTTCCCTTTCCCATCTGCCTAAAAGTAGCACATAAATTTCCTTTGTGCGGGTGGCTCCTTCCATACAAGGAAGGGGAGAACAATCCTTAACCACCAGAGACAGAGATGGCACCAAGATGAGTCTGTACAAATCTTAATAAACAATCTTTATCTAACGTTAGTTTCCTCCCATAGATTTCCTAGTTGTCTTTCCATAACTTATCAGCCCTAGAAGCCGAACCACCCTTTGTCTAGTCATTTTTCTACAATTTATTACCCTTTGTTAAAATGGCATTGAAGTTCTTAAGTTTAACCACTTCTTTGGTTTTCATTTTTCTGTGAAGCCCCTGTGCATGTAAAAAAAAAAAAAACCCACAAAACAAAACCCAAAATAAACAAGAACAACAAAAAACCCCAACTAACATCAATTAAAATTAAATGCTTTTTCTCTTGTTAACCTATCTTTGTCAGTTTAATTTGCAAGCCCCGGGTACAAACCTAAGAGGGTAGAGGAAAGATTTTTTTCATCTCCTACAGTTTTGATGAGAGTTAACCAACTGTTACACAAATAAAACCTCAATGAAGCCAAAACATGGAAGCAAAGAATAGCATAAACATCTAATAGTAAGGACACACACTCCCCACACTTACTGGGCAGGAAGGACCATGCCCAGGACCGTCTGCAGATTGAATGTGGGGTATCAGTGGATAATGATGATCTGGAGCTAAGGTAGCAACTATGGTAGAAAGTAGGTAGAATGACATAGGTTTTCTTGGTTGTTTTGTTTTGTTTTGTTTTTACTGTTTCTCTAATGAATAATGCCCCAAAGTCCAAGATTTTCTGTGATAGTCTTAATTTGGGGCTGTTCTGATTGCTTTCGATTAAAGAAGATTTACAAAATATATAAACAAATGTGATTTCATGTTTACCTCTTGGTAAGAATTTTTATAGAAATAATTTCATAAGTCCAAAAATCTTTTCTGAGCGTGTACTCGACATTTGATTAGGCAAATATGTTCACCAAGGCTGGGTCCTTAGGAAGGTGATTTTGATATTTTGTTGTCCTAAAAAAAAAAAAAAGTAAGCATTACATTATTTTTCCTAGTTTTATAGATGGTAAAATTAAGATCTAGAACAACTGACTTGCTTGCGATGACGTCACTGTCACTAGAGTCAGGCCCACACTTAGGTTACCTGGCATCTAAGGTCAGCTCACTGTCCAAGGCATAGATTTTCTACAGAGTTTTTGCATCATCTTGGCTCTCTTGTAGCTTCAGACCAATCGCTCATCTATTTTTAGCAGGCAAAACCACTGGGGAAGAGAGAGGTTAACAAATGAAAGGAAAAGATGTAAGGCACAAGGACAGAATGAATGTCAGAGGTGGGATAAAAGTTAAAAAAGAAAAAAAAGGACCTAACAGAGAAGTCAAGGATAACATTTAAGTAGATGAAATTCATTTTATTCGCACTGTCCTTTTCCTTCCATTTCCCTAATCCCGCAGCACTGTGCAATCCCTTTCTTTTCTGAACCCCCCTGGCATTTTATTTGTTTTTCCCTAATGATATTTATTAGATCCTTGCAATAACGTACGGTGACATTCACACCCTGAGTAGCCCGACTGAATTATAAACTCTTTGAAATTACAGTCAGTATTTTGGATAAGTTTGTTTCCCCCACCTTATTTCATGTGTTTGTTGAATAAATGTTATCAAGCTACTTGGGATATTAGCACTTGACAAAAAACATCTAAATAAAAACTACCAACTTTGCTCTCCATGAGCAAAAGAGGGCCAGATAGGAGTTAGAGACTGTTCCTGGTCTTGGGCATTTAGTGTGCCAGGCTCTGGGGAGGGAAAGGAGAAGGCTGCTGAGGTTTGGGCTTGGGGTTGACAGGAGGCTCTCTTGTGCATTCACACAGGGTGGGAAATGGACTAGACCTTAAAAACTGCCCTGCCCCAACTCTTCCATTTGCAGATGAGGAAACTGAGACCCATGGAGATTGTCTTGCCCAAGATCACAAAGCCACATGGTAGCGTAGCCTGGATTGAATAGTTTTCAAATAGATTAATGAACCAAGCAATGTATTGAAACCTTTCTTCAGAGACCCTAAGGTTAGAAACCTAGCATTTTAAATCATTAGCAAGTGCTATAGTATTATGCATAGAAAGTAAATGTGACAAAGTCAGGTCTAAAACTTGAGGCTATGTTTTTGACATTGCTTGCTGATGTTCAGTCCAAATGCTGAAGAACATTCCATTGCTTTTAAGTTCTGACTTGATGAGCAGAGGTGGGCAGGGAAGGACAGACATGCCTCAATTCCATTTGTGTATGTTGCCTAAGAACATGCAGGGGGCACACACTTTTCTGCTTTGAGGAGCATGAAGACAGCTTTCCAGTCCTTTTGAGCGTTCTCACTGCCAGAGGAGAAGCTTCCCAATCAGCTGATGTAGGAAGCCTAACCAACAGGTCCTTGCAAAGCAGATCATTTCCGTTCCAAGTGAGAGAGTAATGAGCAAGGTAACTTCTCTGCTCAGGAAAGAGGAATCCACAGACCCTTTCTTTCCAATGCCACCTTGATTAATTCATTAATGGGTTTTCAGGCAAGTTTTATTCAGGCACCTTGGGACAGGGCAGTGAGTCAGAGGTTGGCATCGAAACCAGAATAGAAGCCATAGTCCTCTCTGGGGATCCTACTCTGGGCTTTAAATTCCCAGATCACACAACAACCTAATTGGAAAGAAATGTTCTTAAACAAGAGCAGGGGTTTTGCCAGGTCTGCCAGGGACTAATAAGGTCGGTCTAAGGACTGTCTGATGAAAGAGAGGTTGGATTTACATGTCACAGCGAATTTTTAAAGTATTTTCACCCAGAGGGTTACTGCTGACTATAAATAAAATCTCTCTCCTTGGGCAATCCCACACCAACTCCTGCAGATATGCCTTCCTTAATTAAATTAACTTTGAAATGACATTCAAACAATGTCTTCCTGCCACACGCCTTTGTTTTCTCCAAGATCTACCTTATTGACAAGCTGTTTCCCGAGGTTCCTTTGTAAACTGATTGTTTCCCACTCCCAGCCTGCACATTAATTGGAGAGGAGTTTTGACGTCTCTATAGCCGGTATCAGATAGCTCTCACATTGCATTCATTTCACCGTGTACCAAATGGCCGGCACACTTACAATACCAAAAATTAAAAATGAAAAAAAAAATTATCTAGGGTGCTTACAGAGAACCGGATAAATACAAAATCTAAATTTCATCTGCTGAAATTCACACGCCTGAAGGCTCCGGAATTTCCCAAGTTGAGGAAAGAATTTTTTTTTTTTATTAGTCTCTCAAAAATCAGGCATTCGCATTTGCAATTAAAGCTGCTGCTGGCTTAAATACATTAAGTCCGAAGCTGCGGCTCCCCTCCAGGGTGCGGGCGCGCAGGCGCGGGCACGCAGACGTGGACACACACACACACACACACAGACACACAGACACACACACACACAGACACACACACACACACACATGCCCGCCCACACCACCTTCCTTGTGAATTGCCTGCGGGATTTATGGGCTTCGCCACCACGGATTACTGTCAGGTGCAGAAAGCAAGCCTTTGTCCTTGGGCATTTTCCTCCCCCCCCTCCCCCCCCCCCCCGCTCCCCCGGATTTGACGGTTATTTACCGGCCACGTGAGCGCTGGGCGGGGGTCGGGTAGGGGAAACAAAGGCTAGCTGAGCGCGGCCAGTGTGGCCCAGGGACGGCTCCCTAGCTCCTGCGACACGTGTGACATTAGCCCAGACCTGCATCCGACTGAGAGGCTCCTCCAAGAGAAATCTCGTCCAAGCCCTTATAAAAGTGTCGCGTTTCTTGAGGCCGGGAGAGCGCTCAGTCAGCGGGCCGGGCAAAGCCGGGTTCCTGGGCCGCCCCGGAGCTCCGGGACTTGGGCGGCTTCTTGGAAAGGGCGCACACTCCTGGTGTACCAGTGAGAGCGAGTGTTTAGACAGAGCCTTGCTGCCGCTCAGCAAATGAGAAACCGGACACAGGGCCCCTTTGCCCTCAGGAGGAAGTACAAACCCCTCCCCAACGGAGAGGTCACGCAGTGAGCCTTTGGCTGCTGACCTCCGCACCCGGAGTGCCTGGCGCCCAAGGGCCTGCCTCCCCGAGGCCTCGGTAGGTGCGCAGTTGTGGCCCCCTCCGATTAGCAGCAGCGTGCCGTGGGCGTTAAAATTTCGGAGGCACCGAAAAGTGATCAAAAATGCAGTGCTTTCTAAAACAAAATTAATTGCAAAAAAAATATATGAACAAAATATTAAATGCTAAGTAGAAACCGGATCAGTGCAGTGCCGTGCTGAGCCATTTTGTAATCCGAGGTAAAAGGAAGATCCCCTACTTGACCTGAGCCCGGGTATCAGGGGATTCGCGGCGCAGTAGGAGGGGAGCGCGGGTGGTAGGCCTCGGAAGCGGGGGGGGGGGGGGGGGGGGCCCTCTCGAGGCCCGGCTGGGGAGTGGAGGAGGGGTCCTGGGGGCCCGGAGATGAGAGCTCCAGGGAACCGCTCTGCTAGTAACAAAGGCGGAGCGGAAGGCCGAGTTTGGGGCGGGAAGGACCCCGCGGCGGCCGTCGCTGCTTGGGTCGTGCTTCCAGGGGAGACCCAGAATGGAAGGCCCGACCCCGCTGCTACCGGGGCCGCGAGCGAGTCCTGTAATTCCCCCGCTCGGTGGTTAATTCTCACTAACAAGATTTGGCAAGATGTCGGGCGAATAATTTTTGGCTTGTGTCGTGTCCCCACCGCGGCGCGCACAAACCCCATGCCAAAAGCGGCCTCTGGGATATTAAATGCCTAAGTAAAACTGGGGGCGGGAAAAATGCTACATGACCTGGAAAGAGAGATGCATGGAAACCTGAATCACCCTCAGAACTTATTCAATCCTTTACGCATCAATTTCTCAGGGTCTAGCTTCGCACCAAATGTAGACCGTAACTGTCATTTCCTGAGAAAACAATTCACATGCATGCAAGATGAGGTGAAGACTTTTCCAAACGCCTAAAACGTCGGGTTTTCCCCCCACCGGGATTCAATAAACATCTTTAGGAAGCGTGGACGGGAGTGGCACCCCTACCTTCCTCCATAGAAACAGCATTCCGGCAATTAATGCCTCCCTCTGGGTCGTAAAGCAACAAACCCAACACCTCACTACTACTGGGCTGCGGGGCAGGAGGGCTTTTCTCTTTCATCTTGTAAGTTAGGGCTTGCCCACGTTCTCGGGAAGCTATAAAGCTGATTTAATGGCTTGAGATGAAAATCGATCACACTAATGCAGAAGCTAACGTCTGAGGAGTCGCTTTGACAAAACGACTGGCCGGGCGGAACGCACTCCGTAAGCCCCGGGCGAGGAGGTCCCCGGCCATGCCCGCTGGGCAGCGGGGCAACGCTGCCCTCTCCACTTCGGTTCGCGGGAGGAGACCTGCGAGCCTGCTAAGGGGGAAGCACGGGGGCAAAAAGGAATGAAACCTCCAAAACCGAGCCCCGGCCGCCGTTAGGCCGGCTTCCCGGCGGGCCGTTTTCCGTACGCCGAACGCCGCATCGCCGCGGCGGGGAGGAATGGCTGGACTGCCACTAGGGTCCGGGCGGGACGCGTGCCGAAGAGGCCGGGGCCGGCCGGCGGGCTGCGACAGGCGCTGCCGCGTTCCATTCACAAAGTCCTGGCGCGGCCGCTCGCCTGCCGGTCGGAGGCCGCCTCCCTCTTCCTCTAGGTCTCGGTTTTATGAATGGGCCTGAAGGCGAGCGCCGAGCGCCCTGTTTACTCTGCTCTTTGTGACGTCGCGTTCCCATGACTGGGCGCAAGCGGCCCGCGCTCCATTCACGCGCAGGGGAGGGGGCAGGGGAGGGGCAGGCGGGGCCGAGGGAGCAGGCGCGGGGCGGGGAGCCGGCGCGGGGGGCGGGGGGGAGGGCGCGAGGCCCAGAATGGCAAGGGGCGGGGCCTCTCGAGGTAGTAATGAATCTGCCCCCTCCCGGGGGAGTGCAGAGGAGCATTAATACATCTACAAGCTAAAGAGGAAACTCTGGCTGGGGCAGTGCGCGGAGCTCCGGCTGTCGGTGGCGAGCGGCAGCGGCCCGAACGGCAGCGCCGGTGGCGGCTACGGCGGCAGCGGCACAACGGGCAAAATACAACAGAGGCAGCAACAGAAGGGAGCCCCGGTGGTCCTCTCTCCCATAAACACACTCCCCTTCACCTTCCCCTCAGCACCGCGCGCGGTGCCGCCCGGTGCCCGAGGCCGCTCGGACTGCTATGTAACCGCGAGACTGCTGGAGGAAGGGGACCGGGGAGAAGAGGCTCGCCCGTGGGAGGCCGTGGGGGCCAAGTTTGCGGCCACTTCTGCACGCGCTTCCCTTAGCCCCCGCTTGTCCCCTCCTGCAGCCCAACTGGCCCGGGTCCCCTTCGCCTCCTCCTCGCGTGCCCAGCAGCCGCGGTTCCCGGCGACCATGGTGACGGTGGAGGAGCTGCGGGAGATGGACTGCAGCGTGCTCAAAAGGCTGATGAACCGGGAAGAGAACGGCGGCGGCGCGGGCGGCAGCGGCAGCCACGGCGCCTTTGGGCTGTTGAGCGGCGGCAAGTGCCTGCTCCTGGACTGCAGACCGTTCCTGGCGCACAGCGCGGGCTACATCCGAGGCTCGGTCAACGTGCGTTGCAACACCATCGTGCGGCGGCGGGCCAAGGGCTCGGTGAGCCTGGAGCAGATCCTGCCCGCGGAGGAGGAGGTGCGCGCCCGCCTGCGCTCCGGCCTCTACTCGGCGGTCATAGTCTACGACGAGCGCAGCCCGCGCGCGGAGAGCCTCCGCGAAGACAGCACCGTGTCGCTGGTAGTGCAGGCGCTGCGCCGCAACGCCGAGCGCACCGACATCTGCCTGCTCAAAGGTAAACTCTGGCGCCGGGGCGCGAGCTGGAGGGTAGGTGTCGCGGGGCTTGGCGGCCTGCGCCTTAGTGGGCAAGGGAAGAAGCAAGTGCCTGGAGGGACTCGTGGCTGCGTGGGTACCCACGCACTCCTTTGTGCGTGCTGTTTTGCATGGGTTTGCAAGGTTTTCGTGCGTTTGTGTGCAAGTGCGAGCGCCTGAAGTCCTCAGAGACGGTGAAGGTGCGTTTCCTCTGTCACCTGCAAGTCGGTACTCTTCCTGGAGACTGCATTTATTTACGCTCACTAACCATCAGGTCTCTTAGGCGTAGTGGCTCCACTGCGTTGCCCACCCATATATAGTCCAGGGAGGTGCTCCCGGTGCTAGTGTGCGGGTGCGGAAGGTCAGGCCTGTCGTTTTGGCGTGCTCGGGCCCTGCACTGAGTCCGACCCCTTGAACCCGAGAGGTGGGGAATACGGTGAAGAAGGGCGAGCGCCGAGGTGGGATCGGCTTGGTAAATGCAGAAAGGAAGATCGGGTTGCGGACATTGCGTGGAGCTATCTGCTGCCCAACTCCGAGCTCCGCCTGGAAGGTGGCCAACTTCTCCCGCCTCGGGCTAGACCCCAGCTCCGGGAGCGGGGAAGGGGGGGAGGGGCGGGAGGACTGAGTTTCGGGGAACGCGAGACGCGAACGTGCCCCTTAAATTCAGGCCGCGGAGAAGTACGACCTTTTGTTCAGACGGGGTTCTCGACTGTCTTGTTAGCGCGTGCTTGACTTAAGTGAAACCTGGCGAAACTTCGGGGACGGGAGTTCTGGTCAAATCTGGAAGTCAGAACCCCCAAAGGACCGCGTGCTATCTAAGTAACTGGAGGGCCGGTGCCCCGGCCGCACCTGCCGGGCCTCGTCGGGTCCCGGTCCCTGATGTTCCTCGGGTGGGAGAGCGGACAGGACGGGGTGTGGGTAGGGGCGCCCCTGCCGCGCTGCGCCCCGTCTTCCCACTGCCGCATTCCGCGCATTCTTTCGCCCGCGTCCGGTCCTCGCCTCCGAACCCGAGAGGCGTTTCAGACCCTGGCCTTCAAAGAGCCGCTCCTTTCCCTGCCGGCGTCCTTCGCCTCCTCCCTCCTTTCTTTCCCCTCCGGACCTGCTCGCCCCGGAGGAAGGGAGGTGGTGGAGGGAGGAGGGGCGGAAACCTCTCCCCACCGCCCTTTCCAAAAAGCACAACAAAACTGCTCAGTGCCGCCGAGCCGGGTTCGCCCCTGCCGAACAGCGGGGGGCTTTGTTCTCGGCAGTTGTTTCCTGGCCATTTGACCTGTCAGCTGCTGGGGAAATGCTGCTGTTGACCTTTGGTTGAACTACTAAGGCGATTTTGCTGATATTTCTTTCTCTGTGAGAGCTGCCTTTTGCACCTCCGATCCAGCCTAATCTTCCTTTTTTCTCCCCAAAGCGCTTTAAGAGAAAGTGCCGGGAAGGAGTGGCACCGGAAGGACCGGCGAGCCGGGCTCCTGGGACTCGGCGGCCTCGCCTGCCTGGGGGCCGAGCTGTGCCCGGAGCGCCCGGCAGACGCACGTCCGGCTTCCACCCGTGCCAGTGTGGGGGTCCGGGCTGCTGAGCGCGCCTCCCCTCCCCTGCCTGGTGCCGGCGTCCATGGCGACAATGGGAGAAATTTCTCCCGGGAGATAGCCCTTTCGGGTGGCACGGGCTGCACTCCGAGCCGCACTGCCCTGGATCCCTCCTGATGGAGAGCCCGAGCCTGTGCCTTCCTTCGCGGGCTCGGAAGTCAGGGCTCTTCTCGAGGTGGTGCAGATCCACGTGGAGGCTGGCTGCGTTTTGTTTTGTTTTTCTTCCTGGAAGAAACCCGTAGGGGATCGCCCTAGAGCCGCAGCTCGGTCGGGGACCTTGACCCCTGGGCTTCCGGGCTCCAGGACGCTTAAGCCCCTGGGAGGGAGGCGTGCTTTTAAGGTTTCCTCCTCCCGCTGGTGGCACCTCCCTGGACCCGCAGGGGAGAGCCCAGAGCCAGATCCGTTAGGCTGCTGGGCGCGAGGCTAATGTTAAAGACTGAGTAGGGCAGAAGCCTCTGGGTAAAGTGACAGTTCTCTGGTCGTTGGCGAGGTCCCTGGAGGGAGGAAAAGGAGCCATCTAACGGCTCTTTCCTATTGGGCCCTGTACTGCTTCCTGTTGTCTGACCTGGGGTGGTGGGGAGGCCTACCTTCCGCTTCTCAAAGTCGATATCCTTTAGTATCTAGGCCTGGGCGGCAGGTTGAACTAATGCCTCTTCTGGAACAGGCCAGGGGGAGTAGCCAGGACACTCAGCTGAACAGCTGTGTCTTCCAGGGGAAAGGAGCCTGCTTTGGAAGCAGCCGCCTGAAATTCAGTGGTGGTGGTGGTGGTGGTGGTGAGGGGCTTGTTCTGTAGCGATGGTAGAAGCTGCCAGGTTCACAGGGTCGTATGCTATTAACCTGGCTTCTTTTCATATGTGTGCTAAGCAGAGGAAGTATTAATTAACACCGTTCCTCTTCCTTCCCTTGGCCCTCTAATGAAAAGGCATCCCTAGTGAGTTGAGGGAGAACCGGGAAGTGTCTGCTCCCACACCGCTGGAAGAGGACAGCCATGCCTCCTAAGTGCTAGTGGAGAAGCCAGTAAAATGGAGAAAATGTGGGTTCATGGAAGGGCACTCTGGGGGCGGAGAACTAATGGGAAACTGGGGAGGAAAAGCCCCTTAGATTATCTTTAGTAAATGCCTAAATTGATTCAGTGTTGGGTAATTTGGTTCCCATCGGAGTTGTTCATTTTAATTTCCATCTAATGGGACTTTCTGTATATCTCATTGCACATGTGGTGGGGAATGTGAAAGGAAAAGTGGCCAGACCCGACTGTTCTCTGCCAACCTACAGGAACAGAAAAACAGAATATTTTCGGAAGTTATATTATCCTTTCCAGCCAAAGGCTATCTAATTCTACCAACTAATTGTGTTTAATAATCTGAGTTTTCTATTTCTGCCACGTGGACGTGCGTTGGTAGAAATGAGTTAGCTGCAGGTGGTTAACTAACACCACATGCAAGAATTCGTAGTTAAGAGTAAATGTTACTTAATACCAATAAAATGCTGCCTGGCCTTTACATTTCCTAAATGTTATCCCAAGTTTTGCTAAGAACGATAACCTTAAATCACTACACTCTCTGGTCTTTTTGCTAGTACAAGATTCCCACTGGGGCAAATCTTCCCCCCACCCCCACCCCCCAACTTTAAGCTCATTTTATTTAAAGTCCTGTAAGGCATTTTGGGGGAAAGTTTAGAAATTTCAGCTTTTCAGATTTCATTAGAATACACACCTCCTTTGAACTCCCTTTCTTTCCTTGATAGCTCCTCAGATGAGGGTTTTAGACCCTGGTCATTAGAGAAGGACAAAAAGGGCATTTTCTTACCCTAATATCTTACTTTTCTCCTGTCTCAAATTCATCTCAGCTCATGACTTTTGTCCGTTCTTTAAGTTCTGATTTAAAAGTTGTCCTGGCCCTGTCTTGAGGCAGTGGGACGATCAATTAGATATCAATTAGATAGCTTCTCCCTCCAGGTTGGGACTCACATACACTGTAGTCCTAAGGCCTGACCCTACAGACTGTGACATTACACTTTCTGTAGGAAACAGCCCCCAAGGCCAATGACGGAGTGGGGGGAGCGCTCAGCCAGCAGCTGAGCTGGGTCTTGTCTCTCTCTGTCTCCATTTCCCTGGCCCATCCTAGTCCCCCAGGAGGTCAGTGGCAGCAGACAGCAAACCCCGGCTGGGGGGGTGGGGATGACGTTGCACACGTTTTGACCCAAAGAGAAACGGACTGGCCTTTCTTCTTATAAATATGATACAGTGCCCGTGGCAGCCAAGGATTGAGAGCATTAGAATTACACACAATGGCAGGCCTTAGAGCTAATCTCTCACCTCTGTTGTCATTCGTTAAAGAATGACCCCCAGTGAAGCAAACTCCTTCGACCTGGATATTTCCAATCAACAAAAGTAACAAAAGACCGGGCGCAGGCAGGTATCAATTGAAAGTGAAAACCCTATCACTAGGAAGCCTATCACAGGTCCCTTGGGCTTGTCCTGAGGGTTTATAGGAGAGACGGGCTACACTGGGAACTGAGGGAAGGTGGCTTTTCCAAGGAGCCAAGAAATTCCTTTAAAAAATCAGAACATCTGAAACCAGATAGCCAGTTTCCTTACTGGGAGGCAGTTGCCGCCTAACAAAGGAAGTTTGACAGGAAGAAAAGTTCACTCTCCAGCGGAAGGCAGCACCAGCCAGCTTGCTGAATGTAGCAGATAGCCCAGAAGGACTGGGAGGGACCGTGAACCAGCTCCAGCTCCAGGGTGGCATTAAGTGTCAGCCAGCTGGCCCAGGATGCACAGGTCTGTGTGTGGGGTCCCAGAGTGGGAAGCTCACTTAGGTAAATCTTCAGCACTGCTCAGCGTTTACGTGGGTGCTTACTAAGTTAACACCCGCATCAACGGGAGTTCTCAAAGTCGAATGACCCCAGACTTTCTTGCTGGGCAGCGTTTGGCTCGTACTGATAATGAAGTCCCAGGAGAGCAAGCCCCTGTCTGTGAACGGGTGACATTCTGAGTGTTTGAGAGAGGGTGACTGGAAGAGCGACAGCCATATTAAGATCTGTGACCACTGTCCCCACCAAATGACTGTCTTCCCCATCACAGACCCCACTAAGAGTCCTACTGTGGTGATGTGATCGGCACTGCACCAGCCTGTCCTTTCTAGAGCACTTCTATGCGCACTGTCGCAGCCCTGCATGGACGTGTGGACAGTGGGTCATCCTTTTCAGTAAGCTGTGACAGTTGTCTTGCTTTGTATGAGAAAAAGAGCGTGGAGTTCAGCTAGCTATGGATGTGGTTATCCCTCAAAAAAAGTTGGGATATTATATTCCTTTTCTTCCCTCTAGACTCTCACGTTTCAAAATTAAGATGAGAAAATGAGAGCTTTAAGACCAGAAAGTCTATTATTTTTTCTTTAAATTTTTTTTCTTAACGTTTTATTTATTTTTGAGACAGGGAGAGACAGAGCATGAACAGGGAAGGATCAGAGAGAGGGAGACACAGAATCTGAAACAGGCTCCAGGCTCTGAGCTGTCAGCACAGAGCCCGACGCGGGGCTCGAACTCACGGACCGCGAGATCATGACCTGAGCCGAAGTCGGCCGCTCAACCGGGCGCCACCCAGGCGCCCCCAGAAAGTCTATTATTAAGAACATGGGAAAAACAGGTCAAAATTAGTCAGAATATCTGTTATGGAATTACATCCAATTGGAGCTACACAAAACAGGCGGAAAGTCATTGGTGTATGTGTCATGAAACTGCATTCAGAAGCTAGAAATGCAGATCTTAGACACCTGCTTTGCAGAGAAGTTTGTGACATTTAGAATCGCAGAGTATCAGAAGTTAAAGATGATAACAGTCTGAAATCCTTGCATCGTGACCCCGTAGGGATACAGATACACCTGAAACCAGAGGCCCATGAACTTCTACCTTCTTTAAATGCAGTGGATTCTAGAAGTTTCTATCCTGCTGTGTTTCCTTAAATAAAGAGTGCTAGTCATGACTCTTTAGTGGCAACCTGTAGTTTGAAAAACACCGGTTAGACGCGGAGATTGGTGAAATGTCACGAGTGTCCAGATCCTTTCTGTTTCTACATGTGTCTCCAATGGGATGAAACCAGCAGTCTGTGCCTCCCCCGGGAGAAGGACCACCGGGAAGGCAGAGATGGGCACACAGCAGGGTCGGCTCCCGGTGGCCAGACTAGCAGGTGGCTTCGAGGTCAGTGGTCTGAACGCTGGCACTGCCCTTACCTGAGGTTGCCCTGCGCCTCAGTTTCCTCATCTGTAAACCTGGGGCCAGTCACCCCTCAAGGACTGCTGCTTGGGAAGAACCTGGCACATAGCATTTCCTCTATCCCTTTTAGTAACGTGGAGCCGATACCTGGCGTGGACGTGCTGGTCTTGTGGAGTGTGGACGTGGGTGGTTCCCCACTTGCAGCCTTCCATCCCTGCCACCCTGCCTGCCACCCCGCCTGCGTGCTCTGGGACTGTCCTTCCGTGCTGCGCGCAGCCGAGGTCCCAGCCCGGTGCCGCTCTCCACCCGCAGGAAGGAGCTCCTTGGGTGCAACTCTTCATAACGGTCAGCCACAGACCCTCCAGAGCTAGCGACAGCTCAGGAGGGAGAATCCCTTCCACGGCTGCCTGCCTGGGACACTCCAGTCCCTCAGGCAAATCTGCTTGTTCACTTGGTTCCTTTCTGCTTGTTCTTTAAAGAGCTGCCAAAGGGAACGGACCTCAGTAATCCTGTTTCTGCTCCACTCTAATGCTGCCTTCTCCCGCCCTCTCTGCCCTGTTATGAGAGGGTTGGGGGTGGTGCGGATGACAAATGGCCCCCCTTCAAGCCTGGCCTGGCCCCCCGGGTCACCTCTGTCCCTCCCAGTTGGCTGCTCGCCCCCTGCCTGCCACACCCCGAGGGCATCGGCCAGCTCGGGAGCCTTCTGGGCTGTGGGTGCTGTGCCACCTGCGGGGCTGACTGAGGATCGACCTGGAGGCAGCAAATGTCCCCTATGGGGAAAGGTCCTGGAACTCAGGCAGTGAACTCAGCCCTTCTGCTGTCCAACTACCAGATCTCAAGACTGTGACTGGAAAAATAAGTAAAGCCCAGGAGGAGAGGGCTGTCCAGAGTCTGGGAAATTGCCCGTAATGCTGGAGTCCCCTTGTAAGTGCCAGAAAAGGAAGTCTTCGTTAGGTGCCTCCCCGAGGCCAGGTGCAGAGCACTGGCTGTTCCAATCAGTCCTCAGAGGATGCCAGGTGCGGATGTCTCATCACGCTTTACAAGTGAGGGAGAGGCTCAGAGAGGTTCGATGACAGCCCCAGGCCGCACAGCTTGATGACTTAACCAGGTTGGGATTCAACGCAGGCCTTTTCAGTCTGGTGCCCTGTCCCGCACCTTCTCAGCAATGGGAAGGACATTGTGTGTTGACCACTCTGAGGCTCCTCCTACTTCCGCTGCCCTTTGGTGGGGGGGGTGCTCCTCCTCGGTGACCTCACAGCCTGGCCCTGGCGCTCCTGTGTCTCCAGCACTCGCTTTCAGGGGGGCACCGCTAGTCTGCCTGTCTGGGTGACAAGCTTTGGGAGCGCGCCCATGTCTTCCATAGCTTTGAAAACAGCATATTTGAACAGCTCAAATTACGTAATAAACACAGGAAATCATTTTACTTAAAAGTCTTTAAATCCTATAGAAATACATAGAGTAACAGCTAATGGCTTTGTATATAGGTGTTCAACAATGGTTTGTTGATTGATTCACTTCCCTTTCTGCCTTTCAAAGGGAAACATTTAAGGAAGTTTCCCAGAGTTCTACCTTAGGAACTTGAGCTAAAGACATTTGCTGGAAGAGCCATCTTCCCTCATTATTCACTGCATTTGGGGCAGCAATGTTTGTAGCCTTGTAAAGAAAAGGGGGTGCTAATGGGAAGGAGGGGTGCCCCTGTGCTGAGATGACCATTAAGGCCACCAACGCGCCCGAAGCTGCCAGTACTGGGCCCTCTCCTCCGGGGGAAGCTGGTTATTGTGACTCAGCAGGAGCCGGGCCTGTGACCAGAGAGATCCCCATTTATATCCCGAGGGAGGGAATGGAGGGGAACAGAGAGGAAAAAATGTATACCCTGTTCTGTAAGCCTTATGATGTGGCGAAGAAGCATTCCCTTCTTCTGCAAAGCAGAATTTTCTAGGGCTGGGATCTGGGCAAGTGATTGACTAACTGTCACATGTCTGCATGTCGGAAGGTTACCATGAATGTCTCTAGGAACCCGTGACACCATGCCGCTTACGAGTCAGGATTTAATGGTGCTAGCTACATTCGGGACTGTTGGTTGAATGGTCGCTTCACAACCTGTAGGCTCTCCTGAATGAATTTGTAATATGTTTCAGGTCCTGTGGAAACTGCAAGATAAAAATACAAGCAGGGCCACACAAGGACCGTGGATGCTAAGTTACTCGCAAAGCAAAGTCCCAGAACTGAGAGTAAATCGGATACTGACCAAGCGCTTCTCTTCTAGTGTTTCCTGCCCCTCTCCTGCCTCTCTGCCCTCCGCCAGCCAGCAGGAGCTTTTCGGCTTGGCACTGACACTATTCCAGAGAAGTCGGCCCTTTATCTCTTTTTACTTAAAAGACCTCCCTTCCCCGGAAGACGATCCCACAGATAACCATTCCAGAGCTTAGCAACTCGCAGGTCAGGAAATCCTGCCTTGCCCCAAACCTGTATGTAGCAAGAGGGATTTATATTTAAGCCCGTTTCCTCTTATTTTGGCCCCTTGCTGATGAACAGCTGTTCATGAGGCTGGGCGACTGGCATCTGTTCTGTTGCTGAGATCCAGAAGGGCTGGTGCCAGGGTAAATTTTTTTTCCTTCTCTCCCACATTGCAGAACCTCTCCAAAGGCAGGACTGGAGGTGGGGGATGACAGACATCTTTGCAGGCCCCAAGGCCCAGCACCAGACTGCCTCGGGGCTCCTGGAAACACACAATGGCTAGTCTTCCATGCTTTGTCATCACCCCAAGAAGCTGCCGTGGAAAGTCCCTTCTGCATATCCCCTGCACGTCGTCCTTTCTGTGTCTGCCTCCCAAACCTAAGTCTTACTCCTAAAACTTCCCTTCCAGCCTTCAGGATGCAGCCCTGGCCAAATGCGGCTCTCTGAAGGTTCCATAGCCGTGATCTCTGGGCCCACAGCGCCACCCGGTGGCCAATGTAGATCGGGCCGTTCCCAGCTTCCAGCCGTTCTCCTCAGTCCAGGAGTCAGATTCAAGTACTTTTCTGGGGTTTTGCCGGCTTCGTGACTCTATTAACACCAACGTCTTTCTCTTTTACAGGTGGCTATGAGAGGTTTTCTTCCGAGTACCCAGAATTCTGTTCCAAAACGAAGGCCCTGGCAACCATCCCACCTGCTGTTCCCCCCAGCACTGCTGAGTCCTTGGACGTGGGCTGTGGCTCCTGTGGAACCCCGCTGCACGACCAGGTAGACCCGGGCCCAGAGCCTGGGAGAAAGGGGCAATGGGAGGGGGTGAGGCGGGGGCAAGGGGGCTTATTTTCAGAGTTCTGCTTTTCCGAGGCTTTGGGTCCAGTGCCTCAATTTGGGGAGAATGGAGTGAACCCCGAGTACTGGGGTGCAGTGTTAGGGAGGGTCCATTTGTTCCTTCCTTCCCTCTTATTGCCCTCATTTGGAAACATACAAAGACCTAACTTTCTGACTTTGCCTCTAACTTCACGTGCGGACACGCGGGGCTTGCTGAAGCCAGCGCATGTGGGCTGCTGTGTAGAAAGAGCCAGGCCACCCTGCCGTGTACAAGCCAATTGCAAACGCCCAATGGACATAAATGGTTGGCCAACCCTCCCCCAAGAAAACTGGCTTAAGCTGCTCTGTGTCTTACCAGCCTTTGCACTTAGACGGAGAGGGAGTGGATTCATAGGGTCCAGCAAGTCTGCTGTCAGATCCCAGACCATTTGAGTTGGTCTGACTCAGAAAACGTCACGAATTGCAGCCCCCATTTCCTCATAGATCCCGCCTCTTGTCTGTGAGGCCGAAACAGCATCTGTTTCTAATGTGCCCAGGGAAATAAGTCCCTCGACCCCACAACAGACAGCCTGGCGCTGAGTTAGGTGTAGATTCGTGTCCTAAGTGGTGTGGCAAGGCCGGTGTTGTGTCTGCCACTTTATTTATCGAGGGGGAGGGGGGCTGCTTGAACCGGCAGGTGGGGCCCACGAGGCTTGACCTGTCCTGGCTTTGCCGCTCACAGCAGAGCGGAGCGTAAAGGCTAGAGAAGCCCACCGGGCCTGGTGTCCCGCCAGGAGCCCCAGCAGGCTAAGGGGAGACCCGGAAGGGCTGTGTCCACAGGCGTTCTCCCCTGGGCCTGTGAAAGCCCACCTCGCCCAGGTACCCTCCCGCCCTGTCCCAAGCACCCCGGCCATTTTCCTGGGGGCCTTACACTCACGATGTTGGGGGCACTCTGCCCTCTCTTTCTGGCGCAGGGGGGTCCTGTGGAGATCCTTCCCTTCCTCTACCTCGGCAGTGCCTACCACGCTGCCCGGAGGGACATGCTGGACGCGCTGGGGATCACGGCCCTGTTGAATGTCTCCTCCGATTGCCCGAACCACTTTGAAGGCCACTATCAGTACAAGTGCATTCCCGTGGAAGACAACCACAAGGCAGACATCAGCTCCTGGTTCATGGAAGCCATTGAGTACATCGGTAGGTTGGCTCTGGTGGTGCGGTGCAGGGTGGGGGCCGAGTGCGGGCGGTTGTGAGGGAACCACGGGTACTTGCCTGCGGAAGGAGGGACCGAAGGGGCGCGGTCGCCGGGGTGTGCCCGTTTCCCCTGTGCCTCTGAGGAAGGCTCACTGCCTGGATGCTGTGTTGGGTGGGGATAGATAGGAAGAGAGACTCCCCAGCCGGGCCGTTAGCTTATCTAGGCAATAACGTTTTCCGTGCGTGGCTCCAGATGTCTAGATGATAAGGCTTTGGGGATGGGGAGGAAACAAATAAAGGGAGAACTGGGCCAGTGTTTTTGTTCCTGCACATGGAAATCCTTGAAGGTATGTTGGGATTTAACCGGCTTTACCATGCATTTTTCCCAAGCTTAGTGCATTTGTTTGGATCAGTCTCAAAAAAATAGCCCAGAATGGGTGGAAGGAATCCTAGAGTCCTTTGCGGTGGGCTTCCTCCTCCCCCTCCTCGGCCGCCAACGTTATTCCTGGACCGGGAGTGCCCCTCCCCCAACACTCTTCCCCGCCCCTCCCCCCCCACCCCCTCGGCGCCTCCCGCACCTGCCATCTGGTGGAGCCTGGGGACCGCGCGCGGGGCACTAACCGCGTGGCGCTCTGTGCCCCAGATGCCGTGAAGGACTGCCGCGGCCGGGTGCTGGTGCACTGCCAGGCGGGCATCTCGCGCTCGGCCACCATCTGCCTGGCCTACCTGATGATGAAGAAGCGGGTGAGGCTGGAGGAGGCCTTCGAGTTCGTCAAGCAGCGGCGGAGCATCATCTCGCCCAACTTCAGCTTCATGGGGCAGCTGCTGCAGTTCGAGTCGCAGGTGCTGGCCACGTCCTGCGCCGTGGAGGCCGCCAGCCCCTCGGGGCCCCTGCGGGAGCGGGGCAAGGCCACCCCCACCCCCACCTCGCAGTTTGTCTTCAGCTTCCCGGTGTCGGTGGGCGTGCACTCGGCCCCCAGCAGCCTGCCCTACCTGCACAGCCCCATCACCACGTCCCCCAGCTGCTAGGGCCGCTCGGAGCCCCCCACCCCCACCCCGCGAGCCCGCCGGCCCCGCGGGGACTGACCAGCGTGGGGAGCAGGTGGCCAAGCTCCTCCCCCTTTGCTCCTCCTGGGCCAGCGTGGGGCCAGCTAGAATGGCAATAAGGACTTCGAATACACCTACTACGAGCAAACAAAACACTCCAACCTAGAGCAATAACGGCTGCGGCTGCCTCAGCGGGCAGGGAAGACCTTGGTTTGGTTTGTGTGTCTGTTACTTTTCAGATAGGAATTTCTTACCTCATTTTTTTAAGCGGTAAGGCTTGAAGTTAGGAAACCCACAGATCCTGGCAAATGTGCCCACCCAGTTTTGTTAAGGTGGGGGGGAGGCGGGTGGGAGTGGGAAAGGGACAAAAAGAAAACAAGTTTGCCAGAAGTGCCTGGTTCTGTGTGCTTCGTCCTTTTTTTGTTCTTGTAACAGGTTTTTTTTTTTTTTTTGGTTGTTTTTGTTTTTTGGTCGATGTTTTGTTTGTGTTCTTTGACGAAATCTTATAGGACGTGGTTTTCCCTTTGAAGTCACCAACAGGTGAATAATTACGCTTCGTAATAAATAAAAGTATTTATTAAGAATTTCCTCAGAGTATGTAAGTACAAGGAGTCTAGTGACAGTGAATTTTGGACATGTTTCTGTCGATGTCCCGCAGCGGAGCACGATTGCGTGCAAATGTCGAAGCAGTTAGAAGGGAAATGGCATCTCCCAGGTGTGGACAAGGTGGCAGGATAGACACCTGGGATTGGTTGCCACTGAGAAGCAGGCAGGGTGGGGTGGCAGGTGGAAGGAAGGTGAGGACTGCTGTTTGATGACTTTTGAGGCTGGTTCCTGGGCACATGGAACACTAAAGTGGCTTTACATCCCAACAGTACAGTCTTTTCTTTCTGAGGATCGGTGATCCAGTTGGCGGGAGCATGTTCTCACAGACCTGCCTGAGGACTTGCAAATCATGTGTGATAAATGCCATGTTGTATAAGGTGCTCCTGAAAAATTGGGCGCAGTGGAGATTTTCCTCCAGGGAATCACTGGGCCGGGCCATTGGGGAACCCAGCTGACTAGAGCCAGACGTGATGTGAATCCTATGAGAGTAGAAGTACGCCAACAAATTCTTGCCTTCTTAAAATTCCCCGGCTTAGGTGAATACTTTTTAAAGGCCCTTATTTGAATAAAAAGAGGGGAATGGACACCATGTTTCAGGTCTAGGATGGAAGAGTGTGTGTGAGGAGCTGGGCAGACCCTTTGCTTGGGAGCTGGCTGCTGGGCTCCTGGAATGGGCACCGTGGGTGCCGGGTGCCATTTTGGAATCCATTCTTGGGATAATGCCATTTGAAGGGGCCTTTCCAAATGGAGGTAAGGCTTTCTGAGGGAGAAGGATGTTGTGTGTGGGTTGGGCTTGGGGGGAGGGAGGAGGGAAGCTACATGTTACTTCAATTGTAGTAGTGTGGAACAGTGTTGTTACTGAGTGCCAGCTTAGAGGTATTTGCAAACTTGTCTAGAAATGAGAGCATGTTTATTTTTTGGTTGTTTTTTTGTTCTTTGTTCTTTTGTTTTTTTTGTTCTTTAGCCCCTTGTGAGTCTAGATCTAAATGAATATTCTTGCTCATCCGTAAATAACTTCAAGCCTCAATGTCAGAATCGTGTTGGAATGCTCTTTCTTATCCTGGCATCCCAGACAGGACCAGGTTCATTACATTTCCTTCCATAAACATGAACCTGTGCTGGTATCACTCATCCTGCCTTTGTCAAGCCCTGTCTTTGGGTGAGGCCAGAGTTCCCGCTTCCTGTTTTTAGAAAAGCCAAAGGCTCCCTCATTCCCTAGGAGCTGCTTGGCTGAATAGGGGTGAGGTGTGGAGGGGTTAAGATGCCTGGACAATGGACCTATTTAGAGGTGGCACAGCTGGCCATTCCCACTTTTTCCTTGATTCCTGGAGGTTGCTCTGTGTTTTGTGGTGAATGAGGTCCACTGGGTTCTGCAGCTGAGGGAGCCCTGGGTTCCAACAGCAGATGGACCTGGGGGGCAGGGTGGCTGTTGCAGGGGGAGGAAAAGTAACCTGGAACAGACTCACTTTCTATAGAACAAGTGCACATCCGCCAAAACCTGTGTTTTCCCAGACTGGATTCCAACCATGTGGACAGTCGGAGCTCAGGACCAGCCCCAGACACGTCTTCCCCCCACTTTCCAATTCAAGTCTTCTGTCACTGTGTCAAACTGCTATTTATAAAGCCATTTTCTTTGTACTTGATGACAACGTGAGTCCCAGAACTCTCAGAAATAAAAATAGGAAATTGGCTTGATAGGAAGAGGGGATTTGGGGGAGGTGGTCATAATTCTGCCATCAGAAGCCTCTTTGATGACTCGACATAACTCTAATGAAGACACCACCACAGGGTCAGTTCAAATGGTCAGGTGGGTTTCCATTGGCCTCTCTCCCATGAAGTGATTTCTGGTGATGCAAACTTTCTGTGATGGCCGGAAAACGTTGCCACTTTCACTGATTATCAGCCATGCTGGTCTCCTCTAGAGACCAAGGGTTGCTGTCAGCTCCCAGAATCTTGTGTGACCAAGGGTGTTTGTGGGTCGCTGAGGGTAACACACCTGACTTTCCCACGGAGACATACCAGGCTGAAAGTGCCAAGAACAGGTGGCCGGGAGCTCACACTCTCAGTCCTTTCCTCCTGAGGCCATTTTGCTCAGGTGCTTGTTGGAACTGGATTCCAGAGTTTTCAACAAGGTTGGGATGCCATGAGAAAAAAATGTAAACATCTGTGGGAAAGTGGACAGTCGGAGGCAGGATGGTTGATCGGGATGGGAGTTGGCCACCAAGCCCAAAGTACGGAAGGGGTGGTTCGCCTTGACTGTCCACCGGCATCAGCTGGGGAGTTTTGAAAACCTTGCTACCAGGCTATCCCAGACCAATTAAGCCAGGATTTCTGGAGTTGGGACCAAGACATCCGTGTGTTTCTGAGCTCCCCAAGTGTGCCCCATGTGCGGCCAAGATGGGGAAAATGGCCTTGCTTTCTGGAAGGCTAGTCTTCATGACAGAACTAGCTTGTCCCGAAGAAACCACAGCCAGGGTCACTGGATCAGCAGGGTCTTGCCACCTGTCCCAGCCTGGCTGCGGGACAAGATGGTTTCTATCAGGAGCTCAAGGAACATGTGACCTCCTGAAGGGGGCACCTCTCAGGCTCCTCGAAAGTCATCTGATCTGTGGAACGTTGTCGGCGAATTGAATACAGTGTCTGGACGTTGGGGTCTTTCCTTACATTTTCCTTGTCGAACAAGAAAGATGGGGAGTTTCACCGCTTGAAGATAACCCCGTCCCCGAAGGGCACCCTGCCTGTTCTTAGAGCTTATGAGTCATATGAGGAAGAGGCTTCTTCAAGACAGAGCAATGCAATACTTGTAACTTTTGTAAATAGCCCCATCTTTCAGAGTGATGTCATTTCTACATTTGATATGCTTGTATTTCTGTAGGATGTATATAGTTTAGGGGATTTTTTTTTGTTTGGTTTTGTTTTTTAGAAAAGTTGACATGTCTGTTTTTATTTATTGCTTGAAAAAGATCATTTGAAGAAAAATAAATACATTTTCAACCACCTCTGGCCTGGTTTATTCTTTCCTTGAAAACTGCTCTGCTGGGATGACTTGGAAGAGAAGGGAAGGACTGGGTCACTTAATGTGCGCTTAGTGACATTGACAGTAAGATGGTAGGCAGACTGGCTGGTAAAATCAGTGACCCCACTGTTCTCCCTGATGACCACTTGAGGACAGTGATGGTATAGCTGACGTGCATCTCTGAGAACCTGATTTCTCTAGGCACACTCCTACGGGAAGAATTCGACAGTGGAGCACCTGGGTGGCTCAGTCGGGCCGGTGTCTGATTTCGGCTCAGGTCATGATCTCATGGTTTGTGAGTTCGAGCCCCGCATCGGGCTCTGTGCTGACAGCTGGGAGCCTGGAGCCTGCTTCGGATTCTGTGTCTCCCTCTCTCTCTGCCCCTCCCCCACTCACTCTGTGTCTCTCTCTCCTTCAAAAACAAACAAAAAGAACAGTAAGAGACAGGGACTGTCCTTCATCTGAGAATCTCCTTAGGGCCAAGCACAGGATGAAGCGAAAAGGATGGCTCCTTGGTGGGAAGAGTCAGTCAAACTGCCTAAGCAGGAAGCGATTAGGGCTATAGTAAAATGTATAAGGCATCACTACCACTGGGACACCCCTCCCCATTGATAAAAGGTCCTGCCTGACTCACACAGAATCTTAGGAAAGTTTACTGACTTCATATTCCATTGGGATCATGGAAATCACCAGCATGTTTGAAGGCCAGGTTGAAGAAATACCTGGATAAAGAATTATATAAATTGGCGGTCCCCCAGTGCTGATCTGCGGATTGTTATCAGATTCCTTTGTGCAGATTTCCCAAGTTGTAAACCAAAAGCAATTAATAAACCTCATTCCCACTCTATCATTTTTATTTGATATTCTGGAAGCCCTACCCAATGTGATTAGGAAGCCATAAAAATGAGGCATACAGTTTGGAAAGTGGGAAGCCAACTTGTTTGCAGAGGATATGTGTCAGGAAAACACAGGAGAACCAACCAAGAGATGATCAGAAGTAAGAAAATTCAGTAAGCACTTGATGGTAAAATTAATATGAAAAAAGCAATAGGTGCTGCTATGTGAACATATCCATCAACAGTAAGATGGGAGTCGATCCCATTTACAGTATAACTTAACAGATGAAATGCCTACAGGGCACCTGGGTGGCTCAGTGGGTTAAGCATCCAGCGTCGGCTCAGGTCATGACCTCATGGTTCATGAGTTTGAGCCCTACGTCAGGCTCTGTGCTGACAGCACAGAGCCTGCTTCAACTCCTCTGCCCCCCCCCGCCCCTCCCCCACTGCTTTTCTCTAAATAAACTTCAAAAAAAAAAAAAAGATGAAATGGCTAAAATAAACTTTACCAGACATAGGCAAGACCTATATAATGGACATAGTACAGCCCTACCAAGGGGTTTCTAAGAACACGTGAAAAAAGTAAAAGACATACTATGCTCTCAGATAAACAGACTTAATACTGGAAAAAATACTTCTCTATAAATTATACATTTTTAAAAATGTTTATTTCTGAGACAAAGAGAGACAGAGCATGAGTCAGGGAGGGGCAGAGAGAGAGGGAGACACAGAATCGGAAGCAGGCTCCAGGCTCTGAGCTGTCAGCACAGAGCCCGACGCCGGGCTCGAACTCTCACGGAGGGTGAGATCACGACCTGAGCCGAAGTCGGCCGCTCAACTGACTGAGCCACCCAGGCGCCCCTGTAAGTTATACATTTAATGTGATCTCACAACACCTACAGGATTTGTAAGGAACATGGAAAAATGATTCTGATTTCGCCTGGAGAACTAAATGTGCAGAAATGGGCAGGATGGGAGAGAATGGCAAGGTGGGGGGATGGGGATTATATATATCCTTCTCTCCTGTGGGAGATTATCTAAAAGGTAGAGGTTCTTGGGCCCACCTAAGACTTCCTGAGCCAGAGACCCTACAGACTCCCACAGGTGATGTCCGATTTACCACTCAGGAATCCCTGACACAGCTTTGTCTCTTCCACCCTCCCCCTTCCATTCAACCCCCAGACCCTGACTTCGGATTACTGTCACTATTACTGTGACAACTTACCCCAAGAGCTTCCTTGTATAAACCAATAACCGCTTTATTTTGCTGACGAATTTGTAGATTAGAAACTTGGGAAAGGCCCCGCTAAGCAGTCCTCCCTCGGCGTGTCTCAGGTGGTCCCAGTCCGTGACAGCTTGCACTGCTGTCATCCGAAGGTGGTTAGGCCGTGCCTCCAAAATGGCGCAAATGGCTGGCAGCGATGCTCTCAGCTAGAGTTCAGTTGTGACGGTCACTTGGACCGCCAACACACGCCCTCTCCTGAGGGCAGTCAGATTTCTCACGAGACGAGTGGTCCAGTCAACACCCCTTTTTACCATCTGGTTTCAGAAGTCACTTCCTCCCTACTTGGTTGACGCAGTGTCAGGCCTCCTCAGACTCAAGTTTTGCTCCTAACCAAGAGACATTTATCATCTAAGATCTCCTCCAAGGACTGAAACAGCTTCCGGCCACCACGCACACTGTCTATGGCCCCTTCTGATCCAGAAAACATCACAAGATAAATACATTCTTCGAAAAACGACATGCTCGAACAGTGCAATCCCAGGAGGGAATGCAGGTAGGAGGGTTTGAAGCAACCACTGATTTCAAGACCCCCACCTCACCATGAGAGTTCACCTTTTTACGTCTGCGTCCACCCAAGGTGTCTTCCCCGCTGCAGGGCGGGGCGTAGAGACCAACCCAGTGCATGATATGGAGAACAAGTGGCTAGAGAGAGTGTGCTGGGTTTTCCTCCAGCAGAATACAAAGCTACTGAAATTGTCTGGCAGCCAGTTGAGGCAGGCAGACCAGGGTAGCTCAGGGGTCTCTGGACAGACATATTCCCGTGAGCCCTTGCAAAAACTCCTTGCCCTGCGTCTCTGGGGGCACATACAGTGCCGTGAGGGTAGGGAGGTTTGGACTGGATTTTCATCCAAGAGGTTACTAGTAACAGCCACCAAATGGATACACATCTGCCACCTCCCAATGATGGGCTCTTACACAAGACTCTTACCCAGCTTAGACCAGCAACTTCGTACTTCGTGAACCTGAAAGAGCCAGGCCCACTGCAACTTACCGTCCTCGTTGCTGGCAGAGAAGGGAAGGGCTTTGTGGCAGGAGAAATAACAAGGAAAATGTGTTCACCTTGAGGCATAGGGACCTCACCCAGTGGAAAAAAAAAACTGTAGTCCAATGGCTGTCCTGAGTTCTGAGCAGTTAGATGGGTCTCCTTTTCCTGGGAGAGAGGAGAGAGAGAGAGGGTAGGCAGGCTGAGGCACAGAAAGGGGCTGGAAACAAAAGGAAAAGGTCCGTTTCTCCAATATGTGCCTTCAGGGGGAGAGGCCCTTATGGAAAAGTCGTCTGTTACCTTGAGACTGGGGATTTCATGACCATCTGCTCCCTAAAGGTTGTCCAGCCTCTGGATCCATGGGTCTAAGTGGCATGGGCTTTATCTCTCAGTAATTAGCAAAGGTCCCATCGAGGTCCCGGGAACCCCACTGTCATCAGCGTAGACACAATAGGGAGCTGGGACGGTCTGGAAACAGGGCCCAGACCTCTCATGAAAGTAGGGAATCCAGCCTTACAGAGCAATAATAGCCAAGGGAGCTGGCTCTGGTGAGGTGCCCTAGGGAAGTTCATTGGGAAGACACGGAACTTGACCTTGAGGCGTGTCTCCCATCAGAGTTCCAAGCTGACTTGAGTCAACAATTTTGGCGGGGGGTGGCGGGGGATGGGGTGTTGCACAACTCTTAAATTTAGTAAATTTACTAAAAAATCACTGAATTGCACACCTAAAATGGGTAACTTTGTGACATATAAATTATATCCCAATAAAGCTGTTCAATGATTAATATATGGAAATATGCTCACTGCCAAAAATATCAAAGAACACAAATATAGATGAGGAAAATGGAAACTTTCTCCTTCTCAATATTTCTGCCCTACATCCCACTGCTTTTACTTTCCATAACCAAAATGAACAATTCGGCACGATCCGTTTGAGACTTTTATGTGCGCATTGTGTAAAATGTGTGCGTTTGACAGGATAATACTGTTACGCCAGGATTTTCCCCCTTGTTGTTCTCTGTTATTCTTGCCCTGCCCTCAATTTGATCAGCTCACCATTTGCTCTAACTGCCCCTAAGGTCAGGGATGGCACTGGGCAAGAACACAGAAACCAAGTAATCACATTCTTCTTTTGAGTTGCAAAGACACAAAGCAGTAGAATTGAGAAAACGTCTTTGTGTGGTCAGACCCTCCTGCCCTAGGGGATGGTGGGCTTGCACGTGTTGATCCATAGCCTACTTTTTCATTTAACGGTACACTCTGCAGATGTCCCGTGTCCATACCTACCATTCTACTTCACCTTTAAAAAATGTTTATTCATTTTGAGAGAGAGAGAGAAAGAGAGAGTACAAGCAGGGAAGGAGCAGAAAGAGAGGCAGAAAGAGAATCCCAAGCAGGCTCCTCACTGACAGCATGGAGCCCCGTGTGGGGCTCAATCTCATTAACTGTGAGATCGTGGCCTGAGCCCAAGTCAAGTCAGACTCTGAACCAACTGAGCCACCCAGGCGCCCCGTGCCCCCTTCTTTTAATTTTAAGTAATAGTTGGAGGTTTATCTTTCGATCACAAAGAAAACCTGACCATTAAGTCATAGAAATGTGTCCACGGTATAGGTTGAATTCTGTAATTAGGCCAAATGTTGATTCTGGGTATTTGTTTACAACAGTGTAACTGCATTTAATGTATAATCCATTGCTTTGAGGGGCACCTGGGTGGCTCAGTCGGTTGAGCGTCCGACTTTGGCTCGGGTCCTGATCTCATGGTCCGTGAGTTCGAGCCCCGCATCGGGCTCTGGGCTGACGGCTCGGAGCCTGGAGCCCGCTTTGGACTTCTGTGTCTCCCTCTCTCTCTGCCCCTCCCCCGCTCGTGCTCTGTCTCTGTCTCAAACATAAATCAACATTAAAAAAAAAAATTTAATCCATTGCTTTGAGCAGACACAGCAAGAGACAAGCAAAGAGAGACCCTTCCCCCAGTCCTCTTCATTTCCACCTTCCAGCTGAACACATGCGCTTCCAACATTCTGAGCAAACGGGCAAAAATAACAGAGGCACTGGCAGAATCAGACACCAACACTGTCATCACCATCATGGCTTCTGCCGTCGCTAAGATGACTGCACCTGCTTTAAGTTTCCAAACAGATCAAAGCAATTCACGTAGAGATCAGACTCTAAATTTAGAGGAGCCTTGAGTTACCGAGCTACAGGAGCGTTTATAAATTATTATTCCTTTTTCCTTCCCACGGTAAAGTGGCTTTATTGAAAAATTCAAACGCAGCAAAAAATTAAACAGCAAAAAACCTTCTGACATCCTTGTCTCTGAAGCTACCACCCTTAGATTCCGTGAATGTTTTTTATGTATGTGTGTGGGTGTGCGTGCATGGATATATACATATGTGCAAAATATATGCAAATATACATGTGCTTCGATGTCCTATTTCATGGATGAGTCACGATAGCTCTGTTTTTCTTGTGGCTTGTGGGTGATGTTTCTTCCGTGTTCGATAGATGCAGGTGCGTGTGCGTGCGCACACACACACTCACACACACAGTGTTCCAGAGATATGTCAGACATATTGTTAAAGAATACTTTTCGACTGTGGCGCCTGGGTGGCTCAGTCGGTTAAGCACCCACATCTTTTGATCTCTGCTCAGGTCATTCGTGAGATCGTGCTGACAGTGTGGAGCCTGCTTGGGATTCTCTCTCTCTCTCTGTCTCTCTCTATGCCCCTCCCCTGCTTGCGTGCGTGCTTCCACCCTCTTAAAATAAATAAACATTGAAAAAAAAAGAATACTTTTTGACTCACCTCCCTCCTTCCACCAGACCCTGCAAACAACTATGGTACACAATCATGTGTCCTTCCATAGCTCTCCCTGCTCAGTCATATATAATGTATTGAATTATATGCTATCATGATATATTGTATATATACCATGTATCTCTATATGTAAGTACATATAAGGATTTTATTTCATAGTTGCTTCATTAAAAAAGCAACACCATATAATATGCAATGTTCTGTATCTTGCTTCCCTTAATATATTGTGGAAACCCCTCCAAGTCTAAGATAACCCAATTCACTCCTAATTTTTAGTTCTTTATATAATTTGTTCACACGGATGATCAACATCTGGAAAATACAGATGTGTATACAATAGTGTCTTCTTCTCAACTATGTTGCCTTGACCCTCAGTTTACCCATGTTTACCGATGTTGTCAGATTTTTACATATTTACCCAGATCTGCCATGCATATACAAGTACATGAAAGTGTGTGTTCACATTTATGTAATTTCGCCCCCCACTCACTGCTTTTTTACCCAAATACTAACACTGTCATAAAACTTCCTGGGTTAATCTGGTAGGTAAATTGCATTAATTTACTATTTTAACTTGCGTTTCTTTTATTATGAGATTGGATACTTTTATGTACTCAAGAATCATTTGTATTTTTTACTATGAACTGTGTGTTCACAACTGATTGGTTTAGCTTACAGATTTTCACAAACTCTTTCTGTATGAAAGAGATTAATCCCTTGTCTATAGTATGAATTGAAAACATTTCCCATTTGTCATTTATCTTTGCTTAGTTTTTTTGTTTTTTTGTTTTTTTTTTAAACAAATACCTCTTTGAGTCCCTGCTTTCAGGGTGTATACCATGCTGCCTTACTTGAACAACTATGTAGACAGAGAACAAAGCCGCTTGCCCTGTGGCCGGGCCCCCAGGCCCGCACAAGAGAGCATCGTGTGGATCGGTGCTGTATGTGCTGGTGAGCCTGTGGGAGAAGAGCTCATCTGTCTTAGTGCTCTCTTTTCCTCACTGTTTTCCTGGGTCTCAGCTTCAGGGCACCGGTCTATAGAATCTGCCTCCGAGTCCAAAGTGGAGGAAACACCAAGAATTTTTTTGCTTTTCCTCTTCATTCTCCCAAGTTTCAAATTAATTAAAAGTCTAGGATTCTTTAATATGTTTATACTGTTCACCTCCTTGAAGTCAAAGGAGGAATGAAGTCAAAATTAACAAATTTTATTTAATATTTATTTATTCATGTGCATGTCTAGGTTTCCTGTCTCCACTAAAAGAGAAAGTCTATCATCTATCATCTATCTATCTATCTATCTATCTATCATCATTATCTATCATCATCATTATTATCTATCATCATTATCTATCTATCTATCATTATCTATCCTTTGCTTGGACATGTTTCTATCCCTCATCTCTCTCTCTAAAAATAGACTGAATTTTTTTATTTTTTTTTTAATTTTTTTTCAACGTTTATTTATTTTTGGGACAGAGAGAGACAGAGCATGAACGGGGGAGGGGCAGAGAGAGAGGGAGACACAGAATCGGAAGCGGGCTCCAGGCTCTGAGCCATCAGCCCAGAGCCCGACGCGGGGCTCGAACTCCCGGACCGCGAGATCGTGACCTGGCTGAAGTCGGACGCTTAACCGACTGCGCCACCCAGGCGCCCCAAAAATAGACTGAATTTTTAACAGCAGTTTTAGATTCACAGCAAAACCAGAAGGTACAGAGATTTGCCATATACATTGTGTCCCCACACGTGTGGCTTCCCCCCATTTTCAGCATTTCCCATCAGAGTGGCACAGTTGTCACAGTGGATGAGCCTGCGTTGACACCTCATAGTCAGCCAATGTCCATAGTTTCCATGAGGGTTCACTCTTGGGTGTTGTTCATTTCATGGGTTTGGACAAATGGGACACGTGTCCAGCATCACGATATCCTACAGAGTATTTTCATTACTCTAAAACTTTTCTGCGCTCCACTTATTTATCCCTCTCTTCCCACCTGACCCCTGGCATTCACTGGTCTTTTAACGCTCGCTAGTTTTGCCTTTCCCAGAATGTCATGTAGTTGGAACGGTCTTTTCAGATTGGTTTCTTTCACTTAGCGGTAAGCAAGGTTCCTCCACATCTTCTCGTGGCTTGGTAGCCCGTTTCTTTTCAGTGCTGCATAACATCCCATTGTCTGGGTGCCACACGGCTTATTTATCCGTGTGCCTGCTGAAGGACATCTTGGTCACTTTCAATCTTGGCAGTTATGAATACAGCTGCCAGAAGCACCCGCGTGCAGGGTTTTGCGTGGACGTGCTTTTCCACTCCTTTGGGTAGATACCAAGGAGTACAATTCCCGGACTGTAGGTAAAGAGTGTGTTTAGTTTTGTGAGACAGTTGCCGAGCTGTCTTTCCAAGTGGCTGTACTGTTTGGCGCTCCCACTGGCAATGGGTGAGAGTTCCCATCACTCCACATCCTCAGCAGCACTTGCTCTTGTCCGCGTCTGGGATCTCGGCCATTCTACGTGTGTCCTGTTTTCTTGTTGTTGTTTTAGCTTGCGCTCACCTAATGACAAACGATGTGGAGTGTCTTTTCATACGCTTCCTCGCCATCTGTTCACCTTCTCCGGTGAGGTGTCTGTTCAGATCTGTGGCCTATGTTTTACTCCGCTCGTTCATTTTCTTTTTTTTTTTTAAAATTTTTTTTTCAACGTTTATTTATTTTTGGGACAGAGAGAGACAGAGCATGAATGGGGGACGGGCAGAGAGAGAGGGAGACACAGAATCGGAAACAGGCTCCAGGCTCTGAGCCATCAGCCCAGAGCCCGACGCGGGGCTCGAACTCCCGGACCGCGAGATCGTGACCTGGCTGAAGTCAGACGCTTAACCGACTGCGCCACCCAGGCGCCCCGCTCGTTCATTTTCTTAATATTGACTCTTACGAATCCTTTGCGTGCTTTGGACAGGAGTACGTCTTGTCAGATGTGTCTCTTGCAAATATTTTTTCCCAGCCTGTGGCTTGTCTTCTCATTTTCTCCACAGTGTCTTTCAAAGAGGTTTTTAAAAAATTTTAATGAAGTTTAGCTTATCAACTTCTTTCTTCTGTGGATCGTGTCTTTGGTGTTGAATTTTAAAAAGGCATTGTGAAAGACTCTGCCAAAGAACTATTAGGATGAATTCAGTGACGTCGCAGGATACAAAATTAACATACAGAAATCAGTTGATTTTCTATACACTAATAATGAAGCAGCAGAAAGAAACATTTAAAAAGCAATCTATCATTTCTGTTTTCTAACATCAGCAAAAACCACAGGGGAAACTGGAGCCCAAGGGCGCTTAGAATCTGATCTTCTCGTGAGATGACGACATAAAACCATGTAGCAGAGTCACCTTGGTGGTTTCATTCCTGCTTAAACACCAGCTTCAGACAAGAGTCAGGTTTGGTGCCTGTCAACAGGTGTTAAAGTCCATGTTGGAAAGAATTCTGGGACATCAGTTATTTAAGCTGTTTCACCTCTCTGAGTCTCAGTTTCTTCATCTGTAAAATGGGGATTAAAATTCCTATTCTGTGGGGTTGTTGGAATTTTTTATTTATTTATTTTTTTATTATTATTTTTTTATTTTTTTTATTTAAAAAAAATTTTTTTTCAGCGTTTATTTATTTTTGGGACAGAGAGAGACAGAGCATGAACGGGGGAGGGGCAGAGAGAGAAGGAGACACAGAATCGGAAACAGGCTCCAGGCTCTGAGCCATCAGCCCAGAGCCCGACGCAGGGCTCGAACTCACGGAGCGCGAGATCGTGACCTGGCTGAAGTCGGACGCTTAACCGACTGCGCCACCCAGGCGCCCCTTTTTTTTTTATTTTTAATATTTGTTTGTTATTGAGAGAGACAGTGTGTGAGCAGGGCAGGGGGCAGAGAGAGAGAGAGAAAGACACAGACTCTGAAGAGGCTCCAGGCTCTGAGCTGTCAGCACAGAGCCCGACGCGGGGCCCGAACTCACAAGCCGTGAGATCATGACCTGAGCCAAAGTCGGACGCTTAACCGACTGAGCCACCCAGGCGCCCCGGTTGTTGGGATTGTTAATGACAAGGTATATATAGAGTCCCCGGCTCATCACAAGGGCTCAGTGATAGCTATTGCTATTTGTGGGGTTATTAGCGTGCTTGCAAGTAATTTATGACCTCTTGTGACTCTGCCACCCTCTGGCAAAGAAGTCGTAGATAAAATGCTAGCTTCCAATTTGCTATGTAATGCACCACGAGGCATGGAGAAAGGAGGATGGAAGCAAAGGGAATGATTTCCTTAGTGCTACGTGCCAGGCACCGTGCCGGGTGCTTGGCGTTTCCCATTGCACCTGGAAGGTATCACACCGGGAGTGGTGGAGGCAGGGAGTCTCGGCACAGAAGTCGTGCAGGGCCTCCGAGACGCCCCGGGCGCCGGCGTGGGTCTGCCGCCAGAGCCCGGGCCCCTTCATTTCAGAGATATTTCTAAAAGGAACCTGTGCTTCTTTTCCCGTGGCTGCTGGACGTCACCCACTCCCGTGCGAGCTTACAGGTGCGGATGAGGCGTCTGCAGCACGGATCTGAGCAGGAAGACGAGAGGAACAACAGCTACTTGCATTCTGACAGTTTTAGGTCAGTTGTGTTAAGGGTGGTCAGGCTGAAATGGACAAGCAGGGAAATGATGACACTCCAGAGCTGACTGCTGTCCATACACAGTATATTTTAAAAATGTTTTTATTGAATATTAAACAGTTACAAGTACTGTTAGACATTTAGCCAAAGCACAATTACAGGTTAAATATAATCATAAAGATGTCTTAAATAGAAACCCACCATGCAGGCAGGTGACGTTCCTTGATGCCCTCGTTTGGAAAGTAGAGGGCGAGGAAAAAAGGTCTTCTGTTTCACGGGAAAGACAGTAAAGACTAGAAGAATTTACATGCTGTAAGCGATTTCCCATGACCAAATCGATAGGGTTGCCAGATTTAGTAAAACAAAATAAAACAAAGCAAAAAGCCAGGATGCTCAGTTAAGTTTGAATTTCAGATAATGAGAAACCTTTTTCTTTTTTACTGTATATATGTGCCAAATAGTGCATGAAACATATTTAAGCTAAAAAATTATTTACCTCAAATTCAAATGTAACTGGGTGCCTCGTATTTCATCTGGCAATCCTGCAAACGGACAAACGCAAAAAAGCAAAGCGAGGGGACTGGAACCCCCTGCCACTGGTGGGTCACAGAGAGACTAAAAATAAAAACAACACCAATAACGAACCAAGGCGTCACTACAATGGTTACTCACACAGACCAACATCACAATGGGAACATATGATCACTACTCCAAATGCTGTTGCCAGGAAACACTCTTAGATTTCCTCAAAGCTGGTTTTGTAAATGTTGAGAAACCTTGTTGATAAAAGTACCTTTATAGTTTGTAGCTATCAAAGACAAATACCACTACCACTAAGACCGGTGATGTTGAAACAATGGAAGCAGAAGCAGGTATTGTATGCACATGAAGAGCTTAAATATTTTGTGTAATCACTACAATGGTTACAGGGTCAAGGTCATCCTCTAGGTCTAGGCTATTAGCCTCAAAGAGTTTGGTTCCGCTTGTACTGCTGCGTGTTCTCGCTCCTCATCCTGAAGCTTGGGAGGGGCATGGGAGCGTGAGAGACACCCCACTACCAGAGTTTTCCTGTGTTTCTCTGCAAACACTCTCAATCAACAAAGGGCTTTCAGGGCTGCCTGAGGAAATGCACAAACAGATGAAAAAGTAGCAAAACAATCTGAATTGTGGCGCATGAGAAGTCTGGGTGAGTGTGACAATGTAACGCGGGAAAGAAAACACGAAGGAGGAGCCCAAATGCGACACCCCTGCGGCGTGACTGTTATTTCAAAGGAGGCGGGACCTCTGGCGGATGTAGAAAATGGGTCGCACGGCGAGCGGCTTTGGTCTCATGGGGTATAAAAGCTGGGGCTTCCTACTGCCCTTCACTCATAACCATGGCTTATAATTTAAAATGATGAGAAAACAGCTTGGGGAACGCTCAGGCTCCACGTGGTATCACTTCGTGAGATGCTGCTGTGTCCCCCTCCGCCGCCCCCTGCCCCCCCCCCCCGCCCCCAAATGCTAAGTTTTGAAATCCTGCTAGCACTTCTTTAAACCAGAATATCTGGTCGCCGAGGAATTTCAGGCATCGAGAAATCAGGGGGGATTGATTAGATCCAGTCCGTGGCATGTAAGGGAGCATCGGTTGTGAAATACGTACCCTCATCAAATCAGCTTTATGGGTGTGACATACACGAGACATGCCCGACTGACACCTTTCAAACACTGAGAAATGGAATTCTAACTTCTTTATTAGGCTATAAAAGGTTAAAAAGTTTTTGCCACAGTTAAGGCTTTTTCTTAAGAAGAAACATTTAATTGTCTATTAATTTCAGAATGCACAAGGTATCTGAAGACGCCTCACTTTCCAGGGCGGTTTTTCAAAAAAAGCACTTCCTGTTCAGGTGCGAGATGTGTCCAACCAAAGCTCAAATATTATCTTCACAATTACGTTCTTTTCCTTTTTCCGTCACTGACTGACACTGAACAAGTTTGAGTTTAGTCTTTAAATGAATTTCTGACACATGAAACCCTATCTTAAGGTCGGCTTGGAGTGTTCCCCGCATGACCGGAGTCCATAGCTCTGTAGGAGACAACTGCCCAACGAAAAACACAGCAAGAAGGCCGCTTATCCCACATCCTCATACAAGCGGGCTCTGGCCACACTGGAGGCAAGGTGCCCGAGGACACACCCACTTCTTTTCTCAAGGCTCTTTACAGGATTCCAGAGCACGCACGTTGAGAAAGGGGGGGGGAGGGGGCGAGCAGTGGCCAATAACCCCGTGAACTTGGCAGGTGGACTGAAATAAAGAAGAACCCAGGCAACTTCGTGCATTCTACTGCTGCCCTTCCAGAGCACACTGAAGCGCTATTTTTTGTATAAAGGCTACAATAACAGAATACTAATCTATATTACTTTATTTGCCACGTTCAGGCATTTCTCTCTCTACATCAATGCACTTTGCTATTTTGAGAGCAAAGGGAAATTAATCTAGCCGCTGATGTCAAGCTCCAGGAGCACAAGGATGCTGTCATGAAAACATCCTGGTATTACTTATTCTATTTATGTTACTGAAAAGCTAGAAATCCCGAATTCCAAGAAGGAAAGGGTAAGTAAGAATCCTGGTTGTACTGCTATTATTTTGCATAGAAGTAAAACTCTGGTTTCCATGCTGTCATTTGTTAACCGATTGGCAGGATCTTTGGAGCAGAGCACAGGAGGCCGCATACCGGATCTGGTCATGGTATGCAAACAGAAGCACAGTCTCCTTCTGCAAGACTCAAGATGAAGAAGGGAGGAAGATGAGTGGGGTCACAGGTAACTATTGGAGCTACTCAATTCCAGACTAGCAACCTGAGGAAAAGGGAAGAAGGCCAAGTGCAAGGAGAGAGTGTCCAGAGCACTTAACTTACGAGTTAAGAACCCAGCCGGCAATACCCAGTAAACTGGAAGCATCAGGTCTAGAAGATTTGACTTTAGAACTGCAGTCAGGCTGGTGGAGGTGTGCAGATTCTCTCTTCCATTTGGTTTGGGAAAACAGAAGGGCCATTTCAGGGGAGGCCACACTGAAGTCCTCAACTTGCTAGCGCTCCTACAGAAGTGCGTATACAAAAAAGTAAATGGATTTCGGCCTAAGTTAATGCCATGCTTTTATATTCCAAAGGGGTTTTCACACTGCTATGGATGGAAGTCCCAAACGTAACCAACTGGTACTAGCTTGTGGGCACTCATGATGACCTTTGGTTTTCAAGTTTTGAAAAGATGTATTTGGCTCCTGTGAAATATCAACGAACCCATTCTCTTGGCAGATGAATAATACATACACATTCTTTCGACAACTACTATGCACTTGGATCATTACAAGACAAGAAGCACTGCAAATGTCTTCCTTACACAAGTACCTTTACTCGGCACACGGAACATCAGATACGGAACATCGGCGGGTTAGATACTGAGCCACAGGTGGACTTCTCAAGTGTAAGGCTGAAGTTTAACACATCCATTAATCTAGTTAGTATGATGGAAACAACATATAACCACGGTTGAGCAGTGGCTTATCTTTTTAATAAAGCTATAAAGCTTTTGAGATCTATACCATATTCACCCTTTTACTGAACTAAAGATCACAGCTGTGTTTACCATTTTAAACTATTTCTAAGTGGGGAGGCAAGTATTATACACTTTCACAGCTACTGAAAACAATACAGATGCCATTCCTTCAACCCACTGTTACACATGGCAAAAAAGAAAGGAAAGGAGGAAAAAGGCCTTCTTAACAAATATTAAACTCTGAAGCTTCGTATGGAATTCTAGTGCTATTACACAGGTAGCCAAGACACGAACACCCAGCTTGGGTCACTAAAACTTCAATAGAAGCAACAACTGAGGCTAATTCTTGATTTCATTTTGAGGACCCATGCAAGATTCTGCTATAAAACTCAAACTAGTTCCCGATGCCTAGTTCTAGCACTGGACTCAAGCCAAAAAGAAAGCTAAGTGTATACTTTAAGAGCCTATTCTAGAATTTTTGCATGTAACCATTTTATTTTCCTTTAGGAAGTAAATGAGGTCACAGCTTAATCAGCCTGCATTAAAAAATAAACCGGTTTTCAGAAATTGAAGTTGAAACGGCAAGTTTGTTGTCACACTGTTTCTCCTTTTCTTTTTTTTCCTAACCACATTTATGTTACTTTTGCTTCAAAACTGAGAAGATGCACAGCGTGTCAAAGTAAGTGAGTTAACGCAGTCAATTCGATATTCAGTTCGGGTGAAAAGGGCGAGTGTAAAAACTAGAATGGGTAATCTTTTACGAGCGTTGATGTGCACCGGGCAAATATTGATTAAAACATGCAAAACAAAGTAGTAACTTCCTGCAGAAACAGTATAGTATTTCTCCACCTTCATTTATAAAAATAACCGAAAAGAACTTTGGTTTCAGTTTTTGTTCTCCTTGTCTGTTAAGAAGTTTGAAGAAACGGTTCGGAAACGTCGTGCAGGGACCTCTATAAACTATCTGAAGCACCTCACTCAAAATAAGCCCCAATCTGGAGTAAACACAAAAGTCCCTGCACATCTATCTACTAAAGACGATGTGAACTTTAGCTTTTTGAACTGGAGAAACCATGAAGATTTTTGTGACTCTAATAGAGTACAATAATTCCACTCAATTTGGAAATAAGGCAGCTAATTTCGGGGGTGACTCTTCCGGCGGTCCGGATTAGGCGAAGAGAAGTACTTTTTCTTGGAGGAGGCCCTGCGAGCCTTTCCTACGACGGTATCCTGCAACCACGTGCTCCTCCCACGCGTCAGTGGGGTCCCCCACACCGTCCCGTGGTGTTTCCTGAGCTCCGAGACACATCACCCCCCACCCCCCTTCCCCGGCTGCGCTCTTCGGAGGTCTCCGCACCAGGCGCCCTCCCAACACCTCGAAGGCTGGAACGGGAAGAGCAGGGGCCCACAGCAGCTTCCACTTTTCTGAGCTAGCGAGCTCCTAAGTCAGTCTGACCTGTGTGCCTTTCCCTTGTAAGACTGGCCAAGTCATAAAAGGAAACTAAAACCTGATGTTTTTCCTTCCCCACCCGATTTACAATGATACGAAGTACAGATACAAAATAGATCAGAGTGAAAAAAAAGGGGGAAACTAAGTCTTGCTCAGCCAGAAGCTCATGTTGCATTGCTAATGATTTTAGTCAGTGTGACTTTGTGCAAAATATCCTCGAGAAGGCTCTGGCTCATTTTCAAAGTAAACAAAAACACATACCAAAAAAAAAAAAAAAAACCAAAAAAAAGAAAAAAAAAAAAAAGGAAAAGGAAAAAAAAAAAAGAATGATGCATGTTTATAAAACATTTAAAATGAGCCTGACATAGGTATTTGTTGCATACACGTGCCATATATAACAAAGCAAATGTAGTGTGTAAATTGTGAAATTTGGGAAAGTATGTTTTGTTTTTCCATTTCCAAGCCCAGATCAAAGCAATCTTGTTTTAGAAATGGACAATTGCAATGCAAATGAGCCTGAGATATGTTAAAAGGCCGCCCCTGTAAACATTTCCTCAAAGGGAACAGTAGCAGTTGAGTATTTATCAGTTACTCATACTATATTCATCACTATAGCAATGCTTTATAAAAGACAAACAGCTTATTTCTAGGCTGTCAGGGATTTACGGAATATTGATTTTGTTGGAAACAATCCACTGTAATCCAGTCCCAAGTTTAAATCCGATCTGGCTTTTCCCTGGGGGCCTTCACTAGGTCTTCTGCTCCGCGGCTGTGGCGGTTTGCGAAGGAGCTTCCGGCTTCATGATCTGGTATGTGATGAGATACTCTGGGTAGGCCTGCAAAGGACCGGAAGAAAACAAATCACTCCTTTGGCAGGTAAGATATTAAGTGGATGTCTCGGAGGCTGTTGATCATCATCAATATTCTATACATACCCAAAGCCTGCAAAGACCAGCCAATCAACAGGTGTCTAAACCTGCCCACCCCCCCCTGCCCCAAACATACACGATCTACCTGTATCTTGTACATAAATGTATCTAGACCCTATAATCGAGAGAATGGTTTTAATGTTATTTCTACTTTGAGTACTTTAAAGTGCTGCATTCACCTGTCATGCACATGGCATTAATGGGAAAGCTAAGGCAGGAGATAATCTCTCTCACCTCATCTAACGTGGTGCTGTCACACAGCATGTGTTTAAGAAGTTTGTTAAATGAAAAAGTAATTTGGCTGAACCGATTTCAAACTAATTTCAAATTAATTAATGACAAATAGAACCTACTGAACTAGAAGCAGGAAGAATGAGGCTTGTGGAATCACTAGTAATGTAGAGGCAACAGTTTGGAGATAATGTTTAAAAGGTGACTAATGAAAGGTAACATAATGGTTCAGATTTAGGCCCTCCACCCCGTATAGTCTCTTTTGTCTCTTTTTCTTGCAGTACATAAAATGAAAGGCTCAGGATCTGGAATGGAAGGAGTACTTCTTAGGGGAAGTTGTTACCAACCTTCGCCAGACAACTGAGTGGGGGGCAAAACCCCCTTGTAGTATGTGTACTACACAGGAGTTCTTCAACCCTAAATATAATGACACAGCTGGATGCAGTATTTCAGAGAGGTCTGGGCCTGCACACTACTACTCTTTGGTGAGGTAAATGTTTCGGGGCCCAAAAATAATTTGCTGAATGCGGACTTATAAATTACTTGTATACAGATATGGAATAATATAAAAAAAAAGATGAAAAAAACTAGACTTTCAAAAAGATACATGACCATCTATGTTCACTGCAGCATTATTTACAGTAGCCAAGACAGAAGCAACTTAAGCATCCATCGATAGATCAATGGATAAGGAAGGTGGTGTGTGTGTGTGTGTGTGTGTGTGTGTGTGTAATGGAATATGACTCAGCCATTGAAAAAAATGAGATCTTGCCATTAGTGACAATATGGATGGCCTCAGAGGGTATTTCCGGAGTGAAGTAAGTCAGGCACAGAAAGACAAATACCACATGCTTTCACTTATATGGAATCTAAAAAACAAAACAAAACAAACACAAGAAAATGCTAGCAAACCAAATCCAACAATACATTATAAAAGTCATTCACCACAATCAAGTGGGATTTATTCCTGGGTTGCAAGGGTATTAATATTCACAAATCAATCAGTGTGTTCCATCACACTAATAAGAGAAAGGGTAGGAACCATATAATCATTTTGATAGATGCAGAAAAAGCATTTGATAGAATACAACATCCATTTATGATAAAATCCCTCAACAAAGTAGGTTTAGAGGGAATATACAGCAACATAAAAAAGGCCAGATATGAAAAGCCCACAGCTGATATCATCCCCAATGGGGAAAAACTGAGAGCTTTCCCCACACGATCAGGAACAAGACAAGGATATCTGCTCTTTCCACTTGTATTCAACATAGTACTGGAAGTCCTAGCCACAGCAATCAGACAACACAAAGAAATCAGAGGCATCTAATTGGCAAGGAACAAGTAAAACTTCCACTATTTGCAGATGACATTATTATGCTACATTCTATACTAATCTATATTTAGAAAACCCTAAAGACTCCACCCCAAACTGCTAGAATTGATAAATGAATTCAGTAAAGTTGCAGGATATAAAATCAATGTACAGAAATCTGTTGCATTTCTATACTCCAATAATGAAGCAGCAGAAAGAGAAATTAAGAAAACAGTCCCATTTATAATTGCACCAAAAAAAATAAGATCCCTAGGAATCCAGCTTGTAATAACCAAAGAGGTGAAAGACCTGTATTCTGAAATCTATGAAATGCTGGTAAAAGAAACTGAAGACAAAAAGAAATGGAAAGACATTCCATGCTCATGGATAGGAAGAACAAATATTGTTAAAATGTCTATCCTACCCCAAAGCAATCTACACATTTAATGCAATCCCTATCAAAATATCACCAACATTTTTCACAGAACTGGAACAAACAATCCTAGCATTTGTATGGAACCACAAAAGACCCTGAATAGTCAAAGCAATCTTGAAAAAGCAAAGCAAAGCCGGAGGCATCACAGACTTCAAGCTATATTACAAAGCTGTAGTAACCAAAACACTATGCTACCAGCACAAAACCAGACATACCGATCAGTGGAACAGAACAGAAAACCCAGAAATAAAGCCACAATTATATGGTCAATTAATCTTCAACAAAGCAGGAAAGAATATCAATGGGAAAAAGGTAGTCTCTTCAATAAACAGTATTGGGCAAACTAGACAGTAACATGCAAGAAAATGAAACTGAACCACTTTCTTATATCATACACAAAAATAAAATTCAAAATGGATTAACGACCTAAATGTGAGACCTGAAATCATAAAAATCTTAGAAGGGGGCACAGGCAATAATTTTTCTGACATTGGCCATTGCAATTTTTTTCTAGATATGTCCCCTGAGGCAAGGGAAACAAAGGCAAAAATGAACTGCTGGGACTAAGAAGTTTCTGCACAGTGAAGAAACAATCAATAAACCAAAAGGCAACCTATGGAATGGGAGAAGATATTTGCAAATGACATAGCTGATAAAGGGTCAGTATTCAAAATACATAAAAAACATGCAACTCAACACCCAAAAACCAAATAATCCAATTTAAAAAATAGGCAAAAGACATGAACAGACATTTGTCCAAAGAAGAGACATCCAGATGGCCAACAGACATGTGAAAAGATGTTCATCATCACTTATCATCAGGGAAATGCAAATAAAAACTATAATGAGATAATACCTTGTACCTGTCAGAATGGCTAGGATCAAGAACATAAGAAACAACAGGTGTTGGCGAGGCTGTGGAGAAAAAGGAACTGTCATGCACTGTTGGTGGGAATGCAAACTGGTGCAGCCACTGTGGAAGACAGTATGGAGGTTCCTCAAAAAATTAAAAAAAAGTACTATGCTATGATCTAGCAATCACACTACTGGGCATTTATCCAAAGAACACAAAACAGTAATTCAAAGGGATATATGCACCCCTATGTTTACAACAGTATTATTTACAATAACCAAGATAGGGAAACAGCCCAAGTGTCTACTGGCTGATGAACGGATAAACAAGAAGTGGTGTATGCATACACGATGGAATGTTACTCGGCCATAAAAAAGAATGAAAGCTTGCCATTTGCAACGACATGGATGGGACTTGAGAGCATAATGCTAAAATGAAATAAGTCAGTCAGAGAAAGACAGATACCATAGGATTTCACTCGTATGTGGAACTTAAACAAAACGAATGAGCAAAGGGAAAAAAAGAGAGAGGCAAACCAAGAAACACCCTTAACTATAGAGAACTGATGGTTACAGAGGGGCAGTGGGTGGGGGGATGGGCGAAATAGGTGACGGGGATTAAGGAGAGCACTTGTCGTGATGAGTACTGGGTGTTGTATGGAAATGCTGAGTCACTATACTGTACACCTGAAACTAATATTATGCTGTATGTTAATTGACATTTAGATAAAAACTTAAACAAAAAACCCTGAAACAAACAAACGAACGAATGAACAAACAAACCAACCCAGCCTCACAAATGCAGAGAACAAATTGGTGGTTGCCAGATGGGAAGGAGGTGAGGGGATGGGAGAAACAGGTGACAGGCATTAAGAGGTACAAAATTCTAGTTATTTAAGTAAGTTGTGGGGGTGAAAAGTGCAGCATAGAGAATACAGTGGATAAACCAGAAAAAAACCTGCACTGTTGAATATTTAAAATGCAGAAATAAACATGCGATTGACTGACTGGATTATTTCTAATTTCACATCTGATTTTTAGGAGGCAGAAACTGTTACAGGTCTTTGCCTCCACTTTCCTCATCTATACAGGGGAACGGTAATAATACTAAGATTTTTGTAAGCATTGAATGCAAAGATCTTAGAATAGGTTTGGCCGACTAAGAATTTGGTATGTGTAAATTGTCACTATTAACATTATTATCATGATTTATTAAAGACATAAGGATAAACAATTAAAAAAAGACCCCTCCTGAGGGGGTCTCAGCAAGAATAAAAAATGTAAATGTGTCTTTAAAAGTTATAACTGTGTACATGTGTAAGGAAACACTATCACTCATAATATGTTTCCAAAAATTCTAGTCTGCTCTGATTTGGTGTAAAAACAGCAATGGTTTCTATCTTCTTAGTACCTCTAGTTGGAATAACACAATTAACAATCTTCATCTCTCCTGACTTTCCAATCTGAAGCTTCAATAACTAAAAAGTTTGTAGTCTTATTTTATTATGATTTGAACACTGCTTAATTCTTGAAATGGTATTTTAGTCAACTAGTTACTAAAACAGGCTAGGTCAGCTAGTCTCCTAATTCTAGAGTTTGAATAAAACTCTAGGAATTGAAAAACTCTAGGAAAGCTCAAATACCGCTGGAGAAATGGACAAACTGCCCAGCCAACTAGATGGTTAAATGGTCAAGAAAAGTATTTATTCACCACCAATATACATGTATTGAGCATCTCTATGTATAAAGTACTCTACGGTGAGATAAGGTCCTTTGCTGTCAAGAAGCTTCCAGTCTTGCTTGGGAAGGTAAGTCAGACCCAGAAAAAGAAGGATTCAAAAACAACCCACACTGGCATGTGCCCAGTGTCAAAAATGAGTGTGAAGCACACTCCTACTTCTTTTTGTCCCAGTGAAATTTAGTATCTACCATACCTTGTGTGACACATTCGTTTTGCTTGCAGAAAAGCTGCTGAAGCAAAGGAGTTGGTAATGCTAGTGTTTACATTTTGGTGGTGCACTATTTAAGGAGATCCCTCTCACATGTAAATTTTAGTCAGGCAGATTCTAAGACTCCAGTGGTATGAATGATTAAGGGCCCTGGTTCCTAGTGGTTAGGCTACCGCACTGTTTGTGTGTACAGGCTGATTACAGACATTCAAGTCCAGAGGGATTTAAGAGAAGGGAATTATTTAACTGCAGGAGCAGAAGGGCGCAGGATCAACCACCGAGTGTTACTTCCTGTCAAGTCACTTTATATCCATGCTGGTTATAAAAGCGTGGAATGTCTTTTTTTTTTTTTTTTTTTTTTTAAGTTCCTGTAAGAAAAAATTCAACAACCACTTTGGTAACTGACTTTCAGGAACTGACTTCCAGGAAGTTCTAACTGACTTTCAGGAACCATTCCTTAACCCAGATCCCTACTGTTATCTAAACTCAAATGCTTTCAGTTTATTCTTCACAGGGATGAAGAAGAATCATGGTCTCTTGAATAACTTTATATATTTGAAAATCATGCTATAAATTATTATACAATTTTCTACTTTCCAGGTTAAATAACTACATTGTTCGTGTCATTTCAGTAAAATAAAGGCTAAATCTCTGTAGCAGCCAATGGCCAGAGAATACCTCTCCTTTATGTCTAATTTAATGTGATGCTTAAAGTACAACATACAAAAATACTCCTGACATTTTGAGTCCAGCCATATACTAAAATCAGAACCACTTTTCTTCCAAGCATAATTTTGAACATATCTTTTCAATTCTAAAGAAAGAAACAATCTCACCAATGATGAATGATACTCCTTAAATCAACCCTCTGAATAAAACATTTGTGTGTTCTTGAAAGTGTTAGTACTAAGGGTGAAGGATGATTTAAGGTATAACAAAGAGAAATGAAATAAAGTTACCAATGGAAAACTTCACCCAAACTTTAGGAGAAATGCCAAAATGGAAACGGAAAATGACTCAATTACTAGACAATACACTTAACAATATCCATGCGGGCAAGTATGCCTTGAAATAAAACAACTATTACCTGCGTTTCATTGTTGAAGGAACTTTTTTCTTTCAAATAGACTTGGACTACATCATTCTCTAAAATTCTCTTAGCAACAGATTGTAAACAAGTTATCAAGCCAAATTACTCAGGAAATGATGATTGATCAGCAAATATCAGAAACGTAAACCTATTATTTTTGAAGTAGCCCTTATTATTTCTTTACACCCAAATATGAAATACATTATTCTTACCATAGGTAACTTTCTTGAAAAGTGTATGGTGAAGACCACTGAAATCACCTATAATCTCAATACCCTTAAGTTTTGGGGTTGACTCCATTTAACATAAATCACGTAAATGTATTTTTTTAAACTCACAGGCATATAAATATACTAACACCTATTTAATCATTCTCCTTGTTGAATATTTAGGCAATTAAAATTTTTCATTATGGTAATCAAGACAGTGATGAACATCCTTATATGGTTTTGTGGGCTTGTGTTTTTTTGGTGGTGGTCATCATTGATTATATTGAATACAAATTTATAGAAGTAGAATTACTGGATCAAAGTGAAAGTATTTTCTCTCTGATTTACACAGAAAATTTTGACAAATTTGTTCTTTGGCAGTTTTTAAACTTTTTATTTGGAAACAAATGCAAACTTACATATTAAATTGAAAAAATTAAAATGTCACCAAAACACCTGTACACCCATTACCCATATCCATAAAATAAGCTTTTATTTACCCCTTTGCCTTGTCATGTACACTCTCATGTACACTCTCCCCAACCTCTAGGGAGGTACTAGGGAGACAGACACACACACCCATATTTTCTTTGAACCATTTGAGAGTAAGTTCTATATATCATCATAGTTCTTTACCCCTAAATATGCCAGTATTTATTTCCTAAGAATAGGGATACTCTCTTACATAAGCACAGGATCAACAGTATAATTTTATGCTAATACTTTAATACCTATCCTTCATATTCCAATGGTCTTGGTTAAATTTTTTAAAAAGTTTAATTTATTTTTGAGAGAGTGTGATAGAGTGGGGGAGGGGCAGAGAGAGAGAGGGAGGGGAAGAGAGAATCCCAAGCAGGCTCTGCACCATCAATGCAGAGACCAACACAGGGCTCAAACTCAAGAACCGTGAGATCCTGACCTGAGCCGAGAGATCAAGAGTCACATGCTGAACCAACTGAGCCATCTAGGCACCCCATCAGTGGATTTAATGATGCTGTTTCTCTTCCAATACCAGATCCAACTTGGGGGAAAGACCTTACGTTAGTTGTCCTATCTCTTGTGTTTCATTTAATCTGTAAAGTTTTTTTTTTTATTAAAAAAAATTTTTTTTAAGTGTTTAATTTTTGAGAGAAGGAGAGAGAGACAGAGCGTGAGCAGGGGAGGAGCAGAGAGAGAGGGAGACACAGAATCCGAAGCAGGCTCCAGGCTCTGAGCTGTCAGCACAGAGCCCGACAGGGGGGCTTGAACCCACAAACTGTGAGATCATGACCTGAGTCAAAGTTGAACCTTTAACTGACTGAGCCACCCAAGCCCCCCTAATCTGGAAAGTTTCTAAAGCCTTTCTCTTTTATCATATTTACATTTCTAAAGAATCTAATCTTCCCACATTTTAATAGAAACTTTATTTCTTTATTTTGAGACAGAGAGCACACACCATGAGCAGGGGTGGGGCACAGAGGGAGAGAATCCCAAGCAGGCTGCGTGCTATCAGCACACAGAGCCTAATGTGGGGCTCAGTCTCCCATACTGAGAGATCATGATGTGAGCCAAAATCAAGAGTTGGACAGTTAACTGAAAGAGCCACCCAGGTGCTCCATTCCCATATTTTTTTTACTAGAACATTCCTCATTTTGATTAGACCAGGGTTATGCATTCTTGGCTAGAATACTGCATAGAGGATGTGCCCTTCTCAGAATATATCTGGAGGCCCACTCTATTTCTGTCTGTCCCTCATTAGTGATGTTAATTTCGATCATCTGGTCAAGGTGTTGGCCCCCTTTCTCCAATGTATCATTACTGTTTGCTTCTCCTTTGTAGTTAATGAGAACACCATGCAAATATCATTTTTCTTATCAAAATTATCTCCTAGATTTAGCATCCACTTATGATTCTTGCCACAGTGGTCTCAAGATGATGACTTTTCAAATCCTCCCTCCACATGTCCTCATCTGCCCTTGGCTTTCTACTGTAAGCAAAACCTTCTTTGCCCCTTCATTTATTTACTTACCTATTTGTTATCAGTATAGAGTCATGAATTCCTATTTTTCCCAGTGGCTTTAAATTTATTACTGTACTTATTTTGGTATTCCAACTGTTCCAGATTTGGCCAGTGGGAGCCCCTTCATGCTGGCCCTGTGTCCTTGTGACATGCCCTCACCACTTCATTCCTTTCTGGCATAACAGGATGGTCCAGGCTCACTTGTTCCTATTCTGCTTCAGCCCTGGAATTAGCTGCTTCTCCAGAGACGCCGGGTTCCTTTAAGTGGGGAATGGTATTAGAGACCAACCAAGGTCTAGGTCTGAGTATGTTCACCGCTATTGGGGTTTTCTTGTTTTCAGCAGACAGTGCTAAGAAATATATGTGAATATATGCTCATATACATACATACGCTTACATATACTCTTACCCACATACCTACACATAACATGGATTTACCAGTGCACATACATACATTAGAAACAATGAGTTCCTATCGATACCTCCAATTTCAGTCCATCTTTGCATTTTTTATGTCCCTTCTTCCACCATGAGAATCCCAGGTCCCCAATCAAACATCAACACATTTATTCATTTGTTCAATCCTACAATGCACCTAAAGGCATTTCATCGCTTTGCCCATATCCCCACCATCAACATGTCTACTAAATGGAGTTCAGGATTTGTGGCCCACGACTGATGGCATATAATACTGTTCTCATATGTTACTTGTACTTAATTTCTCCTTTCTCCATTTTGTTTTTCCTCTTCTCCATCAGAGTAGTTAAGGTATCCATTTGGAATTCAATGAAGTTCAGACAAACTGATCTTTGTTTTTAGACAAATCGGTAGGCATTTAGCAGTACTGTGAGAGTTAGGGACTTGGTTGAAAAATGACAGGAAGTTTTCCTGCTTTGTTGACAATTTTACTTTGGAGCCTTGGGCAGTCGGCAGAATTTAATGTAGCTTTACAACTCACAAAACTATTGTTCTATGTTAAGTGCCATGATCAGAAATATAGAGATTCAACTCATGTGACCAGCCTATGGCAAGGACATCCATCAGGAAAATTCTTTAGGGGCACCTGGGTAACTCAGTCGGTTAAGTGTCTGACTCTTGGCTTCAGCTCGAGTCACGATCTCATGGTGGTGGAATCGAGCCCCGTGTAGTGCTCTGCGCTGAGCGTGAGTGTGAGGCTTGTTTGGAATTCTCTCTCTCTCCCTCTTTCTCTGTCCGCTCCCCCTCCCAAATTAAAAAAAAAAGTAGTAAAAATTCTAAAATAAATACAATTTTTTTTTTTTTAAAAAAAAGGAAAATTCTCTAAACAGAAGTTGGTCTTAGCTCTCCTCGCACCGACATTTTAGCGACTCAGTTATGCTTATCTAACGAATACCATACCTGTTCACCTCTGTAGATGACATATTCAGCATATGCCAGCCCGTTCACACTTGGTCTCCCGATCACTGAGTGATGTCCTGGAGGGGCATGAGCCATTTTCATGGTGCTGAATTGCAGAAAGGATTTGCCAAGGGTCACTCTACAGAAAAGCATTTGTCTAAAGAAGAAAAGGAAAGAAAGGAAAGTGATGCTCTGAAGGAGGCACTCAATCTTAGAGTGATAAAATTGTTATATTTGTTGATTTTATAAAAACTATTTCACACAAGGCAAGCTAGTTTAAAATGTCACTTTCAAATATAAGTAGGAATGGGATGGGAGGTGATAACTGACTTACTATAAACAGTCAGCAGGCTCAATAGTTAGTTACACAACCAATGACAGCAAATCCCTGGTGAGTTTTGACTAGTGGGACAAGAGAAATACTAGCAAAAACTGAGTTCTAAGAGGATGAAAAGGAGGAAACTGAAGCAAATAAACAGAGGGCAGATGCATCTGAAATTAAGACTGGGTTTACTCATTATGAAGAAGTAAAAACAAGGATGAAATAAATAATAATAAAAGTGGATCATATACAAAACTACTTAGCTTAAATGTACGGCTAGGAATCCTCCTACTTGGGAGAAACACCAATTGGGGTAGATGTTAAATATTACAGAGAACACGAAAGGTTGACTGGGAAGAAGGTGTACTATATAAACTAGGGGTTGAGACGCTACGGCCTATGGGCTAAATCTAGTCGGCCACCTGTTTTTGTAAATAAAGTTTTATTGGAACACAGCCGCACATTTATTTACATGTCATCTGTGGCTGCTTTTGCACTACAAGGGCAGAGGGGAGTCACTGTGACAGGGATCATATGGCCCGTGAAGCCGAAAGTATTTATTACGTGGCCCTTTAAAATAAACGTTTGCGAACCTTTAATATACACTATCAACACTTCAGTCAGTGAGATTGGTCACACTTATGCAAAACAGTATTCAGTCAAATGGTTTGTTTTTAGTTACACAGTATGATCTCTGCATTATAACCAACCAGAGATATCATTTTGAGCCAAAACTGTGCCAGACCCAGTCTAACTGGGTCCTGCCTGGGTTTGCTTTTTCAGCATGATGTTACTGATGACCCTGTGGGGTGCTGGCTCAGTACCGGCTGCATCTCCCGCAGGTCCCAGAGGAAAAGGTTTGGCTCTGTATTAGAGGGAGATGTTTGAGCCCCATTTCACATTATGGCGGCACTTGGGGGTCACTGGACCTTGCCCGCCCACTGCCATGCTATTCTCAGTCCTTAGGTCACGCAGAGCTTGACCTGACAGGCCCCCACCTCCTGGCTTCTGCTTCCTGCCCCAGAGCTGTGGAGGCAGGAGAAAACGCAGGACCGGCCCACGAAGCGGTGGGCTGCAGACGGACAGGTGGAGGGTACTGGCTTCTGCTTGCTCACTCGCCAGCTTTGCGTGTTGTGCCGCATTCTGCAGACGCAACAGCTCCAGACACGGGGATACCGATGTCCCGTGGGGCAACTAGTGACAGTGCCAGACAAGGGCCAGCAGACAAATTCCTCTGTATCTTCCCATGATGTCCTATTCTGAGATGCAGGAGTTCACACAGCCTCTCTGCCGACGTCTCGCGGACTCAGCGACCACCTGCTCGTTATGAAACAGGCCAACTCACTGATGCATCATCTCACGGTCTTTGCTCTGCCTCCTTCTCCACCTCACTTCCTCGTGTGCCCTCGTTCCTGCCTCCCTGGTATCGCACTTGCCAAGAAAGCGTTAGTACATCAGCTTTTGCTTCAGGCTCTGTTTTCTAGGAAATCCTGGCTAAGACATAAACCTATGTGTCTAGTTGTCATGGGCAACTGCTCATCTAGGCTCATTTTTATTGTTTATTTAGGATAGGTTTGCAGCAGCAGAGAGTTTTTGCATGTTACGTATCCCTGGGAATTTTTGTGTATTATTAACCGTGGCGGCTTTAATAGAAAGACGGTTTTTTTCTGGACATACCGGATCCATCCTAGGACTGCTGACGGCTATAATTTTTTCATAAAGTAATGGAGGGCAGGAAGTTTTAAAGTCAAAAACTCTATGTATTTCAAGGCTATCTGGGTCTTTTTGAGCTTTCCTCTGAATTACAAGATCTGTAACTAACCTGGCTTTCCACCTGGTTAAAGAAAAATGCAATCAACGGCAATCTCTGTGATGTATAATTTGTTTGTATTTTTTCCAATGGCAGGGAAGAGAATGGCATTTTTTTCACTGACTTCAGAGACAGTGTACTATTATTCTCTTGAATTTGAGTTTTAAAATTCTATTTAAAAAGCTAATATTCGTTTGTTTACTATTAAATCCAAAGTTAATATTCTGCAATTAGACTTCTCAAGGCTGACTATATATCCTGCCTTAAACACTGCTAGCAACATCAGAAGGAAACTGAAGATTCAACTTGTTTATAGAAGTTGTGTCTTAGTTCAAATGTGTCTAATGCTCAAGGTTCTTCGACAGATAAAATTCTCAACCTTTTCTTGTTCTGAATCTGAACCTCAGCAAGTGACGCTCAGGGACCAAGTCCAGCTGGAGGGAGCTTCATCATAACCTATGACTGGTTGGCAGATACCTGGTTTTTCCCAGCCCCGCTGTTAGCTGTGCTGTCGTTTCTCTTCTTAGGACACAGGCTGATCAGCTATTCCCATCCAACCCCGAATCCGTGTGATCCATTATCAACACTGAGGATAACCTGTGACTTCAGCAGAGCCTGAGAAACTAATCCGGTTCGTGACCTGAGGATAGCAACCACTATACGAGACCCAAGGTGCTCACCTGTGACATATATAACACGAGCGATCTTTGTGCGTGGGACAGCCTGTTCCTCCGCCAATTCCATAAACATACTGGTTGCTTTTGGAGGAGTTTTCAGCAAAATAAATCCCGGCACCAAACATTCCTCCTATGTATGCATGTCGCTCATCAAACCCTTTATGAATAATGGCATTAATGAAAGGAGAACCTAAAAATACAAACACAGAAAGATCAGTTTTTGAGTACCTGTCTGGAGTCTCAATTAGCTGCAAACTATTTTGCACTTGGCACGTTAATATTAAGTAATTAGTAATGCACAAATGAAGTTGTAAGATGGTCTACCTTACATAAGTTATTATCTTGTACTAGAATCTTAGCAGGGACCTACGGTGTTCACCAAGCAAGGATGTAATATGGATTCTGCAGATGGCAGGAGATTTTAGATACCAAAGTACAATGCGGCTTTAAAAATATAGATTTTACACGCAACCTTACTTTACACAAAAACAGATAATCAGATAAGCTGAAGCAATTATGCTAAACTATAATAAAAATATTTCATCATCTAGATGGCTCAACTTGCAATATGAGTTCTAAAACAATTTCCGTGAAGTGATTTTCACTCTGCATGCCTTGGAAAGCCCGTACTAACACGCAATGCATTACAAAACTGGTCACGCAGAATTAAAACAAAAACTCAAAACCAGCCATTTTTAACGACACTGATACGGTCAATGACATCGGAATTCGCAAAAAAGCCCAGAGAGATAATGGCGGGCCTGACGCTCACCGTGAAATAGCATGCGCTCATTGTGATGGTTGTGATTCTCCTCAGACACTTCCTTTTGTCTGTGACAGAATCGTTCCCTCAACTTCTTGTTGACAACTTTTTGAATCTTTAAGGATGAGGAAGAAAGAAGCAAATGAGTGCAAAGAATGTCAAGTGGCAGTTTATAATTTAAAATGAAAAGTATGTTTTCTTTTAGGAAGGTTCAATTTTTGTTTGCTGAAAACATTACCTGAAAATGATAAAGTTGCCAGGTAGCATGACTAAGTTAACATTCTGGCTTTTAGTGACATAATTTTCAGCTCTGGCTTTTGTTACTCTGCACTAGACCTGGCTGTGCCTCAAAATCACCCAAAGAATTAAGGAAAAAACAGAGTTATTCCTAGACTCCTCCCAGGCTTGCCGAGTTTTAGGATACAGGGGCCTGCACATCTACCTTCTTCGAAAATCTTTCCAGGGAATTCTGACGTGCGCTGGTATAACTCAAAAGGGATAAGCCCGTGCTCAACAGATTCTACTCGTCTTTAGGACGCTCCCTTGAAAAAAGCACATCTATCCTATATTATTGATTGAGATACTGAGACGAAGAGATATATGCATTCTGATACAATCGCTGACTCAGACTGAAAATCCGGGCTCTGGACACTGCTCTGAGGTGGTGATAAAAATCACTGTCAGCTACAGTCTAAATATGTGGGTGGGCCAGGTCTCCTCACTGCCTCTGTACCAGCAATGGCAGCAGATCTAGACTCCAGTCTGTAGCTTTCCTCTTTCCACCCAGTCTCTGTTTCTAGCGAAGTATGGTCTTGAGGGGTCAGAGGAAGGTAACACCTGACTGTCAGGCAACAGATGACCCGATTAGCTTGGCAGTTTAAAAGCAGGAAGCTTAGAAAAAATTTGTCATTTTCTATATTTGATTTCAGGCACACCTTGCAATCTAATTTTCACCCTGAAATTTTAAAAACTTACTCGAATGACATTGTATCTGTTGAAGATGCCACCAGCATTACCACCATCTCTGTGTTCTCGAATCGTACTTTGCATCTATAGAACAAAATAAAATAACTTTCTGAAAAGATGCCAGTATCTAATTCTAAAGACATTCCTCTGTTGTTTTCAACATTCACCTTCTGTTATATTGTTTTACTGATGACTCTCAGACTCAGCACTAAGAAATAAACGGGAGTTCACTGTAAATCGTTCAACAAAGTCTAGTGGATGAGTATTTCTGATGAGAAAATAAGTCAGAAATACAGATATTAAACCTCTACATTTTCTTTCTTCCTAATAAAAAAAAAAGCTTTAAAAGCTTTTCCTGTCAGCACTGTGGGGAAACACAGAAATAAAACATCACACTAAGCCATCTCCATTGCTATTTTATGGTACTGAGGAGAAGCCACACCGGGGTTAAGTCAAACTTCAACTCCTCACATTCGATGAATACTCATTAAACTCATCAAACAAATGTGATTTTTAAAAATTAGTAAGTTTTTGTTCCCTAGGTGAGATACCCGTATTCTCTCTTTAATCTGGGATCTCAAAGTGCATCTGCACAGACAGACTGGGCGAAGCTGGATGACGTCTGCCCAGGGGGAGTAACCTTCTTCTGCGCAGTCCTTGCTCTTCTCCCACGCTCCAAATTCAAAAGAATGATGGAAAAGTAACATGTTTGGAAGACCCAAGTTCCTCACAGAATTGACTCCAAAGAGTTAATTCTCCATCTCACTGCTCTATCTGTGAAGGTATTCGTCACATTTTTGACAGTATGATCCAAATTTGCGACCAGTAAAAGAAGGATCAGGCACTGAGCTGCTAGAAGATCTGATGCTCTCCTGACAGACTGGCCAGGCATGAGCTGAAAGACCACCCTGAGGTAATAATGGTGCTGAACTTCCTGGGATGAGAATAATGTGATTAAAAGGCAGAAAATAAACAGAGAAAAATACGAAGGCATGCCTTCCTCTGCAAAATAACGGAATTGGTTAGGCAGCTTCTTTACTGTGACAATACCACTGGCACTGTGTTTATTAGGTGTAAGAAATGAGGCATGAGCCAGCGGTAGAGGGGGAATCTCTATGGCATCTGTCAAGCAAGAGGGGCATCCATCAGCCTCACCACGGTGCTTTCACACAGTGACCGAAGAGATAAAAGGTGACTCGAGGTATGAGGCAGATTTCATAAGCGCACACGAACATTAGGTGTACTGTTTTATAATCACATTTTATAACTTTGCATGAAAGTGAAAACAAGAGGATCTTTGCTATTCGTGAGGCAAGATTCTCACTCCCTATCATTCTTAGGTAGCATTTTAACACTGGAAGAAAACAGTTCTAGTAGGGCTCTTGTATAGCTTCAGGAAAGCCTCTACGATGAAAAGACACCTCTGGCCCCCCTACTGGAAACCCTAGGCTTATTAAGATGTGCAAACACTGTGGCATAGTCCTAATCCCGAGTCCTAGCTGAATTGGGCGATATGTCACCATAATGGCTAAGGGAGACAGGAAAATAGACAGGTGATCATAAATCACTGTAAGACCAACTTAGCTCTACTGGAAAAACAGGCTTAACCACAGATTTCAGGAAGAGAATGAAAAATTTTGCTGTACATTACCTCTTCTTCTACTGACTGATATTCCTTATCCTCTGGAGCAAGATCCAGCAAAATAGTTCCCTGATTAACACAGTGAAAAGTCAGATAAGGGTTGGTGCCTGTAGGAAAGAAAAATGAATACGTTAAAGTCCACACTCCTCGGCCTCAATTTTAGGGAAAACTCTGTCATAAATAATTGACATTTTGGAACAAGTCTCAATTATTTGCAATTCAAACCTAATACATAAGGTTATATTGAACAGTACATCCAAAGACAAGAGCAGGAATGGAGATGTGTTTGGGGATCAACTTTATCTGTTCTTACAGAGTTCTCCAGCCAGGGCTCAACAATTTTTTGTTGAACTGAATTCATTCATAAACACACATGAAGCTATCTCTGATACAAAAGAGAAACACACTGTGATCACAATCTAGTCAGGTCTAAAATGTATGAATTATCCTGTAGTAACTCTGTGAGATGGCTTGAGATGGTCACTTATAATCAGTTTAAAATACATTATTCTTGTTCATTTCATCATGCTTAATTTAATGCAGATAAATGAGCGAGACTTAAGTTCAAAACCTGCTAACACTTAGTTTCATGTTGCTCTTGCAATTTTATTGGCTGCAGAGTGGCTAATTCAAGTTTCTCCCTTTTCTCCCTTTACTTTCCTATTGTAAAAGCACTTTTAACAAATAGAAAAATGATAAAAATGGGGGCCGACAAAGGGGAAAGATAGGAGGCTTGTAACAGCAAAGTATGGTGGGAGGAAAAAGGCTGAGCTGACAACTGTGAGTGGGGAGAAAGGTTCAGGACGAGGTCAGAGAGAAAGGTCAGATTATGAAAAGCCATGTTACGAACGTCTGATTTTATCCTAAGAGCAACAGGATTCTGCTGAAAGGTCTTAAGCAATGGAGTGATCTGATCACACATTTTGAAAAGAGTCTTCTGAGTACATGCAGGGCAGGTACTGGAGGGGAGACAAAGGTGAGGGTCGGAGATAAGCTGGAAGGCGGTTGTGACAGTCAAGGAGACAGCTGACGGTGGCCAGGATTAGGTGACCTGTACTAGATTAGACAGCAGTGGGAAGCAGACAGAAGTGTAGATTCCAGACATGTTGAGGGTATAAAGTGAGAGGGGAGAGGGGAGAACGAGTAGACGGCTAGCTAGAGCAGCGAGGGGGAGAGCCATGTCCGTAACTAAGATGGGGCAGGCAGGAGGCGCTACACCAGCTGAGTGCATGCGCTCTGGGTTCAGACCACCTGAGCTCAGATGCCAGCCCTGACAACTTACTTGTTCCTTCTGAGATTTTACTGTTTTGTTTCCGAATAGCTTACCTTGTTGTCCACCTAAGAGTCTTTCTACTCCTTTGATTAATTTATGGCGGTGTCCATATGCATTGATGCCTATTTCTTTCAACTCCTCATGACCCATATCAGCCAGTACATCTAGTGTAATCTAAAAAAAAATGGAACAAAATTAATTGCTAAATCTTGAACTGCTCCTCAGTTCTTCCATTGGTCTTTAATGCTACAATATCCATCCAAATTAATAAATTCTTTTGTCTCCTTTATAAAACAACCTTAAAATTGTCTTGATAATTTTATCATTTTTTTTTGTTGTTTATTTTTTTGAGAGAGAGAGGGTGCAAGTGAGTGACAGCAGACAGAAAGAGAATCCCATGAGGGGCAGGGAGAGAGAGAGAGAGAGAGAGAGAAAGAGAGAGGGAGGGAGGGAGAAGTGGGGCTCACCCAAAGCAGGGCTTGTGCTCATCCCATGCGGGACTTGAACTCATGAACCGTGAGATCATGACCTGAGCCAAAGTCAGATGCTTAACCAACTGAGCCCCCATGTGCCCTTTATCAGCTTTTTACTCACATGAAAAACCCTCTGCTTCCAGCTGATTGTGAATTAAAATGGAAGAAACAATGCTGTACAAATATGGTCACTGCTGTATTTCCTTTTGATTATTTAATTCTACCACCTTTTGCTTTCTTCAAGACATAAGAGAGAACAACCAGAAGCATAAAATAGGGAAATACCAGGTCCCAGTATCCAGCAGGTAGCAGAGAAGAATGGTAGGGGAATGGGAGAGAGGTTTATTAGCACAATGAAACAGAATGTAGCAAAAGGAGTAAGCAGTTTTAGGTAAGCGGGGTTTATATCAAGATGAAGAAGAACTTCCCAGTGCTAAGAAATATTCAAGTCTGGAAAAGGCTGCCTTAGAAAGTGGTGAGATTCAGATGAGAAGTGTTTAGTTCAAGTACAGACCATTTTATGTAGAAGCTGTATACAAAATTCTGATTTGGAAAAGAGAGAGTAGATGGTTTTCAAGTTTTCTTTAAATTCCCAGATGGAATAGTCCCTGAAGCCTAACATTCTGTTGTTGTAAAAAATAGTGGTTTTAAATTTTTGGTTCTTCATCCCTGCAAATGGAGATGATTAGTTGGCTACCATCAGGACTCAAAATCGCCCATTTCCTTCTGTGGACGAACAGTTAACTGTGACTCTACCGCCACCCAGTGGCAGAATTCTGAATGCACAGGATGAAATCGTGGGCAACCACATTTCTAGGGGCCTGAACATGCAATTTTCTGGCTCAGAAGAAGCTGGCCCTCTGACAGTGCAGATACTACTTTACAAGATCAGCCTTTAATTTTATCTTTCCTTGAAAAACTGAGAAATCCTTTCAGAGACACCGTTTTCCCAACTCAAATGAGATGTGCTTTATCTATCTATAGCATTCTCTACCTTTTTAGTTATACATAACATTAAAAAAAAAAAAAACCTGACAAATTCAGCCTGGAGTTCTGCTGATTTTTATTGTCAGAATGAAGTATTTTATAATGAGTCTGATCTCAGTGCAGCAAGCATATACCACTCATTCTTTGGAAATAATTACTATATTGCTCTTAAGTGGCCATTTGAGAAATGATTGCTCCATTGTACAAAACGGGCAATTCGCTTCCAATCACCAAAAGGAAATTTTGAGCAGAGCTCTTAAAAAGCAACAGTTTTGAAATATACATCGTGGAGACAGAATAGTTCACACCATAATAGGAGCCTGTACATTTTTAGCTACATGTAATTTAATACGCATTGGAAGCCATGCACAAGGTTGACTACATTACTGATGTCTCAGTTTTTCCTTCTAAACTTTGGTTCAGATAAAGTTGATGTACAAACAGGATCTCAATCAATGTGGTAGCTTCAATCCAAAGAAACCTTAAGCTTTTCTGAATAGCTACATATTGTGTATATCTGGAAGCAGCAGAAACCAGGCCAGCAAAGCATAGAGTGCTCTCTATGAGGTTTTAGAAAAGAAACGGAGAATGTTTAATATATTTGTTGATTATATAGCTCCATCCATAAAATAAATAGCTCAATTCCTCCTCCCAATCACCCATGAAGTACTACTGATGTACTCATGAGGAAACTGAGGCCCAAAGAAGTCATAAAAACAGTACACGCAACAGCGGAGATGGATTGTATCGGTCTTTCCCTTGCCTATATTTCTTCAAAGGGCTGACTGGAAAGCTAAAATAACATTTAGTTGCTTGGGGTTACATGATACCCAATTCGTCCCCATACTTATCAGGCAGTGGCCACTGGAAAACCTGAAACGATAAAGCTAAGGAATTCAGATTACTGTTCATTTGTTCACTTATTCATACATATTTAATGAATACCTTCTATATGCTAGGTATTTCCTTAAAAAGTAACTAAGCATTTAATTCTAAAACTTCCCATTATAGCTCAGAAAGTTAAATAACTGTCCCAAATTGGTAGTAAAGGACTGGGGCAAGTAAACAAACAAGGTAGTACCACAAAAGTTCATGCTATGTCCTCTACCAAGAAGAGAAGTAAACATTAAAATACCGTACAGGTTGGTAAATGTTTTGGAGGAATCCTATGGGAACTCTATGGAAGGTTCTTACTTGATCAAGGCTGTAGGTAGGGCTGGAAAAGATGGAAGGAACAAGAAGGTGGTCAGGAAAGGTTCTTAGAAGGTAACAGCTTGGCTAAGAAGCAAGAGCTAATCAGTCGGAAGAAGGGAAGGGTATTTAAGACAAAGGGAACAGCGTACGGAAAAGGAAAAACAAGTAAGAGAATACAGAACATTTGGGAGATTCTCAGCACTGGAGTCCAAGAGGGTGAGCATATAACATACACACAGGAAAAAAGAAGGGATGGATAGAGCAGCAGGCTAGGAATAGATCTTAATGGGCTTTTTAGATCAAGTCAAGACAGTATCCAAAAGCTCCTGGGAGCTGTTTCAGCAGACAACACAATCAAAGTTGTATTTGATGAGGAGGATGGTAGCATTCTGCAGGGTTTGGAAGGGAAAGGGACTGTGTGAACAAGGTCAAGATGGAGTGGAGTGGAAGGGAGGGATCAGAGAAAAATTTCAAAAAGAGATGACAGGGCCTGGTAAAGAGAAATGGTTAATGAAAAAAAAAAAAAAGGAATAGGAGTAGGGATTATCCCAAAAGTCTGAAAATTGGTGAATCTGAGATTATCCTATCAATAAAAGAAATGTAAATATCCAATATAAGGCAGGTTAGATGTGTTGGTCCAAGATTTAGGGCTTTTATACTATTAGAGATAGATTTTTTTGAAAATTATCTTTTACTTCAAAAATAACTTTATTATATCTAGGAAATCACAAGTTTCTTGCGCTAGATATTTATATCTAGCACACATTAAAATCAAATTGATCAAACCTGTCAGACTAGCTACTTTCAAAAGGAAAAAAATGACAACTGTTGGCAAGGATGTGGAGAAAAGGGAACTGCTGTTGGTGGGAATTTAAACTGGTGCAGCCACTGTGGAAAGCAGTATGGGGGATCCTCAAAAGATTAAAAATAGAAGTACCCTATCATCCAGCAAGTCTACTTCTGGGTATTTATCTAAAGAAAATAAAAACACCAACTCAAAGAGACAGATGAGCCCCTGTGTTCACTGCAGCATTATTTACAATAGCCAAGATATGGAAGTAACCCAAGTGTCCATTAACAGATGAATGGATACAGGTGTGGTGTATTTATGCACAATATTACTCAGCCATAAAGAAGAATGAAATCTTCCCATTCACGACAACATGGATGGACTTAGAGGGTATTATGCTAAGTGAAATAAGTCAGAGAGAGGAAGACAAATATATGATTTCACTTATATGTTGAATCTAAAAGAGAAAACAGAAACAGACACACAGACATAGGAAGGAAACTTGGTTACCAGAGGAGGTAGGGGTGGGGAGTTGGGCAAACAGATGAAAGGGATTAAGAGGTGCAAACCTCCAGTTATAAAATACTTAAGTCTTGGGGATGCAATGTACAGCATAAGGAATATAGCCAATAACATGGTAATAACTTTGTATGGTGACAGATGTAACTAGACTTATCATGGGGATAATTTTATCATGTATAAAAATATCAAATCACTATGATGTACTCCTGAAACTAATAAATGCCACAGGTCAATTATACTTCAATTAAAAAAATCAAATTATAATCTTTAAAATAAGGATTATCCATGTATCAATGCAATTATCTTGCATATAAAGCAAGCATCATTTTAGGCAGGTTGCCTTTTGTTTCTAATATCTGTTCATTTTCTCTAGGGTAGAGAGAGAAAAAGTAGAGCTTTATTGCACAAAGAAAGTAGAGTTTTAATGAAAAAGCCCTTTCTTTTACTTAGGCTTAAAAGGATACAGGTCAGAGCAGAAATAACTTTACAATCATGTGCACAATTCAATGTCTTGAGTCCATTCCTTGGTCTTTCGATTTTGAAATAAAAATTTATATGATCACTTTTCATGAAAATATATAGGTTGCCCATAAATATGTCCACAAAAAGTCTTCTAAGTCATAGCATTTCTGTTTAGGAATTGCAGTGTAAATCAAATCAGCCTTTCTCATAGAAAAAGTGTTCTAATCAGGAAGCTATGTCATAAAGGAAGGGCGAAAGTGACACTGGTATTATATTTCATTAACTATAAAAGACCTGGGTATGTATTACTTGGCAAAGTATATGTGTTCAAACAGGCCAAGTTAGTTAAGAGACGTCTGAGAGAATAATTGTGAAGATAAGAGGTGAAGATAAGAGGCTATGATGTTCTGAAGGCAGTTTTCCTGATACTGGAGTAAAAGAACTATATTCCCCACTCCATTGGCAGAGAAGTATCCTTGAGCAGGAACAGAGGCACTGAGATCTTATGTGTCAAAACATCTCAGGAAACAGAACAACTCTCTGGATTAAGAGAAATAGAAAAGAATTAAGTGAATATAATGTTTATACCCACTCCTTCCCTCACTACACAAATATCTCGACCATCATCAATCACATACTCACACCCTGATATAGAATGTTAATGGGAGAAAATTCTATGGGTGAACTATAGAAAGGGTTACAGAATTACTCTATAACTAAAGGCTACTCAAGTAACACTTGGCGGTGGAAATAAAAATTAATTTGATTGCTTGATGACTGGGCCAGAACACGAACACAGTTCAATACAAAGAAAGGTAAAATCATTTGTCTGTGGTAAAGGCGCCGTGCTGGGCAATATACATTAAATGGAATAGTCAACATATTAATTAAAAAGATATAGACATTATTCTGGCAAAAAGAAAATCGATGGAACCATTTACTCAGAACAAAAGACAATACAACGGACCAAACAGGATAAGCTGTCAAAAGGACAGACTAAAGTATTATGATCAATAAGGAGATAACCATGACATAGGAAATCAGTTACTGAGAGAATAAAGTTAAAGAGAAAAAAATAAAACACAAGATTATGTGCAAACTAACTGCAAGAGTAGAAACTGAAATCCTTTGAAAATTTTTAAATAGTCACTTGGAGTTATTTGTGTGAATTAGGGTCTTTGGTTTATTAAGCAAAGATGTGTAAAATTTCACAGTTATTGTGGTCTGATCTGGGAAGAAGGGATACATTAAGATATATCTTTTGGCTTTATCAGAAGATAATGCTTTTAAAACAGCTTTCATACCTTCAGGAAGGGAATAAGGGGAAGACATTCTTACTGTTTAGAATATTCTCAGAAGAAATCTTAAACCAGAGGGTAAATCAATGGTAGGTGAAGCTAAAGGAAAAGTAACTACAGAAGTTTATAAAGTCCTCACCACTAGGGGCGCCTGGGTGGCTCAGTCAGTTGAGGGTCCGACTTCGGCCCAGGTCATGATCTCATAGCTCCTGGGTTCGAGACCCGCGTTGGGCTCTGTGCTGACAGCTCAGAGCCTGGAGCCTGCTTCTGCTTCTGTGTCTCCCTCTCTCTCTGCCCCTAACCTACTCGCATTCTGTCTCTGTCTCTCTCAAAAATAAATAAACATTAAAAAAAATTTATAAAGTCCTCACCACTAGACAAAGACACATCTGGTGCTTCATTAAAGCATGTTCTAAAAATTGGCACAGAAGCACAGCATGACTGAGAATTTTAACTGTCTGGACATTTGAAGGTGTTCTACTTTATAGTTAAGGGGAGTGATACGTTAAGTGCCTTACCCAATTTACATAGTTAATAAGAAAAATAATCACAACCAAGATCTGTTAGTCCAGTGCTATTTCTACTCAACCGTTTTGATCAATAAGAGCATAAAAGATGAACCATAATAAGCACTATAAAGAAGTTAAGCTAAAAAAAAAAAAGACAAGACATTAGAACATCCTCACAGTATAACTGCTATGAAAAAAGAAATGGTGTTTTTAATGAACTCCTAATTGACTATAAGCCTACAAAAAACCCAGAATGGGGCAAAGAGGCTAGTGAAGAATTTGGAAACTATGTACATATAAAGAATAACTAGGGAAAAAAAGCGTATAGTTATCCTAAAATAGGAGAAGCTTTGTAGAGTGGGTGGCTGGAAGGGTTAAGTCCATGATAAGTTGATTAGGTCTTAGAAATATATGAGAGGCTATATAACATGTTGTGGTGAGCTGAATGGCGGCTCTCCATGTTTTGATTACCAGAATTTATGAAGGACCTATTTGGAAACCTTTTTTTAGGTCTTTGCATATGTAACTAAGTTAAGAATCTTGAAATGAGGAGATCATCTAGTTTTATATAGGTAGGCCTTATATCTAGTGCAAGCGTATTTCTAAAAGATACACAGGAGGAGGCTGACAGAGAAGGCAAGGTGCCCATGGAAGCACTGCAGAAAAGCAGCCATAAGCCAAAGGGGCCTGGAAGCTGGCAGAGGCATGGGAGTGCAGACCTGTCAAAAACTTGATTTTGGGACACCTGGGTGGCTCAGTCGGTTAAGCGTCCGACTTTGGCTCAGGTCATGATCTCACGGTTCGTGAGTTCAAGCCCCGCATCAGACTCTGTGTTGGCAGCTCGGAGCCTGGAGCCTGCTTCAGATTCTGTGTGTGTGTGTGTGTGTGTGTGTGTGTGTGTGTGCGCGTGTATGCCCCTCCCTGCCCGTCTCTCTCTCTCTCTCTCTCTCTCTCAAAAATAAATATTAAAAAACAAAAAATAAAAAACGACTTGACTTTGAACTTCAGGCTTCCAGAATTGCCAGGGAATAAGTTTCTGTTGTTTAAGCCACCAAGTTTGAGGTAATTTCCTGTAACAGCCCTATGAAACTAATACGTTAAGTAGACTAGAAATTAGATTTCTATGCAAAACAAGGTAAATGTAAACATAAAATTAATGGATTATACACAGGGGCAGATTTGGGCACACTTTAAATTACAAGCGTTTTATTACACTTCCCCAAAGTGTAATAAATCATCTTCCCACATGGACGTTAAAAGAGTAATTCCTATGTAGGATCTGGGAAAGTGACTTAATGATCTCTAAACACCTTTCCCATTTTAAGATTCTACATACAGTAGCAACTAACAGTCAATTTAAACTCAGGAACTTATTATTCTTCAATATTTAACACTGATCCTGGTAATAAAATCATTGATAAGTTAAAAACTCATTATCCTGTATAAAAGCAGAATGACAAACAGAAGGGTCTTAATTCATAAATACCCTAATGATGACCTCATATTAAGACCTTCATATACATGTAAGATGTATGTGAAAATAGGACAGGTCTATGAATGTGTGGCCAAGTTTAGGTTCAACATTATTTTGGACTCAACTGGACAACAGAAATTTCCTAAAGAGGCAATTTTAAAAAGGTACACTTATCTAAGAATTATTTTGCTTTCCAAATTTAACAGATAAGTACTTTGTGAAGATTTTGCTAATATAAAATTTGTCATTGGTTTTAAGTGGAGTCAAGTCACAACAGTAATATATCGAGATGAATAAGGAACAACACTTTTTGGAAACAAAATAATGAAAGAAGATTTTGAAAACACTCTTCCGAGGTGGTTTCATGGCCTAAGTTTTGACATGTAATAAAACATACAGAGTCAAACGGCTTATAACAAAGTAACAGTTAATAACTCCCACCATCTATTAGACAATTTGGGGGAGAATAATAAAACACTGGGTTCCCCTGGTTTCTTTAGAAATTTGATGAGTTTTAACATATTGACTAAGTGATTAAGAAGTAAAAAACAAAGAATAGCAATTAATAGCTATTACTTTTTAATAAAAAAGACTCAGCTACATATGAGAGCTTACCTGTTCTGTTTCAAAGATGTCCCGAAGGTGTTCAAGACCAAGGCTTTTCAGGAATTGGCTGATATTCATGTCAAGACCCGCAACTAAAAGAAACACATTGAAGTTTTCAGAAAGCAGTTGATCAATCTAAAGGAAGTTACAGTATTTATTTAAAGCCATGACTCTGACACCCTTGGCTGTGCAGATGATTTTATACAGCGTAAAAATAATCCAGAATACATAAATTTAATTCAGACACTTCAGGTTATCTCTGAATTTGGCAGAGAAGTAAAAGAAGAATTTATCTTATCAGTAGCATTTATATTAATCGTAATATTATAATCTAATGCTTTTAGTGAAATATTTAATAGCTGGAATTAAAAATTGAATTTACCAGTTATTGTTTCAGTTTCCACTCCTTAAACATCTTTCAGGTTTTTTTTTTTTATATAATTTCAATAATAAGACTCACCAGTAGTTAAATGAAATATTATGGCTAAAAGTGGGTATACTGGAATATATGTAAGTAAGAACAAGATTGATGTCGAAAGATTTAGTCTATGAAGACAGTTCTTATAAACTGGTGTGTATACGAAGACTCACAGACAGGATGTCTTTAAGATAGGTGTTCAATACTTACTAAGAGAGGTAAGTGAAATCTATTCATTTAAAAAGCCCAAAACCAAATACGCGTTCACAAGTATACTCGCCTTCTCCCTCCTTCCTTTCTGCGCCCGCTGCTCCATCCCCTGTGTTGGCCGCTCCTCCTACGGCCAGTTCTGCTAAAGGGCCAGTGAGGTTATCGATGCTGCTGGCAGCAGACAGGCAGGAGGGGGTGGATGCTGGTGAGATCAGAGAGGCACTCACTACGGTGGCCTGAGGTTTAAAACAGGTAGGTAAGGCCTCCGGGGGCATGGCATCTATCAGCAAAGCTCTGATGTCGTCAGCCTAAAAAGAGTAATACAAAAAAAACAAAAAAACAAAAAAACAAAAAACAAACACACACACACACACACAAATACTATATTTTAAAACAGTAAGTTTTTCATTAAGGACAAAATGCATTCTGAAATTAGTCTTTGGCAAGTGCCTCATTATTGCCTATTGGTTTTTGATCATTTGTTTCCAGCCCCTGGCTCCAAAAAGTCCCAGCAGTTTCTTTTCTTTTTTTTTTTTTTAAATTTTCTTTTTTATTTTTTAAAATTTACACCCAAATTACTTAGCATATAGGGCAACAATGATTTCAGGAGTAGATTCCTTAGTGCCTCTTACCCATTTAGCCCATCCCCCCTCCCACAACCCCTCCAGTAACCCTCAGTTTGTTCTCCATATTTAAGTCCCAGCAGTTTCTACAGGTAGACCTGGAATCCCTGTATAATTTTTAAAAAAATATTTCATCTTTTGAAGATCTGATGTACAACTTGGTGACTTCAGTTAATAAAACTGTATTATATACTTGAAATATGCTGAGAATAGATCTTAAATGTTCTCGCTACACACACATCCACATATTCGAGAGTTAACTATGAAAAAAAGTCTAAGAGTGTAGAATGTAGACTATGTTGACTTCTGGAATGTTTTTTAACACTACATGTGCATACAGCTGTTCATACTGATCACACAATCACACACGTATTTAAAGGAGAAGTTCATCTTTTTGTTTTTTTTTGAGAGAGAGAGCGAGCGAGCATGCACAGGTGAGCAGTGGAGGGGCAGAGAGACAGGGGGAGAGAGAATCTTAAGCAGGCTCTATGCTGTCAGCGCAGAGCCCGACTGAGGGTTTGATTTCATGACCTGAGCTGAAATGCAGAGTTGGATGCTTAACCAACTGAGCTACCCAGATGCCCCTCATCTCTCATTTAAAAAAGAACCTGTTGGGGGCTCCTGAGTGGCTCAGTCAGTTGAGCATCCGACTTCGGCTCAGGTCATGATCTGTTTGTGGGTTTGAGCCCCATGTCGGGCTCTGTGCTGACAGCTCAGAGCCTGGAGTCTGCTTCGGATTCTGTGTCTCCCTTTCTCTCTGCCCTTTTCCCCTCCCTTTGCACTCTGTCTCTCTCTCTCAAAAAATAAATAAACCTTAAAAACATTTTTTTAAAAAAAGAACCTGTTGCAGGGTGTTAATTCTCAATCTTTTCTTTAGAAGGAGTTTCTATACTTACAGTATGTTTTTGTATACTGTTTAAATAACAACAATGATTTTTATTCATTGTGCATTATTTAGTGCACACTTAATAATTTAACGTATAATTAAAATCTGGAGACTTTTTTTAATGTTTGTTTATTTTTGAGAGAGAGCATGAGTGGGGGAGGGGCAGAGAGAGGGTGAGGGAAAATTCCAAGCAGGCTCTGAGCTCTCAGCACAGAGCCCAACGCGGGGCTCTTACCCACGAATTGTGAGATCATGACCTGAGCTGAGGTCGGACGCTTCACCGACTGAGCCACCCAGGGGCCCCTCTTTAATCTGGAGACATTTTACAAGGATGCCACTTTAATTTGGCCAGCTTATTTGTTAACTTCACAGTTAGGCACAACTGCTGTGAGACTACGTAGGAGCCTCCAAAAACAGAAAGCCATTAATTCCCTCCTCCGTGTGCCGCTCTTCCCATCAAGAGGTGGCATCTATTTCCCTTCCATTAAATCTGGGATGCCCCGCGGGTTTCTGTGACCAAGAGAACATAGAGGGAGTAATGTCTGAGGCTTTTAGTCAGGCTTTAACAGAAATGGCAGCTTCGACTTCTCTCCTAGAAGGCGTCTCCATGCTGTAAAAAAAGGTCAGGTTGGACTACTGACTCAGGAGGGGCTCCGTGGAGAGAGGCCCTGTAGGATGAACGGCCGCCCCAGACCCCGCAGCTCAGCTGAGGTCCTGGCTGAAGGCAGGTGCACGTATCACTGCCTCGCTGAGCCGCCGACCCATGGAACCGTGAGGAATAATAAATCACCGTTTTACTCCACTCACTCAGTTTTGGTTAAGCTACTAAGTGTTTTGAAGTGGTCTGTTAATCAGCAATAGATGTATGAAACAGGATGTGGCTTGGAAAAGTACTTCAGGTTAAAAAATGATAAATTATTGTGCATATTAATTTACTTTTCCATCTTCGGAAAAATAATATACTGCCTAGAAGGTAATCTTTCTTGGACTCTTTCATAGTCTCAGGTAAATGATCATGAACATCAGTTGTTCCTGAACAATATGCCAAATGTAAAAGTTAGAAGATATTTTACTAATGCAATTCTCTGAAGATATACGGTATGTTCTTCTAGGATTGTTTTCCCTCCCTGTTAGGCATGGCAAAAAGAATTAAGTTAGTGTACTGCTTAGCTTGCCTTAATAGAGTTCTGAATTATATAAAAAATACACATTTAAAAAATTCAGAAGGAAGGAAATTTGTTCTTATTCTAAGTGAAATACGCACCACTAAGGTAAACCTGCTGCTGCAAATTTTTTAAAAGTATTCATTTATTTATTTAGAGAGAGAGACAGCACGCACGGGGGAGGGGCAGAGAGACAGGGAGAGAGACTCCCAAGCAGGCTCTGTCTGCATTGTCAGTGCAGAGCCCTCCATGGGGATTGATCTCATGACCCTGAGATCATGGCCTGAGCTGAAATCAAGAGTCGGATGCTTAACTGACTGAGCCACCCAGGCGCCCCAGCTCTGTAACTTAAAGTCATCTCTGAAAGTATAAATTTAGTTTTTTTTTAATCAAAAAAAATTTTTTTAACGTTATTTAATTTTGAGAGAGAGAGAGAGAGAGTAGACAGAGTGCGAGCAGGGCAGGGGGCAGAGAGACGGGGAGACACAGAATCCGAAGCAGGCTCCAGGCTCTGTGCTGTCGGCAAAGAGGCCAACACGGGGCTCGAACCCACAAACCGTGAGATCGTGACCTGAGCTGAAGCTGGACGGTTAACTGACTGAGCCACCCAGGCGCCCCGAAAGTATAAATTTGAAGCAATACTAAATAACTCAGAATGAAGACTCACCGTCGCCAGATCTAAAGGTGTCTGGCCTTCCTGGTTCTTCATAGTTGGATCTGCACCATGTGCTAGGAGTAGGGCACATAACTGTGTCCTTCCTTTCTGGGCTGCTTCATGAAGAGGAGTAAACGCCCACTTGTCTGTTGCATTTACACACGTGTTGTATTTTATCAGCAATGCCGCTATGTCCACATGCTGAGGAAAAACAAAGGATGTGAAGAGTGAAGAATGAGATTGGTGAAGCTCCATCAGGTACGCTTGTTTTATTTAACATTTCATTCCCTCTGTATCTCTATTCTCATCCTTCATAGAAGTTTCTTCTATTAAAAAAGGCCTACGTAGCCCACTCCTGTATTTTGGACTCCCATCTTTTCTCGCCCACAGAAGCTCAATTCCGCAATCACTCCTTTACCTGGTGACTCTTCCCAGGGGCTTTTAACATTATTTATTCAGCCTTTCAACACGGTCAGGTCTATCTTAAAAACGAACACACGAAATGCAACTATTACCTGACTCCACGCCTCCTACTAAAGGTCTAGTCTGTCTGTCAAACCTTTCAAACAAGTGTTCTTACTTGCTCCTTTTATGTTCCTATTTCCCTTCTAGCCACTGCAATCTGATCTATTTATTGAAATACGCGTCTCAACGATTCTCCGTGTTCTCTCTTCGGCCTTTGGGAAAGGTAATGTAACATAACAAAATGACTTTTTACAAAACTTAGTCTGTCATGTCCAAAATGACTCGAGGGTGGGGGAAATATCAGCAGCAGATGCGTTAACTGACAAATGGCGTGAGGTGCTCAGATGCCGAACTGTGACAGAGGAAGAATAGAAAAGAAGAGCTACATTTGAGAAATTGTGAAGGAAAAACTACTGGGTTTTAAAAAGACATTAACTACAAAGAAAGAAAGTGAGAGACAAGTCAAAGATCACTACCTCTCTTTTTGCAAAATTTGTCTAGAAGATTTAAAAAACAGAATTGGAACTGTTAACAGAAACTGAGCAGTTTAAGTGGGAATGAAACTGTAAGAAAGTTAAAGTTCACTTGGGGTAAGTAGTTTTTGAGGTAAAATATCAAAGTAATGATGTCCCGTAAATGGCTGGACACAAATGGCTGGAGCACAGATAAGGGTCTGTTTATTCACTCACTTAACGCTCTCCCACCACCTCCCCCAACAAGCACACATTGGTGAACACCTACTATGCGCCTGGCCCTGGGGGTAGGGGCCCCGGGGAGGTCTGCAAAACAAAATGTCTAGCTGATAGCTGCAGCCAGGTGATAAATGAACTCACTAAGAAAAGGAATTCAGAAAGATGATTTCAAGGGGGATAAAGCCTTGAGAGAACAACATTTGGGGAAAGGAGAGTGGGCGAAGGGTCCCCAGAGGAGACAAAAGAGGCACTGAGAACGAAAGAACTATAAAGAGGCAGGACTGCGCAAGGCAACGTAGGAGAAAGTTTCAAGGAGAGCAGTTTCTCTCAAATAATTAAGTTCTACATAGCATAAAGTTTGTTTCTTCCCCAAAAGTCCTCATAAAATAAGCTTCAGATAAGCAATTATGCAACAGTAATATTGATTCAATGATTGGGCTTTGAGAATAATAAAAATAACCTTATTCTTATAAACATATTTAGGGATGCTTAGTTTGGTTACCTACCACTAATGAATGCATTTTTGAAATTCATTTCAACTCCAATATTCTATAATTCTGTGCAATTGGCACATTTGTGTTCTTTATGGATACATTTCCTGGCATAACTTGATCACTTTTAATAATTAACTCAGAAGCACATTATCTGTTGAGACTAAAATTCTGACTCATGCTGCAGTATATTCAATTATCAGAAACTTTCGTAAGAATGAGAAGAGATGGGGAAGGTAGAAACAGAAATATCCCAAGATGAGATTTAGGCTACCCTTCTTCATATTTTCTATATGACAGCCTTTTGCTCTCCTGAAGACACTCACCTCAAAAAGAACAGACACTTTTTCTGAGGTAATATTAAAGCTTTTTAAAGATAATACAAGTACTTATTATTTCAGGAAAATAGTTTCAGAAAATAAAGAGAAGAAAATTTATTAGGAAAATACGAATGAAATAACATTTTTATTAAAAAAAAATTTTTTTTAATGTTTATTTTTGAGAGAGAGACAGCGTGAGCAGGGGAGGGGAAGACAAAGAGGGAGGCACAGAATCCGAAGCAGGCTCCAGGCTCCGAGCTGTCAGCATAGAGCCCGACACGGGGCTCGAACTCCTGAACCGTGAGATCATGACATGAGCTGAAGTCGGACACTTAACTGACTGAGCCACCCAGGTGCCCCAGACCAAGTAACTTCTAAGGACACTCTTGCATTTGCTCTGAGAGTACAAGAAACAAAATAGGAGTAAAGGAACATCATGACACTAGGGCGTCTGAGAACAAGCTATGTTTTGTGATCCTTTTGGGATTAGGAATGATACATCATCATTATAAAACTGATTCTAACACAAAAGATAAAAATAGGTACCAACTGTGGTATTATCCAAATTACTTAAAACAAAACAAAACAAAACAAAACAAAACAAAACAATGGGGCACCTGGGTGGCTCAGTCGGTTGAGCATCCGACTTCAGCTCAGGTCATGATCTCATGGTTCCTGAGTTCGAGCCCTGCATCGGGCTCTATGTTGACAGATCGGAGCCTGGAGCCTGCTTCAGATTCTGTGTCTCCCTCTCTCTCTGCCCCTCCCTGCTTGTGCTCTGTTTCTCTGTCTCTCTTTCTCTCAAAAATAATAAATATTTAAAAATTAAAAAAAAAAAGTTTAAAACAAAACAAAAATCCCCCAAAACGTATCTCCCTTATTCAAAGGACGTATGTTGAAAAGGGATAGCTTTTTGTTCAGTTAACCCAAATCATGGAATAACTTCAAGCTTCTCTCCAGTAAGGTTATATGGCATTCAAACAATGCTTCTGATGATTCATTTTATTCTACTCCCATGTGTACTGGCAGGGTGATATAATTCGGTAGACTAATTCGCACAGGCTTCCAAAATTAGATAGTCCCAGGAAAACTACGTGTGTGTGTAAAATGAATTGTATACAAGTATATGGTATTTATTATTCAACTTTCTTTATATTGAATATGTAGTTTATGCTTGGAGAAACCAATTGCATGCTTGTTAAATTTGCTGACAGACATGTGAAAGGGCAATAAACAGGAAGGAGTATATTACTACCAAAGTAGATGAAAAACACAATTCTTAAGTCTTCTAAATAGCTACACCACTGGGACAAAAATAGTAACTGAAATTTAAGGCTGACAAATGCAATAAATAAGCTGCAGCTTAGTTCTATACCATTTATAAGAACAATGTACTGAACTGGAAGGTCTAGAAAAGGAACTGAACTCTGCTGGAATGTTTCCAGAAGAAAGAGCCAATTAAACATAGCTTCAGAATCCAGCTGAAATGCAGAACGCTTTAAATGACAGATACTATGTAAATACTGTGAGGGCCTTAATTTAATTTTAGAAAGCTGGAAAGTAGGGAGAAGAGAAACATAGTTGGGCTCCAGTTAGAACCATTTAATTGTATGAATGTCATGAAATCCACCCAATATTATACACTTTGGACAAAGCACTGAAAAATGAAAAAGTCAGCAAGTTGATTTATGAGATAATAGAAAATCACATGCTTCACGGTAAATAAATATTGAGGTCTTACATTTGTTAATAGAAAAATGAACTGTCTCGTGTAAATGTATATTAAAAATATAAGGTATTATAATACAAAACACTGAACAAGATAATGTATATTACCACTAATATAAACTCTCATGAAATCTACACCTTTTATTTAAACTTCTTAAACTATGTGTTTCTCTGTTTAGAAAAACCGAGCTGGCAAAGTTCTTTCTGTATAAAATGGTTAAAGATGTACAGACAGCAGTCTGAGCTCTCTAGAGGAAAAAAGGTAAAATACAAGTCAAAGAATAATTACCAATAAATAACAGCTTAAGTAGCTTTATGTAATTTCACAGACACCTCACATGATTATTTTATCCCCAGGCTACCAGTCATTATCTCCTACTGAAGCCAGTTAGTGTGCGTCTATTTCATGCGGATACTGAGCTGGTCAAGCACACACATTACTCCTAGGGCTGTGCAACGTAAAAGTGACATACAGCCCGTATTCTAACCAGTAGGATGGCTGTGGGGAGTGACTTATCTTATAATAATAGTTATTATCCCAGATTTTATAGTGCCTTAGGCTAGAGAATGCACTTTCCACATTCAGGGTCTCATCTAATTATCACAACAACCCTGTAAAGAAGATTTCAGCATCTGAGTTCTACTAACGGGAAAACTGAAGATCAGAAAGATTAAGGCACTTCCTGAAGATGATTGGGTTACTGAGTCAAAGCCTAAAGACTAGATCCCAGATGTTTAGATCCTGAGTTCAGGTCCTTCCATTACACACAGCTGCCTGCAAGGTCTTGCTGGACTAAAACTCAAGAGTCATTTCTTGAAGAGCTGAAAATGGCAAAGTGTATAGTATCAGGGAGAAGCCATGTCAGCAGGGATTACTGGGTAACACTATACCCCAAACTACTCTGCGAATAGCTTTATTTTTAACTTAGAAGTTTCTATTTCATAGGAAGCACCGCAAAAATCTCCACAAAACTGTTATTTCAGGTTAGGGCAGGGCACACAGCCAGGACAGCTCAGGCATCACTGGGATGAATACAATATAACTAGTGTTTTGCCACTTTAATGTGGACCAGAGCCCTACGATTTCATTAAAATATCCAGCCAAGGCTCATTGTAACATGAATAAAAGGGAACTTTTGAAAGATAACAGATTTGTATACCCATAGATAATAAAAATATAATTCTATCTACCTTTTAGTTAAAAGACAGGGTAGCTTTGAAAATTTTTAGATTGTGTTTAACATTGGTCCTCGTTTTAAATGTACTAATTGAGATTGAGATAAATACTGATTTGATATGGTTATTAACAATAGATAATACGGTATACCAATTGCATTAGATAAAATAATTTTGTAGAGCAGAGATTCTCAGTGGCGGGGATAATCTGACCTACTGCCAACTGGAATCACTGTGTATCATAAGGGATGCTACTGGGACATTTGTATATGCCAAAACCCTGGCAAAAAAGAAAGGTCAAGAAACCACAGGGCTAAAGTTTTTAGTGAATAACAACACATGGTCATGAACTCACAGATATTTGATTTTTGAATTCGTAAGTTGAATACCAGAAGGACTTTTAATGACTCAAAAACTCCACCTCCACAAGGAGGTAAAAATACCTACCATAAACACATTATCTAGCCTGTTAACATTCTTCAGTAGGATGGGACAAACCAGGTTGACCAAAACCTCTACCCACATGCTCTTTACACAGCCTGGAGAATTTTCTGTTCATTTTTACTTTGAAAAATTACCTTCATTTACACAGAGCTTAGCAGCAGGGATGTGGTAACACACAGGATAACACGAGATGAGAGAATGAAACACAAAAATGTCCACTATTTGTCTCCCACGGAGTTAGAAGGAGAGAGCAGATGGATGACGGTGAAGTAAGTTCATGAAATGGCACAGGGGGCCTCTGGTCTGGGCCCTGATTGCATTACACCTCCCCTCGGCTGATGGAAGATGCTTCGAGGGAACGTGAAAGAAGACAAGACTGACCTGTACACTGCACTACTCGTTAACCACAAGACAGATCACGAGACATTTTGATTCTCTCCTCACGCTAGTCACCACATGATACACGTGTAAGTAACATCTCAACACCTTTCTGATCAGAGAAAAGGTAAAATACTTGACTTTTCAAGGAAGTTTTACGTTCTCTGCTCTCTGTGACAGCTGTGAAGACTGTGACAGTGGAAGACTGAAGGGACAGAGCTTAGCCACAGCCACAATGTGTAAAATACACTGAAAAGCACACAGACCCACAGAGTCTACATACAACTGACCGTGTAAGTTTTACCAGGTTGGGGCAATTACTCCTTCTACTGCCACACCCATTCTTACTCCAAAGACTCCGCTTTAAGTTCTACTGGACCCATCAGTTTGATAAACTCTTAACTGAAGCTTTATCAAACAGATTAGTGGAATGCAGTATGGAGAGAAGGATCACGCTAAGAAGTGAACGTTAATCTCCAAACGGAATGTATTTGTAGTTCTAACACAGAGGTAAAGAAATTCTACATAACTGTGTAAGCAGATGGTAGTGGTAAATATTTAGCGTGTCTGGTCTTCAGGAGAAACGTATGCTGTGCAGTGAAACTGGGCATCTTATATGAAGGAAGGTTAAAATTCTAATAAATGTCATTAAAGATAATCATCTTTGCACAGATTACTGCAGTTCCAAGAGGATTTCAGTACTAATAATACATGCAGTAAATATGGTAACTTTTGATGAATTTATGTGACATTTGGAAGGATAATTTTCTTTCCTGTTTGTCCAACTCAAAACTAGACTGTTTGCTTTTCTTAAGAGTATTCCCACTCAGACTGTCATCTCTCTGAAATACAGATTTTTGCAGAGGGGATATGAGAAGATGAGGACATTCCTTATGGAGGGCAAGGGGGAAAGACAGTAAGAGAATATGGAAATCACAATGATTAGGTTTTACTTAATAGCTTGTTAGGCTTTTGCAAATCCGGAAACTGTCCTCATCAATAGTGATTGGGCATCTGTGGGTTTTTATAATCAAATAGGGATTTAGTGAATGAACAGATAAGCACATGAACATTCATCCTGCAGGATTATTCCTGTGTGATTCAGGTCTGAGTGGGCCTGGGTGACTTCCAGGCAGTCAGTTTCAACAAACATCATCAACACACTGCAAGACACTCCCCTTCCTCGTCCTCTTTCAGCTGATGATTACAGTTCCAGTGCTTGGAGAATGGCTCTGGACTCTCACTGTGGGGCTTTAGCTAGTCAATCAAATTCTACGAAACCGTATGTACCAAGAGCTGAACCATTTACCTGAATATTTTTAAGATGCGGACGATAAACAAAAGCAAGCATGATTTCTATGCCTGCAAATAAAAAGCCTCCTGGGTCTTACGGTTTCTAAAAGCTCTATCATCTGTAACAATAAATATTAAATGAGCTGCCATTACACACCTGTTACCGCGCTAGACAATGTGAGGAGAACAGGGAGCTGTAAAGAGCATGGCCCTTGACCAAAAAGGTAGTTAAGCTTAACTGGGAAGGCTAGAAACGCGCTGAACAGGAAGACTAAGGTTGTCCTAAATTATGTTGTTGGTTAGATATCTACTTACTTCATGCACAGTATGCATTTGATAGAATAGTAAATGTCAGTGAAGTTTTCCAGACTTGAAATGTAGCATGCTCACCCCATAGGATGCTGCGTTATGAAGAGGAATTAAACCACCTTTGTCTTGGGCATTAACATCTGCTCCGTGCTCCAGAAGATATTCGGCTACCTCCAGGTTATTGTAGCCTGCTATTAGAGTGGAAGAGGCGAACATGTCAGATTAAAGAACTATATATTTCTATCTATGTATACAAATCACAAGGGCTGGAAAACGTGACGATTTTAATACTTTTTGCTCATCTGAGCAGCTGATACTACTCTCACATGACTAAGAGCCTTTATGATAAGGCGTCATACAAAATGAAGCCAACCAAAAGCATTTCACTATTTCTGTCCAGCGTCTCCCTCATCTTTCTGGTGAGCTGTATCAGGTATCCGAGCAAGCACCGTGAGCCTCAGGGGGGCTGGGTGCGCTCACCCGCCAGGTGCAGAGGGGTGGAGTTTCTGCCCTGGGTGTCCCTGCAGTTGATATTCTCTGGGGTGCAGAGCTTCTGCACTCTCGCCAGGCAGCCTTTCTTGGCAGCATCCAGTAAGGCGGCGTCTCCCCTCAGCAGGTCCTGGATGTCCGTGTCTCCCTCTTTTACCAAATCTAATGGTGTGTTTCCATCTCTGTTCTTTTTGGTTGGGTCTGCTCCATGCTAAAACAACAACGAGACAAAACCAAATGGGGTTTGTATTTTCTATAGTACCTTTCTTAAGGTCTTTTTAATTTTTAACTTCACCTTCATTCACCCAAAGAAAGGTATCTATATCCTGTATGCATTTTGAAAACCAGAGGCAACACCTGCCTTTTCTTTGTAAATTCCCTGCTCAGCAATATGGTGGATCAGCTTTGTAACTACTTCTCAGTGGAAAGTCTAAGTCTTAGGATCAGTGGTGACAGTGAAGTGGGGAAGGGGCTGGGCACCTTTTCTGTGTCATGTCATATACTTTCCTAGACACCACGCTGTCTCCGGAAACCCCTTTTCCTTTTAAGAGCAGCCTGGATATTACTTTTTGACCAGACTTTAATGACATAAAGATATTTAGTGTGTATAATGGGAAGGAAGTAAGAAGAGGAAGATACACCAGTGGAAAAAGTACTTGATTCTAAATGCAATCAATACCAAAGTCTGCTAATTTTTTACTGTTTTCATTTTAAGTCTTAACACCTCATGTGAAATTAGGTGTAGATGTATTAACAATGGATTTGATTTTAAAAGTTGAATCATCTACACCTATAACATGAAACGAATAAAAGTCAAGGACCTTTATTATGGGCCTGACAGACTGCTACCGGCCCACTGGAGAAATTCAGAATAAACCAAACTAGACAGTGAATTCACAGTGACCTGGAAGTTCTTTGTTTGTTTGTTTTTCCTGGAAGTTATTTCTTACCACCTAGTGAAGGTAAAAATGAGTATCAAATACATTATTATCCTTAAGACTCATAAAAACATATTTAATGGCATAAAGGTGGTGGGGACAAGAATTCTATTTATGTTTAACCAGCATAAGCTTTAAAAAAAAAAAAGAAAACTACACAAATATATGTCTGATCATTTCTCACATCTTTTAATCCACAAAATTATGTTAGTTTCATATAACTATTAGTTCCTACTATCTCGTTGCTTTCCCCCAAATTTATATGAATAACTTTGTTTAAAGATTACTTTGTATTTTAATAAAAATCTAATATCAAAGTTCTTATAAGACATGTATGTTTAATGTTTGATAATGAGCAATGAGTTTCGTTAATAATAATACAGCTACTAAGAAAAAAAAATCAAAGTTGATTGAAAAACTGTTTCTCCTTCTACCATGTTTTCTGATATTAATACCACAAGTATAAGCAATGCAAACAAATGCAACTCTTTCCAAGACCTACCTTGATGAGTTGTGATGAAATGAACTCATCAGATCAGCTCAGAAAGATACTTCAGACACTATTCAAAGCTATGCAAGTATCATGTTATCACACTCAAACACGCCCCTAAAATAGAAAATGTAAGCAATCTCTACAGCACTTATTGTACTTAATAATTCACTGTGATGTAATTTTCCATACTAACCGAAAAGCCAATGCAATTACTTTATATTTTATAATTTTAAAAACTACATACTTTTAAAAGGAGCTTGCAGATTTCATATTTTCCTTTAGCTGCTGCTTCATGCAGAGGGGTAAACTTCCATAAGTCCGCCACATTGACAGAAGCCCCATGCCTTACTAAAAGTTCCGCTACCTCATAGTGTCCATATGAACAGGCATTATGAAGGGGCACCAAGCCACTAAACAAAAGAAAATTATTTTTAAGACATGTAACAGATCTTTGTGTTAAGATGATACTTATAATAAAAATGATGTTAATTCTTCTTTGGCAGTGACTATGATGAGCACTCACTTAAAAAGAAAGAATTCTCCCTGGGTCTTGAAGATAAAGTCACCCATTTCCAAGTAAGGATTAATAATTTCAAAAACACCCCTTTCAACACAAGGATTTCCCCTAGCCTCTTGGTGATGGGACAGAAATTTCACAGCAATCCTATGCTTAGAACACATACAGACAGACCCAGAGAAAAGGTTCCATCACAATATTTTTAATTAAGAAAAATTTTTTTAAGTTTATTTATTCATTTTGAGAGAGAGAGTGCAAGCAGGGGAGGGGCGGGGAGACAGAATTCCAATCAGGCTCCACCTTGCCAGCAGAGAGCCTGATATGGGGCTCAAACCCACAAACTGCGAGATTCATGACCTGAGTGGAAATCAAGAGTTGGATGTTTAACTGACTGAGCCACCCAGGCGCCCCTCCATCACAATATTTTTAATTCAGGTTTCATCCTGGTGATAGGGAGAGCAACACTACAAAGTGATTTCAGGAATAATTAACCAATAATCTGGTTTCATCCACTCAGATTTTCTTCCATTTGGGTTTTCCTAATGAAAATGGTATGCCTACTTATAAAATAGACAAAAAAATTTAACTAATTTACTCAGTCAAGTTCTACCTTCTGTCTTTCGTTTTTATTTCTGAATTCCTAATAATTCAGCAGTGGCTTCAATGCACAGATTTAATATTTAGATGTTAAGCAATGAAAAGTCAAAATCCAAGTGATCCAGGAACTGTAGTATTTGGTGAGGAAAATAATGACACCAACCATAAACTCTAGTTGCATGAGAAATCTAGCCACCTCAGCTCATGAACACACTATTCTGAGACAACTCCAAGCTCTGGTTAGAAGGCAGCTGGCATTCTAAAAGGATAGAAAGCTGTTCCTATAAACAGGGTGCAATGAAAGGATAAGCTTAAGTTGCACTTAAAATATAACAAAAACAAGGTACCAAATGTTTTTTCTTATTTAGAGATCAGTACTTTTGTTTTTAATATTTTGAGATAAAAAATATTAAGTGCTGGGGCACCTGGGTGGCTCGGTCGGTTAAGCGTCTGACTTTGGCTCAGGTCATGATCTCTCGGTGAGTTCGAGCCCCGCGTCGGGCTCTGGCTGACAGCTCAGAGCCTGGGGCCTGCTTCGGATTCTGTGTCTCCCCCTCTCTACCCTCCCCCTCCCCCACTCATACTCTGTCACTCTCAAAAATAAAAAATAAAATAAATAAACATTAAAAATACTAAGTGCTAACTACAATGGGCAGTAGAAATAAATGTTGGTTGCTCTCCAGTGGACTACAAAACTTCAAGTCTGATGTATCCCTTTTAAAAGATAAATGCATAATGGTTAATTAAAGTCTGAATTGTGTGGTTTAATTCTACAGTACTCTGATATGTAATTGCACAGAAAAGTGCTTGCTTATTTCTATTTTGAGATGATATGAAATTAACTCAGAATATGGAAGCTCATTTCAGTTAAAACTTCCTTCTTGCATCACTAAATAGCTGCCATGGCTGCTTTAAACTCTGACTAGATAAATTAAAATAATTTAGTAAACTAACATAAAAATACAGAATATCTGAGTTGGTAAAAATAAAATTATGTGTCTATTAATAGCAATGACGTTGGGATGGATGGCTTCTTTTGGAAAGAGATTATACATTTTTAATAGCAAAAAAAAAGGACACAATAAATTGTAAACTATATAAACATATTCATACAATGCAGTAAAATACTATGATAGGCATTAAAAAGATGAGATGAACAATTAAGTACTGATATGGAAAGCCATTCAAGACCTATTTCTGGGTGAAAGAGCAAATTACAAAGCAGGCTGCATGGAATGGCATCCGCATTTATGTTAAAAAAGAGCCCGACCCCCCACAGCAGCATTCCCGCTGCTTTTAAAAAGTCTGGAGGATTACAAAAAAATTTTTATCTAGAAGGTGGGGTGACAGGAATTTTCGTTTTCTATACTGTATGTTTCTATTAATGCTTTAGGTTTTAAAAAAACATGCATGACTTTTTTAACAGGGAAAAGAATCTGAGACTTCAACCACATTTTAACAATTTTTAAGTCCCAAACAGCTCAATTCTAGCACCTACCCTTTGTCTTTGGCGTGGACATCGGCCCCGTGGTGTAGGAGGTACTCCACAACAGACACACGATTGTAGCCTGCTGCAAAGTGTAGAGGTGTAGAATGCCGACCCTCCAAATCTCTGCAATTCACATTTTGAGGGCTGCAAAGTTGCTTTAGTGACACACACACACAAAGGACATTAATATTTATTCATAGGTTTTGCTCCAAAATACCGCAGGCATCTTAGATAAACTGTAATTTTCTAATGAATATTTATTTCCAAAGATTAGATCACGCAAGTGATGTTTAAAAATCAACACTATGCCTGGCTTCACAGTGTCTACAAATGTTCTTACTGTTTACAGAGCAATTTAATCTTTTTTTCATCATTTCCTGGCCAAAATCCTAATTGAAAAGAAAAACCTGGCATAAAGCAAGGCTTTCCAAGGCAAATGATGCCTTCATTTTTCATCCTCACAGGGCGTTTCTCCCTGAGACTGCCACAGCGCGTCTATGGTCCTGCACGCGGTCGGCCACTCCTTCCTCAAGCAAGACCGACCCTGCTTGACTGCAGAACCACCCAGAGATCCTGGCTCTGCGGACATGGCAAGCAGAAAGCCTCCAGAAAAAACAAATTCTGCCTGGGCCACCCACTCGGCCCCCTGACCCACTACAGCAAAGCCGGGCAGTCACCAGGGCTTGAGCTGATCTTTGGGAGATGTCCGTCTGACTCATAGAGTCAGACTGATTTCAGTCATGCTCTAGTGTTTCGCCTTCCCTTTCGTCTCCTTCCGAATGCTACTGTCTCAGCACAAGCTCCATTCTGTCTGCTTACCCGGCAGTGGGAAGCAAAGAAAGGCTGGTGGGCTGTGCCGCTGTGCCACTGGCGGTGGCGATGAATTATAATAACAGTATGTGAATAATAATCTACAGTTTATTTAGAATCTCGTGTTCTTTCAGTGAGAGAATTACTGTCCGTGAAGGGGCTCATCATCTCCATCTCACAGATAAATACACCAAGGTTCAGAGAGGCTAAGTAGCTTGTCCTTTTTCACAGAGCTGGCAAGGCAAAGGTACAATGAAGACTCAGACCCGGTTTTCCTGATTTGTGATCTCTTGATCTTTCTGCTCGATCCCTGCTTACTCTCTTAATTGCCCTCATTCAGGGAAGTGATGTGAAGAAAGGTAATAGAAGAACAGTCAAAAAAGCCGAGACAACAGTGACATTTTCTAGGCTACAAGGTATGACGGCAGGACTTTCCAGGCATTTGACAATCTTGCTGCCACTCCTGCCACTGTAATGAGCTACGATAATATAAAAACTAGGACCTTGGAAGGCATATGTTTCTACGGATTTACTGACGAGGCGCCTTCAACGTTGGTAGAGTAGAAACAGGGCTTTTCAGGTGGTACAATGCTTACATGACAGAAGGAAGTCTGGGCCATAAGGGAGAGCCTACGATCTCATCAGCTCTATGTGGAAAAGCCCCAGACTCTAAACTCCGAAGAGCCACGGTCATCTGGCCAGGTCATACATCTTATCCTTTCACGACAAGTGAATCTGTGGCTACATTAATACATATACTATAGAATCAAAAAACAGAATAAACACATAAAGTAAAAAGAAAGGATACAAACATTGGTAGCAAACACCTTCTACTGGTGTCCTACGTGATGAAAGCTGCTTCATGCTGCTGCTGGTGGCTCTTTAGGCTGTTATACTCTAAATTCACTTTTTTTCCATGCAGAGAATATTGGCAAAACAGGGATGAGGTAGGGAATAAAACACAACTCATTTAGCCAGGTCCCCAAAATAAAAGCTCATTTTGCTTATTAAATATTTGATATCTAATATTTGGAAGTTCTTCATTCTCTGTTCCATTTCACTTTCTTTTGAGTGCCAAAGAATTTCACATCTTTCTCACCTGGTCTCCATAGTTTCAGTCAAGCTGTGTGCTTTACTCAGCAGACAGCCTTGCCTCTAATTCCCAATTTTAAAAAATACTTTCTGAAGCCTATAGGGAAAGCAACCTACCACACTTAATTCTCAGTCTGTCCTTTGCTTTTTTTCTTCCACTTCCATTCCATTCATAAAAAATTATTTGGCCTTTACTGTGAATGGATTGTTTCAGAAACCTGAAAGCTGTGATATATTTGCCTATCGATACATACAGAACATGTGGAATTAAAAACTACATATTCGGGAAATACTAAACGATTAATTTAATGATAATGGGCACATGTAGTAAGTCTGGAGCCCAGATTATCAATGCTGTGATGCAGAAAAGGAGTCCTGATCACTTTTCTATTTAAGGATTTTTTTTTTTTAAGTTTATTATTTTGAGAGACAGAAAGAAAGAGAGTGCAAGAGGCAGTGTGTGTGCACACACGAGCAGGGGAGGGGTAGAAAGGGAGGGAAAGAATCCCAAGCAGGCTCAGGCTCTGTGCTGTCAGCACAGAGACCGACACAGGGCTCGATCCCAGGAACCATGAGATCATGACCCGAGCCGAAACCCAGAGTCAGACGTTTAACTGACTGAGTAACCCAGGTGCCCCTAAAGATTTTCTGTTATTAGGATACATTTCAAATGACAAGAAGTATGTAATTTTAATTATGAAAATAAAAAGTATATAATTTTAGATCTAAGAGAACTTTAAGATTTCTCCCCAGTGGCTATTACAACTGAAATTTACTATTTTTTCTTTAAATAACTTAGATGTTCTTGTAAGATGGAAGAGATGTTAGAAATGGCCACATACTGAAACAAAAATAAAATTTCTGCATATTTATTGTCATTTTCAACCAGAAAGAATGCTAAAGGTAGTTTGCTAAAAATCACAAAAATAGAGTTTGCTTAATAAGTGACAAACTTTAGTTTGTAAAAAATAATGTTACAACTATCAGTCCCAATTTCACATTAGCCTTTCTTTAAAAGAAAGAAAGAAAGAAAGAAAGAAAGAAAGAAAGAAAGAAAGACAAATGAAACCACAAGACCAACCCCCAAACAAGAACAAAATGCCACCTCTTTCTATCACCCCTGCATGAGTGGTTACAGATAGGAAGTGTATTTATTCATTTAACGTTTATTCATGTTTGAAAGACAGAGAGAGAAAGAGCACAAGCAGGGGTGGGGCGGAGAGAGAGGGGGACACAGAATCCAAAGCAGGCTCCAGGCCCTGAGCTGTCAGCACAGAGCCTAACGCGGGGCTTGAACTCACGAATCGTGAGATCATGACCTGAGCCGATGTCGGATGCTCAACCGACTGAGCCATTCAGGCGCCCCGGAAGTGTGTGTTTTTAAAAAACATATTCAAGATCAGACTATTATTTCATATTTGAAAAAAATTAAATCTATAACCATGTTTCTATACCACAAACAACGGCTGTTAAAATTTTCCTGGCAAGCAGAGTTACATAGAAAAGAAAATCCATCCTCTGTACATAAGTAATTCCAAATGGTTGCAGGATCATAAGAATGCTTTTCTAGAGCAATTGTTGAGAATCTCTTGGAAAAGTTGAAGAAACATTGTTTTGAAATTTATTGTACTATTATCTGGGCTTGAACTAGCTTAGAAATTTATGAGTGTGGCCAAAAGTAACAGTTTCATTAATATAAGTGAAAATAAAAGAGCTTTCATATAATCAGAAGAAAAGTGACTAAAACTGGTTTAATGGATATAAAGCACGTACTAGGAAATCTTCCTGGTTTATGGATCGACTTTGTTTTTCCCTTTCATTGTTTGGATTTGAATGGTTTCACTTATAAGCTTAAAATGAATTGGTTAGCAAAGTTCAATAGTGCCACCCAAGATGTTAAAAGCACTGATTTACCTTCACAGTTTCCAAGTCTCCAGCTTTAGATGCCTCTAAGAGTCGATAGTCAACATCAGAAGTGCGTATAGGTGTACTTTCTGAATAAAAGAGAGGAGAGATTAGTGTTAGGTTTTAAGGAATCACAGAGTTAAGAAGGAAAATTACTTGGTGAATGGAAAGAGGGATTAAGGGGTCAGAAATTCCTGAGATATAATCTATGGATTTTCTAAACCGTTTTCAGATGAGAAAAAAGTGGCTTCTTATTTCAATTTACATCCATCTCATCCTAAACCACATTAAAAAAAAAGTATTTATTCTGAGAGAAAGTGAGAGAGAGAGTGGGGGACGGCGGCTAGGCACAGACAGAGTGAGAGAGAGAGTGGGGGATGGGAGGGTAGGCACAGAGAGAGTGAGAGAGAGAGTGGGGGAGGGGGGATGGGCACAGAGAGAGAGAGAGAGAGAGAGAGAGAGACAAAGAGAAAGAGAATCCCAAGCAGGCTCTATGTTGTCAGCATAGAGTGCAATGTGGGGCTTGAACTTACAAACTGTGATATCATGACGTGAGCCAAGATCAAGAGTTGGATGCTTAAGTGACTGAGCCACCCAGGCACCCCCATCCTAAGCTACATTTAAATAAATTCGAAGACACATAAATCCTTCTCTGTCCCTACTATTCTAGCTTTCAAATCTTCTGGCCAAAGCTTGGCAAAAGGGAATAAAGAAACATAGAACACAGTATCAAGAACATCTTTATGATACTTTGGTCTTACAAAGTGCTTTCGCAAAGCTTTGCCATTGATTTTGTTGTGCAAACCTAGGGAAGCCACTCAACTTTCAGTATTCAATGTTTAGCCTTTTTCTTTTTGGCCTCAACTTCCTCAATTTGAAACAGAAATACTACTCCCAAAATTAGTGATCTCAGAAAATATAATCAGTGTACTAAAATTCACATTAATTCACATTTGTTGAATGGCTTCAGGGAAATGCAATAAAAAATGTCTGTACAATTGGGAGGTGTGACAGAAATGCCAAATGGAATATAATTAGATTAGGCCATTAGGTCCAGATGTATGAAGTTAACAGATGAAGTGTTTTGATTAATATAAACCAAAAATTCATTACACGTTGGCCCAAATAAAAAAATTTTTAAACAAAACAATGTACGAATATGTCACTCAAAACATGTTTGTGGACATTACGTTGGCCTTTCTACTGCACACGTGTACACACTCATGTAACACAAAAGGAGTGAGTGAAGTCCATGAGACCTGGATTTTAACAGTGATGACGGACAAATCACTTAATAGCTTAGTTTTGCACCTATAAAGTGAGTGTTGGGTTCCCTTAAATCCTCTTTCAGATTTAAAATTACATTATCTTTTGATCAAAGATCCTTCCTTGAGTCCTCTGTCTACAGGGGAAGATCAAGTGATGCTACGAAAAGGTTTTAGATTTTAGAAGAAACAACTTCAGCTCTTTCTAAAGTGCTTCATTCAGGAAGAGTGGCTTTTACAGCATAAGTTTTGAGAACTCTTCCATAAAAGATAAATTGTGTTTATTTAGTCATATTACTTAGCAGATAAAATGCTAAGATTAAAGGGAGGAGAGGAAAATATTTCATTTAATGAAGTACATTTTTGAAACATCAATAAGTATTTTTCTTTAGACAAGAGCTTATTATTCATTAATTTGTGGAACTGTCGAGGAAAGAAATCAAGTCTTGCTCGTCTTCAAGGTCCTTTTCACAGAGAACATTCAGAAAGCATTTGCTGAACTGACTTCCACCATGCTATTTTATACTGGGGTCAGTGTGTCTGGCCCACCATCACTCTTTCTTTGGCTGCCTTTATCCTGTTCTTTGTTGTCTCATTTGCCTCCTTTCTCGGTGTGCACGACTTCGCTGCATGAATGGGTGAGGGAGTCGGTGTGGATATTATGTCTCTGTGACAGTAATTCTTGCAGCTGGCAGAGCTCACGGAAACATCCTTTGGATGTATATAGGTAATATTTCACAAAGTGAAATGACAGTTGTTTATGTATATAGAGTTAGAACTTTGGATATTTTCAGACTCTAGCATTTGAGGGATACTGCTCGTATGGATAAGTGCTTTCATTCAATGAATTATTTGAAATTGGCACATTGGTCTTGATACAGACTACTTGCAAAGGGTTATAATTTTACAATCAAGCAAAAATTTTTATGCAAATATAAAAATCCCTCTGAGAACTATGGAGAAATTCTTACTCCTTGTCAAAGAGTAGAAAGTAGTTATTTAAAGATATTGATTAATTACTATAGAAATTATAGACCTTTGCATCCATTATAAATCCTGAACAGGCTTAGAACAGATTCATTTCTGGGAACAAAGTAGTAGCTGAAAGGATATGTATACACCCAGGAGCTTTGTACAAAGAGAAACAGAATTAAAAGAAGGATATAAAAATGAAGTTAAAAGGGAACATAGGTAAAATAAGAGTAGCTGATATGCAAAGTACTGTATCAGTAAATTCCTTTATGAGCACATTGGCTTTTTCAGAGTATGAAATTAAAGATTTCACTTAGAGTCAAAGGCTAAAGATAGGCTTCTAATTTTTTCTCCAATTCTATTCTGGCTCACCAGAATTTTAAAAAGAAAATAAAAGAGAAGAAAAGAAAAAAAAAAAAAAGAAAAGAGAAGAAACCCAAACTGAAAGTTCCAAAGGTCAGAAGGCAGTTTGCTATTAAAAAACAAACAAAACAGAACAAAAACAAGTCTCCTGTAGACTGGCTGTCACTGGACTGGCCAGAAATAAGTCTTACTGACTTATTTCAATGTGCAAATGTAAGTGGGGATTTCAGTATTTAATTTAGCTCTTATAAATCTCCAAATCCTTACCTCTATAAATGATTAGGTAAAAGTAATGGAATAATCATACTGGAATATACAGTCAGAATAATTCATTCTAGGGCACCCGGGTGGCTCTGGTTAAGTGAGTGACGTCGGCTCAGGTCATGATCTCGTGGTCCGTGAGTTCGAGTCCCACGTCAGGCTCTGTGCTGACAGCTCAGAGCCTGGAGCCTGCTTCGGATTCAGTGTCTCTCTCACTCTCTGCCCCTCCCCTGCTCACACACTCTCTCTCTCAAAAATAAAGAAACATTAAAAAAAAGAATAATCCATGGCAAGGTCTACCCTAAACATACTGTTTAAAAGAATTTATCTGTGATGCTGGATATATTCTTTATCTATGGTAATATAGTAGCCACTAGTCATATGTGGCTAGGACAAATGATGAACAGATTTAAAATTTTTATTTAATTTTAGTTAATTTAAATTTAGCCACAAATAGCTAGCAGCTACTACACTGGACACAGCAGAATATAGAGAAAGCAGGTCTGGAGAAAAAAGTCAAATCTTCTGAAATCATGTTTTAAAATTCTGGTTCATTGGGGCGCCTGGGTGGCTCAATCAGTTAAGTGTCCGACTTTGGCTCAGGTCACGATCTCAGGGTTCGTGAGTTCGAGCCCCATGTGGGGTTCTGTGCTAACAGCTCAGAGCCTGGAGCCTGCTTTGGATTCTGTGTCTCCCTCTCTCTGCCCCTCCCCAACTCGTGCTCTGTCTCTCTCGGTCTCTTTCTCTCTCTCTCTCTCTTTTTCAAAAATAAACATTTAATAAATAAATAAATAAATAAATAAATAAATAAATAAAATTCTGGTTTATAAAAAGCTGCTGACATTAATTTTGACATAAATACTGCCAACAGTTTACAATTCAAACTTTATTTTATTTTTAAAGTATTTATTTATTTTTAAAGTATTTATTTTGAGAGAGAGTGAGCAAGCGCACAAGTGCAGGAGGAGCACAGACAGAGAAAGAGAAAGAGAATCCCAAGCAGGCCCCGCACTGTCAGTATGAAGCCTGATGTGGGGCTTCAACCTATGAACCATGAGATCATGACCTGAGCCGAGACCAAGAGTTGGTTGGACACAACCGACTGAGCCACCCAGGCACCCCTAATTCAAACTTTATTAATGTAAACTATTGACAATTACTGACTTGAGAGCTGGAAGTGCAGGTTTCTAAAAGTGGATCTTAAACCTGGTATCAACATTATTAGTTAAATGTATCTTCATAAAAATGTTACCCAGAACACAACTCCAATAACCTGGTATACATCCTATATGACTGATGCATTCTTTTAGGAGTCATTAGAGATATAAACTGGAATTGGATTAGTAAATTTAGGTATAAGCAAAAAGTCCAGCTAGTACATGGTCCACAGACTATAGATACTCAGTTGCTCATAGAAATATTAATTTAAAAAATTGTATCCTTGGGGCACCTGGGTGGCTTGGTTGAGCATCCAATTCTTGGTTTCAGCTCAGGTCATAATCCCAGGGTCATGAGCTCAAGCCCTGCTCAGCATGGAGCCTGCTTAAGATTCTCTCTCCCTCCCTCCCTCTCTCTGCCACTCTCTCCCACTCGTGTGCGTACTCTCACTCTCAAATAATTAAAAATTAAAAAAAATTGTCTCCTCTTCCAAAAAACAATTCCCATTTCAAAACCTTTCTAAGGGCAAGATTTTATCATATAATTCTACTACTGTATTATTTTTCCATATCAATAAAGAATATTAAGAATTAAACCAAAAAGTTCTGGCATATCCTATGCTAAGCATTTAATTACCTATTTAATGTTTTATCTTCCAAACAAACTTCTAAGAAGAATTATCAGAATAATTGAATAAAATATTTCATTTGTGATTCAGTATTTAATTTTATCTTTTACCAGAAGTCATATACTCTAATTGCATTGATTTAGAAGACATTTAAGAAACATTAATGGATCAAATCTGCCTAATTTATTCAATCCTTTCTTCTCCATTTTGTCAATTATCTCTAAATTATGCGTAGTATTATTAAGAATTTTTAACGTGATAGCTATCTGTTTGCCTGATTTATGGTTACAATTTAAAGAAACTAACTGAAAATTCAGCACTAAATGGTTCTTGGTAAAAAGCAGAAGAAAAACATTTAGAATGTTTGAACAAAAATCACACCTTTTGGAATTATATTAGAATTTACTGGGAAGGGAGAACTATTTCTTAGTCAAAGCATGATTACCTTCTTTAAGTAAATGTTCTATTGCTCTGTAGAAACAGGAAGTTAAATGAAGTCATGTTTTTCATAGTTTAAGCTTGAAATCCTATAACAGGAAATTTCATTCCTTTACGATCTTATTAGTTTTGATAGTAAAGGTGTCCTAGATAGGGCTTACTTCAACTCAAGATCAACCATCTAAGACTGAAGTTGAATGATACTACCTCCCAATGAATTAGCCCGAGGAAAGTAAATCCTAACTACTAGCTCTTACAGTGCGGCACACTCTTAGGGGGTTGGTTAGCTCTGATTCAGCTCTAACACATATGAGCTCCACAAGTCTGGAAAGTTCCCTATTTTAGTAGACAGCTGTGATGCTCAACTGTGTTGTACTTTTGGGGGGTCTTTCAGAAATCTGTGGGGTATATTTTTATCTTCTAGTGTAGTTTTGCCCAAGCTATTACTATTACAATAATCATAAATTATTTTATTGTAACTTACTGTCATTCCTTATATTATAGTTAGGGCATCTAATAGGAGTTTTTAGAAGGTAGCTGTGAAGGTAGGTCACATTATTTATACATTTCATTTCTGTATAAGAAAAGGGGATGTTATAGAATATTCATTACGAAAAGGGGGCACTGTGCCTGATGGAGTAAAGAACTACTGGGTTACAGGCAGGAGAAAGAAACTGGGACTCTGGATTACTAGTCTGTAGCCTTTCTTCTCCATTTAACTCTTCCAGTCGGTTATGTCATTCTAGAGCAGATATAACCCACAGACAAAATAAAAGGGATGGGAAAGAAGAGTCAATTACACCAAATTAATTCTGTCCACCATTTTTTAATAGCTAGACTGTGTTATTTCCTCTAATTTGGGGGCTTGGGAAACTAATCTACTTTCATATCTGTTTACCTTTGATTTCCCTCAACAAGTTAAAGAGTTAAAATATCTAATACTGTTCTAGGAAGGCACTAACATTCGGCAAGATTTTACAATTATATTTAAGCTAGAAAAAAAAACCAAGATAATCTCATAATGGCACAATGAAGGTAAGAATTACAAAAAAGCAGGTCAGGCTATCACATATGTAAGAACAGTCAATTAAAGATCATTACCATATGAGTGATTTCTAATTTTCTCTATTTGATAGATTTGAGAGCTACCATAATTCCATACTGTTTATATGAGCCTTAAGTCACCTCTGGTTGTCACACCCATGAGTCGGATTTTCAATTTAAAACTGAAAAAAACAGAGCATAGGTCTCCTTCTCATGACACCTACCTCACTCCACCAAAAAGCCTGAGAGGGAGGGTCTCAGGCTAAACTGGGAGCAAGGAGAGGTATGAGAGATACTCAGGCAAAGAAAGCCTTCCAAGGAGCTACTTAAAACAAGCGGTGCAAAGTTTGTCTGCTTAGATCGGTGGCCGTGAAACGGGAAGCGGGAAGCCGAGACCTCACCGTTCATCTGCTTTAACTCACCGCTCAGAATCTGCTGCACGGCTTCGTTCCCCATCTGCGCTGCCGTAAAGCCTTGTAAGGAGATGATGGAGGGATCGGAGCCGTAACTCAGCAGGAGGCGGCAGGTCTGCAGGTGGCCTGCTAGGGCAGCTCTATGCAAAGCAGTCTGACCAAGAGTGTCCAGTGCGTTCATCTGAAAGATCATTGGGTGGGCACACGGCATTGAGCATCTATTTGTTCCCTTTTACACCCTAGCAAATAAGTTTCTATGAGAAAAATAAATTGTCAAAGGTTCTTGAAAAATGCCACAGACTATTCACTATTAACCTCTGTTTTCTGCTTCTGAAAAAATATCCCTTTCTTCGTCTCACCACCTTCCAAATACAAATGACGACATACTCATCCTTTCCCTGAGTAACTGTCTTCCTGTCCATCTTCCACGCCCGGCCACTCCCCTCAACAACTAGGATGTGAGATCCCTGAGGGCGGGACCCTGACCTGCACTGCCTGCCACATCTCAGATGCACATTAAATACTTTTGGATGAATGGGTTTTACCAAACTTGCTCCTGTAATATAAAGACAGCAGGGTATGTAGGCAAAGACAAAGTAGCTAATTACATTTCTCTTCTAATTTTAGTAAATAATTATAACAGAATGCTCTCATTGAATTACCAACACATTTAACACCCCCCCACCAGAAAGATTTAAAGGTTCAAATGTTCCATTTTTAAAACTTTGAAGAGTTATAAAGGAAGAATCATTTAGCTAGTCTTAAGACTGTTTAAGACAACATTAAGCTTTGGAATCACATTCATAATTTGATCAAACCTGTTTTCCAGGAGGTCCCCCCAAATATCCAGGATGCCCCAGTAAATACCTTCTATTCCAATCAGACCACAGTCCCTGTTCATTGTATATGCTGCTCCTTTCAGACAAGCCCTCTGTCTGCCTTTCTGGATTATGAAATCCAGTGCAAGTCTCATCTCTCTCAGGAAGTGTTTTTGTTGCTTAAAGGCTCGATGATTACTGACTTTCCAAATATCCATGTCAAGTTAGCACTATCTCATAAATTATAACACCTGGGTAGTTTTTGTTCACCAAGTTAAAGTTATGGCTATTGAGAATATGGATTGTATTATATAGGTTTTCTGGGTCCTCCAGAAAGCTCCTCTTAAGGACATGTAGTGAATTCACAAATATATGTTAGTAGGTTATTTTAAGCATTTGTCCACACCCACCAAATAAAGACAAGATTAAGGAAAGAAAATATTTAAGACAACTGATCTCTATGTCTCCAGTCTTTCATCATTATTAGTAAGGCGGTCACACTTGTTCAGGCAAGGGTTCATCTAAATTCTTAATGGTGTTTCACAAAATTTGCCATGAAATACTGACATATTTAATTAGATCTCATTTGCCAGCAGAAAAGTGACTGTTTATACAGGCAACATAAAAACACAGCCATTACCATGTATTGATGGAAAACATAAGCTACCAAACTAAATTTCTTGACTTTTTCTATGAACATTTCTGTTACTTCACCACAAGAGAAAAACTTAAAATTGGGAATATTCTAATCATTAATAATTTTCTGGAAATTGCATAAGAAACTCACTAAATTATTTAATCAGAGTGACAGAAATTCTCAATACAGCTTGTTAAACCACGGTAACATGGTTTGAGAATTACTACTCCAAAATTCAGATATTACCTAAAATTATTCTTCAGCTCAAACTGAGGGTCTCTTCAGTGCCTTCAAATAACCTTGAATTCTTCAGCATGTCACTTAAGACCATCTGTAATTTACTTTCACACTCCCTTCCTTTCTACTGTATTTTTTCATCACAATGTGATAGGCCTGCTATGCTCCAGCTTTATTAGATCACCCTGGAACCCCATTTTATGAAGATGTTCGCTTCTAAAGTCATTGCAAAAGGTAAAGTTTGCCTTTGGTCAATATTATCCTTGAAAATACCTTAGCAATGCAATGGCAGAGACAGACCTAGGGTTTCTCAGTAAATTCAACACTCGTTTCACCTTCAATGTGTGAACAGATCAACCGAACACCAAAGTACATACAGTATCTTTAAACAGTATAAACGCGCTACGTGTGAGGAGAGGTTCTCTCAATGCATTTGCATGGTGAAACTGAATGCAATACAGAGAACAGCAGATTCCCTTCTCTCTCTCACTCACCCTGGAGCATGCACTCATGGAGTGAAATCGGGCCCCAAATCACCACTCTCTAACGTTATTTACATTAACTTTTCTTGTTCCTCTCCCCCTCTCGGTTTTGGATGGCTGCTTCTGAATGCAGCTCCACTGACACGTATTCTCATTTCTCTACCCAGTAATTATTCTCTTCTCACGCTCCTTACCCTCGCATTTGGCTGTCAAAATTAGAACCAGGTAGTTTACCTCCAAAGAAGTCTTGTAAGGAAGGGATGCAACTAACATTTACTAAGCACTTGCTAGTATCAGGCTCTGTGCTAGATGCTCTATTGAAATTGTAAGCGACTTAAAAGCAGAAATTATGACTTAATCTTAAATGTAACTCTTCCCTCTACCCTCCCCACTCCCAGAAATACAAAAGGTATAGGGCATTTCATGGAGCTTCACCGATATCTTGTGAATAAGTGAAAAAAATAATGTATAAGTCATTTAGAGTTAATTTATAAAAGGAATTTTTTATGTTTAGCTGAAAAAAATTCCAACCATTTGATGAGGACTGATTGGTAACACCAGAAAGTTAAAACCATGCTGATATACTGAAGCTCTGTGTCCTCATCCCTGTTTATGTATAGAAGGCATCTGCTCCTTCCCAAGGTAGTATTGTATTCTAATATTTCAGAAAACCAAACTTTCTTAAAGTACAAGACAGATCAGTGTAACATAAAATTCTTTGCTTTAGAAAATGTATTTTTTATAATGAGAGAATTTCCTCCTCAAACTCTAATTATCACAGCAACAAAAGAATATCTATGGAGTGCTTTATCAGACAACATAGCTGAAGCACTAGAAGTGATAGAAAAGTATCAGCGATATTTAACAGGAGCACTCATTCCATGGAAACAAGTGGAATAATTTGGTGGAACTGTGTACAACCCATAGAATTAACAAGGATGGATGATAGGGAAAACATTAAACAAACATCCGACAAGAGTTTTCGTGAGGAAGGGTTATTCCTTACTAGAAGCAAATGTCAAATTTCTCAGATTCCCCGATCTCAGGACTCCAGGCTGGTCCTTCTATGGTCCAAAGATGACAATGGCAGCTCCGTGCAAACAACTCCATAAATCTCAGTGAAAGCCCAAAAGGATGTCTCATACATCTATTGTAAGAGAGAAGAAACCTTTCCCAGAGGACTTCTCCTTATGGCTGGAACCAGAAACGCTTCCTGAAGCCATGCCTATACCAGTCACTAGCAAGGAGAGTAAGATCACCAGAACTGTGTCAGACTCAGCCTTCTGTGGAGCTCCCAAAATTGAACAAAGTAGAGCTCCACAGAAGAAGGTTGCTGAGGCAAGCTACGGCCCGTGGGTCAATTCCGACCAGGTGACTATTCTGTACTGCTTGCAAGCCAAGAACGATTTTTAGATTTTCAAACGATTACATTTAAAGTGGCTAGAGAAGTATCCATAAAGCCTAAAGTATTTACCATCTGGACTTTTAAGAATGCATTTGCTGATCCCTGTTCTGAAGCAAAGAAGGGGGAAAGTGATTATTGGATGGGAAATCAGCTGTCTGTTGGAGTCATTACTGACCTTTAAATTGATTCAAAATTGAAAACAAAAAGTCCCTAACTTCCTCTTATATTTAACTTTATCCACACCCTTAATGTTCTACCTTTGTTTACTCTTTTATCCACCAGTCACAGGATACAATCAGGGCTCTCTACAAGGTGGTCAGTCCAATTTTCTTCCCTCCACATGTGTAGTTCAAGACACAGAAGTCCAAAATGTATGTGCCTTCCAAGGTTGGTGATAACTTTGTTTTTAGAGGGCAGCAGGAACTATTTTATAGGACTACACCTGTAGCGTGTCCCCAAGTTTTTAAATGGGTCATCTGGCAGGATTTGCATTGCTGCTCTAATTCAGTTTCACAGTAGAAAAGTGATATTTTGGAGCTAGTGTATATTTCACTGTGGTCCCAGAGAGTTACAGGGAGCGTTAATTGTTTAAAGGTTCCCATAAGTTTGGATTTATGACTCTGCTACCATTCTGTAAGTTACACAAATGGCAAATGATAGTAATTCACTCTACTGATGGAGAAATATAAGAGATTAAATGACTTGGGCATGTTATCCACAAAATCTATAAATGAAAGCACTGGCTAAAAGGGCCCACCAATGTACAGAATATAGCCCATGACCTGAAAGTCATGCGTGTGTGTGTGTGTGTGTGTGTGTCCTCTTGGCTTTGACAATTTTGACTCACACATTGACAATTCTTCACTCAGTCAAAAAACAGGCTTAACAACATTTAAAATATTCTTTATATGTAAGAATCAAACTCCTAAAAAAAAACCCCAAAATACAGTCTTGTATTATACATATAATTAAGTACTTAAATGGTCATTCAAGCTGAGATAACTAAATAAATGAGATTGCCACTCACAGGATTCTTCTAAGAACTTTCAAATTAAAAAAAATATATATATGTATATATATATGCATATACATATATATATTGCTCTCTGTAAGTTTTGTTTTTAACCTAAATGATATATTTGATAGACTTTATATATATACCACCATTAACTTATTATTCATATTTTAAAGAGATACAACCTGTGTGTGTGTGTGTGTGTGTGTGTGTGTGTGTGTGTATACATATAATTTGAAACCACCAACATACATATTTCTGGAAGAATTCAGGGAGTGTTGCATCAGTTTTTGTGACCAAGTCTTCTTTAGAGCCAGTCCTGTTTTCATCACAATCTCCACCATGAGGATATGATATAAGATGCCATCAAAGATGCTTATCATTCAGCACCAAGGAGATTTTTTTCACTGAAGTACAGACACTGACTCAAATAAGAAAAATGCTACATATAATGTGTGGTAATGTGTGGTTAGGACTTGGCTTGAGAAAAAAACGTATCTGGCAGTTTTAGAGACAAAATATATTCCCCTCTTTTCCCTTGTATCTAGAGAGAGAAACCTGAGGTATGCATTTTTTTTTCTATTTCTGAGTAGTAATTAATGATTTTCCTATAGAGGGTAATTAGATACATGATACAAAATCACAATGGCATCTGGCCTGCAATGTATGTCTTATGTCTTATGTCCTGTAGGACATAAGACTATGATTCAGGGTCGCCTGGGTGGCTCAGTTGGTTAAGTGTCTGACTCTCGGTTTTGGCTCAGGTCATGATCTCACGATTTTGTGAGTTCAACACCCGTGTTGGGCTCTGTGCTGACAGTGGAGCCTGCTTGGGATACTCTCTCTCTCTCTCTCTGCTCCTCCCCTGCTCACACTATCTCTGTCTCTCTCAAAATAAATAAAATAAAACTTAAAAAAAATCATTAAAAAAAAGTATGCTTCAAATATGCCAAAACAATCCTGGAAACCCCAAACCAACTATAAGGAAATAGCTGAGGGGGACCTCTCAATATTCGAATCTGTGTGAATAGCCTAGTCTCAAAGTGCTAACCTCAAGACTGAGTTAATCTCTCGCCTAAACTTAAAGCTATTATTGTCCACATCACTTATTTGGTAATTAATCACGAACTGTTCTGTGATGTTGCTGTAATTAAGCATTTATTGTTAACTCACATTATAATTCTACTTTAGCTGCTGAACGTGGGTATATCTCAATCTAAACTGGGTTTCAAGTAACCTGAGCACTGAAAACAGTCTCTGTATTCCTTTAGCTAGAATGACAATGTACTTTCTCCCCAATCAGGACACTCTGAAAGTGAAAGTGAAGAGTTAAAACAAAGGCATTAATACATCTGCAAGAAAGGAGCAAAAGATAGGGATTTGAAATAGGTCTATGTCCTGGTAGACAGACTATAACCTAGGGAACAGGTGGCAGGCATATTATAACATAGTCTACATTTCTGTAATTGGCCTTATAGGAGAAAGTAGCCTTCTAGGAAGTTTCTACCTTCCTGAAGCAGGATTCTGTGCAGGTCACCTACCTGTTCAAAACTTCCCAATGGCTCTCCCAGTATAATGAGAACAAAATCAAAACTCTCCCATCGAAACTACCAAGACCCTGCTCCAACGTATATTTTCAAGATTTTCATTATTCTCCTTTTCAGTACCCCTGGGCTCACTAATTATAACTCCTGACTAACTGCTTTCCTGCTTGAGTCATTACTTGAAATATTATTCGTATTTTGCCAATTTCTATATATCTAATCCCTAGACATCCTAGCTGAAATCCTACTTTCTTCATGAAATTTCTCCAATCTCTCCCCCAGCCTGTTACCACCAATGGAAGTAACCGTTCTCTGAATAGCAATCTACCCATACTTCTCTTATATATCACTTTCCAATGTGTATGACAGATATTGGCGCTGACTATAGTAGATAAGACTATTACTAGATTTTAAGTCCCTTCAGAGAAGACTCTTGACCAAATCCAAACTTCATATATACCCCACAGTAACAAGTGCAATGCCTGGTACAAGTTGGATGTTCAAAAATGGTTGGTAAGTAAATGGTTCACAAGAACAATAAATTAGTAAATTCTGATGATAAAGAATACTGTTTTCATCATACTAGTGTGTATACTACATGAACATCAGACTCTTAAGATATTCTCTAACCAAAAAATACATATTCCTCTTTCCCTAGAAATTTGAAGGAAAAAAGAAGTTAAATGCCAGTGTTGACAGAATTGTAAAATATTGAAAATAATTAACTTACTTTATCTGTAGTAAGAGTATAATTTAATTTGATTTTAAAGTTTTACAGATATTTACAGAGCACTGTTATAAGGAGGATGGACATAATTAAAGCCTCTCCTGTGAGGAATGAAATAGACAAAATGACCATAATTTAATTCTTAACTCAAATTCTGATAACAGCAATCAATATTTTACTTTAAAGGGTTTTTAATCCTTTAACATTTTACTAGCTGAACTCGAGTGTATTATTATTTGCAAACCTTCAAAATTCATGTGGAATTTTAAAAGAAACAAAAGAGATATATTATAATAGTATGTGTTTGCTTTGCTTTATTAAAAGGGCACTCACGTTCTCACATGCCCTGTGTGAGAAACGACCCCCTGAGCAGAGCTGATTGGACGAGTGGGAGCCAATCCGATGGCCGTGTGGAACAAACTGCGCTCTCATTCAGATTCTCCCTTTCTCCTCCCTGAGACTCAGGAGAGACTGTAGCTGCAGGTGTTATATTTTTAAGACAAAGACTCATAAAACGGGGGCTACCAAGTCCATATTTAAGCCATAGAGAAGTAAAACCGAAAAATGTAGTCTATTAAAAGAATGAAGCAGATGAACTAAGACAAACACAGAAAAGAAACCCAAGCGACCAGAGAGAGAGACAGACAGACACACACACACACATACACACATAGAGAATGCAGTCGAGGTACTCAATAGTTTCCACATTCCTTGTTCTAGTCTTTTGTAAATCTCAGCTACAATTCCTGTAGATTATTTCTATGGGATAACAATATGGGTAATCTCAGAAAAGTAATAAGCATACATTTATATAAGTATAAAACAGATTTCCATTTGTGCTTACTCTAGATTCAATTGATCTGTTACTGGTAACTAAAATGTTTCTGAGACACTGGGCCTTTTGCTCTTTGTGCTGATATGCTCAAACGGCAGATAACTGAACGATTAGAGATACTTTACATCTATAGCTTTGAAAGCATTTTAACATCTTTGGGCTAACAGAAACTGCTTATCAACCCACCTCTTGAAGAGCATTAATCAGATCCTTATAATGAGATAACACATTTCCCCAAAGTGAGCAAAGACTCTTCATCACTTCTCAATGTGAGAAATAAGCCCACTTAATGCCAATTACTATTGACACAATTTCTTCTTACATACAATATAAATAAATCTGTCAAATTAAGACAAATGAACAATCAAATTTCTCCGTGTTCCACACATTTAACAGATGCTCAAGCAATGACAGAATAGCAAGTGCTTTTCTATATGAAAAAAAAAGCACTTTTGAATTAAACCTTTCATTTTTAGGTATTAATAATACCATATGCAGTTGGGACTTAAGTTCTACTAAATAATGATAGCAGACACAGCAGTAGCAATAGAATGTCAGGGTAGGCTAACAACAATAAAGAAAAAACTGCCACATGAAGGATAAAATCTTCACGTCTCTCCCATTTAGGCTTTATAGCAATCTCGCAAAGCAGGGGATTGGTAGAGATACTTGACTTTTTTTAGAAATAGAAATTTACTCCACTATAAAAGTTGATTTTTCAAATGAGTTGGCTAATACCCCCATTTTCTTATAACTCTCCTTTCTTTATAAGCCATCTGTTTCCTATCCTTTTTCTGACTACTGCCTGCTTGCCTCTCCAGATTCCTACCTATCCTCCACCCTGCTCGATGTCCTGCTTGATGTCCTGGGAAACTTACTTAATATGGATCATATCAATGGGTTCTTTTGGTCTTTAAGTTGTTACACTTGGACAATGGGAGGGAATGGCAAGAGACTGGTGGAGAGCAGGGGTGTGAGGGGTAGGGGTCAGATATACCCCTTATCAAAGGCTGCAGGTGGTGTCAGGAGACCTTCTCCAAATAGCTACCTTCTTCTGCTTCTTTGCCCCTTTGGGCCCAGGGACGATAATGTCTCCCCATTTGCTGCTATCCCTTGCTCATATCCCTAAACCATGCCCACCTTTGTATATAATTCTTTTATTAAACTTTCCTCAAATTACCCACTTTGAGTATGCCGCTTATTGCCAAGACTCTGAATATAATTCTCTTCCCCTGTATCTTTGGAACACCTCCTTCAAAAGCTGCCAAAGCCTTTATATAAAAGTTGTCAAGTTAAATGGCATTGCCTACCTTGATTTCTCTTTGTAGCACCTGTTACTTCTTCATACTACTACTGTACTCAGTAGACCCTGTGATGGATCTTTCAGTTTTCTCTTCCCATTGCTGCCCTTCAAATATGGTAATTTGCAAAGGTCCTTTCCTAAATTCTCAACGCATCTCTCTATACTTTCTCCACCTTGGAATGCATGATCACTATGTTCATGGCTTTCCAAAAGATCTTTCTAACCCCACCTACACTGTCTTTCACACTCTAGTGCAATTATTTCCAACTGCTAGTGACACTACATGTCCCTCCTTATCTCATATCAACTCTAAGTACAAAATTATCAAGGCATAGGAAACCAGTATTTCTCTCTAGCTTCCTCACTTCCCTGAATTGTACCACCCTTTTCTAAGTCTGTTCTAATGCCCGATTCATTTCCACGTATATAACTATGTCTTCATAAGTTACTTTCATCTTTCTCTTCCTTCATTACTCATGCCATTAAATTGGATTTAGGATTAGCTTCAAGTTTGGTAACTGCATAAACTTCAAATTGGTACTTTCCACAGTATCTAGCATATGGCCTTAATCATTTTACATCTCAGTATTTCTTGCATTAATGGATCAAAACAAATTATAAAGGAACCGATATATAAATCTTACATAAAAATTTAGGTGACTAAGGGAAATATGTAATATGTCTGAAAAGACAAATATGGAAAAATACAGTGCTCATATTTACAAGTAATTAAAGTATTGCTTGTATGTCAGGTATTATACTACATACTTATATATACATAAGCTCATTTAATTTTTACACACATACACACACAGGTATCAATACACACATAATCACTTATGGGTGAATTACGGTTCCAGAAAATTAATTCCAAGTTCACAGGACTAGAAAGTGGAAGACTGTACAGTAAAAAGTATGCTTGTCTGTTATATTCCCAGTATGTTTAGTTTAACATGCATAGTGAACCTGAGCTTTATCAACAAGCTTTGAGCAAAAGAATGTTTTGGCTTATGTAAAGATTACTAAGTTCTATCTGTCAAAGTAAGACAGATTAGTTCATGGTATTAGATCTCCCTACCCAATTCTCTGCCTTTTCTGACTTATTAGCCTTAGCATGGTAACTTGACATGAGGAGGGAAGGAGGCAGGATGATGGAAACAGTGTAAAGGTTGAATCCTAATCCAAGGGTGGTGCTGCTTGATCAGAAGGTGTTTTTAGAATCAAATGGAAAGCATTAGTTGTCCAAAAATCAAATTGAAACCGTGAGTTCTCCAGAAAGAACACTAAGCAAGCAAACAATGGGGCCCAAAAGTAGCTAAGTGAGTTTTTATCAACACATTAGTCACCAAATAAGCTGACCCTGAGGGACATCAGCCTGAGTTGGAACCAGGGAAAAACTGAGTGCGGAGGATGGCAACTACTATTTATTGGTTCAGAACCCTGATTCAGTAGGATTTATTTTCCATTTAAAGGGCCTAATAGCAGGAGTTCTGGATTTGGATGAACCATAGTGGAAGGACTAGGGAGGGTAAACTAGTCTAAAAGTCCTTCTGCATCACCGACAGAGTGTTTAAAACTGCGCATACCCCACTGATGAATTGAGACGTTATCGATGAGGATATCCCGTGAAGACGAGGAGCAGAGTAAGGTTGAGAACCACAGAGCTAGAGCAGTGCTGACTGGGAGAGCTTAGAAACGCGTGCTGTTTTTCACTGAAACGCCATGAAATAAAATGACTCATGGGAGAAAACAAATAGATATTTTTCAAAAAGGAAGGGCATTGTTCACGGGTTTTCAAGAACGTTATAAATGCCATAAACTGTTTTTAAAAATGGGTCAGTGGTAAACAAAAATGCTCTTAAGTATAGCAGAGAGTCCACTTAGCTTAGTATTTTCTGCTTGACGGAGCAGCAACAAGACATTATTTATATAACAATGCAGGAGTTGTACCCTCAGAATAGGTAATAAATTGGTAGAGTGCTGTTCCCTCTCATTCTAGGTCATCCTGACTTTTTTAGATAAAAATACCAATTGTCCTTTTAAAGCAAGGATATCTAAATTTTTGGACTGGGAACCTTATGAATAAAAAAATGTTTTGAGAAACCTCTCAATATACATATGTGTTCATCTGTAACCTTAAGAAACAGTGCTATACTAATATATGAGAGAAACATATAAAACCTATATAAAAAGAAATTACAAAGAATGGGAAAGAGATGACACAATTAAAAATGAAAACATTTTATACAAATGTACAAAATACCTTCGGGCTCAACTAAAAAACCTTAAAAAATCTTATGAAAATTGCAATGTAGATTTGAGGATCTGATTCTAAGTTCATTTTCAATAGCTGGTCCCATGGACCATATTAGCTCAAAAGACGGGAGAGAAACAAGTTAGAGCCACTGGAAAAAGTGCACTCACTGTTAGCAATGCCTACTAAATCACAATGCTTATTTTTTAAACATTTTTGGAAGTTTATGTATTTTGAGAGGCAGAGAGAGTGAGCAAGGGAGGGGCGCAGAGAGAGAGAGAGAGAGAGAGAGAGAGAGAGGGAGAGAGAGAACCTGAAGCAGGCTCTGCATTGTTGGTATGAAGCCTGATGTGGGCCTTGAACTCATGAACTGTGACATCTTGACCTAAGCCAAAAACCAAGAATTGGATACTTAACCGACTGAGCCACCCAAGAGCCCCCACGATGCTTATTTTTAATGTAATTTACTTAATCATGCTAAGGTTTTAATTGAAACTCTGCTAGTAAAATTTCATCCTTCTTGATGTTTTCTAATAGGTTCAAAAACCACCTAAACACAAATTAAGAAAGACTTTAAAACAGGTTGGAAAATTGTTTTCCAGTTTTTAAATTACATGTAGATATAACAGTTGGGTGATACATTTACATCATTTTTTGGCAACAAAATCACAAAACAGTGGACATTTTCCAAAAATCTATTCTCAAAACGTCCCCTTCATTTTTTGAAGTTTCTTTAAAAATGCAGTCACTTTCCCATTTACTCTAAAATATGTAATATTTGCCTTTAAGGGCCTGAGTATGTTTCTTTCTTAAACAAAGTATCTACATCCAAGTAAAAAATATCTACATGCAAGTAGTCATTTGTCATCATAGATGACAACAAATTTTGAACCCTCTTATTTTCATTAAAAAAAAAAAAAGCACGAGAACTAAGATCAATATTCTTGAAAATACTAATTCATGAAATAGCCAGACAACCTCTTTATGCATCAAATTATCATTCCCTCAGATTACCAACAATGTTATTTATGAAGGATCTACCGTTTAGGATAGTATCCATGAATCTACTTGTGTGGACATGTAGATATGTCACAACATGCTGGAAGTGAACAGATGAGTAAGTCTGTCAGTGACAACCCCTCCCTACTGAGCCTCCCATTCTCCTCAGAGGAACCACCTTGAACCGACTCAGACAGGCTGACACACAGACACATAGAGGGAGCCAGCATCAATCTTTGTGTTAAATATTAGTAGATCTTAACTTCTTTATTCATAAATAAGAAATTATGATTAAAAAAAAATTAAAATTCTAATATTTTTCTTATTCTCAATGGCTCATCTTGTATATTCCATAAAGTGTCTACTTTGGAGACTTCTGCTTTAAAAATATATGTACTTTTGAGGATTTAAAAGTATGCATATTCAAGTTACCTCTGAAAAACAACCAGTTTGCTTCCTTCCTCCCTCAAGCAATTCATAGTTTCAGACAACGTCAACAGAAATGGTTACCCCCAAATATCTTATTTTTTCAGTCACTTGAGAAAATTATTATCATTACCAGTTTGAAGGAATAAAAATATTCTTTAGAGTAAGTAGCAATATTTTGACTATCATTTACATAAATTATTCTCTGATAAACCATCAATGATGTTGACTATCAAAATATATCAATTCCAGTATTAATGTAAAACAACGCAAAGTTAAATGTGTTTCAAATGATAAGATCAGAGCTACATTTTATTGCTTTACGGAAGAATGACATTAAAGGAAATAAGACACAGCTCATTATTTTTATTAGTAACAGGACTTAAATTAGCTTGACAAGAGAACAGATGACTTCAAATACACGGTAAGAGTCCTTTACCAAATTAATTTCTCCCGGAAAATCAGAGAGAATAGTAATAGTCTTAAAAGCAGCTAGCTACTCAACTCCAAATTTGGGATTTTATTTCTGATGTGTGTCTTACCTTTGCTCCATGCTTATGTAGAACTTCCATGACATCATTGTGAGCTCTTTCTGCTGCAACATGCAAGGGAGTCATGAAACTGCGGAGAGGAGAGAAGGAAAATGTAATGTCCTAACTTTTGTTGCATTTCCCCTTTAAGAGCCGAACACCTCCTTCTGCGATTGCACTTACTCTTTATTTTTTTCATTAACATTTGCTCCTTTTCTAAGTAATAGTTCTGTCACTTGTTTTCGTTTGGGATGCAGGGAGGCCACAGCACAGTGCTGTAAAGTAAACAAAACTAAGTTAATAAACTTCTATTTAAAAGGAGAATTCTGAATTAAGTAGCATCTGCTGACTCTTTAGAACACTGTTATGTCAAAAAACGTTTACATATTTTATGTCATGGAGATGATCAAATTCTCCCTAAACACCTTGGAAGTGCAAGACACGGGCCTTTAAAACAAGATAAAATTATCTTAGTCAAGCATTAAGAAAGACTGTTTCTCTTCCTTTGGCCGATGCTTGTTTGAAGGCAACAGAATACTGCCTCTCCAAAGGTACAAACATCTATACCTCAGTTGTTCAATCCTTCATTGGGTTGTCAGCTACATAAATAAATAGTTCTCAAAATCTTCCCCAGAGCCACTCCTGGCACTATGTAAGCCTATACGCCCAGGGATAGGCAAGAGGTAATAGACTTGAAGGAGCTTAGTGGAAGAAGTATTCTCAGAGGCTTAATGTTTTATCCTGTATTTATATGATTTTTGTATTCAACTTTGTTTTATATTAATGTTTTATATTCAAATTTTATGAGTAGGGGCACCTGGGTGGCTCAGTGTGTTAAGTGTCTGACTCTTGATTTCGGCTCGGGTCCCGATCTCATGGTTTGTGAGATCAAGCCCCGTGTTGGGCTCTGTGCTGACAGTGGCGAGCCCGCTTTGGGATTCTCTCGCCCTGTCCTCGACTTTCTCTCTCTCTCAAAAGAAACATTAAAAAAAATAAAATTTTAAGAGTTAAAACCTACTTACTAATGAATAAAATGAACACTCCCAAAAAGCAGGTCAGGATTATTCTGTTGCTTTGGGTGTCTCCCGGCATAACGCTGTATAACGTCAGTATATCTGAACACCAGTTTGAGAGGCACGTACTTAAGTGTACATACAGCTGGCCCATTTCAGTTTGATAACTCTTTTAGTGTCGTTTTCGGCAGGTATTGACTACAGGTTGACTTTTTTGCGCCGGATATATGTGGGAATTTTAACTGAAGCGTATTTAGAGGTCTGTGATATAGGCATCACACATGCTTCAATTCTGAACTCAGGAATAATTTTATCGGCCCTATACCTGAAATTTAATGTGACCAATGATAGGAAAAATCAGCTAATCTTTCTGAAAGTACGTTAGAAGAAAAAACATGAACTGTTTAAAAAACAATGTGTACGGTCTGGAACAAAAAATTCATAATCTTCGTATTTTTCTATAATGAATGTAGTCATTCTTTGGAAAATTAAGAATAATTCTTTGGATAAGTGCTCCAAAGGATAATGCAAGTATCTCTAAAAATACTTTTAATATTCCACAGAAGACAAACAGTCTTTACTTAGCAACCATAAGAAAAAGATTCTATAGAGAAAATCACATCTTGTATTTTATGAAAGAATTGGCCACAAAAGTAGACTTGTGAGAATACAGTTGGGTAAGGACAAAGGTAAAAATAATTCCCAAATCAAGGGTGAGCAAACATCTATTCTCTCATGCATGAAAGCAATCATCTCCTGAACCAAATTAAAAATCAATGCAACCAACATTAAAATGGAAATTTCTGGCATTTCTGATACGAAAGTTACTTAAGGGTTCTGAAATGAAAATCATACATTGTGCTTCTATTACAGACCTAAGGAATGGATTAACAATGAAATCTTACCAGGGCAGTTTCATGAGACTGTGGTTGTTTGAAATTAATGATTTCCAAAGCAAGTGTTTTTTTAACTTTGGCTAGGTCTGCTTCTCTGGCTGCTTGCAGTAGAGAATGACCTTTAAATTCATCTGTCAATGAAATAAAGGTTGACATAAAAGATTTAAGATCTGTAAAAATCATTAGCATGATTACAAATAAGAAAAATACTAATTTTACATATTACTCTATTTTATCAATAGCAGTAACATGATGCTAGGATGATAAAGGCGCAGAGGATGTGCAGGTAATGAAGAACTTTGAAAAATGTATGCTCTGAAATAACACGATTTTATACTCAGAGTCCACAGAGATGCACACATACAAACACATTTACCCCCGCTAAGTTTTAAAACAAGCAACCAAAAACATCTACCAAATGGAAGCCGGTTCTAAACATATATACACTGGAATACTTTATAGCTCTTAAAAAAAAAGGAGGTCTGCACACACTATCATGAAAATATACATAATTAAATGAAAAATCAAGTGGCAAAAGAGGTATGACAGGTTGACCCAAGTTTTTTGTATTGTTACTACTGCTATTGCCACCACAACCAAATATAAGAAATGGTACAAAAAAGGCACTTAGAGAAATATTTGCCAAAATATTAACAGTTGTAGCACTGAAAAGGGAAGAACTGAATTATAGGGGAAGTGCCAAGAGTCTGATAATTTTTTGAAGAACAAATAGTATTTTATTATTTGTATAAGAGATTTATATAAGCAAGTAAGAGATTTCTTCAAAAGTGATTTCTTAATTAACTGCATAAATAAAAATCCAATATTCTAATTAAAAACTTAGAGTCATATTTTCTATTTTACAGTTTTGGTTTGTATTTTGATATGACAAAAAGCTGGAAATTCTTCTAAAAAGATGCAAATGATGTGTAAGCTAATATATTACATAGCAATCCCCGGCCAGCCCACATAGCCTTTGCACCTGCCTGCTACTAAATTCCTTTCTTTTCCTCTCTCCTCTCCTGAGTTCCCCATCTCACTCCCCTCTGTCCCTCAAAAAACAGAGAAAGACACACACGGAAACATATGTGCCTTAATAACTCCTATTACTGTGATGAATCACAAAATTCTACTACTGAAACTAAGATTTTACTATATGTTAACTAACTGGAATTTAAATAAAAACTTAAAAAAGAAAAAAGAGAACTACTATCATCGCTCAAGGCCTCAGTTTAGATACTCTGGTTAGGCCTACCTGATGTTCTCCATTATTGGCCTAGGACTCCTTCTTATGAAGCCCCCTGCACTTGCATTAGCCTTACGTCACAGGACAGATCACATGATCTTATTTGCTACGGTAGTCCTATCACTTAGCACACTGCTTGTATATGGTATATTACGTATTCAATTTGTTGCATGAGTGGTGAATATTTATAAAATAAGTCATGGCAGGTGCAGGGGAGAAACCATTTTTTTTTTTTTAATTTTTTTTTCAACGTTTATTTATTTTTGGGACAGAGAGAGACAGAGCATGAGAGAGAGGGAGACACAGAATCAGAAGCAAGCTCCAGGCTCTGAGCCATCAGCCCAGAGCCCGACGCGGGGCTCGAACTCACGGACCGCGAGATCGTGACCTGGCTGAAGTCGGACGCTTAACCGACTGCGCCACCCAGGCGCCCCAAGAAACCATTTTTATGAAACTTCTTGTTTAGTGGTACCTTATCACTGCTAAATTCCTCAAAGTATAGGACTTTGAAACTTCAGAAACTCAAAGTTAAGGTCAAATGAAGTAAAAGTAAACCAGTGTTTTCAAAACACAAAATTATAGATTTTCATGTTAATGATAAAATTAGGGATAAATCAAGCAGAAGAATTACAAACTGCCATATGTAAGGAGCAGGATCCTGCCGACTGCAAAGGAAGGTGATGTGTTGAGAACGGATTTCAAACAGAAAGTATGGTTTTGCTTTGGCCATCAGTCTGGGGAAAGTTAAATGGAATTCAAATCATACTGGCTGTTTCTCTAATGACAAATGCTCTATGACTATCAAAATGATATAAGCAATTCTACTTTTTCAATTACTCTTTTGAGTTCAGGATAGGTGACTCAGAAAAAAAAAATAAGGGTAAATTTACGAAAAACATAAGTAATAGGACTAGAATACTAAGGAAATTACGAAATTAGGATGTATGCAATAATGCAATTAGACATAATATTTTCTCAAGTAACAAGAAATAAAATATTCCTTATCTTTGCTCTTTAGGAAAAAGTAAAGATGTCTGCCCAAATTGGCTTTCAAATTTAAAATATAGTATACTCAAGATTAAAAAAAACAGAGAATGGAAAAATCTATCAACAATACAATGATCCCTCCAAATGCAAAGATTACATAAAGATTTGTTTTTAAAACCTCAAGGAAGTACTTAAGTAGAAAAAAGAAGGCAATAAAATTGCAAATTATACTCAAACTTACCTTGAAAACTTAATACTTATAAAATGCCATAAAAGTTTCTTTTTTTTTTTTTTTTAAAGTTTATTTCAGAGAGAGAGAGAGTGGCGGGCAGAGAGAAAGAATCCCAAGTTGGCTCTACACAGCCAGTACAGAGCCTGATGCAGGGCTTGAACTCACAAACCATGAGATCATGACCTGAGCTAAAATCAAGAGTCGGACACTTAACCAACTAAGTCACCCAGGTGCCCTAAGTTCCTCTTCAAAATCATTTTGAAACAAGAATGAAAGCTACGTTAGGTATTTTCAGCTTTAATATATGCAGAATCCAAACTACCTTGCTCATTTCACTTCATGGAAACAGTAAAAAAAGAGAGAGAAGAGCAGAAAAAAAAGTGTGAAATGACAATGCTATAACCATGGGTAGGATAAAAATCTTGTTTGTTTCTTATATAATTATATAATTAAAAAAATTTTTAATATTTTTGAGAGAGAAAAAAAGAGAGAGAGAGAGAGAAAGTATGGGGGAGGGGCAGAGACAGAGGGGGACAGAAAATCTGAAGCAGGCTCTGTGCTAACAGCAGAGAGCCCCAAGTGGGGCATCAACTCAGGAACTGAGAGATCAAGACCTGAGCCAATGTCAGAAGCTTAACCGACTGAGCCACCCTGGTGCCCCTTGTATACTTTTCTTAAGAAGAACTCTGTTAGGAGTGCCTGGTGGCTTAGTCAGTTAAGTGTCTGACTTCGGCTCAGGTCATGATCTCATGGTTCATGGGTTTGAGCCCCACTTCAGGCTCCGTGCTGACAACTCAGAGCCTGAAGCCTGCTTCATATTCCGTGTCTCCTTCCCTCTATGCCCCTTCCCTGCTTGCACTCTCCCTCTCTCCCTCTCAAAAAAACCCAAACATTAAAAAAAAAAAAAAAAAAGAAGAAGAACTCTGTTAATTGTGAATGTCTAGAGTAAGGCAGCGGGCATGATGATGAAAATCACAGAGAAGTTCCAACTTTGTTAAATCCTTTTCTTCAGATAATTCCTTGGCGAAATCTTATTTAATAAAGTAAAAGAAATACTGAGCAGGTTGAAAAGTACTCTAATCAGGGAACTTCTTTTACAAAACTATATAAATTTCTGTTAAGTCGTAATGTGTACACTGGAATCAGATAGTGAAAGACACTATAAAAACTCATAATAATACTCACAATGGGAAAAATGCTTGAAAGGAAAAATAAGTCAAAGGTGACATGGAGGATAAAGCTGAGCCCAGGGTATAAACTAAAAGAAGGAAATTAAAAAACAACAACAACAAAAGATTTAAAAAAAGTTTTGAGTTCAATTCAATTCAATAAACTTGCTGTGCAGTGTTCACAATGAACTGTGCTGGGGTGAGGGGGGCAGATAGAGAGATCCAGACACAAATACCATCAACGCATTTTTACTGGGTAAATGAGGCACTGTGCGGGTGCTAAGGAGACAAGAATGAAATGAAAAGTCTTTCGAGAACTTAAATTTCACCGTGAAGATAGAACACGCACATAGAAGAATGAACTGTATGATGCAAGATAACATATGGCAAGGGTCATATGAGTGGGAGAGAGAAAAAAGGCATTTCTACGAGGATTCACTGCTAAGACATCTGCCCAGTTATAATCTGGTTTGTGCTGGACTGTAATCTAGTCGATGTTATCCGTGCCAGGACCAAAATAAGTTTAAATTTCTACTTAAACAAAGTGAAAATTGCAAGTCTTCCTGTTTTAATACAAACCAGCTTAAAATCTGCTTAAATTTAAATGACATCATCATTTTGACTCTGCCTTTTTCTTAAGTTATCATTTAAAGATTTTCTCAGGCATTTAAATCCAGTTACCTGATTCTTAGAATCCTGAGAGAGAATACCAACCATAGGATGAGTTAAATGGTAGGTAGGTGATGCCTAGTTGAATTTAAACCTGCAATGCCCACATACAGAATTGAACAGATCTCAGTATTTGATAGGACAACTAAATGTAGTGTAATATCCTGAGTGAGATCCTGGAACAGAAGCAGGACTTTAGGTAAAAACTAAGGAAATCTGAGTAGAATATGGTCTTTAGTTAATAATCTATCAATACTAGTTCACTAACTATGGCAAATGTATCATACAAATGTAAGATGTTAATAAAGGGGCAAACTGGATATGGAGTATATGAGAACTCTATGCACTAATTTTGTAAATTTTCTGTAAATCTAAAACTATTCCAAGACAGGGGCACCTGGGTGGCTCAGTCTGTTAAGCACCCGACTCTTAATTTTGTCTCAGGTCATGATCTCCTTGTTTGTAAGATTGAGCTCCATGATGGGCTCTGGGCTCACACTGAGGAGGCTGCTTGGGATTCTCTCTGTCACACCCATGCACGTTCTCTTTCTCAAAATAAACAAAATTAAAAAAAAAAAATATATATATATATAAAACTATTCCAAGACAAAAAGCTTATCTAAAAAACATGCATATGGTGGCGTGTGGGTGGCTCAGTCGGTTAAGCATCCGACTTAGGCACAGGTCACGATCTTGTGGTTTGTGAGTTCGAGCCCCGTGTCGGGCTCTGTGCTGACAGCTCAGAGCCTGGAGCCTTCTTCAGATTCTGTGTCTCCCTCTCTCTCTGCCCCTCCCCTGCTCACACTCTGTCTCTCTCTCCCTCTAAATAAAAATAAAAATAAAATTAAAGTTAGAATAAAAAACATGCATATGTATATATAGGTAATATATATCAATATATGAGAATATTACTTCCACCAAATCTTGAAAAAGATCTTATTTAAATTGGGGCAAGTTGGGGCACCTGGGTGGCTCAGTCAGTTGACGTCCAACTTTGGCTCAGGTCATGATCTCGCAGTTGGTGGGTTTGCGCCCCGCGTCGGGCTCTGTGCTGACAGTTCAGAGCCTAGAGCCTGCTCAGATTCTGTGTCTCCCTCTCTCTACCCCTCTCCCACTCACGCTTTCTTTCAAAACATTTTTAAAAACTTAAAAAAAATAATAAATTGGGGCAAATGATTGCACTTAGGCTATAACACACACAAGCAACACAAACATGATTGTGCAACCTTGCAGGGCCTGGGAAATAGTGAGTGCTCAATGGCACCAGAATTATAAGCTCTGTGAGCTCAGAATTTTTTTCCCGGTTTGTACACTGTTGTGCTTGCAGGACCTGGCACAGAGTAAGCATGCAATAAATGGCTATGGATTGACTCACCCTCATTAGCCTTAGAAGAAAAGTGCAGGATCAGAAAGGGGGATTACAAACTAGCGTACGTGTAAGAATAGAAGGTTGTTATTCAAGTTGGACAAAACACCAGTCTTCATAACAAAACAAAAATGATGTATTTCAATTTACAGCAAGCAATGTTGAGTCTGAGATATAAATACATACAAGTCAATCTCTCCCGGAGCTCAGGAGTTGGAGCCATATCTACAGCACTTTTGCCATGGCAATTGACTAGTGTAGGATCAGCACCATGGCTAAGTAACAGAGAGCAGACTTCCACACGATTCTTGGAAGCAGCCTCATGGAGTGGAGTGAACTGCCAGAGATCCATAGCGTTGACACAAGCTCCATGCTGGATTGAGAAAAACAGTTTCAGGTCAGCGATCATTTCACTGGATCTTAGTACAACTCAGAAGACATTTATCTCATTGTAAATTTCAGCTGTGACTCTTTGAAATGCCAATAAGCATTTTAGTTTCTTTCATTTCAGCTTTTAAAGACAATTTAAAATAGGTTGAATGTTTTAACATTTTTAAGGCAACAGTAGTATTTTTTAAAAACATTTTATTTTCTTAAAACTCTTATTGGCTCCCACAACACATGAAAACTCATGACAAGTTAGGGAAAAAAAAGCAAACAGTATCCAATGTTTTAAAACATCTTTTACCTTAAGTAGCAGTTCTGTGACCTCATAATGTCCATATGAACACGCATTATGAAGAGGCACAAGTCCGCTAAATGGAAAAAAAGGCAATAATGTACTCAAATTTCAAACAAACAACATATAGTCATTTATCTAAGTGCTAAAAGACAAAAACTAATAAATCCAAATATAATTATATTAAAAGCATTTAAAAATATTTAATAAGAGGCTACAAAGCATAGCTAATGTTTAACCTTTTGTATTTATCTTGTGCTTTGTGTACACAATCCTTAAATATGATAAAAACACCAATTAGAAAAGCATTGAGGTAAAAGGAAGGACATGAGCTAATTGACAACTGCATGCTTTAAAGATCAAGTATTTGTAGAAAAATGTTAATGGAGAGTGAGTTGAAAACTTCCTACCATTTTAGTTCACTCTGTAGGTAACTGCCAGCATCAGAATGAAACATCCAAACTATTATGACTTACATATCCAACTCTTATTCCGCATGAGTCAAGGACTCCCATTTTTGTGGTGTACTTCTCTGTTTTCAGACAAGCATAAGGGAACAGAGATGTACGAGAGCATGAGGCATTTGTGCCCCTGTACTATGGGGACACCATTTACATAGGGTACATGTCAGGCGAGACAGAAACAGTACCAAGAAGAGGATTTGAAATGATGGATTCCCTCTCTGGTAAGTGTCTCAGGTACTGAGTTGTTTCTTCATTTCTAATGTTTCCTGACAGGGAGAGGGGCAAAGTGAAAGAGACCCTCCTCCCTCCGGGGCTTCTTTTCTTTATGCTGCCAATGACCGGAGTGTAATACGGATCTACATTACCTGGGTACTAAGGTCAATTCTCTTTTATTTTTATTTTTTATTTAAAATTTTTTTTAATGTTTATTTATTTTTGAGAGAGACAGAGAGAGGGAGGGAGAGACAGAGTGTGAGCGGGGGAGGGGCAGAGAGAGAGGGAGACACAGAATCCGAAACAGGCTCCGGGCTCTGAGTTTCCAGCACAGAGCCAGACACGGGGCTCGAACTCACGAACCATGAGATCATGACCTGAGCCTACGGCGGACGCTTTAACCGACTGAGCCACCCAGGCGCCCCAGGTCAATTCTCTTTTAGATCTGAAGGTGGGATAATGAGAAACGTTAGCCCATCACATAGGAACAGACCTAATTCCTATGTCTCTGAAGACGAGATAGGAAACCGGTACTAAGTTCCCCAAAACACACCTATTCATAAAATAAAGGGCTTCGCTGCTTTTTTAACTGTCCCTCTCCCCTCCATTCCCACCTCAACCTTTGTAAATGTTCTCAGTTCAGATGTCCAAGATTTTATCAGGATAAAAACCAAATCAGAATATTGTAAACGTATGCTTTTGGTTTATTAATAAAAGATGATCCTTACACACCATACGAACAGGACAGCTACGTTACTGGATTATCAGAATTTTCTATTTGTTTCATCTCCCTTTCTGAAATGCAATTTGAGTTGAAAAATCAATAATTGAGAAAAGCAAAATTTAACTTCAAATAACAGAACTGCAATAAAATTGAACTAATTTAGGAAATTACTATGAGAAAGCATCTTTAATGAGTAGAACATGGAAATGAAGTCAAACTGAAGTTGCAAACATTCTTAAAGTGCTACACAAGCTATAAAGAAATGGATTTAGGACTTTGTTCAGTGAGCAAAAGCTTTAGTGTATCAGAAACTAAAACAAAGCATAACAGTCCATGGGTGAGACCACTAAAGGAAATAAACTGAGGTGCGCCTGGGTGGCTCATTCAGTTAAGCGTCTGACTTCGGCTCAGGCATGATCTCACGGTTCATGGGTTCAAGTCCCGCGTCCGGCTCTGGGCTGACAACTCAGAGCCTGGAGCCCGCTTTGGATTCTGTGTCTCCCTCTCTCTGCCCCTCTCCCGCTTGCACTCTATCTTTCTCAGGAATAAACATACATGAAGAAAAAAAATGTCTAATAAAAACAAAAAAGGAATAGATGGATACACCTACCCTTTGTCTTTTGCATGAACATCAGCACCATGCTGGAGAAGAAGCTGTACTATCCGCACTCTGTTGTAGCCTGCGGCCAGATGTAGAGGTGTAGACTAGAAAAGAAAAAGAAAACACGTCCTCTCTTCAGGTAAATCGTCCTCGCCCTGTCATTTCATCTGTGCTTATGTAGACTGAAACACAATACATTCTAACATACACAGAAAGCATTGAGTTGAAGTGCGAGAAAGTCACATTGCATAATTGGATGACAGTTCACTCACCTCAGGAGTAAATTCTAACTTCAGTGCTGTTCAGCGGTTTCTCCTACTTGTGGTTTAAGGCCTTCAGTAATCTAGCTCCAGCCTACCTTCTCTACTTTATTTCCTATTTCTTTCCAACAGGAATTGTCCTCAGTGTTCTGAGAGGACATGTTATAACCAAAAACATTCTTCCTTATTCTACTTCAACCTTGCCTACTTTTCAAGTTCAAGCGTTTAAATCTCAATTCTACCATAAGGACTTCCCTAAAGATCTGGCTCTCAAAATTTCTCCTGAACACAAGGGTTGAGAAACCTCTCTAAAGAACAATTTGAAGAAACTTTAGTGGCAACAACAAGGACAATGGACCATATTCATTCCACATGGCTGTTGGCAATGGGTTAATTTGCTATATCAGAGGCAGTGAAATATAAGATAATATTTAATTCTTCTATTTTATGTACTCTAGATGCAGCATATATAAAAAATCTAGTTTCTTCGCAACCAATTTCTGCCACATTAATCTGAACCAAGTTATTAAAAGAATCTCTGCTCATATTTAAAATGGTAATTAAAATAATCAAACTTCTTACCTCTTTTTAAAAAAAGGAAATAACATTAATTAAAAGGTTCTCTGCAACCATTGCAATTTTCCTACCTTTGCTCATTTCCTTAAAGTTTAAATACTGTAACAGCTTTTCACACAAGGCCTAATACACCTTAATGTACTCTCATTTTTTCCTGTCTTCTATTTGGACCTTGATATTTTAGTAAGACTTTAAATTTCTTTTCTTCATGTACTGCAAACGTCAAGATACAAAACAATCACTTCAAGGCATGTGGTATATTCTGACAGCCTCTAAGTTTAGGAAATATTTTTGAGTAGTACACAGCTAATAGTGAGGAGATGGGAGTAGGTCAGAAGAGAGTCCTGAAGAGGAAGTCAGGAAGCCTGATTCTATTTCTGGGTCTTACGAAACTGTGAAAGTCATATTACCTATACATCTCAGCCTCTTCATGTATAAAATAGAGGGAAAATCACCCATCCTAGCTACCTCCAAAATGTGCCAAAAGCAAGCTTTCTCCCATATATAAACACTTTCAAAATGTAAAATGTCGTACCAAAATAGATGATTAAAATCTCTGTATCATCAAACACCTTGCCCATTCATGTTTCCACTTTCGGACACGGGTCAAATGTTACTGCAGATGATACTGACAGGAGATGTCAAGTTATTTTTTTTTTTTTCAACGTTTATTTATTTTGGGACAGAGAGAGACAGAGCATGAACTGGGGAGGGGCAGAGAGAGAGGGAGACACAGAATTGGAAACAGGCTCCAGGCTCTGAGCCATCAGCCCAGAGCCCGACGCGGGGCTCGAACTCCCGGACCGCGAGATCGTGACCTGGCTGAAGTCGGACTCTTAACCGACTGCGCCACCCAGGCGTCCCATGTCAAGTTATTTTTAAAACTGTTTTTCCCTCTCCTTTAAGATTTTAAAGATGTTGCTTTGCTACCTTCTGGTTTGCATCATTTTGGACTAGGAATTTGCCAACATGCTTATGTTTATTCTTTTATACAGGTAGCTTCTCCTCCAGATGCTTTCATATTTTCTCTTTACCACTGGCTCCAAGCAATTTGACTGTGAAGTATACTGGTATACCCTTCTCCTCCTCCTCCCCCTCCTTTTCCTCCCCCTCCTTCTCCTTTTGTGCTGCTCGGGGCTTCCTGGCCTTCTTAGATCTGTGCTGTATAGTTTTCACCAAATTTGGAGAACCTTCAGCTATAATTTTTTCATGTATTTTTTCTGCCCTCTCTTCCGCCATTCTCTCCTTTGGGGACTTCAAAGATACATATCTTAGGTTGCTTTCCAAGCTTGTTTTTAAGCTTTGTTAAACAGGCCCAGAGCAGCTTTTTAAGTCTAAGAGTAATTTTTCTCCCCTAGTGAGGTATTTATTACCCTTCTGAGTACCTTATGATATCTGGTGAATTAAGAGGTTTGTCCACTCTGGCTGGTAGCAACAGACACAGTGACAGATGCTATGTGACCTGCCAGAGTTGTTCCCTCTAATCCTCTTTTCCGTGGTTCTTCTCTTGCCTCTCGTGGTTTCCTCATACTTATATCAAATCAGTACTCAGCTGAACACTGTAAGGGGACCCTTTGCAGATCTCTGGAGCTCTCCTTTCGCTGGTTTCCAACCTGCTAACTCTTGCCCCATGGTCTCCCTAAACTCCTAATTCCACCTTCTCAACTCAGGGAGACCACGGGGCTCCTCCTGGGTTTCCCCTTTCCTGTTTAAGGACTGGAAATGCTTTCTTGGCAGTAAGCCAGAGCAGTCACACAGCTCAGCTTATTTAATGTTTATCTCTCAGGGATCACTATACGTACTGCATGATGTCCAATTTTTGAAAACCACTGTTTCATAGATTTCATTTGTGTGTGTGTGTGTGTGTGTTTATTGTTTCAAGAGGGAAAGTAAAACTAGTCCCTATTACTCCATCTTGGCCCACTTTCAGGACTTAATTGAACTTTATACTGCACTTGGGAAGCTTCCTCTAGAGACAGTGACTGCTCTGGATGACTGGTCAATAAGTCAGTAAGCTCTTTTATAGGACATAGCTGACATTTAATATTATACGAAAAAAGTGACACCTTCATTACTGATGCACAAAAAGATTTCCCTTTTTCATATTAAGAATCTTTTACAAAATTTTATTTGTATACAGTTGATTTAATAATAGTTTTTCTGATTCTTGAAAATGAACAAAGTCCCTAAGTAGATGAATACACACACACACACACACACACACACACACACACACACATTAACTGTTTATTTAGAAGAATTAATCAGAAGAAAAAATATTTAGTTTCTGGATTTTTACAAATCAGTGAGACTAAAAATTATTTATAATGCTTTCAAAATGGCTACGTACTTAGTTTCTAAACTGCTGTGATCAGGTAAAGTAGAAGGCTCTGTAGTTGACAAGGCAGGAAGTGACAGGCTTGAAATAAAGCAGTTGTGGAAAAAACAAGAGTTGAGGAATGAGTAATGTCAAGAACTATTAGAAAGCAGAAGTGACAGAGTCTGATAACTGACGGATGCAGGTAGTAAGGGATACAGCAGTTCCAGTTTGGAAATGTCAGTGACAGATGAAAAAAAAGAAGGATGTAGGTCGGGGCGGGGAAGGGAGGAGAGAAGAGGAAGACGTTTGGGTTTATGAATCTGAGGTGCCTGATACCCTAGTGATCATGGGACCAACTAGAATTCAGGAGAGGTGAAGGCTGAACACAAATTTAGTTATCACTGGCATTCATTTAAAATATTTTAGCATGTGCAGTGTATCTTGCAGTATGTTAAGTGCTAGGGGTAGCATGGTAAACAAGAAAGGCTCGATACTTTGCCTTGATCAGTCTTCTTCCTCCAAAACATGAGTCCCTAAATGAAATACATACATACTAATTCTTCAGAAGGACAGAAGATGAAGAAACAAAAGCCTAGCTTCTGAGGAATCAACTAGAGAAAGCAAATACTATTTTTTTTAATTTAAATTCAAGTTAGTTAACATATAGTATAGTATCGGTTGCAGGAGTAGAATTTAGTGATTCCTCACTTATATAAAACACCCAGTGCTCATCAAATACCGTTAAATGTGACAAACAGTTCAAGATGTCAGGAGAGGCTAGAGGCTGCATACCTAACCCACTCTGGAGGCTAGCAGAAGGGACTGGGCTTAGGAAAGATTCTCAGAACTGCTTCCTGAGGGGAGACTGGAGGATAAACAGAAATCCCTGAGGCAAAAGGATGGGGAACTTTATTCCAGGTAGTATGAAGAGAACATATTAACACCCAGAGGACACGGAGGAACTAAAGAAACTTCAGTGGCTAAATTCAGTGTATGAGATTGGGGGGGGGGACTCTAAGAACAACGGGAACCCCCTCAAGAATGTGAAGCAGAAAATTATGTAAGACTGCAGTTTGGGAAAGATCGCTCTAGCTATTCCACAGAGAATAAACTGGGGGTGGGGGCCAAACTAACAGCGGAAGACCTGAATTGAAGATCGCAGAGGGAGAGAGATAATGAGAGTGTCAGTTAGCAAAATGGTAGCAGTGCCTCAGTAGGGGTAGCTGAGCCAAGGGAGTAGATAACTTTGCAGGGAGAGTAAGTACAGAATAAGCTAGATGAGACTTTCCAAGTAGTCACCATAATGCGGATGCTAATTATGTAAACTGAATCGTATCACTAGAAGGCACATACAAATCTGTAAATGCATGCAATAAATTTGAGGAAAGGGTACAAAGCAAAAAGAAAAAGTACAAACTAAGAACCAAGGATGGTTTAAACAAGCTTACACTACTAAGAGCCCAGAGGTTTTTCTTCTAGAAAGAAGTTCAGTAGGTGTAATGGTTAGCTAGATGGTAAACAATACACACCAAATACTATTTTCTGACGCAAAGCAATTAAAATCATATGGCCTAAGACTAAATTTAGTGCATGGTTAACACACAGTGCCCACTTTATACTTTTACAATTGCGAAATGGCCAAGTAATGATAAAAGTAATTTTCTAAATGCTAGGATAATTAACAGAGTGCAATTTAGGCTTTGAAAAAATAAAGAAAACCCGCTTGCAAAATATTCACACATGTTCCTTGATTTTGCGGTGGTTGTAAACTAGTAAACACAAGAAGCAAATATCTAAGACATCATCATACAGAGGCCAGCAATCGTCGTTAGTTTGCACACCTTAGATGGATTCTTAAAACTGATTTTTCTGTTGGAGTATTTAAAATTTTTTTTTCAACGTTTATTTATTTTTGGGACAGAGAGAGACAGAGCATGAACGGGGGAGGGGCAGAGAGAGAGGGAGACACAGAATCGGAAGCAGGTTCCAGGCTCTGAGCCATCAGCCCAGAGCCTGACGCGGGGCTCGAACTCACGGACCGCAAGATCGTGACCTGGCTGAAGTCGGACGCTTAACCGACTGCGCCACCCAGGCGCCCCATCTGTTGGAATATCTTAAAAGTCAGCCTGAGGAGTGATAAAATATGGGACAATTGCAAATATAAAAACTTTTCTCTGCCATAGAGAACGTTATTACTGATATTTCATATTGTAAAATGTGTATGGAAAAAAGAATCTTTACTGAAAGAAATCTCCTAATTCAAAGTTTCCTTCTTGGAATCAGGCCACAGGAAAAAAACCAAACATATATATCTACCCTTGCCTTTTATGATTTAAATTTGCAGCACAAAATAAAGCATGTAAGATAGCTTTAACTTACCCTACGCATAAATGCATAAAGTAACGTCAGGTGAAAACCCTGTTAAAAAACTGTGGTGGCAACCTTACTGTAAGTCCAGCAGTACAATATAAGGATAAAAGTAAAGCCTTTTAAATTTGGGGTTTGCATTCTTGCTTTGCAACTTTACAAGGTATATAGTTTTGGACAAATGTCTCAGTGTCTTGGAGCCCTGGCTTCCAATATCTATAAAATGAGAACTGTAATTCTTACCATATAAAGCTATTTAATGGGTTACAGAAAACTGTATAAAGCACCTAATACAGTATCCCACAGAAAAAGCCCAATAAACAGTAGTGACAACTTATCACCTTATCAAGTACCTTATATGCTTAGAAGTTATCTCTTAGTGGTCATTTGTCAGTCCTCACCTTACTTTACCTGTCAGCACTATTTGATGTAGCCGATCACCTCTCTTCCTTCTTGAAATATTTTTCCCCTTGGTTTCTAGGATACCTAGACACCTTCCTCACTGGTTACTCCTTAGTCTTTTTTTCTGGTTGCTCCTCATTTTCTTGACACTGGAGTACTCTAGGACTACATCCTTAGATCTCTTTTCTTCATTACCAATATCATTCTTCGGTGACCTCATGCAGTCTTGTGGCTTCAAATAACATTCGTACACTGACAACTCCTCAGTCATATCTCCAGCTCAGTCTCTCTGCTGAACTCCTGACTCTCATAATCTAACTTCCTACTTGACGTCACCACAAGGACATGCTGGAGACATCTCATGCTGAGGCCCACAACTGAGCTCCTAGTACTCCCTCCAAAACCTACTCTGAAGAATTTCCTATTGCTGTTAATACCAACTCTATCCTTTTTCTTACTCAGGTCCAAAACCCTGAGTTCTTCCTGAGTACCAGCCTTCTCTCACACATGATGCTCACCGCATCAGAGTATTTCTGTTGGCACTATCTCCAAAACATCTCCAGAATCTAGTCACTGCTCGGTCACTGGCCTGGTCTAAGTCACCATCCTCTCTCAGCTGGCTGAGTGGCAACAGCCTTCTATTTGGCATTCTGGCTTCCAGAAGAATCCCCTTAGAGTTCATGCAACATAGCAGCAGAGTGATCCTGTTGTAACATACCAGTTAGATACACCAGTCCCCTGTTCAGAATCTTCAGTGGCTCTTCATCTCACCAGACGTAAAAGCTAAGTCTATACAATGATCTGGAAGACCATAGGGAATCTCTCCTATCACTACTCTTCAACTTTCCAACATCATCTTTTACTCTGCTTTCCCTGGTTCACTCCACATGGCTCAAATACCCTAATTACTAATTAGCTGAAATGAATGGGAATTAGATTATACTAATAAGTGAAATACCTTCTGGAGAAATTAACTAGTAACAAAATATTCTCCCATTTAAATTGAATTTCACGCAACTTCTTAACAAATCAAAACAACAATGAAAAGACAAAATATTCTTGAGGGTTAAATATTAAAATAAAAGAATCTTAGGGATCCATAAGGCAGCTATGAGCTTTCAGGGACTGATGTATTATTACGTGCCTAGAATATAAAAATTTAATTTCTAAATCTTGTTTTTTTCCATTGAGCAAAGAAATCATGATAACCATGTCTCAAGATTTAAATGCATTATTACAAATGTTCAATGCCAAAGGAATTTTAGCATTTATATTTTAACACAAAACCCATACTGCTCTCTCACAAATGACTTCTGGGTACAGGGGAAAGGGTTCCTTGATCTGACAGTGCTGAGAAAGCTTTTGAAGTTCACCATTATCACACAAAACATCCCAATCTTTGTAACACCGTTCATCTCAAAAGCATAAAATATAAACATTAATTCTTAATTTCTTAAGACTGTTATTCTATTTTTATGAAGCACAAACTTTGGGACATCCTTTGAACGAGATTTTAAAACGAGATTCCAAAATACCAATACTCCAAATAATTCTCTTTTTTCCTCTTGTTTTGTCTTTGTAGAATACTTTTGCAAATAAAATACAAAAAAAGATTGCCAAAGAGTGGTCCTAAAACCATTTGCCACAATCTTTTACCGTAACACTTGTCACAAAATAACATACAGTAATTATTTGTCTCCTCTAATCCACCGTGAGCTCATAAGAACAGAGAATATATCTTAATTTTACGTTTGAAGGCTTAACATAGTCCCTTATATTTAGTAGAGTGTTAACAAAATCAAAGTTATTGTCAACTTTTGATTTACATTACTAAAAGGGAACAGAGGACATGAATGATCCAGCTTGGTGAATGAGACTTTAAATTTATGTGAGAGATTTACACCTACATTTCAACACATGCCTGCATGATGTTTGATGCGTTCCCTAGGAAAGAACAAAACCACAACTGTGAAGCCATGATGTAAGTTATCAGACAGCTGTCTAACTTCATGATATATAATGTATTTCAGTTTTCATTAAGATGAAGGCCCAGTTTGACCTCTATCAAATCCTCTAGACTTTCCTAGACTAGGGTGACTAGCTCATCCTGCTTTGCCCAAGATTTTTTTGATCCCAGGAAGCCCATTCATCTGAGGCAAACTGTGATGCTTGGTCACCCCACTCCAGCTTAATGCTGAATGAGTTTCTAGGTTCCTGGAGTTGTCCCAAGACAGAAAATCGTGTGTGTGTGTGTGTGTGTGTCTGTATGTGTGTGCCTACGTGCAAGGGCACACAGGCATTCTGAATAAAGCCAGACTTATTCCTCTGCCAAACTAGGAGAAGAATCCTATTAAAAGCTGGCTCAAGAGATAACAAAGGATACTTCTCTTTCCATTTAACAATTTCTTCAAAAGACTCAAGCGTAACCTTTTCTCAGTCCATACAAGCTCCATATACTATTCAAGTTCTTCCTTCAGCCTCTTGCTCTAGAAACAGTTACAAAAATGGCTTCATAAGATAAAAATATTATGATCTTTTCAGCACTGGAACACTCATGTAATCATCACCCAGATTCAACAACCATTAATTATTAAGACTTTGCTACCCTGGCCTCTGCCATCTATCTTTTCCTTTTCCCACTAAAGTATTCTGCAGCAAATTCAAGACATTGTAACAGTTCGCCCACACACACTTCCACAGGTATCTCTAAAAATTATGGGCATTTTCTTTCAAAACCCCCAACTTAGTGCATCTAACAGAATAGGGGTATATCCATCTATTACCCATGCCAATATTCACATCTCATCATTGGCTGAAAAAAAACTTCCTAACACTGGTTCACTGGATGTCAGGATCAGTACTTTTGTTCTTGTGCCATTAAGTCTCCCTAAATGTACAAGGGTCTTCTTCTCTCCTTTTTTTCTCTTTTCACCTGACGGACTTGTTGAAGAGACCTTGTTAGTTGTTGTCTTTCCTGTGTGATTATTTAACTTGCGCCTATCTATATTTTCCTCTTTCACATGAAACTTCTTTCGCAAGAATGTTTCATAGACGATATGTCATACGGTATCCTATCAGGCAACATTTCATGTCTGGATATTCTACTTTTTGTGATAAGATTGCTCTGTGTACCATCAGTTTTATAGTTACTACCTCTATGAATCTGTGAATTAGAGGTATCATGGGTTTTTTTGTTTGTTTTTGAGAGAGAGAGAGAGAGAGAGAGAGAGAGAGAGGCAGAGTGGCAGAGAAAGAGAATCTTAAGCAGGCTCCATGCTCAGTACAGAGTCTGATGTGGGGATTGATCCAAAGACCCTGGGATCATGACCTGAGCCGAAATCAAGAGTCAGAGGCTCAATCAACTGAGCCCTCCAGGCACCCCTTGCCATCTTTTTTTTAAATAAAGTATATATAAACAAACAGAAAATCATTACACTTAAAAATTCCAATACTTGGGGCGCCTGGGTGGCTCAGTCGGTTAAGTGTCCAACTCTGGTTCAAGTCATGATCTCATGGTTTGTGAGTTCGAGCCCCATGTCAGGCTCTGTACTGACAGCTCAGAGCCTGGAGCCTGCTTTGGATTCTGTGTCTCTCTCACTCTCTGCCCCTCCCCTGTTCACACTCTGTCTTTGTCTCTCAAAAAATAAATAAAAAAAAATTTTTAATTCCAATACTTATTTCCACTTTTTTATACAAACAGACTTTCATATATGGTTTTAAAAATGAGGAGCGCCTGGGTGGCTTGGTCGGTTAAGCATCGGACTTCGGCTCAGGTCATGATCTCACGGTCTGTGAGTTCGAGCCCCGCGTCGGGCTCTGTGCTGACAGCTCAGAGCCTGGAGCCTGTTTCAGATTCTGTGTCTCCCTCTCTCTCTGCCACTCCCCTGTTCATGCTCTGTCTCTCTTTGTCTCAAAAATAAATAAACGTGGGGGCGCCTGGGTGGCTCAGTCGGTTGAGCGTCGGACTTCAGCTCAGGTCACGATCTCACGGACTGTGAGTTCGAGCCCCGCGTCAGGCTCTGGGCTGAGGGCTCAGAGCCTGGAGCCTGCTTCCGGTTCTGTGTCTCCCTCTCTCTCTGCCCCTCCCCCGTTCATGCTCTGTCTCTCTCGGTCTCAAAAATAAATAAACGTTAAAAAAATTTTTTTAAAATAATAAATAAATAAACGTTAAAAAAATTAAAAAAAAAATAAAAATGAGACATTACAGGGGCACTTGGGTGGCTCAGTCAGTTAAGCTCCTGACACTTGATTTTAGCTCCGGTCATGATCTCACAGTTGTGAGACAGAGCACCACACCCCATGCCCCCGTTGGCTCTGCGCTGGGCATGGAACCTCCTTAGATTCTCTCTTCCCCTCTGACTCTGCCCCTCCCTCGCTTACACTTCAGCTCTAGAACTCTCTCTCTCTCTCAAAAAAATGAGGTATTACATAAGTATTTTCTCAGTTTTAACTGGTCTCACTTATCATTTACCTTTACTCACCATTCCCTCCCCAAAAGAATTCTTTTAAATGATAAAAATCATGATTCCCTCTAAAATAATATCAAGTAAAATGTCCTCAATTTCTTCCTCTAGCTCAACAAACCCCTTTCCTGTAAGTAACCATTGCTTAACATGCACAAGTAGCATGTGAGATTTTTTTTCTATGTACATGAACATGTGTTTCTCTGAGTTCTTTTTACTGTTGTTTGGGTCACACAAATGGATCATATTACAGTCTTCTGAAGTTTGCTTTTTTTCTCTTAAAATATTAGTACATATAAGTCTAATCTTAGTCTTTGCTTAGCATTTCCATTGTGTAGCTGTATCATAATTATTCACCGGTTGTCTGTAAATAGACAGGTTGTTCCATCTCTGCTCTGGCTATCTTAACAAAAAACACCTCATTCAAACGTATCATTTGGTTAAGATAGATCAGTATTTCCCTTCTACAAATAAAATACTGTTATCAGCCATTAATATAAATTCCCAGGAAAATATAACAACACATAATTAGAGCTATTAAATTTCTTTCAGGCAGAGAGACATGATTAATCTGCTTGGTAGGAATACCTAAGAAGTTCTTTGAGACAGGGATACATAAATCAAAATCAAAACAAACTATAAGCTAGAGAATCCATATGGGCACGAGTCCATGGAAATACATATCACTGATGCCTGTCTTTTGAAGGGAGATTTAAAATAGTACCATAATGAAGATTAGACAATCTCATCCTTGAAGTTTCTCAATTCTTGGGCTATTATAAAGAGAATTTAAAAGAGAAACTATCTGGAGAATAAAAATTGATGAGCCAAAGTAGAAATAAAACTTTTTAAAAAGATATTTTATTCATACTTTTTTCAAAAACTTTGTTTCCTTTCACTTGTCTCTTCTACAGATTACACATTACTAGATCCTTCTACAGTAATGTTTTCTTTTCTAGTCTTTTCCTCTGGTCCTCTGACTCCTGGTGAATGGTTCTCTCAAGCACAGTACCTCGAACTAAACAAAGCTAACAACATATATAGTCTTATCATAGTGGACTATGTCAGAACTATAACTCTTCTTTCTTTTTTTTTTCTTAAGTTTATTTCCTTATTTTGAGAGGAGAGAGAGTGTGTGAGCTGGGGAAGGGCAGAAGAGAGAGAGAGAGAGACAGAGAGAGAGAGAGAATCCCAAACAGGCTATGTGCTGTCAACACAGAGCCTGATGTGGGGCTCCAACTTGTGAACCACGAGAACGTGACTGGCCAAAATCAAGAATTGGGCACCTAACTGACAGAGCCACCCAGAAGCCCCATGACTATGACTTTTCAAAACAGACATGATACCACTCCTAGAACTGAAGTGTTTTAACATATTAGTGTTTTTAAGTCACAGTCTCTGTAATGGGAGGAGTTGGGTGACAATAGTAATGGTTTCCTCATTGAGTTATTTTCAGGCTAAAATGAAATAGAAGACATGAAAACATTTTGAAAATACAAAGTAGTCTATTGAAAATAATAGCTAAAATCTACTGGGTACTTTCTATGTACCAAGCACTCTTCAAAATGTGTATTTACTAATTTGTATTTACTTTACACAACAATGATCAGAGCTAGAAACTATTATCTCCATATAACAAAAGGGTAAACTGAGGAAGAGGAGGATTAATACAGCAAGTTAACAGCAGAGTTGGAGATCAAAAGCAGACAGTCTTGACTTCAGAACTCTCATTCCGCTTTCCTTCTTTTCCTTTGCCTGGGTGCTCAGGTTCTGCATAGCATGTTCAGAAATGGACTAGTGTGGCTGACTGCAGAAGGGTAACTGGGTAGGCAGGGGTCACATTGGTAGTTCTGGCTACTTCAGCAGTGATCCAGGGGATACTGTATGTGAAACCCTACCAATAATGAGAGTGTGACCATACCACTGGATGAGCACCCTGGAAATGTAGGACTTCTTAACAACAGAAGTTGTCTAAAACAGTAAGTATCAGAAGACAAGAAAAGAGTAACAGAAAATTGAAACTAGAGAAGACAATTTACCTGCCTCTTTCCTAGGACAGGATTTTTCTGCAGATCCCTAACAGACAATCATTTGGTCTCTTGAACTAAATTCCTGAAGTTGCCTCAACTGCTTTTTCCAGAATAATGTCCTGACTACCTTCCTAGTCACCCTGGGGCTGGTCAATATGCCTCCCTAATGTGTGAAACCTGAAATTCAGGACTAAATCAGATGCTGGCTGATCCAAACCAGTGACAGTGAGCTCTCACTTTTTTAAGAGTGTATTCAAGCAGAGCCAGACGACAATCTGTCAGAGTTCCCATAGTGAAGATGAGAACTGTACTGGGAAGTTGGACTAGCTGTCATTTAAGTTCTTCTCCAAATAAGATTCTATGAATTCTAGATAAGCTACATGAACAGAGGTAAAATATGATTGATATTCTCCAGGCTCAGAGAGGATATTCTTCCAAAGTAACATATGTAGGCATCTTTAGGAAGGAATCGAAGGCATTTGAGAATTTGTAGAATTTATGAAATATCTTCTAAAACAAAGTTTCTGTATTTCAACTGTCTTTTATAATAAAAATTTATTTTTATATTGAAAATATAAAGGACTATCTTTAGTGTGTGTATTGGGAAGAGGAGAGGGGAAAGGAAATGAGCATACAAGAAAGAACAGGAAATCCACAGAGGAATCTTTGTGAGAATAAAGCTCTGAATGCCAACTTAATTCAATTTTAACTTAACGTTCTCATCATGGAAACTCCAAGGGGATTCTTCAACAGCCAGAAATTTGTTTTCCTCTTTTCCAGCCTCAGATTTAGCAGAATTGAAATGTATGCATGAAAATGAGTTTCTAGCTTCCTCTCATAGGGTTTGTATGGGAGGAAGAAAAAAACAGAATGCTTAGCACTCTCAGAAGGTGCAACATTAATTTTGCATTGTTTAATGAGAAACAGCTGGCAGACTTTATGGAAACCAGGTTTCATGTCTGATACGAACCTGATGTTTTATACCTTAAGCGGAAAAGTTTTCACACAACCCAAACCTCACATGAATCCCTTTTTACAGTTAATATTTACAGTCTTGGGTTTTTAAATCTAAACATCAAAGATTCTAACTAATGTTCAACAGATAGCTGGCTGATTCTTGAGACAGGACACAAGTCACACTGATTGGCATCTAAAGATCATTTGTGAGGGAATCATTCCACGTTAGATCATTAGTCATTTTAACTGTGCAAACTGGGAGAAATGCCTCACAGCTCCTTCAGTGATACAGTCCTTGTTGCTTCTGAGTTTGCATTTGTGAATCTGGCAGCTGAGAGTAGTCAGGAGCAGAGAGCTCTAGTTCTGTTCCCTGCCCATAGCCCCTTCCCCAATTCTAAGAGGTACTGAACCCTCTCTGAAACTAGGAGATGACTTTAATGGGCGTTTTTATGGCATTCAGAGTAGGGTTTTATCATGTTACTATCTTCAGAGAAGGAAAACCAATATATGAAACATTTTATATTTAGAGTTTGTCTATTTTCAAATTTGCTAATTTGGCTACCCAAACAGGCATTTCAAACAATTATGCATGGTATTCATAGTGTTTCCGAAGTTTTACTACTGATGCTATTCTTAGTAGAGAAAGATGTTTTCTTATTAGTCACTGAAAACAGTCTTTTGAAAAAAAGAATATTATGGGGATTCTTGATACTTCTTAGAAATTTTCTTTTATAATTCCAATTTAATTGAGCAAGCAAATAAATGGGTGACTATGCATGGGGCGGGGGAGGAGGGAAGTAAGATTCCTGAGCAATTATTGTATTTCTTTAAAAAAAAAAAAGTAGTGACACAAAAATAACCAGGTGTTACAGACGGACTGAGTGTTTTGTGTCCACGCCGACCCCAGCAAATTCCTATGTTGAAGCCCTAACCCTAATGTGGCAGTATTTGAAGATAGGGCCTTTAGTTAGATTTGGATAAGGTCACAAAGTGGGGTCCTCACAATGGGGTTGGTGCCCAAGAGCTCAATTCCTCTTTCAGCAAGAAGACAGCCCTCCCCAAGCCAGGAGGGGAGCCCTGCTGAGAACCTGACTATGCTGGCACCCTGACCTTAGGACTTCCCAGCCTCCATCCAGAACTATGAGAAATAAATCTCTGTTGTTTAAGTCACCAGTCTATGGTATGGCAACCTGAGCTAAGATTTCAGGTAAGCAGTACAAAATGAATTAAAAAATTAACACTTTATATTGGTTTTGTATTATGGCCAGACCACAGTTCCTAATAATGCTAATTCAAAGCTACATACAATCTCAAAGTTCTTAAGTCCATAATTAACTCTTCACTTTTTGCTGCTTCTCATCAGGCCTGAAGTTTCTGAAATCAGACTTCTCTTTGCTCCTAAGCAAGCCTTTTTACCCACTAAGGTTCACCCTTTACTAAAAAGGATTTGACCCCTTTTCAGAATACTCTGTTAACTGAGGTTAACCGAATAGTTTAAGCCAAAGAGATCATATCAAATCATAATCATTATGGGACTATTTTTAAATGTTTTTCTCGTGTACCAATGGATACAGAAAAATATGTTAATAACACTACCCACCATCCCACTCAACTGCAGAACTAGGACATCGGCAATACCACTGAAGCTACTTTCTGCGTTTCTTCCAGAACCTATTCCCTTGCCACTCTGCCAGATGGATGTTTTTCAAGTGAATGCTGCAGTTGTAATCTAGTGTACTCTATAAAGTTTGGTTTACTTGTAGAGGCAAAAAGAGCACTTTAAACTTAGACTCTTGCCATTTGAAAAGAATACACTTAAGTGTCACTTCTGTGAAGTGGCTCCTATAATTCAAATTTTAGTAATGAATCATACTCACAGCAAAACGATTTAGTACTCACTCCTTTTCTATCCCTCGACCAGTAACCAGTCTAATGTTGAAAACTGCAGCAAACATGCTTTTTGGATGCAAGTATAGGAGAAACCAAAGTGAGGAGGAGAGTGATTAAGCAGAGCTCAAATAAACTCCTGTGTTAGCACCTGCTTTTTAACACAGGTCCCTTTCGACTAAAAATTCTCTCCTCACAGAGAGAAACAGAGCACAGTTGGCATGGGTACTAATTACCCTCACCAGTAGAAATGTCATGCTTGACAAAATAGAGACTGTTTTAGTAGAAGCGATTCCCTAATGAAAAATAAAAAAGACATTTTCAAGCCCTTATTGTTACAAAATGAATATACACAGGCATAAAGATTTTATACAATATACTCCATCATAAGTAGGCAAGAAAACTTGCTCTAAGGGATTTCTGCATTACAGCAAGACATGCATTGCTCAGCAAGATGTACTTTAAAGAAGTGATTAGATTAGATATATAATTAAACGTAAAGTGCTTGAAGAGTTCCCTGATGCATTTGACCTTCCTGTAATCCCATGTAACATCTGAACTCTGGCGCATAAAAGTTGGATATTAAAAAGTGGTATGACCTTTCATCTACCAGGCTTTGCCAAGAACAGAGGAGGATGATAAAGGCCACTAAAGGCCACCGAGAGCCAGGCATCGGCCCCCAAGTAATGCTAACACTTTCTTAAAGGGGAAAAAGACTCTATGTAAACTTTATTCCAGATTCCAGGAGCGTCTTATCTCGTGTGACTCCATACACCTTTACATAATCCAATTCTATATTGCTGGTAATTACTACTAACTCTAATGAGAAATAAATAACAAAATACATTGCAATCTTAAAATTTTAGAGTTGAAAGGTGTCCTTTTTTTAATGTTTATTCATTTTTGAGACAGAGAGAGACAGAGCATGAATGGGGGAGGGTCAGAGAGAGAGGGAGACACAGAATCGGAAGCAGGCTCCAGGCTCTGAGCTGTCAGTACAGAGCCTGATGCGGGGCTTGAACCCACAAACCATGAGACCATGACCTGATTTGAAGTCAGATGCTTAACCAACTGACCTACCCAGACACCTCTAGAGTTGAAAGGTATTTTAGAACTCATGTGTCCCAAATCCTTCATTTTATAGGCTAAAAAATGGAGAACTCGGAGGCATGACAAAATTTGCCTCATAGGAATTTTAACTTAAAAGCTAGTAATAATTTTACCTTAAAACTTGGGTCTTCTAGCTTCCAACTCCTGTTTTTTCCCCTGAGACTATGACCACAAAAGATGTACATGAAATTTCTTTCTTGCACTCTGAGGGGGAAAAGAATCATAAACTGCAAGATATAATTCAAAATCATCTTTATAGCTAAAGAAATAAATATATTTGGAGATTTATCTTTAAATCTTCACGGACTCTTCCACACAGCTATGAAACAGCCGTTTTCAGTAATCTACATGAGAAAAGATGCAACCTTCTTGCCCAGCAGATAACAAGCATTGAGTTATTATTTTCTTACAGTAGGGGTATATCAGTTATCTTTTACTAGGTAACAAAACCCCCACAGCTGGTGGCTTACGCAGGTGGCTCTTCTACTCTGTGTGGCATGGGCTGGGGTGCTGAGGTGGCTGATGTCACCTGGAGGCTACTAAACTGGGAGCTCAACTGAGGTTACGAGGCCTGGGACGCCTGGACAATGAGCTGTTTGTTTAGAGGCTTCCCTGAGCTCAAGTGGGTCTCTGGCTGGAGGCCTCTGCACGGCTACGTGGGCTGCCTCATGGCATGGCAGCCGGGTTCAAAGAGGGAGGAGCATTCCAGAAGCAGGGAACTGGCAAGCGGCCAGGCTACCTCAGGGGCTAGTCCCGGAAGAGGCAGAGCAATCCTTCTGCTTCATTTTATGCATCGAAGCAGTCCCGGGTTTAGCTCAAAGTCAGCGTAAGAAGGAACTCGGCCAAAGCATAAATAATGAGAGGCACGGTTTCACTGAGGGGTCTTCAGAGTAATAATCTACCATATAAAGGCTGTTTAAATCCTGGTCAAACCTGATATTTGGTGGAGACTTACAGTGAGGGAGGGAGCTGTTAAACAAGAATACGGAGGGGCGCCTGGGTGGCGCAGTTGGTTAAGCGTCCGACTTCAGCCAGGTCACGATCTCGCGGTCTGTGAGTTCGAGCCCCACGTCGGGCTCTGGGCTGATGGCTCGGAGCCTGGAGCCTGTTTCCGATTCTGTGTCTCCCTCTCTCTCTGCCCCTCCCCCATTCATGCTCTGTCTCTCTCTGTCCCCAAAATAAATAAAAACGTTGAAAAAAAAATTAAAAAAAAACAAAAAACAAGAATACGGAGAAATTCTATACTACAATACGACAAAGGTATACAACCCTAAGCACTCCCATATAAATACAAAAGAAAGTTCTCTGTGCTTCACTGGATGTGCTCTATGCAATTCAAATGAATACTGTGGCATTATTTTCAGCCAGATATTAATTTTTCACAAATATAGTCTTAAAATGATTATATAGAGCTCAAAAACACATTTCTGAATTTACAAACTGTTAATATAAACAAATTTATTTATTAAGTGTGAGGTTTTCGGAGGGTGGTGAAGACGGAGCTCCTAAAGAATTAATTCAATCATATGCTTTGTAGATTACCTGGTAACGTACAATATCCAAATGATATCTGGGACTGAGCTTGGATAATAAAGACAATTTCTGTGGTGGGGTGGAGAATGTTGGGATACTCAAAACTATATATATGTCCATTCTAAATATGTCCAAAGTCTTCAAAAAATGTTTCAAAGGAGTAGGGATCTAATTTACTGACGTTCTACTAAGTTACTACGATGGCATAACTTCATCCTCTCAACTACCTTATGGAATGAGTAGGATTATCTCCATTTACACATGAGTACATTGAAAACTACAGAGCCATAGTCACACTTAGAAAGTGCAACAGCAGAGAAGAGAACCCAATCTGTCCGACCTTACAGCCTATTTGCTCTTTCTTTTTTTTAAATTTTTTTTTGATGTTTATTTACTTTTGAGAGAGAGAGAGAGAGAGAGAGAGAGACAGAGCTCGAGAGGGGAAGGGCCAGAAAGAGAGGGAGACACAGAATCTGAAGCAGGCTCCAGGCTCCGAGCTGTCAGCACACAGCCCGACGTGGGGCTCGAACTCACGGACCGCGAGATCATGACCTGAGCCAAAGTCAGACGCTTAACCGACTGAGCCACCCAGGCGCCCCCCCCTTTTTTTTTAATGTTTATTTATTTTTCAGAGAGAGAGAGACAGAGCTCGAGAGGGGAAGGGCCAGAGAGAGAGAGAGGGTAGTTTTGCTCTTTCAACTAAATAATTTTTTTATGGTATCTTCAAGGGATGGCATTAAATTCTAATTTCTGACTGATCACTATTAAAAACTAGTTTTTAAACACTTTACTTTTCTCTGTTTCCAGAATCTTTCTCCTTATTAACTGTTTTATGGAGGCAAACATTTACACAGTAGAAATGTGACATTTAAAGATATCCTTCAGTTAATCTTTCTGAGTTTAAATCATGCTCCTCCAACTGCCTGTTCATCTATATCTGTGGCTTCTTAGAAGAGGATCCATGTCTAAAAACCAATGCTTTAAAATAAAAGTGTCCCCCCAACAAAACCCACCCACCTTAAATCTACACTTTATAATTGTACCACAGCAAAAGGAATCATACATTTTTTTAAGAGGATTAACTTCAACATACTGGATAATGTCTGCTTTTTTTTTTTTTTAAGTTTATTTATCTTGAGAGAGAGGGAGAAAAGGCACGAGCAGGGGAGGGGCAGAGAGAGAGGAGAGAAGGAGAATCGAAAGCAGGCTCCACACTGCCAGTGCAGAGCCCGATGTGGGGCTTGAACTCACAAACTGTGAGACATGACCTGAGATGAAGTCAGATGCTTAAGAGACTGAGTCACCTCGGCGCCCCACAAAGGAGGCCACAAGGAAGCATGACCTTTTTTTTTTTAATGTTTCATACTGGATGATGTCTTAATCATTCTATAAGTTGTCGAGTTCCTTGTGAACCAATACTGTTAAACACATATTTCTCTCCCATGACACTTGGCACAGTGACCTATAGGCTGTAAGTACTAAGTGCTGGCCTAATGGGTGAAAGGAGCACAAAGAAACCTGAAATACCAGAAATTATATTGAATACTTTATAAAAATAAATTACCAGTCAAATATTAGTTACTTTCATTATTTGGTGACATACAATCATAGCAGCATTAGGCACCATACATGCATGCAAAGATATATATTCCTATTTAGGAATACATACAGTAATGCTCAACTCTACTCCCTTGTTATAAGGAGGAGATGAATGTAGGACATTTATTTTGGAAGGGGATAGGCAGACAAGAAAGGGAAATGATACAAGAAGGACCAAAGAGAACTCTGAAGAGGGCTGAGTATGGGAATAATTTGAGATGTATTCAAATATTTTTTATTCATTGTCTAAAAGTATCCTTATGAGAATGAATACTGAAAAACAAGAGACCACGGCCACCTTAAAGTTACAGGTAAACAATTATTTGGCTAATTGCTAATAAAACACCTCGACAGAAAATACTGTAAAGGGAGATTAAAGAACAACAAATCTAAGCTTGAAAACATAGGAAAAAAGAATTCTAGAAAGGGAACAGTATCTAGTTGCATTTCACTGTAGTTCAAAATAAGGAATTGTAGAATGTTCTGTCTAGTCATAATGGGTAGGAGATTGAAGAATAAGTTATATCTATGCCCCTATGTTTCTAAAGTGGCCATCATTTGAATGTGTATGTAAGTGTATAAAAGTGGCATTTTAGAACAAAAAATTACAAAAAAATTTTTGTCTTTGATTTTTGGGGAAAAAAACAACTGGAAATTTCTAGAGTAGCTAAGCTCCACTTTGATTTACATGAAAAATAAAAGCATAAATAACAACATAAATTACTTAAAACCTTATTGGTACTTCACTATTTTCAGAATTCTACAGGTTAGAAAAACAAATGTCTATAGGAAATAAAAACACAAACAACTCGTATATTACCTAATTAGATAATCACCAAGTGACAGTATAGAATTAAGAGGCTTTTGAAAAGTTACATTGTCATTGTAGAACCCCATGTACTGCATTAAAGAGGAATGCTGTAGTCTAAAACCCCCGCATATATCCAAGGCAAATTCTCCACCTACCAGTTAACGTATAAGGAACATTTCTTTTCTAAAAACATTATGAAATTGACATTTCCATGGGCTTTTTAAATTTACAAACCAGGAATCATAGTAAAAACAGAGACAGGCAAGGATTCAGTTAAGCATTAATACAGTCATTTAGAAACCTGCTAAAAATAAGTTTGATTCAGTATTGTGCTCTAACATGCAAATCCAAGAAATAAAACTTTATATATCTAACTTACTATATATGTAAAGTACCTTTATCCTTTTATTGTTAATATACAATCTAATTTCCTAATTGTAGATAAACACAGGCAAATGGCCTGAAAAAATACTAAATACCTAAGACAGACTTGTAATTTCACAGCTAGATTTCCTTACACATTTTCTTGACACCAATAACAAGAAAACAAAAGATACTGTCATAACTAAAGGACCTTATCCCAATCTCCATCAGCACCCAGAATATTTGCCACTTTATGGCTTTACCGTAGCTGGCACATTTAATAAGAACTATTCTGTGCCATAAATAAGGGTAATATGTAAATATGAATATAATTAAATTTTAATTATGAAATTTTATTTACATTTTGCATACTGATGAACAATTGTGACTGATTTTTTATGTTATACACATAGCACGAAACCTAATAAATGCTTACATCTAATTTTCTTTTTCTATCTAATTTGAGCAAACTAATAATCTAAAAAAGTATAGGAGCCCATTTTGGAGAATTATTACATTATTTATATGGTATGAATCCTACAGCAAAATCACAATGTATGAAACATGTTCTTAACAATGTTCTATACGTTAAAATATAGCTTTCCTTCATGATATAATAAATCAAAAATAAATTAGTAAAATAATACTAGTAATAACATATAATAATGGAAAATATAAAATCTTCTATTCACACACTTCTGAGTTCATTTTCTAAATGGAAAAGAGCACAGATGATTTTTCAGTCAGAGGATAAAATTATGTTTATTAGGGAGCATAGTCATATCCTAAGATTCTGGCTACCTGCAAGGTACCAGGCTTGGTCCAGGGCAAAATACAAAGAGCTAATGGATGAATAGAGGAAAAAACTCTGTGGTAAATGCCATCCATAGAATAATACAGAAAGGGAGCCCCAGGAATTTGGGTAAGGAATACACTGGTTCCAGCTAAAGGAATGAGGGAAGTGTATTCTCCTTTGGGGAGAAGGGAAAAATAAAGGAGTTTATATAGTTAGGCAGGGAGTGAGGCAGGGAGAAGAGGTAATTTGTTAATTATCAGTGTTCGTGCTCCTTAATTATTATGACTTATTGAGCTACAAATGGGGCTGGTAAGGTATAAGGCTGACGATGGGAGAATGAGGCTGGAATAGAAATCGGCTCCTGCTAGAGCCATCTCACATAAAGTCTGTAATATTAAAATGACTATGGAAACTGAAGCAGGCTGGGCTCTAGACGAGCTCTACCTAAAGACAGAGCTACACTCACCATAGTTCAGAAGGCCCTCTTCTGCACACTGATAAAAGTCACTTTATTTACTGAGAGGATCCAAACAAAATCTGGAGCTCCAAGTAACTCAAGAATGTTAAAATCCCCAAAGCAACTTCAAAATTGAAGGGAAAAAATGAGCAGTTATCATTTAAAACCGTTTCCCAAAAGTCATTACAAATACTGAGTAAATCTCTGCTAGTTTATAGCTTGATATATGTATAATAATTTAACCTTCCATTAAAGTAGAAGTCTGTCCCCAGATTATCCAGAGAAACTGAATGCTCAATAGGCCACATGAAATAATATACAAAGCACCTATAATAACAAATAACATATATTCTGCGGAGAGGATTCAGTTCCTTGCCACTATTATATGGGTTTCATTGGAATGGAAAAATGTGTAGAGGCACTATAAAGACACTATATATATCTAAGGGGTGTACCATCCATCCTGATATTTCCCATAGCACATTTTCACTATAAAATAATTTCAAAGAAACTAATTCTTTAAATATTAGACACAAATGATGTTCCTCAATATTCACAGTGTAACTTCAAAAATATTTTACATTTTTAAAATACAAAAGTTATCCTTAATCATTAAAATATGAGCTGTCATTTTAACCAAGGCTTTACAATACAGTGTGTTTTATTTTTCAATATCTATTAGGCAAATCCCTGCAAAACTTTGCAGTCAATTACCAAAGGCTGTGAAGGGATACATTTCGGCCCATACTCGGCAAGAATGCAGAGCATGTAACGAAGACTCAGCTGTACATTTATATATACCTTACATTTGTAGCAACTGTAAATTAATGCAGAATATTTCTCTCGTCTTTAGTCTATTTTCTTTCAACAGACCATGATAAAAACTTAGCCAATAATAAAAAAAAAAACAAGCAAAAAAGCAGTGCTGTTACATATCTAAAAACTATTAGCATTTTCTCAGCTTTAAATGGAAAAAGTGTTGGTATCTAGCAAGCAAATCTTCCGCTGCCAAAAAGGAGATCAAAAATGCAAATATCCAAACAAAGACAGGTAAAAATAGGACATAAACAAATATTTCCAATTTCCAAGATCATACATAAAAAATAATATATGTTGCTATAATTTTAATCACCAACAAAGCTGCAGTTCTATTTAACAAACAACTTTCAGTGTCTGACATTTAAGAGGAAAGGCTTTAAAACCCATGCTTCACCAGTTCTATGAATATGTCACAACTGCCAATAACAGATACAGCAGCATTTCATTTTATGGTGAAAAGATGCCAGTAAAAATAGTTGTATGTACATATGTACATATATGTGTGTATACACATATATGCCGACTTCAAAAATTTTCAGTATAAAGCAAGAAGAAATTGTTGAAGGGGGATATTAAAGAACTTACCTTTCGCCCATCACTTGCATGGCAATTCACATTTAGAGGAGTCAGTAAAGCCATTAGTTTTTCTTCATTACCACTCCTGTAAAAAGGTAGTAAGTCAATTCCTATGATATTATAGAGCTTCTTATGAATATTTATGGATATTTTTCAGAAGAGTGGAAAATAATATAGGCTTGCTTTGATTTCCTGTATATGGTTCTCAATGACTCTCTTTTGGTAGACTGAATTAAATTAACACATTCCTAATTAATTCCTGTGAATCATCATACAGCGGTACATCTTGGATAGTACATCTTTCTACATTTTTAATGGTTTTATTTATCTGCATCAAGTCACCTTCTTAATTACAAACAAACTTTATTTTGATAAGTGCTCTAAAACACTGGGCTTAAAAATACATACAAAATGATGAACAAAGCTAACTAATTAAATTATAAATGACCAAGAACAAAAGAAAATGGATGAGAATTTTAACATTTACTTTATACTCCCCAGACAAGCTTTGCTAGAAAAATTTTCTGAGAAAAATGAAGAGATAGGTTTTTAAATACTCCACGAAGATCATCCGAAAAGCTGGGCAACTAAGGTCTGCAGGTACCCTGAGAAATGTTCCAAATAAAATTAACCTTGTAATCTTTGCCATGTTGCACAACTCTATCATTTAATAAACATCATGTAAAACAAAGTATATAGAGATTGAGTATAGGGTCTCAGCCGCATTATCACGTAAAATCCAAGCGAGACAATAACATGTTATAATTTTTATAGTCCTCCACCTGCCCTCCCCCTTTTCTCCCTTACATGCATTATACTCACTTAAAATGAATGGAATCACTTACCTAGCAGCTTCTAGGAGTTCGTCTTTCTTGTATTCACCTAGATGATTGCAAAATATCATGCTGTTAGCATTTGGCAGAAGACAGATTAAGAAATGCAGTAGGCAGCAAATAGAGAATTAAATAGAGAAGAACAGAAAAAGAGAGTCCACACCCCGCTGGGTGATGGAGCCGTGACGTTAGCCAGCTTGTGAAGGCAGCATCACCAGTGCCTTGGAGACGGGCAGCAAATTGACGCAGCTTCTTGTCCAATCCTCAGATGAAATAGCTTTCTTCAGACAACCAATGAATGCTAAATCTCGTGTCCAGAAACACATTCCCTCTGATAACAGCATGCCAGCTGAAGACAATGTCCCCTCCCCCCTTTCCTATTCAGGCTGTCACAGTATACTTGTGAAGCATAATACATTCTGAGACAAAAGCAAAATAATGTGGCTCTTTAAAGGTACAAATTACTAGCCTTCAAAAAAAAACCTCAGTTTTATTTGTAATGACATGGAAAGTTTTTTTTTTTTAATTAATTACCGTTGCTGAGCATTATAGCAGTAGAAAAAAACACATCAGCATCATGAAGCTTTTGCCTCAATAGGGTAGGTCTGTAGACTAGAAATACGTGAACTCCGTACCAAATGCTACGAACCTCTTGGAGGCAGTGCTCCAAAAACCCAAACAGTGAATACAGTCTTAGATGACAAAAATATTCTAGCATGCTGCAATCTTCAGACTTTACACAAATTCAATACCAAATTTTAGTAAACAAGAAACCCTTAAAATTATTTTTAAAAAGGAGGCTGGGGTCTCTGAGAGTAAGCAGATAGCCAACTATTGAGACGTGGACAATTTTGCTCCCTTCTATTTTTTAAAAATATCGCAGACTGAAAAACAGGTATATAATTTCAAACCTTTGATACACATTCCTTAGAGTACGCAAGATCTAACAAACAAGCTTCTTTTGCAAACTCAGTTGAAGGACAAAGAATTTTAACAATACAGTGTTTGTTTATTCAATAAATAAAAAGAAGAGCCAGGACTATGATTCAGCTATAATGTGCTGAGTCAGTTTGCTATATCATTAGAGAAATAATTATACAAAATGTCTAAGCAAATAATTACATGAAAGCAAATATTAACCATACATAGAAGAAATAAAATTTTAGATTAAATGAAAATGTTACAATTCTATTAAGAAATAAGCTTAAATTGTTTTAAACATCTTATCATTTATAAATATGGATTTCTTTGCATTTTGTTTCTGTTTTGTAACAGAATGCAGAATATTGATGCAAATACTCAAAAGACACCTAAGGACAACCAAGTACACGCTTAAATTCTATAGCCCATCACTGGCAAATATTCTTTTGGTTCAAACTTTGTCTTGCTTCTCATATTAAGATTACATTAAAATCTAGAAACTGTAAACAGTTATTTTCAAATAAGGAAGAAGTTATTAAATATCTATTCCCTCCTAAGGAAATTTTATATACCACTAAAGTCACAGATTCAACAATCTACATGGATAAGCTAGAATGCATCATTCATCATAGAGTTGGTCTTTCCAATTTCCCATATATTGTATTCCACATTCTTTGGCTAACTGACAGTGTTAAGATTTATATTACTGTACCTCCTAGCCAATAGGTTCTTGTCTTCCCAAAGTCAAAGACTTTACTACACATTTTAGGTGGCAATATGGAAGTGAGTGAGTCAATTTAAAAGCTCCTTGTGAGGAATATGACATAAACCATACTCTCAGATGCCTTAAGGATCAGGGGCAAAGTAAGTCAAATTATGAGATTATCTCTAGAAGTCATTCAGTCAGTCAACAAACATTTATTTGAAAATGCCAGATTCAGACCCACAAAAGACCCCAGTACCATCTCTGAACTCAAGGAGTATTGGTCTCTTAAGTGAGCCAGACAAACATAAGTAGAGTATGAAAAGAATCTTGTGAAAGTCATAAACAGCTTAAAGGCTGGTCTGACTGAGATTAGTAAGAGGCAGGGTAATTGTGGCTCAAGGAAGGTTTCCTGGAAGAAGGGAAATGTATGCAGAGTTTTGAAGGAAGAGCAAGCGATTCTCAGGTAAAATGAAAAAAGGGTGAAGGAGAAGCAGGCAACCAGTGTAAAACAGAAACAAAAACCAATAGGAAGGGAAACAGTAGTAAGTCTGAAACCACACTCACACTGCAGGGGAATGGGTAGGGAAGGAACAGATCACGAACGGCTCTCTAAGAAGTTTGAACTTTACTTCAAAAATAATGAAGAAATACGGAAATATCTCAACAAGAGGAGTACGAAGTATATTTAAAGACCTGTAAGTTTTGTAATAATATAAAATATCTCCAGACTCTACTTCTGTGAACTGTTGTCAGGGAGAAAAGTGGCCCAAGAGGTAGGGGGTGGGGAGGGACAATGAATTCTGACATAGTTTATGTTTTGGGGCCAGTGTAAATTCCCTGATTGACGGTCACAACACATGAAAATTGGGAACTGAAGTAGCTACTATTGAAAGCTGAGTCGTAGTGAAACAAGACTCTAATAAGCTAGATAATAAGAGTGCAAAGTATTTAGGATTTTCAAGGTTCAAATCAGTCTACCCACATAAACTTCTCATCAAGTATTGCTTATGAATGTTTTCTCCAAAAGGCGCATTTTTTTTTTTTTTTTTTTTTTTTTTTTTTACAAAAAGGTTATTCCTGCATGGATAAGATGATAATAAACCAAAGCTCTCTAAAGGAACCATATAAGTGCACCCGACAGAGTCAGGCACAGGTATTACAAATGACTTTCTACTTTTACTTTTAGAGGCTCTAGTACTTTAATCAGCTTTTCTGCAATACATTCCAACATCCACTATCTGGTGCCCAAGGACCATAATCCATAAACAGCTGAAGCTGTTTTTCAAATGCTACATCTCAGGAACAACGAGCAGTGAATTTAGAATCCCTTGTACATTCTGACAACAAATCTGAGCTACTTACTTACCAGCCAAACCACTGGTTTGGTGTCATTTTAGCAAAGAATCTGAGAACATTCTGGCTGGGACTATATGGTGCTCTATGGAGCATTTATATTCTTTAATAACATCCAGATAAAGGCTAGCAATAGATCAGCCGGAAAGGAAACTAGGCAATTACAGTCAAGATAATAGCAGCCAGGAATGCTGAAAACAGATAGCTTAAAATATTTTTCTTTGATTAGAATAAAATAAGTGGGATTAAAAAAATAAGCAAGCCACAAAGTTTACTTTTCAAAGTCTGAACTGCTTTTTCTTTTTAGTAAACTAATGCCAGGATATATGTAAAAATAAATACACACACACACACACACACACAAGTATACACACACAGGAGGTGTGAGTCAATGTGTTAAAAAGAAAGGTTTAAAAAAAGGTTAAAAAATAACGGTCAAAACAGGTTAAAAATGAAACTCCCCTTTTATTTCTCTGAGGTAGTTAGAAAAAAAACCCTTCTCTTTTCACTTAGTATGAAGGCAAAATTACCTTTTGAATAAAAATGAAGAAAACTTACATCAATAAATAGGAGTCATAATTATTGACTTACCTCAATTTCAACATTTAAAAGTGCTTTTGCCTCTTTCTTTAGCAAGTGAAAGAATCAAAGGAGACTTAGTTTTGTAAAAATGAGTCATTTGGCTTTGTTGAGGGGAAATAGCATGGAAAGATTATGAACACAGAATCACAAATTCTTAGAGCAATGAGGGACCAAAAAAGAATTACGACTTTTGTCTACTTTGAAGCCATTCACAATATATGCCTATAGTAACATCTTCTTAGATGCAATGAGGGAAATGGAGTTTGAAAGTCACCTTTCTTCTGTCACCTCACCTCCAATTTCAGAATTGTTCTCCTAAGGGATCATCTGCAACATATTCATTTACAGTTAATGAAATTGACACCGAGGCAGTTAAATGAATTGTCTAAGGTTTTACTGAACATTATTCATGATCAGCCAGGCCCTGAAAAAAGCTAATATGTAAGCACAAACTAACCAAACCTGAGCTCTACAAGATGATGTAAACCAAAGAGTAACAAAACAGTAATGGCAATAAAACAATTTTAAAAATAGTTAACAATAACTAGCTTTAAATAGGTTAAACCTATTTATATTATTTAAGCTAAATATTTCCATCAAAACCATTTTAAAGCATTAGAACTCTCATATGAGCTTGTAAACATGGGCAAAAAAAAAAAAAAAAGTATACAGGGCTTAACCTTTTTAGTTTGTTTTAACATTTTGGACCAAGGGAGTAGGAATGAGAAAAATTCATTCCAGGTCTATTCAAATGATCAATGCTTTCTGCATTTCCATTAACATGCTTAATTCCTCCTGCTTTAGATACCTCAAGGGAAGGGCTATGTAAAGACTTTAATCAATCATCTCAGTTATCAGGTGTAGGGACCCTTGCGCTGCTGAGTGCTAAATAGTACCATGAATTGATAATTCTTACAGAGATACTTTCTCATCAAGGTACCAGCAAATATAAGAGATTAACTGATTCTTGTAGCTAAAATGACAGCCTACATGGGGAATAAAATATTAATTTAGGTGACAAACTCCATTGTATTTTCACTAATAGCTTTGAAAATTCAGAACTAACTATGTAGCTGTGGAAGGAATTTCATTAAAGCACTGGGAAATAATCTCATCTCAAGAAGCTTAAAGCTACAGGTCTTCCACCAAAAGCAATTTGCAGATAGACTGGTATTCTACTTTAATAAACAATGGCTCCAGGAGTTCTTGAATTCTTTTTTCTCTCTGAAATCTTTCCTAAATATTTTCAGGACAACTGGAGAAAAACTACGACGTTGTAAGAGTTCTCCACGCCTTCCTCCTACTTCTGAATCTTATCAGTCTTCCCACTCATTCTGATACTGGAGTCAAAGTCCATACCATTAATTAAGTCTAGAATCATGGTCAAACTACACACTCCACCTCCATTCTAAACGCAGAATAATGTGGGGCTTTCAAATTCTAGGCTTGAACAGAGAATTGTTCTAGTGGAGATCCTTTTATTTTCTTTTGCTTCCTACAACTCGGACCTTTTAATTAGTCAACATTAGCTAACATTAAACATCGCCTGCACTACCACACCAAAGTCCATACCAAAGGTCCATACCAGAGGACCTCAAAGCCGTGCTGTCCTATACAGTACACGGCACTCTCTCATAGCTATTTACTTTCACGGACATTCACATTATACAAAAACAAAAACTGTTCATCAGTTGCACTAGCCTTATTTCAAGTGTTTCAATAGGCACATGTGGCTATTGTCTCCTCCAGCAGACAGTGCAGAGAGAACATTAGAACAGTTAAACATTTTTTGGACCATGCTACTCTAGGGTTTTTATTGACTATTTAAGAAGTCATCTTAAAAAAACAAAAAAGAAGTCATCTTTTACTTTAATAAGCTACTTTCCATATTATTCTTACTATTAATTTGTCAATGCCAAAACTCTGTAAACTTTTTTCCCCTATTAAATATTAAACAACTTCTTCATCAGTATGAAATATAGGGGAAGACACTGAACTGTATGATAAAAGATCTGGAGTGGATTCTACCTCTGCCATCAATTTACTTGTGTGACCTCGGGAAAGTCACTCTATATTCTAGGGACCTTCTTCTATTTTATTGCCATCTGGAAAGGGAAGGTGAAGGGTTCAATGATTTTGGGTTTCAGGTGTAAAATTCTCATCCTGTATTTGATTCTCAATATTGCTCAGCTCTTTTTCTAATACAATTTTAATGTTGCTCCAAACAAACTTTAAGGAAAAACATAAATTATGTGGGAAACAAAATCTCTACTGAACTGTTATAAAACGTACTACACCTGCGAATTACAGAATAAGCGGTAAAGCAATTTTAGTCAACCTATACTATTTACTTAGTTGGTTCTATATTTTGGTGACACTCTAACAGAAGCTAAATGAAAATAGCTCTTTCAGAAGAAAGTGGTGATCTGTAGAATTCTGATATTTAATTATAGATATTTCTATTTTGTTGGTAAGATTTTTTTTTAAGGAAAAGTTCATCTAAGCATTGAACTAGATATAAACCAAAAGATTATTTGAGAATTTTCCAATTCTTTGAGAAAATGGAAGTGTCCTACTCCCTGCAAAAAAAGAAAAATCAATTTTCAAAGAAAAAGATCCCCAAATACGATTATATTATCCCAGATCACAATATTTAAATGATAAAAAATAACAACAGATTACATGTCAACACAAAACCCAAACCGATGTCCTAAAACATTTAAAAAACATAATGTAACATTCAAATATAACAAAGGCTCTGCGAAAAAACCATGTAATGCAACCAGTAAATAACAATTATTTTCTTTTAAAATTATTTTAATGTTTATTTTTGAAGGAGAGAGAGACAGAGTACAAACAGGGGAGGGGCAGAGAGAGAGGGAGACATAGAATCTGAAGCAGGCTCCAGGCTCTGAGCTGTCAGCACAGAGCCCGACACGGGGCTCGAACTCACAAATGGTGAGATTATGACCTGAGCCAAAGTTGGACACTTAGCCTACTGAGCCACCCAGGCGCCCAAATAAATAACAGAATCATTAACCCTTAGTTTCTGTGTGGGCGGTCATATGACCTTGCTTAGCCCCAGCAACATCTAGTCCAAAGTGTCCCATTTATGGACACTCTGCAGAGTTTCAAATAATTTATACAGGTCTCTGACATTCTGTCAGTTGTATCTGGTACGTAACAAGACTTTTCATTGGATTTTTGTTATTAAAAATGTAAGTATTTAAATTTGGGGCATAAAAATAAATGTACACTACTTCCCCCAAAAAGGGTATATTACAAGATATATACACTCTCTAAAACTGGATATTAAAAGCCAAGAAAGGTGTTCCTACAGGACGTTATTAACCAATGAGAAATTCTCCAAAGTATGCCTATACTTTAAAAAGGAAAGGACTTTTAGATTATTCTGCAGAGGAAAAGACCTTTTGATACATCAAAAAGAAGACAAGAAGGGAGAGCTGGGTGAGACTGGGAGACGTGTGACACTGATTTTTTTTTATCACAATGGCTGTTCCCCTCCCAAAAAAGGGGTTTGGAAAAGTAAAATCCATATTTGATCCAAAACGGGCCAATAGTTTTATATTCTTTGTTCTATACCAGTGGTCCCTTTTCCATAGTCATCAATCTACAATTTCTTATTTTTTTTAATGTTTATTTATTTTTGAGAGAGAGTGAGCAGAGGAGGGGCAGAGAGAGAAGGGGACAGAGGATCCAAAGCAGGCTCTGTGCTGACAGCAGACAGCCCAATGTCGGAGTGGAACTCATGAACCACGAGATCATGACCTGAGCTGAAGTCAGACACTTAACCAACTGAGCCACCCAGGCGCCCCCACAATTTCTTATTTGTAAATCTCAAATCCAAAAGGCTCCAAAAAGTCGTCTGGCAGCAAAACTTAACCTACTCAGCGTACCTAGTTATCATATATTTCAATGCAAAAATATTAATGTTTGACTACAAGGTGCATCACCAGACTCTACCGGGATGTTTTATAAGGCATACAAGATGGATGTACAGTGTCTTATTTTATTTGCATACTGAAGTATAATTTATGTAAAGTTAAATCCATCCCTTTTAGATGTACAATCCTGTGAATTTTGACAAACTTATACAGCCTGTGGCCACAACCTCCAGACACAGAATATTTCCATCACCCAAAAAGTCTCTTCAGGCCCCTCTATAATCAATCTCCTATCCCAACCCCCTTCCATGGCAACCGCTGATCTTATTTCTGTCCCTATAGTTTTACTATAGTTTTATATAGTTTTACTATAGTTTTAGAATGCCATACAAATGGAATCAGAGAATATGTAAACTTTTGAATATGGGTTCTTTTACTCAGTACAAATGCTTATTCATGTCATTGGACAGATCAATATTTGTTCTTTTTGAGTGTTAAGCAGTATTCCCTTATATGAATGCACCTGAATTTGCTTACCCATTCACTAGCTACTAGAGATCCAGGTTGTTGCCAGCTCTTTGTTAGATTATGAATAAAGTAACTATAAAAATTCATATTTTGCAAGGACCTATATCTTCATTTCCTTGGGCAAATATTAGGAGTAGGGGTATTACATATAATAAGTACATGTTTAAACTTTATAAGAAACTGCCAAATAATGACTTCTTTAAAAATTTGAAAAATTCTTAATTCTGGAATATGGATGTATCACCTACAGAAAGGAATAAGAGGGGCGCCTGGGTGGCTCAGTCAGTTGAGCCACTGACTCTTGATTTTGGCCTGGTCATGATCCCAGGGTCGTGGGATCAAGCAAGCAATGGGCTCCACCCTGAATGTGGAGGCTGCTTAAGATTCTCTCTCCCTCTCCTCTTTCTTGCTCACTCTCTTAAATAAGTAAGTAAGTAAGTAAATAAGAAAAAGAAAGAAAGAAAGAAAGAAAGAAAGAAAGAAAGAAAGAAAGAAAGAAAGAAACAAGAACAAAATAGAAAAAGTTTACTAATGAGATATAAGACAACTCTGCCACAACCTCACAATTAGAAACCCCAACCCTGCCTCTCATGGGGGCAATTCACCTAAAATGAACTAATTTGCACAGCTTTTTAGTTCTTCACTTAATTGTGCTTTTGTATTTTTTTCAATTTTTAAAAAAATGTTTATTTATTTATTTTGAGAGAGAGAGAGAGTGTGTGTGTGAGTGGGGGAAGGGCAGGGGGAGAGAGGGAGAGACAGAATCCCAAGCAGGCTTTACGCTCAGCATAAGAGTGCCCTGCATGGGGCTTGATCTCAAGACCACGAGATCATGACCTGGGCCGATTTATTAAGAGTCGGACACTAAACCAACTGAGCCACTCAGGCGCCCTGTTATTTTTTTTAAACAGGGAGAATACACAAATTTGATCTCTTCATGTGAGAAACTGGTACATGCTACCTGCAATCCCAGAGCTGAGAATATATACACAAAGCATTATTTTGATGTGTAGGAACCATGCTGTTATCTGTGAAAGGAAAATTACTTTCCTGCAGTCTTACACTTATCAGGATACTTGGCCCCTCAATGCATCAGGCTACTGAGGGCCTGGAGTTTTGTGAGACACCTACCTGGGAACTGTCCAACCTCTGCTTCTTATAACAAGGACCTAAAAAACAGAGGCTAATGTAGAAGGGCAAGTGACTACCTTTTGAATAATATAAGAACTGGCTTGTCTTCATTGTAATTATTGTGCATGATTGCATTTACATTCTTTGTATAATGTATTTTGTCCTTGGTTTACAAAAATCTCTAAAAGATGTAGTAACCTTGTTTGCCATTCTGGCCTTCTCAAAAGCACCAATTGTGGTTTATTTCAACTGCAAATGCTTAATGTATTTTTTTTCTTATATTGTCCCCAAAGTATCACTCATTCTCTTATTCAAGTTTAGAGGTTCATTAACTTTAGTGAAGTTTGATGGTATTGTACTAGGCACAGTCTTTCTCATTCAAACTCTTGTTTTTTTTTTTTTTTAAACTGCCATTCATTTATTAGTTGTCCTCTGAATAACATCTTTTCTTTATTCATTTAAAAAACATGCATTCAATAGCTACAATATGGCAATAATACAGCTACCACTACTGTGTTGTGTACTTAATCTGGAATCAGCAGGAGAAAAAGCGATAGAGTTAGAGCAGCACGCCAGGCACGGCACCAAACCTACACAGCATCTCCTGCATTCAGCAGGCTGCAGTGCAGAACTGTTGTTGATGGCAGGATCTCACCCATGTGAACGTTATCTGTCACGAGTGGTGAGGAAAAGTGGAGGACCACCCTAAGGAGATAACAGAACTAAGCACTACGTTTTTAAAGCTTTCAGATATTTACCAATGCGACTGAGAGAGATACTGTGTGTGTCTGGGTATGCCTGGGTAAATAGAAGATTCAGATCAGGGAAATGGATGGTTCCTAACCTTTTTTGGATCATGGACCATCCTAAGGAGTTAAAGAAAGAATAGCTTTAGACCCCCTCCCTAGGGAGAAAACACCTTGCACACTTGACCCTAAACTCAAATCTTTTAGAGTTTTTGCAGGCTTTTTGGATTCATCAAGTCACCACAGGTTAAGAACCTCTGGTTTGTGCTCGTGGCTTCTCAACAGAATTTTAAAACAGGCTTGGCAGTATAAACAGTTTGATGTCCTTATTTTATACATGATTCATCTAAGACCCCAAATTTTAAACCTATGTAGTGACAAAACTAGGACTGTAATCTCTGCCTTGTGACAGTAGGGAGGGGCCAAGTTGGTGGAGCAGCATGGAAGTTTACTACTTCTGATGGTATTTTTTATATGAATGGTATGGAGTGATTTCATGAAGTCAAGTCATATACAAGCTTGGCCACATATTTTTGGGCAGGATTTTAAACATGTGGAAATGAACTAGAGGTTGGATAAGTATCTACCTTAACAAAGAAGTTTGAAAATTCAAGGTGTATTTGGGGAAAAGTGACTGATGCCAAATATGTTGAAAAGGCATAAAGAATACTGAATAATACTTCAAATAAAAATCTGGTCCATATTTTAAAGGATCTTGAGTGAAAACATGGTATCTGTCTTTCTCTGCCTGACTTATTTCACTTAGCATAACACTCTCCAGTTCCATCCACGATGCTACAAATGGCCAGATTTCATTCTTTCTCATTGCTAAGTTGTATTCCACTGTATATATAAACCACATCTTCTTTATCCATTCATCAGTTGATGGGCATTTAGGCTCTTTCCATAACTTGGCTATTGTTGAAAGTGCTGCTATAAACATTGGGGTACAAGTGCCCCTATGCATCAGCACTCCTGTATCCCTTGGGTAAATTCCTAGCAGTGCTATTGCTGGGTCATAGGGTAGATCTATTTGTAATTTTTTGAGGCGCCTCCACACTGCTTTCCAGAGTGGCTGCACCGGTTTGCATTCCCACCAACAGTGCAAGAGGGTTCCCATTTCTCCACATCCTCACCAGCATCTATAGTCTCCTGATTTGTTCATTTTAGCCACTCTGACCAGTGTGAGGTGGTATCTGAGTGTGGTTTTGATTTGTATTTCCCTGATGAGGAGCGACGCTGAGCATCTTTTCATGTGCCTGTTGGCCATCTGGATATGTGGATCCTGAGAAACTCAACAGAAGACCAGGGGGGAGGGGAAGGGGGAAAAAAAAAGTTACAGAGAGGGAAGGAGGCAAACCACAAGAGACTCTTAAATACTGAGAACAAACTGCGGGTTGATGTGGGGGGGGAGGGGAAAGTGGGTGATGGGCAGTGAGGAGGGCACATGTTGGGATGAGCATTGGGTGTTGTATGGAAACCAATTTGACAATAAATTTCATATAAAAAAATAAATGATCTTGAATGTTAGGGTGCAAGATTGAACATTATTTTGTAAGGCATAGGAAGAGGGAGTTATTCTTTGCTTTTTTTGAGTACAAGAGTAAGCTAATTAAAGCTGAACTTAACCTGGTAACTCAATGAGTTAAGACCTGGAGACACTGGGGATTAGTTCCAGGGTCACTGGCAAGAGGATGGTGGGAGGAAAAAGAACATAGATGGAAGCAATAAGAATGGAAAGAATGTCAAGGAGAGAGAAGGCACCGAGCGGATCACGATGCAGCAGAGTTTGTAATCTGATGTGTTAGCTTTATGGTGTGATTAGGAATATCATGTTGCACAACTATGAACTGTAAAATTTAAAATTTAAAATATTTGTACATTGATCTTAGATTAATACTTTGTCCAATAATCTTTCTGAACATAATCATAGAAGTACTTTGATGTTTCAGTTTATATTTAATGAATATATTACTATTGATTCAGACTTCATATACTGAGAAATGTCTATTAAGTTAGAATAACCTATTTAAATAATATAGTTTAATTAATTAATTATTTTTCATATATGAAATTTATTGTCAAATTGGTTTCCATACAATACCAAGTGCTCATCCCAAAAGATGCCCTCCTCAATACCCATCACCCACCCTCCACTCCCTCCCACCCCCCATCAACCCTCAGTTTGTTCTCAGTTTTTAAGAGTCTCTTATGCTTTGGCTCTCTCCCATTCTAACCTCTTTTTTTTTTTTTCCTTCTAATATAGTTTATTTAATTATTTAGTTGTTAAAATTCAGCAGCTTTTCATTCTTGTACAGCCCACTTCAAGACACATATCGAGGGTTCACAGTCCAGCTAGGAGGCATTTCAGACATATTAAATATAATGTTCTCCAGGAGAAGTAGTTTTCAAAAATATTGTATCTAAAAGACTATAAAGAGAGCTACTGAGATATAATGCCTGGAAAGTCAATTTGGCCTTTTCCTGAGCATAACATTAACTTCAAAAAAATGTTTTTAATGTTTCTATTTATTTATTTTTGAGAGAGAGACAGAGCACAAGCAAGGGAGGGGCAGAGAGAGGGAGACACAGAATCTGAGGCAGGTTGCAGGCTCTGAGCTGTCAGCACAGAGCCCGACGTGTGGCTCGAACTCACAAACTTCGAGATCATGACTTGAGCTGAAATTGGATGCTTAACTGACTGAGACATCCAGGCACCCCAGCTTCAAAAATTTCTAATCAGGCTGAACATTCACTTGATTAACTTACCTAACCATTCATTTTATTATAAAGTGAATGCACTGGGCTATTGTACTACTACGATTACTTTTGGCTTCAACTATCCTCTCGTATTTTTATCTACTTTCCTTATTTTGTTCAGTGAGGAGACATAGGAGGATATTTACTATTTCAGAAAAATATGGAAAAAAAGACTTTAAAGTTGAGGAAATAAAAGAGGACACATTTGCATTTGGGGGAAAAATTATTTTGTAGTATTTTGCTTTGGGAAAGTGCTTCATGTCCGACTAAATAAAAGTCAGAAAAATGTTTTTATTTGAATTAGCAAACAGGAGAAAAAAGAGATATTCAATTTCAGATAATCTTAAAATTATCTTACTGGGATACATTCTCCTATGCAGATTTGGCATACAGCCACGTCAATTGTACATTTTCATTTTCTTATCTGAAATATATTAAACCCCATCCCTTAGTATCAGTTTTATCTAGTTCCTTCTTATTTTAAATACCTAGCAATACAGGGAAGCAACATTTCTATCAGAAATACGTCAAAGACAATCTGATATTAATAACAATGAAATGTGAGTCAAAATTCCTTGTCTTTTTGTCTTTTCCTTGCTGATAAAAATTTGTCTCTTAGTTATTATTTCTTAGAGGGCAGAATTTAGATTTATGTAACTTTAAGCACTTGATATTGTTTCAGAACATAATTATTCAGAAATTCCTTGTTCCTCCTTTTTTTTTTTGGAAGGCCGAGGTTAACCTGTGATACACATCACTTCATGCACACAATGTTGCCATGAGGTTCAGACACGGATGGTAACATTAGTTTGCTTTTTCAGGGTGAAGTTTTGGTTTTGCATTATCCATAACTTAATTGGAGAATGTGCCAGTAAGAAATGTTTAGCACCATTTCTAGACACAGATAACCAAAGACAAAGACTGCAGGTACTACACCCAAAAGCTTCTTGAATGAGGAGATCAAATTTATATACAGGTTCAAAAAAGTTATTTTTGAAATAATGATTTTAATATAAACACAATAGTTGACAGCAAATTTTAAACATTTCTGAAGAAACAAACTGTTTTGGGGTATTTTGGGATTTCTACTCTTGCACGGACTTGTTTGCCTTGCATGAATTTGTCAACTACTCTCATGTAAAAATTGTCACTTTGCCTTATTAGACAGCTGCTGCCATAAAAATTGACTCTCTCGGAACACTCAAAGACCACATCACTCCGGACAGCCAAGTTTTCAACATCACTCTGCTAATTTAGCAGTTTAATTCCTCTGCTCTTGATGGAATTTCTTTGTGAAATATATTACACAAGCGTATGCATTCAAAAAATGGGTTATTCCAAACATGATTTAACCTTTCGTGACAAATCAGGGCCAATTATTATGAACCTAAGCCAGACTGTGCAATGATGCAACAATGTTCTTTGGGCCTAAGGAGATGTACAGGCATGGCTGTACCTGTCCAATAAGATTGCTATACATTTTATTATTTTTAAAGTATAATTTATTTTTTTTTCTTTGTGTTAATGATTCTCCTCAATTTAGAGTGTCTAAAAATGCTGTCTAGGGCAAACATAATTCAAGGCACATGTGTAACTTAAAATTTTCTAGTAACCATGTTTAAAAAAAAAGTGAACAGAAGACACTAATTTTAATAATACATTTTATGTCACCCAATATATCTAAAATATTATCATTTCCCCATGTGGCACTAGGCCCATTGCTGTGTTCAACAGCTACCTGTGGCCAGTAGCTACTGTTTTGGACAGTTAACATCTGAGACCATCATGAGCTGGAGGACTACAAAACTCAGTAAATGCGGTCACTAAGGTAGGAGCAAATTCTAAGTTAAGAATGGCTCTCCTAGGTGTAAGGAACTTCTGATTCTGAGCATGACTGCTGGACATTTATTTGGCAGGGGTGGAGTGATGGGTGGGAGAAGAAGAAAGGGAAGGGGAGGTGGAAGAAGGAAGAAGTAGGGGAGAAGAAAGGTCAGCAGTAAAAGTAGAGGTAGGGATGAAGTTAGGGAGGACAAAGAATCCAAGAATAGTTTCTGAGGTAGACTCTCAGAAGACTGCAAACTCAGAGGTGAGTAAAACATACAAAGTACTCAACACTATTGACCAGATAATGCAAAAATGAGGCTTTTCTTAGTTGGTAAATAGGGCTTTTAAAGATGTATGCAACAGTGAAGAGAATTCACAGGTATTAAGGACTGGAGAATCCTTGCCAGCTGCTAGAGGATCCAGAGAGGGAGACCAGCCATAGTTAATGGTGACTCACAGAGGCAGCACAAGCTTTTTACAAGGCTACCTCGTTCAAATGCATATGCCAAAAAGTGTCTGAGAGTATGCTCAGAGAATGTGTCAAACACACCATTAACCACTTTTAATGAATCTTGTAGAGATGAACAACCTTACCAAAAGAAATATAGACCATTTCTAGTGATAATGACACTCAATCCTGGGCAAGAGACCAAAGGATTTGGTAAATTCATTATTTCTTCTTGAAACTTAAAACAACAACAACAACAACAACAAAAAAAACTTTGTAAAAAAGGAACAGCTGGCTATCCAGATAACATGAAAGAATAAAATCTGGTCTTGAGGAACCTGAGCTTTAGGACACAAAATGATGACAACTGGTGGCTAACACTACAAGAATAACAAGAATAACGAGGATAAATGCCATACCCTATTAGAACAAATAAAGAAAAAGTCAACTGCTCAAATATATAAGAAATACTTAAAACTGACTTAAGACTAGCCCAGATTAAACTACTCTGAAGCTACTTTGACAGGAAGCTCAATGAATTAATGTGACAAATTTACAAAAAAGCAAACAGAAACTTCCACTGTGTCAGCAGAATAAACAAGGTAGGAGTGGGTGCCATTCAGCTTACAATATAAAAACTAAGATGGAAGAGGTGGTGATTATAGTGACAGTAAGTGTCCTCTATTACTGCCAGTATTTCAGAGGAGGGTCTTAAAAAAAAATGCATAGCCATACACAGTGTACTTCCAAAGAGAAGTTACTGCATTTGGCTTAATAAATGGGTGAAATATTACCAACCATTTAAGCTATTCAACAATGGACTAATTATGTCAGAGAGCTCATAGGGATATGGTATAGAAATGTCATATAGGAACATAGTAGATAATCCTGAAGGAGTAATGGAATAGATTAGCTGAGCTCTAAATCTAAGGTCCTTCCAGATCCATGATTGTATGTGTAACGTTTATGTTACAGTTGTCTGTAAATTATAATACATCTAGACTTAAATTATACATGCATGTATTCAGTACTGTCTGTTCTTCATTAGTCTCTAAGTTCAGTTCATATATCAAATTACAGATCTCATTATTTGAGGGGTACTATCCTTGAATGAACTCATTTAATCCTCAAATAATGTTTGATTCTGTTATTTCCACCTTTACAGATGAGGAAACTGAAAAAAGGAAGGTCACAGAGCTAACTGCATTAGTTTCTTGTTACTGTAATAAATTACTAGAAACTTAATGGTTTAAAACACAAATCTATTCTCTTAGGATTCTGGAGACCAGAAGTTTGAAATGGGTGAGCGGGGCTGCATTCCTTCTGGAGGCTCTAAAGGAGAATCCACTTCCTTGCCTTTTCTAGCTTCTAAGGCATGCCCACATTCCTCGGCTTGTGGCCGTGCACCACGACAACCGACAACCTCCGTTTGCATGCCGCATCTCTTTTCTCTGACTGGACTTCTTTCCTTTCTATAAAGACCCATGTGATTGTTGGACCTACCTACGCAGAGAATTTAAATTGATCTCCCCATCTGAAGATCCTTAACTTAATGACGTCTGCGAAGTCCTTTTTACCTCATAAGGTAACATTTGCAGGTTCTGGGTATTAGTGTGTGGACGCCTCTGGGAGGCCACTGCTGTGCCTCCCACAGCTAGTAGAGAGCAGACAGAGGGTGTTTAACCACGATGATCACTGCTTCTCAAACACTGCTCCTGACAAATGGAAAGTACATTATACTTTCCAAGGTGTTCCCTACCAGCTGCCAGGAATAAAACATTCTCTTCAACAAGACTTCAATTTAACACCTAGAGTTACAGACCAGAAAGCAAGAAATAAAATTCCACCCGGCATGACCTTCTTTGGAGCATAATAAATATGTATTTTTTTTGTTTATAAATATAACAGATTTTTCTTTAAAAATATAACATATGTTTATGAATCTAAAGAAAATAGCTACTCTGCTTTTTGGTTAAGTTTGCAATGATATAAAAAACAATATCAATAAAAACATGTTTATACATTCTGAAAGGAAGATTCTGGTGAAATTCTGAGGAACTTCATTCATACCTCCTTTCAACTGCAAGGGAATTAACATTTCATTTTTCTTGTAAATGCAGGTATATTATTTAATGAATATTCCATCTTTAGTTATTAGGACTAGGTTAGGAATAAACTAGGGAAAAACATAAATCCAAACAGAAAAGCACAACAGACCTGTTATTTTTGTCTGCCCAAGTGCCTGCTACCTCTTTCTTCTGATACGTGTTCTCTCCCTAGCGGTGGGCCATCTCCCTCCTTTACTGTGTGTGGTTGCAACGGGGTTGCCAATCAGAGCCCCGCTCCACCCCTGGCCAAACATCAGACTCCAGCCACAGACCGGTGCCTGATGCAGGTACAGATATTTGACTGAAGCAGCTCAGAGTTCTTCCTTGAGACGGTTCACTATGCAACTGGGAAAGAGCCCTCTTTTTACATTAGAAAAATAAGAAAAGCTATACAGCTGTGGCCCCAGAGCTGCCAATGGCCATGCTCTTTGACGCATGAAGACTCTAAGAAAACAACAACAGAAAAACGAAACAGAGAGGCAGGGAACAAAACAACAGAGAAGGGGAGGAGAAAGAACAGGAATGAAAGGAAGGAAGCAGAGAAGGAGGCAGAAGAGTGCTCAGAGAGGGGGGCAGGAGGAGGTGGGTGGTTAGAGAAACAGTGACAGATACAGGATGCGGTTTGAGTCTCTGGATCCAGCAGACCTTGACGTCCAATGTATCTTTGCCTTTATGTAGTTAATACCCTTAAGCAACAAACGTTATCACTTAAATAATAGTAATTTGATTCATGAGTGTTTACAATGTGCTTTGTTCTCTTCCCTTTAACTTCCTCCCACTTCACCTTTAAAAAACAACAGGCAGGGGCGCCTGGGTGGCGCAGTCGGTTAAGCGTCCGACTTCAGCCAGGTCACGATCTCGCGGTCCGTGAGTTCGAGCCCCGCGTCGGGCTCTGGGCTGATGGCTCAGAGCCTGGAGCCTGTTTCCAATTCTGTGTCTCCCTCTCTCTCTGCCCCTCCCCCGTTCATGCTCTGTCTCTCTCTGTCCCAAAAATAAATAAACGCTGAAAAAAAAAAAAAATTAAAAAAAAAAAAAACAACAGGCAAATTCAAACCAATCTTCAGCAGCTGAAGCCTCCAACCTAGTTTTTAAAAATATGGCTTTAGATTCCAAATAATTGAACACTGCTATGATTTAATTAATTTACTTGCTCAACATTGTTTTTAAAATGTTTACATTTATTTTTATGTAATTCACAAGGCCCTTTAAATGTACATTATATAAGTACCTCACTCAGAAATAATCTTGTAGAAAAGGATAGATAGATAAACATACATATATATCCTTATAAGATATAAAAGGATACACACACACACACACACACACACACACATTTTCTTTTCTTCTTTGACTCCAGAACAAAGTCTTTCTGGCAAAAACATTTCACTTGTGTCTGGGATTTTTACAGTAATCTTTCATATTAAGTAAGATGGGTTAATAATGAGTCTCCTCCAGAGCTCCACATGCTTTTTGAGGACAAAAAATAAAAGGAGAAGCTAAAAAGCTCTAATTGGAGTCAGGATGGCATATTACCGCTGTCTTTAATCTTTTTTCTTCCTCTAACTTCATGACTTTGATCATAAAGAGGGGGGTGCCATGTGCACTTGTTCAGGGGGAAGCATGGCCTGGGCCTGGCCCAGAAGCACTGCTACATCACAACAAAAAGCATCACCTTTTGTGCCAGCCCTTTAGATGAATCCTACTTCTGCTACTATCTCACCAAGTCAGTTTGACCAAATCATTTAACCTTCATCAGGGTTTCATGTTTCCTATGGTAAAACGAGAAAGATAATGCTTATCTTATGGGTGTTCTGAGGGTCAGGGATAAGAGAAACAAAACACCCGACACTGCTTGATTCACAGCAGACCTCCAACACAAGATGATGATGGTGATGATGCTTTTCAAATTTTAAAGCACTTGATGTACTAATAACTGTGTATTATTTCTTCCTATAAACCAGCAGGGAGACAGGACCTCTTTTTCATTAACATCAGTGAAAGAATTTTAATTAACTAACATTTAAGGAATTTGAGAAAATCGACTTCTCTACACCCCCACTAAATTTCTCTATAATAAATGGCTTTTATATAATGAAAAGCAGGGGAGGTATTTTGTCTTTGGCCCTAAAAATTCAACTGGGCCCCTAGAAAGTTGTAATCACAATGTGAGAAGAAAGCTATTGAAACTGATGTACCACATAAATAAAATAGTAGAAAGAAATGGAGTGGTTTAAATAATTTCTAAGAAGAAGTGAAAGCTATTCAGAGGAAGATAATTAGAAACACCAGGCAAATGAACCTCCCTTCCCCTCCACACCAAAACAGAATCTTAACAAGACTGATGGAACCTTACAAGGAGTAAATCTCTAGTTCCTCATTAAAGAGAAAACTTCATTCCACAAAAAAGAAGTATTATGTACCGGTAATAAGTTCCTCTTCTACAGACATTTGATATTTCTTAAATCCTAGTTGGTGATCTACTGACTTCAAGTATATCCACCTGTCAGTAACGATAAGTCTGTGTCTGGTTTTTGGTTCATTTTAACCTTAGATTTACTTTAAATTACATACAATGATTTCATGAAATGCATACTGACTTTGGCAAATTTTATGTCTCTACCACGGAAATGTGTCAATCATACGAGGCAGCAATCCTTCTGAAACCTGGCTCAAGATTCAGATGCACTTACATAAGTAGTCGGTATTTTAAAGTATGAGTTTTGAGATAAATCAAAAATAAAAGTAATCTCGGATTAGTACTATGGTACCTACTGAGGAAGTGAAAGTCAGCCCTGCTGATAATGACTGTTTCCAACGAGACCTGGACAAGGCCACATAAAACAAAGTTCCTCTACAAGGCCATCCCACAGCTATAAAAGGGTCTGACGATCCTTTCTAATGAGTTACTGTTGCTTTAATAAAGACATCACCAGCCTGGCTTCAGGATCACTTCTGCTAGTCACTGCTGGTGTGCGTGCGTGTGTGTGTGTTGTGTGTGTGGATCTCCAGTACATGAGCTCAGAGTAGGCCCTAAATAAAGCACAGAGTAGGCCCTAAATAAATCTGTGATGGGCAGACTGCAGATACCTATTTCCTTTTCCTTTCTTCTTGCTTCTTTAGTTGCAAGACATTTGTTAATACATTAGGAAAATTTTTTAAAGGGTACATTTGAAACTCATGTTAAATAAGCTACTTACTACCTATTACCATCTTCAGGAAAAGGTTCCGAAGTTACACAAGCTTTAACTTGAAAAAACAACTGGCAAACCAGCGAACACACACAGGGAAGCATACTTTTACCCTCATTCGAGACAGTAATTTCTTGTGTTCACGTTCTGCATAATGATCGTAATCACTTGATGCCTCTTGTTGTATACAGAAGAAAGTACTATCTACTCGGGAGAATGATACTGTTGTTGCTGAGAACAAGCTAGAAAAGAATTGTATTTTTTCCTTTTGCTCAGTTTGTTTATTGCATTTGTTTCATGCCATGCTTTCAGATGACCCAGAAGTAACTGGAGAGTGAAATTGAATATCATTTGGTTTTCGTCTCGGCCATATTCTTTTGACACTATTGAGGAAAAACAGAATGGAAAAACAGAATATTCTAAATGGAAAAATACATAAAAATATTAGACAGAAAATACTAGGCCTCAAAAGTAGAGAACAACCTGGGTAAGGTAAATGCTGAGTTCCTGGCTTTAATAATCTCTCTGGAGAATCAATTGCTCCTTCCTCTGTGCTCCAAACACTTTGTGTTGTATAAAAAATCATTTGTCTGTGTTCCTTGCCTAACCTGAGCTCCTTTAAGTCAGACAGCATATTTTATTTTCATTCTTATATTCCCCAGGAACATTCAGTGTACTTTATTAAAACAAAAGGAATACCTATCTCACCTTTGCATATCTGGAGGAGTCCATGATAAATAGTGATAAATGTCACTAGATAAAAAGAATGTCTTACGTAGAGGAAGTACCATTGCAATAATAGTATCTAACGTTAGAACTGAGTATAAAAGTATCACAAGGTTGCATGGAAATTCCTAAAAAAAAAAAAAAAGAAGAAGAAAAAAAAATCCAATACTATAGGATTAGGATACAGATTTAGATAACTGCATTATGAATAAAACAGGATAAATAAACACAGAACATGATGTGCCAATCTAAAACTGCTGAGTCAGGTGGCTTTTAATTCAGATAAAAATTATTGTAACCATATATAAATATATAAGTGTACTCTCCAGCATTAAGTGTGGCTTGCTACAGTTTGTTAGCTTTTTAGAACGTATCTCTTACCTCTGAATGCAAGGCAAGTAGTTCTGAGACAGCTATTTGAATTACACACTGGGAAGAAAAAATTTCGACAGTAATCAATAAACTAATCAAACATAGCTATTTATGTTATGCAAAGAACTTGTTATTTCTCTCTTTCTCCAGGAGCATACTGGACTAATTATAAGTGGTGAGCCTTTTATAAGGCTGAATAAAATCCATTTTATGGACATACCACATTTCTTTATTCATCTTGTGATGGGCACTTGAATTGCTCCTAACTTTTGGCTACTGCCGATAATGCTATTATGAACATGAGTATACACATAGCTCTGAGTCTCTGCTTTCAATTCTTTACAATAAATACTTAGAAGTTGAATTGCTGGATCATAGTAATTCTGTTTTTATTTTTGAAGAACCTCCATACTGTTTTCCATAGTGGCTGCATCATTTCACATTCCCACCGATGGTGCACAAGATTCTGACTTCTCCATGTCCCGACCGATATTTGCAGTTTTCTGGGTTTTTTAAAGTAGTAACATCCTAACGGGTATGAAGTGGTACCACTCCACATTTCTTTTTACATTTCAAGACTCTGTCTAAAGAATAAATTTTAATAAAAACTCATTGCCCAAGATTCTATAAATGACTCCAAAATTACAGCAAAAAAGCAAACCTCTCTGGATCATTTCTCATATTAAATGATGCTTATTAAAGCAGATTTTGGTTTTCACTTGATCTGTCTCTTCCTTTCACTGACTTAAAATTAACATAAAAATAAATTAGATAAAATGTTTGTCTTTTCAGAATATTCTGGGAGTACAGCATAATCTTTATGCTAACTTTATGACATAAACTTTATGACAACAGGGTATGAAGATGTATAGTATTTATAGACTTATAGTCAGGTAGTTACTGTGATAGTCCTCCAAAAGGGGTAAAATAATGAATTTTCTATGTTTTGGTTTAAATTTACATGAATTTTTATGAGATTCTAAAGTATGTGCATTTACTTAGTAATATTTTCTTTGCAGGTATAAACCAAGGAAAGAACTAACACATTTCTACTTAAGGTACTATTATTCATTTTCAATAGAGAATTAAAGTATCCCCAGAAAAGACTTGAGGAGAAATTAGGGTGAAAAAGAAATGAAAAAAAGAAAAAGAAAAAAACTGGTGGTCAATATTCTAAACTAAAGGGAATTGAATCCTATTTCAAGGACAACTTCAAGGATTTCTTTTATACATAAAAAAAAGTCTAACATATTATAGCAAAATAGTTCATGGCTGGTCGTGCTTATGAAAGATGACATTACTCTGGCCCATTTGCCACCATCTCAAATCATCTGTCCCCAGCCCAAAGAGAATACAGACACAAACAAAATTTAAATTATGTTTGTGGAAACCTTGGTGTGACAACAGCAGGTAATGGTTTCAAATAAATTCACATTTCTAAGTTGTGATTAGGTAATAGTAGTCACACATTTTAGAGAAAGCTATAATTAACGGCAACTAGAACCTTGCAAATACTGAAAACGATTCTTCCTTTACATAATCTCTCATTGTGCGCTAGCAAAAAATACAATGCATTCATTTTGGGTAAATGTGGTTCAATTGATAGAGACAGCCATTTCTGTAATGGCTTCAGCAAATAATTACACCAGAGTGGTGACAAGGATTACCTAAGAGTGAGTTAGTACAAAATTTTAGCAAGCTATTTTCAGATTCCTGACAGCCTAATGTTTTCTCATCTTGATAACCTTAAAGATTTAAGGCAAACACATCTACAATAAGCTTATAAAGAATTATCTGTAGCTGTTTAGAAGTGTAGAAATTTTAAGTCCCAGGGGTCTACCGATTTGCCTTGGAATACAAGAAGACTTGCTGAGGTTATCTGCCAAAGAGCGAAACCAAGAAATGCTTTAAGACTACATCCTCTGCTTTGTGTGAAATGAAGATCTATAATTTTCATGACAGAGACTGAACTGAGAAACTTTCATATCCTACAGAAAATAACTTGTGGAGACAGATACATCCTGGGGCAGATGCTGGAACTAACAGTAATGCCAGAGCTTCTTTTAGGAAGGCACATAACGTATCATCGTAACTGGCCATCAGGTAGTTCTGCGTAAATTATTGTGACTGAGGTACAAAGTAAATGTCTCTCTCTCGGTCTCTTCCCCCCAACTCCCTACAATACATTCTCAGATTATTTTATAATATTACAAATACTCCACATATTTGGAATAATATTTCCATTCTCTTTTCTTTAAGAAACAAAATATACAAACTATCATTCAATAACATCGTTTTGTTCTGAAAGAAAAAAAGAGTAATCATGTGAAATGAATATGTGTCTGTATACACACACACACACACACACACAAGCACACATATAATTACACATGTGGATGTGGCTGTACGATCATGGCCATTTTCTTCTCTAGGAGAGGAGGCAATCTTTAGGTCCAAATCCTGCCATAATGCAAAGTATCACCCACAACATTTATACATGACATTTGGCCCAAAGTGTACTTTAAATAATGAACACAGTAACAATGACATGAAAGCCATGATTAAGGTAAATACAGAGAAATATAAAAGGATCCAAGGACTTTCTATGAAATCCTAGTCCTTTAAGTTGTCAAATGCCCCTAATTAAGAATTAAAATATCAAGAAAGGTATAAAAAATACATTCTTAAGAGAAAGGAATGAATAAAATCACAGACTTTTGGTATGATGGTACTAAGCATAAAGCATTTAAATATCGCTTCCATTCTTTTGTTTTGTTTTTGTGTATTTTTGAGAGAGAGATAGAGTGTGAGCAGGGTAGGGGCAGAGAGAGGGAGACTCAGAATCTGAAGCGGGCTCCAGCTCTGAGCTGTCAGCGCAGAGCCTGACACAGGGCTTGAACTTATGAACCGCAAGATCATGACCTGAGCCGAGGTCGGATGCTTAACTGACTGAGCCACGCAGGTGCCCCAATATTGCTTCCATTCTTAATTGAATTTCTGTTCTGCATTCTTGGCCAGTCTTCTCTTCCATAAATAATCATTAATATTTCTATTTGGCAAGTTTTTCTTTTTGCTTTATAAAGATTACAGGTGAGCAGTTATTTTCTCCTCCCTTATTAGGTTTTTAAAAATGAAAGAAGACTTATTTTTCAAACAAGTCCACAAAATTTGTCACTCTTCCAGAGAAAAGGATATGTCTCTCATGTCTGTCTGTTATTGCCACCGGCATTCTAATGACTTCTTAAAAACAAGAGTCATTTTTATGTCCTGTCATAATCGATACATCATTCACTTTCAGTGCAATGGAGGGTAATAGAATAATGGAGAAACAACATAGAAAGATTAGAACATCAGCTGAGGAAAGATTACTTTTCACTCACCTGGGGCCTACTTCCATACACTGATGCCAAACACATACAACTAAAATTAAGAGCAATGAATTTCTTCCCACGAAGAAAAAACCAGAAGGAAAGAAAGAAAGAACTGATACATGGCATTGTTCCTCCTGTTCAGAGAGAAAAGAATTATAACCTAAACTGGAGGTGGCGAAGCTCTGATAATCCACAGATCAACGGACAGCCTATTTGTAGAGCCCTGATTTCCTGTCTAATTAATCTCCTAAAAACTACTTCTTTGAAAAGAAATGCCCACACCTAAAACAATACTCATAGTCATTTCAGATACACAGTTTCCTCTTGCATTCAAAAAGACGTGAGCAGATGATTCGTGGTACTCCTGTCAATTCGGATGACTTTTCAATGCCCACGTCAAAAAAAAAAAAAAAAAGTCAAGCATTTTTAAACCGTCAGAGGCTGATAATCAAATGTACAATTTTTTTTTTAATTTTTTTTCAACGTTTTTTATTTATTTTGGGACAGAGAGAGACAGAGCATGAACGGGGGAGGGGCAGAGAGACAGGGAGACACAGAATCGGAAACAGGCTCCAGGCTCTGAGCCATCAGCCCAGAGCCTGACGCGGGGCTCGAACTCACGGACCGCGAGATCGTGACCTGGCTGAAGTCGGACGCTTAACCGACTGCGCCACCCAGGCGCCCCTCAAATGTACAATTTTAAGACAGTCTAAATTACTGACACTGTGAGTAAGCCCAGTCCTTTCCCTGAGAAGAGAAAATCCCACTCACCTACCTATCACAGTCAGATGCACAAAACTGAGAAGGCTAATTAGGTTAAAAAGCTGCCTGGGCACTGATACCTACCTAGTGCCCACTAAAGTCATGTAGCCTCAAAGAAGGGAGTGAATACATTCTTACCCAGGGAGGAACATTGAGTCTATTGTGTTCTTGAGGAAAAGAAAAGAGAAAAAGATCCAGCTATTATTATTTGTTTCAAAACAATCTCAACGAATGTAATGCCTGAGAGTTTTCTTCAGAGAAAGACAGAAAACGAAGACAGTTAATAACTAACAATGCTCATAAAATGGTATGCTGATCTAGAGTAAGGCATGTAGACTTTGACCTTTATTCCCAAAATAGAAATAAGCATTTAATTTTGAGAGAATAATAAACAGGAAATGCCAATGCAGTTAGAAGTAAAATGTAAAGAAAAGAAGATGGAGCTTTTCCTAATCACTAGTAATGTGAAAAAGTAACACTGAGATCTGAGTTTGAAAAGCAGAAATAGTAGAGTGACCATATAATTTATTAACCCAACTGTCACTTTTTAAAAATAATTTTTCAATGTTTATTTATTTTTGAGACAGAGAGAGAGAGAGAGATCATGAGCAGGGGAGGGGCAGAGAGAAAGCAGGAGACACAGAATCTGAAGCAGGCTCCGGGCTCTGAGCTGTCAGCACAGACCTGACGCAGGGCTCGAACCCACAAATCTTGAGATCATGACCTGAGCCGAAGTTGGACCCTTAACCGACTGAGCCACCCAGGGGCCCCAGGTTTTGTTTTTGTTTCTGTTTGTTTGTTTGCTTTTTGCCCACAATGATAACTTGAAAAATCTTTGTATTTGAAATAATTTCAAACCTAGAGAAAAACTGCAAAATTAGTACAGAGGATTCTTTGCCCAGACTCACCAACTTTTAATTCTCTACCTAAGTATGTGCTTTACATTCTCTCCCTCTTTTCCCAGTAGGGGCCAAGGGCGGGCCACCCCAAACTGCGTCACTTGGTACGATATATGGATTCTTCCTAAATAAGTTAACATTAGAAAGAGCTGGTACAAGGACCCTCAGACCCTCCTCTGTCCCCCTGAAAGTGGGAAACAAATCTCCTATATGACAAATTCCCTCCTTGTCCTGAGAAGTAAGAAGATATCCTATCACCAGAGATAGGACTCAAAAGCCAAGAAAACTACAGGAACAAACCTGGTCTTTTCTCATCTAACACCTCAGCCTAAATTCTGCTTGGAATTCTCTACTAATTAGAGCTCCCAAACACCTGTCTTCTTGATCCTGTCGATTCCCCACAAATTTATAGTCTCTCCATCTAAATGTGTAAAAACTGCCTGCATTGGTCATTTCTCTAGGTCTCACTTTCATGAGTGGGCCTCCATGCACATGTATTAAAACTTTGGTTTTTTTCTATTAATCTGTCTCACATAAATTTCATTCATAATCTAGCTGGAGAGCCTTGAAGGGCAGAGAAAAAAAAATACTGTTCCTTCCCAACACCCTCCAAATCTCTGGGTATGTTTGTATAAGTAACAAATAAGTTTCCTGAGCCATTTCAGAAAGTTGCAATACATCGTGTCTCTTTGCCTTTTATTACTTCAGCATCTGTTTCCTAAAACACAAGGATATTTTCTTATGTAAGCATTGCAAAGTAATTAAATTCAGGAAATTAAACACTGGTTCAACACTTTTACCTAACAAAGAGTAAGCATTCTAATTTGTTATTGTTCCAATAATATCTTTTATAGCATTTCCCCTTCCAGTCCAGGATCATGCAGTTTGCATTCAGAGGTCATGTCTCCTTAATCTCTTTTAATTTGGAATATTGCTTCAGTCTTTGTCTTTCAAGACATTGACATTTTTGAAAAATACAGGAGAATTAGTTTATAGAATGTGCCTAAATTTCTATTTGTCTAATGTCTTTTCATGAGATTTAGTTCTGCATCCCTGGCTAGACTACAACATAAGAGATAGGACGTCCTTCTCAAGTATTACATCTGCCAGCACAGAAAGTTTATCTGACTCACTGATTGTATTAATTTTGCTTTAATTAATTTAAATAAATAATTAAATAAATATTTAAATTAAATAATTTAAGAAGGTAACGTCCAACGTCTCCACTGGATAGCTACTGTTTTCCTAAGTAATAATCAATCCATGGGCAGACATGCTGAGAACCGGTTGCATACCTACTGCTCATTAAATCTGGGCCTCAAGATGTAGCATCCACTATTGTTTCTTGTCCTAACCAGTCTTCACTATGATGGTTGCAAAAGGTGATTTTCCAACTCCAACAGTCCCTCCACATTTATCAATGGACATTCTAACAGTAAGAAAGAACCTCTTTCCATTCATTCATTCACTCATTTATTATCACCTTATGAATATAACTATTCTTATTTTATCTAATGGGTTATAATCCATTACTCTCACTATTTATTTTTATGGTTAAATTGTCCCAGAGCTGGTCAGTGGGAGCCCCTTCAAGATGTCCCCTGTGTCCTTTTGACATGTCTCCATTATTTTTTCGAGCACTTCTTTACTTTTTTAGCACAATAAGATGCTCTGGTTCATCTTACACCATCCTGTACTAGCCTTGAAATCAGTCATTTTTTTTTTTCAAAAGAACTCTTTTAATCACATGTAAGGGAATAGCATATAGCAACCAAGATACAGAAATTAGGTGTGCTCCATTGCTGTGGGCAACACACTGTTTGTAGGCCTTTCCTGCAGCAGACCTAGGAGATCCCCACCCCCGCCCATGATCCTGATTCCTGCACCTTCAATAGAATGCCACAAGATTCTCCTTTGTCTTCCACATTTGTGTTTCTCGTGCCATAGTAAGAGTCTTGGCTCCCAACACATTTATTCAATCTCACAATATACAGAAAATCATTTCTGAATAACTATCTCCTATCACTGCAAAAAGCCTAATATAAAGAATTCAAGGTTTGTTTGAAATCGTCCTTTCTTCCCCTTCTAGACTGAAGGTATAAAGTCAAAGTGCTGGGTTCAAAAGTTCCTTGGATCAGTTGTTTTTCTTTATTTCTCTCAGTGTGGTTTTATTTGAAATGCAGACGGTTCATTCGTTTCAAATCAAATTTTAGGATCCCCTCCCACCCTTGATTTAATTTAATTTTTTGTAAGTTTATTTGTTTATTTTGAGGTGGGGGAGAGGAGGGAGGGGATCCCAAGCACTGACAGTGAGGAGCCTGATGCAGAGCTCAAACCCACGAATTGTGAGATCACGAGACCTGAGCTGAAATCAAGAATCAGACGCTTAGCCAAATGAGCCACCCAGGCACCCCTGATTTTATTTCTGAATATGTAAAACATTAACATGCTTCCAGAAATTAAAATTATATCAAAAAGGTATACTATAGAAAATGCCTTACCTTCTTTCCCACTGGAGTCCCTACACCCTTGTAGATAACCAATTTCAATGTTTTCAAGTTTAGCCTTCTTGTATTTCATTTTGAATAACAACAACAACAACAACAACAACAACAACAAGCAGTTAAATAAATCTTTTTAAAAATGTTCCCTTGTGTACTGGTAATCTATTTCTACCTAACAAATTACCTCAAGACTTGGCAGCTTAAAAGAACAAATATTTCCTGTAATTTCTGAGGGCCGGGAATCCGGGAATGGTTAGCTGGATGATTCTGATTTAACGTCTCTAACAGAGCGGCAGCTAAGCTGTAGGATGGAGACTCTGCCACCAAGTACAGTGCTCTCTCGTGGCAGCTGGCAGGCCTCAGTTTCTCGCTAGCTGTTGGCCAGAGGTTTCAGGACCTCCCCGCACAAGCCTCTCTATAGGGTAGCTCACAACATGGCAGCTTGCTTCCTCAAAGCAAGGGATCCAAGAGGATGAGAAAAAAGATCAGGACAGCAGCCACAGTCTGCCACAATCCATCTCAAGAGTGACATACCATCGGTGCTGCCATTATGCTATTGTTCACACAGAGTAACTCTGACACAGCGTGGGTGGGAGGGGCAACATAAAGGTGTGAAGAAGGCCAGACAGGCAAGGTAACTGGGGACTAGATACCACTTCTCGTTTTACACAAAGGATAGCACACTATAAGTGGCCTTTCATATTTTGTTCCAGTAAATGATACTCCTTAGGGAATTACATCCTCGGTTTATAAAGAATTTCGTTATTTTATAGCCATGAAATGTCTATGAAATATGTACCACAGATCATTCAACCATTTTCCTATAGGTGGGCATTTAGGAAGGTTGCAATATTTTGCAACTATAAACAATGAATAACCTTTTGCTTATATATTTTTTATTATTGACAATTATACACTCTTAGAAAATCCAGTCTGGACCACCAATGCATTAAACTCCCTTGAGAAGATCAGTAATAAATTTTTCGAAGAGAGATTAAAAAGTCTTAATTTGATTTTTAAAACAATTTTACCATGCATTTCTTAAGAGCCTAATATAAATAGTAATGCATCATGTTCTGTAATTACCACCTGCATCCAAATATCCCTATAAAGAACAACGCAAACACAGCCAACATCATTAAACCAAAAGGAAAAGACGTAAAAGAAAAAAGGCAAATGTTTCAGTGAACAGATCTACTAATCTCTACGTGTCCATGAAAGAGTTCAGGAGTGCATGAGTGGTTCAGTCAGTTGAGAGTCTGACTTCGGCTCAGGTCATGATCTCACAGTTCATGAGTTCAAGCCCTGCATTGGGCTCTGTGCTGACAGCTCAGAGCCTGGAGTCTGCTTCAGATTCTGTGTTTCCCTCTCTCTCCCCCTCTCCCGCTCACAGTCTCTCTCTCTCCCTCTCAAAAATAAACATTAAAAAAATTAAAATTAAAAAAGTAAGAGTTCAAAGGGCTCAAAAGCTACCTAAAGAAACAGAGTTACCTGGTATTGATGAGAAAAGTCAGAGGCCAAGAAATATTTTCCTAAAACAGTAGGAAGAGGGATTGTATATTAGAGACAGAATTGTATTAATGCTTAATTTCCCAAGTATAATTGTGTTCTGGCTCTCAGAAGATACATGCTGAAGTGTTTAGCTGTGAAGCTCCACAATGTCTATAAGTAACTCTAAAATAGTTCAGAGAAGAAAAAATATTAAGATTGAAAAAGATATAAAATAAACTGGAAAATGTTAACAATTGGTGAATCTATGGGAAGAGTATATAAAGTATTCATTTTACTATTCTTTTAAATTGGAAATATTTTTAAAATATAAATGTTGGGGAAAGAGTGGATGGGAAGATTGACATTAACAACGACACATGAGTCACACAATTCAGTAGCTCAACTACTTATCCAACAGATAATGCAATTTTGAGGCAGAATGGCAGTTGCATGTGTATTAAGAAGTTTAAGCTATAAAAATTTCACTGTATTTTAGGATATGAAATGTGTCATTTTTTGCTTATCGAAGGTCTAATGGCAAGCTATCAGCTATGAATATCATTAAGTTCTCTAGAGATATAAATAATAATAACACCTAAAATTGCCACTAATGATCCACCCAAAGCTTTTTCAAAGACTTTTATGTAAAATCTGATTACTTCTGAACATACAACCCAATGTTCATCTTCCCCCCTTTTATAATAAGACTTATAAATGAGTCAATCATTGAAGAATGCACCATTGACATTTCAGCTGCCATTTTATAATTATACCTGCTTTCTATAGGTAGATTAATGTTAAAATTTCTTAAAAATTGCCACCTTTTTCTTGAAAAAAAAATGAACTAAACATGTTAGATTTATTTGTGCTATTTTGGAAAAGTCTTTTGTAACTGAAGAAGTTAGATGAAAACCAAAAAGAGAAAAAGGGGAAAATTAAGGGCTTACAAATATAAAATTAAAAACTTTGTAGATTGGAATAAGAAATTTTGAAGCAGATTTATCTTTTGATTGTGATATCTAATTAAGTCTACAAAAAAAAAAGGCAAGGTTGTTTATTTGAATGAGAAGAACCCCAAATTGGGTTAGTTTTTAGTACATTTCCTTCCATGACAACAGATAACAACCTAATTTTATAAAATAATTACCAATGGCTTCCTTCTCATCAGTATATTTTATGACCTCTGAGCAAACACATGAAAATATGCCCACAAAAATCATATCATGCTGGAGTAGGATTGTTCTCAGTCATGGAAGGCTTTCAATCTTTTGTATACCCTAAAATGCCCTAAATGGCTCTTGACTGTGGCAATGTCACGGCATGGCAGGTGTCAGGAAAAGTCCTGTCACCGGAAGATCCCTTTTAACACTCTTCAGAAGCACAAGAGGATCCCTGCTATGTAAAAATTTTAGGTGTTAACAGTGTTATGGAACACTTTATGAACAGTCAACTCTATGAAGAAGCTGTTAAAATGAAATGTTTGAAATCAACACAATGATAGATATGAAGTTTTTAAACTTAGCAAGAATATCTACCTTAGGGTGCCTGGGTGGCTCAGTCAGTTAAGCGTCTAAATCTTGGTTTCAGCTCAGGTTATGACCTCAAGGTTCATGAGATCGAGCCCCGCATAGGGCTCTGCACTGACAGTACAGAGCCTGCTTGGGATTCTTGCTCTCACTCTCTCACTCTGCCCCTCCCCTGCTCACACACACATATGCATATTTCACTCTCTCTCTCAAAAAATAAACTTAAAAAAAGAATATCTAACTTATGATATAGCCTCTTGAGAATCAATAGAATCAGAAGTTGTTTTCTTTAAAAGTTAAGACCAAATTGGGGCACCTGGAAGGCTCTGTTGGTTACGCATCTGACTTCAGCTCAGGTCATGATCTCACAGCTCATGAGTTCAAGCCCTGTGTCCAGTTCTGTGCTGACAGCTCAGAGCCTGGAAGCTGTTTGGATTTCTGTGTCTCCCTCTCTCTATGCCCCTTCCCTGCCAGCGCTCAGTCTCTGTCTCTCAAAAATAAATACAACATCAAAAAAAACTTTTTTTAAGTTAAGATCAAACTGTATGGAGATTTAAGAAACCTCACGAGGATGTATGCACTGTTTCATCAAGGAGAGAAATAAGACAGTAAAAGAAGGCTCTACGTCGGAAACAGTAAAGAATGTGTGCTGAAATTATGAAATATTAAAACAATCTGAGGGTGTATAGAGAGCATGAATTTTTATACAAAAAGTGTTTTTGTTTTTATTTTTCATTAATGATGAGGACTATTTTTTAAGCACTCTAACTAAAGAGCAAGTTTGATAGTTTATTTAAATGAGCAGGAAATGGCCCTTGCAGATTCTGGGATCAACAGATCAACACAGATTAATAAACAAATAAACATTAGATTCAATAACTTATCAAGGATCCTTTTCTGGATTTTATGGTCAATGGCAGCTTGCCTGACTGATGTTATCATTTCTTGTACATTTTATAGTTCTGGAATGCTGTTTTGATTTTACCATGTTATAGTGGCATATAATAAAACAGTTCTAGTTTATGAAGTAGCAATCAACTGAATGATCATTCATTTAACAAATATTTAGAGAATGCTGACACTGTAAACAATGAACAAAGAGAAAATCTCACTTCTCAAGAAGCCAGTACTAGAATTCAGGGATTGGGAGCTAAGGAACAAATAAGCAAAATAGTAAATAAATGAAGTAATTTCAGACAGTGACAGATAGGTGACGTAAAGGGGGACCAGCAGCTGGACTGGACATTTGCTTATTTAAGGGGTTAGGACAAACTTATTTGAGGTAGTGATTTTTGAGTTGAGACCTAAATATTGAGAGAAAGTAGTTAAGAGAAGATCTGAGGAACAGAACACTCCAGTAAAGGAATCAGCACACCAAGGAGAGGATAGAAGGCAGAAAAAGAAATCAAGTCAGAAACCAACTTGCAGTCTATGGTTAATAGAAATGCAGTTGGTATGTCTGGACTATAAGGAGCAACAAAGAAACGGTTACACAATGCAGTCAGATAAATAGGTAGGGGACAGATAAAGAGTTTGAATTTTATTATGAGTAGAATTACTTTTAAAGAAACGAATGAAACTGGGGCGCCTGGGTGGCTCAGTCAGTTAAGTGTCCGACTTTGGCTCAGGTCATGATCTCCTGGTTTGTGGATTCGAGCCCCTTTTCAGGCTCTGTGCTGACAGCTCAGAGCCTGGAGCCTGCTTTGGATTCCGTGTCTCCCTCTCTCCCTGCCCCTCCCCCATACATGCTCTGTCTCTCTCCATCTCTCAAAAATGAATAACCATTAAACAAAAATTTTTTTAAAAGAATGAAATTAACCAGTTAAAATTTTAAAAAGTTTACTGGCTGCTATACAGACAATGGTCTAAAGGAACATTGACAGGAGGGTGTCAGGGGTGGTCTAAACCAGCACTCATCAAAGGAGCTAGCCAGCAAAAGATCAGGAGCTTGCATCAGAAGGCAAATCATTGCAACGTGTTTTCATCAAAGAAGTCTTGCTATTAAAAAGGGTGGGTGGGGGGGCACCTGGGTGGCTCGGTTGAGTGTCCAACTTTGGCTCTGGTTATGATCTCACCATTCGTGAGTTCTAATCCTGCATTGGGCTCGCTGCTGTCAGCACAGAGCCTGCTTCAGATCCTCTGTCCCTCCTGTCTCTCTCTGCCCCTTCCCGGCTCATGCTCTCTCTGTCTCTCAAAAATAAATATTTGAAAATAAAAAAAAAGTTGGCTAAACTAACTAGTTGATTTATATTCTGGTGCCACTCCCTTATCTCATCACAAGCCAGACACAAACAGCTCATCCGAACCAGCCTATAGATCACACTTTTCTTAGCCCTGGTCCAAATTAGAATTTTCATGGCGGTAGGAAAGACTGAGAGAAATAAATCTGGAATCAATTTTGGAAGTGAAACCAACAGAATTCGGTGATGAACTGAATACAAGGTATGAGGACAAGAGAAGAATCAAGTCTGGCCTGAAGTAGATTTTGATGCCATTTCTTAAGAATCTGAAAGAATGGGGTTCAAGCTTGATGGACTTGGCAATGGCATCAGATAGGGAGATAAGGAATTCTGTGCTGGCCATGGTAAGTTTGAGATGTCTACAATGAAGTTGGAAGTGTCAAGTAGGATATGTCAGCACTACAGTCATGAATTGGTGGGATACAGGGTTTGAGAGGCCATATAGATACTATTTATTTAAAGTGAATGGACTACAGGAGGTCACCTACAAAGTCAGAAAGGAAACGAGAATCCTAAAACTACTTCTGGGCCATTCCAGTATTTAGATGTGGACCAAAGGAGAAAGAATCAGTGAAATGGGGGTGGGAGGGTAGAGCAAGAGGGTACGGTAACCTAGAAGCCATCGGAAGACTGTTTCAAAACAGGTAGTTGTTCGAAATTATGTTGAATGCTGCTAAGAGGCCGCACAGGGAAGTGACCACTAGATATACAAAACAGAATTTACTGATAAACTTGGGAGAAAAAAGAAAATATTTTATCACAATGGTTAGGGGCAAAAATTAGACCAGGTAAGTTTAGTTCAGAATAAGAAGAAAGTAAAGAGCAACCATGGGTAACTTCCTGTGCTCCAGGGGGGAGGCACAAAAATGGGGTCCTCTAGAGTGATGTAGGGATCAAGAGGAAAATTTTTGTTTTTATTGTATTTTTTAAAGATGGGAGCTACTAGAATCCATGTGTACACAAATGGCTATAAGCCAACAGGGAGAGCAAAACTGCAGAAGGTCCTGGAGCAGGTGAGACGGGATGAAATCCAGAGCCAAAGTAGAAGATAGAAGCAGGATGCTTCTCTCACCGTAACAGAAGGCAGAGTAGGCGAGTACAGATGTAGCCAGGCTGGCGGAAATGGCCACAGCAACAAGTTCCTATTTGATGGGATCTATTTTTTCAATGAAATATGAGAAAATAAATTAGCTGAGAAAAAGAAATAGAGGATAGGTGCTAAAGATTCAAGGAGAGAAAGGGCTGAAACAAGAATAAAAGCCGATGTGAGATTTATGGTTATGATACTAAAGTGAAATCAAACAACTCTCTCTCCAGGTTTGTTTTTTTTGTTTGTTTGGAGTTTTCCAACTCTCTCTTCTTTTCCAGCCCCATTCATTTCTCAAGTGGAGGAATAAAATAGGCAGATAGCCGGGCTTAATAAATACTACAGTATTGCCAAGGGAGTACACTGGCTAGAGAGCTGGTGAATAGTTAACAGTGTTCGTGAGCAGGGGAAGACAATGGTGGGCAATAAAATCTAAGCTGGATAATAAGATGGTAAAGACAAAGGGGGTAATATATTGAAAAAAAAACGGTAGAGTCTATTGATTAGAGGGCCTGATGAAATTCAAGAATGCACAAAATAATAGAGTTGGAGAGAGAGAAGGACAAAAGCCGTAAGTCCCGGTACAAAATGAAGATTTTGGATGTACGACAGTTATTACAAGACAAGATGAAGAGTCTGACCACAGTATGAGCAGCTAAGGTAGGATGGAAAAGTCGGTACACATAAACAGTCAGGAAACTGAAATGGCAGGGTGTTAAGTGGTCACCCATGTGGAAGATGAAATAACATGATGATGTTAGTGAAATAATACTTCAATTTCTCTATATAATATGACCCGAAAAAGTAAATGAAACAACTGTTATTTAGGGATTTCGAGGCCATAAAAGGGCTGGCATATGACTGTTTGCCTTTTTTTGTCACTCATTCCAGTAATACCTGTTAATATAATTGTTTTCTTTTATCCTCTGGTAAAGGCTGAAAATGATTAGAAACACACACACACACACACACACACAACATTTTTGAGGACAAAAATCAACAAGCATAAAATAGCGTACAATCTTCTCTCTCTGTTTTTAGAGGTTAGTTTCCAAGGAATTTTGGGACCCAAACTACTTTAAGGACATAGTATCTTAATTCCCACTAGAACCATTTGCTTTTCAGCCAAATCTGCTTCAAAGTAGCCTAAAAAGGAACGCACCAAGATATTCTTTTTTTTTTTAATTTTTCTAACGTTTTATTTATTTTTGAGAGACACAGAGTGTGAGCAGGGGAGGGGCAGAGAGAGAGAGACACACACACACAGAATCTGAAACAGGCTCCAGGCTCTGAGCTGTTAGCACAGAGCCCGACGCGGGGCTCGAACTCACAAACAGTGATTATGACCTGAACTGAAGTCGGAGGTTTAACCTACTGAGCCACCCAGGCGCCCCACCAAGATATTCTAAATACAAAAAAAAACGATCTAGAATCAATTTATCATCCAATTATGTAGAACAAAATGTAGATATGCCAGAATACAGTAGTGTTACAGGTAAGTTGTGTTTATGTCTTTCTGATGCCCTTATGATTAATGGCTCATCATATAATTACAACAAACAGAAATCGATTAATTATAAAGAAAAGATCATCATCTGCCATTCTCACTTCTATTTACAGAAGAAGAAACAGAAACAAAATTACTTACCCAAAGGCCACAAAACTTTAATAAGGGGCAGACAACTGGCATCTCTTGTTCCCAAATATAAAGCGCTTTCTAAGCATATTATTTTGGCTCCCAAATATCTGCATAATGAGCTAGCCCATTTATCCTAAATAAATTTAAAAGTTAAATACACACACACACACACACACACACACACACACACACACTGTAGTTCTATCAAATCCATTCTTTTCACATATCTTGAACTCATCCCTTTCTCTTCATTCCAGTCTAGTAATCCATGCCCTCACCATCATCACCTCAAGCCTCAATTATTCTTTTCTCCAAAGCAGTTTCCTTACTTCTTATCTTTCCTTATATTAACACACCTAATGCGTGTATGTCTAATTCATATTCTTGAACTAGAACACTCTCCAAGCAAATCCCCTGCTTAGAAACTAAAAAGAGCTCCATGGAGAACAAATCTAAGACTTTTACTGGGTCTCATCTTTCCTCCAAACTTAGACTCGAGGCCTCCTGATAGGCAACATTTTCTGTTATACCAAATAGAATACACTCTTCCCCCTTTTCTTCATTGATCCAAATTAGACATGTGAAGACCTGGGGATGGGGACGGGGCAGGGCAGTGTCAACAAATTTTAGAGGAAAAGAATTCTCCCCTACCCTCCTAATCATACTGATGCAGAGCTCTGGCTCATCTGGTCTTAATAATATACTGCTAAAGCAAATTCCTAAGCTGTGAAAAGGCTTCATTGGTGTTCCCGACCTTAACTATATATTGTTATTTATGGCTTTCTCCTGTATTTGTTCAAACACTCTCTGAATCAATTTCTACTTCCTTCCAGTACACTCTATATAAACCTACAAGTTTATTTTCTGGTAGGTAGAGTGAAGTTTTTGATCAATCTCTCTTCCATCTACATCTTTGGAAACTCAAAAGACTCATTACATATTCTTAATGTTTCACCCTAACATACTTCCCTCATAAGCATGTAAGGTTCATAAGGACAAAATTTTGATGATTTTGTTCATCGTTTATTCCCATCCTACAGAATGACAAATTCCCTCTGCTTCCGATCCTGTTTGTTCTATTACTGTGGTTGTTCAGTCTAGGAAATTTTATACTTTCAGAGGTACAAAGACCACCACTAAGGAGTCATTGTTGTCTATGAGTAAAATACTGTTTTGTTTTGTTACGTTTCCACGTCTCCTTGATGATATCCAAGATGTATTATGTTTTTAACTATAAATTTACCATTTTATACTTAAGAATACTGACCTCCAATTTTCCCAGGTATCATGGATCAGTTAAAATCAAAGATAATTTCTAAACATCTCAGAGTCAACACATTTTTATGACTGTCATCAAAAGTATTAGCAAAGAACAAACTTGGTGATTCAGACTTCCCTTCCCCTCTCTTTACTAAAGAACCAGTAGATAACCTAAAGTTCTCAAACTAGAGCTTGTACCAAAATCACCTGACGGGCTTATGGTCAAACACAGATTGCTGGGCCCCACCCCCCAAATTTCTCATTCAGTAATTCTAGGATGAAGCCTGAAGATACGCACTTCTAACAAGTTCCAAGTGATGTCAGTGTAGTTGATCTAAGGATAACTAACTAATCTAACCTAAAGAATAAAATAAAGAACAATGCAAATGATCGGACAAGCCCCAGAAGAGCTGAGCTGGTAATATTTAAAGTCAAAGCAATAAACATGCTCGTTATTAATAAAATACAATTTAGTGTTTTCTTTGTATCAAGTGTTTTCAAATAAATTTATTCCATACACAACCCCAGAGGTAGGTATCATCACCTCCACTCTCTCAATGAGAAAATGTAGGAAACTGAGGCTTAGAAAGGCAAAGTAACTTCCCCAAGTTTACAGCTAGTAAGTGGCAGAATTAGGAACTAATGCAGATATTCTCGATTCCAAGATTCGTGTAACTGGGCTGTAGAGCCGCTGCTGCAGTCTTACATTGTAGCCACAAACCTGCTGCTAGTGACACCTCTTCCTCTGTCTGGCATAAAAACGGTTGAAAAGAGCACGGTGCCTCTATGGTCATCAACAAGCCTCCCGCTCCAAGGCTCCCCTAACCTGCTCCCTAAGCAAATGGGTACACACATCTATTTAGCCTCTGCCTAGCAGCCAGCACAAGTCCCTCACTGACATCTGCTCAAACAGCATGTTGGAGGGTATTGAACGCAGGCAGGTGGAAGGACAGTTCTGCTTGGAAAATACCGGGCATAACAGCAGGTATCTGTCCAAAGAAGGTTTTTGTTCTAGGTCAACTTATATCTTTTGCATCATACCCTGCTCCGGTTTCCCCAGCCTTATGAATGAGTAATATAAGACAGGGACACTGACACCCTGTGTAGCAAAGCTGGGGCACAGTAGGAAAAGACGGTACTCTGCAGAAATTCCGACAGGAAATTCACTAACACTAAGCTGGTTACTTTAATTATGGAACCTTGTTGATCCTAAATAATTACCGAATATTCCCTTTATTCCACCACTCAGTGACACCTTGTTTTGTTTAATAATAAAAACTTCACGCCACAGGTCTAGTGACTTTTTAAAGTTTCAAAATGTAATTCCTCTGGATGAGACAAACTAGGAAAACACTGGCTGCTGGCCTCCTCCCACCTTAGGGCTGTGCCAGAGTCAATGAAATTAGTGAACAGCACAGAAAGAAGATCCCAAAAGAGGAGGCTATAAGCTTTTCTACCAGTTACCAACTGAAAAGGAGCAGGCTACTGATAACTTTTTCTTACAGTCACAATTATTTCAATTAAAAAACTAAAATCATAACTGTGCTTTTTATTCAGTTAAAAAAGCAAAAGCATTCATTAAGCAATGGTATTCTTTGCAATATTATGTGAACAGTACTGACAGTCCACTACTACCCCTCATAACGCAAAGCTATTTAAATCTAGGTTTTTGATCTGCGGGTAGATTTAGAAAAATAGATATCCAACAAAAATCCCTACTGTTTATGCAGCTTCACTGTCTGCATACATCCTCAGAGTAAGGACTCTGAGTAATGACTCATTCCATATAGTAATGACTAATTAAAAAGACTTTCGACACTTCTCCTTCTACGAAAATGGAGATGTGTGCTTTTCCTTATTCTTGCTAAGTACACCTAAAAAACCTGGACCTTATATGTGAGATAAACAGATGAAGACTCCCAGAGGTGGACAGAAAAGGCAGCCTGGTTAGGGATCTCAATTCCCAAGGAACGGCATGTTGGTGAGTTTTCAAGTTCTTTTTGCTCCATACACAGACTTAAAAGCTGAAGAAGCTGGCAATCTAGAAATGCCAATGGGTGCAGACAAGAGAAAGCCTGCTCCCTCTAGACAAAGGAGCAGTAAAGGGACAGCCTAGCAAGACAGAAAACCTTTAGACAATCACCAGCCTATTCCAGCCAAATATGACAAAAAAACAGAAACAAAAACAAAGCTCAAAACAAAAACAAAAACAAAACAAAACAAAAGAGAAGAATTATATAGTTCCACCCACACTCATGAAGCAAAGGCCTAGTGATGAGCCTAGATTTACAACCTCACTGGGAGCCAGGACTTTCATATCTGCTAGGTTGTAATTAGCCCCTCCTCACCACAATGTTAGTGGAGACCACGAGTGCCACACACTTTCACTACAATCCAATGGTAATGAGGCTGCCCTCTCCCACCTCTTGCCCTGTGCTATCAGTGGAAGTTCTGTGAAGAAAATCAGCAAGGATACAGAAAAACTCAACACCATCAACTAACAGGACCTAACAAACGTTTATAGAATACTCCATCCAATAAAAGCCGAAACACATTCTTACCCTGTGCCCATGGAACATACCAAAATAGGCCACATTCTGGGATATAAAACAAAAACTTTAAAAAGAAAAAAAAAAAAGAAAGAAAGAAAAAATAAGGAGTATTGCCCAACCACAATGGAATCAAACTCTAGTTTCTAAAGTAATATCAGCGAGGTAACAGAAAAGTCTCCAAATATTTAGCATCTAAACAACATACTTCTAAATAATCAATGGGTTACCAGTTATCAAAAATGAAACAGGAAAGAACATTACAGATCCTGCAAACACCAAAAGCCCAATGAGAGAAGACTATAAACGATTCTACACACAGAAATTTGACAACTTAGGTGACATTGAGCAATTCCTTGAAAGACATAAACTACCGAAATTCACACAAGGAGAAATATATAACCTGGTTAGCTCTGTATCTATTAAAGAAACTGAATCAATAATAATCTTCCAAACAAGAAAGCCCTAGGCCCAAATGGTTTCACTGGTGAACTCGACCAAAAGAAATAATCTCTTCCAGAAAATAAAAGAACTCAACATTTCCTACAGGATACTTCCTAACTCATTCTATGAAGCCAGCATTACCCCAACACCAAAACAGATAAACATATTAGAAACAGGAAAACTACAGAAAAACATCTGCTAAGATGGAAATGTTCTGCATCTGACTATATCAATGTCAATATCCTGATTATGATACCATACTACAGTTTTTGTAAGAGGTTACCCCTAGGGGAAAATAACACACTAGGTACAGGGGGCCTCTGTATTACTTCTTAATGATTGCATGAAAATGTACAATTATGTCAAAATAAAAGTGTCATAAAAACTTCAAAAAAAAAAAAAAATAGAGCTATTAACCCTTACAATACCAAAGCATTAATGCATTCTAATGTCATGTGCTATTTTAAGAAAGTAAATGTTAATAGCAATTACTTTATTGTAAGAAATTTTAAAAGAACCATTTAAAATAGCTGTAATTTGGGGCACCTGGATGGCTCAGTCGGTTGAGCATCTGACTCTCGGTTTTGGCTCAGGTCATGATCTCATTGTTCGTGAGTTCGAGCCCCACATCATGCTCAGCACTGCTGGTGTGGAGCCTGCTTGGGATTCATTCTCTCTCTCTCTCTCTCTCTCTCTCTCTCTCTCTCTCTCTCTCTCTCTCTCTCTCTCTCTCTCTCCCCCTCTCTCTCTGCCCCTCCCTTGCTCTCTCTCTCTCAAAAATAAAAAGTAAATAAATAAATAAATAAACTTAAAAAAAATAAAAGTAGCCATAAATTGGTTGTAGTTGAAGCTGTAATCCAAAATGCAATGAAGATGCTGTGTGAAAGTTACAGTTACACACCAGTTACAGTTACAGTTCACTGGGGAAAATGACAGGTGCTCTCAAGGTACACACTAACAAGTTATTATGCTTCACAAAGATGTCATTTTTGGTGCATTGAAAGATCATGCTGGTTTTAATGATGTAGGCTTGCTAGGTTTAATTACATCCAAAGGTAGATGGGAAGAGTCTGAAATACTGGAGGGCTGGGTTATCTAAACAGAAACATAGTTTCTATTCCCTCTTACTCCTAAACATAGATAACTGCCTGTAACTCATGAAAGGCTTACATTACATACATTATTTGAGGTGCCTCTTATTTATGAACAGCTCAAACATTTTGAAATTACACCGTCCCTTATACTTTCAAAATATTGTGTTTTTTTTAATGTGTCCACTGAATGTTATTCAAACCTACTGGCTAGATAGCAAAGACTTAAAAATAGCATTTATAAAGTTAGGTTAATAACTTAAATTACCCAATTAATTCATTTTATAACAATATGATGATGAGTCTTGCAGGTAATATCAATCAGGTGAATTTTCTTTTTTGAAAGCACTAATCTTTAAGAAAGCAGAGAAACACGTTAATACCTTGGATTTAAGCCCTGAATTCATGAGTTAGTCCAATTTTTCAAATATGTTTATACCACATCCTTCTAAATGAACGAGTAGGTAAAAAAATCTGATTCTGCATAAGAGCACTGATTCTTCAGAAGCCAAACTGTTTGAGTTCAAATCCCAGTAATTTCCCTTTATAACTGTGTGAACTCATAAATGTGACCTGACCATTCTGATATCTGTAAAGATGGGTACAATCATATCTGTTTCCCAGTGTTCAATGCCCTTAGAATAGTGCTTGGCTGACAGAAGCACTCAGGAGTTGTCTATTATTATTACCATCATCATCATCATCATCATCACTAGATTCAGTAAGGTTTTGACTTGTTTATTTAAGGTGCAATATTTTAAAATTTAAATCAATATGACCTATGTCAGCTAAGGGCTTTTTAGAAAGGTACTAGCTCTATAATCCTCTCCTAAATTATTTTCATACATTTAAAGTTTCAAAAAAAGGTGTTTCAATCACTTTTAGTAACAAAATCTTACACTTTCCTACTCATGTCCAAAATTATAGACACATCAAAGCATTAATAAAATTTTCTTAAGAATTATGTGGTTAAGGGATTAACATTTTCAACATATCTTTAAAAGGAGTGTTCACACTGATTTATTTCAGCAATAACCCATTTTAACTTTCTTACTCTTACACTAAAGGGAATTTTTTTTAAAGACCAGGAATTCATCTTAACATAACAATAATTTTCCCTAATAAAAATGAGGCAGATAAACATACAGCTACTCTTTAAAAGTAAGCTATTTCCTCTTATGGTTTCTTTTCAGGGGAGGGGGGGTGGCATATTATACTATTAGGCTTCTTATTAACTGATAAAAATAATTCCTAAAGTTCAAAGTAAGTGTCTAGGAAATCAGTCCTCAATCACATAGGTTATTAAAAAGGTATTACACCTGATATGCAATATGCCACCTCGTAGTATTAGTGTGCAAAACAGCACAGTAATGGAGCCATGCCAAAACACAACAACAACAACAACAACAACAACAAAAGACCAAAACAACAGAAAACCACAAAAAAAACAGTAAAAATCAGGCCCTGGTTTCACATCTAGAAGTTTGATGTGACAGCTGCAGGCACTTTGATCTTTCCAGAACTGGCATGTTCTCGATCAAAGGAGCTACCCGAGAAATCTGTTGATGAAAGGGTCAGTACACACGTCACCCGTCACACCAATTTAAAAATTATTTTAAATGTACTCTTAAAAGAGTATGTACATGACTATAAGCAATCCAAAACCATTTTTGGGAAGTACAAAATTTAATAAGACTATTACAATATGGCACGAGATATCAAGTAATTAATGGTTAACGAGTATTTGTAGGACCTGGAAGATACGCTGCCCTCAGTCACCAGTAATCAGACGCTTGAAGTATTTGTTTATTTAATCATTTCATGTATTTATGTTAAGTCCTGGGCACAGCGAAGTGAGCAAGACACACAACAGTCCAAATCCTTATAGAGATTTTGTTGTATTGGGGCAAATAAACAAGGGAAAAAAAATGCCATTTCAGATATCAATAAATCCTTGAAGAAAATAAAGAAAGCTAACAGGACTGAGGACAAAAAGACATCTCTGAGGAGTAAGCACTTAAGTGGAGATTTGACTTGAACCACGTGAAGTTCTGGGGCAGTGTTCCAGGTTCAGTAACTAGCATGTGTTGGTCCAGACACAGACAAGGCCTTCGTCTGTCTGTTGGAGAACAGCAAGCACCCAGCTGTGGTTGAAGCAAAGAGATCAAGGCAGAACACAGTGGAAGACAGATGAGAGATAAGCAAGGCAGGGGCCCATCGTGGTATGCTATGGCCAAAGAGTTTGGGCTTTAGTTAAGGGTAATAAGAATATATTAAGGGATTTTCTAATCATAGGGCTGATCTATGCCTTAGAAAGACCACTCCAGCTACAGTGAAAACTGAATGAAAAATTAGTGGAGGCAGTGACTCGTTACAAGGTCACTGCCGTCACAAACAAAAGAAAGATGGTCAAGGCGTGTACTAAGGCTGAAGCGGTGAAGCTGGTAGGACATGGCTGGGTTGGAGATTTGAAAGTACTGTAGACCTGAGTTACTGACAGTGTGGATGCAAAGTATGAGAAAAAGCAAGGAATCTTAAATTTTGGCTTGAGCAAACCTATCTGGGTAGGGTCCAGTTCCCTAAAGTCCTCACCAATCATGCTGAAGAAGATTTTGGTTTCTTCTAAAAAGCAGTAGGGAGCAATGGAGTAGAAAAAAAAAGAAGTAGGACTCCAGATATATTTTGTTGAGGAACATGCCACACTCAGCAAGCACATGCCAGACCCCTCAACGTTGCCTCTAGCCTGAGCCAAGGCTGAGTCCTTCTGGAAAGACTGGGAGCCAGCCCATCAATCACCAATTGGGATTCCCTCAGAAGTGCAATGAATCCAAGTTAAAGCTTATGCTTGAGACACCTTGGTGCAAACGCATCCTTCTTCTCTACTTCCTTACCCCTGCTAGAAAACCGCTGGGACCAATTAACTGGGCATCCTTGTGGCCATCTAAACTCATCTTTGGTTCTGCCAATGATAAACAATCCTTTGGTTGGGTATCCTTTCCCAAACTCTCAGCTTCAATCTGCTGTTACGGCTTCTCCTGACTCAACTTCCCACTGTGCCCTACAAAACCTCCTTTACAGGATTAGCAAACACCCCTACATCCTTGCCCTCTGTAAGGAACATTTCCTGTGTCAACCAACTTTAATTTAAATGTGGCTCTCCCCATATAACACCGCATGCAGTGCAGACCCTTAAGAGGGAAGCTCCTCGTTCTCCAAATCCCCACATACTTCAGTCAGGAATGGAGAGAGAGAACATGTTTGTGGATGCTAAGGCTGAACGTGATAAAGAAGCACATTTCCAATGGAACTGATAAAATGACTCTACATTTACAAGTAAGAATAAAGAATGAAAACAACCTACCTAAACGGGGGATTTAGCTCAAAAATTAAATATATCCATAGAAGGATATTATAAAGTCATTATAAATTCATGTTGCAGAAGAAAACTTAATGCATCCTGGGAGCGTCCATGTAATTCCATTTTTTAAAAAAGTACTATTAAGCAGCATGCAATGTATAAGATTGATTTGATTAAAGAGAAAGAAGAGTGTGGGATATGTGTGCTCAGAAAAAGGTTACAAATAAAATAGACCAAAATGGTCTCTCTAGGTGGTAGAATTAAGAATGATTTTTTCTTTCTTGTACTTTTTCTACTTTCCTTAATTTCCACAAGGAATGTATTTCTTTTAACTGGGGGGGGGGGGGGGGAGGGGAAGAAAAGGCCAAAGTAAAGGCACACCCACACTCCTCTTGAATAAAATTTACATAGGCCGTTTTAGGCTTTTTATATGCTTATTTCCTGAAAATAAAAACAAACAACCACCTCCAAGATCTTAGGTTAACTGCCCAGAACTTCAGAGTGGCTAACAAAAACCAACACCACCACCACCAACAAAAAACCCCTCAAGATTTCTTCTTTGGGTATCATTCACTTAGCGCTATAGGAGTTTGAGGAGTCTCTCCAATTAGTTATTCTAAAGGTATGCTGTTGTTTTCTATGGCTTCATAAAAATCCATGCATTCTTTATGCAGACGAGGATATTAAGTCATTTCTTCAATGTAGAATATTTAAAATATTCTATAAAAAGAGATATTCACTTTGCTAACTTCCTTTAAGGAATATACATAGACATCTGTATACAGTTTTGCCTAATGCATAAGTAGTAACATAAAAGATGTTAGAAAACCGTCTTCAGCAACTAAATTCCCAAAGAGGAAAAATACCAAGAACAGGAAGTTTACTCTTAAGCTAAGTACCAGTACTAAAACCCCACCTGGCATAAAAACAAAGAATGATACATCACCCAAAATAATCCCTAATAACTCTAAATTAAGGCATTCCTTTCAAAAGATTCTTTTTATCAGTGCTTTCTTGTTTTAATTTAGCTTTGGAAATACTATTGCCTCTATAATTCCATTCAAAAGGACTGCTTGGAAGGAAACCTGTATGGGTAGAAAAACATTTTGGAATCCATTTCCCTAAAGTGTTAATTCACTAAGATTATATAACATGAACGTGTAAATATCACTAGCTTATATTTTCCACAAAATTAACTACCAACACTAGAATGTTTACCTTTTAAACCTAAAAAGTGGTACATCATTTCCAGAAGGGTAACTATTCATGAAAAGAACAATTAATGAATTCAGTATTAGGACCAAGAAGAATTAGTATCTCCCTATCTAAGCAAAGTACAGCCCAAGAGGGTTTTCAAATCAAGCTTAACAGATACGGCATCTGTCTTCCAGGAATCTAGTCTCCATGAGTTATTATGCCAAAGCTCTTCTGCAAACGAACAGCAGCCAATATCATCCCCCCAGAAATTCATTTCAAGTTAGGACATAGCTTCGTGCTGTTAATAATTTGTATTTCAACTTTGTCTTTGGAAAAACTTGGAAGTGGATTTAAAAACACGATTGCATTAAATGAATCTCACAGATGGACAAGAAAGGCGTTGACGGTTGAAGACAAGGAAAGGTCAGAAGGAGGACACTCAGCCACAGAGACAGTCTTGGTCCGCGTTTGGAACACATCTCGATTCCCACGGACGCTGTTTCTCCTCCGGTCACAGCCCACTCCAAGGCTGCTACTACTACGGCCCTAGTGCTTTGTGAAAAGAGGGGATGGAAGGAGGCCTGAGGCTGTATCTTTTCATTGCATTAGTTAAAATTATATAATTATACTTAAAGTTCCTCTTATCTACACTGGTTTAAAATAGCTTTATTTCTCTAGTATATGTTATCTTGATTCGGCAACCAAATGACTTCACCAATTCGAATCACTTAATTAATGGTGAAAAGTCTTATCACTCAGATTGAGCAGAGATTTATCTCAATTTTAGCAATAGTGAGAAGTTGTGTATGTGGAGTAACTGAGCAAAATTCCACACATTTTCAAAGCTTCTACGTATAAACATTTTCCATGCACCTCAGGCTCTGTTAAAAATGCGCAGCATGTACTCTAAACTTAAAAGTGAACATAAGATTTATTTTCTTCAAACACGGGCAAATTTAAAAGGAAGGTAAAAGTCATTTACTTTCACACAACCTAAAACAATACTGTTAGCACTGCAGTGACAAAGAGGCTCCAAATTACAAAGGTCAGTTAAGTAAAAGAAGGCAAAGGCAGCAGAACTCAGATGCTAAGAATAAAAACAAAAATAGATCCAATGCAGTATTCTGAGAACGAAGATCAATGAGAACAGTTGCTCTGTATCTTCTCACTTATAGCATTATTTTCTATATTGTTATGAGACAACCTTTCTATGCCAGCATCTCCTCTTTGCTGGCTCTTGACATTTGCCTTGATAAAACCAATATGTAAGCCCCAAATGTTCATTATCTGAAAGAAAAAGGCAATACATTGCCTCATCTACAAAGTACTTAGCTATCATGGGCAAAGTGAGAAGACAGGATAAAAATATAAACAGAACGGCAAGGAAGGAGCAGCATCATATTTTATTTAACTATTGATCTGAGTAATAAGGCAGCAGGTTGTCTTTCCAATCAAAACTACTTTTATAAGTAATACAAATGCCCTTGCTTGCTCAGTGGTGAAGGTCTTCAAAAGAAATCAACGGAGAAGAGGAGGTTCAGGAAAATTATGCTCGAATCCATAAAAAAGGACTAACACATGAGTGAATACTTTATGCTATCATTTAATGCTGTGATTCTCAGAAATTCCAAGCAGAATAAACAATCTTACTGCTTATGCTTATGACAGCATAGAAATTAATGAGACAGTTAATATAGCAAATCAATAATAAAGTAGAGATAATGGCACGCATATTTGTTGAGCTTAACCAGCAGGAAAATAAAATTCAGCGCAGAAAGGTTTTATGTAAAGTCAAGCTAGGGGTCCCGTAGATAAAACAACGTGGTAGCTCTCTGTTTCCTTACCTGTGAGGACAGCTTTCGCTGAAGAGTCGGCCAGGTCCAGGGCTGATTTCCCATCAGTGTTCCGAATGTTTGGATCGGCTCCGTGCTGCAGCAGCACTGTGCAGGGAAAGCAGAAACAGTATCTTACCTCAGGGATACAGAGATTATTTACTGGTAAGTGTCGCCTCGGCATGGTGTAGGCATAAACATACATTGCACGGTTTTTTCTCTTTCAAGAAAAAAAAAGAAGAAAGAAAGACACAGAAAGGTGGGAAAAAAGCACTGCAGCAGAGGATCCTCTCTAGAGTAAAGCAAAGTTGGCAACTTGTGGTACAGTATTATCACATGACTTAGCATCATAAACATGCAACTAGAAAAATCTTGCGAGAAGCCAGTTTTGGTTTGCCTCCTTCAGGCAGCGGAATGGGAAGCTGTGTGCTCACTGCCTCACACTGGGAAATACGCTAACCGGGAACCTCCCTATCTTTACTACCACTGTGGCTGCTTGTTGCTGCTGCTTTACTGCTGAATTTCCTAACGCTTCCTCTCCTCAGAAGAGTTGTAATACCGTGCAAGCCTTTTAGTGGCTCGCTGCTTGCACAGGAAACTCACCAGAACATGCTGGCTTGCTTCCAGGAAGTTTAACGGACATAGGAATGCATGCAACCCTGCTCCCCTGCAGTCAGGCTGCAAAAAAGAACTGCCCTCTGCAATAATTCTTTCCATAAAAAATGTTTAGAAGCAGAATATCACTATGATACATGCCGAGGAATGAATGCTGCACATGCTGTATTAGGTAGAAAGTGGCTACGGAGAATTCTTAGACATGGAGGCTCCCAAAGGAGAGAAGTACTGTTTGAGTCAAATCCAGATGTAACGATTTATTAATCCAAAACGCTTCCCCGCCATACCTGGTATGTGAGCACATGGGCGTGTAGGGATGGCGGGCGTTGCTGTAATACCACCCAACGGACGGTTAGGCTACTAAATACAGTAACAACTAGTCCAAACAAGCAGGGTTCAATTACAAGTTCTTCTAACAGTTCAAATAGTTAAGATTTTGTGTCCTGCTGAGAACAGTAGCTGTTACCATTTACCACTATATTACAACATAAATTTAAAACAAAGCAGAAATGTCATATTCAAATATGTGGTTAAAGAGATGTTATATAATGTCTAAAAACGTCAGAGCCACTGCTGTTGGTGAGTCCCGAATTTTCATTCATTGGCACTTCCAAGCTAAAGTCCATACATTCCTTGGGAATATATGGAAGGCAATCCTCCTGTATTACTAAGTAACAGGTCCTGCTGTTTATAAAGCTCTTCCCCCTCCTTTAATCGATAAGCCATCTAGTCAATGGCTTCGCTATAAAGTACAAAGGAATAGCCTTATCTGGAATTAGGACGCAGCTGCCGGAACAGTGTTCATCAGCACCTCTTGCATTAAATCTTGGCCACTCTCAGATGTGGGATAGTAAAAACTAGCCAGGGCTGAGAAGATGGGAGCGAGATTTTGCCAGGACTTTCCATATTATTTCATCTCTGAATGAAAGCAATCATAATTATTTTCCAGATGTTTACACACTGACTCAAGAGTAAACAGAATAAAAGAACAAGTACCACAATCTCAAACCGTGGTTACTCTTTCATCACGATGAATAAGCTTTCATGGCAACAGTTTTGTTTTTGTTTTTGTTTTTGTTTTAATTCCAAGAAGAAATCCCAACATTGAGGTCTGGCTTATAAAGGGTCTTTATCATGAAGCAGACTCATGTATCAAATGTAAAGCTGACAGCTATGGCTCTATCTTTATTTAGTAGCTGAGTGATCACATGCAAAGGGTAGGAAAACAAAGAAGTAACAGCCCCATGAAAAGCAGAGTTTTTTTACTGCATACTTTGAGAACTTCAGACCTGCTTTAGATAAGTAAAGCAGTATGTTCATTTAACAAGGCTTGACAATTATATGATGGGAGCTTTTATTTTGCAGTTTATGAGGTAGAGGAAAAAACCTGAAAGCCTTATTGTTTCTCCAAAAGTCACCTAAAATCTCGATCTTTTTTGTTGTAACTAGTACTTTACCTATTATATTTCTGCTATTTTACAATAGAAATCTGCCATTAAGTTTGGCTGCAGTTTTGCTTTATTTTAGGTGACTTTTAAAGAAGCAATCTTGTTACTAAAAATATCTGTTTTCTAAAGATTCTGAGTCCTATGTATTTCTTTCATTAGACCTGAACGCACAGAAACAGTGCAAACTAAAGTAGCAACAGGGAAGAAGAAGTTGAATTTTCTGAAGCAGATGGTGACTACAAAATCTACATTAGAAAATATTCAATCATTTTTAATTAACTGGAGAGCAGTTAACTAAAAACCAAAACTCAGTAGAATTAAGAGTTTTAGTGGGGGCGCCTGGGTGGCTCAGTCGGTTAAGTGTCCGACTTTGGCTCAGGTCACGATCTCCTGGTTTGTGGATTCGAGCCCTTTATCAGGCTCTGTGCGGACAGCTCACAGCCTAGAGCCTGCTTTGGATTCTGTGCCTCCGTCTCTCTCTGCTCCTCCCCTGCTTGTGCTCTCTCTCTCTCTCTCAAAAATAAATAAACATAAAAATTTAAAAAGAAGAGAGATTTAATTTAGGGGCAATAAAGGCATCTATAACTAGAAGTAAGCTAACAATTCTCTAACTTGTGTAAAAGGGCAGTGCTGGGAAGTTTACAGAACCGTGGCAGGCAAAGCACTAAGCACGGAGCCTGTGCTACACAGCAGCTAACGACAGTATTTAAAGCACGTTTGTAGATGGAGACCTTGTTTGTGCTCTCAACTCTACCACTAACTACTAATTCAATGCTCTGTCCTAGAGCCAGCTCTTTAAATCTTTATTTTTTCTGCAAAGGGTCTGATAGTAAATATATCAGGCTCTGTAGACCATATGGTCTCTGTCTCAACTACTCATCCCTGCCTCAACCTCATCCTTACAGGGGAAAAGTAGCTCCAGACAATACTTAAAAGAATGTGTGTGGCTGTGCTTCAATAAAATTTTAGTTAAGGACGGTGAAATATTAATTTTATATAGTTTTCATGTGTCACAAAATACTAGTACTGTGATTTTTTTAAAAATCACTGAAAAATGTAAAAGCAATTCTTAGCTCACATACAAAACGCAAGGGGTGAGCTGTATTTGGCCCGTATATGACAGTCGGCCAACGCCGACCTTGACAGTGATATACCAAATATGGTCTATGGACTATGCTAGTCCCAAAACTCTTTGTAATCCATCTACATTGAAATAAGCACAGAAATTAAGAGGAAGCATCTAGAATTGTGTATGTTATTTTAAAATTATTTACTGGTATTTCATTTTTATTGTACTTTACAAAATTATTGGCCTGCCATACCCTGGGGAGGAAGAAAAACCTAGTCCTCTACCTCATATGGTTTGAGAATCAAAAAAATTCTCTGGGCCAGACTTCCCAAGTCTATAAAGTGGAGGAGCTGGACTAGGCAGATGATGTCTAGATGTCTAAGGCAGAAACTCAATTAAAAAGAAAAAAAAAGTTATTTCGAGTAGAACCTTTTCCTTCCCACCCTCTAAATCAAAATAAAAAAAAAAAAAGTTTTTCATTCACCCTAACACTTTAGCTAACAAAAACAAAACTCAAAGTAGAACCCATAATCAATGGAAGTTGTGGGGTACACACTAAAGCGTCCCAACCGACTCCCAAGCAATTCCTCCGATTGAAATTCTGTTTCACACTATTCTCTATGGGGAGTTGTTTCTCTGTTTTCCAACGCCAGACAAACAGCACATACATCAGGCAAAGGTAAAACAATGGCTTTCAAGAATGACAGTCTACACTTGAACTGGTGACATGTGGAATTCTCAATTCTGCTTCAAATTTTGCGTTCAAACTTCTGAGCTACCGAATAGTTACAAAATGTGACCTGCAATGCATACTACAATTAGAAATTCCTCTCTCTCTACCCCTCCTCTGCACTTGCACACATTCGCTCACATGCTCTCTCTCTCTCTCTCTCAAAATAAATAAGTAGTGGGGCACGTGGGAGGCTCAGTCTGTTAAATGTCGGACTTTGGCTCAGGTCATGATCTCAGGGTTTGTGAGTTCAAGCCCCACATTGGGCTCTGTGTTGACAGCTTGGAGCCTGCTTAGGATTCTGTGTCTCCTTGTCTGACCCTCCCCCACTTGCGCTCGCGCTCTCTCTCTCTCTCTCAAAAATCAACATCAAAATAAATAAACTTAAAAAAAAGAAATTCATCTTGTAACATCAACATACACTGACAACACACTCATATAAAACAGTCTCCTTCAAAAGTAGCACAACGTCTGAAGCAAAGTTCCCAAAATATACAAACAATATAGAAAGTAAGGTTTGAAAGAAAAACAAGGAAACTAAAATCTGAGTAACGATTCAGTACATAAATTCAAGACTACTGTGGCCATTCAAAAATCTCCTTGTACTATCTTTAACCAATTAGGTCATCATCAAATCTCGAATCCCAAATGACTTGTCTATATCCAATTGTTCGACTGATGCATTTCAAATCCATTTATGTCCTTCTGAGTTTAGGAGGATGGAGAAAATCTAGCAGCAGGCATAACAACAGATAGTTAAAACCAAGGTAGGATTACAATATTCAAACTGTCATTCTCAAAAGAGCTTATGCCAAGAAGGACACGTGATTTTCCTATTTCTGGTGCAAGCATTCAGCTATAGTGAGCCAGATTCAAAAGCACGCCTTTACCTTGTGACCAATACAGTAGAAATTGAAACTGTTTCATTTCTCAAAACTATTGAATTTAAGCATGTCTATCATTTTAATTCTTCCGAATAAAAAGAAAGTATTTTTACATGTATGCAAAGCCTCATCCTATCAAATTCCTAGAAAAATACCAAGTGCTAGTATGGTAGATTGTATTTAATTATAGGTATTAGTAACTTATTTAAGAAGATAAAAGAAATAAAAACCATACAAATATCCAAGCTAAAAACATAGCAAGACTTTTAGGTAAGTTGTCAAAAAGTGTTTAATATAGTTTTCACTATAAAATGTAGAAATCCTCTATTAAAATATTGTAAATTCTTTGTTATGTGAATTTTAGAGCTACATTAAAGGTCTAAAACTGTTCCTCACAATGAACACTCAATTTTATTTATTTGTTTATTTATTTTTGAGAGACAGAGAGAGAGAAAGAGAGAGAGAGAGAGAACAAGTTGGACAGGAGCAGAGAGAAGAGGAGGGAGAGAATCCCAAGCTGAGTGTGGAGCCTGATGTGGGGCTCAATGTCATGAACCACAAGATCATGACCTGAGCCGAAATCAAGATCATGACCTAACCAACTGAGCCACCCAGGCCCCTGAATACTAATTTTAAAAGCAGTTATGTTTATGTTAAAATGTATTTCACAGTCATCTTATCTTTATGAGTATAGAGACAGTCATCTGACTGAGCTTCCAAAATTCAATCACAGAGAGGACTAAATTCATTAGATTTTTTAGCAAATAAAACCTAATCTTAGAGCAAATATCAAGTAGCCAAATTTTAACTAGCTACCATCTTCAATATATAGGACTCTCACCAACACACATGGCTTTTAAAAGACAGATTGCTTTTTCTTTTTTTTTTTAATGTGTATTTATTTATTTTGAGAGAGACAGAGCATGTGCAGGGGAGGAGGGGCAGAGAGAGAGGATGAGAGAGAATCCCAAGCAGGCTTTGTCAAGACCCTTAGATCATGACCTGAGCTGAAATCAAGAGTCGGACACTCAACCGACAGAGCCACCCAAGCACCCCAACAAATTATTTTTTCTAAGTGATATACATGGCATATCCTGAGGTTAATATCTATTCAGATTGCCTTTTTCCACAGGAACATGTACAATATTATAATTGTATTATAAGATGTAATGGCATGGTATTATAAATCCTGTATATATTTATATATTGTACACATTTTTTGAAAAGCCATTTATCTTTTCATTCAGGATACACTTTACTTACTATGGCATAAAGGTAAACTACCATATTTTATTTTAAAAAATCATCAAGAGTTGATTTATCACTAACAGTAGACATGAAAATTCAAGTAACCAGTGTTATCCTACATAGTAGTATGGCTTACTGAATCTGAAATAGAATTTAGTATATGTGCTGCCGAAGTGAGCACTGAGTTAGAATTTGAATGACAATTTTCTCTTTTCAATACTGGCTGACCATTTATTTGGACCAATCCTTAGGCTGTGAATAATGAACAGAACTAGATTTAAAACAAAAACATAACTTCATCTAAGAGCTAATGACAAAGAATTACTAGCCCAAAACTAAGGCACAAATGGGAATCCAGAGGACAAACATATATGGAAACTGCCTTTGTTCCGAAAGCACTTACTAATCCAGAAAAATATAAGTTGCCCTTTCAATGTCTCATAGGACACAGGAACAGCAATCATTTCTGCCCCCCCCCCCAACAAAGTAAGGATTCTAACAAAGACTGTCCCCATACAAAAAGGGCTATATCCTCAGGATGAGGATAAAGTGACCTGAACTCACCCTAGCACAGAATCATCCCTCTGGTTGGAAACTTTGGGTGTCCAAACTATGTGAAGCCTTGAGTTTAATTTGAAGGTGGTCCCAGACTGGCAGTAATGTCAGGACATCTGGCAAACATATATGCCCATCCTCTCAGGGGAAAGTACTTTCATCAAAGGGCAAAAAGTTAGTCCTTACAGATAAATTTAGAGTAAAAGGCCCACCACATAGCCAAGATAACCAAGTACAGAGGTAATCCAAAATGCAGAAGCAACAATGAATATCAATAAACAACACACACACAAAAACTCCACAAAAACTTTAGATATCAGAAAGAACTACCAGATACGTTATAAAAAGAACTATGCTATTTAATAAACAAGCAAAGACTGAAAACCAAAAAGAACTATGTTCATTGTGTTTAATGTAATAAAAGACAACCTGAAATATCTAAGTTAGATGAAACTATAAAAAGTGATAGAGCAAAGCTGTAAAAGAACCAAAAAGAATCTTTGAAGGCAGTGATCAACGGTGGTGCTAAACTGTGACCTTTGAAAGAAAGGAAACTCAAAAGATGGGTACCATGATCACTTGACTCTGTCCGTGACAAATTGGCAACCACCTGCTTACAACTAGAATCAGAGCAAAACAAGGTGGTCACGCTGAGCTGAGAAGACAGAGATCTGAATTCAGAGAACATGAACTGGTTGGAATCTGTAGGATGGAAAACTGGAGAGGAGGGACGAGGCAGCGAGCAGGGCCCAAATATCTGTGTAGGGGTCCCTTGTGATAACAAGGCTGTGGGCTGGCCTCGTATCGTTTGTATAAGGTAAGACCACCTGAGGCTTGACAGGTAGTAGCTACTGTTGGGATGAGCACATCACACAGTCAGTGGAGGTCAAAAAGTGCAAGGGGTGGGCAGTAGTGCTGAGAGAAACTGAAATTCTGGCCTTAAGAAAGTACGGAGATACTAAAAACACCTCCTCAACACAGTGCAGAGCTGAGAAAACAAAAGGCCATCTGAGTTATGAATATGCACCACACCCTAGAGCAGAGACTTGGGGTCTACAACGTCACTAACTTCCCTGTTTGATTATTATTAACACCTGCACTGATGGTACAAAAGCAACGAATAAAACTGCTGGTAACTTAGCACAAACCAAGGCAGTGGCCCCAAACTACACTAGGGACCCCTGCATTCTTCACTGCCTTGAAAGAAAAAATAAATAAATAAAGTGGTTTCATTTTAGAATGTCCTTAACGACAGTAAAAATTATTAACTGTATTAAATCTTTACCCACAGATACACATCTTCTTAATGTTCTCTGTGAAGAACTGGAACATGCATAAAGACTTCTACTATCTCAGTTAAAGGACTCATGGGATTACTGTGGTTGCAAGCTGAACTAGCCACTTTTTGTCATGATGCACCATTTTTAATGAAAAGAAGAACAATACTATGGTCATTCAGACTTGGTATCTGGCAGGCATTGTTAAAATGCCAATGATGGAAAATTTAAGTTTTCACGCAAAAATTAGAATTTTGCAAATTTTTTTTCTCTGCCTACATAAATTTGAACGTAGACTTTTCTGCTGACATTGGTATAACAAAAGTAGTTTTTTGGTATAGATTTAAAATGTGTCAACATCTTGGAATTTCCAACTCAGTGAGTTAATATTTTCAAAATGACCAATGGAAACCTACAAAATCATATTTGAGTACAGAACCTTTCAAAGTGAAACACAGATCATTAGACTGTGATGTTACAGAGTATAGAAAGTTTTCTGTTATGGTTTGTTTCCATATGGCAATTGCCTATTTAGAGTCTACCACTTGTCAAGTTTGGATTGGGATATCAAAGAAGAATACTCACAATTATTCGAAAATGTTATTATATACATTTCCCTCTTCCAACTATAAATCTGAATTTTCTTCATCAGAACATATTGCACACAAAAGCAGACATGAGGATCCCACTGTCTTTGATTAAGCCAGATAATAAAGACTGTATGCATTAATGCCAATATTTTTACTAATTTTTGGTTTTGGAAAACATAGTTACTTTTCATAACAACATTATTTCTCTCAATATATAGTGAATTTAGTATTTGCTAAATAAATGGGTACCTTTATGAAGATTGTAGTTTTGATTTCTAATGTTATATATGACCCAAATAAACAAAAGCTCTTCAGAATAGAAAAAAACGCCAAAATACTTGGAAATTGCTCTAGAATAAGCCCTAGACTCGACACACCCTAATAAATTCTAAAACCAACCCTCAACAAGATCTGCAGGAGACAGTATGAACATCGAGTCCCACTATGATAAAGATTTTAGGAAGCACCTTGGGCTTTCCACAGAAATGCACTTATTTAATAAAGCATAAATCCAAACATCCAGAAGTTCAGGGTGATTTGCCAGCAACCAAAGTCTCTGCTAAAACAAGCATAAAAATTTTTCAGAGGAAGATAAATAAAAATAATATTGTAGTCCCTATAGTATCTACTATTGAATAAAAAATTATTAAACATATAAAGAAAAAGGAAAATGTGATTCACAGTCAAGAACAAAAAAAGCAGTCAAAAGAAATCGTGTCCAAGATGCCCCAGATGTTGGACTTAGCAGACAAAGACTTTAAAGCAATTATTATAAATGAGTTCAAAGAATTAAAGGAAAATATGATCTGAAAAAGTAGAGAGAGATACTCAGAACCACGTTGGAAAGTTGAAGAAATCATGCTACCCAATTTCAAGATTTATTAGAAAGATATAGTAATTAAGACAGTGAATTATTGGGATAAAAACCGATATTCAGATTAACAGAAAAGAAAACAGACCAACACAAGTATAGCTAATTGATTTTTCTATAAAGAAGGCAAGGATGGGCGCCTGGGTGGCTCAGTCAGTTAAGCCTCTGACTCCTGATCTCAGCTCAGGTCATGATCTCCTGGTTTGTGAGATGGAGCCCCCATCAGGCTCTGGGCTGACAACACACAACACAATTCTGTTTGGGATTCTCTCTCTCTCTCTCTCTCTCTCTCTCTCTCTCTCTGCCCCTCCCCCACTCGCACACTCCGGGGCACTCGCGCTCTCTCTCTCAAAATAAATAAATAAACTTAAAAAAAATACAGGCAGCAAGGTAACACGATGATGGAAAAAAATATTTTGAACAAAATACGTTGGAACAACAGTTACCTACACAGACAAGAAAAAGAAAACGCACAAAGTCTGACTCTTACCTCACACTTAGAAACAAATTAACTCCAAATGAGCCATGAATTCAAAAATAAAAGTTAAAACAATAAAACCTGTAGAACAAGACATGGAAGAAAATCTTCATGGCCTTGAGAGAGAAAAGATTTCTTAAGATAAAAACGGCCTACCCATAAAAAAAAAAGTTGATAAATTGTACTTCATCACAATTAAGACTTTCCGCTTTTCCAAAGACAGTTATGAGCATGAAAAGGAAAGTCACAGACTAGAACAAAATATTTGCAACAAGTACATGTGAGAAAGAACCCAGATCCAGATTATATAATGCTGAGACTGTCGAAAAGAAACAGTCAAGAAATAATTTTCTATTGTGTCAAAGTCCAAGTTTTTAATCATACCTTTGTTAGTCTTTGCCTTTCATACCAAAGTCACCAAAAATTCAGAATCCTGTCAACATCTGGGACTAGCATACTTGTGATACATTACTTAATTTCACCTCAATGAACTACCTGCCTTTTTGTGCCTAATCAGATACCCACTTATTACTTTTTTCCACGTACGTCACTGGAAACAAAATGAGGCTGCACTTCTTTTTTGGAAAAAAGTTCAAAGAAATCAAATTCTCTGCAAGTCGTCTCCACTCACTACTGACAAAACGTCACAGTTAACCAGTTAAGAACACAGTTGGGTTAAGAGACCATCCTCTTGAACAGGACTGCATGGGTTAGAATCCCAATTCCGTTCCTCCTAGTTCTGGGGCCCTAGGAAGTGATTGCACCTCTCTGCTCTTCCATCTTCTCATCTGCAGATAAGAAAATAGCAGTAGCCACCGCATGGAGTTATTAGGAGGACAAAAAGAATAAATATTTGAGGAGTTCTTAGAAGAGTGCCCAGCATATAGCAAGCAGGAGCATAAATAAGGCAAAGGGCACAAACTTCCGGTTACAAAAGAAGTAGTAAGATGCCAGGGTGTAAAGAACAGCATGGGGTGCACACTAAATACTACACAGTATTAACAGTAATAACTTTGGTGACAGATGGTACCTAGACTGACCGTGGGGATCACTATCATGTATACCTGAAACTGTTCTATGTTTTTTTAAGACATTAAAAAATATTTACTCACTCAAACAATTAAGCCAAGTAAATAAAAATTTACTGAATTCACATCAGAGTTTTTCACGATCAAATTTTGGCGTGAAATTTTATAATAAAAGAATCCTCCAATTAGAATCTGCTCCCATTATCAAGTTCACCTACAAATATAGAAAGTCAAGAATTTTTTAAAAGGCCTATTGTATCCAGAGTAACTTAGAAACAGATGATTCTATATGCATATATAGTAGATTTTTAGATCCAGGTCAATTATATCCTTTTTATAATAGAGGTAAGCCAGGCCACAATACATCTGTGAAATCAGCATTATCTGCTTACGCAAACCACAATTTAAGACAAAGCAGGCCCTAAAATAAATCTAAGAATGAGTCTAACAAAGGATACTCTTTCTACCTGGAAACCCCAGAGAGTCAAGTCTAAATGAAAGTACCGCCCAGGAGTCAGACAAACGTGAGTTTTAAAATACTGTTCTGTATTTTGCAATTGTCTGACCTTACACAAGTTACTTCACCTCTGTCAATCTCAATTTCCTCTTTCATAAAACACTACCTACCTCAGAGAATTGCTGTTATAATTAAGTGAGACACTATATATAAACCTAGCTTGGTTCTTGGCATATGATAGGGATGCAATAAACACCTTGTCCCTTCAATCAGGATCTTTTCACCTGCCTTTCAAAAACAGAATCATACACACAGAAAGCGCTAAAAATCTATCTGTTGGACTGAAATAAAGGCAAAATGGTAGGAAGAGCCCTAGGAACAATGAATTCATTTGTGCCAAGTCAATTATTGTTTTATGCTTCCTTTTATTTAGGGGAAGATTACTTTTCTAAACCTTGGCTAGACTCTACTAAATGAAACACTAATAAGGAACAAAGCAAATAACTTTAGTCTAACTACACAAGTTTCTAAAAGGATTACATTTTTTTTTTTTTTTTTTTTTACAGTTCTAAGGGACAATGACCACATGAAAAAGGTGCTTCCCAATCTGTCTCTGGGAGAGAAAGGCAGATCCTACCTCCTTTCCAAAACCTTCCCTAAACTGTCACCCCACCTCCCCTCTCTCAAGTCCTCGAGGACTTAGTATTCCAGGCAAACTCCTCATTAGTATAAAACATTATAGCCAATTAAAATTCATTTTAGTGCCACTAGGTACAAGGTTTAAAGTTACATATTTAGAAACAGTTGCCTCAAGGAACACAGGATTGAACCTGTACCCTAACATTCTGATTTTGCTTTGAACTTTAGTTTAAGAAATTATATCACTACTACGGGGCGCCTGTGTGGCTCAGTTGGTTAAGTGTGAGACTTCAGCTCAGGTCATAATCTCAAAGTTTGTGAGTTCGAGGTTCCTGAGTTCAAGCTCCTCATTGGGCTGTGTGCGGACAGCTCGGAGCCTGGAGCCTGCTTCGGATTCTGTCTCCCTCTTTCTCTGCCCCTCGCCTGCTCATACTCTCTTTCTCTCACAAATAAATAAGCATTAAAAAGTAAAAAAAAAAAAAAAAATATATATATATATATATATAGATATATATATATATCTATATATATATCTCACCACTATTTTTTTCCTATACCTCTGAGAACTGATTCAACAGACTGAACTTCAATGTACTGTTGTTCTTTCAATCTGACAAAGAATGTAACTCTTTCACGTCTTCATTTTTGGGGAAATATACCAAATAATTTTTTTAAACTTACTTTTGTTTTTTACTGGATTTGATAAATGATCCCATTAGCAATATTCTTTCCTTTCTTCTGTTTTTTGCTCTACTTTTCATCCCCGTGGCTTATTTTACAACTGAAAGTTTGTACCTCTTAGTCCCTTTCACCTGTTTTGCCCACACACTGGCCAACCAATATTAGCAATATGTTTAATAACAGTACTCAATCACATTTTCACACCCCACCTCAGCTCCTTTCCCCCACACTGAGGAAAAACAACAACTGATTTCATGTTTTATCATAATTCAAGTTTAAAAAATTACACAGGATATGAAACAAAGGACATAAACTAATTTGCATTGATGGTAACAAAGAATGGCATATGGTAATGGACAGTTATCCAAAGTTAGCTTACACAAAACCCAGCTGTAAGAACTCCTTACTGTTGCCACCCAAGGGAAAAGAGAGTGAAAGCAAACAAGCAATTACCGAGGCTCTACCTGCTTTACTATTTCACTTAACTTCCTCTAACAACCCCATGCAACATGATGCTCATTTTATAAATGAGAAATTGAGGCTCACAGCAACTAAATTTGCTATCCGTCCAAGATGACAGTTTATAGGTGGAAAAGTAGAAGTCATATCTAATACTAAAGTCCGGCATTTAATTTCTGCCTTATTCTACACAAGTACAAGCAAGATCACCCCAGAACTGTAACTCAAGCTTTTTTACCCTTAGGTGAATTATGAAAGGCACATCTACGTATTTGTCCTAAATAACTTTATTTACTGCTCCCATGACCAGCATCCTCTTTCTCATCCCATTGAACAATCCCCCTGTGGGAAACCATGAAACCAAGGTTCAGAAATAACACCCATGACAGCTAGGGTTCCATTTTAGAGACCCACTAGAATATTTCCTGTTCTTATTCCCTCAATCCTTATGATCAAGCATATTCTTTCTAAAGACCAACACTCAAAACTGTGCCCCCAAACAGGCACCATAAGTGAAAGGCAAAATAAAATATATGTCCTCTATTTCTAACCCTGATTACTTGTACCACAGAGCAAATTCAGAAATTTTCAGGCCTGACACAAAATAAACATATATATTTGGACACAGTGTGGGATTTCTTCATGTCTTATTTGTATCTGTCATGTCTAAGGGAAAAATATGGAACAATTCACGGTAAGGTTTACATACTTAACCCTGGATTCGGGTTACAGATGAAGAGTCTGACACCCACTCCATTTAAAGAGAAAATTAAGGGGCGCCCAGGTGGCTTAGTCAGGTAAGCATCTGACTCTTGATTTCAGCTCCGGTCACGATCTCACATTTCATGAGATGGAGCCCCACATCGGGCTCCGCACTGACAGCACAGAGCCTGCTTGGGATTCTCTCTCTCTCCCTCTCTCTCCTCCTCCCTCACTCTCTCTCCCCCCAAATAAATAAATAAACATTAAAAAAATAATATGAAGAAAATTAACAGATTCCAATAATTTAAGGACTAAGAGTACACATTTTTTTATAGCCTGGAACTGCACTAACTATACTTAATAATTTTCTATATAGTTTGGGCCAGTTGAGAATGAGGAGTGAAAAGGACGCTGTAAATCTTTCTTTCCCATCTGGACCTGCTTCTGCAATCTCAGTTACCACGGAACTGTACAAAGGGAGGACACGGCTTTAATATGAACACGTTTCAGATAATACGATAACCATGTAAAGGGAGAAATGACTGATTCCATGGGCCATTTGCATCAAATACCATTTTCATACAAACACAAATTTACACCAGACATCTCACTGAAATCCAGATCATTTCGGACCTCCACAGTTAATCTAAAAGTAAATGCAAATGTATAATTAATTCCTTTAATAGACAGACTTGAGCAATAAGCAAATCCCTGCACCACTTCAAAAACTATAGGAGGTCTTTTTTGTTGTGTTGGGTTTTGACCCTTTTCCTCCTAATTTAAACATCTTGATATATTCCTTAAGGCCTTAAGAGAACGAAGGCATTCACTCTGGGAATTATAATAAAATGCAATTGGACAAATATAAAACTTTATATATAAATATATACACTTACCACCATTAACCAGAATGCCTACTAAAGTAGTCTCAGATTTATAGTAAATGTATAAATACTCTAACTTTCTTGAAAGCAGTTGAACCTAAGTGGGCAAGTTATCAAGATAACGGTGTTTGGTGTTGGTGGGGACTTTTTTCAGAAGGGAAAAATTATCATCATCCTTAGCTCTTCTCCTCCTTTTAAGGATACAAGTGTGGAATTTCGCCAACTTTTACTTTTTATGAAAATGCTATATTGAGAGTTGTTTAGAAGATCTCAATTCAGTTTATATGGGGAACTGATGTTAAAAAAGCCCATGGGAGGTATTCTGGCAGGAAAAGGGAAATGAGACAATCATGAAACAAAAGCAAGCGAATCGCATTCTCAAGGGCTTCACTGAATTTTCAATGAATTTTTGCAAAGAGTAAGGAAGATGTGAGAAATGACTTTCCTTAACCCAGCTCATTTATGAATGACATATAAATACATAATGTGACAGATTAAACCAAGAACCCAAGTGGAGATCTCCAGCAGTTACAATTTCATTCTTAATTAAGAATTTGTGGCTTTCCAGGACTTTGTGCTAAGATAATTAAGGATTACACATATATCTAAAGAAAAGAATATTCTCTATAGTACTATTTAGAAAACAAAAGTGAAAAATCAGAAATATTATAAATGGTATAATATAGGTGACTGATTTAAAAATAATGGTTATTTCCATATAATTCTTGACAGCCATTAAAATGAGATTAGATAAAAATATTCACTGATAATGAAATATGTTCGCATCACAAAGTGAAAAAATAAGAAACAGTATGCATGGAATGATCCCGTTTTTACTGTAAAAAGGATTACATACACAGGTACTGTGGGGTCTAATATTGTTCGATAGAAATCCCTACAATGATGGATATTTCTATAATCCGCACACTGATAGGACACCCAATAGTCACATATGGTTATTACACATTTGAAATGTGGCAAGGGCAACTGAGGCCCTAAATTTTTTAGTTTTTAAATTTTAGCTAATTTTATTTAATGGCTACCATATTGGACAGAAAACAAGATGTGACAGTTGTTATAGGTGTATTTTCTAATTTTTCTTTAATGAACATCTGTTACTTCTAATAATACCGTTAAGACAAAACCAAGAAAGTTGTTAACTTTGACATGCTATGTTTAAAGTAACAGGAGGTATGTATGTACCTGGAGTAGTCCAGCACCAATCCCTTCCCTCCCTGACCCCTAATGTAGGCCATTCCAAGTTCTAGGGCTTTTAACTTCATAAAAGGACAGGTAACCATGGAAGTGATCAGACAAAACTCCATTTAAAATAGAATTTATACAAGGAAAGTAAGTATCTTTTTCTCAATAGCAGATAAATAAAAAATGTAGTTACCTGAAAATCATGAGAGGGATATTACTTTAGGAGTGAATTACAATAATAAAAACGTGGTTTAGGTTTTAGTAAATAGATTATCTTAAGATTTTGTGGTTTTTTTGTTTTTTTTTAATAAGGCTAGCCTGGTAAAGATTGCTACTTAAATTTGCTAAATATTATACAATCTAAAAAGCTAACCTAAAAATAAAAAAGAATTTATTCGGCACACTTTAAAGAATGAAATTAATTCTTTATCCTTAAAATATATTCTTAAATAAATCCCACTAAGCAGACAGAACTTTCAGTTCTCAATAAAGAAAACACTTCTATTATAACAACTTTATATCAGCTTTACGGACTGCTGGAAATGAACAATTTTCTCCTTTCCTCACAGATAAAATGGTAGGTAAGATGAATCATCTGCCTCATGCATAAGATACAAATATTAGCAAAATTAATTTGGCTAAGTGCTTTGAGCTGCCTCAAAGGAAAACACTTTATTAAGTATCATCCATCCACAGCAATTTCTGGTACATTTGCCACCGTCACCTTTTTCTTTCTTCTCCCTCCCTACCTCAATTTCTCAGTTCCTGACAGCAGCAATTCAAAGGTTTGATCCACAAGTGGCAACCAAAACTGCCCATTCTTTATAGAAAAACCACTATAACAGAAGTCAATGCATGACTGGAATCAATATTCAGCGCCCTAGCCGATTGAAGAAGAACAATGCTTTGACAAATGACAGACAATCTAACCATAATTTGTACCTGACCATAAAATGTGTCTTGTACTTGTACAGGAATATGGAAATGTTGGACATGCTGCAAATTCACCGATCTTTAAAATAAAAGCACTTCAAAATATCACCTAATCAAGAAGAGGTGGAAAATTACTGGGCTTCCTTATCCCCATTAACACAGGCTTAATGCAAAAAAGGCCAGAGAGAACAATGCTATCTTCTTGTAAACTGCTTTGTCACCCCACACACATCGGTGTACGTGGAACGTACCACAGACACTAGTACCAGTCATGGGCAGTATTAGTACCAGTGATGGGCAATAAGAATACAAGAATGAGTAAGATTATTGTTAGCTCCCTATCACAGAGAATGACCAAGTATGATCTAAGTAGAATACTACAGAAGCATACAACGAGGCACTAACCTATTTGGAGCATACTCAAGTTCACACCTTACCTGATTCAGTTTAAGAGATTGGCCCCTGGTCTTAAAGCTGCATTAGGAAGTAAATACACTTTGATTATTTTAATTTAATTTTAATTTTATTCAGCCATTTTAATTTAATTCATCACTATGCACATACCAATCGTTTATGCTAATAAATAGGAAGGTATTTTAAAGTGTGTGTATGACCCTGGTTTACCTGGGGAACAACTCCAAGATATTTCTCTCCATAATGGCATCCCAACAAGTCATTCTTCCTAAATCATCATTTCTTTATAGTTTATCTTTACTTGAATTCAATTTCACAAACAGAGTGTTTTCAGTCAGGCTAGTCTAGGTTATGTTGCAGTAATGAAGTGCTCCAGAATCTCATAGGCTTATTAGCAAAATTAAGTTCATTTCTCATTCACACGAGTTGAGAAAGTGACAGCAGGGGAATTTCCTTACTCACAGGTCAGGCTGAAGACAGCTCTATGTTAAAATGTGATACCCACATAACCAAGGTGGAGAAAAACAAAACATAGTAAACTATACCTTGGTTCTTAACACTTCTGCTCAGAAATTATATATTTTGCTCCCACTCACATTTTGTTAGGTGGGAAAAGAAGGAAGTAAATATATTCAGTGGACAGAGGACCATTTACTTCCAGAACTGGAGATTTGTTGGACTACACCAGACTAAAAAGATCAGCATTTGCAACTTTGCTCATATTTCCTGTCTCGATATTGCAGAAATATGGAAAGCTATGAGAATTATACCAAGGCCAACAACATGAAGAAATAGCTCAAAGAATATCTATGTGTCCTCTGATCTCAGAAAAGCAGAGGGAAAGCACAAGCAAAAAAATGTTTAACTGTAAGCAATTAATGAGCCTTCCTTCATGGGAAGGTTTCAGGCAACAAGCTATTAAAATAACCTACTTCCTTAAATTCTAGAAATATACTTCCAAATGGTAGGGGCAAACAATGGTCTCTCAAAAATAAGCAAGCATATTTTAGATAATTATTTTCTAATTAAAGAAGGTCCACCTTACTTTTACTCTTAAATCTTAAAATTGACCTATATAATATATTCACTTTTCATTATGGAGTCGCTTACTCTTTCATTTTGAATTTTAAAAATAAGTCCTAAACAAATTGTTATAATGCACTTCAAGCAGAAACCCTTAAACCCAAAACTGCTTTCCTGCATTTCTGCAATGTAATTAAAGTTATAATCCTATTTCCCTATAAACTGCTTTTAACCTAAGAATAATTGTCTAATAGAAATCTTACCTTATCATTCCAATGCTGGTGAGACACCAAATACTCTTCTATTTTAATTGACAAATTGGACTTCACCAAAACTAAAAACCTTCGCTTGTCCAGAGACACCATTAAGAAAATGAAAGGTAAGGCACAGATTAGGAGAAAGCATTCACAATAATGCTTATGATAATCACACATCTTAGGACCCATAACCACAACCCACAAAGAATTCTTACAACTCAATAATAACCATACAAAAAAAAAAAAAAGATCTGAACTGAGATCTCACAAAATAATATACACAAATGACCAATAAAGATGAAAATATGCTTAATACATTCAGCCTTATTCAATTTGCTTAATGCATTCAAATATGCTTAATACATTCAGATGATTCAATTTCCTGAATAATCAGGAAAATTCAGCTTCTTGTAAAGTTCAACATAGATGTATCATTCCATCTAGCAATCCCACTCCTAGGCATCCATCCGTAAGAAATGAAACAATACGTTCACACCAAGACCTATACACCAATGTCCACAGCAGCATTCTTCGTAACAGCCACAGACTGGAAAGCACCCAAATGTCTGTCAACTGGACTACATCCATGATGGAACACAACACAACAACAAAAAGGAAGGAATTATACAGAAGTACAGTAACAAAAGCTGCCAGATTTTTAGCCAAACAGACTCAGAAAAAGAAGACTCAAATAACCAGAATCATACATGAAAGGAGTATATGACTACCAAGGTTACAGAAATAAAAAGAATTATAAAGAAACATGAACTGAATGGGAAAACTGGATACCCACAAAGTTGGACCTCTTGTCTCACATCGTATACAAGTATTAACTCCATATGGATCAAAGACCTAAAAAAAGAACTAAAACTATAAAACACAGAAGAAATGTTCCCTATGTTTAGAGAAAAGCAGGATTAACTCTTCATAACCTGGGATTTGGCAAAGGATTCATTCTTATGACACAAAAGCACAAACAACAAAAGAAAAAGTAGATTTTTTAATGTTATTAATCAAATCATCAAAATTAAAAACTGTTTCACTGCAAAGTATGTTACCAAGAAAGTGAAAAGACAACACAGAATGGGAGAAAATATTTGCAAATCATGTTTTTGGGATGGAACGTGTACCTAAATATATAAAAAATTCTTACAATTCAACAATAAAGTGACAATCCAATTAAAAATGGACAAAGGACACAAACAGGCATTTCTCCAAAAAATATACACAAATGGCCAAAGGGCACATGAAAAAATGCTCAAGATTACTCATCAGGGAAATGCAAAATAAAACCACAACAAGGTTCTGCCATAGAGCAGGCATTTTACTCTGAGTAGGCACAGAGGTATATACACTCGGAAATGGTGCAAAATAAGGCAAAGTTCCTGTGTTTCTACTCAGGCACAGAGTAGGGAAGAGTACACAGAGGTGACAGACAAATATATGATTAAGCAAATATATAATTTCAGGCAATAAGTTCTTAAGTAAAATGAAACATGGTTGTAAAAGAAAACATGGTTAGAAAAACCAGACAAGCAGGGCAGGGCAAGAAATTATGATAGCATCACAGCAAAAGTACAAGGAATTAACATTATGTGTGAAAATCTGGGGGGAAAGTGTTCTAGGCAAGAGGAACAAGTACGCAGACCCCGAGAAAGATGCATGGTCGGTTTATTCCAGAGACGAAAAGACCAGGGTAGCCACAACATGAAGAAAGGGAGAGAAGGACAGGCATTAAGTCCATGCTGTAGGTGGAGGTCTGACCCAGATCAAAGAGGGCCCTGTTAAGGGATTAAGATGTCATTCAAGTGTAATGAGAACTCTTTGTGGAGCACTTTAACCAGGCCAAAGGTATGATCTGATCAGGGCATATAACCTGTGCAGCTGCACAGGGCCCCATGCTAGGTTTAATGCTCTGCTGTCACCATCTTGAAATACTTAATAATTTTAACTTTTAACATGTATTTTGTAAACAAAGTCCAATGGGACAACGGAGTATGCTGCGAGAGAAGAGATACACTGGGCAGCAGCCCATGCACACACAATAAAATCAGAAGTTTATATAGAATACCTTTTTTTTTTTGTCACCCAGAAACAGTATTAAGGTATCCTTTAAGGCATAATGACATGGCTCAAAGAATGTTAATTATTATTCAATATTTGAAGGAATCCAAGTTCAAAACCAAACTCATCTTTACTTCTTCCTCTCCCTGACTCACCCCACCCTCTGCACCTCACCACTCAGTACCTCTCTGGGAATGGCGCCCAGTTGCTATAGTGAGGCCGGAAGAGCCACGTCCGTACTCGAGAACTTCTGATAACAAAGATGATTGGTTAAAAGTCAACATCTGACTCCAGCTGGGCATCAGATTCCTTCTATCTCAGGTTTGAAACACAGAGTGGATCTGAAGCCAAGACACATTAACATCACTGGAGAATTCTAGTGGGGAGGGCCACAAACCTAAGCTGTTGGAAGTCCCCAGAGCTGGCCTGGTTCCTCATATCTCCACTCTTGGTTCTCCTGAATGGTTGAGTTTCTGACTCAACCATCTGACATGCAGTCTGACAATTTTACATGCAGTTTTTATCATAACTTCATGTATCTGCCTGACCCTTTACAAAGGCCCTCTAATCTGTAAATGATAGCAGACCCCTCTAGTCTAGCTGATCCTATGACCAACCACAATCCTGCTTCCAGTTTCCTACTTCTCCAATCAAATCTACTCAACACAAAGTGGATTATTCTTCCTTTAATATAGGCTTGATGGCTTCACTTCATCCAAATCACGGCCTACAGAATTTTTTATCACATGAACAGAATTCGGTAAGAGCAGGAGGTAATTCCATGAGTTCAATCACTATACTTAATCAGAAGGTTTCAACCATAAGATTTAATATCAGATTAATGATAGTCAAATAATAAAATTAAATCATTTGAGATAAATTGTAAAGATTATAAAAACTCAACTGTTTGATTGCCAAAAATGTAAAATGGAACATTTTCTCATCTGAGATAAGAGGAGTCTATTTGAGCATTCACATCAATTTTGTTACTTAAAATACTCTTAGTTTATATTCAAATCACTGTTTTTTTGGACCAAGTATATCACCATCTATTTTGATGCTATAAACATTTTTAAATCCTGTTTTACTCACCAATGTATAAATCTAAATGCCTAGCAAGTGCCAAATGTTTGAAAACAATAAATAAGTATTTGTTGTTTAAGTGATCAATGGTGAGGTATTCTGTTATTTGCAAGTGAATGTATCCCAGATAACAGAGCCTCTTACTCCATTTTAAGAAAATGAGCAAGGGGTGCCTGGGTGGCTCAGTTGGTTAAGCTTCTGACTTTGGTTCAGGTCATGATCTCACAGTTGGTTGGTGGGTTCGAGTCCCATGTCTGGCTCTGTACTGACAGCTCAGAGCCTGGAGCCTGCTTCAGATTCTGTGTCTCCCTCTCTCTCTGCCCTTCTCCCACTTGCACTCTGTCTCTGTCTCTCTCTCTCTCTCAAAAATAAATAAACGCTAAAAAAAGAAAATGGGCAAAAGACACGAAGAGATATTTTACACGAAAGGATATACAAACAGTAAATAAGCCTGTGAAAAGACATTCAACATCCCTAGCCATTAGGGAAGTACAAATTGAAATCATCCTGAGCTATCCCTACATACCTATTAGAACAGCTAAAATAAAGGAAAGTGACAACAGCAAATGCTGGCAAGATGCAGAGAAATTAGATCTCTCATATACTGTAGTAGGAATGGAAAATGATATAACACTCTGGAAAACAGTATGACAGCTTCTTTAGGAAACTAAACATACACTTAACATAAGATCCAGCAATCACACTCCAGAGCTTTTATCTCAGAAAAATGAAAACTCATATCCATGTAAAAACTTGTACGTAAGTGTTCAAAGAAGATTTATTTATAATAGTCTGAAACTGGGAACCACCAAAATGTCCCTCAATTGGTGAAGGGCTAAATCATGGTACAGCAACACCATGAGATACTAATCAGCAATTAAACAAACAAACAAAACTGAAAGGCATTGTGCAATGTGGGAAAAAAGCCAATTTCAAAAAAAAATCACATGCCCTATGATTCTAGCATTCTCAAAAATGACAAAATTATAAAGACTGAAAACGGATTAGTGGTTCCTACGGGTTAAGGATGAAAGCTGGGGAGTAGACCATAAATAAGTAGAATGAGAGGGATCTTTGTGATAATAGTTCTGTATTTTGATTGTAGTAATGACATGAATTTCCAAATGTGATAAAATGGCACAGAACTATACAATGTACCAACACTAGTTTCCCATGCTTAGTTTTGTACTATAAATGCATAAGGTATAACCAATGGGAAAACTAGGCGTGCCCATTTCCCTGCTTTTCCAATCTCCTAGAGGTCCCTGCATTCCTTGGCTCATGGCCCCCTTCCCCATTTTCAAAGAAAGTAATGGCTGGTTGAATCCTTCTTACAATGCATCATTCTGACTTCCTTCCTATCACCCTTCTCCAATTTTAAGGAACACTGTGATACCTGGTGCCCACCAAGATAATTCAGGATCTCTCTCCATCTTTAGGTTAACTGACTGGCAACCATAATTCTATCTGTAACTTTAATTCCTGTTTGCATGTAAAATAAAATATTCCCAGGTTCCAGACACTGAGATGTGGACATTTGGGGGCCATTATTTTGCCGCATACTACATAGAGCAGGTCCCTTCTCATAGCTGTAAATTTTAAAAGTACAATTGTAACTCATATGAGATTTTACCATCTCATATTATCTCTATAAAATAACAGCAAGGTAAAAAATAAATAAAACAGTTCTATTATTTCTACTTGATAAGCGAAGTAACTAAGGCACAGGGAGTAATCTGCCCCATAATCTGTCCTAAGTCAAAGTGCTTGCTAACGAGATCCAAGAGTAGTCATGAGGTCCCATGATTCCTGTCTTGTTGCTCCTTTGCAGACCACAGTCGTCTTCAGTTACGCTAAGAGCAAAATCCTCCCTATCGCTGAAAACTTTTGTGTTCGTTTTTATCAGCCCATAATTTAAACAAGTCATCAACTGGGTTATTTATCACCTAATCTCTCAATCTCTCTCTCTCTCTCTCTCTCTCTCTCATACACACACACACACACACGTACATATGTGTGTAATTACATAAAAATTACATAAACTGTATAATGTAATAATTTCTGCTTTAACTTTTTTCTGAACCAGGATCTTATCCAGGTTAATATATTACATTTGACTGAATAAACTTAAGTTTTATCCAGTTGAATGCTCACAAACTAAGGCATGCCTTTTCTACGGCAAAGAAAAAGAACAGACAAAACACAATTATGTAAGACTCCCCAAATGGTAAATAATAGGGGGGAAAAGGGCAGAAATCCTATCACGTATGAAATAATTAATTGAAGTTCTAAATTGGGATAAGAAAAAAATGAGAATGTAGCTAAACATTTTTATTAATTCATTTCAATAGCTGACTTTAATTATGGTATTAAATGATACTATTAAAGTTGGCCTAATCTTTCCTAATAAACCAATTTGCTTAAAGACGTCTTCGAAAAATATCATCTTATCTGTTTTCTCTTACATTTTTCAACAAATATAAAAGTATCTGAATCAATATTCTGTAATACAATAGGAATGTTATTTCTGATCATGTTATTTTTATATTAACATAAGAGCAGTTACCAATCACTGAGCATATACACTACAGCATTTAGCATATACCCAGATATAGATATTACATGAAGAGGTTTTATTTGCATTCTCTCACTTAATCCCCTTACCAATTATATGAAGTACAGTTATTACTACCATTTTAATAACTAAAAGAGAATAAGGACCTTGTTCAAAGACCCACATCTCTTGGACTCTAACCAGTGTAATATAATGCCAGTGAGCGTGAAAAAAATTTTTTTGAGTCTGAAAATTTTTTAATTTTTTTTGATGTTTATTTTTGAGAGAGAGAAAGAGACAGAGAGCAAGCAGGGGAGGGACAGAGAGACAGGGAGACACAGAATCTGAAGCAGGCTCCAGGCTCTGACCTGTCAGCACAGAGCCTCACGCAGCGCTCGAACCCACGAACTGAGCCGAAGTCCAAGGCTTAACCAACTGAGCCACTCAGGCACCCCAAGCCTGAAAACTTTTTTAAAGTGCTAATTGTTAGATTTTAAGTAGCAGTTTGAATTTGAAGTTTCCAAGTAAGATATATATATAGGAAAGATCCTCTTACCCTTTGCGTGTAAGACAAATGAAGTCAAGAATTATTTCAACCTACAGAAGGAAAGAAAGCAAGTGACAGGAGCTTTGTTTCTCTAAAGTAATGTCACTTGCTCTATTCAGCCTTTCATACTCCCAAAAAGCTGAAGAACTCCTCTTTAGCAAGCAAATTACAGTTTCTTTTCTTCCAGTAGTCTTTAGAAAGTATTCCACTGACTTCATGTTTTCAATGTTGTAAGTGGAAAGTCCTTTGCTTAATTTTTTCCCCCTTTGTGGGCAACTTATTCTTTCTGCCTGGAAAAGTTCCGTATATAGATATATATCTTCCTCAGTGTGTCTTTTCACATCAAAACAGCATAGAGCTCTGTGAGCATTTTCAATCTCAAGACTTGGGTTTTTCTATGCTTATCATTTGTTTAATTATTACTGATCTCTTCTATCAGTAATTTTTGTCTATTTTCTTTTTCCCTCCTGAAACTCCTGTCACATGTAAGGTTTTAAAATAATGTTGGTTTCCTAGATCTATTTACCTTTTTCTTCAGGACTTCCTTATGCTAACATTTTGTTCTGTAGTGGGGGGCATTTCTCACATGTGATCTTCTACACTACTGATGTGGTCTTTAATTCACCTACTGAATTTTTCACTTCGAAAAAAATTAGGTTGTTTTGGCCCCAGGAAGTTTCTTCTATATTACACTTTAATTTCCCTGATGGAATCTTTTTATTTTTATTTTTTCATTCAGGGATATGTATTCAGGTTGTTCAATCTTCCCCTCTGAGAATTTTTCATTTGGTTTACTGGGTTTCCAGGTCTCAACGCTGGGTATTCCAATCAGTGAGAATCCCACAGGTGTTCCAAAACCAGGCGCCTCTATTTTCATTGAAACTGTTTGCTGTGGAAGTCAGCAAGCTGTCCCACGCCTGCTGAGGAACCAAGAAGTCTCCAAAGGGAACACGCTCTCTCCCCCTCTCCCTTGAGAATCACAGAGTATAAGCAGAGATGGGAGTGTAGTATAAATGTGGACGCACTGGAATTCTATAAAGATTCAAGAGATTTCTTTATTAAAGGCCCCATACTAGAACTTCCACTTAGCTACCTTTGCCAGATCTCTGTATCAGTCATAAACACTATACACCTGGAAATGGCAAAATCCAATTCTGTCTACCTTAAACAGGCAGAGCCACTACTGATACCACAGGAAAAAAAAACTGCTGCTATAAATAATTCCTTAACATCTCTAAGTCTTTTGGGGTGCCCGGGGGGCTCAGTTGGTTGAGCACCGGATGTCAGCTCAGGTGATGGTCTCGCAGTATGTGAGTTCGAGCCCCGTGTCGGGCTCTGTGCAGATAGCCTGGAGCCTGGAGCCTGGAGCCTGGAGCTGGTTTCAGATTCTCTGTCTCCCTCTCTCTCTCTTTCTGCCCCTCCCCCACTCACACCCTGTCTCTCTCTGTCTCTCAAAAATAAATGTTAAAAAAATGTTAAATATCTCTAAGTCTTTGTACTCAAAATTCTACAATATAGAAGGGGGGGGGGTGTGTCCGATTGATCAGGTGTGTCCGATTGATCAAAACAAGTCCATCCCTGTATGTTCCTCTCCAAAATGATCACTCATAGTTTTAAATCTCCAAAATCAGAAAAGCAATTGGATACTAGTTAGCCAAAATTAATCAAACAAACAAAAAACAAATGTCCATTATTTTGGCAGACTTTGTATCAGTTAACTTTGCAAAAGATGTGTCTACAACTGGCTTTTACAATGAATTTCAAAGCACTAACACTTGGATAGTCTTAAAAAAAATCAGATAATATATATTCAGAAAAGAAGATGTCTTTTATTTTTTGGACACTTTATATCTGGGAGTAGAGAGACGTAGAGAGAAATGAATAAGTTCTAAAGGTAGAAAAAGTATTGATTTCTAAAGTAAATTAGGTTTGTTAGACAGAATCTAAAAATTGTATCATTGAATTACTATAATGAACCATGACCTCGGTCTTAAGTAGCTGGTTTAATTATACAAGCATTTAAAGTTGATTTTTTTAAAATAATCTCAGGCTGTATTTTGTTCTTTTTGATGGTAGCTAAAAAAGCATCTAAGAAACACATGGAATAGACTTTTTGTTTTTTTAAACTTGAAGTTTGTATTCTTAATCCCCTTCACCTATTTCAGCCATACCCCCACTGACCTCCTCCCTTCTGGCAACCACTAGTTACTCTTGTATTTGCATCTGTTTGTTTCTGTTTGTTTCGTTGGGATGGATTTTAAATTGGCCTTTAAAAAAAAAAAAAAAGTCAATAAAGGGCAAACAAAAGAAACCAGGAGGTCTATGTTACATAGTAGTCACAATTCAGGTTGAGATCTTAGCAATAATAATAGCAATTAATAATAGCTATTACACCTGTCAGAATGGCTAGACTCAAAAGGACAGGAAATATCAAGTGTCAGTGGGGATGTGGAGAAAAAGGAACCTTCATGGAATTGGTGGGAATACAAACTGGTACAGCCACTGTGGAAATGAGCATGGAGGTCCCTCAAAAAATTAAAAATAGATCCTGTAATTCTACTACTGGGTATTTACCCAAAGAAAATGAAAACACTACTTCAAAAGATACATGCACCCCTATGTTTATTGCGGAATTATTTACAATAGCCAAGATATGAAAGCAACCCAAGTGTCCACTGAAAGATGAATGGATAAAGATGTGCTATACATATACACACAATGGACTATCACTCGGCCATAAAAAAAAAAAAAAAAAAAAGGATGAGATCTTGTCATTTACAACATGGACAGACCTAGAGGGCATTTTTTTTTAACCCAAAGGGTATTATGCTAAGTGAAATAATCAAACAGAGAAAGAAAAATACCATATGAATTCACATATATGTGCAATCTTAAAAAGAAAAAAAAAAAAGGCAAACAAACAAGCAGAAACAGAGTGGTGGTTGCCGAAGGGGAGGAGGATGAAGGATGGGGAAAATGAGTGAAGGGGAGTGGGAGATACAGGCTTCCGGTTATGGAATGACCAAGTCATAGGGATAAAAAGGTACAACACAGGGAATATAGTCAATGTTATTGTAATAGCATTGTAAGGTTACAATAGCTATACTTGCGGTGAGCACAGCATAAAGGATAAACTTGTCTAATCACTATGTTGTACACCTGAAACTACATCAATTATATTTCAATTTAAAAAAGGAAAGCAATAAATATTTAATGTTCACTATACCAGATCCTCTAAGTACTTTAAATGTGTTATCAGCTAATTCTCCCAAGAACCCAAGTATTCCCATTTCACATATAAACATGGCACTTAAATGGCCCCTGGTCTCATAGATAGCTGGTCACTGGTCACATCAGGATATAAGACCAGAACACGTGCTTTGAAGCAATCCATCCTGCTGCCTCCTTTAAGCCAGATGACAACATGGCCTGGCTCTACTTTTATAAATATCAAAAATATTCACTATGATACCTCACATATGGAGTATGATTAATCTGAAAACAATCGGGCTAGCATTTCATCATCTAGGCAAAAGCCTTTCAAAAATTAATTTTGTGCACTAATCTCTCCAAACCATCAGACTCAAGTTTTCATCCAGTTGTGCCAAAGTGGAAATTTGCCTAGAAGAAACATTTCAGAGTTCCTTAACTCTTCTCAATTTACAAAGTATGATATACAGCATAACTATCAGAGATTTTGGTATATTTGGTTTCCTAATAGATTCCTGAAAGCTAATTAATGTACAGAAGGATCTACATCCAATCTTACTTCCCATAACTATTTTAATAGCAGCTATATCCTCAATTATATCTTCATTCCAGTTTTGAAGGTGCCCTTCTCCTTCCCTCAACTTTTCTAAGACACAAGCACTTAACCAGAAGGAAAGCAATAGGTACCAAAGCACAGAGGACCACGGGGTTGGGGGACTGCGGGAATCCATTCTGTAAACATTCAAGTCCTACATCTAGTCTCTTATTCCAACAAAACCTAGATAAAAGGAGCATTTCATTATGTACTTTTGGGAGAGGGATTAGGAAGAGGAGGAAAGAATATTAATTGCGATAAGCTATTCAGAGGGGTACAGGTACAGAAAACATAATACTGAAGCCTAGAAAGGATAATAATTCAAGAAGGTGAAAACTATACAAAATTCTGTGACTAATGACAGAAGAATCCAATGGATATGACAAGGTAAAGCAAGAAGGGATGAAGGTAGGAAGTTCAAAGTCTACATTAGGTAAGAATACATAGCAAATTCAAAAATAATTATCACATGGGTAACTTACCACAAATAAGAGAGGTTTTGTGGTCAGAAAGGATATTTTATAAGTTCCAGATTTTCAGGGTAGTTTTATGTAATGACTTAGTCCAGGACATGGCTGCTTTAGTGAAAGACTTGGGAGGAAATGGGAGAAACAACTTTAAATGGAGTATCTCAGAGATCAAAAAGGACCAGGGTACCCAAAGGCTTATGTCAACAGATGTAGAAGGGAGAAAAGATAATGACAGACAATGACATAAAGAAGCTGTACATCAGGCATTGCAATAATTTGAGGAAAAATAAAAAATATACTGGAGGCTGGACTAGATGGCTATGAAGAGGGAGAAATTCTTAATACCACCACCACTATATCTTTAAAATTGACATATATGTTTGAGTTTTATCATAAAGATAAACATGAAAGATTAAACTTGAAATGGCTGTTATCCATCCCAGAAGATAACAATTATGAAAACCAATCTGCCATGGGTTAAACAAACATCCACCATCCCGAGTGTTAAGAAATAGATACACTCAAAAGAAACTATGCATGACTTCTAGAAGCTTGTTTTAGATTTCAAAATGAAAGGTTTTATACAATAAAGTAAAATCTAAAAAATATATATACATTTAGGTAAATATGAAAGAGAAAGAAGTGTGATTGAATATAATTTCATATAATCCCAAAATTTTAAATGGTTGAAAAGTTCAATTTTACTTGAAATTGCTTTTTTTCTAGACTATGGCACATGTTGAAAATATTAAGCTTTGTACTACTGTATTCGAACCACTCAAAGCTTTCCAGTGCTAATAACTGGTGTTCAATTTTAGCAACATGAGGAAAAAAGATTTTGCCTTAGAGCTAGATGACTTTCCTTGAATCAACATAAAGCATCCCAATATGTCATCCAATTCAGTAAGAACTTGTATTTTACAGGCTTGTATTTGATGCTAGAATGGAAAATTTGCAGTCTTTTAAAGAGACCATAAATTAACTAAATTTGATAATAGCAATCCATCAAAATTTAGTTCCACATCAGTCGGCATCTGACTTGCATTTGGAAAGTTAATGTTGTGAATCCTGTTCTTAACCAACTTTATATTGCTATCTCTCTACTTCCCTTTTGATGGAAAAAAAAATAGCTTCTAAGAATGAAAGTAATAAAGTCCTCTTTATTTATTCTGTGAGAACACTATTTGCACCACAATAAAAAAACAAGAGAAAAAATGTTAAATCTTCATTTCAAACTTTATACCTGCCAGATTGATCTTACAGCTTAGATACCATCAAATAATACTTACCGATACATACGTCGATTTTCCCTTTAATAGCAGCTTCGTGCAGAGGGGTGTAGTTCCAATTATCCCTGGCATTTGGATCGGCTCCTTGACATAGTAACAGACTCACAACCTCAGCATGGCCAAAAGAACAGGCATTATGAAGTGGGATGAGACCTCCATCATCACGAGCATGGACATTAGCACCCATCTGTAGTAAGTGTTCTACGACATCCTTCCTTCCAAAACCTAAAAAGGAAAATATATAGTGAAGCAATTTTGTGTAAAAACAAACAAAAACAAACAAACAAACAAAAAAAAAACACTAGGATTTCTTTAATAACATTAACAAATATGAACACCTAAAATACTGTAGCAAAAAAGGGTAAAGAAAAAAAATGGCTACCATTCAAATAATTCTCTCCTCTTACAGAACTCTAAACTAAGAAAGTTGATCCTTAAGTCTTTGGGTAGTTCATTCAAAAGACATTTCTTCAACATCTTTTATGTGTTGGGCAACTGTTCTAGAAATACAAAATGAACAAGACTCCTGTCCAAGGCATCCACTTTCCTCTCATGCTTCACGAGAAAAATTGTATCTATAAACTCCACCTCTATATTTTAAGAAATAAAGGTTATTTAAATACCGCCAACAACCAAATCTAAGACAAAGTACAACATTCAACATTATAGAGAACATATGGATACCAGAAAAACGTGGTAATGGTTTGGTGACAAGAAGTTAGAAAAGGAAGAATTAAAGACAATGCCAAAATATTCTACTCTTGGGACTTATGGCCAAACTAAAACATTGCAAGCTTGAATTTAGCGACCCTAAGGAAACAATATGACAAAGAAGCCGGAACACGGGCATTTGGAAATGCAGAACCAGAAAACTGGTAGGAAGTATCATAATTTTCAGACAGAAAAAGTGGGGGGGAGCCAGAGCGGATCTGAAGCAGTGCAAGGACTAGGCATACACTCAGAAAGGTAAAGATTACGAAGAAAGTACATTATAAAAGTCAGAGGGCAATAACATTATGCAAGTCCAGCATGAGGATTTAGAAGGGAAAAAAAAAAACCCACCGACAATTTTAAATTTTAGTACAATGATGAAATTGTAAGCTACATTACAATGGATTAAAAAGAAAGAAAACCATAAGCATTAGTATTTTTATCTTTATAAGTTAATACACTTCATTAATGATTCTTTCTCTACTTTAAATTTTATTTGGTTTTACCATCTAAGTATCACTACTCCCATGCTGTTACTTACCGTGTAATGTAGTTAGAAAATGGCATCATAAGTAAAACTAAGACTAAAACAGTCCTATCTTTCTCCATTTTATGCATATATAAACTAAATGAGAACTATGAGAAAAGTTGAAAAAAAAAGATTTATTTCAAGATATGTTCTCCACACTATCTATAGAAATTCATTTAATTCAGGAGAGCAGGCTCCAAGAAAAAGTCTTCAAAGTAAAGATTATGTTTCCACAGATACGTATTGCAAGGTCAGAATTGGGTTTCTGTCGAAAATATCCTTCAAATTAAGCTGAAAATTTTGAGTGAAAAGAGGCCGATTTTGTACTACTAACTGGGAATACTCAAGTATAGGCTACATGCTAATGTAACTATCACCATCTTACTGTTTGCTTTTTAATATCTGCACGACTTTACAGGTGCTAGGTTCTGTTTATTTCCCTAACTGCAGTGTGCTTCTCACCCTACTAGCACAACCTTACTCCGCCACCGGGCTACACGCACTTTCCTTACTCGTGAAGATTTTGTCATTTTCCCTCTGTGGATTTGAATAAAGCCTCCATGGCAAACTCGCATTTCCCTAATCAATGCATTAATAATACCTGAGACTGAATTTCCTTTCTTCACTAACAAATGGGTTAAAATAGATATTTTTAAACTTATCAACTGGCATTTTAAAAAGTATCTATTATAACTTTGAAGCAAAATAGCAAAGTGTGTGTTTACTTTTTACTAACACTTTTATATGTAAAATATAAAAAACAAAAACAAAAAAATGCTTGGTATCAGAAAGAAGGGCGGAAATGGAATTGTGCTCACACATTGATAATGTGAGTGCAAATTGGTACCATATTTCATTTATTTATTTTGGGGGGGGTTGGTGCAAAAAAGGTGGTTTTATTAAAGCACAGGGACAGGACTCATAGGCAGAAATAGCTGCCTAGTACCACACGTTAGAAAAAAATATAGCATTATCTGAACAAAGATTCTGCATCAAGATGTTTATCAAAGCATTATTTATGGACAATCATGGAAACAGTTCACGTGTCCAACAATAAACTCTCTATTAAATAAATGATGGTTTTTCATATAACATCATCCTGTACTAAAAGGATGCTACAGAACACTGTGACTATACTTAATGACACTGAATTATACACTAAAAAATGGCTAAAATTGTAAATTTTGTTTAAAAATAAAATTTAATAAATTTCAAAGTTGTGTATTTTACTGCAGTTAAGATCACCAAAAAAGTATAAACCATACATGCCAAGAAAAAAAACAGGATATTACAGAAAATTCAACAACATGGGAAAGTGTTTTCAGATTAGTCTTTTAGATTAAAAATATATAAAACAAAATCCAGGAGAAAAAATATATATACATATATATTTGAAATACAGATAGAAAAAAAGGACTAAATCACTAAGTAGTGGGATTACAGTTTCTTTTTATCTGTTTTCTTAAAAACACAATTTTGTATAAAATATATGTAACTGTGTAACACACATACATTCATAAAAGAAGGTAGAGGTGAACAGTCAAAATCAGTGAAGACAAAGAAGAAGTTATCTTTTTTTTTTGAGAGAGAGAGCATGCGCACAAGCAGGGGAGGGGGCAGAGGGACAGAGAGAGAAACTTAAGCAGGCTCCACACTCATCCAGAGCCGAAATTGGGGCTCTATCCCACAACCCTGGGATCACAATAAAAGCTGAAATCAAGAGTCGGCCACTCAACTGACTGAGTCACCCAGGCACCCCAGAAGTTAGCTCTTTTAATTTGGGTTTGAATTTATGAAATATTAAATCAGAGGTTTTGTTACCCACAACACAAAACAGTCCCCTATTTAAACTACTCAGAAATTTAGTACTTAGTAATTCAGAAACATTTACTTAAAACCTAAAGTTTACTTAAAACATATATTCTACCTGTTCTATTGAGTACAAATCATAATTGCTTATTCATCATTCTATAATGTTAAATACATTATTTTTACCAATAAAGAGAATTCATTATCTCTGATGGTTATACAAGGCCTTTCTTTCACAAACAAGGTTTGTAGTCATAATTATCCCTATAATTGAATTGCTTATTTGGGTCTAAAGAACCAAAATAAAAGTAGTAATTAGGATCACAGTCAAAGAAGTACATAGAATTTGAAGTAACTTATCACTAATTAACTTGCAGGAAAATAGTCCCTAAGCAAAAACATTACAGACACACACTTGCAGACAAGATTTTCAGGGACTCACTTCATCGAACTAGCACATGTATAAAAAATAGCTAAATCACAACTTTTTAAAGATATAATGTTGCCATTTATACACAGTTGCTACTTATACATACATTTATGGCTCAGTGTTATGAAGTACAGGAGGAAATCAATAAACCTTCTCTCTCTGATCCAGCAAAGGTCACTAAAAATTAAGACTAATTCTCTGATCTTTACCAAGTATGTGCTGTAACAGACATCCAATCTGAATTGTACTCAAGGTATAATTTAACTTCTACAGAAAAACTCTTTTTGCTCAAAGACCATGCCCTATTCTTGACAATAATAAAAATAACAATAATGGTAAGCAACTAACATTTTGTAAGTTCTTATATGCGTCAAAAATATGCCCAATACTTGACATGCATTAGCCCCTTGTGATAACACTCCGTGGGAGATCCCATTATCCTCATTTTGTTAAGTGATTCTTTCCCCCAGTGCTGATATTAAGAAGAAAGAAGAAAGAAGGAGAAAGAACAACAACTGTGCTTCTAAATACACGCCTCAATTCTATCTACTCCCCAGTGCTACCATCTCAGTTTCTAGTTCTATAATCTCTTGCCTAGACTTCAGCATACAGCCTTCTAACAGCATATAACCTTCTAACTGGACTTTGCTGTCACATCTGCTGCCCTACAATTCATCCTTAACACAGTAGGCATAGTGATCTTTTCGAGGCATATACCAGATCAGGTCACTTCCCTGCTTAAAATCCTGCAATGGGTTCCCATAGCACATATAATAAAGTATTACTACAAACTTCTTAGGATCTCCAAGGCTTTCTGTGAGCTGGCCCCCGTGAGCTTTCCCATGTGTCTGAGTTTCCTCACTCTGTCTTTCACTCTCTCCTGCCTGAATATGACAAACTCCTTTCAGCCTAGGCGACTTTGCACTGTGCTCCGCCTGAGAACTTGGACCCGGATCTCCGCATGGCTAGCTCTTTATGCCATCCAATTATCGGCCTAAAGTTAATAAGCAACTCAGAGGACTCTGTCAACCACCCAATTTAAAGTCATCCATGCATGCACACACACTTTTCCATCAGTGATTCCAATATCACTCACTTTTACTTTCTTTCTGCATTTAATCACTACCTGAAAGTACCTTATTCATTTATCTATTTGCCTTTTACGTATCTCCCCACTCAAGATGGTCCATAAAATGAGGTATTCTTGAGTTATGAACTACCTTATGAGCTGTGTGTATCTCCAGCATCTAAAATAGTGCCTAAATAGCTTCAATAAAATATCGGTTGACTACATGAATATACACATTTACTTATAACTAAATCAAAAAGTGAGTAGCTTTTAATTTTATATTTTTAATTTACAAAATGAAAATTCTTAAAGGCTTTTCCAGCTACAAAAATGTCAAATATTTTTAAATATTTTTTAAAAAACACCAAGTTCGCAGAAAGGAAAATCATTTGTAATGCCATCATCATCTAGAGATCACCAGGAACATTTTGATGATTAAGCTTCTAGATTTCATTCTTTGCATGTGTGTGTGTGTATTTAAATGTCTTTGCTCTGCCTTTTCACTTTTCAAATTTTTCAGGTAAAAAATTTAAATGTATACACCATTTTACTTAGCATTCTATTACATGGATGTGTCATAATGTATTTAGTTGGGTGGTTTCACCAGTATAAAAAGGAGATTTCAACATTATAAAAAAAAAGTTAAAAATTAATAACATTGTATACATATCTTCATACATCTGTCCAGTTCTATAAGATGATTTCTCAAAATAGAAGGACGAGGTCAAAGGATACACATTCAAAATTTTGTATGTTGCCAAACTGTCCTCTAATTGTCTATCAATTTTCATTTTTAACCAAAATACACCCATTTCTCCCATCTTATGTACATGAACATAAATACATAAGCTTTATAAGCAAAAAGGCAAAAAAAAATGCATTGCTTAATTTACATTTTGGGGGTTCATATACTTGCTCTTTTTTAGAAAATTAAATATATGAACACAGTTGAAATCTCTTAACCCTAGTCTTCTTTCCTCTCCAAAGATACCATTACACAAACTCAATGTTATACTTGTGCATATTTTTATATTTTTCATATACATGTGTTTTTAAGCACATGAGTTTATATATGTTATATATAATTCATATTAATACATTTATGTTATGTTTCACATTCCATGCTCTTAGATTATATACCTATTATATTATCAACATCACACAGTCTTTAATCTCTGTTAGGGAGGTTGATAACTGTGGTGATTACCCCCTCTTCTTGTTGGCCCAGAGAAACCCAGTTATTGCTCAGGAATTGGTCAGGATGCATATGCTAACAGAAGGTAAACCTTTCCCCGGTATAAGGAGTAATCCTCATTACTCTAGGCCAGAAAGGTGAATTCATTCCTCTTTGGCAGTGACTGGAATGAGACAGAATGGAAAATCTGGAAGCTTCTGGAAAGACTTTTCTTCCTGCCAGTAGAATGTGTGTAGAGGAAAAAGGCCGCTTTCGCCTCTCTCTCTTCCTCTCTATTTCTAGAAAATTTTCACATTAAGGTTGTGACATTCGGAGCTGCTGATCCCATGATGGGAAGGTCAAGAGAATTATGAAAATCCTAGCATACCCCACTGTGCTCACAGAGTACTCAACTAATTCTTGAACTTCCTACCTCTGGACTTGCCAAGCAGGAAATAAACATCCTTAGGCTTTAAATTTCTGTTAGTTGAATTGTGGAATATTTGGAGCTGAACCCATGCAAATTGATACAAACATCTGTTTGTATATTTACTAACCATTCAAGTTTCATTTGTCAGCTTTCAGTTCATTGTCTAGCTCAAATTTGTTGTCTTTCTCTTATTATTTTGTAGGAGATCTTTATATATTCTCAACACTTGTATTGGTTACATGCATTAAAAATATATACTTTTGTTTATGGCTTGTCCTTACACTCTACTTACCCAGAGTTTGATTTCGGACAAGTTTTAAACTTTAACATAATAAAATATATCAATCTTTCTCTACACTGTTTGTGCTTTCTACATAGTCTGTAATAAATCCTTCCTATTCTTACACTGTTTATACATTTTCTTCCAGATTACTTTTATAATTCTGCTTTCCATATTTAGATCTTTAATCTACCTGTCCATATGGTGTGAGTCAGAAATCTAATTTTATTTTTTTCTGTATCTTTTCTCTTTGGTTGATCAGTTTGTCTTTTTAATAGTAAAAAATCTCTAAGTACTAATCAATTCACCTTGTTCGTCTTAAACATTATCTTGGCTATTACTGCTTTTTGATGTTCAATATGAGTATCTTTAAGTTCCATGAAGAAATGTGTTAGAAAAAAAAGGTTTTAACTTCATTGATTAGAATTAATTCTATAATGTTGACAAATTTACAATACTGAGTCTTTTAATCCAGGTAAATGATATATCCCTCCTCAAATTCACATCTCCTAAGTCCTTTCGTTTTGTGTTTTTTTTTCCTCCATTAATTTCTTGCAAATATTTGTCAAGAATTTTGGGGTATGGTAAAGGTTTTGTTGGTATTGGGATGGAGAGAGGAGCGGTACACCAGGGGCGATCAGTAAAACCAGATCGCACAGAGCCTTTGAGTCATAAGGAGTTTGGATCTGAGCAGGAGTTTGTCAGCCAAGATTTGTCCACTAGCTAATGTGACTAGAGGTAATAATGACAAAATGAGGTCAGAAGATAGGCAAGATCTAGATCACGTAGGGCCTTTATCAGTGAGGAGCACATCCAGCTACAAATAACAGAATACTCAACAAATGAAGGCTCAAAAAAAAAAGTAGAGATTCACAGGTCTTACTTAACTTGTCCAGTCAGAGGCAATTCAGGCTCACATAGCAGTTTAACAAAAGCTCTTTAAAGATTTTTCCACTCTGGCATGCTTAGTTAGCATGGGTAAACTGTCTTCTACTTGTCACCTCATGGTCACGAAAAGAGTACTACACCTCAAAGCCTGGTATTCAGGGTCCCACACAAGAAAGAAGAGGGCAAGAGAGAAAAAGGTTTTCTCTTAGTCTTTATTATTAAGGAAGCCTCTCTAAGATACTTTCACTTCTATCTTATTAGCCAAAAATGAGTCATCTGACCAGCTCCCCCCAAAAGCCTAGAAAATCGGTTCTTTTATGACTGGGCACAGTGCTGCCTTGACCAAAATCTCATACCTGTTTGTGAAGATTAAGGAGAAAATAAACTTTGAGCAAACAACTGAAAGTGTCTGCAGCAACTCACCTGTTGTGGTTTCTGTGACTCACCAAGGAGTAAACTCACGTTGGTTCTTTTACAAATACACTTAACTATTTTCCTTATCCTAATGGTAGAGTCTAAATTAAGGCCACTCAAAAATGTTTCAATATCGGGGCGCCTGGGTGGCACAGTCGGTTAAGCGTCCGACTTCAGCCAGGTCACGATCTCGCGGTCCGTGAGTTCGAGCCCCGCGTCGGGCTCTGGGCTGATGGCTCAGAGCCTGGAGCCTGTTTCCGATTCTGTGTCTCCCTCTCTCTCTGCCCCTCCCCGTTCATGCTCTGTCTCTCTCTGTCCCAAAAATAAATAAACGTTAAAAAAAAAAAAATGTTTCAATATCAAACGTGAGGTCATTTGGCATATATTCACCAGGTCCAAGTTTAGGGACAGAAAACTGTTTCACTTATGTTCAACATTTTAAGCCTGCCTGAAAGTAAAGCTTCAAAGGAACAACCTTAGCAGATATTAAATCTTGTAACAAACAATTATGACTTCTAAAATGTAATAAAAGGAGAGAAACCTAAGGTGTCTGGAGTATTTTAAAGTGATGTTTTTATTTATGGTAGGAAAGTCATAACTTAAAGATATTTTTCACACTAATCGGACTGTCAGCAAAGCAACAACTACTGTATCTCATTTGAACTGCAAAATCCATTGACCTATATACTTATATACTCGATGAGAAAATGTATATTACATCTCCCATATTTATTTATTTAAAAATTTTTTCCTTAAGGGTAGAAAGACCTAATTACACTCAGAAGATATTCAAAGAGTAAAATACGTTTGAGATTATCTAGGAAATACTCATGAACTCTCACATATATTAATGTCTTTCCTGATACAAAGAAATCACAAAAGCTAAGCTGGAAAAGATAAGGTGCTTGATGGCAGATGTGAACTGTTCGCTATTCTCTCTAAAAACATTAGAAAAAAACAGAATCTAAAAGAGTAGAAGAATGTACTTACTTTCTTAAGCATTATCAATCCACTCCCATACAAATAAAAAGCAAAACAAAAACTCTCACCAATGACAATAAAATTACTTTCAATGAAACAAATTTACCTATGATATATTTATGCAATAGATACAAGGTTTTTAAGTAACTTTTCTTTCCTGGTCAACAGACTTATTCACCTATTTAACACTGATAGCTCCAGATATCTGTGAGCACCTCTAAAAGTCCATAATTTCACTGAATCTGAACTGTACCTGTATCTTAGCTGATGTGCAAGAGGCAGCCTCAAAATTACAGGGGGTGCCTAGCAGAGCATCTCTACATGATTTTCTAATTTTACTCACTTTCTTCTACAGGCCTACCTTCTAAAGTTTTTTAAGTTTCCAGTTTTACTACATTTTATGAAGGAAATTACATGCTACAATGGTATTCTCTAACCTGGGGAATGGGGAAAGTCTTGCAACATATTCTTTTAAAAATGTCAAGGGTTTTCTGGTCGCCTGGGTGGCTCAGTCGGTTAAGCGTCTGACTTCAGCTCAGGTCATGATCTCATGGCTCCTGAGTTCCAGTCCCACACTGGGCTCTGTGCTGACAGTTCAAAGCCTGGAGCCTGCTTTGGATTCCGTGTCTCCCTCTCTCTCTCTGCCCCTCCCCCACTCATTCTCTCTCCCTCTCTCTCTCTCAAAAATAAACATTAAAAAAAATACTCTCTGGACCTACTGATATATATGGAGCTGTCTAGTTCTCTTTTTACTGGTTGTATGATATTCCATTATGTAAGCTGTTTTTATTTAACCAAGCTTAAACAACCATTTGAATTGAGATTTAGGCTTAGGCTATGATCCCAGGGTTGTGGGATCGAGCCCCATGTCAGGCTCCACATTGAGCGGGGACCCTGCAGCTGCTTAAGATTCAAGATTCCCAGGGGCGCCTGGGTGGCGCAGTCGGTTAGGCGTCCGACTTCAGCCAGGTCACGATCTCGCGGTCCGTGAGTTCGAGCCACGCGTCGGGCTCTGGGCTGATGGCTCGGAGCCTGGAGCCTGCTTCCGATTCTGTGTCTCCCTCTCTCTCTGCCCCTCCCCCATTCATGCTCTGTCTCTCTCTGTCCCAAAAAATGAATAAACGTTGAAAAAAAAAAAAACATACATTAAAAAAAAAAAAAAAGATTCAAGATTCCCTTGGGGGGGGGGCCTGGGTGGCTCAGTTGGTTAAGCATCCAACTTCAGCTCAGGTCATGATCTTGAGGTTTTGTGAGTTCGAGCCCCACGTTGGGCTCTGTGCTGACAGCTCAGAGCCTGGAGCCTGCTTCAGATTCTCTGTCTCCCTCTCTCTCTGCCCTTCCCCCACTCATTCTCTCTCTCTCTCTCTCTCTCTCTCTCTCTCTCTCCCCCTCTCAAAAATAAACATTAAAAACATTTTTTAAATGTCAAGAATTTTCTATATACTAGGCTAAATTCATGCAATCTAATATACACAGAACCAGATATCCAGTAACAGATTCCTGCTTACTGTATAATAAATATTCTATGACAAAGAAACATAAATTTTCTATTTAATATTCAAAGTTATTATTGCTTCCTATTCTTATTTCAATTCTAACTATATTAGCCTTTAAATAAAGAGTTATTTTACACTTCATTAGGTCGAAAGTCACTGTTAAGCAATAGGGAGCACGTATATTCCCTGTTGGTTCTAAAATAACAATTTAAAAACAAACTACAAAATGACTTAAATGTCAATGAAGTTGCATGTTTTTCATTTGTCAAAGGCAGACTCTCACCAATTTTTCCATTTTTTTTGGAACCTGATTTAGAAAAACATTTATGCTTGGATAAAATAGTATTTAATTAATTAGCAAGTATAGTCAAGAATGTGCACCTTCCCCAAACCCAACCGAGAAAGCACCAGAAGCAGAAGGGTAAGAGATGAATCCCAGATGCCAGTTTAAAACAACAACAGAAACAGTGTACGAAATCATCCCTTGAGGAAGAAAGAAGAAATGTTTGAGTACCATTGTGAGAAGAAACATCAGCTTAAGAGATAGATCAGGTATCCTGGACAGAGGCGAGGCCAGAAGAAGGTGTCCCAATTGTGCCCTATCACTCCTCAACACTGTCACATTGTTCCCTATGCTACTCTAGAATATGAAAGCGGTATTTCCATCCCAGTTCTAGCCAAAAGAAGAAGGGTAACATCAAGGTAAAATATTAGAACTTGGTCAGGGTGGGAAGCAACATACCGGTGGACTCCCAGTTAGGCAATTACAATGAAGGTGACAGCACTTTGAAAAGAGAAGGGTCAGAGAAATTCTGAGCAATCTGGACGGAGCTGGAGGGAGGCTACCATCCAGAGCCTGTCTACTCTGAGGTATGTCCCTATTTACCTCAGACCACCTAGAGGACCAAAACCAAGAACACAGGCTTTCACCACCCCTAAACCTGACCCCCACCAAACCCATTCTCCCATAATAATGCAATATTGGCCCAAAGAACTGTTGGTTTCAAGGGAATATAAGCTCACAGCAGAAAATAATAGCATGTTTGAGGAGTGCAAATACCATGAAAGAAGAACAAAACGAAAGTGAAATCAACGAATAAAAAAAAAAGACATTTAAAAGTGGCAAATTAAATGCTTCAGTAGAAAAAAAAATGGAGAATATTGAAAGCACAACATGAGAACAAAAATGTACCGACTAAAGCCAACTGGAAATACTGACATGAAAAATGTAAGTGGAGAAATAAAAAAATATAATGAATTGATTGAATAGTAATGAAAACAAAGAATAAATTCCCGAGAGAATCAGGTTGAAGGACTATCCCGAAAAGTATCTGATAAGGATAAACAGAAGGAGAGGAAAGGAGAGGTAGAGGATGGGAAGAGAAGAAATATACCTATGTAGAAGTAATGATAACACTTCTCATAATTAAAGAAAAATGTAAAGTTTCAGATTAATAAGAGTTCACGTAGCGCCAAAAACAATGGACAGACGTGTTATATGTAATCTGCCAATACTAAAGGCTATGAAATTTCTAAATCCTTCAGAAAGAAAATACAGATGATCTACAAAAACAGAAATCATTTTACTTCAGACTAAAGTCAACCTTGTTAGGGCACCTAGGTGACTCAGTCCGTTAAGCATCCAACTTCAGCTCAGGTCATGATTTCACTGCTCGTGGGTTCAAGCCCTGCATCAGGCTCTGTGCTGACAGCTCAGAGCCTGGTGCCTGCTTCAGATTCTGTCTCCTTCTCTCTGCCCCACCCCTGTTCGCACTCTGTCTGTCTGTCTCTCTCTCTCGCAAATATAAAATAAAACATAAAAAAATAAAGTCAACCTTCTCAGTTTCAGTATTTTGATGCTTAATTTCCTATCTAGCTAACTTTTTATTTACATGAAAGAGTGAAGTTATTCTCATATGTGTAAAATCTCAAAACTGAACACAAAAATATCCCAGTTCAAGTACTCTCATCAGAATACCTCCGCATGATGAAAAATTGATTTAATAGTTTGTGTGTGCGTGTGGGTGTGTGTATCTGTACATCATGAATTATCTCAGTAAAAGTTTATTGCTGTCTCCAGGAAGACTAAACAATAAACATTCTAGCAAATAACTGCAATGTGTGGGTTACAAAGAGTACACAGCTGTGCTAACTTAAACCAAGCCGGGGAAGGAAACCTTCCCTATTTATAAAGTGGTATTTTGAGCTAAGATGTAAAGAATAAGCAGTTAACCAGACAAAAGGATAGGAATAAATGTTCTAAGGAGGACAAGGTATAGTATATCCAAAGGTGAAGAGGTGAGAAATGCTTTATACATTCTAGTACCAAAAAGAAGTTCAGAATGGTTCAGAGATACTGTACTAAAGATGCTGAAATAGGAAACAACGTAGAATGAACTAACCTTCTACCACAAAAATCACGGAGAAGCAGGATCGTCCTTCGAAACCAGTAATACATCAGAACTAAAAATCCTTTAAATTAAATTGTGTTAAGTCAGTGGGAAGACTATGACTGTACCCCACCAAAATGGCATAATTCAAAATTTCTGCAATGCAAATACAGGAAATCTACAAAGAAAAGTACAAAATGTAAACATCTATAATATACATCAATCTTAGGAAACAGAAGACTAAAGACTTGAAATTCCACTGACAGTTTTCAGTCTACTTCCAATTTATTTCAATATAGAACTTACTGAGCAGGAAAGATCAAATATAGTACAATGAATTAATCACTTGGTTAACTAGAAGTCAAAGGAAAAAGAAGTAAAACGTGCCCTACAAAACTTTTGCTTTCAGCTATAATAATAAGTAGACTTCATCTTTTTATTTTAATGGTTTGTACTTACTATACAATAAGTGGTTCAAGGAAACTGGCTACCTACTTAGGATAAAAAAAAACACGTTTTAAAGCCTTACTTCTCAGTATACAGCAAAATAAATTCAAACAGATTAAGGTGCAAAATGAGAAAATGAAACCATAAAAAATTTAGGTGGACATTTACATGATTTCAGAATGGAAATAATTTTTAAAACATAGAAGAAAACAAAAAGAAAAATTTTAAAGGCAACAGGTTTGGAAAGTTTATGGATAAAATTAAAAAGCAAACCAGGTGGGGCACCTGGGTGGCTCAGTCAGTTAAGCATCCGACTCTTGGTCTCGGCTCAGGTCACGATTTCTCGGTTGGTGAGTTCGAACCTCTGGTGAGTTCGAACCTCGCACTGGGATCCCAGCTGTCAGCGCCGAGCCCGCTTCAGATCCTTCTCCCCCACTCTCCCTCTGCCCCTCCCCAGTTCTCTCTCTCTCTCTCTCAAAAATAAACATTAAAAAAAAGCGCAAACCAGGAAAATATGTGCAATAAGAAAAACACCAAAAGGTAAAAGAAAAAGAGCATAAGGGAAAAAGATAATTCACTAAAAAGTAAATCTCAATTATTTTAAAAGTAAAATCAATTACTCCAGATATAATCAAAGAAATGTATATCAAAACATGAATTCTGCTTTTTTAAAATCAATAAGAAATATGTTTTAAATGATGACATTTGGAGACATGTACAAAAATGCTCACAGGAGCACTATTCACAATAACATATGGAAACTCCCCAAATGTTCACCACCAGTAGAACAGATAAGTCATCGTATATTCACACCATGGAATTCTGTATATCAATGAAAATGAACAAACCACAATTGTGCAAAATAGAGGAACTGCACACAATATAGTATCTACTATACAATATAATTTATATCAAGTTCAAAAACATACAAAACTAATCTATGGGTGGTGTAGGGGTAGTGAGTAACTCAGATGACACAAGACAGGAGCTTAACATGGTTTTTTGCCAAGGGTGTGGTAGGAATATAAATTAGTACAACCTTTTAGTAAAGCAAATTTAGTAAAACAGAGATTCACATACAAAAACTCTCTAGGAATATATGCATAGCACTGTCTTAAAAACTTTCAGCAGGGGTAGTTAGGTGGCTTAGTTAGGTTAAGTGTCTGACTTTGGCTCAGGTCATAACCCTCTTAGTTGTGGGTTTGAGCTCCACATCGGGCTCACTGCTATCAGCACAAAGCCAGCTTCAGATCCTCTGTCTCCCTCTCTCTGCTCCCCCCCACCCCCCGCTCGTGCTTGCTGACTTCTCTCTCTCTCAAAAATTAACCTTAAAAAAAAAAAACTTCCAGCAATTACCCTTTTAGTTCATTTCATAGACTCAAAACCCAGAACAACAATGAAATTGCAATTTCTTGAATCCCAAGCCAAGTTTTCCCCAGATAATAACTACCTTGTAGGCTTGTAGTCAGTGAGTCACAATTATCAAAATACTTCCTAAAACATAAAAAGCTAAAGAAACATTAGATGTTCTTAATCTCACTAGACTTGAGTCTTAATCTGTGTTACATGTATCCTCAAGCAGTGACTCTCAACCCTGTCTGCATGTGAGAATCGCTAGAGGAGATTATTTAAAAAAAAAAAAAAAAAAAAAGGCTTGCCCCTACTCCTGTGATTTGACGTATTTGGTCCAGGGTTAAGAATCACTACTTACAAAGTGAACATCAACATCAGTATTACCTGAGACTTGTTAAAAATGCAAATTCTCAGACTCTACTCCAGAGCAACTCGATGAGAAATTTAGGGAGTGTGGTCTAGCAACCTGTTATAATAAGCCCTTCAGCTGATTCTGATGCAGAGTTTCAGAACCATAGTTCTAGTGCTTCGGGATGTTTGTAATCCTCTGAAAATTACATGTAAAATTTGGTTTTAAGTATATCATTCTGGGGAGAATGTCCATACCTTTCATAAGATTCTCAAAAGAATGCTGACAAAATTAAGAACCCTTACATAAACTCAGCAGCTTTCAAAGTGTGCTCGGTACCCCTGGCGGTCCCTGAGACGCTTTCTGGGGGTCTGAGAAGTCAAAACTATTTACAAAATAATACTAAGATGATTTTGCCTTTTTGTTACCAAGACATTGACAGTACATGATTTCATAACATTATGTGGTTGGTCACCTGAAAAATGCTCTTGATGATACAAAGCAATGGTAGGTGAAACTGCTGACATCTTGGCATAAACCAAGACTGTGGCACCAAACTATACTAATAGTCATTGTATTCTTTACCACCAGGTCCTCACAGTTTAAACAAAACAAAACAAAAACCCAGCCAATTTCACTTAAAAATGTCCTTCATGGGGACGCCTGGGTGGCCTAGTCAGTTAAGCGTCTGACTTTGGCTCAGGTCATGATCTCACGGTTCATGGGTTTGAGCCCCATGTTGGACTCTGTGCTCACAACATGGAGTCTGGAGCCTGCTTCAGATTCTGTGTCTTCGTCTCTCTCTCTCTCTGCCCCTCCCCTGCTCACGTTCTCTTTCTCTCTCTCAAAAATAAATACACATTAAAAAAAAGTTCATGAAAATATATACGCTCTTAACTTTATTAAACTCCAACCTTAGAGTACACATCCTTTTCAATATTCTTGTGGCAGAATAAGAAATACACAGTAATCACTTCTGCTAGACACCAAAGTGTGGTTGTCTTGAGGAACAACACTTATGCAACTGTTTGAGCTCAGTTTGACTTGTGTATTTGGCAGACATTTTCTTGAGAATGAACAAAGTGAACCCATCACTTCGAGGCAAGCAACAGACGGTATTTGTTCCTAATGACACGATTTGAGCTTTTAAGCAAAAATGAGAATGTTGTAAAACTTGGATCTGCCCACGAGCATTATAGTTTCCCAATACGTAAGTGCTTTTCTGAGAAGACTGGTGTGGTAGTAACAAATGTGCTTTACAGTTTCTTATAAAGTAAAATGTATGAACATTTAGAGGATCTGTACACCTCAAGCTAGTATTTTACAAATGACCACAACACATATAAGTGTAAGATCCATCTGTGAAAAAGAGACCAATGGATTTTAACAGAGTATGAAAAACTCATTGATACAGCTTCAGATTCCATGTTGCAAATAACCTTCAGGAAACTATTATTTACCAAATTTGCGTGTAGTACCAAAGAAAAGCACCTATGATTATCTGAAGATGCTATTAAAATCAGTCCTTTCTTTTAAAACTACGTATCTGCTTAAAGCAGGGCTTTCTTCATGTACTTCAATCCAACACAACAGAGGGCATGCAGCAAAGACTTCTCTCTTCTATTAAGTCAGCCATTAAAATGACTTGCGAAGTGTAAAATAATGCCTCTCCTCATTAATTCATGTGTTGGAAAATAGTTACTTTTCATTAACAGTGAGATTTACTTTAACATATAAGAGAGTTTTTTATTATTTTTTTTAAGTTCTCAGTTTTAATTCCTAATATGATAAATCCAAAGACACAAACAAAAAGCTTTTTCAGCAACGTTTAAGAATGTAAAAGGGGGTGCATGGGTGGCTCAGTCAGCTGAGCATCCGACTCTTGATTTCAGCTCAGATCATGATCTTACTGTTTGGTGAGGTCAAGCCCCGCATCGGGCTCTGTGCTGTCAGCGCAGAGCCTGCTTGGGATTTTCTCTCTCCTCTCTCTCTGCCCCTCCCCCACTCACACACAGTCTCCCTCAAAATAAATAAGTAAACATTAACAAAAAAGAGTGTAAAAGAGTTCTAAGATCATGAAGTTTGGGCATGACTGCATTTTGATAATAAACTTCCTTAAGCATGGGAAATAATGCCATTCTCATCATCCTTCTCCTTATGGCACTTATATTTCTTGAGTTGTTATTGAACTACTATAAAACCTTAATAAAATCTTAGGAATCATGCCAGATTCCTCAGAAATAGACCCAAAAGGGGAAGACACACTATGGAAGTGTCCCCATGGCTGTTAATTAAGCAAATTGCAAAAAGTTCTTTTGAATTTCCATACACATTTCACTAATATAGTGAGTCTCACACTCCTAGAAGACCACAGTCACTCTTAGAAACATGAATTAACAGAGAGATGAAAAGCGTGTCTGCAATATATCACTAGGATTCACTCTACTGAATACACTATTTTCCATATTTCATGCTAGTGATATTATGAAATAAGTTCTCTCTAGGACAACAGAAAGACCAAAATGCCACTATGATAGATACTCCCATTCAAAAATGTTTAATTGTAGTAAAACATCTGTAACATAAGATTTACCACCATAACCATTTTTAGGTGCACAATTTAGGGGCATTAAGTTCTTTCAAATTGTTGTGATTCCCATGTGTTTTATTCAAAATATATTTTTTTCCTTGACTACTTCTATGAATCAAAACATAGAGCAGTTTATCTTCAAGATTTTCTAACAATTTTAAGTAGTCTTTTTTTTTTTTTTAAGTTTTTTAATGTTTACTTTTGAGAGAGAGAAAGAGAGAGCCCAACTCAGGGCCTGAAGTCACCAGCCATGAGATCATGACCTAAGTGGAAGTCAAATGCTCAACCGACTGAGCCACCCAGGCACCCCATCAATTTTAAGTAGTCTTTAAAAGAAAGGAGTTGTGGGGCGCCTGGGTGGCTCAGTGGAGTAAGTGTCCAACTCTTGGTTTTGGCTCAGATCAAGGTCTCACAGTTCATGAGATGGAGCCCTGCACTGGGCTCTGCACTGACAGTGTAGAGTCTGCTTGGGATTCTCTCTCTCCCTCCTTCTCTCTCTCTGCCCCTCCCCTGCTCTCGTTCTCTCAAAATAAATAAACTTAAAAAAAAAAAGAATTGCTAAAAGATCCTTCTTCCATTTGATTACGAGGTTCTTCAAAGATTATTTCCAATCACACTTTTAATGTTTATAAAGCAGTTGGTCAAAAGATCAGAGAGTCCAACATTCTGATAATTGCAAAGGTTCCAATACTCTCTAAAAAATATGGTCTCAATCAAATCCTAGTCACAATGTTTTAAGTAAGCATCTACATGAAGTTTTGCTCTATTTTAAATGCCTAAGAAAAAAGCTGGAAGGAAATACACCAAAATGACTATATGAGCTGCCTTGGGTAGGTAGTGAGATAATGGACTTTTTACTGTACTTTCCAAAATCTGTACAACTACTTTTATTTTCAGAAAACAAACTTAAGAAAGTGGTAACAACTGTCAAATTATAAAATGACTCAAAAGATTTTATTCTCATTGCTACTAACTTTCTAGTTGAGTTAGCACAGGCCAAATGACTTTAGACAGCCAGATGTGGATTTAAATCCAGCATCATCATTTAACAGCTACATGACCTTGGACAAGATATAACTCTGTTGGGTCTCAGTTTCTTCGTCTATTAACAAAGACTTAAAATCTACCTTGTACTATTGCTGTGAGGATTAAATAAAATCACATAGGGAAAGCACAAAAAATCACTCCAAGACAACTGTTATTTTTATTAATTTTTATATTACTATTTAGTAATAATTTCAAAACTAAGTTCATTCATATATGTGGCAACAGAGCAGTGAAAGCATTTTGATGACAAAGGACTAGACTAATACACAAGGATTATTATTTACACATTAAGAAAGTCAGAAGATCAGAAATCAGAGGCATTAACTAACAAAGTTCACTTGCTCAAACATTTATAGTGCACATACTGGGATCAATTCAATGAACTAAATACTGAACTTCTCTTATTATATACTTCACATTTATCTGCTTTCATAAAATTCCAACAGGATAACAATTACACTTTCCTACTATTAAATTTTAGGATATGGGGGCCGGTGGGGGAGGGAGCCAAGTTTTTAATAACTTGCAATAAATTTTTATATTAGTCCAAAAGGTTTTCTGTTTGTTTGTTTGTTTTTTTCCTGAATGAGAATATTTTCCTGCAATGAAGAAAAGTATAGTTTGGCATTTCTTCTCAAGACATTAGAAAAAAAAATAGTTAAAATGTATTCATTTATTCACTAACTGTAACCCCATGTCATTTCCTTCTTTAAAAAAAAGTCAGTAGTCAACATGAGAACAATGTGAGCTTTTGGAAAGGGAGAGCTGCACAACTTATTAACAACATGGATGAGAATGTCAAAATGGTTTCCATGGTTGATGAATATATCAAAATGAAGGCATCCTATCTTTTCAGTGTCTGGTTATACACATACATACCCTAGTTTTTCAAAAGCATTATACCTGAGCATTAACTGGACATCAGGAGATTTAGGTTATTTTTAAACTATAACTGATGATGCAGGGACTTTAATTTTAAAAATTTTTAGTCAATCAGTAAGTTCCGTTTGTCGTTAATACATATCATCTAAAACTACTAAATGCCTCTTCACTTTAAAAAAAAATCTACCATAAAAGAAAAAAGGTGCAAATCCAAACAAACAAACAACAGCTACCACCAACCATTAATGTACTTTTTGTTATACAGAGAAGGCAAAAGAGAGGAAACTTTACATCATTTTATTTTCTTTTTCTACAATTAAAAAATATACTACTCTAACCAAATAGGAAGCTGACACACTCAAAAAAAAAGAAGAAAAGGAAGAAGAAGAGAGAGAGAGAGAAAAGAAAAAAAAGGTACTTAAGCTCACAGTTTTTAATTCTATACAGATACCTGAACAAACAGGCAGGACAAGTTTCCACTTGACAAAGAACCCAGCAACTTGCTGTAAGGAAAAGCAATCTTGGACATCTGATGAAGCCTGAAAAGGAAAACCCAGGGAGCCCACAAAAACAAAAAACTCCTAATGTTTCTTAATTACTCAAAAAATGATTTTTAGAAAATGACCCTCAAAATGAACCGAGTACCTAGGCTTCAGTGGAAATCCCACGATCAAGGCTACATCCCACCTTCCTGAGCATTTCTGTTAGAGGAATAAACATAAGTCAAAGTAACTTCAAGGATCTTGACATTGCGGGGGTGGTGGGGGGGGGGCAGGAGGAAGGAGGGGAGGGAATAAGAATTTAAGAGACACTTGTCTCTTCAACTGTATCTACTGCATATTTTACAGTGAACCATCCAAAAGATTTCTCTGTCGTGAAGCAAAAGGAAGCTATTAAATACATTTAAGAATAGCTACTCTAGGGACGGGTTAAGCGTCCAACTCTTAATTAGTTTCAGCTAGGGTCACGATCTCAGTTTCATGGGTTCGAGCTGAGGCAGGCTCTATGCTGGCAGCACAGAGCCTGCTTGGGATCCTCTCCCTCTCTCTCTCCCTCTCTCTCTCTCTCTCTCTCTGCCCCTCCCCTGCTCATGCTGTCTCTGTCTCTCTCAAAAATAAATAAACTTAAAAAAAATTACTTGAAAAAAACTACTTTAAGAATAGCTACTCTAGTGTTTTTACCTGCATTTTATCACAACACTCGTGACTATGTTTACTCTTTTCCAAAACAAGGCACTACAATAAAATATATTTTCTTAGCATCAGTTATATTCCTTACTTTTCTTCTGAGATCGAAGCTTACAATCCCATTTTTAAACATACATATGCTCACAACTTGACCCTTGATTGGCCTTCTATCCCCCAGATATATTTCTTTACCCTTTTAACTGACCAAGAATCACTTCAGATCTGGAAGGAAGGAACACCTGGCTGTGATCTACAGTTTCTGGGGAAGGAAGGGATGCCCCAGGGGAAAGAAATGGCAGAGGAGTAGACTAAACTTCTTGTCAAAAAAATCTATGTAAACAGACTATGAAGAAAGGATATTATTATTAAAAGCCCCTTAACAAAACATCTCTGGTTAACGCCCATAGAAAGCAGTACATAAGTTATCTAAGCTGGGACATAAAATGGTGATGTTTCATAATTTAAATGCTATTACTACTGTAAGAGATGAACCTTATAGAGAGACTTCATCTACCCTAGATCAGAGATGCATGTCCAACACGAGAAGAAAGAACAAAGGTTGACATCTCAGACCTTCATTTTTTCTTTCAAACCTCTATTTTTTTCCTTGAAATTACCAATTTTTATAAAAATGAGCAATGGAAAAAAATTGAGGTAAAATCCCATGCAAAGTTCTTATAAGAAGAGTTTGAGCAGAATAACATCTCCCCAAAACAATGCATGCCAGAAGAAAACACTCACAAAACAAAATTACGATCTACTATTTCTTTTTGCTAAAAGGCAACAGTAAAACGATGCAAGACATGAAAGAATAGCATATGTGTGAATTCGAAATAAGATGACAAAACTCAGAAAATAATTCAAAATTTTAAAAATCATTTCATAAGTAAAAACTAAACAAGAAGGAAAACAAAAGTGAAAAAAATACCACAGAGAATGCCCTGTGATGGGGATCAGCAAACTACAACCCATGAGCCAAATATGGCCGCCACCTGCTTTTGTAAATAATGCTTTATTGGAACAAACCACACCCATTCATTTATGTATTTATTGTCTCTGGACACTTTTATGGCACTAAAGCAGAGCTGAGTAGCTGAAACAGTTGAAACAAAGACCATATAGGACACAAAGCTTAAAATATTTATTGTCTAGCCATTTACACAGAAAAACCTTCCAAACTCCTGCCTCAAGAAAAACGGAAGGAAAAGGAAAACATCTTTTAAATGCAAAAAGAAATGAAGATGTATTTTCGGAAAAAAGATTCAAGAGTAAACGACAGTTATCAGGGCTTGGGGGAAGGTGGAAATGAGCAGTTAGTGTTTAAAGGAGTACAGAGTTTATATTTAGAACTATGAAAAAATTCTGGAAATGAACAGTGGTGATAGTTTACAAGACCATAAATGTATTTCATGACACTGAAGTAACACTTAAAAATGGTCAAAATGGTAAACTTTCTTATATATTATTTTTACCACACAGAGAGAAAGCAAAGTAGCAAATTTAGAGAGGTAAAGCTCCAATATACATAAAAGGAAAAAAACCATGGGGCGCCTAGGTGGCTCAGTCGGTTGAGCATCTGACTTCAGCTCAGGTCATGATCTCAAGGTTTTTGAGTTCGAGCCACGCATCAGGCTCTGTGTCTCCCTCCCTCTCTGCCCTACCCCTGCTTGCTGTCTCTCAAAAATGAATAAATGTTAAAAAAAAATTTTAAGAAAAAACCCACAAATATTAAAAACTAAAATTCAAGGAAACCTTTCTAAAATAAAAGATCTGAAACTATATAAAGAAAAGGCATATCGTGTACCTGAGAAAAATCAACTTAGAGGAGCTAAGACCAAGATATATATACTCTATTAGAATATGTTGACTTTATGGAAGAGAAAAAAATCCTTTGGACATCCAGGAAAAAAGACCAAGGGAAAGAAAATCAGATTACCATCAGACTTTCAACATTAACAGCTTTTACAGAAGAAAATGGGATAATGTTTTAAATACTCAGGAAAGAAAATGAGAACCAAAGATTTTATATACAGTCAAACTGATTTCCAAGAATAAGCCAACAACTGTTACCGACATTTAAAAAAATCTCAGACAATGCTGTTTCCAGGACAGCTTCCTGGGTAAACTCTGGAGAATAACACCAAAATAACTAGAGACATCAATATCAGGACTAGTGGTGAGCATTTGCAGCAAAAATGGCTAGAATTGTAGCTGTAAATAATGATTTCAGGTATCTGTTGCTGTATAACAAACTATTCCAAAATCTATGGCTTATGAGAACAACTACTACTTATTATTCTGATGATAACTGTGAATTACCTAAGCTCAGTCATCTGGAGACTTCATGAGGCTGGAATATCCAAGGTGGTTCACTCACTCAGCTGGCAGTGGAGACTGACTGAGAGCCACAGGCCTTAATTCTCTTTTCCATGGTCCCAGCATGGTGGCTGGGTTCCAAAAGAGAAAGTTTCCAATGCATGAATGTGAAAATTTAAGATCTCTGAAGGCTCGGATGTCACATAGCGACACTTCTGCCACATTTCATTCATCCCAGCAAATCACAAAACCAACTCAAATACAAGAGGAGGGAAATAGGCTGCACCTTTTGCTAAGTGATGTCACATACATTACATAAAGAGGAGGAATATATGGGAGTCATCTTTGGCAACTATCTATCACACATATACTTGTAGAACTAAAACTAAATAAAGTTGATAAGAGAAAAACAAAGTAAATGTGCAAGACAGCTTCCAGGATGCCTCCCAATGATCCCCATTCCCCATCATATACACCTTTGTGTAACTCTCCCCTTTTAATACAGGTTGGCCCTATTGATTTCCTTCTAGCAAGAAGAATACTACAAACGTTGATGAGACAATACTTGGGATAGTATATTTCGAAAGGACTCTAGCTTCCATCTTGCTTGTCCTTTCTTGTTCTCTCATTGCTAGCTCTGAAAAAAGTCAAATGTCATGTTGTGAGCTGCTCTATGGAACTGAGGGAGACCTCAGTCCAACAACCTGCAAGGAACTAAATCTTGCTAACAACCACATGAACAAGTTTGGAAGCAGATTCTCCCCTCAATCATCCCTTCAGATAAGACCGTAGCCCCAACCCACATTTTGATTGCAGCCAAATGAAAGGCTTTGAGCCAGAGGACGTAGCTAAGTCATGCCCGGATTCCTGACCCGCACCTGGAATCGTGACCCACAGCAACTGACCCACTTAAAATTACAAAATAATAAATGTTTGTAATTTTAAGCTCTTAAGTAGTTTCATGAACTTCAGGGTAGTTTCATAAACAGCAATAAATAACTAACACAGTAAACTCAAAATAAGTAGAAAGAAGGAAATAAGGGAACAAACAATGGAGAAAATTAACAAAGCTGAAAGCTGGTTGAAAAGATCAACAGAATTGATAAACCTCCTAGCAAATATAATCAAAGAAAACACAAATTATCAGTATGAAAAATAATAAAGGAGTTTATCTCATTAGCTCTTATAGACAATGTAATAGTAATAAAACAATATTATAAACAAATTTATGCAAACAAATTTGACAACTTAGATAAAATAAATTCCTTGGAAAATATAACTCACTAAAATTGGGTGATAATTGAGACAATCTCTCAGCCATCTATGTATAAAAGAAAATTCAGTATCAAAAATCCTCCCACAAAGAAAACTACAGGTCTAGTTAGTGTCATTTGGGGATTCTATCAAAAATTTGAAGAAAATTAATGGCAATTCTCCACACTTCATTCAGAAAATAGAGAAATGAACACTGCCAAATACACCTGACAAATACAAATAAAGTGTATTTGGCATAATCCTAATGCCAAAACTTGGCAAAGACACCACACAAAAAAAGAAAATTACAGACCAATATTTCTCACAAACTTAGATGCAAAAATCTTTAACAGAATATTAGCAAGTAAAACATAGCAATATATAAAAAGGATAATATACATCATGACCAAGTAGCATCTACCTCAAGAATGCAAGGTTTGACTTAACATTCCAAAACTCAATGTAATGTAATATATTAAAAGAATAAAGGAGAAAACCCATATGGTCATCTCAATATATACAGAAAAAGCGTCAACAACCTTTAATGATAAACACACTCAACGAACTAGAAATAAAAGAGAACTTCCCCAATATGATAAAGGACAGCTTTGAAAAACTTAAAGCTAACATCATACTTAATGGTGAAGTAGTGAACATTTTCCCCTTAAGAGTAGGAACAAGACAAAGATGTCTACCCTCACCACTTTTATTCAACATTATCAAGAAGAACAAATACGAGTCATAACTGACTCCATCTGAAGATGCAATTCTTCAATAAAATCCTAAGGAAATAGTAATTTTCTAGATCACAGGATAATATACAAATTGATCAAATTAGGGGCACCTGTGTGTCTCAGTTAGTTAAACATCTGACATTAGCTCAGGTCATGATCTCACAGTTTGTGAGTTTGAGCCCTGCATCGGGCTCTGCACTGACAGCTCGGAGCCTGGAGCCTGTTTTGGATTCTGTGTCTCCCTGTCTCTGTCTTCCACTGCTCATGCGCTGTCTCTCAAAAATAAATATTTAAAAAAAATTTTTTTAATATTTTTTAAAAAAAGAAATTGATCAAATTAGCAAACAATTGAAAAATAAAAATTTTCAAAACCCAATGTAATGGCATTAATATACATTTTTTAAAAACTAGGAATAAAAAATCTCTTGAAAGACTCTTACACTAAAATTTATGAAAACTGCTAAGAGAAAATAAAGGCCTAAATAATACTCATGCATTAGAAGACTCAATATTGTTAAGATGTCAATTTTTCCCAAATTGACTAACAGATTCAATATAATCCCAATTATCATCTCAGCATGCTATGTTGTAGAAATTGATAATCTGATTCTAAAATTTCAGTGAAAATGCAACAGACCTAGAAGATCCAAAGCATCTTGAAAAGGTTAGCCAAATTGGAACATTCAAACTATCAACTTCAAAAATAACCACACAGCTACAGCTACCCAGCCAATGTAATTCTGAAATAAAAACAGGCAAATATATCAACAAGACAGAATAAAAAGCCTGAATACAGACCCCCCCCCCATACAAGCATCTGATTTTTGACAATGAAGAAAAAGCAATCCAATAGAGAAAAGAAAGCCTTTTCAAGAAACAGCATCAAAACAAGTGAATATCTACCCAGAGAAAAATAAACCTCAACTCAAGCTCACAGATGACACAACAATGAACATAAGATTGATCACAAACTTAAATGTAAATGCTAAAACCATAAAGCTTTTAGTAAGAAACATCTATCTTTGTTACTTGGGAATAGGTGAAAGTTCTTACCCCAGTCATAGGTCACAGAAAGCAATAACTATAAAATAAACATACAAATAACATAAATTAAATTAAATTTAAAACTTCCATTCAAAGGACTTATTAATAACGGATCAGCACATGTGTAACATATAGCTAACAAAGGATTAACACGCAACTATGTAAAGTACTCCCAAAATTCAACATAAAAAGATGAACCCAATGAAAGTAAACTTTGTCCAATTTTTAAAAAGACAAAACTTCATAAAACATATATAAATGGCAACTAAACAGATGAAAAAGTCTTCAATGTTAGACTTCAGAGAAATGCAAAATAAAATCACAATAAGATAAAATTAAAACATCTGAGAACATGAAATGATGAAGATACAGAACAGCTAGAATTCTTACATATTACATTAATGGAAATGTAACATGACACATCCACTTTGGGAAAACGTCTGTAAGTTTATTAAAACTGAGTATTTACCTACCCTAAGCCCACCAATTTCAACACTAGGTATATGAGCAAGAGAAAGAAAGTCTATGTCCACACACAAAAAAATGTTTTTTACAAGAATGTTCATAGCAGCTTCCTTCATTAAAGTCCAAAACTGGAAATACCCTAAAAGTTCATCAATAGGAGAAGAAACAAACCAACTACAGCACATTCATATAATGAAATACTATTCAGCAGTAAAAAGGAGCCACTGATACATGTTACAACATCAAAAACATCAGCTGAGCAAAATATATCTTACAGAAAAATAGTAGATATTATAGGACTCCATTTTTATGAACTTTTAAAACAGGCAACTTATAATCTAGAGTGGACAAAAAGAACAATATTTGTATCTGGGACAGAGATTGAGGAAATGGGCATGAAGGAACTTTCTGAGGTTATGATGACTTTCCAGAAGGGTCTGAGTTGTCACATTTATCAAAACTCAGTGAATGGGGGCACCTGGGTGGTTCAATCACTTAAGTGTCCGACTCTTGCTTTCAGCTCAGGCCGTGATCTCACAATTTGTGAGATTGAGCCCCGCAACTGGCTCTGTGCTGACAGTGAGGAGCCTGCTTGGGATTCTCTCTCCCTCTCTCTCTGCCCCTCCCCTGCTTGCACACATTCTCTCTCTCTCTCTTTCTCTCTCTCTTTCTCTCTCTCAAAATAAATAAACTTAAAAAAATTACTTAAAAAGAACTCAGTGAATGTACAAATAAGATTTGTACAGATTTTACATTAAAACACAACTTTGTAAACAAACACTGAACTCTAGATAATAATATGCATATATTCGCATACTTAGGGAAGGTGCACAGATGCTTGCAATTTACACTAAACTGCTCCCCCAAATAGATTGATAGAAGAATATACAAGCAGATACATATGTAATAGAAATTACACAGTATTTTAATTTATATAAACACTCCTCTATTGTTGACTAGTTTTATATAACATCTTACAAATAGCTATTTTGTTCTTTAAATCACTTGCCTCCAAAGAGTGACATAGTTAAAGTAGAAGAAAGAGAAACTTACCACATCTTTCTAACTAAAAGTTCAATGTAACTTTTTTTTTAAATGGTACCTTAAAGCATAAGATTTTAAGAAAACACTAAATAAAAGATAAAATGGAAAGACATTTATGAAGCTAGTTCCTTTTACAAATTAGATCCTTCTTAAACTCTGAGGCAGGGCATTTGCTTGAAAGTATAATCAAGGAGTTTACCAAACAATGTTAACAATGTTAAACAAGATTCCCACTCCAGGACTGAAGGGTTCCGACTCATTTTCTTAGCCATTGATGGGCAACAGCTCAGAAAACGTGATGTTTTTTATGTGTCTTTTTTTCAGGTGTAGGAACTTCATTTGTACCATCAAAGTCAAAAGAAAGCATAAAACTGCCATACATAATTTGCTGGGTTTGATACTGAAGTGCCTTGTATTACATATCCTAATCTTAGGTTAATTAACTACTTGGGAAGCCTATTTCAAAAGTTTATCAATTTAAATACTATGAAATCTCAGAATTCAATGCTTCATTCAAGTTTTTTGTTTTTTTTTTTAAACCCATCTAAACTTTTCTTTAAAAGAGATCACATGAGAACATACTGGTCCTTGTAACAAAAATATGTCACTCGGAACTGAACTGAACACTCCAAATTGATACTATTTATATAGCTTTGCCTGCTGTCCTTTAAATAACAGAAAATCAGGGTCAAGGATCTTATCTGTAGGAGAAAGTCTTATATAAACTCCAGTCAACAATGAAAAGACCGGGTCCTTTTGATATGGCCATAGGCATTAGAAATAGTATTTTGAGAATCTACATAAACAATGGAAACTGGAGATTACGTTTCTAATTATGGACAGAGTGATTCCATTATTGTGTCTAAGCCATATTTTAAATAAATAATTATCATGGTCCAAAATGGGATAGAAAAAAATGTTTAATTCTGCATCTGGAAAGAATTATGATAATATTTTTAAAAGTTATAAGGATTTAGGGGTGCCTCAGTGACTCCATGGGTTAAGCTACCAAGGCACCCCTAAATCCTTATAACTTTTAAAAATATTTTGGTTTCAGTTCAGGTCATGATTTCACGTTTCATGGGCTTGAGCCCTGTGTGGGGCTCTGCACTAACTGCAGAGTCTGCTTGGGATTCTCTCTCTCCCTTTTTGTTCCTCTCCTCCCTCTCTCAAAATAAATAAATAAGTTTTTTTTTTTAATAATAAAAGTTATGGGGCGCCTGGGTGGCTCAGTCGGTTAAGCAGCCGACTTCGGCTCAGGTCACGATCTTGAGGTCCGTGAGTTCGAGCCCCGTGTTGGGCTCTGTGCTGACCGCTCAGAGCCTGGAGCCTGTTTCAGAGTCTGTGTCTCCCTCTCTCTCTGACCCTCCCCCATTCATGCTCTGTCTCTCTCTGTCTCAAAAATAAATAAACGTTAAAAAAAATTTAAAAAAAAATAATAAAAGTTATAAGGATTTAAATATGACTTCATACCACTTGAGATCTTGAAAATGGTTTCATTTCATTCTATAGAACTGTAGACTCACTTCTCAATGGAAACAAAGGCATTAATTAACACTCTTCCTTTCCAATCTTTGCTTGGCTAGATTGGACCCATCCTTTAAATCCCTCTCTGTCTAAAAAGACTTCCTTAAATGCTGTAAAACCAGGACAAGAAACCCTACTGCCTCCTCCACTAAAGTATATTCCGATAACTCCAGGTTACACACTTTATGGGGTTTTGTTATTACTGCTGTTCTTGTTTAGTCTTCCCTATTAGACTGTAAGTTCCGTAAGGGCTTAGATAGCCCTATCTACCACATCAAAATTGTGTTGGTATTTAACACCTGACCTATGACAAGTAACAAAACATTTGTGGAACAAATGAATTACGGTTTTTAAACTTCTCCACCCAAGGGATTGTTCCAATTTCCTCTTTAAAACAGTTTTTCTATGACAATCCCATTACTAGCATTCTAACCAAGAGTCAACTGAGAATTACTCTTAACCACTCATCCAACACTACGCAATGCACACAAATATGGAAGTATGATAAACTGCGGAGTGTTATGTTTTTATACCATGTAGTTTTACTGTGTTTATCTGTTTTCCACAACGAAACTAAAAAATTTTTCTTAAAAAAACAGTTAAAAGTCAGGTTCTCATAATTACAACATAATTACAGGCCTGTGTGTTATTGTCTTGTAACTTATTGGGTACACATAAAACTCTAAAACAGAATAAAAAGTAACTATTGTAGCACACAGAAGTTGATTTAGAAGCCAAGCACTGTTTCATGTGTGACTGATCCTAAATAAGTACATTATCACAGATATACACATAACTATCCTTTGTTAACACTTACTTATAATGTGGTACAGTGAGGAATGACAAGATTTGTGATATGTGCTGAACTAGTCAAGTTTGGAACAATGTATGCAAAAGCAAACCTCAGTTGACTTATTATATCAGACTCAGAGCTTTCATTTGACCTAAAGAAAAATAAATGCTATTTCATCTAAAATAAGCAACACCCTTGAGCAAATATCTACTATATGGGCCTGTTTATGATTCAACTCACTAAATACCTAATAGTATCTATACTATCTATAGTGTCTATACATCAAAAATGGATCCAGTAATCTAATAATGATTTCCTGTTTCTCATATTGCTGACCATGACCCATTAACAAACCACAAACATTTGTTAAAAATGAAATGGAATAGGATATAAAATATAAGAAGACAACACATGTAATAAAGGAAAGTATTATTTCCTAAAACTTTTGATTCAGTTTCTACGTGTGTGAAGCAATGTAAAATATATTTCTAAGTATAGACTGCAATAAAAAAAAAAAAATGTGTGAATGCTACTCTTAGAGTTTATGCCCCAGTTGCTTCTTCCCCCAAAACAGTGCAAAAGCAGAAACTTTCCATCACACACACTCACAAAGTGAAAAGTGACCTTAACCCAGGTATTGGTTTTAATAGTTTTAGCTTGATTTCACAAACTCTAAAATCAAACAGTTCAAATCCAGGTTCCATGATTCTCTGTGTGAATTTGAACTTATTTTAATAATAAGTGCTTCATGTCTGTCATCTATAAAATGAGGGTAATAATATCTTTCAAGTTGGGGTAAAAAATATATAATACACATAGTTCCTAACATATCTTTTACCACAAATAGAACAAACTGAAAAAGTGATATGTATTGCCAACATAGCAAGAACCTTAACAGGAGGTATCTTCGGTGTGTTATCTTTGATGTGTGTGTGTGTGTGTGTGTGTGTGTGTGTGTGTGTGTGTGCTTTTTCATTTTGTACATTTCTGTCCTATATGAATTTTATAATGTATATAGAGCATACACATTTTTAATGTTTCTAATGTATATAACATTATTCTCTTTATATTTTAGAATATCAATAGTAGATACCTGGGCAGTGAGATTATGGTCCTTTTTTAAATACTTATCTGTATTTTATAAAAATATACTAGGTATTTTTAAAAGACAATGGTCAATTACTTGATTTAAAAAAAAAACCACACACACACAAAAAGTGTGTGGTCCAGAGTTTAGGAACTAGCAGGTTTTTTTTGGAAAACTAATGTGCCAGATGCTTCTCACTAAATCCTCACACAAACTTAGTATATCATTTTTGTCCACGAGAAAACCGAGGCAATTGAGATAAGGTAAACTGTCTATCAGACAAGTAACAAATAGGAGTGTCCAGGACTTCAAACCCTTTATTTCTTCTACCATCACATACGCATCCAAACATTCTTCTCCAGTTGTTTCATTTAGGCATATTTGAATCTACCCAATTAGGCTGTAAACTCCTTGAGAAAGGGGGAAAGTTTCACATACTTCATTTATGTCTTTCATTGGCTTACTAAGAGTACCATAGATCCTTAAACACTTGTTGAGTTACATTAAACTTCTTTTGGTCTAGACTATCCTCATGGAACATACCCGTGTTGTAAAAACGAAATAAACTAGTAAACAAACGACAAAACTCTTAAGACTGCCCAAATCTAACTTTATTCCTTCACACTCGTAACCGAAAAAGTTTAAGTATACCCATATCTGGAGACGATCTCTAAGGGAGTTTGGAAACGGGTACAAGTATCACTATGCGAACGCTAAAAAAGAATGAATTCACACATTCCCCCACCACGCCCCCGTCATCCAGGCACTATTCTAAAGAAAGGAACCTCTAGACTTCCGGTGAGGTGTTGAAGAACCATAACCACGCCCCCACTTTATTCTATCATAACTTGTTGTCCATCCCTACCCAGACCCCTGTCCCCAAGACCAAACCCTTAATAAACAAAAGTCTCTGACCTGCAGCGAAGTGCAGGGGAGAAGACTTCCGGCCGGCCATGTCCTTAGCATTCACGTTTGCCGCGTCCACCAGCCTCTTTACCCGGGACACGTCCCCATTGCGACAGGCCTCCAACAGTTCCCGTAAGGCCCCGCTTACTGCTGGGACCCCTGGCCCAGGTCCCGCTGCCCCAGGCCCCAATGTTGCTGTGGTGCTAACTCCTGCCGCCTCGGGGCTCTCCGCCAAGCTCGATCCAGGGGAGGATGGAGAGGAAGATGAGGAAGAAGTCGGGGAAGAAGAGGACGACGGTGAATTGTTACTGCCACCGCCGGCTGGGTTGGGAGCGACCCCGACGGCAGATGAAGCGGAAACCGCCGGGGCCACGGGTGCGGCGGCGGCCGTACAGATTGTGCTGGTGGTACTGCAACAGCTGGTACTGTCAACCGGCTCCGGGGATCGAGGCCTGTCGGGCGGATCCCGACTGCCATCCCCCTCCGGCAGCGCTAGGCCGTGCCGCGGGGAGGCGAAGGGGGCCAGGCCACCCGCCGTTGGGGAGGCTGGTGTGGTCCCCGGGGCCAGGCCAGGGCTGAGTGGGGGTGGAGGTGGCGGCGGCGGCGCCGAAGCCCCTGGGGCGGGCTGGAGCTGTTGTTGATGATGGTGGTGATGATGCTGAGAGCGACGCGACGCCGCCATCTTCGGACTCCCCCAGCACTGTCACTGCGGCAACGGCCCCACCGCCCGCCCTCACTTCCGACCGCTAGGCCAATTAGCATCCAGCGCACAGGAAATGATGCGGAGCGGAGTGGGAGGGGCCAAAGAGAAGGAGGGAAGTATTGGGAGCTCAGAGAAAAGCCGAAGAACGGGGCGTGGCTTTGTGGCCGAGGGGCGGGTTTTGTGACTGAGGGGCGGGCTTTGTGAAGCCTTGGCGGGCCGGCTGCGGAGATTTGAAAGTTGGAGCAGACCACTCCATAAATGAGGCACTTTTCTTTCCTCCATTCTCGCTTTCAGTTTGCTTGCCTTGCCCTGCTCGGTTCTGTCGCCACGTCTCCTTCAGTCTTCCGTATCTTGCTCCGGAGCGTGCTCCTAAGGCGTAACTCAATGCAAGAAGGGACTGTATCGCTTATCATGTCTCAGGTGGCCTTGTCTGAGAAATGGAACTGTGAGTGCCTACCACACAGAATTGTTAGCAGAATTAAATGAACAAATGTACACAAAGCGCTCTGACCGTTACTAAAACATAACTATATTTAGCCCATTGGTAATTTTTTTTAATGGAGCCCCCATCCTCTCCCCTCCCCCCAGCTACTCCCCCCCCCCCCCCGTTATTCTCTTGGTCTCAATGTCCCTTCCTGTAAGTAAGTATTCTCGCTCTGTCCACTTTATTAATATTCCATTTTAAAATAGTGGTTCAGGGGACGCCTGAGTAGCTCAGTCCGTTAAGCGTGGGACTCTTGACTTAGGCTCAGTTCATGATCCCACGGTTCCTGAGTTCCAGCCCTGCATGGGGCTCTGTGCTGGCAGTGAAGAGCCTGCTTCAGATTCTCTCTGTCTCAAAATAAAAAATAACAAATAAATAAATAAATAAATAAATAGTTCAGATTACCAGGATTGGAATTCAAACTTCGTAATTTACTAGCTGTGTAAATTTGGGTAAACTGTTTAACCACTCTGCATCTCACGTTCTCCTCTGCAAAATCGAATTAATAGTTCCATAATTGTTAACTATTAAAATTATGATTTTTCTATTATGTTATCTCTGTACTTTTATTTCTTGCCTAAAGTTTGACTCTAATAATTATGAATATGTTCCTTTTGAATTCTTTTTAGCTGAACCTTTCTTCCCCAATCCTCTCGCCTCTGTTCTCTCTCCCTCCCAAACTAAGATAAAAACTTGACTGCTATCCATCATTCACCTTTAGATGCCATTCTTTAGTAACTGCTTTTTCTCTCTTTCTTCTGCCTATACCTACTTTTTTGATCTGCCATCAAAAGAGATGTGTCAGTGCATGGGATAATCTCAGTGCAGTGTCCATTTCCTGCTTCCTATTTAATAGTCAACTACGCATTGTGGAAGTTTAGACAAAACAGCATTATTCCAATAGAGGGGACATAGATAGCAATTGTGTCTTAAGAAAGGACAAGGATTACATGGGTCAAGTAGAAATTGGTCATTGCAGAATATTAAGCCAGGTATTGTTTCATATGTTCATTATTTTTTTTTTCAACGTTTATTTTTTATTTTTGGGACAGAGAGAGACAGAGCATGAACGGGGGAGGGGCAGAGAGAGAGGGAGACACAGAATTGGAAACAGGCTCCAGGCTCCGAGCCATCAGCCCAGAGCCTGACGCGGGGCTCGAACTCCCGGACGGTGAGATCGTGACCTGGCTGAAGTCGGAAGCTTAACCGACTGCGCCACCCAGGCGCCCCTCATATGTTCATTATTAAATATAATTACTGTGATGTTAATATTCCCACCTAAATAAACGGGTAGGTTTATTTAGAAATACCATCTACATAAAACAAGGTCAGTAACATAATATTGAGTGACATTTGTTATCATCTCATCTGGGATTACAGATTATAACTCTCAAGTGTATGCATCTGTTTTACAGATTTGTGCCATTGTTTAGAAATGTGTGGCTGGATAGGAAAACTCCATCAGTACAACTGACATCTGCCCACAATACACATGGTTTTCAATGTTGGTGTTTTTTGTTTAAGTTTATTTCTTTATTTTGGGGGGGGAGGGGCAGAAGGAGAGAGGGAGAATTCCACTGTCAGGTGCAGGGCTCAAACTCACAAAAACCATGAGATCATGACCTGAGCTGAAATCAAGAGTCAGATGCTAAACTGACTGAGACACCTAGGCACCCCTCTTCTGGTTTTGAATCTTAGTTCACAGCACAGGATAGTATTGAGAAAAGGCGTTTATCAACATAATACATTAGATGCTCGTAACTCACCTCGTGCCCCATTGACTATGGATGGCCTTCTTCCTGAATGGGAGGCATAAGGAATATCCCACCTGGTCCCTGATGTCCAATTACTCATAGATCATGAGAAGTAGTAATGTTTACCCTGATTCACATGCATCTACTGTGTCTGTTTATCAGTACAAAATAAATAAGAAAATTTCTGCTGGATAAAGAGAAACAGGCCAACTTGCCTGAAACTATTCTACTGGTAAACTAGGTCTGAAAATGCATTTGCTCACTTGGAAATTGCCTTTTCCCCCTCCAGTGGAAAGTAGTAAAGGTACTTAACATTAAGTATTTATAAGGTTTAGGTTTATATGGACTAATGTTCAGCTCTAAACAGGAAAGGGCAGATATCATTACCTAATCTTTTACAGCTACACACAATTCCATGAGGGATGCATTGTACGCTAATGAAAAGAGCAAAGTCTGAAGTCAAACCGGCTTGAATCACATCTCTGAGGATTACTAGTTGGTTAATCTTGGTAGATATGCTTCAGCTCTGTCATTCAAAAATTCTGATTTTATTGTAGCATTGCCATGAGGATTAAAAGACCTGGTGTTTTGTAAGCACTTCCCCAGTGTTAATTTGATTCTCTTGTGTGGTATACATAAGGTGTTGCAACTATTGATGCTATCTCCTTACAACTTCCTCTGTGACAAAGAGAGTGGCTGGGAATAAATATCCAACATTTTACATGTAATGGGAATCTTAAACAAAGAAAGATCAGGTTTAATTGTTTCCTCATCTGAAAATTCAAGATTTTGTACAGATAGTCAGATACTCTATCTCCAAGAATTATTGAAGATCATAGTTATGTGGCACCCTATCACTTTCAAAAATATTTTCAGAACAATCATGTCCATGTGGCATAAAAATGTGAGCACAGAGCACTCTCTGAAGCATTATTGTTGACACAAAAGAAAGAACCACCAACTCAAAGGGCACTTGCCTTCTGGACTGTGATGTAATGTTTGTTTTTCCCCCAGAGGGATCATATGAACGCACTTTGTAAGTTACACAGTCATAAACTTGCAGTTGCCAAATTTCAACTAGACTTGGTGTGGGTATTCCATCCATGCACTTCTCATTGATCTGCCCCAAATCCAAGTCCACTGGTAGAATTTTAGATCTACTAAGTCCACTTATTCTTCCATGCTCTGAGCAAAGCCTTCTCTGCAAACTCAGAAGCGCAGACTAGAGCTATAGATTAGGTGAGGCGGTGCCATTTCCTCACCTTGGCCTTTGAAGGTGTTATTCTTAAGTCAGAAATGGCCATTATGCCCAGGGCCCAGATTTCTCTATGAAAGTAGCACTAAGCTGAGAGAAACTTTAGCTGAATTGCTATTCAGAAACCCAGGAGAATATTATCTTGTAAAGCCATAGATGTGCACAAATTCCAACAGCTGCAATCATGCTAACCACATTGTATCTGAGGAAGTTTCATTAAAAGGAAAAGCTAAACAACTTATTACAATGCAATAAAATTACAGTAATTTAAAGATCCCTATATATTAGCTTATTAGATTTTCAGTTGCTTTGTAAGATATCTCTTCCATAGCTGGGTCTCTGGATACTGTTCCTAAGATGTCTATAGTCTGCCCTCTGATAAATTGGGTTTTCTCCGGGTGGGTCTATACACTTGAGACTAGTCACTTTGATGTGAAGTATTAATTCCAGGCAGAGAGGCAATATAATATAGTAGTAAAGAATGGATTCTGGGGGCACCTGGGTGGCTCAGTCGGTTAAGTGTCTGACTCTTGATTTCGGCTCAAGTCATGATCTCGTGATTCCTGAGTTTGAGCCCCATGTTGGGCTCCACATTGACAGTGCTTGGGATTCTCTCTCTATCCCTCCTTGTCTCTGCCCCTCCCTTACTCTCTCTCTCTCAAAATAAATAAATAAACTTAAAACAAAGAATGTCGATTTTGCATTTAGACTGCATGGATATGAATCCTAGCTTTGTCACTAATTAGCTATGTGTGATTAAAGGGTACCACATCCTACATTTTGACAGACAGAAATATATAAAAACCTATTTTCTGTGCTTTAAAAAAGTGGGAAACAAGGTTTCCCACCAAAACATTCTTTTCTTTATAAACATTTTTTACAAAAGTAATTAAAATCATGTATGTGTCAGGGCGCCTGGGTGGCTCAGTCGGTTAAGTGTCCGACTTCGGCTCAGGTCATGATTTCACAGTCTGTGAGTTCGAGCCCCGTGTCAGGCTCTGCGCTGACAGCTCAAAGCCTGGAGCCTGCTTCGGATTCTGTGTCTCCCTCTCTCTCTCTCTGCCCCTGCCCCGCTAGTAGTCTGTCTTGCTCTCAAAAATAAATAAAACATTAAAAAAAAAAATTAAAAATAAATAAATAAATAAAATCATATATGTGTGTATGTATGTATGTGTGCCTGTGTGTGTGTGTGTATTGTGGATTAGCATGTGGCTTCCTCCTCAAAAGAGATAAATACCTGCTATCCCCCAAACTTTTAGACAAGTCTAGAAAAGTTCCAGAAAGTTCTGGAAGGTATTGATAAGGAATGGCATAAATAGCTAATAATGCACATGTAATGATACAACAGCTTATGTAAGTTTGGGTGTAGCTCACCTGAATAGGGCTGATGCAAGAGCAAACCAATAGATGGTGAGGCGCACCCAGAGCGCTCGGCCTCCCCAGTCAGAACATGGGGCTAGCCAGCCAAGCCATGATGAACATATATCCCCAACTGTCCGGGGTTTTGGTCTACCACATAGTGACCATGACCTCACCCCTGGTGAAGATTGGAGTAAAGACCTTGACAAGCAGAGCCCACCAGACCTGCTGGCTGGAATAAATGGCAGCCAAGCCACTGAGAGACACTAGTCAGTCCCGAAACAGGTGGTGTGGGCCATCACCAGCTATCTCCTTTTGCTTTCTTGCAGTTGTTGCTTGGCTCATTGAGAGAAATAAATGAGTAAAAGTTGTTAAATGATATTTGTTAAATAAATGGTCATTGTTAAATGATATTTGTGTGCAACTTCTCACAGGATTGCCTACTTCCTTCATATCATGTCTTTATTTTGATGTTGTTGCTCACAAGACATTGAGTAATCCAGGAAAGTTATTTAACCTCTCTGTAAACCCACCAGCAAGGCAGGGATATAAAGCTTTGTTGTGAGAAGTAAATGAATTAATATATGCCAAGTGCTTAGAACAGCTCCTGGCACATGACAAATGCTATGTAAATGTCAGCTCTTATTCAAAAAGATTAATGCACCTTATGCTTATTGCTGCATTATTTACAATAGCCAAATTATGGAAGTAACCCACTTGGGTCCGTTGATAGATGAATGGATAAAGATGTGAGATGTGTGTATGTGTGTGTCACACACACACACACACACATACACACAAATATATTATTCAGGCATAAAAAAGAATGAAATCTTGCCATTTGCAACAACATGGATGGATCTAGAGAGTATAACGCTAAATGAAATAAGCCAGTCAGAGAAAGACAAATACCAAATGATTTCATTCATATATGGAATTTAAGAAGCAAATCAAATGGACAAAAGAGAGAGAGAGAGAGAGAGAGAGAAACCAGAAAACAGACTCTAGAGAGAACAAACTGATGGTTCACACTGGGGTGGGGGGATGGGTGAAATAGGTGAAGGGGATTAAGAGTATGCTTATCGTGATGAGCACTGAGTAATGTATAGAATTGTTGAATCACTATATTGTACACCTGAAACATAACACTGTATGTTAATTACTCTAAAATTAAAAAAAATAAAATGAAAGTCGGGAAAAGTTACAAGTAAGTGTCAGCTCCTATTATTATCAAGAACTGGGGAAGGCCTCTGGTAACAAACAGAATGTTAAAGGTTACCTGAGAGATGTGACCAGTTTGCCTGCCCAATAACAAACAGGTTTCTTCTCACCCGATGGCTTTGGTATCCAGCTTCTTGCACCTACTTCTTTTTTTGCTTTACAGTGTCTTAAAGGAAGGTCTAGTAAGCTTGGAAACTGAAAGGGCGTCTTACATTTGGGGAAAGGCAAATACCGTTCCTTTTGGCTGCAATCAGGCTTGCGGGAGGTAGAGACTGCAAAGGAGGGCACCTCAGGAAGGAAGTATGCAAGTGTCTCCCTCAGAAGATTCTGCCCCGCTCCCTGTGCTGAGAAACCACTGTGACTATTGTATGGGAGACCACCTCAAGAGAACCCAGCAGCCATGGTCCTGAGGTCACTGAGAAACAGAATGTTTGCAGAAGAAATCTCCCAGAGAAGATGAGCTCACCATAAATCCGCAAGCATGTGAGAAGGGCCAACAGTGTGAGAGGAAAAACAAACCCAGCGAATGAAAGGCCCTACATCAGAGAAAACAACAGAGGAATCCACAATTTATTTTTATATCCATATTTCTGCCTTGTGGTAAGCTGAATAATGGCACCGCAAAGATACCCATGTCCTAATCCCTGGAATCTGTGGATTTAAGGTGGCAGATAGAATGAAGGCTGCTAATCAACTGACTTTAAAAGAGGGGATTTTCCCGGATTTTGTGGGTGGGCCTAATGTAATCACAGGAATTCCTAAAAGCGCAGAAGGGAGGCCTAAAAGAAGATTTCTGGAAGCAATGTGAAAGAGAATCACCAGCCATTGCTGGCTTTGGAGACGAAGGAAGGGAGCCACAAGCCAAGGAATGTGGGCAGCCTCTAGAAGGTGCAAAGGGAAGGAAACCAACTCTCCTTTAGCATCTCCAGAAAAGAATGCAGCCCTGCCTACATCTTAATTTGAGCCCAGCAAAGCCCGTTCCAGCCTTAAAGCCTGCAGAACTATAAAATAATACCCTCATGTTGCTTTAAGCTACTCGGTGTGTGATAATTTGGTACGGCAGCAAAAGAAACAATGGATTTGTTGGGAAATGGATTGATAGAAAGCACCCAGCCCACTTTCCTGCATGACGATAGGCTAATGTGGCATAGTTGCTGCCACTCAGTATTCCCAGAGGGCAATTATTCCCTATCATTTATTTTATTAGTTTATATCTAGCCGGCTTTACCCGGTTAAGGTCCTGGCCCCAGAGACACAGGAGTGTTTTCTATGTGACACGTGCCATATCAGGTGGATTACCAAGATGAATTAGACCTGGTCCTAAACGTTGAATGTTTATGGTCAAGTGGGGAAGATAGATTCATAAACAGATAACATCAGCACAATGCTGGGAGTGCTCCAACAGGGGCATCCAGGGTACCCTGGGAACACAAAGCAGTGTGTAGCCCAGTCCTGGGTTTGCATGCAAGGAAGCAATAACTCCATGTCATACTCAGATCCTAGCCCCAAATAGCACCATTATCACTGTCACTTACATAGTATCTGCTATGTGTCATATATATGTATGGCACATAGTATTATATATATGTCCTAAGTGCCTTGTCGACATTAATTCACTTAGTCTTTCCAATAACTCTATCAGGTACCTATTGTTATTAAATGCATTGCACAGATGATAAAATGAGGAACTGAAGTTTAGGTTGCTTGCCAAGGTCACATGACCATTAAGTGTGGAGCCACAGTTTGAGCCAAGGGATTTCGGCTCTGGTGTCTGGGCTTTTAATTTTTTTTTTTTTAATGTTTACTTATTTTTGACAGAGAGAGAGAGACAGAGCATGAGCGGAGGAGGGGCAGAGAGAGAGGGAGACACAGAATCGGAAGCAGGGTCCAGGCTGAGCTGTCAGCACAGAGCCCGACGTGGGGCTTGAATTCACAGACCGTGAGATCATGACCTGAGCCGAAGTCGGACGCTTAACCAACTGAGCCACCCAGGCGCCCCAACTGGTGTCTGGGCTTTTAGCCCCTGCCCTACACCCCCTTCTATGTTAACTAGTACCTTATATGAATGTCAGAACTGGAATTAATGGCTGCGCTCACAGTGAGACCCACAACTCCCCTGGAGATTTGTTCTGCCCTGATTTGCAGAGATACTAATCCTCTTCACAGGGGAAATAACTCCTCCCATAGCCCCAGTGTTTTTACTGGAAATGGCTTCTACTAAATGTGGTGCTTTAAGGAGGAATAGAAAGTAGCCAGACAGGGGGATAGAGGAAGAACAAGAGAATCCTTGCCCTCTTCTTTTCTCCATGTGTATGTACTTCCTGAATGATTCCATCCGTACCCATGATGCTAATAACACTTGGCAGGTAGTCACTTTTTACTGAGACATTTAAAGTATGTCAGGTCAGTTTGAGTAATCCTTAAGTTCAACCACAATGAATGAAGAAGATTATATATCACTATGCAGGTTAACCAAATTCTTCAATGCTGCATATCCACCCATCCCACCATTCATCAAATATTTATTGAATACATACCAAGTGCCAGGCACAATCCCACATTCTAAAGATACAGAACAAAATTTCTTGCTGTCATGAAACTTATGTCTCTGCCTAGGAGAAACAGATAACAAATAGGTAAAATCTATGGTCTGTCAGGTGGTGATAAGTAATGCTACAGAAAAAAAAAAAAAAAGCTGGGAAAACCAGGGTGACGGAGATAAGCATTATAATTTACAGTGTGGTATAAATGAATAAAATGTATGTAGGCCAGGTCTCATTGCATAAGGTAACATCTGAGCAAGGATGTGACTGAGGTTAAGGAACAAGCATGGGTATATTGGGGGGAAGAGAGTTCCAGGAGTAGGTGTAACAAATGTGAAGGCCCTGGGGCAGAAGATAGTTGGTGTGTTCAAGGAACATCAAGGAAGTTCATGTGGTTGGAGCAGAGTGAATGAGGAGGGGAAAAGAAATAGGGTCAAAGAATAACAGAAAATCAGATTGCACAGGACTTTAAAGTCCATAGGTAAGTTGAGGGGCCATTGAAGGGTTTTGAGCAGAAAAATGATGCATTTTCTTAAAAACTTACTCCAGCTGCCATATTGAAAACAGATTCTAGGAAGGAAGAGGCTATTAAAATATGAGATGATGATGACAAGAAAAAGGAAAGAATGACTCTCTGGAAGGAGAGAGTTGCCATTAGGCAGACGTACATGGGGGATAGCTTAAGGAGAAGATCAGGATTTTATTTTTAGATATGTTACATTTAAAATTACTGTTAGGAATTCAAATGTAGATAGTTGGGTGTATGATCTAGAGTCCAGCGGAGAGATCAGAGTGAAAATGCAAATGGGGAGCCATCAAAAATATAGACAATTTTTAAAACCATAAACCTAATGAGATCACCAAAAGAATCACTATAGCTAGAGAAGAAGTCTTAGGACTGATCCTTGAGACATTCCAATTCCACTGCTGGAAAGGAGCAGCCAAAGGGTAAGAGTAAAACTAGTAGATTGTAGACTTCTGGAAACCATTGAAGTGGTTCAGCATAGTGGGTTAAATTAAAGACCCCCAGTCTTCAGCCCTCTCTGTTTCCCGGCTCTTTACCATATGACATTGTAATATGACAACATATTTAAGCGTCCTTTGATTTGGGGCTCAAAGACACTATTTTCTTTGGCTGATAGGATTTAGGTGAAAAAGCCAGTGTCTGTTATGAGTCTAGACCTTACAGGTATCCTGTGTTTCCATTTGATTTCTTGCAGTCTGTCGTTAACATGAGATTAGAAGCATGGCCTAGTGAGTTCGCTGGTCCAAGAAAGACCTGAGCCCATCCTGCTGCCTGGAGCCCAGCCCCTGTTGAGAAGACCCCTCATGTGACCCACAGATGAATGGGCAAAGTAAATGTTTTTAACTACTGAGTTTGGGGGTGATTTGTTACACTGCACTTTTGTAGCTGTGTAGCAAGGATAACAAGGAAATGGTCGGCAAACTGTGTCAAATATGGCCGATAGGACAAATAAGATCAGAACTGAGAATTGACCATCAGATAGAACTCCACAGAGGTTGCTGGTGTCCCTGAAGACAGTTTTATTGAAGTGGTGTGGTGATAGCTTGAATGGAGTAAATTCAAAGAAGTGTTGGTAAAGAGGGATTGAAGAAAAACAGTAGAGACAATTCTTAAAATACACTTTGGGTGCAAAGGGAAGGGGAGGAATAAAATGGCACCTGGAAGGAGTGATGTCAAGAGAGGGCTTTTTTTTTTTTTTTAATTTTTTTTCAACGTTTTTATTCATTTTTGGGACAGACAGAGACAGAGCATGAACGGGGGAGGGGCAGAGAGAGAGGGAGACACAGAATCGGAAACAGGCTCCAGGCTCCGAGCCATCAGCCCAGAGCCTGACGCGGGGCTCGAACTCACAGACCGTGAGATCGTGACCTGGATGAAGTCGGACGCTTAACCGACTGCGCCACCCAGGCGCCCCAAGAGAGGGCTTTTTTAATGAATGTACTTTAATTTTCTATCTTCGTTTTCTCCCTTATCTTATTTTTATTAATGAATAGATGGTATTTATATCATTTTCATAGGATACATTTGCAAATATTTTCATAGCTTTCGTTAAAGTAGTTGAAATAGGATTGCAACTTATCCTACCCAATTTCAAATATTTGGATATCATATTTGCCAGCATCCTCCTTTTTAATAATAGCTCTATTGAGATACACTTCACATACATACAATTCATTTGTATGTGTACACCATTTCAAGTATACACATCAGTGGTTTTTAGTATATAGTATATTCAGCATTGTGTAACCATCACCAAAATCAATTTTAGAACATTTCCAGTACCCCAAAAAGAAACTTTGTACCCATTATCAGTCACTTAGAAGAGGGGTTTTTAATGTGGGAAAAATAATGTATATTTTTCTGCTGATGAGAAGAATCCAGTAGAGAGGGAAATTCATGACACAGGAGCTACAGAGAGAATTGCTGGGGCAAAGCGTCCTGAAATAGATAAAAAGGATGAGCTCCGGAGGGCAATCACTGACACACAGATTAGGTATGGTTTAAGGAGATGTGTGTGGGTGCCAGGTTGACGTGGCTAGCTTTACATGTCAACTTTGACGAAGCTATCTACCCAGTTACTGGATCAGACAATGACCTAGTGTTGCTATGAAGATATTTTGCAGGTGTTGTTAGCATCTATAATCAGGTGACTTTAAAGGAGATTTTCTTCCATTTTGCAGGTGATTCTCACCTAAACAGCTAAAAGACTTCTAAAACAGGGGTGCCTGGGTGCCTCAGTTGGTTAAGCATCCAACTCTGGATCTCAGCTTAGGTTTTGATCTCAGGGTCGTAAATTCAAGCCCCACGTTAGGCTCCACACTGGGCATGGAGCCTACTTAAAAAAAAAAAAAAAAGAAAAGAAAAATCTTCTAAACAAGTTCAAGCTGGGTGAGGGGGCAGTTTTAACTTACAAATTCCATATTTTATTATTTTACTATTCTGTTCCTGTGTACTATGAAAAGGAGACTATTCTTCTTTTAATTATACCCTAAAAAGATGTGATTGTTTATTTTCTTAACATTCTATTAATAAATAAAAGGAAAAGTTCTTTGAATATTATCCCTTTTGCACATTTGTACCCCTACAATCTATAGGGGGAGGGCTATTTAATCTAATCTGTCCTTTCATTTTTGAGAAGGTAAAACCTACGTTTTGTCCAAAATAGATTTCTCTATTATTACTGCCACCTTGACCGCACTGTTTACTCCAAGCTTTTCCAATTTGTCTACCAGCCTCAATACTAGATGGTATTCCACAGTGGATGAGTTTGCTTCCCTCTGCACCTTCCTGACTTTCAGACTATTCAAACTACACAGGCAAAGCTGACTTTGAGTAGGGATAATTATGGGTATCACAGAGAAGTGGGCCGTTCTTGCTACCTAATGTCACAGGAAGGACAAGCTGGGCTCTCTTCAGTTTCCTGCTGTGCCCTCCAGACCCTGGGTCTGGCTCCCTGCTCAGGAAGGAAATGAGTGGTAGTGGAACCTAGTATCTTGGGAGATCAGCAGGTCTCTGCCCTCGTATATCCTGGAAACAATCATGCTGACCTAAACTTCTGTATGACAAATAATGAGCTCTTTCTCTAGCAATAAAATTTGATATCTTCATTCAAATTGTTCTACCAAAATATACGCTAAATTAAAGCATGTGTGATCAGAACTGTTGCTACAATGGGGCTTCTCTCTCTGACAAGAGATTCTGTAAGGGGCCTTAAAGGTAAATGTTTCAAGTCCTTTCTTTCATCTCTTTTTTGACTATTCTGCATCTACATCTCTATACACTTTTACAGTTAAGGCTAAAGACCTCAAGATGATTTGGTCTTCTCATTTGAGTTCTGGGGTTGGTAATCAGTCTATGGGAGATGTCCTGTAATGCACTCAGATTCTAAAGAATCCAACATAAGCAGAACTGGTGCGCAGCCAATAAGCAGAAGTAAGGCTGCATGAATTGTTGTTGACTGGCATCTGATTGGTTGGTAGTTGGGCCATACAGGTTGTTAAATATTTTGAATATTGTCCCTGCATATGGGTCCTCATATGTAGAAGGTTGCACATGAATACAACTCTACTGTTTTGAAAGCTCCATGGAATCACATATTTGATAATAATAGTTCTGTGATTTTGCACAACATTGAAAATGCCACAGACTTTTGATAAATACCAATCAGCTAGTCAGGTGCAGTGTGTATTCATGAGGTACCATCATTGATTCCCAAGATCTCATTAAATATGATGAGTACTATTAATAGCATTATACTCATCAATGGTGCTGCCCCCTGTGTGCCCAGAGCCCCCATGCTTCTAGAGCCAGATAGAAGGGAGTGCTCCATATCACACTCTGTAAATAGAGTGCCCAGAATCCTACCATGGTCTTCCTTGGGAGAATTCCATGCCACCCCAAGGGCACCCAAGGAGAAGTGCTTATGAACATCAGTGATCCATATCTTTATAGAGTGTCACCTCAGCATCTAACTTGGACAGAATATTTGAACATCAGCTGGCAGTTACAGCACTGTCATTTGGATTTATATCTCAAGTGTACTTATACTTCATAAAGGGATCTGTTCCATTATCACAGATTTGTTTTATTGGGTTCCCTTTCTAGTTTTTTAGAAAAAAAAGCAAAGAGAATGGATAGAATGTGACTAATGTGGGTAATTATCGGTAATTATCTTTACAGTTCTCACCAATACAGTACTCTCGAATTCATTTAATCATTTTTCCTTTGGCTCTCTGGGAAACAAATCTCTTTGGAAATTTGAACGTATTGAAAATCTTTAGACTTGAACCAACCCTTTCTAAAGAGCAAGGGCATCATTATGGCTTTTTCTCAAGCACAAAAAGAGGTGCTCAACTTTAATTATACAAAGCTTTTATTGATTTGGCTGACTTAATATCTTAGGCCTTGATTAACATTGGAAACTTATAATCATCACAATTCAGACTTGGGGAGATGGAAGAGAGCCAAAGAGGTTAGCTACCAAGGCTGGCCAGCTTTAGAAGAAGATGATGCTCCCAAGGGACAGAAACACACACTAAGACAGGGAGCTCAGTGGCTCTTGGTAGCAATTGAGAGTACTCAGGGTGCTTATTGATCATGTACAATCAAAACAGATGTAAGGGGCGCCTAGGTGGCTCAGTTGGTTAAGTGTCCATCTCTTGATTTTGGCTCAGGTCATGATTTCACAGTTTGTGGAATTGAGCCCTGCATCCAGCTCTGCACTGTGCACGCAGAGCATGCTTGGAATTCTCTCTCCCTCTCTTTCGGTCCCTCCTCTGCTTGCAGTCTCTTTCTCTCAAAAGAAATAAACATTTTAAAAAAAAGATGTAAATACTTAGATGTAAATACAAGAACTTCTTTCAAAGGCACACTGCAATAACATAATCAGAATGGTAACGATGCATTCATTTACCAGGTGCTACTAAAATCCTTCTCAGTGTCCCAAACAAACGTAGCCTATGGAGCCTCCTCGGAACCCACTTACAGCCTCCTACCCTCAGTTTGTCTGACTGGAAAGTCTGGGTTCTCCTTATTTTAGTTCCTATTTTACTTTCCTTAGAATGCCTGGCTTCTAGATTGCCATGGATATTCAGATATTATTGAATCAGCCACAAAGATTCTTCCCACTGTGATTTGTTACAAGTCCACGCCATGGGAAATAAGTGTAAGACGATAGTTAAACAAACAAACAAACAAAACAAACCCTTGCAGACAACCACATCTTGCTATTATTTCCTTTTGTAACATAGGATTCTTGGCCTTACCCACCTGTGACAATGAAATAGGGTCACATATTTATACCCAAACGTACACCCTTTTGCTTGCAAAATGATGATGAAGTCCGGGCTTTTCCTAGGTTTCCCCTCTCCAAATACCCTCTAAGACTCCCAGGGTTGCTTATGCTTTTTTAAAAAAAAAAATTATTTATTTTCGAGAGCACAGTCAGGGGAGGGACAGAGAGGGGGACACAGAGGATCTGAATTGGGTTCTGCACTGACAGGACCGAGCCAGATATGGGGCTTGAACTCATGAACTGTGAGATCATGACCTAAGCCGAAGTCAGATGCTCAACTGAGTGAGCCATCCAGGCGTCCCTGCTTATGCCTTTTGATGAATCAGTCCTTCCTGCCTGCTGCTGCCTGCTGGAAGAGTAAGATCTCGGAAATGCTGTTAAGATCTGACTCCACTGTCCTTTGATGTTGAGAAGTCCTGGTCTGTTTGCAACGGATGTTTCCAGCTCTGTGGCCCTGCCAAAGTCACTAAACCTGCTGCAGCCAAGTCCTCGCATTCCTACAAAGATGATCCCTGATTAGGAATCACCACCTGCTGATGGGCTTGAGCATAATTATTCAATTTAGAAAATCAAATAGGAAAATATATAAGGATGTTAACAGAAACTATGTCAGCTGTCTTCCCTCTTGACATATTTCTATACTAATATTCTCAAAAGCAGTCATTAGAGCAGCAAGAGGCAAATGTCATAAGGATCTTTACAGTCTTGGTGGCTTTGTTCCATTCATGGCAAAGCTTTTCTCAATAAAATAGAAATTAAAATATACACTGGAAAGACAAATGTTATAACTGAAAATAATTTTAGGCATAGCATTGCCCTAAACTTCTAGTTTCACAGCCGAGAAAATAGTTAACTTGTCATGTCATGTAGCTATGGTCCACATTTTGACCCCAGGTACGAAGATACCAGTTCAGAAACCATCTGCCCAAATCTCCAGCCAATGTTTTTTTTGGAGACAGAATTGAAGAGTCCTTCATGCTTGAGTTACCCCATTGTTAAACCAGCCTGGCTTTCCAGAATTCAGGTTTTGAAGTGGGATGGAGTGATGAAGGGGAGAGGTGGGCAGAGATATTCTGCTTCTTCTTTGGTAGGTTGATGGTGGTGCCTTAATTCTACTTTCTCAGAGTGAATGAAAACTTCAAATTGGTGCTGCTTTTAGCAGTAATACCACCATGTTCATATGATGGTTGACAGTTGACAAGCATGTGCAAATGCATCCTTCCACTTGACAATTACAACAAATTTGAGAGGTTGATCATATAGCTACCACTTATTTATAGAAAAGAATCTGGAGCTGAAGAAGGTGAACTGACTTGTTCAGTTTCCTTCAGATCTTAGACAATAGAGCTGGCCCCAAATTTGAATGTTCTAGTTCTGAGTGTGCTACTCCTTCCAGTGGAAAGAGACACATCTTTCTTGTTCATGCCCTATTTGCCCCTTGACTGCCAGTTTGATCTCAGATCGGCCACTTCTGTTGTTCTGTCTTGTACTACATGGGACATTCCCAGACTCCCTTGCCCCTTGGCTGCCCGGTGGGAGCAGTCAGTAAAGACACTAATAGGAGGGGAGGAAGAAGGGAGAAACCAGCATAATTCTCCACCTCTCTAAGCTTCCTGTGGAATCTCTGGGCATCTCTGGGCTGTGGCCTTCATGGCTCTGTCTCCTGTCAGACAACCCTTTCTTTTTTTAAATATTTATTAATTTTTGAGAGAGAGAGAGCGCACATGCATGCGAGAGTGAAGGAGGGGACAGAGGATCCAAAGCAGGCTCCGTGCTGACAACAGAGAGCCCCATGCACGATTCAAACTCACGAACCCTGAGATCATGACCTGGACTGATATCAGATGCTTAACTGACTGAGCCACCCAGACACCCCTGACAGCCCTTTCTTTATCAGAACCAGATGCCCCTGGCCTTCTGGGCTTTGGCAATATTGCCCCATCCTGTTGAATCTCCAACCCCAGGAGAGGTAAATGATTTCCTGCTGTTCCTAGTTTCTGGGGTCCTTCATTGTACCCTGCTTATTTTCTCTGTCCTTCTAAATCTTTGCACTTGATTCCCTTCATCTGAAAGACCTACAGCGGATTCTAACTGATAAAATATGTGAGTTTAAATAAACTTCCTTAAAAAACTGCTCATAAAGGTAGCTAGTACCCTCACTGGACAAGCCTTGGCCATGGAGGGAGTTTGTCAGACATTTTATGGGCACATATTTTTTGATCCTTGGCTTTAAAGAAACCATTTTAATAGTACCAATTTTGGTATCCTTGGTTATCTGAAACTACACAAAATTTACCAAGGTGAAGTTTCCTTTCCCTTCCCTCCCTCCTCCCCGCCCCCGCTCCATGTACACAGAGTGTTGGCTGGGTCTTTCTAGCTCAAAAACACACCTAGCAATAAGGGTGCAGATGCAGTCCGTTTTTCTTGGTAGAAATTTTATTCTGCCTCTATTATTCTAACTTTGACACTAACTTCAGATTTCTTTGAATCAGTGGTTCTCAAGCTCTAGAATGCATCAGAATCACTTGGAGGACTTATTAAAGCAGAAGGCTAGGCCCCATCTTCAGAGCTTCTGATTCAGCATGTCTGGGATGGGGCCCAAGAATTTGCGTGTTTTTAACTTGATTTTTTTATTGTGGTAAAATATATATAACAAAATTGATAATTTTACCTATTTTGAGCATACAATTAGGTGGCATTAAGAACTTTCATAATGTTATGCAGCCATCACCACTTTGATTTCCAAACTTGTTCACTATCCCTAACAGAAACTGTATATCTATTAAACAACAACTCCCCATATCCCACCCCCTCCCCCCTGGTGCTCTCTATTCTACTTTCTGTCTCTATGAATTTGCCTATTCTAGGAACCTCATACAAGTGGAATTATACAGTATTTGCCCTTTCATGTATGGCTTATTTCATTAAGTGTAATGTGTTCAAGTTTCATCCATGTTATAGCACGTGTCAGAATGTCCCTCCTCTTTATGGCTGAATAATATTCCATGGTAGGTATATGCCACGTTTAATTTAATCCATTCATGTGTTGATGGACATTTGTGTCATTTCTGCCTTTTGGCTATTGTCAGTAATGCTACTAAGAACATTGGCATTTAAGTATCTATTTGATTTTCTGCTCTCAATTCTTTCAGATAGATCCATAGAAATAGAATTGCTGGATCATTTAGTAATTCCATTTAACTTGTCAAGAGGCCATATCAGTTTTCCACAGTGGCTGCCCCATTTTGCATCCTTACCAGCAATGCACAGGGTTCTAATTTCTCCACATTGTTGCCAATACTTGCTATTTTCCTTTTTTTTAAAAAAATGTTTATTTATTTAGAGATAGAGAGAGGGAGAGTGTATGAGCAGAGGAGGAGGAAAGAGAGAGAGAATCCCAAGCAGGCTCTGTGCTGTCAACACAGAGCCCGATGCAGGTCTTGATCCCACTAACCTTGAGACCATGACCTGAGCCAAAATCAAGAGTCGGCTTAACCCACTGAGCCACCTAGGTACCGCACTATTTTCCTTAAAAAAAAAATTCCATTCTAATGGGTGCAAAGTGGTATCTCACTGTGGTTTTGATGTGCATTTCCCTAATGGCTAGTGCTCTGTGGGTCTCACCCCTGCTCTGGTAGTGCCCTCCATCAGTAATGCCTGCAGCACTCATCTGGGCACATATCACTTGTAGGAAGCTCCACAGACATGTCCCTCTCTGGGGCCTCTACTTATTGCGGGAGGGTGGCGGTGGTGGCTCTTGTGGTTCTTTCTTATTCTGATCACAGGACACACTTGAGCAAAAACCATCAGGGAAATTTGAGGAACAGTATTTGTTGCTGACAAGTCCTGGAGGATACATGGCAAGCCCTGAGGGCTACCAGCAAGTTTGCAGGAAAGAGCAGAGAGAAGGAACACAGATCTGGGTCTGCCTTTATTCGCGTGGAGAGCTTGGGTGCCTAAGGGTTTCTTGGGTTCACTCTCTATCGGCAAATTTAAAACATAAGATCAGGAGTTAAATCATGGGAAGGGAGAAGCATGGGTCACTCAAGTGGTCAGTTATCTAGGTTGCCCAGGGCTTTCTAAAAGGGGAACTTCATGGAATGTGCACCCTAGTTCCATATTTGGTTGGTTTGCTAGTAGCTGCATCCTACATCTGGGAGTATATTTATTTCAGATGGGTGTCTTTTCAAGTGGGTGCCTCAACAGTCAAGGCCTAATGTCAGGTGCTTACACTCCTGCTAGCGATGTTGAATATGTTTTCATGCGCTTATTGGCAATACTATATATATATATATATATATATATATATGTAGTATATATGTATATAGTATATATATGTACTATATATATATGTACTATATATGTTATATATATAACATATATATATGTTATATATATAGTACATATATATGCAATATGTAGAAATATTTCATATATAACATATAAAATATATGTGTATATATATATTTTTTGAGAAATGTCTCTGCAAATCCTACGCCCCTTTTTGAATTGGGTTGTTCAGTTTTGTTGTTGTTGTTGGATAATTTGCATTTTAAACAAGTTTCCAGGTGATGCTGATCTGAGAACCACAGGGTGAGAATCATCGTTTGTTTTTTTTTCCCTTCAAAAACTTTTATTTGTATGAACAGTTCCTAGCTCTTAGTTTATCTTAGAGCTTTTAAAAGAGTAGAGACCTTATATATTTAAGTTTGAAAAAAGTTTCTGCTATTAATCAGAAATAATCCTTTCTACTTCTTTCTGGCTTACCCCTTGGAGTAAGCCAAAAATAAAACCATATTGTACGTTTCCTGACAGAGAGATGAGAAAACAACAGACACAAGTCCTGAATTCTAGAGTTGAGAGAATCACCGTTTTAGATGAGATTGTATACGTCAAGTGATTAAGTGCCAGCCTTGTTCATGATATGGAAGTTGGATAAAATTTGCGCGGTGTGTGGTTTTAATCACTTCTTAGGAATCAGACTTTTGATAATTCATCTCCTGTGGATATTCTGGGATTTTGATATATTATCTCGTTCCCCATACAGCAACAATGGAAATCGAGGCAGACCTGAAATTGAAAAATCCCAGTACTATATCACCTAACACCTTCAAACCCCCAGACATTATATCTGGATGTGTTACAATACCCTGGGAATACACATCTTACTAAAGCTGGACAGGATGTTACTACTGACCTGAACATTTAGGAAACTCTTGTTTATATATCAGCATGAAGCCTCAAAACTCCTGACCAGTAGGAGTCATTTCATAAATGCGGCTTTTTTAAAAAAAGAATAATTCAAGGAGCCTGGGTGGCTCTGTCAGTTAAGTGTCCGACTCTTGATTTTGACTCAGATCATGATCTCACAGCTCATGAGATGGAGCCCTGTGGTGGGTTCTGCTCTGACAGCACAGAGTCTGCTTGGGGTTCTCTCCGTCCTTCCTCCTCCTCCTTCTCTCTCTCTCTTTCTCTCTTAAAAATAAATAAATAAACTTTAAAGAAAGAATAATTATCTTAAAGAACTCTTGCTTATTAGACTGAGTTGGCAGAATTATCATTGGCCATGTGAATATGTAATTACCATGATTTATTTGTCAAGTACTGAACATAGGTAAATTTCCTACACTTTTATTGAATTTGAGAAGTTAATTAGTATGACTATTAAGCAAAACCAAGAGATCATTACATATGAAATATTTCTCTGTAATTCTAATAAACTGATTTCAAAACCTATTAGGCTTGAAATTTCATTCAATAATCCGCAAACATTTTTCTCTTTGGTTAATGGATCTCTGTACTTATCCTTCTCACTAGAAATATTCTAGGACTATTTAAAAGGTTTATAACAGTTCTTGCTGGACATACATAATTAAGTTTATTTTCTGTGAAAATCTGTGGAAATGTCCCTTGGAATTAATGGAAAAGTATAATTTGTCTTATTATTGTTACTTAGTATTTATGCAGCACTTCATATTTCCAAAGTACTATATAATCACTAGTTCCTCTTGAGCAATTTTTATGTCATTCATTATAATGTCCCTTTGATATAATATGTGATTTACTTGTGTCATGCTTTTTTGATATATTTCAAGAAAAGAGTGGAATAAGATGGGCTCTTGTAATACCCTGTGTTGGGGGTCCCCAAGATCCCCCCAGGTTGGATGATTCACTAGGAAGACCCACAGGATTCAACATCTAGTCACACCAACAGTTATGATTTACTACAGCAAAAGGAATCAAAGCCCAATTAGCCAAAGGAAAAGGCACTTGGGATGAAGTCTGTGGGAGACCAGATGCAGGTGTCCAAGGGTCCAGTGGTTTTGTGTAGGGTGCAGTCAATTCCTCCAACAGCAAGTTGTGACAACATTTTACCAAGGAAGCTCATTAGAGACTTATCGCCTAAGGTGTTTATTGAGAGCTGATCACAGAGGCAAACTTTGCCTGGCATGTGCCATATATCCAGACTTCCAGAAGGAAAGTGTTCAGCATTTTGATGATTAATTTTATGTGTCAACTTGACTAGGCCTTAGTGCCCAGATATTCGGTCACACATTATTCTGATGTTTCTGTGAGGGTGTTTGGGATGGGATTGACATTTAAATTGGTGGGCTTTGAATAAAGCAGACTATTCCTTGTAATGTTGGTGGGCCTTGTCTAATGAGTTGAAGCCAGAACAGAACAAAAGATTGGCCTTTCCTAAGCACAAAGAGATTCTCCCAGCAGAGAGCCTTTTGACTTGAATTGCAACATTGGCTGTCCCTGGATCTCACCTTTAATGGTCCACCCTGCAGACATGCAGAGTTTGGACTTGCCACCTTCCATAATCATCTGAGCCAATTCCTTAACATAAATCTCTTTCTTTTCTCTCTTTCCATCTCTCTCACATATATATCATATATATCATCTATCTGTCTATCTATCTATCTATCTATCATCTATCTATCTATCTCCTATTGCTTCTGTTTCTCTGTAGAACCCTGGCTAATACAAGTATAAGGCATATGGTTTGTACAGTTTAGACAAAGTGAGCCACTCTGATCACTTTGATGGGGGGACACTCCTGAAAAATAAATTTCCAGATACCAGCCAAGGACAAGTCTTGCAGCAGGCCTTTCTAAGGATGGGAGTGTAAGCCTACTGGGTTAACTTTTCTCATATATCCCATCTCATACGCTATATATAGAAAGGTAAGGTAGGGGGGTGGTTCTTGTCTCTTTGCTTGCTCCTTGTGCATGTATACCTTGTTTAAAAAAAACTTGGGGGGGGGATCTCTTGTGTCCACAGAACTGGAGGAATATTTTTGTTACATATAAAACCATAAACCAGTGAAAGCATCCTCTATACTTCTGTTCTTGTTATTGTTTAGTATTTTCAATCTGTCTTAACATCACTGCATTATCCAAGTAAAGAAGTTAGTATCAAAAAAGGTAAAACCACCTCGGTAGCCTTCAGATCTGGCCTGCTTGCAGTTTCTGTCCTGTGATTTTTCAACAGAGAACATAACTTTTCTTTTAACTTCACAGGAAATTCTATGCTCCAATGTGCCCGGAGATGTGAAGCATGACAAGAACTACCACCCAAGCAGTTGTCAGAATGAAAAGGCTTTGACAGCGGCTCCTCCAGGGGCTTGCCCTTCTCCCGCAAGCCATCAACAATGAAGATGCTCCTGGGATGGAAGGATGGTGACTTTCCAGGCAGAAACTGTTTTCAGAATCTGTACTTGTTTACTCAAAGGTCTGTAAAGAAGCAGACATGGCCAGGCAGGGGCCACACACACATTCTAATGCTTTTGCCATCTCAAACTTTCATTTTCTTGTCTCAACATTTTGACAAGGTCTTAACTAGTCTCCTGTGTCTTCTCTCCCCATTTTCAAATTATTTCATATGTTGCCGTAAGAATTTTTCTATAAACACGAATCTGGTCATATTGCCTCACTCAGTCCCCACTCACTATGTCTGGTCTACTGAATAAATCCTCAAGCCCTTGGCATTGCACTGAGAGAATGTCATAGTGTGGCCTGAATTTACCCTCCCAGCCATACTTCTAGTCACCTCCTCATCAAGGGTGGGTCAGTCATTTCCCTTTGACCCCTAAATCTAAGAATCCGTAAGACTGCAAAGCTGTATGATTTTGTAAGACCCACTGTCAGTAAAGTACATACTTTTCAACTAAACTTAGTACTGAAATACACAAATAAGTACATATTCCTTAATTGCGTAGCTTAATCGATTTTCAAAACGAACATACCGCTGTCACCGTCACCCAAATCAAGAAATAGACTGTCACCAGGACTGCCTATAAGTCTCTCCAGACCCTCTCTTGCTCATTCCCTGTCCCCTGCCTTCTATCACCTGTGATTGTTTTTTCCTGTTTTACAACCCTGTAGAAATGGAATCGTACAGGAGGAACTCTTTTGTACCTAGCTTCTTTTCCTCAATAGTTTGTAAGGTTTATCTGTATCAATGTAACAATTGTTGGTTGTTCTCATTGCTGTCTGGTGTTCCAATTTATTCATTTTATTTTTTAAGTTTATTTATTTCTGAGAGAGTGAGAGAGAGCGAGGGGCAGAGAGACAGGGAGAGAGAGAATCCCCAGCAGGCTCGGTGCTGTCAGCAGAGAGTCCGATGCAGGGCTTGAACTCATGAACTGTGAGATCATGACTTTAGCTGAGATCAAGAGTCAAATGCTTAACCAACTGAGCCACCCAGGCGTTCCCTTTACCCATTTTATTTTGACAGACATTAAGGTGTTCTCATTATTCGCCTACTTAGCGTAGTGCTGCTCAACACATTCTTGTATTTTCAGTACTTGTGTTTCAGTAACTATGTGTATGCATGACTATAGGATGTATACGTAGGAGTAAAATTATCGGGCCGTTGGGTACGAATGTCCCTAGCTTTAGTAGATACTACCAAGAAATTTACTAAAATAGTTGTGCCAATTACATTCCCAGCGGCAGTGAATGAGTGAGTGTTCCTTCACACCAACATACGGTTCTTTTCCATATTAATTTTGGTGGATGTGTAGTGATATCTCATTGTGGTTTTAATTTATGTTCCCTTAGTGACAACTGATGTTGAGAAACTTCTCATGTTTATTGGTGGTTTTGATTTTTTTCTTTTGTGAAGTGTTCAAGTCCTTTGCTCATTTTGTTTTTCTATTGATTTTAGGCCGTATCGATCTACGAAAAGTTACATATCCTACGTATGGGAAATTTTGTACACATACACAGTTATCCCATTCTGTGTCTTGCCTTTTCACTCTCAGTGTATTTTTTAATGGACACAAGTTCTTAATCTTAATGAAGTCTAATAGGTTCATTTTTTCCCTTTATGGTCAGTGCTTTGGTGTCCTGTTGAGAAATCTGCTTGCTCTAAATTATCAAGATATTCTCCCATCTAGTGGCATTATTGTTTTGTCTTTTATATCTAAATCTGAAATCTTCTAGACTTCATTTTTGCTTATGATGTGAGACAGGAATGTGGCTTTTCCATATGGATATTCATTTGACCCAATTTACCAAAAAGTCCACTGTTTCTCCTTTGCACTGCAAAGTCACCTTTTTATTTTATTTTAATTTTTAACATTTATTTATTTTTGAGAGACAGAGGGCAAGCGGGGGAGGGGCAGAAAGACAGGGAGACACAGAATCCGGCTCCAGGCTCTGAGCTGTCAGCCCAGAGCTGACATGGGGCTCAAACTCACAAACTGTGAGAACGTGACCTGAGCTGAAGTCGGGCACTTAACTGACTGAGCCACCCAGGAGCCCCCAAAGTCACCTTTTCATAAGTCAGATAGCTGCATTTGTTTTGAGTCTATTTCTCGATTCTCTGTTCAGTTCCATCAGTCTGTTTACCTGTCCTGTACCAACACCACATTGTCTTAATTACTGCGGCTTTATAGCATGTTGTGACATTTGGTACTGCAGGTCCTTCAGTTTTGTTCTTCAAAGTTGTCCTGGCTATTCCACATTATTTGCATTATCATATAAACTTTAGAATCAGTTTGTCAATTTTCACGAAAATGAACCTGGGATTTTGATTGGTATTTCATTGGATCTATATTGGTTTTGTTGTTGTTGTTGTTTATTTGTTTTGTTTTGTTTTTGAGTGAGAGAGAGAGGGCACAAGTGAATGAGGGGCAGAAAGAGAGGGAGAGAGAGAGAATCCCATGAGGGGCAGAGAGAGAGAAGTGGGGCTCACCCAAAGCGGGGCTTGAACTCACCCCATGCGGGACTTGAACTCACAAAATGTGAGGTCATGACCTGAGCCGAAGTCAGATGCTTAAGCCACTGAGCCACCCAGGCGCCCCTGGATCTATATATCTATTTGTGGGAGAATTTACATTTTATAATATCAAAATTTCCAGCTGGTGCATATGGTTCATTCATTTATTTAAGACTGCTTTAATTTTTGTAAAAATGCTTTATAGTTTATTGTGAAGAGGTCTAGGCTAACACATTGCTTGGGATATTAACATCTATGCTCATGAGAGATATTACTCTATAATTTTCCTTTCCTGTAATGTCGCTGTTAGGTTATGTTAGCCCCATAAAACGAGTTAAGAAGTGTTTCTATTCTTATATTCTGTGGAAGAGTTTGTTAAGACTGGTGTTATCCCATCCTTCAGTATGTTTAGATGAATTTACTAGTGGGGCCATCTAACACTGGCAGTTTCTTTGTAAAAGAGGTTTTGCTTTTTTTTTTTTAAGTTTATTTATTTATTTCAAGAGGGAGAGCATGCACATGAACAGGGGAGGGGCAGAGAGAGGGGGAGAGAGAAAATCCCAAGCAGGCTCCACGCTGTCAGCGCAGAGCCCAACTGAGGGCCTGAACTCATGAACCTTGGAACATGAACTGAGCCAAAATGAGGATTCGGACACTTAACCAACTGAGCCACCCAGGCACCCTGTATAAAAGTTTTAAATTGCAGATTCAATTTCTTCAATAGATACATGTTTGAATTTTTAAATGTAATATTCTGTCAGTGTATTAAATTGTGTTTTCCTTTGGATGTGTACATTTGGTTTAAATTGTCAATTTGTTGACATAATGCTGTTCATAATATCAGCTTTTTCACATGTTTAATCTACAGTGATGTCCTTTTTTTATTTCCAATATTCACAATTTGTGTCTTATCTCTATTTTTATTATCAGTTATGCTAAATATCTATCACCTTTAGACATTTGAAAGACATTTGTCTTTCAAAGAACCAATTTTTGACATTGTTGATTTTCTTTGCTTTATAGTTTTGATTTCTTTTATCTCTACTCTTTGTTATTTCATTTCTTCTTCATTATTTGGATTTAACTCACTGTGTTTTAAAAAATTGTGATGGGGGCGCCTGGTTGAGCATCCGACTTTGGCTCAGGTCATGATCTCACGGCTCGTGAATTCAAGCCCCGCATTGGGCTCTGTGCTGACAGCTCGGAGCCTGGAGCCTGGAGCCTGCTTCGGATTCTGTGTCTCCCTCTCTCTCTGCCCCTCCCCGGCTCATGCTCTGTCTCTCAAAAATAAATAAACGTTCAAAAAAAATTTTTTTTAATTGCTTGTGATGGATACTAGCAGTATATGCATTTAAAACACTTTTTTTATATGATCATGTGATACCATTCAGCTTTTTCCCCATTCTATTTAAAAAATTTTTTTTAATGTTTATTTATTTTTGATTGAGAGAGAGAGAGAGAGAGAGAGCACAAGCCAGGGAGGGACAGAGAGACAGAGCAGGCTCTAGGCTCCCAGCTGTCAGCCCAGAGCCTGACACAAGGCTTGAACTCAAGAACTGTGAGATCATGATCTGAGCCAAGGTAGGCCGCTTAACCAACTGAGCCACCCAGGCACTCTCCCCATTCTGTCTTGTGTGACTAAAAACATGTGTTTTCCAAGAAAGGTCCTCTAACAAACTAGGGATATAGTTTGTTAATATGAAAATCTTAGTTTTCTTTTTTTTTTTATTTTAATTTTTTTTTTCAACGTTTATTTATTTTTGGGACAGAGAGAGACAGAGCATGAATGGGGGAGGGGCAGAGAGAGAGGGAGACACAGAACCGGAAACAGGCTCCAGGCTCTGAGCCATCAGCCCAGAGCCCGACGCGGGGCTCGAACTCACGGACCGCGAGATCGTGACCTGGCTGAAGTCGGACGCTTAACCGACTGCGCCACCCAGGCGCCCCAAAATCTTAGTTTTCTAGAAAGCAACTTGTATGGTGTAGAGCTATGGCCATAATTATAACTGTTAATATAAGAATTCCAAATGTTGCCTAGTGGTCTGGATGATGGGGATCTTCTCTTACACACCCAAGCTTTTACGTAGTAGGAAGTGACTTAGCACCAGAAAGAACTGAATGCTGGGCGGTGTCCTTGGACAATATGTCATCTTTCATCTACGTTTGAGATGAGTCTATTAGTAGGACTGTATTAGTTTCCTACACCTGCCATGACTAAGTACCAGCAACTGGATGGCTTAACAGAAATTTATTGCCTCACAGCCCTGGAGGCTTGAAGTCTGAGATCCAAGTATGGACAGGACAGCACTTCCATTGAAACCTTAGGGGAAAGCATCCTTCCTTGCCTCTTCCTAGCTTCTGGCAGTTTGCCGGAAATCTTGGGTGATCCCCAACTTACAGATGCATCACTCCAATCTTCCACCTTCGCAAGGCCATCTTCCCTCTTTGTATGTCTCTCTCTGTATTCAACTTTACCCTCTTTAAGGACACCGGTCCTATTTGTATAATATAGCATTATATTGTATAATAGGATTGTATAATAGTCCTACTTGGTTAGGGTCTACCCTTATGACCTCATTTTAAATTGATTAGCTCTGCAAAGATCCCATTTCTAAGTAAGGTCACATCCTGAGGTACTAGGGGTTAGGACTCCCAACATGGCTTTTTGGAGGGATATAACTGAACCCACAACAAAGACAATGTCAGTGCTTGTTGAGAAGGCTCCACAGATGGCCAAATGGAAAGCCAGACAATGGAGAGGGGAAGGACAAACATCCCATAGACAGGCAGCTAGAACACTCTCCTCGCATATGGAGACATATCATTCCATGACTGACATGTTGCACCACAGATTCACCAGCCTTCTTGGGCAATACGATTTCCAACATGTGACCATACTTGCTTTAGTCCTCAGAGTGAACATCTGATCACTTGTAGCTCCCATATGCACAAAATAATTTGGTCCTGGTGTTCGGATATATCACTGATGGGAAACCTGGCTCAGCATTGTGAGGCCAAATTGCACAAACTGCTTTCAAACCGATACATGTTAACCTAAATCCCTATTTTCAAGGTGGCAGTTACCTTAGGAGAAAAGCAGTTGTTTAGAACCCGGTCAGCAGCTGATGCATGTACTTCTAGATTCCATTGGCGCTTCTCTGTGGCACCTCTTAACCTTTCAGAAATTTAGTACCTACTCTGCTCCTGTGATTGTCATTTTCTGCAATGTTTCTTTCTCAACCACACCTTAGCTGGATCACCCTCTAGATAGCATCAATAGATTTTTAAGACCAGAAAGCAGCCGGGCCAATGAACCACTAAAAATAGCTACATTCATGGATCAATTAAATCCAGCTTGACATCTTTAGCGCATCTGTAATGCGATAATAATGATGATCTACCTCCTAGCGATGTTGTGAGGAATAACCAATGAATGATTGCAAAGCACCCTGAAAATAGAAAGGGCCCGATAAAAGCTTGTAATTATTAATGGTAATCATTTGCAAGTGACCTAGAAATTACTAAGTTATAGCATTCATTTTGTCGTGCGTTCTTTTTGCATAACGTTTGGATTTCCAGCCCCAGGCTCTGTGTTGAGAGAGATTATAAGCTGCCACATGCTGCAGCCCTTGGGAGCCTTCTAAGGAAAAACTTAAAAGCAATCTATCCCTGTACAGTATACAGGGTATACTGTATATCCTCGTATCTCTGGTCTTTAAAATTTGCCTTTCTTCCCTGTAGTTGAAATTAGAGATAAATTCTTGATAGTCATTCATTGATCCGACTGTTACTTAATGAGCATCACAGACACAGACGTGGGTTCTGAGGACACAAGGCAGAAAAATAGACATAGTACCTATTCTCTTGGAGTTTTTGGTCTGTGTAGATAAAATTAAAATAAGTGAGGTGGCGATAGCAGAGGATGCTAGGAAGGGGCAAATACCCGGCCAGCCCATCCCCAGGAGCGGGAACGTACAGGCAGGGACTGGATCGAAAGCATATTGTTCGGGTGGAACATCACGCATCGCCCTGGAGGGTCATCCTGCCCCACTTCTGTTTCACAGAAGAACTGTGACTATGGGTCATCTGCCCCACCGCCTTATTTCTCCGGGTAATCGTTCATCAACGTCTTTTGTCTTCCCTCTTTTTAAAAAGCTCAACAGGAGAGGCAGCTCTTTTACCAAACCAGGCAGGACTTACTCTATCTCCTCAGCTATCTAGGGGCCAGACTGAGTTAACTGGTAACTGGGCACCAGACAATTGTGCGATACTCCCTTAGGTTTCCATGTCTGCTGGACCTGGAACGTTCTCTGTGAAGAAGATAGAACCCCTCCAGTAGGTTCGACTTTATTGCAAAACTAACAGTGGCCCGAGTTAGAGGGCCCCACTGGTGGCCCTAGTGGTCCTAGTCAGGGCTTTGGGTTATCAGTCCTGCTCTCCTCACCACGTCCGCATCCCTGGTTTCTCCTCCTTCCTGTGTCTTGGTGTTGAAGGTCCTAACTCATCTCCCAGTTCCTTGGAGGCAGGTCCTTATTTTCCCTGCATTTTCTGACGAGTGGATATTCCATCTTGCATCCTGGACCTTCTTTGTGATTAAAGAGTCCCTCAACCCACATGTCCTGGTGACAGAGTCCTGAGTCACAGCCCTTTTCTTCTAATGGTTGCCATTCCACACCTGGGAGCTCAGGTGTGGCTTTTTCTGTCCCTTCCCGACACAACCCGGGACCTGGACTTGTTTTAAATGGTGTGTTAGTGGTACTTGAATCTGGCTTATTCACTCCTTCTTTTCCTTCCTGCCTTCTGCAAATATTTTGAATCCCTTCTCTGATCTCAGCACAGTGCTTGACCCTGGGGACACAAAGGTTTTAATAGCATTCAGATGCCTATGCAGCTGTCTGTAGAATCACCAGACATGAGCTGGATCCCTGGTGGGGACCCACACTGCTTCACAACTTGTGAGGTGAAGTGCACCTAAAGATAAGGTCAGGGAAGGCCAGGGTTTGAAGCCGCACTTCAAAAAGTGGCTGCTCCCTGGGTACTTACCAGAGCAGCTGACCACTGGCTCTGACCAGGTAGGATCTCTCTGTTCTGACTTTGGACTCATTCAGCTTCCTCTCAGCTCTGCTTAGCAATCGTCCGTCTCCTCTGAGCACAGTCTGACCCAACCAGTAGCTATTTTTTTCTGCTCAGCACATCCTGTAATTCCTATAATTGTTCCTAGCCTCTGTAATGGGCTTTGACTGTAACCATGAACGTTTCTTCTGCGTCTGATTTTCCCAAGGCCCCAGAAGGAAGCATTTGACTCTCCAATTTCTTGCATTTGACCTCTTGGATCAGTTTTAGAAGCTCAGTCAAGTATGTGGGTCCTACCACCCTGAGATGCAGATCTTACTGCCTGGATTTCTGCTTCACTAGCTGGACGCATCCTCCTGCTGCCCCCAAAGCGTGGTTTTAGCCCAGAGGCGAGAGCACAACCATTGCTTGCTTGCGGGTTGCAGGAAGAAGCAGAAAGGACGTACTCTGGGCTCTTGGTTTGGAATCTGGCTCCACCACCTACTTGGTTGTGTGATTTGGGGCAATTGACTTAACATCCACAAACCTCAAATTCTACTCTATAAGGGGGATAAAATCCATTTCAGCAGGCTGTCATGAATATTACATAAGACAGTAAGTGGAAAGTACTAGCACGAGGCCTGGCATTGAGTAGGTGCTCACAGATGCTGGTTCCTTCATAATGTTTAGAGTGCTGCTTCAAATCTGCGATATCGGCTTGACTTCTCAAATCTCCGTAAGGTCTGCACTTCGTCCACTTCAGATTGCATGTTGCTATTATCACCGGTAAATGCATTCCTAAGCTGGAGACAGGGAAAGAGAGACAACAGATTAAACTCAACCAAGATTAGCAAACCCAGGGAAAGAGTGCGGTTTTTATATGTCCTTAAATGCCTGTCACTCAGAACAATGTCACCTGATAGTGAAAATGGTAAATATCTGTGAATCCCCAGCACAGAGTAGAATGCTCTCTCTTAATACTTACAGAAATCAGAAATCAACCTCTGGGTCTAGGTCAGGTGCGTCCCTCAGTGCCTATTTTCTAAACTCCAAGATTTGGAGAGAATCATAATTTTTTTTTAAGTGATTGCTCAGGGAGGCTTTATAAGGCTATAGTTTAGTACAATTATGAGGTTAGATTCTAGGGCTGCTAACCTGGCAGTCCTGTGACCCCCCAAGGACAAATTAATTTAAAGTGAATGAAGAAGAACTACAATTATTACCTTTTGGAGAGCCAAGGAGTGCTTGTTAGGAACAAAGTGTGCAATCAAATGCTGATGATGGTTCTGCAGGCTGAGCATTTCTGAATACTTTAGGTACACAAATTGCTTTTGGTTCGTGTAACTCTGTTTCGACGTGAAATTTGCTCCTCAGGGGAAGCGGAAAAGAAAAATTTAAGTCTTCTCTTGGGGTCCACCGTTCAGGGAAAAATGGCACCGTTTTCATATAATGAGGCATCAGGTGGGAGGCAGTCCTGGTTCTGTCCCAAGTATTCCTCTCTGTTTTGTTATTCCACATCAGAGATAGCACAGAGTAAGCTCATCTGGGCATTTTTGTACATTGTGATTGTCATTAACCAAATACATTGCAGTGCTTATTTTTGGAATATAAATCTTCAGATGACATAGCAAAGATAGAGCGGGTTCCTTTTGAATTGTCACCAGAGGATGATGGGACTCCAATTCCTCAACTGCTGTAGTCGGGGCTGGGACTCTATGCCCCTTTCAAGGACCCTTGAGGTTAAGTAGGATGATGTTTCTTAGAAATTCAAGTGATGAGATATTGTAATAAAACAATAACTATACTCTAGATTTGTATTTTTCTTTTAAGTAGTTTAAGATGCTTTCATGTGTTTTCTCTCCTTTGGGGGGGGAAAAACCCTGGATACATTTTCCATTTATGCTTCTATATATTAGAATAAAAATTGCTTGTGTTTTATTGATCCTACATGATGGGGTTATTCACCCTAAGATGCTCCTCAAGGAAGAAGGAAAGGTCTTTTGGATGCTTACCCATGGGCCTAGAATCTGTAATTCATGGCTTGTAGTAAACTCCTAGCTACTGCCTTGCTTTAGGTGGATTTAGGCAAGGATTTTACCTCTCTGGACTTCCATTTGTCTGTGCAGGAAATAAGGGTTAATACAGAAAAAGGTGTCCAGTTGCTTGGCTAGCACCTGAGCAGTGTGGCATCCGAGGCCCCGAGAGTTCCACGTGGCCTACTCCTTGACTGTGAGGGGCGTTGGTAGGGAGGGGATGCAAAAATGCTGGCGGATACACCCAGCAAGAATCCACCTCTCCTTGCCTTCTGTACCTGCACCTAAGGGACCCTAGACTTCTCCACATGCCTGCAGTCTCAGATAGGGGGAGACATTTGGGCTTCTCCGTTACTTTGATGGAAATGGCCACAGAAGCAGCCCTCCCTCCCCAAACGTAGGCAGGCATTGAATTGCTGCGTCCTCAGCAGGTACCCATGCTATTCATTAGGGTAGCCACTTTGCTCTGTCATCTCTAACACAGCAAGATTTGGGGCCACCTCTGAGACTTTGCCGCAAATTCAGGACCATGGCCAGTCGCTCATGAGGTCTTGGTGGATCTGTTTTTCCCCATCTGTTTTCCTCACTCTATCGTCTCAGCCTTTACTCCCCTGAAATTGAGGAAACTACTCATCTCAACAAAATAATCAATGAGCATACCTGAGTTCCCAATTTTATACCCAGAAGCCTACCCCATTGTGTATGTTTTTGAAAGCCAGGTCTTTATATTTACATATGGTTGGAAAAAATTATCAGATACACAGAATAAAATCTCCTATATTTCTCATTCATTCTCAACTCCTCCTAACTTTGAGAATAGCCAAGAGCTTTAGGATAAAAAGAAATTTTCAATGCTGCCCGGAAGAGACACCACAAATTTTCTTCTTGGCTAATATCTATTCCTCTATCCACACTCACACCATTTTGAGCTCTGAGTTTTAGCATATCATACCACAGCATTACACTCTAATCCTTACCACTAAATCATAGTTCTGCACTGATACAACAGGTTGAAGGGACTCCACATGGGTGGATTTTCTGATGAGCAACTTTCTTTGATCTAAGAAACTAAAGTTAACATACTTGCCTTTGAGTTTCTGCCAGTCTTTTATTTGAGACATCTAAACAGAGATCTCCCCCACTTGACGCTTCTAAACAGCATCTAAAAAGACAAAGCTGCCAAGAGATAGTAAACAACATTCAATAAATAGAACCTGTTTTGGAGAAGGCCTTCTGGTGTTGTGTGTTTGATGCAGGACTTGGAAATGTTCCCAGTCTGTTAATAATTGATGGGCTATTCGAACATACTGAGGCACAAATACACAGCTTTAAGTGGGAAAATTCTTATTTGTCCTTATTCACCCGCTTCCTTGTCCCCATAGAGTTATTTGTTGTCATAACGTTCTAAGGGTGTTCTTCCAAAGTAATTCCAGAGTCTAAGAAAGCATTCAGAGAGAGTTTTTAATATCCAGATGGATTCCACACACTCTCCAAAGAATTCCTCAGGGTTGACCCCATCAGGTCAGATTTTAAAGTTAATCTACTTGGGGCGCTGGGTGGCTCAAGTCTGTTAAGCACCTGACTCTTGGTTTCTGCTCAGGTTATGATCTCACGGTTGGTTGGTGAGTCCGTGTCTGGCTTTGTGCTGACACCGCAGAGCCTGCTTGGGATTCTCTCTCTCTCCCTCTCTTGTCTCCTCCCCCACTCGCGTGGTCTCTGTCTCTCTCAAAATAAATAAACTTAAAAAAAAAAAAATTAAGTTAGTCTACCCCAAAGAGACTGGATGGGAACATTTTGGGGAAACAATTGCTTTCCTTATAAAGCAGCCTCTCTAATTGGACAGACGAGAGGATGGAAGACTCCTATTTTCTTGGCAGATAGGGGGCTTTCTCCTGCGTTCTGGAAAGTTCAGCCCGAATCTCGCCTTATTCTGAGATGGCGCTGGTCCCGGCTGTGGAGGCCACAGAGCCTCCCTTTGTTGCTGAGCTGCGCAGGACGTCAGCCGTAGCCTGACAAGCCTCTAGCGTTCCCATCAGGTCCCAGGGAGAACAGCCTGGTGCAGAGCCGTGGGCAGAAATGCAGAAAGGCTGAGTTTTAATTAATCAACAAAGTAATTAGATAAGGTACAAGGTGGCCTGCAAAGGTACATAGCGTTCGGCAATGTTGAAAATAAGCAAGGAAATCAAGACGAGTGGTGCTTGTAGGAGAAAGGAAATGAAGGGACGGGATTAAGATGAAAGTAGGGGTGAAGCGTGCACCGAAAAGTACAGCTCTAAAGCCCGGGGTGCATCAGGCGCGCAGTGTGATCGGTTACACTTAACACCGGAGGGAGCCAGGTCCCAGGGCCCGCATCGGCGTCTTCCATCTGCCAGCCACAAAGAACTTCCTTTCACAGGTTTTGTCCAGAGTATCTGCTACCTCATTCTTGCATCAAACACCGTGATCGGATTTAATGCGGTTATTTGGTTTAATTCTTTCAATGTAGGCAGAAGAAAGATCACATTCTCTAAGTCGAATAGGTGTGACAAAGCTTTCTCTCTGAGACCCACAACAGTCTCATGTTCTCATGCTTCATCTCTCCGGCTTCTCCCTTTAGTGCTCTGCACAGGAAGGACAAAGAAAAGGAAAAAAAAAAATCATTTTTCTCCTACTGTGTGTGAGGGGCTGGGCTAGGTTATTTGCATAGATTATTCCATTTAGTCCTCACAATAAACCTAGGAGGGAGGTACTCTTTCCCCCATGTTATAGAGGAGGAAAGAGGCTCCCAGAGGTTTGTAAATGTACCTGATCTTGGTGTGTGTTGGAGGCAGGGTTTGGACCCACAAGCTGACCTCGATGATAAATCAAACATAGCTATAGTTTCTGCTTAAATCAATCAATCGGCAATATCTTTCTAAGATCTACCTTGTGCTTGGCCCCAGAGATATTCCATAATTCCACCAGGCTCTCCCATCTATTTGCTAACTCTCAGCTTGGGGGAAGGATCTGTGGATAAAAGAGGGGTAAAAGGGATTTTTTTTTTTTAATATTCCAGTGATATTTCCTTCTACCACTTTATTATTATTTTTTTCCTGATCATCCTCCCCAAAGCACTATGTTGGTCAGGATATTAAAAATGAGCAGAAAACCTTTTCTATTTTTCTTTTTTCCCAGCTACTCTTTATCTAAGCAAGGCATAGCTAGCTAGAGGTAATTTCAATCCATTTTCGAGAAAAGACTGCCTGCCTTGGCATGTTTTTATCCATAATACCATCAGGCTGTACATGAATCCAGGACAAAGTGTCTTCATTGTATTATGCGGGAGAGAAATAGAGTCAAAGTCATCTTAACTTTGTAATGAATAGCATTTTGTCAGAGTGAATATTTGGCTCATGGGATGTTAAAGGAGCAACAGGACTAAAATGCTTTAATGGTCCAGAGACTAGCACAGCAAAATGAATTTATTGCTTTTAGTAGGGTTCCCGGTGGACAGCACGTAATGAAATTCGCTATCTGATAAGGCCGTCTTGGTGTGGGAGACTCGCTGGCAGGCGGGAGCAGCATACTGAATCCCGGGGCTCGGGAAACCTGAGGTGACCCTCACACCTGCAGCACAAGTGGCAGATTGCTCCCCCGTCTGGGTGAATTGATACACAGAATAAACGCGTGAGAGCCTTCACGGGGAGGAGGTGTCACGGGCCTATCAGTTGCTCTGCTCAAGACCATTCATGTTCAGGGGTGGCCGTGCAGATATTATTAGACAGACTGAGCGCAAATAGGACACCGACGGCCTGACTGTACTTGGATGAACCATAAAACGAATCACACCAATGTGTTTCTGGAAGGGGGTGTTTTTTCACCAGACCCAGAGGCCCAAATAAGATCTCTGGATGCCAAATAACAACGTAAATTAATTTGGCACCTCTGACCTCCAGGCACAAGGCCACTCATTGGACAGAAGAAAAGTGGCAGAGTGGGGACAAATGAATATTGGAAGAGGTGTGTAAGGGGCTGATGCTTGTAGGGAGGGGCTTTCGGTTTTGCCAAAGAATAAAAGGTTACAACATTCCCATAGCCTCTAAGATGGAGGGGAGCCCAGAGGACTCACCGCAAAAACGAGTCCACAAGTAGGAAAACAGGAGTGTTAGGCGAGAAACGAACATCTTATCTGGAGGCAATTCTAATGAGTATCAATTGAGAGGAGGAGACAAATCCATATACCACTTTCCCCTCACTGCCAAGAAGCATATCTTGGAGCTTACATTTCATCATTCACCCTACTTACGCATGGTGGTAAGAAATCATGTCATTAGCTTTGCTTGTTTTCCACTGGGTTGAATGTTGTCTAGGACAGAGACCATATTACTGGGGGAGTACGAATTAGTACAACCGCTTTGGGAAACAGTTGGTGTTATCCCCTAAAGGTGCACCTTAATGTACCCTATGACCTAGCAGTTCCACTTTTAGGCTTATTGCCAAGGTGAATTCTTGCACATACACAGCAGGGATATGTATGAGAATGTTCGTAATACTAAAACCTGGGAACAGATGCTTATAACTGAAAAGAACAAATAAGTGGTAGGTTCACGTAATGGATATACAGTAGTCAAACAAATGAACCACAGCAATGTTACAATTAGTATGGATAAATCTCTGCAATAAATAATATGCAAGTGGGAAAAAAAACCGAGACTGAGCAAAATGAATATACCCTTTTGGTAAAGAAAAAAACAAATTATATACTTTATTTATTTATTTATTTATTTTAAAGTTTATTTACTTATTTTGAGAGAGAGAGAGAAAGAGAGAGATGGAGAGAGAGAGAATCCCAAGCAGGCTCCGTGCTGTCAGCATAGATCGCGATGTGAGGCCCAATCCCATGAACTGTGAGATCATGACCTGAGCCGAAATCAGGAGTTAGACACTTAACCAACTGAACCACCCAGGTGTCCCTAAATCATATACTTTTATTTTATTTTATTTTATTTTTTCCAAATCATATACTTTTAAAGGACTCCATAGATATACAGAAAACGCACACGTGTATATATGAAGGCATGGGAATGATGATCACAGAATTCAGGGTGATTTGGGATGGGCTGGGGAGACCATGTGGTTGGATGTGGGTTGTCAAGGTCCTGGCTTTTATTTTGGCTGGTGGTTTTGCAGGTGCTTAATACAGATGACTAAATAAGAAATAAATGAGAATGGGCCATGCATAGGCCTGTGATGAGAGTGGTACCAAGGTTTATTATGATGAATCCAATTGTGGCCACCTGAGATCCAAAGGGAAAACCAAGAAAGAGAAAAGAGGAAATTATGCTGATCCCAGAACACTTCACTTAGTACTTGGTGCTTAACAGGATTTCACAGCCATGCTGGTAGAATAAAATATTTGAATCTAATCAGGCGCCTTGGTGATAATGTTACTCATAATTAGTACTCCAAGCAGAGTGGTTCTTACACGCTGGTCCAAGTTTTTGAGTCTTGAATCAAGAACTGACATAATTCATATGAAGAAATTATTTTTTTCTGAATATCTCAACATTTATTTCAACATTTTATCAAAGCGTAGACAGAAACATTGAAAGAATTTTATAATGAACTTCATATATCTACCACCTAGATTCTACCATTAACATTTTATTCTATTTTATCACATTTCCACCCATTCTTTTATCTATCAATCTATATCTCAGTTTTTAGCTGTATTTCAAAATCAATTACAAATCTCAGGCTACGTCTTACTAAATACTTCTGCATTCGTAGCTTTAACTCGTTTCACATTTATTTTCATTTCTGATTTACAGGGGATATCAAAGAAAAAAGTTAAGGCATTTCTTGAATGAGGAAGAAAAGTGAATGACAAGTAGATTCGAAACTGAAAGCAATAAAATGAATGTGGCTTTAAAAAAAAAAATGCTTTTAAACAAGCGCCCTCCAGCATCTCAAGAGCATCATGACCAGAGAGCAGAGTGCTGTTCTGCCATCAGAGGAGGACGAGTAGATCCTGAATGCGGCCCGAGAGAGACACAATTCAGAGCTAGGTGGTACCAAGGTAAGTGCACATGAGGAACTGTTGAGAAGCCAAATCAAATCCCTAAACTCTGAGTAGCCTCCGTGTCAGGTTATGTGGATTCTATCATAGAAGCACTCACAGCCTTCCTGGAGCACTGCTGCTCAGTTTCTGTTCTGAGCCGCACTGGGGGTGATCCTTCAGATAGGAGAAGCCCCGGTAAGGCTCTCACAAGCAAACGTGACAGACTCTGGCAAGACAGTTTTTACCCCAACGCGCCACCATGATTGCCTAACCAAAATTATTACAGCTGCCACTCTCCCAAATCGGTGCCCTCCCACCAAAGACTTCCAGGTGGTTTGAGGGACCTCAGTTCCGTGTTCTTCACACTCCAATTCAGAAGAGGAGACTATTGAAAGAATTACGGTCATCCTAGTTTAGCCCATTGTGTAAATCTTCCGCTGCCACCAAAGAATTGCTCCCCTGGATTAATTCTACCAAAACCATCTGAGAAAAACAATTCTTGGTATGATGGGCTACTATCAGAGAGCTCCGGTTAACGCATGTGTAACTTCGTGAGCACAGATGTAACCTGGAAGGAAGACATACAAATATTTAGCTTGAAAGATTTACAACCAATCATTTCGAAGGGAGCAATGCTTTAAAACAGGGATCAGCAGATTACGGTTGGCATGTCAAATCCAGTCCACAGTCTGCTCTTGTTAACCAAGTTTTGGTGGAACACAGCCACGCTCATCAATTTATGTGTTGCCTATGGCTGCTTTCGTACTCAACAGCAGTGTTGGGTAGTTGCAATGGAAATTATATGGCTTGCAAAGGCTAAAATGTTTATTCACTGGCCCTTTACAGAAATCATTTGTGAAACCTGGGCTTAATGGAGTGGCTCCTGGGGAAGGTGCATTTTGATGGGGTGGGGAGGTATCCATGAAGGTGAAGCGTTGGCTTCCAGACAGTCCTATGGAGTCACCTATGGATGTGTGTTTCTTTCCACACTCACTTCATCAACCAAAGAAAGTCTGCTCCATTTTTTTTTTTTTTACGTGAGGGTTTCTGCATTGTCTGAACAAAGAGTTTTACAGGTTTTAGAAGTTAAAACAAATAAACACTGCCTACCTCAGTGCTTTTCAATCCTGGCTGCACAATGGAATTGTCCGGGACCTTTAAAAAAAAAGTGTATTTATTTATTTGAGAGAGAGAGAGAGAGTTCGAGCAAGCACTGGAGCGAGCAGGGGAGGGGCAGAAGGAGAGAGAGGGGAGAGAGAGGGAGAGAATCTCAAGTAGGCCCCATGCAGTCAGCACAGAGCCCGACCTCATGAACCATAATATCATGACCGTAGCTGAAATCAAGAGTCGGATGCCTAACTGACTGAGCCAGGCCCTTTTTTAAAAATAACAACAGTCAGGATGCCTGGGTAGCTCAGTCTGTGAAGTGACCGACTTCGGCTCAGGTCATGATCTCATGGTTCATGAATTTGAGCCCCACGTCCGGCTCTGTGCTGACAGCTCAGAGCCTGGAGCCTGCTTCGGATTCTGTGTCTCTTTCTGTCTCTGCCCCACCCCCACTTGCGCTCTGTCTCTCTGTCTCTCTGTCTCAAAAATGAATAAACGTTAAAAAAAATTAAAACAAAACAAAACAAAACCAACAGTCTGCCCCAGAATGGAAACAAAACAAACAGAAACAAACTTCCTAGGTGACTCTATTACACACCCCGGGCAGGAAAGCCACTGGTGTGGAGAGCAAGGAGGTCAGTTCCTGGTGAGGTGCCCCCAGAGGGAGGCCTTGGACAGTAATGGGCATGAGTGAGAGCCCCGAAAAGCTGGCAGGACTGACAGGAGGGAACCCCAAGGGGCAAGAGAGACACAGAATGTAGGAGTTGAATCAGGGCATTCACAGGCCAAAACCTCTTAAAGTTGACATACAGCTAACTTGTATCCTAATTGACAGTGCAAGTCCACTTAATATACTCCCTCCAGGCCACTTAAACCCGGACAGCTGCAGTGAAAGGTGCAATCCAGAAACATATACGGAGTCGGCCTTGATTTAAAAGGAAAACCTAATGAGAATTTTAAAGCATGCAATGGTACCACACTATCGTCCTGTTCCTAGTCCTTAGGGCCTTGTGGGAGGTCATTTTGCTGTGGGAGGTGGTGATAAAATGGCAGCGAGGAAGGAATCCAGGACAAAAAATAATGCCTTGGTTTCCACTGGTAGGAACTTAAGCTCCATTCTCTTCTCACCTGAGAGTCTCTCTAGCATGTTCCTGGGTGATGCTCTGGTGTCTTTGAAGTTCCGAGGGTAAGCTACACACAAGGTGGGGGGGGGGCGGTGAGTTTAGAGGGACTAGGTTAGGATGTTCCTATGGGGGCAGAGCTGGTGACCTCTGAAGGCTTCTCTGATAAGAAGAATCTCTGATTCTACCAATAAGCAACCAGAAACAAGTGCCCCCAGGATCCCACTGTAAGCTAAGGGAGAGAATTCTCTTTTCCTCTAGAGAAAAGTACCTTAAGCACACTGACCCTCTAGGGAGTGCCTACCCCACCTACTGGGACCTGCAGTTCCAAATACCCAGCAGGAAAGACAAATGAGACTCTGAAATAGTTATGAAGAGATTCCTTTCTGTACTTAAAAAAAATTTTTTTTTAATGTTTATTATTGAGAGAGAGAGAGAGAATGAGAGAGAGCAGGAGAGGGGCAGAGAGAGAAGGAGACACAGAATCCAAAGCAGGTTCCAGGCTCTGAGCTGTCAGCACAGAGCCCGACGCAGGACTTGAACCCACGATCTACAAGATCATGACCTGAGCCGAAATTGGACCCTCAACCAACTCAACTGAGTCACTCAGGTGCCCCCCTTTCTGTACTTTTGAGGTGTAATGGATATATAACATATTAATTTCAGGTGCACAACATAATGATTTGGCGTTTGCATATATTGCAAAATGATCGCCACAGTGTCTGGTTATGACAGCCATCATCACACACAGCCACTGCTTTTCTTTTCTTGTGATGAGAACGTTTAAGATCCACTCTCAGCAACTTTCGAACATGCAATACAGTATTAACTATAGTTGCCATGCTGTCCATCACATTCCCAGTACTTACTTTATTTTATAGCTGGAAGGTTGTACCTTTTGGCCTCCTTCATCCAATTCGCCCACCTTTCATGGAAAAGATTCCTTTTTGAAAGCCCACAAAACGCACGGAAGGTGGGGGTGGGGGGGAGGGGGTTGAATGGGTGCACACACAGGTGAGAAGGGCAGGGGCAGAGCCCCAAACGTGCTTCCTCTTGCCCTTTAGACTTGGAATTTCTATTTTCCCCTCGAATGCCTTTCATCATCCCAATACTGCCAAACTTTACCCATATTTCAAGACCATTTGTGACTCCATTGTGCAGTCTCCTCAAATGGTCCCTGGCTGAGCTGGTCACTCCCATCATGTTTCCATGCCACCCAGTTAATTTCCCTATTTCAGCCGTGCTATGATGTGTCCTGGCTGTGGGCTCCCCAGGACACAGGTACTGCCCGTGTTCTCTCTGTCTCCTGCTTGTCCAGCCATACAATGCGGGCTTACAAAGCATTTCTACCTATTTCTCTGTTTTGTTTTGTTAAGCAGTACCTTAAAACTATGCTTAATCGGGGTACCTGGGTGGCTCAGTCAGTTGAGTGTCCGATTCGTGGTTTCGGCTCAGGTCGTGATCTCTTGGTTCATAGGTTCAAGCACTGCTGATCCTGCTTGGGATTCTCTCTCTCTTCCTCTCTCGGCACCTCCCCTGCTTGTTTGCTCTCTCCCTCTCTCTCTCTCAAAATAAACAAACATTTAAAAAATTAAAAGTATGCTTAAATTGTCTCCTATAAAGAATGGGTAATGTACGTGCCAGGCATTATGGTCTGTCCCTGGGATGCAAAGGTGAATGGAAAATAGTTCCTGGGCTCTAAGGTGTCACAGTTTAGGGAGAGACTTACATAACCAGAGAGAAGTGAGCTACTTTAGAAGCAGAAGCAGGGCAGTGTGGGAGCAAAGAAGGACGTGTGAACCTCTCCTGGATAGGCCAAGAAAGACTGACTGGTGAGAGTATGAGAATTTAGGCAAGACCTTAACAGTGAATCTTTTGTGTGGGGGGCGGGCAGGGAGGGGGTCCAGGAGGGATGGGGGATGGGAAGTAGATGGATGGGGGAACGTTTTAGAGTGTTTAGGTCTAGAATCATGGCGGGGAAAGAGCATAGAAATGTACTTTCCACCGATTACCTTGAGGGGAGGCTACTCTTTTCCTGGACCGTTACAGTTCTGGGGATGCCAATCCCTAAAAGAGGATGGAAGAGAAAGAAAGAGAGAAAGAGAAAGGAAGAAAACGACCACTCCACTGGTTGGACCAAAATTGGCAACCCCCACATTCAGAGATCATAAGATAGAAAAAGCTAAAAAGGAAAACCTGTAAAATTAGTCAATTTTACACAATCCGGTAGGCAGTAATAAGGCTCCGGCATCATTTTGTCAGAGAGAGGCCAGTAATTTTAGGGTGGGAACTGATCCATTTACACAATGAGAGAATTTCTCTCATGCACAAAGTGCTCCATAGCAATTTGTGGCCTCACAGAATGCCATTTATAGTTCCTGCAGTGGCAGGAAAATTAGGGGGCAGAGTGATTATTAGACTAATCACAGAGCTGAAAGATGCATTGGTCATACTGGTCACTTTGCCTTTCATGCCAGCCTGGGACTGCTCTACTTGGCTTTCAGCACTGAAGAAACAAAGTGGAAAGGGCTGATCAGTTCCTCTTGTAGATATTATTATCTTTCAGCTTGAATCCTCATCAGCTGCTAACTATAGTCTAGGGTCTGAAGTCATTACCCAGAACAAAGCTCCATCTTCACAAAAAAAAAAAAAAAAAAAAAAAAAATCTCTTAAATCCTACTTTGGAGAGTCAACCTGAGCTCAGGAAGCTGGGTCTCAGGGAAAACAAGGTCCCCAAAGAAGCCTTGACTGTTTTGCACAAAGCGTCCCCGTCATCTTCCTAAACGGTTCATTTAAATGTTGTACTTTATTCTTGCTGAATACTTGGATGGTTCCCAATTTGCACTTTGCAAGGAAGAAAGAAACATGATCTTCCTGTCTGGATTGTGTGGAGAGGTATTCATAGCAGGATCTCCCTTTGTTGTGCTCAGCTAATTGCTAATTATGTAGTGATGGATGTAAATCACACAGTTGGCATTTCAGGCTCATAGACTCCCTAGCTGTCTTTTCTACTTAAAGGAGAAAGGCTGAAATATTAAGAAATTATCCACATCTTTATCCATGAGCATAAAGTCTAAATGGGTGAAATAATTCTTTGGAAGAGCAGAAGAGGCTTGGGGGAGGGGGATATCAGAGGTGGGTCCTGCTCGGACTCTGCCGGGATTTGACAGCACATGGTTATGAGGAAAACGCCTCTGAGTCTCAGTTAACATGGAAGAAGGACTGGGTGTGAAAGGGCGGAGCTACGCCGGCCGACTCCATCTTGTTCTGTGTCCTCCACCTTGAGTGACTATGTCCCCACACACCCCCTTTCTGGGAAAATGGCAGAAACCTCAGACCACGCCTCCTTCCCGTGAGTAACCTCCCGCTCACCCGTTCAAACTTCCCCAGCCAATTGGCTGAGGCCACGACCCTTCCCCAGGCAATCGGCGGAGGCCACAACCCTTCCCCAGCCAATCAGCTGAGGCCACAGCCTTTACCTCACCAACTGCCCCTGGACCCCTATATAAAACCTTTGTGCTTTTGAAACTTGCTCTCTCTCTCTCTCTCTGGTATCTCACTGCTGCATTGGTGCAGGTTGGGGATTGCGCTCGAGCTAGCTCGAATAAAGGCTATTTTGCTTTTGCATCAGACTCGGCTCCCTGGTGGTCTTTGGGGATCACGAATTCTGGGCATAACAGGTGCTCTTGCTTGAAGGAGAAGCAATATCCCTAGTGTCCGAATGTTTTGTTCAGAGAAGAATAAATACTATGTCTTTGAAAGGCATGTTGAATCTTAAGCTTTTCTCATTACCTCCTTGAATTGTCCAATAATAAGATTATGGAGGCAGTCCTATTGTTTTTTTTTTTTAATTTTTATTTACTTATTTTTATTTTTTTTATGTTTATTTATTTTTGAGAGAAAGACAGAGAGAGACAGAGCGTGAGTGGGGGAGGGGCAGAGAGAGAGGGAGACAGACTCCAAAGCAGGCTCCAGGCTCGGAGCTGTCACCACAGAGCCCAACGTGGGGCTCGAACTCACGAACCATGAGATCATGTCCTGTGCCAAAGTTGGACACTTAACCAACTGAGCCACGTAGGTGCCCCACGTGAGTCCTATTGTTAACTCCCTTTTGTACAGATGAAACTATTTTTAGAAAAGCTAATGATGTAAGTAAGTCACCCTGCTAGCTTATGGTAAAGTAGGCAACTCCCAACATCACATTTGCCATCAGTCTGGTGCTGATGTGGCCGCAGCCAGGTGACTGTCTCTTAGGGTCTCTCTGAGCACTGGAATTTTGGGTTGTAGGTTCATTTTGAGCAGGGAGGTTTTCACTTATGATTTTCTTTCTTCCTTTCTATGGTATCCTTGATGCTGAGAAAGTAAAAATTATCTCAGAATAAGAAAGTAAAGTATCTGCCATGCTAATTATCACTCTTGGATAATAGATAACAGATAAAGCCAACTGCAAAGTTAAGAGAAACCAATATTTCTCTCCAAGGACACTCTGCCATTGTAAAATGTCACAACAACTCCGGTCTTTAAGGCATATTTCTTTTACTTATTCACTGAGAAGCCTTGTTTCCTAAAATCATAGATTGTCTAAAATTTTGAGGTATGAAATTATATCAGCAAGAATGAGCTTTCTACTTTTGCCTGGAAGATGAGTCCCTTTGCAACGGGGAAGCAGTGTCAATTACCAACCCAGGCACAGAGGCTCAGATAAAGGGTTTCTGCACACATTTCCCATTAACTTATCTCTGCAGTTTTCGAGGAAATCAGACCCTGAGTCTACTTGCTGGCCCCAACCTTTTATACACAGTCCTGCTTAGCGCCGAGCCTCTCCAAACACCGGCTCACGCCATAGAGAGATACCATTTCATACCTACTAGGATGGTTATAATCAAAAACATGGAAAATAGCAAGTGTTGGTGAGGATGTGGAGAAATTGTAACCCTCATACATTGCTAGTGGGAATGTAAAATCGTGCAGCTACTGTGGAAACAGTCTGGGAGTTCTTCAAAAAAGCTCAGTGCAGAATTACCATATGGCTCAGCAATTCCATTTCTGGATATATGCCCAAAAGGATTGAAAGCAGGGACTCAAACAGATATTTGTGCATCGGTGTTCATAGGAGCATTATTCCCCATAGCCAAAAATGTGGAAACAACACAAGTGTCCATGGACTGGTGAGTGAAAAAGCAAAATGTGATAGATACATATGATAGAATATTATTGAGCCTTAAAAAGTAAAGAAATTCTGATACATGTTACAACATGGATAAACCTTGAGGACCTCATGCTACGTTAAGCAAGGCAGTCACAAAAGGACAGTGACTGAACAATCCTGCTTATAAGAGATGCCTAGGGTAGTCGTGGAGACAGGAAGTAGGAGAGTGGTTGCCAGGGGCTGGGGGCTTGGGGCGGGAGCGGGGGGTGGGGGGGGAAGAGGAGTTAATGTTTAAAGGATACAGAGTTTCAGTTGTGCGAAATGAAGGGTTCTGCAGATGGATGGTGGTGATGGATTCACAACAATGCGAATGTACCTAATGCCACTAAACGGTACACTTCACAATTCCACCCAAATGGACTTCTTCCCCCAATCTTGGACTCATTCTAGTTTTCCCTTTTGTTTGGTGAGACACTCGCCATTCTTCTGGGATGTGGCCACTTCGTAGCAATAAGCCGATAACTCTGACTTTGTCAGGCTACAGGTGGGTCTCTGGTGAACTTTGGCTGATGGGGCGGAGAAAGGATTCACTCCCTGCTGCCTGGAAAACCTGATCTTATTATAATGAAATTTAGGGAATACTGGCACGTGAGGACCTTGGAGGATATTTCAGGTTTATTCACTGAGACAAAGGGAAAACTTAATTCAGGCCCCGGTTGAGGACTCGTTTATTCTCCCCTCCCCATGTCCATCAGCCATGGCTCCAGGCAGAGGCTGGCCAGCAATGTGTTCAATATCTTTCCAAGAACAGAAGAGCCCACCCTGGTCCCTGGGCTCTCTCCATCCACCTGACTGCAGGTCCATCTGAGGGAAGCACTGTTCATCCTTGACATTCTGAAATGGTGACTCTCACTCAGTGCTGCTGGCTTCCTGACCCTGACCCTGCTGCCGGGCAGCAGCTTCTGAACCCCACCATTCTGAAATCGTATTCTGCTTCTGGTCCGCAAAGCGATCGATCTTGTTTTATTCATATTGACTATGCCCATTTGGTGATCTCCCATTGCTGTTGGTTTTGATCAGGGGTTGAGAGAGAGAGAGAGACAGGGAGTATGGCAAATCATGAAGAGACTGTCATCTTGATGAGAAGTTCTGGTTGAAAAACTTTAACAACACTGAGCTCTAAAAAGAGTAAGGAGCCTCTCAGCAATAGAATTTAAAGTGAAAATACTGCTAAGCCATCAAATAGGTGCAAAACCATCTAACAGTGTTCTGATTTTCTTAAGTGAAGACTGCTTTGGTTTCTTTGGGAAAATATCAATCCTTAAATTCTTTCCATTCTCCTTGCTGCCTCTGGTTTGCTGATTTCCCAACCATTTATATAGGTCACCCAATATAGTGCTGCCACAACCAGGTAAGTATATATAGGTCTTGTATAATAACCTAATCCTGGCAAGTGATGAGATGATCAATTTGAGGAATAGTGACTTTGGCCTGGAGGACAGTAAATAGTGTAATTTTTGTGTTTTTTTAATGATTTTTTTAAAAGTTTATTCATTTATTTTAAGAGAGAGAGGTGAGAGCACATGAGCAGGGAGGGGCAGAGAGAGAGAGAGAGAATCTCAGCATTGTCAGTGCAGAGCCTGACCGGGGCTCAAATTCACAAACAGCGAGATCATGACCTGAGCCAAGATCAAGAGTTGGATGCTCAACTGACTGAGCCACCCAACACTCCTAATTTTTTGGATTTGACAGTAGGGACTGTCAAGTAAAATCACCAGCAACCAATAACATGATTCACAATTGCACATGGGGACTTAAAGAGCTCTTCCAATGCTCAGCTTCGATTCTGGTCTATCGGTCAGTTGTGCGTTTGATGGAAAACAAACAAGCTCCATTGTTCTTAGAGCTTATCTAGGCAAAATGGTGACGTTAGCAAGGTGACTTCATGTTGCTTTCCCTTTTGCTTACAGGGAACACACTTTTGTAATTCATGTTTCTGACCTCGGGTATCTCTCCTGTGTCTTATTCTTGTAGACCCTTGGAAACAAACTGAGGCACAGTATAGGGGAAAGGCACTAGGTGGGGAATCAAATGCCTTGGACTTTAGTTCCAGTTCTGCCAACAGTTAGCTTTGTGACCTTGGATACTTTGGGTCTCAATTTAACTCGTCTGATAAATTTCAGGAAAGGGAGTAGTTGTACTACTAAGATCTCTCTTTTGTCTACATGTTTTAATAGTTTTAGGATGTATCATTGCCACTAGTAGGTTAGCTGAAGAATCTTGTTCTCTCAGAGATTTAATACGGAAATCTTGGAAACCCAAACATCTCCAAATCCTTAAGTTTTTAACAACGAAAATTTCAGGCACCATGGCAGGTTGACGGAGAAATATTTTTCTGTGGGAATCTTTTAAGACGGACTTAAATCGCACAAAAGAGTTGACTTACTTATTGGAAAGTCTGGAGTGGGGAAAGAAAAGGAAACAGGATTCTTAATTTGCTGGCTTAATTACTTTCACCAGTTTGAATGCCGACTGTGTTTCAAGCATTGATGTGATGGCTCTGTGATCCTTTTCTCTTTGAAAGAAGCACATTCTGTGTAACTCCCCGTTTCCCCCCATTTTCCTCTTGTGTTTATTCATGACGTTCACCATATACGTTGCTTGTGGTTAAATTTATGTCGCTAAATAATACTGTTGTAAATTAGGTACCACATTCCCTGTTCTTGTTTAGATCTCATCAGTGGAGCTCTATTAACTCTGAGATATTTTCAGTCACAGATAAATTGCTCTGTTCAATATGCATTTCAATAATTTTCTCATCTAGATGTGTGGTTGGTAATGGGCATAATAATTCAGGAAGGGGTGAGTTGAGGGGAGGGAATATCCTGAAAGGCTTGTATCTTTAGCAACATCCCCAAAGACTCACTATTTTCCACTGTGCAGTATCTTCATGTATTTGAATAAATAAGAGTTAATTATCTTTATAAACCAGTGTTGGAGATGGTGTCAGCTCTTTTCCTCTCTTTGTACATTCTGCTGTCAGTTTGAATTCAAATTGGTTTGGTAAGGAGTTTTGCCCCAGGGGTCCATTTTAGTAGCAGCATTTCTGATTTGTCATAATTTACTGGAATGCATGAACTATTATATTAAAACTGTGATTTCAAAGGCCAACTCTTAGAAGGAAGACATTGATTGTTGATTATGTGGCTCGGTTTCTGCTTGTGGCCTCTCAAGCCTTCATTCTTCTATTAAGTCTTTCCTGGCAATTTCCTTTGTGTGTGTATATTTATATTTATATTTAATTTCTACCTTTATAAAAATTAGAGTATCTTGAGGGAGAGACTTAGTTTAGTTAAAGCACCCAGTCCAGTGATGGACAATTAGTAGGTGTATGGTATATGAAATAGACTTCTCTATCTAAACCCAGAAACATAGTAATTGTCTAAAGAATAACACACACACACACACACACACACACACACAGAGCTGAGAAGTGGTTTATTGATTGGTTGCTTTGTTTTCAAAATGCCAAACAAATGGTCTGAATGATTTTTTACCATTACTGAATTTATATATGTGTATGTGGGGATAGGGAGGTAGGCATTTAATCAACTACCCTGACAGGTTGTTTTTGCCTTCTGAAAACAGTTTTAAATAAATAAAAAAAAAACCTGGATCCATTAACTGATATGAAATTGCTTTAACTGCATGCACTGCATAAAATATGATATGTATGTGTGTATTCGCGTCCACACAATATTGAAACTATAAAAGGGAAAAGAACTTGGCCATTGCTTTTTAAGGTGCTTCTTTCTCTTTTGAAAAAGAGTAAAATAGTAAGGCATGTTATGAAAAGTAAACAGTAAAGCATAAGACAACCAAAGAACTCCCTTTCCTCAACCCCCTGGAACTACTCTCCAGAAAAAAATAAGTATTAACTCTTTCTTATATAGCCTTTCAGAGATGTTTAATGGAAACGCACATACACACACACATGCACATTCTATAGACTGTTTATTGCTTGAATGTTGACTGTAATGAACGTCTTTTCATATCGGCAAATGTACTTCTATATTTTTAATTTTGAACTATTTTTTAATAAATTTTTAAAAATTTTTGTTAATGTTTATTTGTTTTTGAGAGAGAGAGAGAGTGCGAGCAGGGGAGGGTCAGAGAGAGGGGAGACACAGAATCCAAAGCAGGCTCCAGGCTCGGAGCTGTCAGCACAGACACTGACATGGAGCTCAAACCCATGAACTATGAGATCATGACCTGAGCCAAAGTCAGATGCTTAACTGACTGAGCCACCCAGGCACCCCTCATTTTAAACTATTTTTTGAAGTGTATTTATTTATTTTGAGAAAGAAAGTGTGTGAAGCGGGGTGGGGGGGGTGCAGAGAGAGAGATAGAGAATTGTAAGCTGTCAGCCCTGACACGGGACTTGAACTTGCGAGGCTCAACCTCATGAACAGAGACATCGTGACCTGAGCCGAAACCAAGAGTCGGACATTTAACCGACGGAGCCACCCAGGAGCCCGTATCTTCTTTGTATTTTGGCTACAATTTCCTTGAATTAATGTATCAGATTTAAGCAGTGTCATATTAATTTATATCTAATACTTGCTATTATAAACAAAAAGCAAGTGGGGGCGCTTGGGTGGCTCTGTGGGTTAAGCGTCTGACTCTTGATTTCAGCTCAGGTCGTGTTCTCACATATCGGCCCTGCGTCTGGCTCCATGCTGGTCTTGGAGCCTGCTTAAGATTCTCTCTCCATCTCCCTTTGTCCCTCCCCTGCTAGTGCACGTGCATGCTGTCACTCTCTCTCAAAAATACATAAATAAATGAAAACCAAACAAAACTGTGAATGCACATCCTGTTACATATAATCTTGGCACACTTGTGTAAGGTATATTTATCTTAAATTCTGGTAGATATTGTTAAAAGAGAATGCCAATAGGGGCGCCTGGGTGGCTCAGTCGGGTAGGCATCTGACTTCGGCTCGAGTCATGATATCCAGGTCGGTGAGTCTGAGCCCCGCGTTGGGCTCTGTGCTGACAGCTCAGAGTTTGGAGCCTGCTTCAAATTGTGTCTCCCTTTTTCTCTGCCCCTCCCCTGCTTGCACTCCGTCTCTCAGTCTCTCTTTCAAAAATAAGTTAACATTAAAAAAGAGAGAGAATACCAGTAGACTTCTGCCAATAGTATGTGAAAGTGCCTGTTTGCTTGTACCCTTACCAACACTGAATTTTATCAAGATTCAAAATTTTTGCCACTCTGATATGTGGAATTTGCTGTCTCTACTGTTTTGAGTTGTCTTTCTTATGAACAACGTTGAATGCATTTTTATATTTATTGGCCATTTGTATTTCTTTGATCTATGAGCTTTCTGTTCATACTTTTTGTCCATTTTAATCGTTCTCTCTCTTATGGATTTGTAAGAGTTTCTGTGTATAATAACGAAATTAGTCCACCGCCATATCCATGTGTTCATTATTCTAAAAATATTTATTGAGTGGCTCTGATGTTACAGGCACTGGAGATCGTGCATGAACAAAATAGATACAATCCTTGCTCTCGTCCAGCTTACATTTGTCAGAAAGAGACAAAAAATAAACAAGATAAATAAGCTAAATAGATAGTATGGAGGCTAAGTGAGGAGATGTGGTGAGAGCTTACGGTCTCCTGTGATTGTTTCTATTCTCTCAGCGAGAGTGGAAACAGCATCATTCACTGAAACGGAGGGTCGGGGGGTGATGGAGGTTTGAGGAGGGGGACAAGGATGAAATAGTTGCACGTGACGGAGAGAGAGGAATGGACCGTCCATTCTTAGGGACGTGAAGAATGATTGCCCGGAAACACCGGGACCCACCTGACATGATTTGTCTTGAGCGTCAGGACACCCGTCACCACCTTTGGGTGTTGCTGTTGCCATTGTTGTTGGAGTCAAGTTCAGTTGCACAGCCACACAAAGGGAGTTAGTGGAAAAAGGAATCTTGCCAGATCTATTTTTACTAGAGCCCTATAGCAAAATACCACAGATCGGTGGCTGAAATGACAGAAAGTTATTTTCTCACAGTTCTAGGGGTTGGAAGTTCAAGACGAAGGTGCCAGCAGGTTGCTTTTTCTCGAGACCTCTGTCTTTGACTTGCAGATGGCCACCTTCTCCCAGTGTCCCTACATGGCCTTTCCTCTGTGCACGTGAATCCCTGGTATCTCGTCCACTTCTTTTAAGGACACCGATCCTATTGCTTTAGGCCCTGGCCCTTCTGACCTCTTTAACCTTAATTACCACCTCAATGACCCCATCTCCAAACATAGACACACTGGGATTAGGGCTTTAACATGTGAATGGGGGGGGGGCACAACTCAGTCCCCAATACCAGATGAATTTGAAGAAATCAGAGGGGACAGGTGAGTTGAAGACAGATGCAAAGGAATGATTATCATGATGGAACATGGAATTTAAGGTAAGTAAGAAGGGAATTAAAAACTCTAGGTGTAAAAGACAGTAAGTTTAATGTTCCTCCTTAGCTGTGTGGTAAAAGTCAAAAAAATGTCGGAGGTGGGACACTGGAGAGAGCCAGCTAGAAATAAAGGCACAGGTGGCAAAAGAGCAGAATGCCTGATATTGGGGTGTAGAGGGGTTGCAGTTATTGGTAATGAGATGTTTGACCATGGGAGAGTCAGTGGCTGCAATAAGTTGAAGGACAAGATCATTGGAGGAAAAGAGGTGAAAGAACCCAGAAGTCAAAACCGCCAGGATGTTACAGTGATCACCTCTGCCTATGTTGAAATCACAAATAGTTATGACAAGAGTAGCATTAAAGAGAATGAAAGGAGCAAAACGGCACCTCAAAAGTCTGTGAAAATGGAGGGAGGTGGTCTGGGCCAATGGATGACTGTAACAGAGAGTGCCAGTCTCAGGACATGAGTTCTCAAGTTGAGTAGAGAGAACCGATGGCCCAGTCATGGCAATCAGAAGCAGGGGGACACCCACCTGATTTCCAGGTCTAGAGATTAAGAAGGGGCAGAAAGAAAACAGATGCCCCTGGACAGGGCTGTGAGGAAGTGCTGTGCTCAGGGTCAGCCAGGTTGCAGTTGGAGCAGGAGGTTGATGGAAATATTCGGAGAAGAAGCGAAACCTATAGGAGATCTGAGTTTGACCGACAGCATGGCAGGAGAGTTTTAGGAATCAGGGGTGGATGAGGCGTAGGGCCAGAAATGGGATGTATGGGCCACATGGGAGTGTGGGTCTAGATAATGAGGGACATCTGGGCTTCTTGAGGTGATCCAGATTATTAGGGATAAAGATCATATGGAAATCAATGCTGATGATCCCCAAGAGGTTAATGGGGCGAAGCTCTGAGAGTGGGGGCAAGGAGAAGTGGGGGGCTGAAACTGGGAGAAAAGGGAGCTTTGTTATGAACATATAGAGTTGTAGAGCAACTCTTAACTCCTGCGGAAGAGGTGTGGAGGCCAGGAGAATAGTGGTCATGCATGTTATCAATGGTTTCTACTCAGATTGATTTTGATTTTATTAATATATATGTATATTATATATATTTACCAAAGTTTTTATATGGTCAAATTTATTGACATTTTTTTTCTCTATTCCTCTTAATAATATTATATGCCTAGGAATGTCCTTCCTATTTCAAAATCATAACCTTTTTTTTAGAAAAACATTTAAAAAATGTTTTGTGTTAGTATTTGTGTCATTTTCCATTTGGAGTCTATTTTGCATTAGTGAATATGTAGCAATCCAGAGTTTTGTTTTTTCTATATGGCCACCTCACTGTTCCAATGCCACTCATCAAAGAGTCCATCATTTTTCTCTGTTTTGAAATATCCTCGGTTGCCCTTTGAATGTTTACTTATTATATATTCACACCTTTTCCCTGTCAGCTCCTAACCAAGCCTTGAGCTAAAATGATCATTTCACAGCCTTTTTAAAGCTTCTGTGCCCTTGGTCTTTAGCCTCTTGGCTTGAAACAAAAAGCTGAAAACAAATGTCTTCTACCTTTAAAATCCAGATGTATCCTTGATCATTAAGCATCTTGGAGAATGTGATTGCACCTGGGCCTGGGACATTCATGCTAATTCTGTGATCTGTGTTTTGGGGGAAAGGTTTGAAATAGCTCCTGAAGAAAACCCCTCTTAGTCAGTATTCTCTTTCCTAATGACTTGATTTTGACCAACAGACTTTTCCTAGAAGAATATTAGAATCAGAGCCATGGGAAAATGGAATCCGGTATTCACAGTCCATTTACAGAATGGCAACCCCAATAACTGTTTGTATTTTTTTAAATGTTTAATGTTTATTTATTTTTGAGAGAGAGAGATACAGAGTGTGAGCAGGCAAGGGAAAGAGAGGGAGACACAGAATCTGAAGCAGGATCCAGGCTCCAAGCTGCAGCCCAGAACCCGGTGTGGGGCTCAAACTCATGAACCGCAAGATCATGACCTGAGCCAAAGTTGGACGCTTAACAGACTGAGCCACCCAGGCGCCCCTCGCTGTTTGTATTTCGAAGTCATATTGGAGGTATTTTTGTAGTAAACCAGGGGGCATCGACAGCAAGGAACATTACCTTGTTGCAAGCTCACAAACTACCCTTAGCTTTTGCTTGTTTCTTATATTTAGAGCCCTTTCGCTTCTTCAGTCCTTCACTACTGCCTTAAACTTGTAAGGCGTTTAATTCTAAAGAAGAGGATAGAACACTAAACAGCGATCCCAGGAGAAATGAGTGACGGGCCCGCATCACTGACACCTGCTATCCATCCTGTCAGATGGAAGTCCTACTCTCATCCCCTTCCCCCACTCTTGTTCATCCTGTGTGCTCTGGGGAGTCACTGTGGTCTTCCTGCCTCCAGCTCTCTCCCTTCTAATCCGTGGTCCAGATGGCCTCCCCAGTTCTCTTTCCAATATGCAAATGAGTGCATGTGGCTCTCCTGCTGAGGGAGTTCTCGTGACTCTCCACTGCCCTAGAGTGAAGCCCAAACCCTGGAGCCTGGCATGACAGCTTCTTCACACTCTGACTCCAACCTACAGCTGTGGCTGGCTCTCCTGCTGTGCCCCTCCTCCAGCCCACAGTTGATCTCTATCTGGCTACATGTTGTCACATCTCAAGTCTTGTTTACAGAGTTGGCCATGCCAATGATACCATCTTCCCAAACTAGGGAGATATGGCAGATCCTGTAAGGCTTAGCTCAAATGTCAGCATCTCTGGAGAGTCCTCTCTACTCCCTTAGACAGAATCCATCATTTTCTCATGAGTATTCCTACTGAACTTAGTTTATATCATTATGAAAACAGCGGTCGTTGTTTTTTAGAGGGTTGACTTTGACACTCGCTCTGGCCTCAGACCGGGATGCTGCGTCGGTAGAAACGTGTTGAGCCAGCAATGCTGTCCTGTGTTGAGCACATGCGTCATCTCATTTTGTCTTCCAAACAATCCTGCGAGGCAGGCATTTTTATAATCTTCATTTCAGATAAGAAGTGGAGCCTTAAAATGATTAAGTAATTAGCTTGCACACAGATTGTATATTCTACGCCTGGGACTCACTCCCTTTGTGGGACTCCAAAGCCTGTGAATGAATGAAAGAGCTGTGTGCCACCTGGTGACTCCTTACAGAGAAATTTCCTTGTGTGGGAGGTCCATGTGGCACCGAGAGCTTCTTACAGTGTGTGTGACCTTGGGCAAGTTACCGAATACGTCTGAGTCTTTGGGTTTACATCTGTAAAACTAAGATAATGAACTGCTTAACTACCTCACAGGGCTTTTGAGAGGATTCGATGAAATAATGTATGCAAAAGACATAAAGGCTGGCAGAATAAGTTAGTAATAGATACTTTGTCTTTCCTTTTCCCTCATCACCTATTCCATGAAGACAACAGATTGTCCTCAGAGGCCTATCTGTCCTCCCTGACCAGAGAGGAAACCAAGCAGGAGCTGTGGAGATAAACGTCCAATGGAATGACAGGTTTAGGCAGAATTAGCTATAGCTTGTACCAGTTCCATGAGGATCTCAGATAAATAATGCTCTTAAATATACCGTAGCATTGCTTTTATCGCCTATATCCATTTTGGGGGAGGAATAGCCTCATCGAGTGCCAGAGAAGGGAAGAAGCAACCAGAAATTATCTCTTGTTTGTCCTTAAGGGACTATCATTTCTTGCCACAAGATCTCACGGCTTGTACACTGGCTTTCAAATTCAAGAGAAAAACAACCCCTTAGAGATTCTTTTCTTTTGCTTTTTGGCCCTGCCAGCACCATTATCAAATGACTTTCACATTCTGTGCTCCGGTGATTAGACGGTGGCTCTCATGGCTGGTGAGAAGATATGAGAGAAAGGTGTCTCAGCCCTAGAACTTTGTGTCTTTATCCCATTCAACTTTCAGATATCAAGTATATGTTTAACACCTAAGACATGTGGGGAACGAGGGCATTAGGGTGAGGACGGTCCCTGGATCGTGCGAGGCTTGTCCAGCGGCAGAGGCAAACAGGTATAACATGACCGCTAACTTGGGTGGTTGGTGATTTGAGATGGGTAAGCACAGAGTGTGAGGGGGGCTACAAGAAAAAGATTCCTAGCCTGTCTGGGAATCAGTGAATGGGTGGGTGATGGTCTGGAGCCACCCAGAGAAGGTATCCTGGGATCAAAGTCTTGGAAGGTGACTAGAAGTTAGCCAGACAAAGAAGGAACAAACGGTCTTTTTTAACCTGAGGCAAACCTGCTACTGGAGTCTTTCCTGAGTACTTAATCCTGTTACAAGTTCCACAGGCAAAGTTATAAGTTTGCATGCTAGCTTGGTGATACATACTACAGAAATGAAGAACTATGGAGATTTTTGGACAATTTTCCTAACATTCTACAGCTAGTCAACGGAGGGGTTGGGATTTGAATCCGGGTCAGACTTTGAAATGTTTGATCTTTCTGTTACACTAAGCTAATTCTACAGAGTTCCTAATAATATCTGCATTCACCACAGGACAGTCATGTTGCTCACCAAGACATCATAGAATCTTAAAACTGAACTGAGATATAATTTATATATAAATGTTTTGAGGACTTATTTAAAAAAATTTTTCTTAACATTTATTCATTTTTGAGATACATAGAGAGACAGAGCATGAACGGGGGAGGAGCAGAGAGAGAGGGAGACACAGAATCTGAAACAGGCTCCAGGCTCTGAGCTGTCAGCACAGAGCCCGATCCAGGGCTCGAACTCACTGATGGCCAGATCATGACCTGAGCTGAAGTCGGGCGCTTAACCGACTGAACCACTCAGGCGCCCCTTGAGAACTTATTTTAGAAGAACAAGAAAGGAATCTTTCTGTGTATGATTTGAGGTTGCAGCGATATAAATGGCATCAATGAAAATACAGTTATTTTGGCAAAAAACTGTTACAGGGTGGCTGCGTAGCTCAGTCAGTTGAATGTCGGACTCTTGATTTCAGCTCAGATCATGATCTCACCATGCATGAGTTTGAGCCCTGAATCAGGCTCTGCATTACCTGTTGATAAGGTGATGTCACCTTCACTTTATACATGAGGAAACTGTGGTCATGTAGCTCGCTCAAAGTCTTAGCTGAGGGCAGTGGAGAAATTATCATGAGGACACAACGCTTTCAGAAGCAAAAGGCAACTTATGTGCCAGGCACTCGCTTGGAATGTTCACCCAATTTCTATTTAATTCCGATCATAGCCCTGGAATGTAGGTGTGTCCCCGACTTTTGGAAATGAGAAAACGGGCCGAGACGCGGGGTATGACCAAGTGAAGCCCACAGTGTGGCTGGGTTCGAACGTGAGCCCAGTTTTCTGAAGCCACACATCTGTCCGCACGTTTCTGCGAGCCATGTCTGTTTTCCAGCTGTATCCCGACATTTAGCATCGTGCCGGTCACATTGTGACGGCTCTTTCGTGCCCCCTTCTGTGGAACAGCTAAGCGATACTGGAACGTGTACTTGGGTGACTAAGCAAGGATGCCGACAGGGACACAGAAGATAGTCGGTGGAAGTTGCCCCACTGCTAAGGAGAAAGCCAAGGCCAGGGGAGTGAAATTCTACCAAATAAAAGCTCACTGGGGAAAAAGAAATAGCAAAAGTATTACTGCAAATAGAACTTGAATTCTTCCCTTAGAGTCCATGAGCGTGGCATGTGAGTGCTTCTCTGGACCCCCAGCTGCCTTGGTTATGGAAGCACTCTGACCTTTCGCTCACCCCCAACGTCCTTAAACCAAACACCCTTGCCCTTTGCCTGACTCCGTAGGAAACGCAAGATCTCTCCAAATAACATTTAGGCTAGAGCCCAAATACGAAATTACCTCTCCTTATTTATTTTTTAAGATGCCATTTGTCACAAACGACTCTCCACTAATGAGTAACATTGGCTTTGATTGAATTGGCTTCTCAGTTTTGCAGCAACATGGATTCAGTAGCTATTCTGCACAGTAGAGGACATTATTAACTTCCCACTCGATGGCGGAGAAAACCTGATGTCACGTGAAGTTCTCCTGAGTTCCAGTTGTGGGTTCCAACACTGCGGCTATCACCAATTACTGCACGAGCCAGGCCGCTGAGCATCTTAGCCTGGACGACTGTAAATTTAAGACATTCTTTGGATCTGTTTATAGCCCATCTGTGTCCTTAGGGGGTGTTTGGGAACGCGTGGGAGTGTATGGGGTCATCAAAATGATTGAGGGGTTGCCACTGGCATTTAGTGCTTAGAGACCAGGGATGATAAATGCCATGCAACGTGGGGGTCTGTCTCCCGCGACAACAACACATATTCTGACCAAGATTGGAACTGTCTCTCCACTGAGAAACAATGATTGAACTCCTCCCCAGTTTTCGTGTTCTCTAATTTTAAGACAGTGACCGAGAAGCAAATTACAGTTGTGTTAACTCTGACGAAGTCAATGAGCAAGAACTTGAATGTAGGCCAGCTACCGGCAAAACACCTCCTAAGAAGCAAAAACAACAAAACGATGGGAGGATTAAATACTAGCAATGCACACGGGCCAAGAAGTTACTAAAATAACTTTCCTTATCCTAACACAGTTTCTATTAATTATCGTAGATAGTTTGTAAGGCAGTAGCTTGCATGGCACATGGGACATTAATTCTGCTAATGAACTCAGGGGCTGTGTGTTTTTCCTAGCTTCTTACCATAACCTCAGCTTCATACCACTTTGGATCCTATGAGAAAGGGCCCAAGATTTGGTAAACTTGGCATTATACCACTGAGCTGCTTTTATAACAGAAGAGCTATATGCTCCAGACTTCCTGCTGCCTAATTATTTCATTTTGCCATTACAGTTAATTGTCAGTAAGGATAATGGAAATGACTCTGAGACATTTTAGTAATTCGAATCATCGTGAGCCTCTGGGTAGAATGATGCCAGCACTATGGCTGTTCAGGATGCATCTCACTTGTAGCCCTCTGTGCCTTGTGAGATTATAGGGTTCCAAAGCTTTGTAAAACAATAAAATCCACTTTAAAATATGGGTATAGATACAAATATTGTTTTGGACCAAAGCGAAGTTTTGAAGTATTTCTTCCATTTCATTCAGTTCAGGAATAGGTAAATCAATCTGCTCTTCCCACATTTGGGAGGGGGGCTAGGAGTGCCCATGGGGTTTTTGTTTCTCACCCACTTGTTTTTTTTTTTTTAATTAAAAATGTTTTTTATTTATTTGGAGGGAGAGAGAGAGAGAGAGAGAGCAAGTGGGGGAGGGGCAGAGAGCGAGCATCCCAAACAGGCTCCATGCTGTCAGCACAGAGCCCAAGGCGGGGCTCCAACCCACAAACCATGAGATCACGACTTGAGCTGAAACCAAGAGTCAGACACTTAACCGGCTCAGCCCCCCAGGTGCCCCTCTTGCCCACTTCTTAAGGCAGCCTGGCCTCATTTCCTCATTTTCTCTGACCTTGCATAACCATTACATCACCACATAATGTTTGATCCACACGTGGCCAGCTCTATTACCACAACTGAGCCTCGATTTTGTTTGAAGCAGCCGTGGTCCGGCCTCGGGTAATGGACTGTGACTGATCATGATCAGTCAAAACAAGCCTGGCCCCCAATTTCCCAGCTGTTTTTGTAGAGGAGAGTCGCCATGTTAACTAGTTCTGGTGATGAGATCTTGACTTAGAGGGAACTCCTTTGTAGGGCTTTCTAGGAAAACTCATTTTCTTTTTAAAAAAAAAATTTTGTTTTCAATGTTCATTTATTTGTGAGAGACAGAAAGTGACAGAGTGTGAGTAGGGAAGGGGCAGAGAGAGAGGGAGACACAGACCAGGCTCTGAGCTGACAGCACAGAGCCTGATGTGGGGCTCGAACTCACTAACTGTGAGATCATGATCTGAGCAGAAGTTGGACACTCAACCGACTGAGCCACCCAGGCGCCCCAGAAAGCTCTTTGAGAAAACAAAACCTGATGCCTGGAAATACAGCAGCCATCTTGTGACCAGGAGATGGAGCACAATCTAAACCGCTTGATTCTCTGATGGCATCTTCAAGTGTCTGTCTAGACCTGTCTGCTCAACTTATGGCTTCTAGGAATGTTAAAAAAAAAAAAATCAACCTCTATTTGCTTAAATAATTGTAGCTATTTACCATCAAATATAAACCTGACTGATATATTATGTTTTATGCTAAACTGAAGGTATAACTCTGGGGGGTGGGTCTTGGAAATTGTGTTATGAGAATATTGCTGGCAGCAGTAAAGTATTGTGAACTTAATATTAATATATAGTTTTTAATTTTTTATTTTTGAGAGAGAGAGAGGGTGGGGGAGGGGCAGAGAGAGAGAGAGAGAAACAAAGGATCCAAAGTGGGTTCTGCATTGACAGCAGAGAGCCCAATTCGGGGCTTACGCTCACAAACTGTGAGATCATGACCTGAGTTGAAGTCAGATGCTCAACTGGCTGAGCTTCAGGCGCCCCAACATTAATATGTTTTAATGTTTTTAATGTTTATTTATTTGGGGGGGAGGGGCAGAGAGAGAGGGAGACACAGAATCCAAAGCTGGTTCCAGGCTCTGAGCTGTCCACACAGAGCCCAACATGGGGCTGAACCCACCATGAGATCATGACTTGAGCCCAAGTTGGACCCTTAACTGATTGAGCCATCCAGGTGCCCCAATATTTTAAAGCTATTATATGTGAAATATCCCTTCCTTCTCCAGCTGGTGGAGATTTGGGTGAAATGAGCATGTTTGGATAAAGCAGGTCCTGCCATTGCCCAGATGTGCTTCAAGAAGTCAAGGTGTCATACGAGAAGGGTGTAAAAATGTCAGGACTGGACATCCCCAAAGTATCACTTCCATAAGAAAATGATAGAATTGGGAGAAGAAAAGAAAACAAATGGATTAAATTGAATTGAATTGAACATATGGGAATATAGTTGTGATTTGAGTTGTATATATGTCCTATTATTCAAGTGGTTGAAGAGGATATAATGGTGCTTCCCAAAGGAAATAATTCACATTTTTATTATTGGGTTTTAAAGTATACTGGAAAAAACAATGGGCCTCAGTCAACATTTCTGAATCCTATTTATACTCCACAATTTTACTCAGTCTCTCTCGAGTGCCAGTTTCTCAACTATAAAATGGGGGTAATAACTCATGTCTTGTCTACACAGAATTGCCATAGAAATCAAGTAAGATGAAGTGTATAAAATCCCATTTTATACTCTATTTGCTATGCAAATGGAAGAGGCCGTCAACATCATCATAACCATATCGTTCCAAGTTTTACACAACAGACATGATCATTATTGTCATCCTAGCAGTTTGGCTGTGAAGACAAATCTTGGGTTTATTTCCACTTTAGTAGCATCTTCTAGAGGGGGTGACTCCCACAGGCTAGATGTTGACACCCACACTGACACCCAGTGTTTGTGCACTGTGTTGCATTAAAAAGCAACAACCCCTTACTATTCTGAGAACTCTGAGCAGTTCTGAATAGTGAAGAACCAAAGGAATGATCAGATCCTTCTTTTGGAACTGGAACAGGAGAACAACAGAGATAGATGGCATAATGATAGGGGAGAAGAAATACACGGAGAAAAGGCCGTGGACGGAAGCCACGGGGCAGTCAGAGCTGTGAGTAACCAGAAACTGATTAGAGAGGAGAACAGAGAGATACCGTGGCAGCAGCTAGCAGTGCAGCAGTAAAGGAGAGGCAGGAACCAGGTCCTGTGAATGACACAGTAAAGCAGAGATCTCTGGCGGGATGACAAGGCAAGTCGTCCCATCACTGGCACAAGAGTTGTCGCGTTTATGCTGTGTTTGTCAGTTTAGAGCAGAGAGCCACTGCAGTGTGTGGAACGTGTTGGGGTCCCTGCAGTTGGAAAGAGACTAAATGGGCAGCATGAAAAGATTCCTTTTCGTTCTTTCTCTTGTATTTCTTCTCGGGTATCATCTGGTGTAACTGAAACCCACCTCTTTCCAATCAGCCTGAAAAGAGTGAATATAGTCTCCATTTATACATTCGCATGTGCTCGTATTTTACTTATTAGTATTTTGTTTTATTTTTTTCTAAAGTTTATTTATTTATTTTGAGAGAGACAGAGACAGCGTGAGTGGGGGAGGGGCAGAGAGAGAGGGCGAGAGATAGAACCCCAAGCAGGCTCTGCACAGTCGGCACAAAGCCTGACGTGGGGCTTGAACCTACGAAACTGTGAGATCATGACCTGAGACAAAATCAAGAGTCTTAACTGAATGACCCACCCAGGTGTCCCTACTTATTAGTATTTTAAATAAGAGTAGCCATTTGTCCTGTTTGGTAATTTCCCCCTCACATATATTAGAAATATCTTCCCTTACTAATAAATATATTTCTACAATTTTTAATGGTAGATCCAATGTGCACAGAAAACTTCCCCTTCTTCCCTAATACACAGAGAAATGACAGATAAAATGATAAAAGGATCTTAAGACCACACAGGGGTGCTTAAAAATAGGAAAGAAAATCATTGCCAACAGAAATCAAAGGAACCCAAAGCATTCAGGGAAAGGAGCCTAAGGACACAAAGGACACTTTGTGGTCCACTGGGAGCTGCGGATATATACCGCATAGAGAGGGAGGCTGGGATGCTGTGTGACGTTAGAGACTGAGAGCATGCTTCATAGTAGATAGAGGCTGGAAATAGCCTGGAGTCACAGCTGGAAATGGACCCACTGTCAGGTACCAGGAGAGGAAACAGATTCTCTCAGGATGGGGATCCGATCCACGTGACTTCGGGTCTAGGGCTTGGAAATACACCATCTGTGTGGGGAGGGCCCGGAGTCCAGTCAGCTGCCTAAGCACCGCTGAGCACCACACCCTCTATAGGGCGGAAGGGAGTCAATCCCGAAACTGAAAAGTCCTAACAGCAACTGAAAATAAAGAGCAAGGAGGGCGTGCAAGGAACTTCCTATCGGAGACAAGAGGTATTACAAAACCACAGCAAATCAGTGTGGTGTGAGAGTAAAAAGAGCAAATAGATCAATGATCGAGAATAAAGAACTCAGAAACACATCTGCGCACACCGTGGAAACTAGATTTATGATAGAGACGGCTTTACAAATCAGTGGGGGAAAGGATCTATTGTTTGATAAATAGTATAGGGATAATTGGTTTTCAAAACAAGCAAAAAATTATCCAAACCTCACAACGTACATATATAAACACATAATTCCAGATAGAATAAAGCTTTAAAGAAGAGAAAAATTGGAAAAAAATATATTACAAAATTATTGTAATATAATCACGTATGTTACACATAATGTATTACATATAATTACATCTATTGTAATATTATATGCAAAAAGAGTAATATTTTTTTTTTCAACATTTATTTATTTTTGGGACAGAGAGAGACAGAGCATGAACGGGGGAGGGGCAGAGAGAGAGGGAGACACAGAATCGGAAACAGGCTCCAGGCTCTGAGCCATCAGCCCAGAGCCTGACGCGGGGCTCGAACTCACAGACCGCGAGATCGTGACCTGGCTGAAGTCGGACGCTTAACCGACTGCGCCACCCAGGCGCCCCAAAAAGAGTAATATTAAAAGCATAAGCTCTGAAAAAAAGGTTTTAAAATTTGACTGCATCCATATTTTAGAAATGTTTTGATATTAAAGATACCATAACAAAGTAAAAAGGCAAGACATGGTTTAGAAGAAAATATTCACAGATGGATAAAATATTAGCGTCTGGAGAAGCACGACCCAACAGAAAGCTAAGCCAAGCCACGCACGCTTTTCTACTGAGATAAAAGAACATGTAACATGAGATCTACTCTCTTACCAAACTTTTAAATGTGTACGACAGTATTGTTAACAATGTGTACATTTTTGTACAGCAGATCTCTAGAACTTTCTCATCTGTGTGACTGAAACTCTACACCCATTAATTGGGAATTCCTTACTTCTCCTCCTCCCAGGACTGGGCAACCTTCATTCAACTCCCTGCTTCCATGAATTTGACTACTTTAGATACCGTGTATAATGGGATCATGTAGTATTTTTCCTCCTGTGCCTGGTTTATTTCCCTTAGCATAATGTCCTCACAGTTCATCCGTGTTGTACCATATGACAGGCTCCTTGCATGCCAGCGTTCTAAGAGGCTTAAAAATGCTTAATTGTATTTATAAACCACATTTTACTTATCCATATGTCAGTTGGTGGACATTTACTTATTTCCACTTCTTGACCATTATAAATAATGCTGCAATGAGGACAGGAATGCAAATATCTTCCAAGATCCTGTTTTCAGTTCTTTTGGATAAATACATAGAAGGGGAGTTGCTGGATCAAATGGTAATTCTTTTTTTTTTTTTTTTTTTTTGAGGGGAAACTCTATGTTGGTTCCTCCAAGGTGGCTGTACCAATTTATATTCCCAGCAACAATGTATGCATAAGCATTCCAATAACCCCACATCCTCTCCAACACTTGTTATTCTCTGTTTTGTTTTGTTTTGTTTTTATAATGGCCATCCTAATAGGTGTGAGGTGATAGTCTCATTGTGGTTCTGATGTATATTTCCCTGATGATGAGTGATGTTGAGCATCTTTTCATATTACCTGTTGGCCATCTGGATGTCTTCTTAGGAGAAATGTCTAATCAATTTGCCCATTTTTAAATCAGGTTATCTGTTTTTTGTTGTTGTTTCCTATTTCTACCAAAAAAAAAATGCCATTGGGGTTTGATGTAGATTGATTTTGCAGATTGCTTTAGGAAGTATGGACATTTTAGCAATATTACATCTTCTGAACAAAGAACACAGGATGTCTTTCCATTTCTTTCCATCTTTAATTTCTTTCAGTAATGTGCAGTTTTATAAGTCTTTCACCTCCTTGGTTAAGTTTATCCTAGGTATTTCATTCTTTATTTGATGCTGTTGTAAATGAGATCGTTTTCTTACTTTACTTCTTGGATTGCTCACTGTTAGTAGAAACACGACAGATTTCTGTATGTTGGTTTGGTATCCTGCAACTTTGCTGAATTTGTTGACTGGTTCTACTCGCTTTTTTTTTGCGGAAGCTTTAGAGTTTTCTATATATAAGACTATGTCATCTGCAGAGATGTCTTCCCTTCAGACTTGGATGACTTTTCTCTTTTTACCTCGTTGCTCTTGTAGGACTTGTAGTAATGAATTGAATAGAAGAGATGAGAATGGGCATCCTTGCTTTGTTTCTGATCTTAGAGGAAAATCTTTCAGTTTTCCTCACTGAACATGCTACTTATGAGGCTTACATATATTGTTTTTATTATGTTAAAGTAATTTCCTTCTGTTTCTATTTTGTTGAGTGTTTTTTTAAATCATGACAGGGTATTGATTCTTTTCAAATACTTCTGCATCTATTGAGTTGATCATGTAATTGTTTTTAATGTTTATTTTGAGAGAGAGAGCGTGAGCAGTGGAGGGGCAGAAAGAGAGAGGGAGAGAGAGAATCCCAAGCAGGCTCCACGCAGTCAGCACAGAGCCCGACACAGGGCTCAATCTCACAAACCAGGAGATCTTGACCTGGGGTAAAAACAAGAGTTGAGGTGGCACCTGACTGAGCCACCCAGATGCCTGATCATGTGATTTTTTTATCCTTTGTTCTGTCAGTGTGGTATTATCTCATTTAATTGGTTGGATTGCAGATGTCGACCAATCCTTGCATCCCAGGGATAAATCCCATTTGGTCATAGTATATGATGAATGCGCTACTGAATTAGACTTGCTAGTATTTTCTTGAGAATTTTTGCATCAATATTCATCAGGGATGTTGGTCTGTAAATTTCTTTTTTTTTGTAATGTCTTTGTCTGGCTTTGGTATCAGAGTAATGCAGAACTTATAACATGAGTTTGAAAATATTTCTTCATCTTTAAATTTTGGGGAGTATTTGAGAAGGATTGACATTATTAAAAAAAAAATGTTTGGTAGAATTCTCCAGAGAAGCCATCTCAGCACTGGTGTTTCTTTGTCAGGAAGTTATTGATTACTAATTCAATCTTCTTACTCATTATAGGTCTGTTCAGACTTCATATTTCTTCATAATTCGGTTTTGGTGGGTTGTATGTTCTAGAAATTTACTCATTTCTTCTAGGTTCTCCAGTTCACTGGTGCATAATGGTTTTAATAGTCTCTTATAATCATTTTTATTTGTGAGGCATCAGTTGTAATATCTTCTCTTTCATTTCTGGTTTTATTTATTTGAGCCTTTTGTTTTTTTCTTAATTAGTCTACCTAAAGATTTGTCAATTTTGTTGATTTTTTTTTTAAAAAACAACTTTTAGTTTTGTTTATTTTTTTTCTGTTGTTTCCTAGTCCCTATTTTGTTTATATCTGTTCTAACACTAATTATTTCTTTTCTTCAACTAATTTGGGCCTAGTTTGTTCTTATTGTTCTAGTTTCTTGAGGTGTAAAGTTAGGTTGTTTATTTGAGAAACTACTTTTTTAATGCAGACATTTACCACTATAAACTTCCCTTTTAGTATGGCTTTTTGTTAAATCCAACAAGTTTTGGTATTTTCATTTTCATTTGTCTCAAAATACTTTTAAATTTGCATTTTCCTTCTTCTTTCACTCAAAAGTACTTTTAAATTTGCATTTTCCTTTCTTCTTTCACTCATTGGTTGTTCAAGAATGTGTTGTTTAATTTCCATATTTTTTGTGAATTTTCTGATTTTTCTTCTGTTTTTGATTTCTAGTGTTATTCAGTTGTGATCAGAGAAGATAACTTAGTATGATTTCAATCTACTTAAATTTGTTCAGACTTGCTTATGATCTAGTATGTTATCTATCTTGAGGAATGTTCCTCGCATGCTTAAGAATGTGTATTGTGTTACTGTTGTGTGGACGTTCTGCGTGTTAAATCCATGGAGTCTATAGTGTTGTTCAAGTTCTGTTTCCTCATTGATCTTCTGAATGGAGAGTCTATCCATTATTGTAGGTGGGGGTGTTGAAATCTTCTACTGTGTTACTGTCTATTTCTCCCTTCAGTTCTGTCACTGTTTGCTTCTTATATTTGGGTGTTCTGATGTTGGGTGCATATACATTTATAAGTGTGGTATCTTTCTGGTGAATTGACTCTTTTATTTTATATATATATTTTATATATATATTATTTTATATATATTTTATATATAAAATTATACACACACACACATATATAATGTTCTTTGTCTCTTGTGACAATTTTTTTTTTCTTGTGACAATTTTTAATGTAAAGTCTATTTTGCCTGGTGTAAGTATAGTCACCCCTGCTCTCTTTTGGTTAACATTTGTATGGAATACCTTTTTTCATCCTTTTACTTTTAGCCTATGTGTGTCCTTAGATCTAAAGTGAATCTCTTATAGAGAGTATACAGTTAGATCTTTTTGTATGTTTGGATGTTTTCTTATCCACTCAGTTACTTGTATATACACATACATATATATTTTTTGACTGAGGAATTTAACCCATGTATGTTTAAAGTAATTACTGATAGGGAAGGCATTAATACTGCTATTTTGTTAATTTTCTATCTACTTGTAGCTTTTTTTTGTCCCTCTTTTGGTCTCTTGCTGTCCTCCTTTGCATTCTGTTAATTTTTTTTCATAGTGATGTGCTTTGACTTATTTCTCAGTTTCTTTTATGTTACATATTCCCCATACTTTTTTCTTTGTGGTTACCCTGGGGCTAACATAAAGCATCTCATAATTATAAGGATCTATTTAAAGCTGATAAGAAAAAAACTTCAATTGCTGCAAAAACTACTCTTTTACCATCCCTTTTTGTTACTGATGTTACAAATTACTTCTTATATATTGTGATACGTTAATATGTTTTTATAGTTATGGTTATTTTTGTATTTAAAAATTTTTTTTACTTTATTTATTTTAGAGATAGAAGGTGTGTAAATGGGAGAGATGGGCTGAGAGAAAGAGAGAGAGAGAGAATCTTTAATCAGGTTCCATGCTCAGTGTGGAGCCCTACCTAAGGCTTGATCCCATGACCCTGGGATCATGACCTGAGCCAAATCAAGAGTCGGACCGTCAACTGACTGAGCCACCCAGGCACCTCTATGTGTTTTTTTTTAAGTAGGCTTCATGCCCAGTGTGGAGCCCAACGCAGGGCTTGAACTCACCACCTTGAAATCAAGACCTGAGGTGAGATCAGAGTTGGACGTTTAACTGACTGAACCACCCAGATGCCCCTATTCTTGTATTTTAACTGCATATATCAATTAAAAGTGATTTATGTTACCACCATTATAGTATTATAGTATTCTGTATTTGTGGATATATTTACCTTAACCTGTGAGCTTTGTGCTTTCATATACTTTCATGTTGATATTTAGCATCCTTTCATTTCAACATGATGGACCCGTATTAAACATTTCTTATAAGGCATGTCTAGTGGTGATGAATTCCTTCTGGTTTTGTATGCCTGGTAAAGTCTTTATTTCTCCTTCATTTTTGAGGAACTGTTTTGCTGGGTATAGTATTCTTTGTTGGCAGGATTTTTTTCTTTTATCACTTTGAATATATCATCCTATTCCCTTCTGGCCTATGTAGTTTCTGCTGAGAAACTAGCTGATAGCCTTATGTGGTTTCCCTTGTATGTGGCAAGTTGGTTTTCTCTTGCTGCTTTAAAATTTTTCTCTTTGTTTTTTTTTCATGTTTGAGAATTTGATTATGATGTGATTCAATGTGAACGTTTTGGGGTAAATTATTTTGGAGTTCTTTGGGCTTCTTGAATCTGAATGTCCATTTCTTTCACGAAAGTTGGAATGTTTTCAGCCACTATTTCTTCAAATAAGTTTTCCACTCCTTTCCTCTCTCTTCCACTTCTGGGGATCGCATAATGTGTGTGTTTGTCCACTTGATGGTGTCCCACAAGTCCCATAGGTTTTCTTCACTTTTCATCTTTTTTTTTTCTTTCTACCCCTTCTCTGACCAGTTAATTGTGAATGACCTATTTTTGAGTTTACTGATTCATTCTTTTGTTTGATCAAGTCTGTTGAACCCCTCTAGTGAATTTTTCAAGTCAGCTGCTGTATTTTTCAGCTCTAGAATTTGTTTCATTCTTTTTTTAAAATATATTTTCTATATCTTTGTTGATATTCTCATTTTTGTTCCTGAATCATTTTCCTGAGCTCATCAAACTCTTTTACGACAGTTATTTCAAATTCTTTTTCAGGTAATTTAAATACCTTCCTTTTTTTAGGGCTGGCTTTCAGAAATTTATTTCCTTTGACTGGATCACAGTTTCCTGTTTCCTCTGTGTTTGTATTTGAAAAAACAGCCACCTCTCCCAGTCTTTATGGATTTGCTTCATACAGGGAAAGACATTCGCCAATCAGCCCACCTAGAGATTCTGGGGGCCTCACAACCCTTTTCCGTGGCTGCATCCCTTCTGGACTTGTGTCCAATTCCAATTAGTTTCCAATTAGAAGGATTTGCCAGTTTCTTTTTGCAGGAGCTCATAATCTCTTACTCCCTCTATGTCTGTCTGCAGTATTGCAGGTTGTCTGGAGCTCCCACACACCGCCCAGCTCTCTTTTGTTCTCTACAGCCCTCAGGCTTCTGGAGCATTCCAGATCTGTCATTACTCTGGGTCAGGTGACACAGAAATCAGTCCCTCAGGCAGCCTGGGAGAAGCCAGAATATTGAACACAGGGTCCATTCTAGTCTCCCTTCCTTCTACTCCAGGGAGAGCCCACTGAGCTGTGTCAGTCTCTGTCTGCTGTACTATGCCTCCTTTGGAGCTGCAGCAGACTCCACAGATCTCTTTTGTTTCCAGCAGCCCCCAGGCATCTAGAGAATGTAGGGCTCCAATAGTGCTCTGACACAGGTGAACCAGGAAGCAGTCCCTTGGGAAGCCCTCTGAAAAGGTGAGAAATTAAATGCGTGCTCCAAATCTTCCTCTCTTCCGGGACAAGTTACAACAATGGGGAGGTTCCTCCAGCTGCTCTGTGCTGAGCAGAGGGGAAGGGCAGGATGGGGGGGGGGTGAGTGAGTGAGTGAGTGAGTGATAGCCCAAACCTTTACCTTTGTTTGCAGCTGCCTCCAGCTTAGCACCCTTTCATGTTAAGTGCTTAGAATCAGGCAAGGCAGAAACCAGTCCCTCAAGCAGCCCCTGGAAAGTCTGAATGTTAGATACATGTTCCAGTCTTCTATTTCCCTTCCCCTGGAGAAGGCAGGAGCTGGGAGTTTCTCCAGATTGCACCAGGCTGATCTGGGCAGAGGGGAGGGAATATGGTGAGTGAGTGCTGAGAATTTTCCTCCTGGCTGTGATGTAGCTGGTTTCATACTTCCCTGAGGTGCAGGGGCCTCTTAACTATTTTCTAGACTATTCACAAAGGGAGTTGATCCATGTATGGTTGTTGAATTAGTGTCTTCTTGAGGGGAGAGTGTGGGGGTTCCTCTTCCCCCAATTTTCTCACCATGTGTGTACTTTAAAATTATCTAGTAATCAAGACATGCCTGGGTGGCTCAGTAGATTAAGCGGCTGACTTCAGCTCAGGTCATGATCTCATAGTTAGTGGGTTTGAGCCCCGCTTTGGGCTCTGTGCTAACAGCTCAGAACCTGGAGCCTAGTTCAGATTCTGTGTCTCCCTCTCTCTCTCTGCCCCTACCCCGCTCATGCCTCTGTCTCTCTCTCTCTCTCTCAAAAACAAATACACATTAAAAAAAATTTTTTTTTAATTTTCTAGTAATCACATTAATAAATAGCTTTAAAAAAGTATCCCAGCAGGGCGCCTGGGTGGCTCAGTCGGTTGAGCGTCCGACTTTGGCTCAGGTCATGATCTCATAGCTTGTGAGCTCGAGCCCCACATCGGGCTCTGTGCTGACAGCTCAGAGCCTGGAGCCTGCTTCGGATTCAGTGTCTCCCTCTCTTTCTGCTCCTAACCCACTTGTATTCTGTCTCTGTCTCTCTCAAAAATAAATAGACATTAAATATATATATGTATATATATATATATATATATATACATACATACATATATATACTAAAAAAAAATTGTCCTAGCAGTCCCCGTAGAAGAAACAAGTGAAATTAATTTTAATAATGTGTTTTAGTTAAACCTCTGTATCCTAAATATTATTATTTCAACATGTCATCAATAGAAAATTATTAATGAGATATTTTACATTCCATATTTTGTACTAAGTTTTTGAAACCCAGTGTCTATTTCAGCACATTTCAATTTTGACTAACCACCTTTTAAGTATTCAAGAACCACAGGTGATTAGTAGCTACTATATTGGACAGCATAGATTTTTAATATAAAAATTATTCTCATAAACAAATTTAAAAGACAACCAAAACAATAATTTGAATACCACTCAGAGAGGAGAACATCTGAATGATCATAAACATATGGAAAGATATTTTCCTTTTATGAATAGGGAAATACAAATTAGAGCAATAAGATACTAGCTTTCATTTACTGGATTATCAAGGAGTTTAAGGGAGAAAAAAGCATTGTGGAACTTTTGCATGGCTCTGTCTGCCTTTTTTCCAACAGAAAGGAGCATTCTTTCCCCCTTCCCCCTGAAAATGAGCTAATTTGCACTTATGTCTTTTTTGGAAAGTAATGATAAGATGGTCATATTAATTTGTTTCTTGTAATTGTGATGAGCCTCTGATGTAATCATTTGATTGATCAAATTTCATCAGAATCTAGGTTTTTTTTTTTTTTAAGTGTATTTATTTATTTTGAGAGAGAGAATGCGAGCAGGGGAGGGACAGGAGAGGGAGAGAGAGAATTCCAAGTGGGCCCTCACAGTCAGCGTGGAGCCCAGTGTGGGGCTGGAATCCATGAAACAAACCATGAGGTCATGACCTGAGCTGAAACCAAGAATCTGACACTCAACAGACTGAGGCTCCCAGGCGCCCCATCAGAATCTAGTTTAAAAAAATTTTTTTTAACCTTTTATTTATTTTTGAGACAGGGAGAGACAGAGCATGAACAGGGGAGGGTCAGAGAGAGGGAGACACAGAATCTGAAACAGGCTCCAGACTCTGAGCTGTCAGGACAGAGCCCGACGCGGGGCTCGAACTCACGGACCACGAGATCATGACCTGAGCCGAAGTCGGACGCTTAACCGAAGTCGGACGCTTAACCGACTGAGCCACCCAGGCGCCCCCAGAATCTAGTTTTTAAAAAACAAAAATAGGGTCTAAATTTGACCTCGAATTTCTCACAAAATTAAGTATTCGTCTTCGGTAGAATTTTCACCTGTCTGTACTTGTAGTGAATGATCTGTAAACAATTACATACAGGACTCAATCTTGGGAAGATTCCTTTTATAAGCAATCCCTTTAAATACTATCATAATCCTTTTGAAAATTCAGGTGTCCACAGAGTGAGTATTTTTATACAGGGGCTCACCTACAATGGGAAAATGTTTCAGGCAACCAGTTTTAAGATCCGTCCACACATCTGCCTGTGGTTGGTCTTAGTCCAGCAGAGCCATTGATGAGAACAAGAATTCCTTTTGGTGGTTGAATAAAAGGAGGAAGGGAATTGCCCTTAAAATAAAGACAAAAAGAAAAAAGAAGGGAAGTGTTTTATCCCCTGGGTATTGTCAGGCGAGAAGAGACCGGAACACAACCACGCTGAAGAAGGGATGTCATTGAAACAAGAAATCTGGGCCAGAACTGGGGTGCAAGGAATTGTGGGAATCCAATGCTTCTGAATATCACTTAAAAGGGCTCTACCAGGCGCACACACCTTAAAATGATGTTCCTAATTGTTCTGCCTTTTCTTTTTTTCTTTCGCAAATCACAAAGACGAAGGGGGAAAAGGCCCAGCAGGAAGAGTCAGCTGCTGAGCCTGCTAGGAGAAGAAAGAGTATGGATATGATATTAATTTTGCTTCATTATCTCTCCCTCTACCAACGGCAGCCTGGCAGGCGGACGCTCTGCCCAGAAAATCTGAGGAGTTTTGACCAGCAATAGCAGTTTGTCTGGTGAGGCCGGATGATCTAAAAATCTCCATGAACAAGGAGAGGACAAAGAAACAAAAGCCTGTATTATTCCCATCAATTCTCCAAGGCAATGGCTCGCCAGTAGATTGGGGAAAGATAACAGCTTTGCTCTCCACAACCGCATTCAGCTTCCAGACTACAGGTACATTAAAGAGAAGCCGAAACATGTGCCGTGATTACTTCTGGGGAAGAAAACAGGCTTCAAGCTGTACTTACATCAATATCTGTAGCAAGGGAGGTTATGCACAAGCTATCGTACTTCCCTCTCCCTGCCTGTCTCTCCATCACACATACACACACTCACACACGTGGGCCCAGAGGACCATGATTCATTGTTCAGAGCACGGAGATTCTGATCTGCCTCTCGTGCTCTGCAAATGCCAGGGAACGCGAATTCCCCATTTAGAGAAAGAGGCGCAGAGTTCATTTTTCTGAGAACATCACGTCTTCCCGGGAAGACAGAAAGAGTGGTCCATATTTTTCTGTTGTTACTAAGTGGGAGTACACATACCTGCCTAACCAGCTGGCTTTGGGGCTGCTTCTGTGTTTGACTGAAAATCATGGTAAGCATGCCAGCATTTCCCTATTTTACTTATATGTATTTATTTTTTTAAGATTTTTAAAAATGTTTATTTCGCTTTGAGAGAGAGTGCAAGCAGGGGAAGGGCAGAGAGGGAAAGGGAGAAAGGATCTGAAGCGGGCTCTGTGCTGACAGCAGAGAGCGTGATGCGGGGCTTGAACCAACGAACCGTGAGATCATCAGCCGAAGTCAGGTGCTTAACCAACTGAGTCCACCCAGGTGCCCCCCCAGCATTTCCCTATTTTAGACAGTTCACACATGCCGTCACCACTTTTCAGCTCAGACAACCACCTCATCTCCAAGGGTCAAAAGTCATGGCCCTGGGTCCCTTCAGGCAGTTTAGTAGCTCATGCCTAGCAGTGCACCTTAGCGGTCTGGTCTTGTGGTTTCTTCTCACCGAGCAAAGTCACTGGCCTGCTAAAGGAAGGTGTCAGCTCCTGCCTCTGCTGACCTCTTTAAGATCATTCACTCTCTGGGGCGCCTGGGTGGTGCAGTCGGTTAAGCGTCCGACTTAAGCCAGGTCACGATCTCGCGGTCCGTGGGTTCGAGCCCCGCGTCAGGCTCTGGGCTGATGGCTCAGAGCCTGGAGCCTGTTTACGATTCTGTGTCTCCCTCTCTCTCTGCCCCTTCCCCGTTCATGCTCTGTCTCTCTCTGTCCCAAAAATAAATAAATGTTGAAAAAGATCATTCACTCTCAGTCCTACCTCCCTCACTAGTCAGCCATGATGGGTGTACAGGAGACCATGACTAGAGTGGGCACATTGGTCGGTGGGGTCCGGGATGAGCACAGCTGCTATAAACCCACTCGGTGTCCAGAATCTGTGTTCTGAGCCCCGCGCATTGGCGTGCCTGTGGGGTTGAAGACACCCCTTGGTCCCTGAGATACTGCCTCTCCCTGCATCAGAATCATTTAGGCTGTTGTTTCGAATGCAGGTCCCCGGATGTCACCTCAGCTTTGTTACCCAGGCAACTTACCCAGAAGTAATTTCTTATCTCATAAGGATGGGCCTGGAAGTCTGTATTCTATCAGAAAGGGGATAGCCAATGAGAAGCAGTCTAATGCAATGATTCAGAACTCAAGCTCTGATAATTACCCATTCCTTCCATTGATATTTGTATGATCTCTGGGGAAATTACTTAACCTTCCTCTGCCTCATCTGTCAAGTGGTGATAACGGCCTTCATATCCACCTCATAGAAGGATTTACTTAGTAAGTCCATTTAACGTGCCTAGAACAGTGCCGGGACATGATAAGGCTTACTACATGCTAGCTATTACTATTACTGTATAACAAGCACCCCTATAATTCTTTAAAATCAAGTTTGAGATCCACAGGTCCAGTTTGCTCATCGTGGACTCTACATCTGCTTTTCCGCTCAGCCCTACAGAGGCTTCCTAGGCTTGGAGCTCTGTGTTGTTTTCCCAACCTGTTTTCCTCAAACATAGACCCTCTTAACTCTTGTCTTTCCAATCCTTCACTGGGTACCAGGGATAAGTATCTTACACGGTTACTGCTTGTCCTTCAGTCAGAATGGTCTGGCCACAGAGAACAGGGATGCTGCTGGTTGCCTGAGGCGTACCCACTCTCCATGTGGGGAGAAAGGAATTTTCTGTAATTGGGGCCCAACTATAAAAATGGAAGTCCCTAATTGTCCCTGAATTATTCAATTCAGTGTTGATAACCATACAATCCTAGCAGAAGCTACTTTGGACACAGCACGTTAGAAAAAGGCCCCTTCCCTTAGAGCCTTGCTGTTGGGGTGACAAACTGTCCCACTATCCCCTAGACTGTTCTGGTTCTAGCACTGAAATTCCTGGATCTCAGGAAACCCCACAGTCCTGAAGAAACCAGTAAGGTTGGTCCCCTGTGTCCCATAGATACTAGGTTGGGTCTCCAGGAGAGACTACGTAGAAATGCTCAGTTGAGGTATTCCCAGATGGCTCAGTCGATTAAGCGTTGGACCCTGGATTTTGGCTCAGGTCATGATCTCACCATTCGTGACTTCGAACCCCACATGGGGCTCTGCGCGCTCAGGGCGCAACCTGCTTGGGATTCTCTATCTCTGCGCCACCCTCCCCCTCAAAATAAATAAATAAACTTAGAAAAAAAATGCTCAGTTGGACTCCCAGCTGTAAGGCAGGGGCTTAACTGGGGTCTTGCCCGGCCATACTAACCCTCACAAGTGCAAAGCTCAGAAGAGCCTCCTGATTGTGCTGGTTTAGATCACCAAGGTATGGAAAACACACTAGCACTTTTTGTTTGCGAGGCTGACCTAGAGCAAAATTAGACTGAATGCCTCAGGTTTTCTGTAACACAATAGGGATCTGAGGAACTCCACAATATGGTGCTTTGTGTAAGGCACTCAGAACTTGTATCCTCCAGTCTGTCATGTTTTCTGATGTGAATAACAGCAAGAGCTATAAATATCAATTCTTCCCCGAGTCTGGAGATTTATATGCTGACTGCATTTCAGTTGGAAGACGGCAGGAGGGTTTGCTTTCCTATTTTCCCAGAAGAGGAGATTTGGGAGGGGAAGAAACAAGGATCTAGATTTTATAGAGTTGTAGAAATTACAAATGTTGCCAAGGTAGTTAATCAACAACCAAAGCCAACATAAAACCTCATCCTGTGCCTGCGCGTGTATCCCTCTAACCCCAGTGGGCGTGAGTAATAATATCGACATGAAGCAAATTACCTGAAGGAAATTGCCTGAATGGGACCGCTATAGCAGGGGGGTAGGGCTTACTTAATTAAAGCACAGTTTAATTATTGCTATAACTTAAGGAAATGGAGTACCATGCAATAATATGGGGGTATGAGAGGTTTGAGCCTTGTCGGATAACAATTAATTTCAAATAGTTTGGGGAAGAGGGAGGCATGATTAAATACAGGAGCAGCTGACAAGTGAATCATCAGGGAAGTGAGTTTCTAACTAAATGGAAATGAGTCTAAGAGGAATGGGGGCAGGGAATCATTATGGCCAAGCTGGGGAGAAGAGGGAGGATGGTCTCTGCGTCAGAATAGCAGCCCAAAGGCTGAGTTCTGGGTTCTGTCTCTTTAATGGGATGCTCGGTGTGCTCCCAGGTGCGGTGCAGGACGAGTGCTCCCAGGTTGGGTCCAGGAAGCGGTAAGCTTGTTGCATCAGCAGGGCTGCTCACAAAGGCAGCCCCCGGGGATGTCCTCTGTCCTTGGGCTCACACTTTGCTTCAAGCCACCACCTAAGTCCTTGCAGCATCCAGGGAGCCACAGAGCCCTTGGTCCAAAATGCAGATCGGGCCCGCCCTCTCCCCTGCCCAGTTCCGGGCAATCGTGTTCTCCACCTGGCACTTCCAGTTTTTCCTTGTTTTGATTCATCAGCTTGGGAAAGAACATTCTCTTTTCTTACCTACCTCAAAAGAAAGCTGGAAGCTAAAACAACATATAAAGCTACCAGCGAGGGAACAGATGTATCCAGCTAAGGATGAAGATGAGAGTAAGAATATAAGGTATTGTCTTTCGTTTGAGAGAATTATCCCAAGTGGACGAGAACCAGAAGAAATCGGGGGGAAAGCCCTTAATCCACTCAAGAATATATATATATATATACACATATATGTATACACATATGTATACATATATGTATACATATATGTATATATATATATACACCTATTCCTAAAACAAAACTACGCGGATATACTTTTTCAATGTAATTTATTATTTTGGAAGAATTCAAAGCTGCCAGAAAGCTCGAGAGTAATTCAGAGAATTCTCGTATATGCTTTACCCCAATTCACCAATTTGTTAGCGTTTGCCTCGTTCGTTCTCTCTCTCCCTCTCTCTCTCCACACACACACCACACACGCATTATTATTTGGAGCAGGTTAACAGCATCAATGTGCTTCAGAACATCTATGTGTATTTCCCGGAAACACAGTCATTCTTTTACGTGGAAAAGAATGGAAATTTAACATCGACTAATACTCTATCAGATACATATTCCAATGTGGTCAATTGTTCCAATAATGAGTTTTATGCAGGTTTTGCCTCCAATTTAATAGACACAGTCCAGGATCAGGTATAATGTTAAGTTGTCATGTCTCTTTATTCTCCTTAATGTGGAATTGTTTCTCAAGACTTTCTTTATCTTTCATAACACTGGCATTTTTGAAGAGAAAAGGCCAGTTATTTAATAGGATGTTTTTCACTACGGGTTTGTCTGAAGTTTCTTCATGAGTAGATTCGGTTTATGTGCCGAAGGCCAGGATACCACGAAACTGAGGCTGTGTCCTCCTTGGGGGTTGGTTCCGGAGGCACACAGGCCCGTCGGCCCATTGCCAGTGTCGCCAATCCAGTTTCTCTGCTGTATAATTATTGTATTTCCTCTTACAACGAATAAATATTCAGTGGAGAGACACATCAACACCAAATAAATATCCTGCTTCTCATCACACTCCCTTTCGGCCCCATCAGATTTAGCATCTATTGATGATTCTGGTCTGAAATAATCTTTATTGTGATCTTGGCAAAACAGTGCTTTGCAACCTCTTAACTCCCTACACATTTATCAGTTGGCAGGGGTGATACAGGTAAAAATCACTATTCTTTTAAGTTTATTTATTTATTTGGGGGAGGGGGGACAGACAGACAGACAGGGAGGGGCAGAGAGTGAGGGAGAGAGAGAGCATCTGAAGCAGGCTCCACAGGGTCAGCCCAGAGCTCGATGTCAGGCTCGAACTCATGAGCAGTAAGATCTGAACTGTGAGACCATGACCTGAGCTAAAAAAGCATATTTCAGTGGATGGAATATAGTGGTAATAAGGTAATATTTGAAGTCCTACAGACTTCAGCTCAAATTCCTTCCACAAGTTAAAAGCTATGAAGCCTTGAACCACTCCCCCACCCTCTCTGATACTGAGTAAAGTAAAATAATAAAACCCAATTTATAATCTTATAGTGATTAGAGAATGTATGTAAAAGAACCTGACATATAGTAGGTACTCATTCTAAGTAGGATGTCATTGTTTCTGCTGTTAACTTTATGATTTCCCTCCTTGGGATGACTTTTTCTCTCTCTCAGAAATCTTAACAGCTTAATATGTTTTTTCTTCTTTAATTGAACAATTAAAGTTTATGAATTTATTTCTAAATCATGCTTGGCCTCATTTCATCCTTTGATATGTATTCATTATTTACATTATTTTCAAAATGATATGTTATTGTATTATCAATTTCTTCCTTGGTCCAATGGTTATCAGAAGATTTTTTTTTTGTAAGTTCCAAATGCTTCCGTTGTTTTTTGTTTTGTTTTGTTTTTGTTTTTGTTTTGTTTTGGGTTTTTTTTTGGTTATAATTTAAACAAATTGCTTTTAGTTTTATTGAACTGTGATTAGAGAATGTGGCCTGCCCAATTTCTAGTCTTTTGAATTTATTGATATTTTCTTTATTTTCAACCATATGATTAGTACTTGGTCAATGTTCTATGATCTCTCAAAAAGATCTATTTTCTGTAGAAGAGAAGAGTATCAGGGGTCTGAGCTAGATTCAAGTTCAGGTTCAATAATGCCAGAGCACAAATCCGAGCAATACCAGCCATGTGCCATATATATATATATGGCAAGAAGCCTGTGGCAACCTGAAATCTGTCCACAATGGCATTTAGTCAAATAGAGGCACATCTAGTGGGGTGAGGTCAATCCAGATTGCTGGGTAGAATTAGTTAAATAAAAGTACCATAGAAGCGAACAGCATTAGGCATGTGGGTTGGACTCGGCATCAGACTCTGACCAGGGAGCTGCTCTTCAGGACAAGACTGTGCCACCAGGTGCAGGCACCCAGGAACACTGTTGTGCCCAAGAATTTAGATAATGTTCCTGAGAGCTCCCTCTGTGGCTCCATGGTCTGGAAAGTGGAAGTTAAAGCACTGTTACCTGAGTCAAAGAAATGCTACTGTTTTCTTCTCTCCTCCACGGAAAGAACATCTAAAGAGTGGGTCACTACTACAACAGGGCAGACTCATAACATAGGGTGATCGGTGAAGCTATATAACACGGGCATGAACTGTACTCGAGGCAACCCCCTTCCTCTGGCAGAGGAGAGGCCTGAGCGCTGGCCATCTGCAGAGGAAGGCAATATTGGGATGCTAACGGTCAAGGTGGTCAGAGCTGATGTGCACTGAACACCCATTTTGGAGTCAGCACTTTGTATGTGTTACCACAGAGTTATCATTATTATCCCATTTTACAGATTAGGAAACCGAGGCTCAGATAAATGAAGTATGTCTTTTCTTAAGAGAACTAAAGAGCTAAGGATTGAAGTTCAACTCCAGAGCCTTACCTTTTACACTGTGCTGCTTCCTTCCTAAAGACACAGGGGCTAGTTTTTACAGGACCACACCGACCAGCCCATCCTTGGAAAGATTATAAATATATGTGTTTACATATACGTTTATGTAAATATATACAATATTATTTTGAAAGTTATATTATGCAAATACATTCTTAAATTTCAGGGGCATCAGTTCTGTCATCAAGTGATGTGGCTTGTAAAAATTGTGTTTTTGCAATATCTCCTTTCATTTAATGGTTTTCTCTAGGTCTTTTGTTGCTGCTTTTTTGGATGACAGTTTACTACTGTTAAGTCTTTAGTATTTTTCTCGTATTTTTTTAAATAGAAGTGTTATTTTACACACCGATTATACGATACATATCAAAAGTACACACACACATGCACACATATTCAGAGGTTTTCCCACATCCCGTCACCCCTGTACTTATGCACTATCACAGTTGTGTGTGCTCTTGACTAGGTGTGAGAAGATCATATGCCAACTTATATTCTATATTATAAACAAGAGAAGTAGTATTTCTCTATATAAGCTCTACTTTCTTTTAAATGTAAACACGGGGGCGCCTGGGTGGTTCAGTCAGTTAAATGTCCCACTTCGGCTCAGGTCATGATCTTGCGGTTCGTGGGTTCGAGCCCCATGTCGGGCTCTGTGCTGACAGCTTGGAGCCTGGAGCCTGCTTTGGATTCTCTGTCTCCCTCTCTCTCTGCCCCTCTCACACTCTGTCTCTGTTTCTCTTTCAAAAATAAATAAACATTAAAAAAAATTTAAACCGTAAACACTTATTCATTGTCTCTAAAATCTGACTTGTCATTCCATAAATATTCATTTTAATGCATTTTTATCATACTTTTCAATGGTTCCTAGCTAACTGAGTTGTTACTTTTTTGCAGTAAAGGGACTTGGGTAATTTTGGGTGTGTGGATGTGCCAGGGTGGTTTCAGAGCCTGATGTAATTTCATATTGCCCCATAACATTTGTATTAAAACATATTTGTTACCTTCAAACATACAATGGCATGAAACTTTTGAATTTTTCCTACAATGCTCAGAAATGTCAGAATCAATCCAGGTAAGTTACTGAGCAAAGATGTCCAAAACACCACACCAAGTTCCAAAGAAACCATTGGGTGATGATTCACAAAGTGCCTCTATTCTTGCATGATTACCTTCATTTTCCAATAGGCTTTCAAGTTCCTTCCATGCTATCAATGAATAAGCATATGGAATAGGGATAGGATCTGGGCTTGGGAGGTGTTATTGTAATCCTAAACACTCTGCAGCCCCTTGTTAAATAGTTGATGGGCTGCCTGTAGGAAGGAGCTTCTGTCTTCCAGGATCTTCCTTATCCAATGGGTCATAAGTACTAACACTCATAGCCATTGGAAATATTGAACACTTTGACACAGCTGTTGTTGACCTGTCAGCAGGGATCTGAATACTTCGGCACATAAACGTTCCTGAAGTTCAGAAGTGCTGTTTAGATCAAAATTCTCTCATGTATCAAGACCAGAGGATGAAAGATTGCCTTGTCCGACCTTCCTTTTCTGTAGATGGACCTGACTTCAAAAAGTATCTTCCAGGATAGCTTGGATTTCTTATCTAAATATTCAACACAGATAGGAAGAGATTTCCCCCAAAATAGGCATGTTGTACTGAGATGTGAATCATCTGCTCTCCATCACCCACCCTGACTTCCTCATCATAGACACATAGTTTTGCACCTAGAGCGGTGTGAGAAACTCCACTGCGTAGTTCTGGAAGATATTTGTATTATTTGTGTTGTGTAAAGATGCCACTCTTGATATATCAAGTAAGGCAAACTTTGATAGGGATCCTTCTAAGGAAGCAGAACCTGCCAGGCTTGTTGGGCTGAGACCAATTCCCTCAGTCCCTCAGGTGGCACTGATCTCTTGGGAAAAGACCACTCCCCTCCTAACTCGTGACAGACATCTTTATCTGCTAAGAAGTTTGATTCAACAGGCTGGGCTCCCAGTGAGGTACACATGGTGAATCTTGGCAACTAGTTGTTTGCTTTCTCTGTAGCTCCTTTTCCGGCAGTGAGAATACTGTGTCTTAGAACACCTAGGTTCAGTACTAGGAATGTATCTAAAGTAAGTAAAGGTGATGAGTGGGTTCATGTATCTTGAGGTTTCTCCCTAAATGAAGACACGGATAGGAAGAGATGAGAGATGAGAAGGCTGGGGAAGCCCAGAATCTGTCCCTTGGTCTGTGCTTTTTGGATAGCTTTCAGGTTTGGCAAGTCTCACTGGCCTAGGAAAATTGGGAGAAGGCTAGAACTTCCCCCTGCCTTGACCCAATGCTGGACTTTTTTTTCCTGGTTAGTTTATGAGCCAATGTCTGATGTAAATCAGTGCTCTATATATGACTTGTCAAAGGACTGCTGATGTTACTGTTCATATTCCTCACAATTTCTTCAGCTGAATCACACCTGGTGGATGGACGTGAAATGCTTTTGCTGTCATCTTCCTCCCCCTCCTCCTTCTCCTCTTCTTTTTGCTGTTTTTCAGTCCAGCGATCAAGAGAGAGAAGGGATCAAATCCTCGTGGCAGTATCTGTTTTGTCAGAAGGTTTTACTGAAAAGCTGCTGGTTGTACGCAGCAAAATCCCATGCATGGAATTATCAAGCTTATAGAATAAAATTCCTTTGACATTTTGCTCACATCCTTCCTCTTACCTAGAACACCTTCTGCAGTTTACCCGGTCAACTCCTACTTGGAAGGGCCACTTCCTGTCATCTCCAGCAAGCCTTCTAAGGCAACTCCCTTTTGTGTACTGAGCTCCTGTTTGCTGCTTCCTAACCTCTGCATTAGGAAACTTCTTAGACAAACAAACAAACAAACAAATAAGGGGTGCCTGGGGGCTCAGTCGGTTAAGCCTGCGACTTCAGTTCAGGTCATGATCTCGCGGTTCGTGGGTTTGAGCCCCGCATCAGGCTCTGTGCTGACAACTCAGAGCCTGGAGCCTGCTTTGGATTTTGTCTCCCTCTTTCTCTGTCCCTCCCCTTCTCGCACTCTGTCTCTCTCTCTCATAAATAAATAAAGGAAGGAAGGAAGGAAGGGTCTTTTCTTCCATGCTTTAGCATGTTTTGCACATACCGTTATTATAATACTTGCAATAATGTGCCATGGTTAATTTTAGGTGGGTTCTGTTGCCTCACTTTCCAGATTTTGAACTTCTAAATACTGTGTCTCATTTTCGTCTCTATGATCACAAGCTCACTCAGAAGCTGGCATACTTAACATCTGCTCACAGATGCTTGTTGAGTGGGCATGTGGGATTTTCCTCCTTGATCCTGAACGGACGTTTTTGACCCTGAGACCCAGCGATGCACGCATCTCTGCCTGAATGAATGGTACAACCTTAGAGAAGATTTCGGAGCATGCCCCAGATCAGAGGCAGGCACAGAAGGTGGGCAGGACAGTGAGGTGTCTGTTCTCCTAGTTCTTTTTTTTTTTTTTCAAGTTTATTTATTTATTATGTTTTTGAGAGAGAGCAGGCAAAAGAGGGACAGAGAGAGAGGGAGAGAGAGAATCCCAAGCAGGCTCTGTGCCGTCAGAGCAGAGCCCAACCTGGAGCTTGATCCCATGAACTGCGAGATCACGACCTGAGCTGAAACCAAGAGTCAGATGCTTAGCCGACTGAGCCACTCAAGCACCCCTCCCCTAGTTCTAAGCTTGGTCACTGTTCAAGAGAGGAGCTACAGGTTGAAAAGGAAAGAACTGCCAACTGAGGACATGTGAGGTTCTGGGCATGGTCGTGTGACCCTGGGACCTAGCGAGCATTGTGCAGCACGGGCTGGGGAAGAAGGGTGTCACCCATTTCTACACTACCAGTGTGTGGCTCTAGGGGCACAGAGATGACAAGAGGGAACATCATGTCATTTGTCCCCTTAAGATGCTGCTTGCCAGAGACAGTACTCTTAGGAGAAGAAATCTCATGGATTTCTTCAACACCAAAAGCAGTGGTGTGGCAAGGGCCAGGCTCTCAAAAAAGAGGTCAGAGGAGAGGACTGTGGGCACAGGTGAGATTCCCTCAGAGGGCTTCCAGGCCAGATGGGGGACTTGGGAACAGAGGCTGTGGGCCTGCCTGTCTGCGGATGGGGCTGCCCAGCCAGCACCACTGGGTTTAATGATAACATAACCTAATTTGTATTGTCTGATGGGCTTAGGAAAACTTGGGTTATAGAGAAATAACTAAACAGTTTTGAATAGAGGGCATGTATAAAATGTGAAAAATCACATGCTCACCAGAATTATGGTGTGATTCGGTGCTTTGTAGGTATGTCAAAACACTGGGCAGCTCAGGGTAGGGGCAAACTTCCCATTTCCCGTGTTTGTCACCACGGAATCAATCATCTGAGCGGGCATTGAACATGGACCGTTCACCTTGAAAGATTAAAGTCCAGGAGAAAAATGTGTTTGAGAGGACATAGGGAAGTGACGTCCTGGCTGTCCCCCCGCCAGATACTTCAAAGAGGAATTTACCCTGGTGATTTAACCACAGTCCAGGGTCTGGCCTTTAGTTTTTCAGGTTCAAAAGCTGAGAAAATTGGTTTTGTCAGCACACTGAGGTAAGATCAGTTTATCGGGCCCTCAGTCATACTAACCAAGTTCACCAGAGACAGATGTGTAAATCAAAACGCCATTTTATTAATTTACAATGACAAGTAAAATCGGCCAGGAGATCAGACACACATTCTGTTTCAAGCACATTCTCTCCCTGTGGTGAAATCTACGTGGGAAGTCAAATTATCATCGGAAGACAGCCAGGCGAGGCTGGAATCCGAGCGAGAAGAGGGAGCTGGCTGTCTGCTTGGAATGTTAAATGAAGCCGGATGCTCCGTCTCCACCAAAGGGATGTATCTAGAGGAAATCAGACAGACCGCATTCTCGGGGACAGGTCACCCGCTCTGAGCGCAGAGCTGAGTGTGCACAACCCCTTCCTATTGGACACTGCCTTGTCCTGTGCTGACCGCGCCTCTGGGCTGACCTGCTTTCTCCAGCTGTATCACTTCCATTGACTAGGTTACAGCCCCGTTCTTTCTCTCCTTTGCCTTTGCTTCTACCCCTGCCTACCAGCGAGTCCGGGAAATGGACTGTTGTCCCAGAGTGACCCCGACCGAGGGTCAGCCGGGCCCGGCCTGCTCTGCTGAGGTTAGAAAGCCTCAGATGGTCACAGTGATAGCGATCAGTGTGTAAACCAAACACCACGCCCCCAGGCTCTGCCTGGCAACCTTCAGGCCAGATCCAGTGGGGCAGAGGATGCTAATGAATCGTTAATGAAGGGTGATCAATGCCTTTATCTCAGAACAGGGGCCGCCTCTCCTCTGCAAACCCTCTGCTGCCTTAATTGAACCCAGAGTAAGCCGCAGGTAGGAGCTGAGTGGATGAGAGTCTCAGTCCTGGAATTCAGGCTCGTTCTCGGCATCGGCACTCACACGTGATGTCTGAAATGCTCAGGATGTTAGCTGACGTCTTGGTGAAAGGAAAGAAGTAGCCTGAAGGTAACAGCTCTGGTTTGCTTTGTGGTATAAGAGACATTCACTGCCCTCACTGCTTGGAGTGCCACCCTTGGGTCCAATGTGTGTGTGCCCCCATCATCCATTCTGCAGATACCTCTCCTACAAGCAGAATGACCCGAGAGAGTCTTCGCTTTACTTAAGTCCCATTTTATAGATACCAGTTGCTGTGAGCCTGTCATGTGCCGGACCCTGTCCTAAGCCCTTTACGTACTAATTCATTTCAGTCCTCACAACAACCCTGTGGAGTTGGGTACTTTATTATCTTCATGTTACAGAGGAGGAAATGAGACATAGACATGTATGTAACTTGCCCGAGGTCACTAGCTAATGAGTGGCAGACCCAGAATCCAACCCGGTCAGTCTGATTCCGGAGCCTGACACTTTACCTGCAGTGTTAACCAGAGCTGAGAGGTTTCTCTAAATGTCTCCAACCTTCCCCATAGAATTGTTTAAATTGCAGCTGACTGTACCAGCTCTTACTATCTGAGTTTTGAGGAATCTGCTTAAAAGTTGGAGTATCTTAACCAATGTTTAGTTCTACTAGATGTACATACATCCTGGCAAAAGTTGCTCATTTCTGTGGCATTCGGTTAATTAAAAATGAGAGGGTTATGGGGCGCCTGGCGGCTCAGTCGGTTAAGCATCTGACTTCGGCTCAGGTCATGATCTTACATTTCGTGATTTTGAGCCCCATATTGGGTTCTGTGCTGACAGCTCAGAGCCTGGAGCCTGCTTTGGATTCTGTGTCTCCCTCTCTCTCTCTGCCTCTCCCTTGCTCGCACTTTCATTTACCTCTCTCAAAAATAAATAAACATTAGAAAAATTTTTAAAAAATGAAAGGATTAGGCTGCAGAATCTTTCTGTTCCCTCCCAATGTTGACTCTCTGAGTTTACTCCCATTACTACTACCTCTGTTTTATATTTGTAAGGATTTTAACAAGTTATCTAAGTTATTTTATTTTTCCATTAAATGACCATTGAATCAAGAAGTAACACTAGTGTACCATCATATTTCCAGAGATAACTGTTACAGCGTTGGGCTTAGTACGTACTGCTTACACATTTATTAACTTGAACGAATTTTCATAATCGTCCTGAAAGATGGGCAGGCAACATTATCATCTTCACTTTACAGATGAAGAAATGGAAGTTTAGAGAGCTTTAATTAATGATCTTAAATCATAGAGTTCACTCGATGCCCTTCTTTGTTTCCATCCATCCCTCAATGGTGTTCTTCTAAATGCACCTGTCCTCCTACAGGAGCCGACTCTCAAGTATCAAACGACAGTCCAGAGTGCCTTTCCTGGGCAGCTGTCTGCCAGGGCAACAATTACATTGTGCTTGGCATAATGGAACTTTTCTAGCTACTCATTTAAGAGAACAAATTGTTCTAAGGTGTGTTTTGTAGAGGTATGGATCCAGTGAATACTGTGGGTACATGTCATTTCGAAACTGAGTAATTGGTAGCAAAAGATGAATACTTGAGTGCTTTTTGTTGACTGAATTAGAAATCCTCATGTGGAACAATGACTCACGCAAAATCACCCGGGAACTTGAAGCTCGAGTGACTCAGACTTCAACAGGGTGGAGTGTGACTGCTTTTTGTTATGGGGCAAAGTGGTCCCAGTTTCTGCAAACCACAAATCTAATGGAGATGAAATCAGCTTGTCAAGAATTGGATTCCCATTAGGATTAATTAGGGTTTTATATGTGATCATTAATGACTTTGGCCACCAAAGGTTTTCCAGAGAGATATCTGTGCGTGAAGGAAAACGAGCGCTAATGATCTTAAGGCCTGTCTAAAGTTTTATTCCCTGAGGCTCTGCTCTCTGGGAACTGTTCAGTTCCTCCAAGGTTCCAATTCTCCAGACTTCAAAAGGAATACTGGCCTCAGACCGGATGGTCCACGCAAAAATAGAGCCCCATAAATATATCGATTCTAATTATCAGTGTGAAAAATCTTCCTGGGCGAAGCTTGAGTGTAGTCGGGACTGGGAAATGTCTGACAAGAGGAAGGGGCTGAATGAGACGAGGAAGTCAGAGCATAACATGTAGCTTGAACTCCCACGACCCAACGAAATGAAGAGCCTGGCCATGTGCCTGGCTTCTAGGAGCCTCCATACTTGCTTTTCTTCCTGGTGAAGTGTCTAGGCTCCTCTGCAGCTGCTGTTTTTTTCTAGAAGTGCCCTTGAGGAACAAGAAACAAATATCTAGACATCATTATAACAGGCTACAGTTCACCCCATTCACCCACAGAAGCATTCACACTCATCCAACAGATCTCAAGGAAGTGCAGGGCAGGGCTATTGTGTTTTACATCTTTAGCTCTTTTCCCGTCCTCCTCAGTCCTCCTTAGTATCTATGGACGGGCTCACCTTGTTTCTTCAATGGAGCTCCAGTGGGGTCCAAATAATTTTTTTAAATTAGAAAATAGTCTGTTTTCCATAAATAACAGAAAGTTTAAGTTCACAGGGCCAAGACCTGCTGAGGGGTAATATATCTAGGAATAGTATGGTTTTTTCTGTTCTTGAGATTGGGTTTTCCCAATTGTAGCTTTTAATTAGGTATTTCTAATGGGTAGGAAATCAATTGCATGATTAAGTTTTACTGCAAAAACGATGCATAATAAACCACCTCAAAACACCATGGATTGCAACAATCATGTTTTCTCAGGGTCTGTGGGTCAGGTGGGGGTGGCTCCCATAGGCTGGACTTGGCCCACTGGCCAAGATCAGGCTGAGGGCCCATCTGGCTGGGCTGGGGCAGCTCCACAGCTGTTCATTCTTGGGCCTGGGATGAAGGGCAGCAGCGATCTGGGGGAGGTCATTCCCTGGTGATGGAGCCAAGCAGGAAAACCAAATGCTTTCTAAGGCCTGTTGTGGGTTGAATTATGTGCCCCCCGAAGAGAGTTGAAATCCTGATGCTCCCCCTCTCTTATCTATATGAATGTGACCTTATTTTGGACATCAGGTCTTTGCAGATGTAATCAAATTAAGATGAGGTTATACTGGATTGAGGTAGATCCTAGTCCAATGACTGGTGTCCTTAAGACAAGAGAAATTTGGACACAGACACGTAGGGAGAAGACCATATGATCATGGAGACAGAGACTGGAGTTTTGCTGATACAACCAAAGTCCAAGGATGCTGGCAACTGCCCAAAGCTAGGGGAAAGACACAGAACACATTCTCCCTTTGAGTTGGCAAGAAGGAACTATCCTGTGCACACCCTGCTTTGGGACTTCTGGTCTCCAGAACGGTGAGAGAATAAATTTCTGTGGCTGTGAGCTACCAAGTTTGTAGTGATTTGTTACGGCAGCCCCAGGAGACTACTACAAGGACCAAGCCTGTCATTTCTATCCACATTTTATTGGCCAAAGCCAGTCACATGGTCAAGCCAAAAGTCAAGGGCAGAGAGAACATGCTGAAGCATTGAGAGGCCATGACAAGGGTGTGGATATAGGAAGAGGTGGGAAATTCGGGGTAATTATTTAATGTATCCCACATGAGAGTCAGAAAACTTTGTATTCTAAAGTATCTTTAGGCAAGACCGTAGAATCTAATGATCATCAGATGGGTCTGGTATGGAGAAAGTTTTCCATTTGAATCCTTGTTCTGACACTTCCTACTGGTGTGAACTTTGCCAAATTACTTTACCTCCAAGCATCGTTCCCTTTTTTTAGAAAAAAATATTTATTTTTGAAAGAAACAAGTACTCATGCACGTGGGGGTGCAGCGAGAGGGGACAGAGGATCCGAAGCAGGCTCTGCGCTGACAGCACAGAGGCCGATGTGGGGCTCGAACTCACGACCCACAAGATTATGACCTGAGCTGAAGTCGAATACTTAACCGACTGAGCCACCAGGTGCCCCTCATTTCCTTTATTTGTAAAATGAGAAAATTAATAGTGCCTATCTCACAGCACTCTTATGAACGTTACATGAACTGATGTTTGTGAAGTATCTCCGTTGACATATATTAGGGGCCAAGAAGCATTATCTGTTGGCATTATTATCACCATAATAATGTTACAGTAGAAGACTTGGAGATGCAGGTGGCAGTTTTCTTCAGAGACTTCAGAAGTGAGATGAAGATTGGCTTTGCAAAGGCTGTGAGATTTCAAGTTTGATTCATGAAGCACAGTTTAAGATATGGTAATGACTCTTCGGGTAGGCGTGAGTTGTATTTCACCAGGAAAGGGAAGAGTCTACTTGCCTGGAGAATCGCCAGTTTAGGAAACTTTACACTGAGTATAAAGGAGGGAGAGATCAAATTCCCAAGTACGGAGGAATAAGGGGCTTTGTCAGGGAACTCACATGGAACAACACTGAAGGAGGGGAGAGGGAGAACCAGAAACATTTGACATCTACATGCCAACATGCAGAGCCTTGGGATGCAATGGACATAACATAAAAATACAATCTCAGGAGTTGATTGCTTTAACCTATGGGATGGAACTCAGAATTTTAGTCGGGGGAGGGATAAATATGCCTTTTTCAAAGGGAACCAGCTTATGGGGAGAGACATGCAGTGTGGCCCTGCGGATCCAGAAATATTTACCTACTGGGGTTGCCACAGCCCCAGGGGAAGCTCATGGGAAACCTCTGGGAAGAGGTCAAGGAAGAGAGACTCAGGTGGCATTATTACATGAGTTTTATTTACATCATATGATTAGATGAAGAAAGGGAATTAGGTTGTTTTTAGCAATGTCAGATATGATAAAGGTAATGGTGGGAGGAAGTGGAGAAACGGGAAGCCCTTTAACTTCCAGAATGTGGAGGTTCCTAATCAGGCTGAAAGCAGCAGAAACAACAAACTTTTGACCTTCCTTACAGAAAACGAAGCGAATAGGGGAACTGTTATTAGGATTTTATTTGTGCAGACTAATGAGGCATTTGTTGGGGGAAGCATATTATTTGAATAAACAATAAGTAAAACTCACTGAGTGCTTACTATGGGCCAATCACTTATCTAAATCATTACATACTTTGGGGCGCCTGGGTGGCTCAGTCGGTTAAGTGTTCGACTTCAGTTCAGTTCATGATCTCACAGTTTGTGGGTTCAAGCCCTGCATCGGGCTCTGTGCTGACAGCTCAGGGCCTGGAGTCTGCTTCCGATTCTGTGTCTCCCTCTCCTTCTGCTCCTACCCTACTCTCTGTCTCTCTCTCAAAAATAAATAAACATTAAAAAAGTGTAAATCATTAGATATTTCATGATGCTTAGTCTTTGCGATGATTTTATGAGGTTAGTCCCTTTTAATCTTCATTTTATGCATGAAGAAATTGAGGCAAAAGAGGTTAAGTTAATTGCTGAAGGTCACTGAGGAGGGGGCAGAAATGATTTCAGAATGTATGTCCTTCACCCTCAAGTTATCCCGCACACCTTGCCTACAGAGTGGCTAAGTCACCACCATCTTTATGAGCACGGGAGGCTTTTGGAAGAAGGTGACCCCCAAGGGTCTAGTGGATGGTGACAGGAGCTGGCCATCTGGTGCTGAAGGACCAGGAAACCTGAGCTCAAGTGGCCTATGATGTATGATTAGGAAATGGGCCAAAATGTGCATTAGCGATCCACGCTAATCCACCCACTGAACACCTTTGTTTAAGGGCCATCAACTGTCCTCTGGTTATGTGTACTGACGTCATCACTTCCCGAACCTATTGTGCAAGTTGGTGCTTCTGGACCTTTGAAAAGGCTGTTCTGCTGCTTGGAATATCAGTTCATCTCTCCTCTACCTGGCAAACTTCTAATCTTCCTCCAAGGCTCAGCTCAAGCGGCATCCCCTCTTTTGAAGCCTCCTCTGTCTCTCTGACTAGCTGTGAGCCCTTGGGGACAGAGACAGTGTCTTCCTAACCTTCTGTGGGCTCTCTAGCACTAGCCCAGAGCCCAGCACAGGTAGGTTTCAGTGCATATCGGATGGATATACACATCAATGTAAGTCCATATGTTAGTCACCATAAACCAATCGAAATGACATATAAGCGGCACACTGGGCTATTTGTCTAGCATTTGGGAAGCGTGCTCTTGCCTATTCTAATTGAAAGGCAAAAGTTAAAGAAGCATGCAACCTATTTTCTTTTGGAAGAAAATATGTCTTGCTGTTTTATGTGAGTGGGTAAAATATGCTTATAAAACAATCTGTTCCGAGAATGGCAAATGTTTCAGGAAAATTGCAATGGAATAAGTTCTTTGTGATTTCATTACCTAACCCTCCGTAAAAATGCCTTTGGAAAGACAAAAGATATAGATGAGGGAAATGGTTCCAAATATTATAGAGAGAAGCAGAATAGCTGAACAGAAATTTGTCATTAAGAAAGATTTATGCAAATCTCAAGAGTGCCTTAAAAGTTAATCTTAAAAAAAAATCCCTCTAGTCTGAGCAGATTATGCTTAAGAAAATCTTTTTGGGTAAATCCATGGAAAAATTTATTTCATAATTTAAAGGAAAAGAGTATACACTTATAATAGCAACTTAGGATTTCTTGTTCTAGGTAAAGTCACACCCAAAGTGTTGGTCATTGATATATCCTGCCTCTGTGTTTTCTGGGTTTTTTGTGAAGGTTCTTATTTCAGCTAAAATATGTTAGTTACGATGAATCACCCAAATTCAGTTTTCAAGCAAATTAATATATTAGAAAATAAAACTGGTCTCTTTGGAGATGAGCCAATGACATGTTGGACTGTCAGAGTTCATAGAATAGGAAATGATGAGGTCCAAATGTATATTTGCTCAGGGATGGATAGGACAAAAGCAGTTACAACAAACAAATCTCATTACTTGTTGATTCATACCCTTGCTCTAATCAGCCAAGAAGAGAATGAGCCAGCAACATGTAGACATGTGAATTTCAAGCATTTATGTATCTCATGGTTCCTGAACAAGATTTGAAAGAAGTGAACAAAAATTTTCAAGTCCACACCAGACACATGTACTAAACAGGGCCTCTTCAGGCCCCACGTGGCTCTGTGCTGTTGTCTCTTCTCTTTGTACAGTATTTCTATTTACCCTCAGAGACTAAAATAGGCCAGCTGTAGAAATTTCAGAATTGGAAGGATTTTTAAAGATCATTACGAAAGCTACCATTTACCGAGTGCTTACTCTGTTCCAATCACTGTGAAAAGCACCTCACATGCATTATCTCATTTAATTCTCAGACCAGCCGTACAAAGTCAGTATTATTAGCTCCAGGCTTACAGATAAGAAACATACGGCTTAGAGAAGTAAATGCTCCAAGTCTTATAGCTTGTAAGTGGTGGACCTGGAATTAGGAGGCAGGTCAGACTCTGGGGTCTCCCTTGGACATGAATTCTGTATTATTAGATGCCACTACATATCTTACTAGGTGATCTAGCCCATGTTTAAGCACTCTCATGATAATGTGAGCCCTGTAAGATTAGAGACCGTATGTGCTTTTTTCTTGCAATTGTACACAACGTATACAGCAACATAGCCTTGACCACTATTCATATTTGTTGAAAGAACAAATCCCCTTACTTGCATATGAAACTTCCATGTGTTTAGAAGTTGAGGCAATCTATACAATTATATAATTCTTCTGCTCCACTGAAAAACATAGCTTGCAGCAGATGGGAAAACATAAGCCTAAAAGGATCGAGTGAGTTGACCAGTATCCCACAGCAAGCAATCCGTGGCTTACCCTACGTCACCTCTCTGCCAGCTCTGTGTGTGGTGCTGAAAGATGTCTGTCTACTCTGTCTCTGATCTTTGGCAGCCCGAACCTCTCTGTCTCTCCCTGGCTTTCCGTCTTCCTCTCCATGTTTCTCTCCTGTTAAGCCAGAGAGCAGAGATTGTACCTTTTCACATGGTTTTAACCATCTCTGTATCCCAGAATTTAGAAGGCTCTTCAAAATATCGATTGATTAGATGGATGAATTACGAAGACATATAATTTTTATCTCAAACACCATCATTCTCTTTTTAGACTCGAGACTCCTCTCTGCCTTATAAACGTTTCTGTAAGTGACACTTTTATGACACAGGGGAAAGCTACAGAAAAGAATACTCGCCTGATGTAATTTAACAACTTCTTAAGTCTGTGGTGGTTTCTACGTTTTTTTTTCTTTTTTAAAAAAATTTTTTAAGGTTTATTTATTTTTGAGAGAGACAGAGACAGAATGTGAGTGGGTTAGGGGCAGAGAGAGAGGGAGACACAGAAACAGAAGCAGGCTCCAGGCTCTGAGCTGTCAGCACAGAGCCTGACATGGGGTTTGAACTCACGAGCTGTGAGATCATGACCTGAGCCGAAGTCGGACCCTCAACCGACTGAGCCACCCAGGCGCCCCAAGGTTTCTACGTTTTATTCACTGAGAAATGGTGTCTGTTTTAGCTAATGTTCTTCCTTTCCCGTTGAATAGTATAGGCAAGTGTATTGTTCAGGACTCTGCCCTTACCTTAGTCTTCCAGAGAACCTCTAAAACATTCAGGAGCAATGCACACACGGAGAGAGAATGTGTAGAACTCCATCCTTCCCGAAAGCAGCTGACAGTCTTCCACATGGAGCTCTTCCTGTTCTGTGGCAAAATGAAAGGAATCCCCCCCCCCCCCCCCCCCCCGCCGGGCAAATCCCAAGGCCTCCATTACGTAAAACAAAATGCAGGCCGTGTTCAATAGCAGGTGCAGAATTGCTGATGGAATCCCAGCTCTCAGGGCCACACTGCAGGTTTTTCATGCCTACAGATGTGCTGCTTTGCTCTTTAGGAAGATTTCAAGGATAAATTTGGGACACACTAGAAGGCTAACACCTTGTGCCCAACTAAATGGGCCAATTTGTGGGCTCCCTCGGCACAGTCCTCTCCCTGTGTTGGCAACGAGGTGGTTAAAGCTACCTCTAATGGTTCCTGCCACCTTTTCTCCAAAAGTATGTCTGATTGCAAGCAACATCAACACCTGCGGGGAGACAGCGATGCCAACATTAGCTATAGGCGTGGAGAAAGAGTCTCAACACTAAACACCTTCGAGAAAGCCTTAGAGCCACCCTCCCCTGCGGGAAATCACCAGGAAGAGACATCTCAGGGTTCTGTGCCCGTCAGCATCTTCCCACCCTACCTGCCTACGGACACCTGTGCCGGCGGGCCACACACACGGCACAAGTCAGCGCTGCTCAGCGTGTTTCATTCTTTCATGTGAAGAGCTTCCGAAGAGGAGACGCGTGGAGTCTGCTCTTGGTCTCCAATCGTTTCATGTTGCACCAAAAAAAAAAAAAAAAAAAAAAAAGGAGGATAACCGCCCCTCCTACCCCAGAAGTGTAGCAGAAAGAACAGAAGTTCAGGAAAAGCGAAAAGCGTGGGTCACCCAGAACTATTGGAGAAAGGAGGAAAGGTGAGGAAAGGTGAGGTGACGTACTTAAATGGTCACATCAAGCCAGTGGGGCTTCATTTCTTAGTTCTCTCAGCCCTCATGATGTTCGTGCCTCATTCGGCCGGGGAAGAGGTAGTGTCCCAGCTCTCCACAACTTTTCCAGGTAACTCTGACCCTGGAGAAGATTTTCTAGGTCATGGGAAGAATGGGCCATTTCTCTTCATAATCCAGAGGGCTGCTCTCTCTTTCTCCAGTCAACGTGCGGGGAGGCGGTCGAGGTCCAGTTGCCAAAGGCAGGGACCCGTGTTTGATCAGCACTTGACAGTTTCAAAGCGCTTTCCCCCTTGACGATTTCACTCTCTAGGAGGCCCTGTGAGGGAGGCACCCCGTGAAGTCAGCCTGTTCCATGGAAGAGGGAAGAGAGGGACTTTGCGGGGGTCTCAGGGCTCATGAGGGGCAGAGGGGGCTTGAACACGGGTTTCCCAACCCGACCATCCTGCTGAGCGGGGTTTCCTAACAAGCTTCCTGTGCTTCTTGCTAGGGCGGTGTGATGGTGTGATGGTGGCTAGGACTTCAGTGAAAAGGCAAGCCCATGCATCTGCGAGAGACCATGGTCAAGAGATGGCTGCTTTGTACACGTGCTCCCCACAACCCGCAGCCCGGGAGCTGCCCCTCTGCCCGGGTGCCCCCAGGCTCACTCCCCTGGGCTTGGGAGCTGGTATGGCTCAGCTCTCCAGTGAATCTTCTTCTCTTTTTGTCATGATTATCACTTCCTGCAGCCCACACCTTCACCAACATCTCCCAGGGTCTGAGATACAGAGTGAGTCCTTCTTTCTCTAAATACAAATTTTATTTTTATTAAATTACTGTGTACGTTAGTTTCTAAAACATACATCTCTAAGACGACCACCTTTGAGGGGGAGTCCTACACCCTCCAACTCCAGTTTCTTTTTTTCTAGAAACAAGCCCCCTCCTACTTTTTAAATGTTTATTTATTTTGAGAGAGAGAGAGAGAGAGAGCCAGGGAGGGCCAGAGAAAGAGGAAGAGAGAGAATCCCAAGCAGACTCCACAGCTGTCAGCCCAGAGCCTAACACGGGGTTTGAACCCACACACTGTGAGACCGTGACTTGAGCCGACACAAAGCGTCAGGCCCTCGACTGACTGAGCCACCCAGATGCTCCTAGAAAACAAGCCCTTTTATCCCTTGTAGGTAAAGTCATCTGATATTTATCTCCATATTTTCTATGTAATATGCATTTTCTGCTACTTCTTAGTGTATCAGTTTTAGATGGCGTCTATGACTCTGTTAAGGTAGGTAAGTATTTCGCTCTCTTCTATCTCTGGCTGCTTACCCTGCCCCTTTCTCTAATGTAGTTCTATTATCATTTTAAACATTACTATGAAATGTAATATATAAATAAATTTTACTGCTGAGTCAAATACTGTGATTCATTTTGTATTAGTTATTGATTGCTGCAAAAACAAATTACATAAAAGCCTAACAACAAAACAACAGTTAACATTTACTATCTCACACAGTCTGTAAGTCTCAAATTTGAGAACGGCTTAGTTGGGCGTCTGTGGCTTGGGGCCTCTGGCAAGATTTCAGTCAAGATGTCAACCCCAATGACTCGTGTCTGTCCCACATGCAAAATTCACTAGCTGCTCTCGCAGGGTCTCCCAAAGTCTGACACCATCGGTTAGAAGTCCAGGATCTCATTGATGAAATCAGGTCCGGGGAAGATGAATCCTCTCAGGGGTGGTTCCTTGAGAAAGTTCTTCAAATACAGCTCCTCTCGATCTGAACAGCTGTGAACTAAAGAGACAAATCACGTGCAGCCCACACACTCAACATACATTGGTGGGACAGGTATATAATAACGGCTAGAAACTCTCCTGTCAACAAGAGAGGAAAGAGGAGACAAGAATCGATCGTCCATAGCAATTCTTAAATTTAGCAACACACAGTTGACAGTTCCTTGATGAAGACTCACAGCCTGGCTAACAGACGCCTGGAAGAATGCTCGGCATCACTCATCATCAGGGAAATTCAAATCAAAACCACACCGAGATACCACCTCACCCCCATCAGAATGGCTAACATGAACACCCCAGGCAACAGCAGATGTTGGCGAGGATGCAGAGAAAGAGGGTCTCTTTTGCACTGCTGGTGGGAATGCAAACTGGTGCAGCCACTCTGGAAAACAGTGCGGAGTTTCCTCAAAAAGTTAGAAATAGAACTACCCTACGACCAAGCAATTGCACTACTAGATATTTATCCAAGTGATACAGGTGTGCTGTTTCGAAGGGACACATGCACCCCCATGTTTATAGCAGCACTGTTGACAATAGCCAAAGTATGGAAAGAGCCCAAATGTCCATCGATGGATGAATGGATAAAGAAGATGTGGTATGGTGTGTGTGTGTGTCTGTGTGTGTGTGTGTGTGTGTACAATGGAGTATTACTCAGCAATCAAAAAGAATGAAATTTTGCCATTTGCAACAATGTGGATGGAACGAGAGGGTATTATGCTAAGTGAAATAAGTCAGTCCTAGAAAAGCAAATACCATGTGACTTCACTCATGTGTGGAATTTAAGATACAAAACAGATGAACATGAGGAAAGGGAAGCAAAAATAATATAAAAACAGGGAGGGGGACAAAACATAAGAGACTCTTAAATACACAGAACAAACTGAGGGTTGCTGGAGAGGTTATGGGTGGGGGGATGGGATAAATGGGTGAGGGGCATTAAGGAGGACACTTGTAAGGATGAACACTGAGTGTTATACACAGGGGATGAATTACTAGAATCTACTTCTGAAATCATTATTGTACTATATGCTAACTTGGATGTAAATTTAAAAAAAGAAAAAAGAAAAAAAAAAAAGACTTAGAGCCTGAGAAGAATTTTCCATGGCTCTTGGCCTGAGCATTTGTTTCTAGCTTCTGAGTCAATCTTCCATTTTCACGAAATGTAGATTTTGTTTGCAAGTGAGAAGTTTTCTCAGCCTGCTTTCTGACTGTAGAAGTTTGAAGGTCCAAAGTCTTTTTTATAAATTTGTTCTGTTTCTTTACTTTTCAATTCAAGCTGGTGGTATTTTTGCCCATACAATTCTCATAAAAACTTTATAGGTCTCCTGTGAACCTTACTGGGGATTCGTGCCATTAGACAAAAGTCACATTCAGAAATCTCTTTGGGATTAGCTCTTTTTCTACCTTGGGATTTTGCCTAGATAACTGAGGGACAGAAGCCGTGAGTTGCTTGGAGGCCTTGTTTTATTGAACAGTTCTCTGAGGCATCGCCTTAGATATTCCCGAAGTTTTACGCCTCGTTTGTTCATTTGTTTGTTTGTTTTTACAACCACATAGTCGGCTTCATGTTTATACCATGTTTTCCTGACTTTGCCTGGATTTGACCTTTGCCTGGGAGCCATTTCTTAATTTTAAAATCATTAGCCATCTGGGGATGCTGGGACTTTCTGAACGATCAAGAGCCACCTCTTTTTGGTGTAAAACAAAACAAAACGAAACAAAGCCAATGTCTCTACTCTCACTCCTGAGCCGAACTGCACACTTCATTAGGTCCATTTTCCATGTTGCCCCAGGCGACAGCATTGTTCAACTTTCTGCTCCTCTGTAACAGGAGTTGCCTTTCTTCCACTTCCCCCAATTTCTTTTAGGTTTTCCCTGGGATCCTCCTCAAAGGCAAATCATGCTTCTCTACTAATAATATCTTTAATGTCCTTAGGCTTTCACTAACACTCCCCTGAAAACCCTCCCGGCTTCAGCCAAAGTTTAGATCTACACGCATGTTTTGAGGTTTCTGTTATAGCTGCACTCCATTTCCAGGTCCCCAAACCTTCATATGCCAAATTCATCCTAAAACTTAGTGCCTTAAAGCAGCGATAGGCATTTATTATCTTACACAGTGTCTGTGGGTCAGGAATTCAGGAATAGGTTTGGCCGGAAGTTTCCACTCACGGTCTTTCATGAACTTGTGGTCAAGGTGTTGACTGGGGACCGAAGTCATCTGAAGGCTTGGCTGGAGGAACCATTTCAGTGATGGCTCACTCAAGTGACTGGCAAGTTGTGCCGGCTGTTGGCTGTCTCTTTGTTCTAAGGCCGCTTGAGTATCATGGAAGCTGGCTTCCTGCAGAGCAACTGATTTCAGAGAGCAGACTCAAAGTTTCAATGCCTTTTATAACTTAGCCTCAAACTCATTTGCCATTATATCCACAAAACCATCGTTGTTACATGGTTATTCCTATTGAATGTGGGAGGAGATTATACAAGGAGCATTTGAAAACACCAAGAAGTGGGGATCACTGAGCACCTCTTGGAAGCTTACTTATCTATATTCCATGATTATATTTTCCTGTAATTAATAATTGCCTAATTTTTCAAAAAAATTTTAAATATTTATTTTTGAGAGAGAGAGAGAGAGAGAGAGAGAGAATGAGAGGCCGAGGGGCAGAGAGAGAAGGAGACACAGAATCCGAAGCAGGCTCCAGGCTCTGAGCTGTCAGCACAGAGCCCGACGTGGGGCTCGAACTCACAGAGTCCAAGATCATGACCTGAGCCGAAGTCAGAGGCTTAACTGACTGAGCCACGCAGGTGCCCCGATAATTACCTAATTTTATTCTTTTAGTTGTATAAGTATTAATCTCTCTTTCCCCCCAAATGTTTCAACATCTTTCAAACATCTAGGAATTTTTTTCCCCCAACGTCAAAATATATCAGGTTATTGACCACTCATATATATATTCTTTTCCCGTATGGACACGTCTCTTCCACATCCCTTCATCTTTTGACTCCATCTGGACTAGTTCCTTTCCAGGCTTCATGCACGGTTGTCATCCGAGGAACCTCCCCCCTTCGCCATTATTCTGTTATAAGTCTTGTTTCCTGGATCCCGGGTCTTTGTCTTTGTTGAGTTTCTCTTTCATTTTGCCAGAGCACGGGCTTCCGGAGTTTGGGCAACACACGTGAGAAATCAAGTTTGCAAGTTCTGTGTGTTTGACACTGTCTGTATGCTGCCTTCACTTGCCTGTCCACGGCTACTTACCGTGGAAGAGCTCAGTTGGTGACTATAAGCTGGGTGCAATGTAGGTGGAGCTTGCCAAATTGTAGGCTCCTCTGACAGGTGTCAGGGAGCAAGCAGGTTTTATGGTTTTCCGTTGCTAGACTCTCCTTTTCTATCATGCAGTCACCACTCCCCTGGGGCCACTCAGGTTCTCCAAAGAAGAGTCCTCCAGCGTCCTCCCTGGGGTGGGAGGAAAGATAGACCCCCCGACGGCTGTGTCCTGGGAGCAGGGCCAAGGTGAAGGACTGAGGGCTTCCCGTGTACAATATACGCCCATAATCATCCCACTTGTAGCACCAAGTTTCCCCTGCCCTTAATTGTGCCTCGGGCCCCCAATCTCCAGCTCGGTTTCTCCCGAAAACAAAACAGAATCCCCTTTTTCTCACTGGAGAGTGTGCAGAGGGGTGGTTACCTGGCTCTTCAGGGTGAGGGAGTCCTGTTGGTTCAACACCTCAATGCTGACCCTTTCAAAGCGCTCACCTGTTCACCGGGCATGAACACCGGCCTGTCATCAGCCTGCTACATCCATGTTCCTCTTCTAGGCTAACTCAACCCCTCGTGGATCGGTCTTCTCATGCCGCCATGACAGAATACTATAGCCTGGGTGGCTTACACAGTAGTCATTTATTTCTCCTGGTTCTGGAGGCTGGAAATCCCATGAAGGTACCAGTATAATCAGGTTCTAGTGAAAACTTTCTTCCTGGCTTGTCAGTGGCTGCCATCACCCCGTGTGCTCATGCGACCTCTTCTTTATGTGCACACACTGAGAAGAAGAGAGACAACTCTGGTCTCCCTTTCTCTTCTTATGATAAGGACACTATCTGATCAACGTATACTCCTATGACCTCATTGAACCTTAATTACCCCCCAGAGACCCCCATCTCCAAATGCCATCTCACTGGGAAGTATGCATTAGCAGATGCACTTTGGGTGGGGGGACACAATTCAATCCATAGCACCCCGTCTGCTTTCTGTTTCCCCTCAATTTATAGAAATCCTTTAGCTTTTGTCTCATCCTTTCATTTCTATTCTCGTTGCCTATGGGTTAATGTCTAGTTTCAATTTCTTTACTATTGTTTTTATTGGGGTTTTGGAAAAGAAACAAAGGTAAACGTGTTTGGTCATTTCTCCGTGCATAAGTATAAGTCCACGTAGAAGATTTCATCTTGTAAAACAAAAAACTGAGACACAAAAACTCAAAACAAAAGGAAGTCAACCTATAAACACTCAGATGTCGGGAAGGGGGGAACCGGCCGATGTTGCCCCAAATGAGCATGCCCTTTTACAGCGCCAGTCTTGCAGACGATGAATCTTTGTACCTTCACTGAACGGGAAACCCCGTCCCTTCTCCGGCACCCGGCTCACTTTCAAGCATCTGTAGCTTGTGCTGCCGGCATGGACTCCCCAGCCAAGGAGAGCAGATGGCTTTCAAGCACTGATTAATCACTGCTCTTTCTTCACTTTGGTTTCCAGCTGTGCTTCACTTTCTCCTTCCTGGCACGGAACCATCGCTGCTGGTTTCTTTGCTTCCCGGTCTAATGGAAGAAGCACTCCTGTCTTTCACTAAATCTCCTCTGATCATCAGCCTCCATATTGCTGGTGGTTAGCACCGCTTTTTGTCTTATCTCAAAGCCATCCTTAGGCTATCATCTTACCTTCCATGGCAAGAGGAAAATCTATTCTTGTCCAGTTCCTTGACCTCTGCTTGCACCGTGTGGCCAATAGGAAGCAGAAAGTCAAACTAAAGGAAGCCTCCATGGGTGGGAGAAGTCTTTCTGCATGTTTTCTAGAGTTGGACGTGGGAGAGAAGTCACCTCCAGGCTTTCAAGATCCCTTTTCAGCCTTGTTTCAAAGTCACATCCAATGGCACATTCAAAAACCCAGTGGGGTCATCGATGAAGAAGCAGTAGAGCCTGGCAAATGGTTGGCCAAATTTGTTAGTGCTGAAATAGTACATCTTGGCACGTGGCTTTGGTGGTGGAGCTACCACTTAACCATCTCTTTTCTCTACGCAGTGGTCCTGAACCAGAGATGTGCATCAAGATCGCCTTGGGAATTTTGTCATTACGCAGTATGTCCACATCTCACCCTGAAAATTTGTCAGAGTCAAGGCATTTGTGTTTTGGAGTAGCTTTCCAGGTGATTTTGGTTCAGAAACATTGCTCTAAAGAAATAACTTTAGGGGTGCCTGGGTGGCTCAGTTGGTTAAGCATCTGACTCTTGCTTTCAGCTCGGGTATTGATCTCACGGTTCGTGGGTTCGAGCCCTGCTTCGGGCTTTTGTGCTGACAGCAGGTGGAGCCTGCTTGGGATTCTGTCTCCCTCTCTCTCTCTGCCCCTTCCACCACTCTCTCTCAAAATAAATAAACATAAAAAAAGAAAGACAAAGAAAGAAAGAAAGAAAGACTTTAAAGTGAAAGAGGCAGCACAGTAGAATAATTATTAAAAAATAAAAACCCTGGATACTTGAGTGTGGGTTCTGGCCCCAGCTAAGTTGCTTCTCTCATTAGTAGGGAGACCATATAATTTATCGTCCACATTAGGATCCATATGAGAGTAAAAGAGGGAGCTATTAATAACTATATCAGAACAAGAGGCATAAATTGAAACTGTCCGGACGAACGGGTCACCCCACTCATTAGCCCGATGAGACACTGGAGTAGACAACTCCGAGGTCCCTTTAAGATTTATGATTCTATAATTCATGACCACTGGGACAAGCGCAAAATAAGTTTCCATCCCAAATGCATGTGGGATAGAGTTGTTTAGGTCCTCTTTGCTCAGGGAAACGGAAATGGCAAACACACGCGTCTTAGAAGCTGGAGACCTGGCGGCACTCCAATATGTTACACAAAGAATTTACACAACTACTTCCTTGGTGCCTCTCATGTGATACAGTTAAGAAAAGGGGCGTTTAGGTCAATCACATGTTCTGGTTAATTATAAGTTAGCATATAATAAATTAGACGGCACACAAATCACCAATTTTCCAGAAATCAAAATGTAATAAAATAACACCACCCCCGCAGCTCCCCAAACGCTGATCATTTTATCCTTTATATTTCTAGAGAGCCCTTCAGGGCTCTGTATTGTCGTAACAAAGAGCATGTCACACCGTAGCTGTGAATGGTGAGCCTAATCGAATCTGGGATGTCAACAAGCTTTCACGAACACAGGAGAGTTAAGCTCAGTGCGGTTTGGTTTTTATGACATTATTCTGCTGTAGTTCTTATGCCGGTGCTTGTCAAGAACGGATCAGGAGAATCTTTAGGGCAAGCCACCGGGACGCAGTGAGCAGGAGTGGGTGGAAAACACTACCGGAATCCAGCGAGCACTCTGTCGTTTCAGAGAAGCGGGCTGAACTTGCTTGTTTACACGGAGCTGGCAGAGATGTGGGCACAGGGCACACACAGATAAGAGGGAAGCTAAAGAGGGGGAAGTGGGGGAAGACGGAGAGAGAGGGAGGAAAGCAGTGAGGAAAGGAGAGGGGGGAGGGAGGTGAGCAAGACAGAGAGAAAAGAGGGGGGGAAGGGAGGAAAGGAAGGAGAGACTCAAACATATACACCGAGAAACAAACAAGAAGATGGAGAGAGAAACCAGAGAGGGGAGGAAAAGGCCGGGTCCGGGACGCACACGCATTCGTGTGTCTCTGGGGGAATAAAAAGGTAAAGCCTAGGTCTGAAGTTTTTAGTCAAACCCTCAACAGTCTTGTATCAGAACCCAGGAAATGGCCTGGCTCACGTAGCTGCGGAAGCTATTTTGATGAACGCAATCAGTTCATTTCACGTCGATCGAGGCTCATGCTGCCTGGAAGGAAATTGCCCACCGCGGCTGTGCTTCAGGGGTTGTAATCAGAGGCACTGGCATTGATGGAAAGCTTCTTGCTCTAGGAGGAAGCCAGCAGATTGCGAACGGCCCTGTTTCCACGACCGTGGCTGTGTGGTTCGTTTGTCAGAATGCGTGCCCCGCATGCATTTGGGGTGTGAGCACACCTAGCCGAGGATTAGACTTCTCCTGGCTGCCAAGGGGTTTTTGCTTCTTACTGACTCTTACCCATGGCCGAGAAGAGCAGCACAGCAAGGAGACATTGCAACGGGCCGGCTAGGAGTCATTTTTGGAGAGCCTTGGGGCAGTGTCTGTCCCTGAGAGAACGGCAGAGGAGAAGGAAGCCAAGAGGTCATCGTTTGGCTCATCAGCTCACAAGAGGTTGATGTGACCGGAGTGGCCAGCGTGAGGCTGGGGGCTCCAGGAGGAGCTTTGAAAGCAAATAACAAACACTTAGCTTTCACCTGAGGAAATGCACACTTCTCAACCCCTCGCTTCCGGAAAGGCATAATGCAAGTGGAGGGGGGCCAGGGATGGATGGGCCAGGGAAATGACCAGGGGATTGGAGGACTGGGCAGATGGGAAACATGGGGACCGCGTCAGCCCTGAGCAGCAGAGGCAAAGAAGGAACGGGACAGATCTCTGAAACGAAGAAAGGCGTAGGGACGCAGAACATGGGTTGGATCACAGGATTCTTGGATGTCAAACCCTTGAAGGTTTAGAAAGGCCATGGTAGGAAAAAAGAAATCAAAGTGTGAATTTTTAGAGTGGATGGTGACTTTAGGAAACTTGTAGATGGTTGCTAAATACCACTAATCACCACCCCATAGACGCTCATTGGCTTTGGGCATGAACTCTCCTCATTCAGTCCAAGCAGGTGGTTATGAATTTGTCTCTCTGTCAGCGCTGAGTCTATAGCCTGGTATTTGCCCTGGGATATAGGGAATTTGCCCAACAAAGTTTGGACACCTGGTGAAAGATGTCATGTTGCCAAGTGGCAGGTATGGAACAAGAGAAAGCAAGGGCAGTGCCCTGAAAGTGAGCTCGAGAAATGGCAGGCAGAAATAGCCAGCACGGACCAGGACAGAGAATCATGGGTTAGAGCAGAGGAAAAAGTCCCTAGGTAGTCCATGAACCATCAGAGAGGGTGAGGAGGATCCCCCTCTAGGGTGTCTCAGAACTGGGAGGGTTGGACATGTTTGATATACTTAGGGTCATTGTAATGTTCCTAAAAAACAGAAGAGCAAATCCTGTTGCCTGGTGAAGTTCTTCGGGAAGTAGAATGAGAAAGCATTGCAGGGAGCACAAAATAGACATGATGGAAATCACCTTTCTGGTGTCGACGTTCCTCATCTGTCTCCCACTGCTCCCAGCCCTCCTGCACCCTGACACTTGCCATGCTTCAGAGTCTGTTTATTCCTCTGACTTTGCCACCAGATTGTGAGCTCTGCGATGTCAGGAGCTCGGTGTCAGCCATCAACAAACTCACTTGGCACGTCCCGGGTGTCTGTCTGTTGGATGAATAGACCACTGTCAGCCTGGCTCCAGATGGGACTTCCGGTTGTCGGTGTGCCCTCCATATGCTTTGTCTGTCCCTCCGAGGGCGCCGAGTGCCCTCCCTGAAGCTCCTCCATCCCTCTGTCCTCAGGGACACACACATCCCTAGAGGGGATCCGACCAGTGTTTAGAGAACACGGAAGTCCCCATTTCACAGAAGAGAAAACTGAGGTTCAGACAGGGAAAGGCAGGGCAAGCCAAAGTCGGCCCCGCAGTGACTCTGTGCTACCTCGAAGATGAGAAGTCAGACTACCACTCCATCCCCACTCTTGTTGCTAGGCAACGCTGGCTTCCGAGGGATGTTCAGTGGTTGCCCAAATTCTAAAATTGATTCAGTCATTGTTACCCTTGTGGGAGGGGGGAGGTGGAGCTGAAACGCGGTGGGTTAACACTGCATCGGTGCTCTCAGAGACCAGCTTTCCCCACCACGTTGGTGGTGTTAGCATTGTTAGTGATGTTTGTGGAGGGTGTGGTGGGTGGCAGGGAGAGACAGGGAGGGAATTCCGGAGACGGCCTGCAGGGAGGGAGGAGCCGAGCGGGCCCGCCCAGGGCTCTTCAATGCCCTTTGCTTACGAAGTTCAGGTTCACCTAGCGTGGCTCCTCAGCCAGACGAGGAAGGTCCTTTCTGATCTGTGCCCAACCTGCTTTTCTAGCCACGTGTTTCCTAACGAGCACAGCGCAGTTCTGAATTTTCAGATAACCGTCACGCCCTCCGTTTAATCTGATCCTTCCTGGGACTCTAAGAGGGAGAAAGGTTGCCGAAACAGGAAATCTCAGGGTCCCGGTAGCCTGTTGACTCTGCCCGAGGCCCGTGCACAGCCCCGTTGGCCTTGTGCAAGGTCAGTGCCAACTCTGCCTCTTCCAGCTCTTTGCTGCTCTCCCTGACGTGTGCCTCCCCACTTCCTCCTTCACTCACCCCGTGTCACTGGCTCCACTCAGAATTCCCACCCCCCTCTGCCCCGCTGAGTGACTCCCTCTCCCCCAACTCCTGCTTCAACTCCTGGTTCCCTTCCTCCGCGAAATCTTCCTCGAAGTCTCTGGCCCTCTGCTCTCCCAGTCCTGGCACCTCTAGCCTGCTCAGGCGGCCCTTAAAATGGGCTGTCTTGGGGGCGCCTGGGAGGCTCGGTCAGTGAAGCGTCTGAGTCTTGATGTCGGCTCAGGTCATGATTTCCCGGTTCGAGGCTCCCGTCGGGCTCTGTGCCTGCAGTGCAGAGTCTGTTTGAGACGCTCTCTCCCTCTCTCTCTCTCCCCCTCCCTGCTTTCTCATTCTCTCTCTCTCAAAATAAATAAATAAACCTAAGAACAATTTCAAACGGGCTGCGTTGGAATGCCAGATAACTCCTCTGTGTTCCCGTCTGTCTCTCTGGAGGATGTGCGTCCAACACACCTCCATTGATTCACAGAGCCTCACACGGGGCCCGGCTCATCGTCAGAACTGGTTGGCGGCCAACGCCTCCCCTAGGGATGTGACAGGAAGCATGGGCCAGCTGGAGGGTCTCGAATGCAAAGACCCAGGCGGCCCCTGCTGCCCACCTTCCAGGGAAACCACACGTGAGGCCGGGACCTCCAATTTCATTAATATTTTCCACTAAGAGCACCGTTTCCCACTAATGTTTGGAAGGCAATCGATTTCTGGACGTGCAGCCCAGAAGAGGCCTGGTGGGATTCTGGCAAAGGGGTAGCGATTTCATAAAAGCTCCCACTGAGTTGTCACAAATGAAACCTCTAGTTACCTGGACGCCAGTAAGGAGATTAGACTAGAGCTCTGGTGAATGATATTTGATGAGTCACCAGTCTTTTGAGGAAAAGGCATGCTTGTATTGGCCCCGGCTTGCCACAGATAACACAGAATTTAAAAAAAAAAAAAAACTGGATCATTCAAAAAGCTCCAAATCAAAAGTGGAGATATTTCTAGACTTGGGACCATGCCAAAAGAAGTACCCTGGAGTTTGTTTCTTAATTTTTTAAAAATACCTTCATTTATTTTTGAGAGAGAGAGAGAGAGAGAGAGAAACAGAGTGCAAGTCGGGGAGGGGCTGAGAGAGAGGCTCCAGGCTCTGAGCTGTCAGCACAGAGCCCCACGCGGTGTTCGAACCCACGAACTGTGACATCATGACCTGAGCTGAAATCGGACGCTTAACCTTCTGAGCCCCCCAAGTGCCCTGAGTTTGGTTCTTTTGGAGAAAAGCATGCTTACAAATAGTGTAGAGAACTTCACGAGTTTTTCATATTCCAAAACTGTCAATCCACAGATGCACCATATTTACTCATTCACTCCCCAATGATTTTTTTCTGCACTTTCTCTGTGCCAGACGGTGCTCAAAAACTTGAGGGAAAACTTTAGGGGACATTCTCCTTGCGCACAGGCGCCTCTTGTGCTGGTAGATTGTTCTCATGGGGTAAGTGGAAGAAATGATTTCCGTTTTCCAAAAGAGGAGACAAGACTTCAGAGAAATTTGGAGAATTTCTCTTGTCGCATCTCTCATATATCATGACGCCTGTAAAAAGCCGAGTCCCAGAGACCCAGAATGTATCAGGTAAACGAGTAGTTCTGAACTTGACACCTGTATTCTCCCTCCCTGAGTCACAGTCGATCTTGAAGCCCAGAATAAAGTGAGGGCTCGAATGCAGGGCTGCACAGCTTCACAGAGTTCAGAGGGATATGGCCAAACCCTATTGCCTCCCATGGTGCTGTGGGGGACAAGACTTTTAGCCTGAGAACCAGCACATCCCAGATCTGGGTATGCAAGTCATCTTTAAAAAATTATTTATTTATTTATTTTGAGGTGGGGGGCAGCGTGCACACGCATGTGAGCCAGAAAGGGGCAGAGAGAGAGAGAGAGAGAGAGAATCTGCAGCAGGCTCTGCACTGCCAGTGCAAAGCCCCAAGCGGGGCTCGAACCCGCAGACCGCGAGATCATGACCTGAGCCGAAACCGAGAGTCGGATGTTCAACCTGCTGGGCCATCCAGGCGCCCACAAATCATTTTCTATAAAGAAAAGGAACACTTTCTTGGCTACAAGAGAGCGAATCTTAAAGTCAGGAATATTCCCGAAGATCCTACCCAACACAACTCCGGAATGTTGGGTAGTTCGTTTTAAGGTTGCTTGAGACTAAATGTATTCCTTCCTCAAGTTTAATTGGTTCATTTGTTCTCACCCCAACTCCTTGATCTGAAAGGAACATCTAGGACGGACGTAGAGGAATAAAAAGGTATCTCCTCCAGTTTGATGTTCTGTTCTGTTCTGTGAATGACAACAGGAGAATTAACCCTTCAAAAGGGAAAAATCAACCCAGCCTTCTCTGAGGGGTGCTGCACCCATATATGGTAAGAGACGGGGCTGTCTCTTTAGAGGATGCATATGCTGAGTTAAAAGTGGGCGTTGTCCATTTTGTTGCCTTGCACAGCACAACGATTCGAAGGGGCACACGAGTAGCCCCCTTGATTTGCCTGGTTCCCAGCCCTGTTTTCACACTTGCAGGTAGAAGATGAGAAAGCCAGGTGGAGGGAAGTGAGTCTCCGTGTTCACGGATGAGGACTTTTACTGCAGACTGGGTAATGTGATAGTTTCAGAGGCTGTGTGCCTGATTGATTTGTCCTTTTCTTGTCTTCAAGAATTCGTGTATAAATGTTTTCGAGGACTGCTAATGTCATGCCGATGAATCTGTTCGAATGCTCTTCTTCGGGGGAATAAATAGCTATCGTCACTTCTTGCCATGATATTGCTCTTTTCTGATGGCATTTTGTGGAATAAATGGGCAACGTTTCTCTTCGACTTCCCTTCTGCAGACACACACACACACACACACACACACTGGTTTAGAATTTTTGCCTTCTAGTCTACTTTTAAAGGAGTCTCTTTTTAAAGGGTGGATTTTTAATTTTTTACAACCTGATCTGTCAATTAACTCTCCTCAAATACATTCTTTTTGGAGAATGACAAGGCCGGAAGTTCAAAGGCTTTTTATCTTAGTACAACGTTAGGCGTAAAGCAGGCAATCAAACTGTTGGCTAATTGAGGCACCCACTCTGGGGAAAATGCTCCGTCAGCCATGGGCAGGGGGATGTCTTTTTCCTGGAAAAGAGGAGAAGCACGGTAATTTGGGGAGGACTGTCAAGGAGGAGAGACCACTCAGTCAACAGACTGTTCGGACCATGAGCTTTGGAACAAATAGAAGGCAATTCTAATCCTATCTCTGCTATTTACCATTACTGTCACCTTGAGCAAGCTGCTTACATTTTCTAAGCCTCCATGTCCTCATCTGTAAAATGGGAACAGTCTCACCACTCACCTCATAAAGCTTTTGTGAGGAAGTAATGATCTAAGTGTGTAAAGTGTTTAACACGGTGCCTTGATGTCTAGAAAACACTCCATTGAGCTTTTGTTGTTATTTTCGTAATTATTAGAGTAACACAGGGACCTTCTGGCCAGGTGAAAAGATTGTTCACTTAGAAACCTGGGAACCTGCATTTCCAGTCTCATTTAGAAGGTGGCCGTGCCGGTCACTGCTGTCACACACAGTCTCTCATTCTCTGGTGCTGTTCAAACAGCAGTAGACTTGCACGAAAATCCAAGAAACCAAAAGTCAAAGTCTGATGGAGAGTGTTTCCGTTTGATTTATGGAGTAGGTTACCTTTCTGGGCTCTTCTTAAAAGGCTTGAGGCTGAGTAGGAGAAAAACCGTTAGGGATATTTTCTGAGGAGAGATGTGCAGCACCTTCACTAGAAGAGATTGGACCATCTTTCTCTTTTGAAAAGCTTTTTGTAAGGAGCTCCAGATGAGCCACAAAACAAGTAGATCCATCACTTCGGCAGAATGGTTTTCCAAGGGCCCTCGAGCACCAACTGTAGCCCTAAATGGCAATCTCTACTTATCTGGGACAATTTCATAGAAAAAGAGGAGAAGCAAAAACCACTTTTCACAGAGTTTCACTTTTTATTAGGTCTGTATTAAACTGTCAAACAACTTCAGAGAAAAGGATAATAGATCATGTCAACTGTTTCAACAATGATTTCCTTCCGTTGGTTACCAATATACCCCTTATTTTTACCCCGCACATGCGCACAAAGGATAACTATTTCCAACTTCCTTCTACTTAATATCATGCTGTATGTAAGTTTTCACGAACTGACACGGCTTACAGACTCATCGGTCGCAATATTGCTCAACTGCGAGTTTTCTATCTTTATGTCATAAAACTAGACTCATAGAGCAATAGAGTTGGAGAGATCTTAGAACAATATTATTCACAAGAGCCAATTCGTATCACATCCTTACTGTGAGCCAGACACTGCGTGCTAAGTGCTTTATACATTCGTTTAAACATTCCAGTGATCCTATGAGGTAGGTTCTGTTTATCCACGTCAAAGATGGGGACACTGGGGATAAAGATGTAAATGTCTTGCTCAGAGTCATGCAGCTAGTAGGCTGGAAACTCAAACACAGGGTTAACCGAGTCTACACCCCTACTCAACCACAATGCTATGAGCCAGGTACCATGCAGTCCTTAGTTTTCAGATGAGGATCCTGGACACCCAGAGGAGAAACACGAGTTCACTCAGGTCCAACACTTATTGGCAGTCAAAGTTGGAACCCAGTTCTCTGGACTCCCAGGCCCCCATCCCTCCCTTATAGACGTCACTCTACCGCCCTCCCTTATATATGTCATTCTACCTCCCGGATAGGAGGATACAGGTACAGGATACTCCTGTATCCTTCTGGAACTCTCCTTCCTTTCCCTGTGCTTGCAAAGTTCACGGTGAGTTCTTTTATTTAATTAAAAGGTAAACTTCTATGTAAGCTGCTTTAAAAATGACATAGTGTCTGTTTTTCGAGCCCTCCTCTTCTGGTCTCATTCTCTCAGGGCAATCTAAATTTTCAGAATTTTTAGATTCAGAAAGTTCTCTTTGAATAAGCCATCACCCCCTAAATGCATTCCCTAAGAACTCTTCTGGATTCTTCAGATAACAGCTTCTTCAGATAACAGGTTACTTGGGATTGGAAAACACACCATTCCACTTGCTCCGTTGTTAAGCCTTTGTCTCTTCAGAGAGCAAAATAAAACACATGCCCTCCCCATAATAGAACCTAAAAGAAGAAACAATCAGATTAAAAAAAAATATGCCCAGATTCAAACTTAATTTTATTTGATTTATTTTCAGCCAGTTCCTTGTGGTCTAGATATAGCCCTGGTAGATCCTTAAACAAATGGTCCCAATGTTTATTCCACACACCTGCCAAATATCTCATTAGGACTTACCAGATCAGGGTATCTCTGCTCGGATCCCAAGAGCAAAGTGATGGATGAAATCTGCTCCTTGTCTATGTGTGTGTCACTGTTTATTTACTTTCTGGATGAATTCATATTACAAGAAGACTCTGGAAGGGTTGTTAATTATCCCTGTAATCTAATTTATGGCTTCAGGCGCCTGATATTTCTATACCTTAGATAATGTTAATTTTATTCTTTTGTGAGCTGAGTCTGGTGTTCGCGAAAAGCTATAAGATGTAATTTATTTCTCCCCACTTGCCTTCTAAATATTAACTCTATTGAAAAATGATTAAATAGATTATGTAAATCATGGTCATTGCATCCACTTTAAAGGTTAATCCTGCCATCATGTAGCCAGATAATTAATTTGAATTCGTTCCCAAGCACTAATTCTCAGGGAAGCCAAGGTGTAATGGTCTGCACTGCCCTATTATGGATGTCACTGTGTGCTTGCCTGTGATAAAATTTGCAAGAAACAAGCCTCAAAGTTTTGAGAACAAAAGTTTCTTAGGGCCATCGGAAGGCCCGGTGCATCATGGGAGTGGAGCTACACTCTCTCCAGAATGTTAGGAGATAGTGTTACGGACCGTCCTCCACTTCTTTGAGTTTTCTCAAGGGTCACCTCCCTTCTTGGGAAGCCAGACCTGGATGGGTTTTGAAAATTCTAGGACAGCCCCGCTGCTTAGCCATTTTCAGAAAGTTCCAAGCCCGGAGAGGTCCCATCAGATGATTTTGTAGCTTCACCTACCCGGTGTCACGCTCTCTGCTTGAGCACGCCCGCTGACCAGCCACCTCCACCTGCCTGGTAGGGAATCAGCCACCAGCCACTTAACTCCCTTCCCTGGTTGATAAAACTGGCCCCATGAATCCTCTCCATTGTTTCATGGGAAACCTATTGCTAATACCTCTTCTGGACTGCTTCCTCAGGCAGGAGCTTGAAGCTTATTCAATTTCTCATGGGCCTTCTGCGAGAAAAGGAATAGAAAACTACAAACTCAGAAGCAAATACAAACACGAATATGGATTTAGACTGTGAATAGCAAACACAATCGTAAATTTTAAGGAGCTGCCTGATACCATAAGCATCACGAAAGTCATAGAAATAACAATATGTTCATTATTTAATTGTCTGAAACACCTTTATAATACATCCCCACCAATTTTTTGGCTGCCAACTCTTTGATCACTTCATATGACCACAATTTTGCAATAACTTTTCTCTAGAGAGAAAAGCAAGATAATTTAGTCTTCCCTCTATCACAGATCATCAGGATTTGTTTCTTACTTTTGATTGTCAGATTGACTAAAAAATACCAATTGCATACACAGACATGCTTGCTGTTTATAATACCGTGTCACATTTGGGTCCTTCAAACATAAGATTTCTGATGAATTCTGGGGTATCTGGGTGGCTCAGTTGGTTAAGTGTCAGACTCTTGATTTTGGCTCAGGTCATGATCTCATGGTTTGTGAGTTTGAGCCCCACACTGGCCTCTGTGCTGCACGTAGAGCCTGCTTGGGATTCTCTCTCTCTCTCTCTCTCTCTCTCTCTCTCTGTCTTTCTGCCCCTCCCCTGCTCATGTTCTCTCTCTCTGTCAAAATAAATAAATGTTAAAAAAACTTTCTGACAAATTCTGCTTTGTGCAATTCCCATCAAAAAAGAAAAAAAAAATGTAAGGTGGGTTTATAGTTGTATATGCTGCCTTCCTGAGTATATTCCTGGCAGAGAACTTCTACTTTGATTTGGCATCGATCTTGCTCTGCTCGTCTGGCGATTAGAATTTTCCTAGACTAACTCTGGCTCCACACATGTTAAAGCAGATTTCCTCTCCCACGATTCAGATCCTTCCCTGCCTGTCACTGGAGAACTTGCTCCTATCTTGGTGTGATCCCTGCCCTGCACCTTCCCGCTAAGTCAGCACCCACGTGGTAGGTATGTTCTAGAAGCCATTCCTATCTGGAATGACTGACTATTCAAGGAAATGACTGAAAGCCATGTTAATATGTCCCATCAAACACAGAATAAACGTACCCTCAAGTCAAATTCCCTTTCGCCAAATCCCCAAAAGGACCTTGGACATTTCAGGTCCACTTGATATATGGGCACTTGCCCTACTTAGGGCAAAGGGGAAGTTGGAATAAGGAGAATCATCAGTCTTAAGTGGTTTCAGTTAAAGCACATTTCCCCCCAGTGTTACCGATTATACGATCATATGAATACCTTGTCAGTGCACTGTGTAGGCCCTGGGAAAGGGGCTTTGAGGAGGGGCCCTCAGCCTTCACCGACCCAATGTGTCTGCCCTTATCTGCCCATGGCATCTGCTGGTGCAGGGTCCTCTCCTCTCCTCTCCTCTCCTCTCCTCTCCTCTCCTCTCCTCCCCTCCCCCCCTCCCCTCCCCTCCCCTCCTTTCTCTCCTTTCTCTCCTTTCTCTCCTTTCTCGTCTCTTCTCTTCTCTTCTCTTGTCTTCTCTTCCCTTCCCTTCCCTTCTCCTCTCCTCTTCTCTTCTCTTCTCTTCTCTTCTCTTCTCTTCTCTCCTGCCGACATCTTGTCTGGGACTGGAGCTCATAGTACTGGACTGTAGCTCTGCCTCCTTGGGGTCATTTCTTTTTGTCTCTTCTCTGGGGTTATTTCTCCCACCCTCCCTGGGACCCTTTCATCCTCTCTAAGGATCTGGAGCATGCAGAAGCATCCCTCAAATCTCACACCTTCTCTTGAGCCAGATGTCCATGGCTTCGCACCCACAGCATCCAAGATTGGTGAATGTCTCAGACAAAGTGACACCGCACGGACCCTGTGTGCTGGTCACTGGAATGTTCCTGCACAGCTCTGCTTCTCACAGGCCAAAAGTAGAGCCCTCTAATCTGGTCTCAGGAAACTGCCCAGCGCATGCCATTTGGGCTCCAGGAACACCACCTTAAGCCCATGTCTCCCTTCTCCGTTAGTTATAACCCATCTAAGAGGCTGGCTATTCAGCAAAAAACACTGATTTTTCCCCCGTAGTCTTTCCCAAACTCCTTCACAGGCAATGTGATCTTAAAGATCTTAAAAGATCATTAAGTAAAATAGTTTAAACTTTACTCCTATTCCGGCTTTTTTTTTTTTTTTTTTTGCCTTAAGAGATTATTTCATTTCCCCTGGGTTTTTCTGTCTGCAGACTTGCTCTGGTCTTACCAACCTCTTCAAAATTGCACCCATTCTTGGTGAATGTAGAACAGAGTGCAAAAAGCATAACTTTGGAGGCAATAGTCCCAAGGAATCCAGCCTGTCATTGCTTGGCTGTGGGTCCTTGGGTAAGTTACATAGCATCTCTGAGCATCGGCTTCATGGAAATAATAGCAGCTGTGAGAATTGCACATAAGATGTACAAAACTCATAAAATACCACCTGGTGGTTAGTAGTTGATAATAAAATGCTGATGAAGGTGGTGATGATGCTCAAATCTGAGTGTTCCTTGGGGGGTTGGGTGGGTAGTGCTGTCCTCACAGTGCCCACCTCTCTCCCTCCTTTCAGTTCTGTGAAGCGTATAAAGCACTTTTCTGGTCCTGTGTGTGCAAAGACAGCAACAATATCTACAGATTGAAATCTGAAAAAGTTCTGGAGTCGGGCTCCAGGCAGAGCCCTGTGAGTTCAGCCAGAGAGAACTGTAGTCTTGACTACATGGAACAAATATTCTCTTCCCTTAGGTTTAAAAATTGTTATTATTGCGAACGGGCCCACTGGTGATGGCAAAAATATCAGCGCTGTCTGCTGGGAGAGGGGGAATGTTCTTCACATCTTGTTTCACAGGAAATGTCCCCGAGACTCAAATGCAAATGAGCACGGAGCCAGCCCGTAGTTTCTGGCTTTTGCTCTCGGTAAACCCGGTTTTTCCCTCCCAAATCCACACGATGTGCAGACAGGATACTAAATTTTTTCTGTCAAAGTAATGTCTTTCCCTTTTGACTCTGTTCATATGATCTGCCTGTGCAGGAACCAAACATTCTTTCACTACGGTGCTTCCTTTCTGCCCCCGTTGCCAAAGTTCCCCTCACCTGGGCTCCGGCGCGTCCACTCTGGCTTCATTCTGTGCCCTCCTCACTCGGGGGGCTTCTCTCTCTGCTGTGGTTTTTACAGTTGTTCTCTCACTTTGTTAAAAGTTTGTTTGTTCGTTTGTTTGTTTGTTTGTTTATAGTGATCTCTACCCACAACGTGGGGCTCGAACTCACGACCAGAAGATTGAGTCTCATGCTCTTCTGACGGAGCCGGCGGGGCACCCCGAGTTGTTCTCTTTGTGTCCCCCTGCCATCCTGACGTCTTGCCCCCTGGTCCTGCAGAAAGCACATGGGATGTAGCGGATGGTAGGCACCCGTGGAGGCACGTGAGGAGGACCAGGAAAGCTGGATGTGCCAGGACGACATGTCAGAACTTGAGGTTTGCAAATTTTACAGAAGTCTAGTGTACGTGCAGAAAAGTGCATAGACCATTAAGTCCACAGCTCAGTGAATTTTCACACCAGGAGCTCACCCGAGTAACCAGCCCTCAGACCAAGAAGTGGAACATTAGAACACGGCTAGAACCCCAGACCCCCATGAGCTTTTCCACTCCTTACCCCCTTCTCCCAAGGGTAACCACTATCCTGACTTCTAGGCCACAGTTTTGCCTCATCTTGAGATTGACGTTAGTAGAATCATAGAATATACACTCTTCTGAGTCTTGTTTTCTTCCCTTAGGTTTGTGATATTTACCCATGTTGCTCATTTTTTTAAGATTTTAATTTTTTTAAGTAACCTCTATACCCAACATGGGGCTCCAACCCACAGCTCCAAGATCAAGGGTCTCATGCTCTACCGACTGAGCCAACCAGGCACCCATGTTGCTCATTTTCACTGCGATACACTCTTCTGTTGTATGCACGTGCTAACATTTGTTCATCCGTTCTGCAGTGAATGGACATTTGCACTGTTTTCTGCTTGGGGCCACGAGCATTCTTTCACATACCAGTCGGTGAATGGATGGACCCATTTCTGTTGGCTACATGCTTGTAAGTGGTGCCATAGCCTCAGAGGGTAAACGTCTTGGCTTTTAATGAGGCTATTTGGATAACCAGGAATATTTGGAGGTGCTCTGAAAAGTCTTGGTAGCCTGGTGACCTGTGGATCAATAGTTTTATTTCATTTTGTGCTGTGAACTGAATTGTTGTCCTCTGAAATTTATACACTGAAGCCCTAACCCCAATGTGATTGTATCTGGAGATGAGACTTTTAGAAGGTAATTAAGGTTAAGTGAGGTCATCTGGATTGGATCCCAATCCGATGAGACTGGTGTGTTGATAGGAAGAGGAAGAGAGCCCTCTCTCTCTCACTCTCTCTCTCTCCATGTGGAAAGGCCATGTGAGCACACAGCGAAGAGGGCAGCCATCTACAAGCCACGAAGAGAGCTCTCACCAGAAATAGACCCAGCTGCACCTCGATCTGGGACTTCTAACCCTCAAAACTGTGGGAAGATAAATTTCTATTGTTTAAGCCACTTAGCTTGTGATACTCTGTTACAGCAGCCCAAGCAGATGAGGGCGTTTTACTCTAGTTTGTTTTTTTGAAGTTGGAAAAATATCATGTTAGCATCGCTAGTAATTTTCTGTTATTTTCCGGGCATTCTTTCTTTGAGGAAATAACCAGAATGGGCCCCTTGGTCACATGCCTCTAAAGCAGTCACTGCCTCTTGTTTGGGGAGACCCTGATATCACCATCCCTGCCTTCGAAACAGATGCTTCACGTGAGATATGGGCTCTCTGTATATTCAGGGAGGTTGCGTCTCCGTCCTCTTGAGGGCTGCTTGTCTGTCTTTCCGCTAAATTTATTTTCAGTTTTATTAGGATATAATTAACATATAGCACTGTATGGCTTTAAGGGGTACAGACAACGATTTGACTTATATATATATCGCGAAATAATTATGATTAAGTTTAGTTAACAGCCGTCATCTCAGATACAAAGAAAAAAGAAAAAAAAGAGTTCTTTCCTTGTGATCAGGACTCTTGGGATCTACCCTTAAGAACGTCCTAAGAGTCTTCCCTCTAAATTTGAATTGAGGGTGCCTTGACCTTCAAAAAATTGCCTGCTCTCGGGAGATGGGTGAAGCTCTTGGGGGTAGTTCAAGAGTAGCTCAGAAGGGACCAGCTACTGTTGAGTGCTGTCTCTGCCACATACTGTTTTACGCGCTGTAAAATGGATCATCTCATTGGTTTAGCATAGAGGTCTTTCAAGGCGGGTACTATTATTATTGCCATTTTACAGGAGGAAACCAATGCACTGTTGGTCTTAATAACTTGTTCAAAATCATATGGCTAGCAAGCTGCAGAGCTCAGATTCAAGCTCAGTGTGATTTTCAAGTCTGACCCCACCATCACACACTCTCTCTCTCTCTCACACACACACACACACACAAACACAGGAAGGAGATGCAGAGTTGGTGTCTTTGCCGATGCTGGAAGGAACGATCATAAAAATGACAAGGTTTGGACATTGCAGGTGGATGGGTCAGCTGGTGGCCCACATGATGTGCTGGTTATTCTGTTCTGCATCTTTCTCAATCCGTTCTCTCCGTTCTCTGCCCTGGGACGCTGGCCCCTGTAGGCTGCATCCTGGGAGCTCCTTGCTGACTGGCTTCCAGGTGGGTTTGGTCCAGGCAGACAGTGGTGGGGCGCCAGAGACGGGAACAAGGGAAAATGGACAACCACCTCCATCCTTTTGGTTTCTTACAGATTACTGACCCGTGGCCACCTTCCGCTCTCATGGGCTCCGTTAATTCGATTTCCTCCTTATCTCTTTAGCCTTAGTGGTAGCAGATGGCTTCCCAAGTCACTAGTTTCTGGATACCTTCATTCTGTTTTTTCCCCCTCAATCGTGGCCGCACATCTATAAATAGTTTTTTACAAAATCTTTTTGAGCCCCCTGAGATGAATTCTGTGTCTTCTCAGACCCCTGAATGATACATGTGGTTTTGGTTATCACCAAACAGGTCAAACTTTGGCAAGTGTGTTATCAACAATTGTGATTGTCTTCTCTGGGTCGTGGAAACAAGATCACTGTTAACCCTCTTAGGGCTTCAGATTCTTCTCTGGAGCCAGGGGAAGTTTTCAGTATAGACTCTAAGAAAGACAGCCAGGGCCCCACTGGCGGGCAGTTATCTGGCCCCTGTAGCATGGTGACAGGTAGAGAGAAATACTAAGAATAGAAAAGACCAATAGCAAATTCCCAGTAAAGGGTCATGGCCAATGGGCTCCCATCAAATTGAGTTCAGATTGGTTAGCAGTGACCCAAAGAATGGGAAAAGTTACATTGTTTCCTATTCTAATTTTATCAATAGCTTATTATTTTGCCTCACCCTCTTCCCCCACCAAAAATAAAACCAGAACACAAAAATAATGAAAATGATACTTCAAGCTTCAGCCAAAAAAAAAAAAAAAAAAAAGTGAGTGTTTAGCTTTGGGGATCGGGACATCAGCGTAATCTGTTACAGTTTTGGTCCATAGTTGTCATCATGTGACTGCAGAACAAGAGGAATCCGCCCAGGTGTGTCCTCTATGGCAGCCATGGTGTTTTTCTGCCTGCCCTTCCTTTTTTCCTTTTGGAACTCTTTCATGTTCTCTAAAAGATCTGTGGTTCTTCCAATCGAGAGTTCTCGCTGCCTCTGCCATGGGGACAAGTGCACAACTCAGTCTGGCTGATTAGATTATTTGGGGGCCAGCAAGTGTCCAGGGGCGGACTCAAGGTTAACCAGGATCCTTTATGGATGTAGATACTGGGAGAGGAGCTGGGAGGGCAGCGTAAGCTCAAAGCTATCTCCAGCCATCTTGCTGTTACAAGGAGAAAGTCTTTCAGACAATGACACCAAACAAACAGAGAGATGGAAAGAGAGAGAGAGCCCATCTTATTCTTCCAACCTCTGAATCCAGCCATGCCTGTAGTCCACTCTTTGGACTTTCATTGATGTGAGCCAGTGATTTCGTCTTTAAACAAAGGAGCTAGTGGTTGTGTTTCTGTCCATGTACAGTGAAAAGGTCTTGACTAATTCTCTTGACCTCAAAATGACTAGTGTCCATCAATACAAGGAAGTATGTCTTTTTTTTCTTAAAGCTTTAAAGAAGAGGGTCGTGCTCTTTTACCTGTTTCAGTAGTGAAAGCCTCCTTATATCGATCCCTCTAAATCTCTCCTGTAGCAATTTAACTAGGCTTCCTTTGTTCTTTTCTCAGGGAATGTGCAAAATAGCTGGTTACCATCTTTCTCAGAGCAATCTTTGTATACATTGAGACAATTAATAGGTTGCTTTGAAGCCAGGTTCCTCCAGGCTAAGAAATTCTAGTAGCTTAAGTGTATCTCAAAGATCTTTTTAAAGCACATTTCTCTCTGCATTGCAGAATTTTGAAACTTGTCATTTGATCTGGAGAGGTGAGGGTGGGGGGGTTCCAGAAACTGGAGGTTATTGTTGGGAAAAAAAATGCTCCAACCGTAAACAGATCCTCTTACTATAATTTCAATACTAAAGAAATGTGGAAGTAAATAGGGTACAAAAAATTTCAGGCAGAGAAAACATAAATATGCGTATCTATAAACCACTTCTGGGTTCAGTTTAAAAGCAGATGGCAATTTTCTGGGGATGCAGTTAGTGAGTGGTTTGGCCACCCTGTCGATGTGCAGTCGTCAATGTGGAGAAGGAGGTGAGGGAGCCTTTGATGTCCACAAGGTGGGGGCTTTCAGAGGCTCATCACTGCCATGCCCGAGTCTCTATGCTCAAAAACAGAGTCAACTCCCCAGAATCGGTTGCTCCTGGTCCCTGCGAAAATAAGCTTTTAGAGAATTAGACCAAAGGGACCTGAATTTCTGGGACCATGTCTCATATCAGGAAGCCTCAATTAAAGAGTGGGAGGTATAGATTTCCTTAAAGAAAGACCTTTGCTAAAGATCTATTTTTAACCTTAATGAATGTGTTATTAATTAAAAAGTCTTTGGATAAGCCCCAAGGACTTGCCATGACATTATTGTCTCCTCCATTTAACCCAGGAATGCAATACAAAATGCTTTAAATAGAAAACTTGTTACATTTAGAGAGACCTTTCTCTTAGTAAAATAACGTGCAGAATAATTAACTTTCAATTTGCTTTAATTACTTTTAAACATATATACATTTTCAAATACCCAGAGAGCACACCGTGCTGCAGGGAACCTTGGGGGCAGGGGGTGGTCCCGCAGATGAGCCGTTCTGTCTCCAGCAACAGTCCTGTGCGCGTGCCCACAAATGAACCATTGAACAGAAACTCAGCTCTCCTCTTTTCTGTCACTCCTTCCCTTTCTCTGGCTTCTAAGTATGTTCGATCATAGGTTTTGGTCATTTAATTAATTGAATTACTACCACTTGCAGAAAGAACAGGATCTATTCCTCGTTAGCTAAATTATTTGAAGCAAATGGAACATTGAGAAAAGGGGTTTGCGTCCCTGTCTGCACATTAACATTACCTGCAGAGCTTTAAAAATTACCCGTACCCTGGTTCCACCCCCAGAGGTTCTGATTTAATGGGAGTAGGAGGGAGGGCAGGAGCTATTAGTAGTTTTTGCAGCCCCTCACCATTGTAACGGGCAGTCAAGGTTAGGATTCACTGATTCAGAGACTGAAAGAAAGAACACCACCACCAGTTCAAAAGCAACTCCCCGGAAAGCAGTGTGGCTTCGTGGAAAGAGTAGGGGATTCAGAGCTGAGAATTCTAACCCTACCTCTACTCTGTCCACCGTTTGGACTTGCTTATGTTCTCTGCATCTTTGTGCGTCATCTCTTTAATGGTAAAACTGGGATTATTGTGGCCATTTTACAGGGTTGTTTTGAGGAAAAGAAATACCTAGCACATGGGGGAGCCTCCATAGCAGGAATTGTTATTCATGTAGTGTGTAGCTCGCCCTGAAAAATATTTTTCTCCCTGCTCTCCTTGTTTCCTTCTGCTGTGCTGATAGGAATCCAAGCCTATACTGTTCCTGGAGACTCTGCATTCCCTGAATGGGCGTGGGTGGCCCCCAAAGCTATAATGAGGTTGCAGTCTTGGGGGTTAGAAATCCAGACACCTGTTCCTTCCAAGCTGAAATGAGTCTGAAGGTCTGAAACCAGCTTTTTCACAAACAACTGTGTTTCTGTTTCTGTTACTGGAAAGGTTACCAACCAGCTCTGGGCCCCTGCATTTCTTGATTGGTAACACGGGATTGGATTAGATGATCTATTCCATTCTCTTCCAATAACACGAATCTATGAGCTTTAAAGAGCCTTCAAGACTCAAATCAGATAAGCTTGCAAATATTTTTACCTGTCTAAAGGAGAAAATAGTGCCCAAGCATTGTCTGCAATAAGGGGGTCCCATGAAGACAGTGGACTCTGGAAAATTGGTTCTTTTGCAATTAGTAGTGGAAACGGCCCCATCCTGACTTTTCGCTTGGGGACAGTGTGCCCAGTCAGTCTCCATGAGAATAAGTTCTCAGGACTGACCTTAGGGTTTTATTTCTTATTGAGTCCCTAGGAGATATGGAATACATTTGCCTATGCGAAATTCAGAGCGAAATTGTCAGGCTGGCTGGACCTTAGACACTCTCTAGGTCAAAGATTTTCACACTGAGTATGTCAAAGTGAGGAATGATGTAGGTCATCTGATCCTGGGACCACACTCTCAGGACCCCTGCTCTAGGTCTTATGGCAAAAACTCCCATGATGCTAAGAATCATATAGAACACTTGTTAAAAATGCTAATTCCCAGATCCCTCCAATGAAGAGTCTGATTTAGTAGGTTTGGAATGACTCCTGAGCATCTTTCTTTCTTTCTTTCTTTCTCTCTCTCTCTCTCTCTGTCTCTTTCAGGCCATTCTTATTACCAGGGAATTTGGGGAAATCCTGACTGGGTCACTACCCACTCATTACAACAGAATCACTTGGGCGGGTTGGGGAGGGGGGGACTTTTAACAAACACTTGGGACCTACTCCTAACTCTCCAGAATCTGATTCTGAAGAGTAGGGCTGGGAGACTGAATTTTTAAATCTTGTCAGGTGGTTCTGAAGTGTAGTTAAGTTGTCTCAGTTTGTAGGTGAGGGTCCTAGGGACGTTGACGTATTGCTCTAGGTTAGTGGCCGATGTCATAGAGCCTGCATGGCTGAACTCCCTGTGCTTGGCCCACATTGCCATATTCCCTTTTGCCTGGACAGACAGAGGCGATGGCTCTTTCCTCTACCACTGACTTTCAAAAGGAGAAGTCCGAGGAAATGAATACTGAACTAAGTTCTGATACTGATTCTCTGACACCAACTGTGTGTCCTCCAACCCAATTTAATTCTGATACTAACTATCTGGAATTAGCATCAGATCTCACAAGTTAAATAGCAAAGTTCCAGTTCTTTGAAAAGATCAACAAAATTGAGGCGCCTGGGTGGCTCAGTCCATTAAGCATCCAACTTTCAGCTCAGGTCATGATCTTGAGGTTTGTGAGTTTGGGCCCCACATCAGTCTCTCTGCTGTCAGCACGGAGTCTGCTTTGGATCTTCTGCCTCCCTCTCTCTCTGCCCCTCCCTCCTTCTCACTCTCTTTGCCTCAAAAATAAATAAACATTTTAAAAAGTCACCAAAATCAGTAAACCTTTAGCCAGACTCATCAAAAGAGAGAGAAAGAGAGGGAGAGAGGACTCAAATAAAGTAAAACAAAAATGAAAAAGAAATAACAACTGACACAAGAGAAATACAGAGGATTGTAAGGGAATATTACACAAAATTATATGACAACAGACTGGACAACCTAGAAGAAATGGATAAATTCCTGGAAACGTAGAACTTCCCAAAACTGAATCAGGAAGAAATAGAAAATTTGAACAGACTTATCACCAGCAGTGAAATTCAATGAGTAATCAAAAAACTTCCAACAAACAAAAGTCCAGGACAGATGGCTTCACAGGTGAATTTTACCAAGCATTTAAAGAAGAGTTACTATCTATTCTTCACAAACCATTCCAAAAAATAGAAGAGGAAGGAAGACTTCCAATTCATTCTATGAGAACAGCATTACCCTGATACCAAAACCAGATAAAGGCACTACAAAAAAAGAGAACTATGGGTCAATATCTAGATGAACATAGATACAAGAATCCTCAAGAAAATATTAGCAAACTGAATCCAACAATACTTAAAAAAAATCATTCACTGTGATCAAGTGGGCTTTATTCCCGGGGTGCAAGTGTGGTTCAATATTCACAAATCAATCAATGTGATACATCACACCAACAAGAGAGATGACAAAAACCATATGATCACTTTAATACATGCAGAAAAAGCATTTGACAAAGTACAACATCCGTTCATTATAAAAACCCTCAACAAAATAGGTTTAGAGGGAACATACCTCAACCTAATCAAGACTGTTTATGGAAAATCCACAGCTAACATCATATTCAATGGTGAAAAACTAAGAGCTCTTCTCTGAGAGATCAGGAATGAGTCAAGGATGTCCACTCTCATCACTTTTAGTCAACACAGTATAGGCAGTCCCAGCCACAGCAATTAGACAACAACAACAACAAAAATAAATAAATAAAAAGCATCCAAATTTGTAAGGAAGAAGTAAAACTTTCACTATTTCCAGAGGACATGGTACTCCAAATAGAAAACCCTAAAGACTCCACCAAAAACCTACTAGAACTCGTAAATGAATTCAGTAAAGCTGCAGGATACGAAATCAATATACAAAAATCCACTGCATTTCTATATACTAATAATGAAGAATCAGGAGAAATTTAAAAACTTCCATTTGTAATTGCACAAAAAATAATAAGGCATCTAAGAATAAACTTAACCAAAGAGGTGAAAGACCTGTACTCTGAAAACCATTAAAAAACATTGATGAAAGAAATTGAAGATGACACAAACAAATGGAAAGATATCCCAAGCTCATGAATTGGAAGGACAAATATTGTTAAAATGTCCATACTACCCAAAGCAATCTGTAGATTTAATGTAATTCCTATCAAAATGCCAACAGCATTTTTCACAGAACTAGAACAAGCAATCTTAAAATTTGTATGAAACCACACACACACACACACACACACACACACAGGAACACACACACACACACACACACACACACACACACACACACAAATACCCCAATAGTCAAAGCAATCATTAAAAAGAAGAACAAAACTGAAGGTATCGCAATCCCAGATTTCAAGATATACTATAAAGCTATAGTAATCAAAATAATACAGTACTGTCATAAAAACAGACACACACATCAATGGAACAGAATAGAGAACCCAGAAATAAACCTATGATTATAAGGTCAATTAATCTTTGGCAAAGGAGGCAAGAATATGCAACGGGAAAACACGTCTCTTCAACAAACGGTGTTGGGAAAACTGGACAGCTACAAGCAAAAGAATAAAACTGGACCACCTTCTTATACCATACACGAAAATAAATTCAAAATGGATTAAGAGCCTAAATGTGAAGAGAGCACAGGCAGCAGTTTCTTGGACATTTAGAAGTAGCACCATTTTTGTAGATATGTCTCCTGAGACGAGGGAAACAAAAGCAAATATAAATTATTGAGACTACAGCAAAATAAAAAGCTTCTGCACAGCAAGAGAAATCATTAACAAAACTAAAAGGCAACCTGCTGATGAGAGAAGATATTTGCAAAATGACATATCCAATAAAGGGGTAGTATCCAAAATACACACAAGAACTTATACAACTTGACACCAAAACATTAAATAACCCAATTAAAAACTGGGCAGAAGACATGAATAAACATTTCTTCAAAGAAGACATACATACGGTCAACAAACACATGAAAAGATACTCAACATCACTCTCCATCAGGCAAATACAAATCAAAACCACAGTGAACTATCTCTTTACACCTGTCAGACTGGCCAGAATTAACAACTCGGGCAACAGCAGTTGTTGGCAAGGATGCAGAGAAAGAGGATCTCTTTTGCACTGCCGGTGGGAATGCAAGCTGGTGCAGCCACTCTGAAAAACAGTATGGAGGTTCCTAAAAATATTAAGAATAGAACTGCCCTACGACCCAGCAATTGCACTACTAGGTATTTATCCAAAGGATACAAAAATGCTGATTTGAAAGGGCACATGCACCCCAATGTTTATAGCAGCACTATCAACAGTAGCCAAATTATGGAAGCAACTTAAGTGTCCATTGATAGGCGAATGGCTAAAGAAAACATGGCATATATACGATGGAATATTACTCAGCCATCAAAATGAATGAAATCTTAGCACTTGCAGCAACATGGATGGATTTGGAGAGTACAATGCTAGTTGAAATATGTCAGCCAGAGAGCGACACATACCATATGATTTCTCTCATATGTGGGATTTAAGAAACAAAACAAGTGAACCAAGAAAACAAGAGGCAAACCACAAGACAGACTCTCAGCTATAGAGAACAAATTGATAGTTGCCAGAGGGGAGGTAGATGGGGGGGGGGAATGGGTGAAATAGGTGATGGAGATTAGGAATACATTTATCATGATGATCACTGAGTAATGTATAGAATTGTTGAATCACTGTATTTAATACCTGAAACGAATATAATACTGTATGTTAACTATACTGGAATTAAAATAAAATTTTTAGGGGCGCCTGGGTGGCGCAGTCGGTTGAGCGTCCGACTTCAGCCAGGTCACGATCTCGCAGTCCATGAGTTCGAGCCCCGCGTCAGGCTCTGGGCTGATGGCTCGGAGCCTGGAGCCTGTTTCCGATTCTGTGTCTCCCTCTCTCTCTGCCCCTCCCCCGTTCATGCTCTGTCTCTCTCTGTCCCAAAAATAAATAAAAACGTTGAAAAAAAATTAAAAAAAAATAAAATAAAATTTTTAAAAAGTTACACACACACACACACACACACACACACAAGGCAAGGTCTTCCACAAGACTGCCCTTACTTCGGATGCCAGTCGCAGGTGTGGTTCTCAAGCCACCTGCACTTCTGTCTGACTGGGCTACAGATTTGGAGCTTCCCATAATGTTTTCCAGATTGTTGGTTTGCTAGAACAACTCACAGAATGTGGGAAAGTGCTATGCTTCCTCTCGCTGTTTCATTCTAAAGGATACCAACGAGCAGCCAGATGGAGAGCCATGGGATGAGCTCTAAAAGTGCCCCCAGAGCAGGAGGTTCTGTCCCTGTGGAGTCAGGGCACATCACCCTCCCAGTGAACATCAATATGTTCACTACCAGGAAGCCTCCTCGAGCTTTGGTGTGCAGAGCTTTTACTGGGGTTTCATGACATAAGCATCATTGATTACAGCGTTAACTACGTGATTGACCTCCATCTCCAGTCCCTCTCTGCTCCCTGGTGATCGGGGGTTAGGGCTGAATGTGCCAACCCTCTAATGACGTGCCTGATCTTTCTGGTATGGCAGCCGCTTCTTGAAACTATTTAAGGTCCCACCCGAGTCACCCTATTGGCTTAAACTCAGGTATGTTCAAAGAGAGCTTATTATAAATAACAAAATGCACTCCTATCACTCAAAGAATTCAAGATTTTTAAAGCTCTGTGCTAGGAACTTGGGACAAAGACCAGATATGTATTTTTTTACTGTATCGCATGTACCCACATCCTCCCAAACTTGGCCTCCCAAACACAGTTCCTTAGAGTCTCATCTTCCCATCCCCCACCACGTACAGGGGTAGAGCAATTTGGCAGATTCAAATGCAGGCCGCACAGCCCTTCAGCTCATTAAAAAAGATGTTCTCCTCACCTTCATAGGAAGAGCCTCCGGGTTCCAATTCGGTCTAGCCCCCTGAGCAACTCTTTTTCTCTCTGGATGTGTGTAGGAAATGTGGCTCCCGGCCAGCCTGGTCCCACCTGTAACTTGCTCATTCCAAGTAATGCAGTTCAGAGACATACATGTCTCAGTTAATAATACCTAACTTTTGTTTACTGCATTGCAACGTTCAAAATACTTTTACGTTTCTACCATAGGCCCCTCAACAAGCAACCTTGTGAAGTGAGTAGGGAGGAAAATAATGATTAGCATACGATCCATTCAAAAACCACTCGGTGTGTACCACGGATGTGCCTGGCATTGTTGGAGCCACCGAGGGACAAAGAGACATGAAATTTGGTTCCTGCTCTCATCGGATTGGGGAACCATTGTTCACATAAATGGAATGACTTGCTCAAAGCCGTGTGGGTCTTTTGGCTCTTTTCTCATTGCTCTTTCTATCACAGTGTGCAGGAATCTTTCAGGAGAAGAGTCCCCGGGCTAGCCTGGCAGCAGGCAGGGTGTGCCTCTCTAGGACGCACGGGGCGGGGCGCAAGGTGTCCTTGAACCTTAGGTTAATGTACCGTGGCTGCTGTAACAAATAGCCGCAAACCTGGACGCTTAAACCAACAGAAATGTGTCTTTTCACAGTCTGAAATCACTAGCTGAAAAAATAAAATCACTGTTCTTTGTCTCTTCCAGCTTCTAGCAGCATTCCCTGACTGTGGCCTCGTCCTCCAGTCTTCAGGGCCAACATCGATGAATCGCTCCCTACTCCGTCTTCACACCACCCTCTCTCGCGTGCGTGTGTGCACGTTGTGGTGTGTGTGAAATTTTCCTCTGCTTCTCTCTTGTAAACACATTTAGAACAGCATTTAGGGTGCCTATGGGTAATCCATGGTAATCTCCCTCACCCGTCTCAAGATCCTCGATCGCAGGTGCAAAGAGACTTTTTCTATAGGTTCCAGGGAGGGTCGGGGACCATTCTTCAGTCTACTACACACCTGCTAACCAAAGTACACTTTGAGAAGAGACCGTGAATGTTTACGTTTTCATCTCCAGAGGAATCCCGCTCGCCGGCCAGAATGCTGGACTTAGAGGGAGTGCGGAGAATCTGGTACAATGGAGGTCCAGGGAAGGAAAGGTCTTTCACAGTTTCCTTGTGCAGAGCTAATAACTATGGAGGGATCTGGTCTATTCGCCTTTCAGTCTAGGGCTTTTTTTGCAAAAACATTTCCCACGGAAATCAGAAATGGGCACTCTGTACCTACAGGCCTCCTCTCCTCTGCTATCATTCCCCTCTTGGGCCTCTCTCGACAGGCCTGTTATGACTGTATACGGGAGGAGAAAGTTTTCCTACACCCTTCTTGGTTCTTTGGCTGGTCTAATAATTACATTTAATGTGGGACAAATTAACAGGAGAAAAACAAATTTAATTACATATGGATGGGGGTCTCCTAAGAAAATGAGACCCATAGGCGGTCAGGCAATGATGCTTATACACTGTTCTGAGCTAAGGAGAAAGCGGTAGGGGTTTGGGACTTCAAAGAGGAGGCAGACAGTTCACAGGAAGTTGGAAAGAGCACATGTTTGGTAAACAAAGAGTTGCCATGCCACTCAGAGACAATGAGACGCAGAGGAATTTGACCTCCAGATTCTGCGGAGCTGAGCTCCCCAAAAGCTTTCCACACCTTGCCGGTATTCTTTGTAGTTATCTCTGGTGATAGATCTCTTCTTGGACCCGGACTCTATTTAAATTCTTTTAGGCAGTTAAGGGAGAGGCGAAAGTGGTTCTTCCATCTGTTGGATCTTGATCGCTTTCAGCTCAGAACAGTCCACTTGCCAAAGCGGCACATTTTAGGGAGATAGGTTCCTTCGAACCCTATCACTCACTTGCTTCCTCAACCACTGTTGCTACAGGAGGGACCTTAGGAGGCGAGGTAGGCTGTTCCAGCCTAGTGTGGGAGCAGAGAGGGACAGGGCAGAAGCTGTTCATCCGGCAGGAGGAAAAATCCTGGTTCTGGTCCCAGTAGACCACTGTCAACCGTTCCTTCCTGCCTCCACCTCTGAGCAGAACTCCAGCAGAACTTTCCAGGTGATCTATCTCAGGGCTGCCAAGGCTGACGAGCAGCCGGAGCAAAGGCACTGCCACATCTCATTAGAGCCAGGCGCCAAGGTTAGGTCTCTGCGAATGCTGAAACAGAGGAGCCTTTGAAGTGGAAATTCCGAACTGCTGAAGGGTCTTGGTTGTTTAAAAGATTTCCGCCTAGTGACTGATTAGATGGAAGTTCTGGAAGTTTCACGTCACGCAGCATAAATGCCAAGTACTAGGGGCCTTGCCTAGAAGGACACACATATTAGAAAGAAACCTCACCTTCCCCAAACTAGCTACTCCTGCAGATGTCTGGCCATTCTCTGTCACCCAGGCTGCAAGCCTGGGAGTCCTCTTCCTTTCACTATCACTCCTAATATCGAACCGGTTGGCACATCTTAGAAACTTGGTCTCTGCAATTCAGCTTACAGCAGTCCCTCCCTTTCATCTTCACCGCCCTACTTCTGGCCCTCTTGGCTTCTCCCTTCTTTCTTTTAATCATAAAAGTAACATATACTCGTTTCAGAAGGGGCCAAGAGCCAAGGAACCAATAAATACAGCTCTAGGAGCTAGAAAAGACAGGAAACCAATTGTCCCCTGGCACCACCTAGATTTTGGTCCAGTGAAACAGATTTTGGACTTCTGACCTCCAGAACTGCAAGAGAATAAATGCCTGTGGTTTTGAGCCATACAATTTGTGGTAATTTGTTACAGCAACCATAGGAAACTCATACAGGCTGTTTCCAGCTGTTTGGATTTATAAATATTTTATTACCTTTTACCTCTTGACAAGAACCCCTGACTCCAATCTCCCCTAGCTTCAGCCTGTCCCACATGGCCATTCCTCTGCTCTAGGACCTTTAAGGAGTCCCCAGTTCTGGAAAATGAAATCTAAATTCTTTAGGTAGAAGGCCCTCCGTGCACTAGCCTTAACCCACTTTTTTTTAGCCTTAAAATTGATTATGCTATGACCACCCCCACTCTCAGCACAGATACTTCCTATATTCAATACTTGGCTTAGAAGATTTTCTATACATGAAACACCTTCCCTAGCCCATCTATGTTAATGGTATTTGAAGCTCCAGCTCAAATGGAAAATCTCCCAGAAAGGACCCTCTCTATCCTCAGCCGACCCTCAACAAGGTGTGGTCTTTGCCTTCTTTGAACATGCATAACACTTTGCATCTCTCTTGTGGTAAATATCAGTTCTACCTTGTGTTGGAGTTGTGTATTTATACATCAGGTACCTAGCATTTAAATGATTAGCTGACTTACTTGCTCATTAAATATCTGTTGAATTGAATTGACATATGAGCCTTGCTACAGAATGAGGCTTATTTCCTGTTTGTGTTATAACTTGATACCCATGGTGAGATGGGAACACCACTGATTTTCATAATGGAAGATGGACATAAGAAAGGAGGACAGAGGAAATGACTGGGCTTACATCATGCTTCATTTTTCAAGTCTCATCCCTGTGTTGTGCCTTGAGAGATTCTAGAATAAATATGATAGTAGTTCATGAGTAAAGAAAGGACTTGAGAATATTTGTTGACCCCAAATTCAGGGATGATTCCCCACTATGATTTGTCATGGAAAATGCTCATGCCATCTCAGGCTGCACTCACAGGGGTCAAGTTCAGAACAAGAGGGGATTGTCCCATAGTGCTTTCGGACACATCTACGGTAGGTTGGATCAATGTGGTCACTATTTCCCAGACCTGGATCAGCACCAGAATAACCTGCGAAGCTGTTTGAAAAACACAGGTTTCTGGATTCCACCTTCAAGAAATTCTGAATGAACGGCTAGGGAAGAACTGAGGGATATGCATCTTAACCAGCACAAATCGCTTGGGGCTCACTAGGCTAAACCAATCTTTAAGGTTGTTTCTAATTCTGGAATTCTATTATTCAGAGTGTTCGGTTTCTGGTTCCATGGTCTCCAGCTCCCGGCTTACTGCCTCTGCGGGTTCTCATTATTGTTAGACTCGAGTTTGGGTCTCCTGATGCTCTACCTATGGGAAAGAGGACACCACTGGATTGGCCAGGAGGTAAGATTTGGGGTTTTAGCTAACTGGTTATTTTAGTGTTAGTCACTTAAGGCAGCAAGCCTCAGTTTCCCCATTAGTAATGAGGGCTATAACTCACAAGCCTCAGCAACTCAGTTTATCCTCTAGAGATGAATGAAATGGACCTAGGATATTATCCCAGCAGAGGACCCACCAAAGAAAAACAAATATGCGAGGGTTGTATTAGATGATCTTGAGTACCTGAAGGTGAGCAGATCCCAGGTGGCAGTGATACAGATAGAACTGGGATCTTGTCAGAGCTGGTTGTGTATTCTAGAAGGAGGCCTGAAAAGAAGTTGTGCTGCCCATAACCCCTTCATCACCCTAGAGGCAGAAGCAGTGTTAGTTGTGGGAGAAGGAAGCCAGCTTCTCTGGCTCTCTTGCTCTGTCCGTTCTGATTTCGGAGGTTTACGGCCGCCTTCTAAATAAAGAAGGCCACTGGAGCTTTAAAAGCCCAATCCAGACAGATGACCAAGAGAAAGGAGTTATTTTTTAGCCTTAACACTATTTGTTTATCGTGTGTCCATTGTCGTTAACCCCTAAGAGTGAAAGCAGACTGGGTCATTTCATTTTCCGTTATCTAGTTTATGATGTCGTTAAAATTAATCGAGTGTTCATCTCAGCATATAACGAGTGGGCCATGTGGAGGAGGCAGCGCTCCTAGAAGATCACTGGTGGCGGGTCTGAGTGTGTCCTCCCCTTTGGCACAGAACAGCCCGGGCCTTGTTCCCATGAAGGTCATGCAACCTGAGCTAGGACCGTTGTGTAGTTACAACGGTCACTACCTGCTCTCAACACACTGTTTCTTGGTAGAAGACGCCTCAGGACTGAAGCACTGCTTGGAGTCAGAGAGGAGAGAGAAAGACAATTTGCACACTTATTTCTTCTGGATTTAAGAGAAAGTGGAGAGCTTCTGTTTGGGACCATGACAATGTTTGGGAAGTGGGTGGTGGTGATGGCTGCACAATATTGCTGAATGTACTTAATGCCACTGAATTGTACGTTTAAAAATGGCTAAAAGTTCATGGGTAAGTTTTAGATTATATATACTTCACATATGTATAGTTTACCATTTTTTTTTTAAATAAGTGTGTTGGCTTATCCATAGACTAGTCCAATCATTGGGCGGGAGATAATTAACACTTGCCACCTTCCCTCTTGGTTTCAAATGGCACACTGAATGGGTGACCTTCTGTCCCTTCTGTGGGGTTGACTTATCTTGGGAGCAGTGACAAAAGCTGCCTTTTATTGTAGGAACCATACAGGTGTTTATGCCCATTCTAATACTGGACCAAATGGAAATTCTCTAATTCATAATACCTAAATATGTTTTAAAAATATGCTTGAACTCCTTTTATCCTCCAAAAGATGGACCTAAGAGTTTGTCTCTGGGGTAGACCATCGTACTTCACCTATGGAAATGATAAACAGTTCGTCCCATTTAGTATAGGTACACAATACATTTTTTTTGAATGCCAACTCCCTCTACCCCTCCCGGCCCCCCCTCCCCTTTTTCCTTCCCGAACTGAATACTTCAGTGCAGAGCTAGGAAAGGTAAAGGCTTTGGATTTATGACCCAGGCTCATGCCATCTTTGGGACTATGAATGTCTTCACTGGCCGGAATTCAGAAACACATAGAATCGGAAGGTTGGGAGAGGACTGGATGGGCAGATTCACCACCCGTGTGATGCCTGCCAAATGGTCACAGTCTTTGGTCAGACACATGCAGAATGGCTTTTCTCTTTGATAAAGGTCATACCCTGTGACCATTACTCACCCTGTCTCTCTAGAGAGTCCTTCAAAGTTTTAGACATAAACATATTTTTAAAGTATCTTCCACTCATCCAGAGGCTTATAGTTCTGCTAGCTCTGGATTGGGTTCAGATTGCATTATTTTACTGCTCCCGGAAGCCTTTTTTGAATTCAGAAATTTCAGTTCAATTCACGTTTTCTACTTGTAATTTCTAGCTGGAAATTATACACAGAAGCTGAGTTCACCTCCCCTCGCTCCTGGAGCTTGCTGGCTGTTTCCAGGGCCTTCCTCATTATTCAAACCACTACTCATTCCCATGAATACCAAAAGCAATACTTGATGGTTGTGAAAGATTTTCATCCTCATAGGTCATGAAATGGAACAGAATACTTTCTGTTTATCACCTACACTAAGGATTTACGATTGCCTAAGTGTTATATTTCTAGACACTATATTCTGAAGGAAAGCATCCTGCCCTGAGGTAAGGACAACTTCTTTATTCATATTGAAAATGACAGCAAGTAAAGGGAAAGAATTTTTAAAAAAATCCCACTTTTGGTATGTTCAGAATGAAAATCATATTAAAATAAGACCTTTAGAGTGCCTCCTTTCACTGTTCACTTGGGAAGATACTTCACAGATGGTACAGATATTCTGAAATGTTGCCTTGTCTGAAATGTTTTATCTGTAGTTTTAGAAGAGCAAAGGGTATGACATATGGAAAGGAGAAACCAGCCATGGGAAGGCATGGCTAGGGACAGAGACAGGAATGTAAATTATATAACTGATTCTCACCTCAGAAGATTTCTGGTCAGTTTCTAGCCGTGGAGTCTCACACTCGAGTACAGGAGGGAGCTTGCCTATGGGGCAGTTAAGGGCAGTTGTGATTCGCTGATGGTGATGTAGACCTGCAAACTTTGTAAGGCCCAGCCCTTGACCAAAGCCACATTGTTTTTAGGTAATCGTGGTTGGCAAGGATTGAACTGTGTCCCCCGCACCCCAAATTCATATATTGAAATCCTAGCCCCCAGTATCTTAGAATATGACTTTATTTGGACACAAGGTCATTACAAATGTAATTAGTTAAAATGAGGTCATTCTGGAATAGGCCCCTAATTCAATATGACTGGTGTCCTTATACAAGGTGGAAATTTGGGCACAGAGACAGACATGCACGGAGGGAAGATGATGTGAAGACACAGGTGGAATCCCATCTACCAGGAACACCAAAGATTGCCAGTAAACCATCAGAAGCTAGGAGAGGAGCACGAAACAGATCCTTCTATTAAAAACAAGACAACGGCACCAAATGGAGTTGCTTACGTTAAGCCCCACATCACCAAACCAAGACTTAACTTTATTACAGTTTTGGCTCTCCAGAAATGGAATCTTAAATCAGTCGATCACAAATTGCTTAATGAGCATTAGTTAGGTAACATGATAGATCCCTGTCACCCCCTAAAACCTTGCAATAACCAGCCTGTTTTTGCCTGGTATAACTTCCTTGTTCCTGCTCCCTTCTGCCTAGAAAAGTCTTTCCTTTTGGATAGTTGCTCAGACCTGCTTTCTGTCTGTTAGACTGGGTGCTGCCTGATTCATGACTTGGTGAATAAAGCCAATAAGATCTTTAAAATTTATTCAGCCTAAGGGTTCCTGGGTGTCTCAGTGGGTTGAGCATCTGACTTTGGCTCAGGTCATGATCTTGCAGTTTGTGAGTTCGAGCCTCACATCAGGGTCTGTGCTGACAGCCCAGAGCCTAGAGCCTGCTTCTCCCTCTCATGTTCTCCCCACTCATGTTCTGTCTTTCTCTCAAAAATAAGCAAACCTTAAAAAACAATAAAATAAAATTTGTCCAGTTGAATTTTGTTTTTTAATACCACACAACACTCAGAAGGAACCAACTCTATCCACACTTTGATCTCAGACATCTAGCCACCTAAGTTGTGAGAAAATAAGCTTCTATTGTTGAGGCCACCCAAGTTGTGGCACTTTGTGGTGGTGACCTGAGCTGACTAATGGTCAACCTGAAGGCACCCAGTGTGTGCCTTGTTTTGCAAAGAGTCGTAGAGGCCGCAACACCTAAAGGTGCAATTTTATTTTCAAAACATTTATGATTAGAAATGTTTCTTCTTCTTTTTTTAATTGTTTAATGTTTATTTATTTCTGAGAGAGAGAGAGAGAGAGAGGCACAGAAAGAGAGAGAGACACAGAATCCAAAGCAGAATCCAGCTCCGAGCCGTCGAGCCCAACGTGGGGCTCGAACTCGCCAACTGTGAGATCATGACCTGAGCCGAAGTCGGACACTTAACTGACTGAGCCACCCAGGCACCCCAGAAATGTTTTTTAATATCTTGATTTCTAGCCTATTGCTTATGGACACTCCTCATGAGCCCATGTAGATTTTTATATAATTCGTAAGGTCTTTCTCTACTCCTGATTCCTTGAAAACTTTCCAAAGACTTGAGAATCTTGATATCTCAATGCTATCACCTTAAAAATACCACATCTAAGATTCCTTAACACGTGTTCCACTTTGGGCATCCCTTTCTGCCCACCTTCCTTCTACCTTGAAGAGCTCCTTGCCCACCTGTGTCATTTTTAAAAGTCTGTATGTCTCTGGGGTTATACCGGACAGGTCCATGGGCACTTCCACAGGCAGCTGGAGGTGGGCTCTCTGCTTATGTGGTCCCGGTTGTTGGAAGAGGTCTGGTGTAATTCTGGGGCCTCTAGTGAGGTGACAGGGCAACAGGCACCCCACATTTATTATTTCCAGATCACGTTTGCTCTCAGGGAAGCCGCGGATTCCCTTCTCCCATCCCACTTCCAAATCTCCAACTGCAACTGCATTCTAAATCTGTATGTTTTTGCATTTTGCTCTCATAGCCTGAGCTGATACATCTTTGAAGTTGTCATTTCTTTCCCAAACAGTTTTGACGAGGAACAAGTTACAAATTTCATATTTAGAAATTTATGTTTCTGTGTGTACGCGTATTCACTAAGTTGGCAATTATTAGGCTAATAAGTTTGTTCCTATGATCAGTCTGTTGAGCTATACTCTGACTTTTTGGGTTTTGGGGCCAGAGTTTTCTGAGGTAAAGACATGGGCAATGACGCCTCTGTTACCTGGAGGTGGCAGGTCTCATCATGACACTCTTAGGTCATCGGTGTGACCCAAACAGAACTACAAGTCAGTTCTCCTAAGAGCATGGAAAAGTCATGCAGACTCTTGAAAAGGCATCGAAGCAGAAATTGCAAGGCACTGAATGTCACGTGGTAACATGTTCCAAAGTCTTTCTCACACAGGAGTGACCCTTCCCTTCGCCATCTCTCCCGCACAGCAGGGCAGGTGGACAAACAGACTAAGAACAAGGCCAGTCTGCCCCAGCCCTTCCTGCAATTCACACCCATGGGTCCCTCTCTGGGCCTTTTACTCTCGGGCTGACATTATCATCATATTGATTCATTTAGCATCTCCTGGATTTTTCCACATGCGTTTTCACTCTTATTTAAATCGGTGGTCTTCAGGGGCCCCTGGGTGGCTCAGTCAGTTAAGCATCCAACTTTGGCTCAGGTCATGATCTCATAGTCCGTGAGTTCAACCCCTGCTTCGGGCTCTGTGCTGACAGCTCAGAACCTGGAGCCTGCTTCCGATTCTGTGTCTCTCTCTCTCTGCTCTTCCCCTGTTTCTCTCTCTCTCAAAAATAAATAAACATTAAAAAAAATAAAAAATAAATAAATCAGTGGTCTTCAGACTTTTGACTGTTTATACCACGCACAAAAACGGATAAGCAGAGAGAGAGAAAGTTTTAAAATATGTAGATACTATTGAAGTATATGTGTTATCCATTATAAAATATACATCAAAATTTTAAAAGTTTGAGACAAAGGTCATATTTATAATCTCTTTCTGTGTATATATAATTTTTTTAATGTTTATTGATTTTTGAGAGAGAGAGAAAGGCAGGCACATGAGCAGGGGAGGAGCAGAGAGAGAGAGACAGGATCTGAAGCACGCTCTGAGCTGAGAGTGGAGAGCCAAGTCGATGTGGGGCTTCAACTCACGAACTGCGGGATCATAACCCAAGCCAAAGTCAGACGCTTAACCAAAGGAGCCACCCAGGCACCCCTCTCTATATATATTTAAGGTACTTTATTGACAAATTAACAAAACTTTGCCCTCACTCTATAACTTATTAATAATAGCTTTTGATGAGAATGGTATGATTAAATATATTTCATTATTTTAAAATAAAATGATTTAGTACTTGTGATACACCAATTTTAATTCAGGTTATAGGTATAGTTCTCTCTCTCTCTCTGTCTCTCTCTCTCTCTTTTGGCTTTATTGCTTATAGCAGCTGAAAAAGACACACAGAACCAGATGGAAGAAATGGCTGTTTAAAGGCTCATTTTCATTCCATTCCACTGGTTATGCGAAGGTTTCTGTTTAAATTCTGCGAGTAAATTTTATCTTTTCCGATGTCAGTTGGTGGCTCTTCCTAAATCATCACAAGTTATTTCACTTTTATGCTTTTAATCAATAGGTTCAAAATCCACTAAAACTCTTGGAGAATTTTCAACAGATTTTTGATAGTCTCTCCAAGTGTACTGATATGGGAGTTTTTATGGGTGACACACAGATTTTTTTTTTCAGGTAAAAACAAAATCACATAGACTTGGAGATGTTTCCAAATATCCCCTTTCAAATTGTTCTTTTCATAACACACGTCTCCTCAAAGAGCACTTTCTACCAGATTGACCAATGTCTTTTCAAATCCAGTAGGTAATATCTGATTTTTAAAATACCCCATGATGTGGGCAGATGAAGAATTCCCTTGGGGAGTGGGGAAAAGGGTCAGCTCTCCCATGGTCTTGATATTCTCGTGCTTGCATTATTATTATCTTCAATTGGCTATTTGGGTTGTTGGGACATTTCTAGGCAAGCTTTCTGTGGTAAAGACATAGGCAATTCCTTGAAAGTGTCATTTTAAGCCACTTATTCACTTTGTGAGGATAAGTTTACTTAAGTCTAGATGACATAATCCACAAATCCATGTAGCCAGGGACACGTCTGCGGCAATATCTCTCAGTGACCTGCCCGGTTGGGACTGTCATCAACCTCCTCGATCAAAGAGTCTCCATTCTTTTTTGAGGATATTGGGGATACCACGGGGGGCTCCATGACCGGGTTTGAGACATACAGACTAAGTGAGGTTACCAATTCCAACATGCATATCAGTATTGGTTAGGTTAATCTTCTTTATTTTTTAAATAAAACTAAATATACATGAAAGTTCTAACCTTTTCTACTGCATCCCAGTGGATCAATGCTGGACACCTCATTTTGGAGATCACTAATCTAGATCAACAAAATAAAATCACAGGACCCAGAGAAACTCAGAAACCTTCTTATTGGGAAGGGTGGCTGGAATGGCTATAAAATGCTCTGATTTTTTTTTTTTTTTTACATTCTGCTGTATTGTTTACAGTCACTTTGGGAAACACAAGGGCGAAATGGATCACCATTGTCCAGTGAAGGAAACCCACAGCAAGGCATCCGGGGCACGTCCAGGAGTGTGCATTACTGGGACCATCTCTGTTATATGACCTTGAATCACTAATTGAGCTTTTGTTCCATTTTCACAAAGCTGTGCTGTCCTTCCCTTATGGCTCCAGCGGGGCTTCTAAAGATAAGCCAGAATATCCAATAGCAAACCGTTAGCAACTGTATCAGACTCATTTGTTAGGATTTCTTTTTGGTCAATTAAAAAAATCGCTTTCCAAAGCTCTCACAAAGGCTTTTGCAGAGCTCGTAAAGGTAATGTTCAAACTGTCTCTAATGATTCCTTGACTATGATTAAGCAAAGCAAACAAAATGAAACAAAAATCTCTTTATTTCCCAGAACCCTGGGAATATCACAAATGCTGATGAGGTTCCATAAGGTTGGGAGTGATTATTATGCTTTATTTTTCTACACACACACACACACACACACACCCATGCACTGATTTGTTTCCGAGTGATTTGCAAGGATATTAAAAAAAATCATTTGGTAAATATATGTGCTAGTGTGAGTGGGTAGAAGTTATTAGTTTTAAATACTTTATGTTATATGAATTGAAAGGAACAAGCCTCTCAACTAAAATGAATTTTTAAAAAGTGATACTGTAGAGGGGTGCCTGGGTGGCTCAGTCGGGTTTTGGCTCAGGTCATGATCTCAAGGTTCGTGAGTTTGAGCTCCGCATCTGGCTCTGTGCTGACAGCTTGGGATTCTCTCTCTCTCCCTCTCTCTCTGCCCCTCCCCTGCTTGTGTGCACGGGCGATCTCTGTCACTCTCTCTCAAAATAAGTAAATAAACTTAAAAAAACAAAGTGATACTGTAGAAAGAAGCGTGGTCCCAGAAACTCCCGTATCAGTGTCACCTGGTGAGGTCCTCCCCCCAAATTCTGATGTAAGAGAGCAGTAACACAGCCCCTAGAGGTGATTCTCATGGGCACTGAAGCTTAAGAACCACTGCTTTCGGCTGTGCGTCAACTGGGATAAAGATAACAATCCCGGTGGGCACACGGATCTGCCGCACCAAGGAACAATCACTTCTTTCTTCCAGATCCATTCATGGCTTCTGTTCATGTCAGAATACCTTCCGAGACTCGGCAGTTATACAACAATGAATCCGTTTCCTCCAGATTCTTGGCTGTCACTCTCCTGACCTGCCACCTATGTCACATTCCATTAGGTTCTGAGAATGAGGCATGAGCATTTGTCACAGACTGACGCATATTGGGGCAGAAACCTGATAGGATAGGATAGGCTGAGCCAAAGAAAGAAAGAAAGAAAGAAAGAAAGAAAGAAGAAAGAAAGATGAATCAAAATACAACTTTCCTAGAAAACCTTCTCAAACAAAACCAACTCTGTGACACAGCACTTTGGGGAAAGTTTGGTCACTGATGGAGGTGAAGTCTAACAGGTCTGTTCTCTATCAGAGCAATGAGGACAATGATAGCTGGTTCGGAACCCAGTTTCTGTGACATACGTATCTCAGCGTCTGTTCTGTAGAACACGAATCCTACCGATGCTGCAGGAACAAAGGGTCTCATGGTTAAAATCTTTTCTTGGACGTTTTAAATTATTTTTTTAAACTCTCTGTTTTGAAATAATTACAGAGTCACAGGAAGTTTCAAACTGGCACAAGTAATCCCATGTATCCTTCACCCAGTTTCCCTCTTAAATACATTTATATAGCTGTAGTGCAATGCCAACCAGGAAATTGACATTGGAACACTGTTATTAACCAGACTATAGGCCTTATTCACTGTTTCACTTTTTACATGCATTTATTTATTTGTGTGTGTGTGTGTGTGTGTAGTTCTATGTAATTTTATGACCTGTATGGATTTGTGCAACCATGACCACAATCAAGATACAGAACTCTTCCCTCAGTGCCAAGGGACTCTCTTATGCTATCCCTTGGTATTCATACACCACCCCCCAGCCCCCGCCATCTTTCCTCTGGAAACCACTGATCTGTTCTTTACCTTTACAATTTTGTCATTTCAAGAATGTTATATAAATGGAATCACACAGCCTGTAACCTTTTGAGATTGCCTTTCACTCAGCATAATAAATCTTAAGTTTGGTCTAGGTTGTTGCATGTATCAATAGTTTGCTCTCTTACATTGCTGAGTAATTAATATTCCATGGGAGGGACAATTAGTTTAACCATTCACCCAGTGAAGAATATCCGGGTTGTTCCCAGTTTGGGGCTGTGGATAAAGATGCTATGAACATTTGTGCACAGGTTTTTGTACAGACGTAAATTTCCATTTCTCCAAGATAAATGCCCCCAAATGTAATTGTTTGGTTGTATGGTAGTTGTGTGTTTAATTATAAAAGAAATGGCTGGCGTCCCATTTTATATGCTCACAAGGGAATTAGGAGACGTCCAGTGTCTCTGCGCTTTCTCCAACGTTATTGTTTTTATTTTAGCTCTTCTAATAGGTATGTAGTGACATCTCATTGTGATTTTCATCTGCAGTTCCCTAATGGCTAATGATGTTGAACATCCTTTTTATGTGCTTATTATTCATCTGTATCTCGTCTTTGGTGAAATGTCTGTTCGCGTCTTTTGTTCATTTTATGCTTGCATTTTTGTTTTGCTTTATTACTATTGAGTTTCAGAGTTCTTTATGTTTCTAGGCCCAGTCCTTTGTCAGGCATGTGCTTTGCAAATATTTTCTCTCAGGCTGTAGGTTGCCTTTTCTTTCTCTTAACTGGGTCTTTTGCAGCACAAAAGCTTTCGGTTTGATAAGGTCCAACTTACTTTTTCTTTTATGGATTAGGCTTCTGGTGTCATGTCCAATAACCTTTCACCTGGCCCTCTGTCCTGAAGGTTTTATCTTATGTGTTCTGAAAGTTTTATAGTTTTGTTTTTAAATTTAAATCTGCTCAAATACAGTATAGAGTCATAGTTTTACATTTAGGCCCGTGATTCCTGTGGAGTTAATTGCTGTATAAGGCATGAGATTGAGGTCAAGGTTCATCCTCAATGCTTTTTAACATTTTAAGGGCTGACGTTCTGTAATGACAGACATTTATTTTTAGATTTAAGTTGAGTTCCCCATACTTGGCCATCTACTCATGCAGCAAATATTTGTTGGGACACTTTCCGGGTGCAGGCACAGGTATAGGCCCGGTCTCTGTTCTTTAGTAACTGTTTGTATACACACAGTTTGCACAACATGCTCACAACTGTATTTTGTGGAAATCCTTTGGGAAATTCTACTCGAGACAGCAGACTCAGAGACTGAGCCAGATACCGGTGTAAGCAATGAGAGATGAAAAATTGAAAGAGCGCCGGGGGAAGAGTCAGCCTCCCTGAGAAAGCTGGACTCGAGTAGAAAAAAAAGTGAGGACTCGGGAGGTGGGGAGAGAGCGCCAGGGACAAGGCACCTTGTGGCGGACTGTGTTGTCTGCACCCGCCCCCTCCTTCGCGTCTGAAGATATCAGGTGCCTTTTCTTTCCTTACTTGCTGGACTCTTCAGCGTTAATGTCCAGCTCCAACCAGCTACGTCATAGATATATGAGTAAGTGTATGTATGTATACACAGTTGATGCTTGAACAACACCAGGGGCGGGGCTCTAACCCTCCGGCCGTTCAAAAATCAGCCTATAACTTTTGACTCTCCCCCAAACTTAACTACCAAGTGCCTACTGTTGACAGGAAGCCTCATCAATAACATTGATGGTCTGTTAACACACATTTTGTATGCTATATGAATTATGTACTGTATTCTTACAATAAAGCTAGAGAAAAGAAAATGTTAAGATAACCATAAGAAAGACAAAATACATTTGCAGTACTGGATGCATTTATCGAGAAAAATCCTCATATTAGTGACCTCGTGCTGTTCAAACCCATGTTGTTCAAGAGTCAACAGTGTATATACATATATGTAGGTGTATATGTGTATAACTAATATGTATACGTATATTTGTAAGTGTGTGCATATATACATATATATATATATACATATATGTGTGACACATGTAATATACATATACATATACAGTAAAACCTTGGTTTGCAAGCATAATTCATTCCGGAAATGTGCTTGTCATCCAAAGCACTTGTATATCAAAGTGAATTTCAAGAACTGTTGGCTCAAGACACATGAAAAGATGCTCAATGTTGCTCCTCATCAAGGAAATACAAATCAAAACCACACACAGATATCACCTCACGCCAGAGTGGCCAAAATGAACAAATCAGGAGACTACAGATGCTGGAGAGGATGTGGAGAAACGGGAACCCTCTTGCACTGTTGGTGGGAATGCAAACTGCAGCCACTCTGGAAAACAGTGTGGAGGTGCCTCAAAAAATTAAAAATAGATCTACCCTACGACCCAGCAAGAGCACTGCTAGGAATTTACCCAAGGGATACAGGAGTGCTGATGCCATAGGGGCACTTGTATCCCAATGTTGATAGCAGCACTTTCAACAATAGCCAAATCATGGAAAGAGCCCAAATGTCCATCAACTGACGAATGGATAAAGAAGTTGTGGCTTATATATACAATGGAATACTACTTGGCAATGAGAAAGAATGAAATCGTGCCATTTGTAGCAATGTGGATGGAACTGGACGGTATTATGCTAAGTGAAATAAGTCAGGCAGAGAAAGACAGATACCATACGTTTTCACTCATATGTGGATCCTGAGAAACTTAACAGAAGACCATGGGGGAAGGGAAGGGGGAAAAATAGTTACAAACAGAGGGAAAGAGGCAAACCATAAAAGACTCTTAAATACAGAGAACAAACTGAGGGTTGATGGGGGGTGGGGGAGAAGGGAAAATGGGTGATGGGCATTGAGGAGGGCACCTGTTGGGATGAGCACTGGGTATTGTATAGAAGCCAATTTGACAATAAACTATATTAAAAAAAAAAGAACTCTTGGCTCAGTTGTGATCATGTGACGTTGGGCGTCACATACTACCCGTATTGCAAGACATGGATCATTTATCAAGTTAAAGTTTATTAGAGATGTTTGCTCATCTTGTGGAACACTTGCAGAACAAGTGACTCACAATCCAAGGTTTGACTGTATATATTACATGTACACACAGTTAAACATCACCTTTAACGTACAATTGTTTCCTAGTCCGTATCAGTTTGGAGGTAAAAACCTATGGTCCCAGCCACCCTCACAACAGATTTATCTGGCATTTCCAGATGCCTCACATCCTTTCCCATCATTATAGAAGTGCTCATGCGTTGCCCTGTGCTCCCCGGTCCTTCCTGATGACTCTAAGAATGACGTCTGTATTCTTTCCTGTTCCCGCTCTCAGTGGCGACATCTTACGTGGATGCATGGACGTCGGTGTCAAGGGGGCTGCTGATGTCACCGGCTCCACTCTGCCCCCACCGGAAGCACTCGTGTCCCTGCTACTGTCCTGCCTCCAGTGCAGAAAGCATTTCCAATGCACTATAGCTGTGAGCACTTTCTCTGGTTTTTTTCCTTCTCTTTTTCTCTAAGATGTGGGCATTGGTCCATGGGCCCGGCCTGAAGTATGGCGTCCGATATTCAGTCACCTTGTTCTCTGACCTTGACTCATGGTCTAAAAACCAAAGTGTGTCCTTGCTTGTCTTCCCGAGGCACATCAGGCCCTCTTACAAATATGTTTCCTGCGGGTCCTCCTGTCATTTAGAAATGCTCTTACTTATCTGAATCATAGTTCTGGTTCTAGTCATTTACAAGAGAACTGGCTGTTCCCAATTTACAAGAAGGTAAATTCTGGAAGTAAGTCGGGAAGCCAGTTCTTTAGAATGAGGGCCTCACATCCCATAGTTACAGAATTATACATCATGGCAAAGTTCCCAGGCCCATCCACAAAAAAGCCTACTTATCCAAAATGTAGCTGAACCGAGGTAATAAAGCTATATGCAGCTTAACCATGCTTGGTAATGTGTTTCCATTGGAATGCGTGTCTTGTACCAACTGGGAAGCCAAGAAGGCAGAGTGAAATAAATCTTAAATTTGAGTCTATCTTGTTGTTGGGGATTTTGTAGCCTGTAAACCAGGATCCCGAGGGTGTTGAAATGTTGGATGTAGACGTTCATGGAGTCATTTATCAAATCCTGGGAGCTTCCAAAAGAATGTGCAAAATTATAATTTGGTTCTATGGAAGGAAAGCCTCAATTTAATACCGTCTACCAAAGCACTGCCACATCTATCATCTTGGAATGAGGTTGAAGTCCCAGAATCAAGAGCGGATGAAGGCGCAGCTCTAGGGGGTGGTGCCATGTTCTGGAACACACCCAGAAATTGATGGGCAGAAATGCAGGTGGGACTCTGGCAGGGATAGCATACTGTTGGCCACCTGGTTTGGGAAGCGGTTTTAATCCATTTTGATTACAACTACATCATGCTCTCTGTTCCTAACAGATGGCTTTCTCTTACCAATTTGCCCACTCCCCATTTCTCTGTGCAAGAGCGTCTTTATCATACACTGATCAAGAGAACAGGCCATTAAACAATCTAAGGAAAAATAGCATTAGAGAGAGATTTCTTTAAAACCTAGCAGATGGCAAAGAAGCTTCTTGACCACGGGGAGGAAAGTAATGGACAGAACACCTACTATGTGCTGGGCATTGTGCTATGTCTTTTCACACGAGTATCTTTATCATCCTCCTAAAAATCACAGCACATGGACATTATTATCCTTATCTAGTTGTTGGAAACTGAAGCCTGAGGGGTTTTGTTAGACTGAGAACCTTGGACCAATTGTGAGGATTCAAACACAACTTCTGGCTCTAGAGTGAGGCTCTTTCTCCAGCTCTACACCTCCTACCATTGGAATAGAGTATTTCACAGTCCTAGAAACAACTACATGTTACTCACTGGTTTTCAACCTGTTAAAAAAAAAGAGAGAGAGAGAGAGAGAAAGAAAGAAAGAAATTATTCAAGAGCAAGGATGCCCCCATTTCTTCTTAACTATATTTAATACAGGGCAGGTGGTAAGTGTGAAGGCAAAGTAGATTTGGCATTCAGTGGCTTAGCCTGACCCTGCTGGTCAGGCTGAATGAGAAGCCACAGTTTTCAGAGAGTCATGGCAGACACAGGGCTCCTTTGACATGGACCCCAAGCTAGCCAACGCTAAGGAGAAACGAGCCCACCCACTTGTTTGACTATGTGGAGTGCCAGGCTCAGTGCCAGGAAGAAGAGAAGATTATATGTATTATTTGATAATAGAAACGGGGGAAAAAAAACAACAAAAGCAAGCCGGTGTTACAGAGAAAGCGTTTTGAGCTTTTCGGATTACAAAACAAGGGAGCTGTAACGTTCACCAAAATTAAATCTAGCCACAAAATCATATTGAAGCCAGTATACAGAAAAGAGTTGTATTTCCAGTGAGAAGACACACACACACACACACACACACACACAAATCCAATTTTTTTTTTCCAATTCAGCCTCTTCAGTACCTGCTCCTCCTGCTGCCTGAGCTGCGTTAGACTCTCCCCTAGTGGAAGGCTGGGGCATCGCAGCCCTGAGGATCATCTGATTCAGAACAATAGAAAGGGCTCAGGATTTCCATTTCAAAATGTTTCTTTAGTTGGAATTGAGCGAAGACTGATGGATTTTTATGGAGTGGGGGAGACAGTAGAACTCTTTATACTCCCCCCAGGCTTATGCTCAGGAAATCCTAATGGAGCGCATGTTCTGGGAAGTACAGACAGATACTCTGCACAACCTCATTCATGCCTGTGCACACATCAGTTTCTCCCTATCCCTCACCACCAGTGGGACCCAACAACAAAATGTATCCGAGGGTGTGGCAGAGACAGCACACAGCGTAGACCTGCTCAGCTCTGACTCGGTTGGGTGGGTAGAATTCCATCTTGGCATCTGCATTTCCTTTCCGCTTGAGGGTTGACCTTGGTTTGCACTCAAAGGGCTGCTGACAAGATCTGTCAGGTGACGGTTTGCTCTGGTCCCTTCTCATTTTACTAACAGGCGGGCAACCTAAGCCAAACATGAGAGGCTGCTTGCCCCAAGTCACGGTAGAAGGTTGAGCATATGATGGCTATGAGAAAGAATGGGACACAGTCATGGTCGCCAGCCTGGCCGTGGAAAAACCCTCAAAGAGGAGCGGCTGTCTCTCCCCTGGTGTGCTGGAAGGAGCAAAAGGTACAGGTCAGTCGGCTGGCCAAACCCAGTTGTCTCTGGAGCTGTGCAACTCACTGGCTCTATGGACCCCTTCCAGAACACCAAACACCCTCAAGAAGGAATAGAAGAATGAAATGCACTTTCCAGGCTGCAAACTCTTTCTTTATGTCACAGACCTCAGGACAGGTCACCCATGTAAATTCAAAAGCAGTGGGCTTTTAATATTAGAAAAGAAGAAAATGACTGCAGAGAAAAGGCCATTTGAGTAATAGTTGAAAATCTTCTGGGGAGTATCTATCCTCTTTAACTTGTTGGCACGGGGTGGGGGAGGGGGGGACAGAAGGTACAAAGAAAGTCATCACACAGTGGTCTGATAGAATTCCCAGATCCCACAGACAGAAAAAGTCTTAGGACATAGGTATTTGTGCAATATCAATACTGAAAGAAAGTTGATAATGCGTTTCCGGTGCTGAAGGTTGGTAATTTGCCAATATAGAATTTGAATGTTCTGAAATTAGCACTTTAGCTTGGGTACAGCAGGGGCCACAGCTCTCCTGGAGCTGGAGATACAGTGGGTGACAGGAGCAGAGAGGCCTTGTCTCTCCAAGACGCTGGGGGCAGGGGTTAGCCCGGGGGTCCACCGCATCCAAATGGCTCTCCTCCTGAGTGGGGGGAGAGGAGGCAGGGAAGGCCCGAAGCCTCGTGGGTGAGGGCTCCTCAGGGTCCTTGTGGCAGAGACGAACTTGTGCCCACACTTGAGACACTGCAGAATCCGGAAAGCAAAGTCGAGCAGGAAGTTAAGGCCGGTGAAGCAGACAAGAGCATCTGAAGGGACCTGGGCATGAGCGGGTCTGGAGATGAATGGGCAGCCAGTGTTGGTCAAGCTCACGGACCAGGCATTAGAGCCAGGCCTGGCTCGGGTGAGTCAGCAGCAGCCGTCCCTTGGGGGAGCTGGCAGTATGTGAACCAATGAGGCATTTCAAAAAGTTCCACCCCTAAACTGTGGAGGTTTTGGCCAAACCTTGCTCAGGTCTGTCAAGAGTAGTGTACCTGAAGGAGTCCCCTACTGGTTTTGGTCCTGGTTAGGTGTTTGCAGCATCCTTAAGTTAAGTCAATTACAGAGATGACCCCGAGAGCCAGTTTCATTCTTTTCTTGCCCCGTGCTGTTCCCCTAAATCCAGGCCGAATGGACACCTTGCAAATACCGTAAGAGGAGGTACGTGAATTTGGGTGGGTCCAGTTGCTGCCGTGGAATCTGTTTTGTTGAGCCATCAGGGATTCGTTCTGATTGGGTTGGTTGGGTGGTAAATTAGTTAACCAGAACCCGAGAAGAGGAGAGAGCTTTGTAAAACCCGCCCGGTACTAACACTTGGCACTAAACACTGGGGAAGTTCCCATCTCTCTCCAGGGGGGTCCTAACAGGTAATCTCTCCATCGCCCCTTCCCCGCCCCCTGCCACCATTTCACAGGCTAGAGGATAACAATGCACTTGTGCAAGCTCCCAGAATGCAGGGGCCGTGTGATGAAATCCTTTACGGCCAACACAGCATTGTCGCATACGGTAGCCACCAACCACATGTGGCTTTTTTTTTTTTTTTAACGTTCATTTATTTTTGAGAGAGAGAGAGAGACAGAGCATGAGCGGGGGAGGGGCAGAGAAACAGGGAGACACAGATTCTGAAACAGGCTCCAGGCTCTGAGCTGTCCGCACAGAGCCCGATGCAGGGCTCGAAGTCAGGAGCGGCAAGGTCATGACGTCGGCTGAAGTCGGACGCTTAACCGACTGAGCCACCTAGGTGCCCGCACATGTGGCTTTTAAGTACTTCAGAGTGGCTACTCAGAATTGAGATGTGCTGAATTCAAAGGCTTAAGATGAAAGTATAATGTAAAATATCTCATTAGTATGATTTTATATCAAGTACATGTTGAAGGGATAATGTTTTGGTTAAATAAAATCAATTATTAAAATTGATTTTTTTTCTATTCCCTTTTACTTCTTAGAGAATAGACTTTCTGTTTTAGAGCAGTTTTAGGTTCACAACAAAATTGAGGAGAAAGTTCCTAACTACTTCCTGTCCCCACACACAACCGTTTCCCCCACTATGGCTACCCCACACCAGAATGGTACGTTTGTTACCATTGATGAACTCACAGTAACTTTGTTAGCACCCAAAGTTCATATTCCTTCACCTCTTTTTTTTAAAAAAAGTTTATTTATTTTGAGAGAGAGAGGGAGAGATTGCTGGTGGGGGAGGGGGAGAGAGAGAGGGAGAAAGAGAGAGAGAGAGAGAGAGAGAGAGAGAATTCCAAGCAGGCTCTGTGCTGTCCGCACAGAGCCCAACATGGTGCTCAGTCTCACAAACAGTGAGATCATGACCTGCATGGAGATCAGGAGTCAGATGCCCGACCAACTGTTTCACCCAGGCGCCCCCTTTAACCTCTTAATGTGGCTACTTAAAAACTTAAAACTCCATTTGATGCATTACATTTCTGTTTTTTTTTTTTTTTTAAGTTTCTTTATTTATTTTGAGAGAGAGACAGCATGAGCTGGGGACAGAGGGAGAGTGGGAGAATCCCAAGCAGAGCCTGATGCGGGGCTCGAACCCATGAAACTGTGAGATCGTGACCTGAGCTGAAACCAAGAATCTGACGCTTGACTGGCTGAGCCACCCAGGCGCCCCTGATGCATTACGTTTCTTTTGGGTAACATTGTTTTATAACTTTTCAGGTGGCAAATCTAAAACAAAAAGTTTTCTATATGTTGGATGATCAGCCCACACCTCTACATGAATAAACTGATCTCAGAACTTTTGAGACCTTAACATAATTAAAAGCTGACCTTTGTCCCTTCTTTTTACAGCTAATTAGGAAGGAAATGACTCAGGAAGATCTCTACATACTCTATCAACTGAAAGTCTTGTCTCACACCCAGACTGACTTTCAACCCATTTTCTGACATTTGACCACCCATCAGCAGCTTGCTGTGGCTCACTGAGCTGAGACAGGAATCCTCTGGAAAGCAGAGGAGCCCGTCTCAGGAATCTCTGCCGGCTTCTAGCTCCTGGCCCTGTTCCCTCAAAAGGTCAGTTTCAATCGCTAAGTCCCACAGGCCATGCACTAGAGTGACCTCTCCTCTTCCTCCCCTCAGGGGCCTGGTCGGCCAGAGAGAGTCCGAGAGAAGGTAGCGGTTGGAGTTGTTATTCTTCCTTGGCTCCCGTGAAACCTCACTGAATGCTTATCTTGAAGATTGTTTTTCCTACATTGCTTTCTGCTTGGCTGGAGTTACATGGAAGACTGTGCCATTAGCAAATTGGCTTTCCACACCTCACAAACCAACTCATGTACTTACTCCCAGCGCGCACACAATACCTGCTCTAATTTCCAAAGTTGGCCGGCACTTCAGGCCCGAATCGGTGTGAGCCTCTGTCCAAGGCCTGGTAAGAAGGGCCCGTTTGCCTAAGAGGATTAAACAGAGCACAGTCAGCCAGGCATCCAGGAGACCATTTAATGACTTCGGCTCTAATCTCACACTGGTGCAGGCCTTGTCAGCCACCAGCGGTCGTGACTGGGTTTCTTTCTGACTGCTGTGTCTCTCCTTGCCCTTCACGAACTCCATTTTTATTCTTCTGCAGAATCCCCACCCCCCTTCCTCAGAGCTCACATTCTGCTTCTCTCATCTACGGGGTTGGGCTTCTCAGTGACCCCCTTCAGAGCCTACTGAAATTTCAGACAGGAAGTAGAACTGTAGCACAGGCTCGCGTCATCACGTTGGACGAATTTGCCTAAACGGAACATCCACCTTCACAAAAGAAACATCTACTTGGCTGGAGAAAACAGAGTCAATGTCTGGGTTTGTGAGCCATCTCAGTCCCCAGCTTTTCTGTGACTTGGAAAACCCAGCGACCTACAGTCCACCTCTTGATTCTGAGTCAATATTCTCCCACCCAGTGCTTTGAACACCGACTCTGACCCAGAGGTCAGGCTCAAGAGTCAGTTTTCCCACAGTGCCCCTCTGTATTGTTGAGATCGTTTAATGGTTTCTTTCTTTTGTTATAGGGCTGCCTTTCCCCCTCCGGTCAGGGAGAGGTTAGACAGTGTGTCAGTTGCAAGAAAGAAAATCCCAAGGAACATATCAGTATTTAATTTAAGATTTTTGCATTAGATTTATTAGTAAAACCGACCTGCTGTTTTTGTGAGTTCTGTGTGTGCATGATTCACCATCACTGCCAAGCTTTGGTATCAGGACTATGCTGGCTTTAGAGGAGAGGACTTTGGAAGCATTTGCTTTCCTTTCCCAGAAAAGTTCTTAAAGTATTAGAACGCTCTATGTCTTAAAGATTTAAAATAATTCTCATGTGAAACTATGTGGGCCTGGCAGCCAGACAATGTCTCAGCTTCATATACTCTTTAGGTTTTCACATTCGTTTGCTTAAGGTTGAACATAGAATTTTCTTTAGATTTCCTCCATCTTTGCGTTCCTTCCTGATTCTCCTTTCCAATTTTCTGTATTTGCCTTTTGTCCTTCCATCTAGGGGAAGGGGGCTATTAAGGGTTTATCTATTTTGTTTAAAAAGCATTCTATTTCAGATTCATTTTTTTTTTCTGCCAACTATCTAAGTTACCAAAATTTACTCATTTCAACTCTCATCATTATTCATTCCTTCCTTTTGCTTTCTGTAATTACCTTGTGCTCTTTTTCAAACGTCTTGAGTTGGAATAATGAATTCATTGTTTCAATTATTATTTTTTTATTTAGTAATGCTGAGTGCTTAAGCCTACAAATTTTCCTCGAAGCACTGCTTGCTTTAATCATATCCTTAGGTTATGAAGCATAGCTTTCACATTTATTTATAATTACCATTGTTTAGGTTTTCTGCACAAATGTTCTGGGCTTCCTGCTCTGAATACCTTCCTACTTCAAATTTTTGGCTTTCCTCTCTTTTGTGGTGAACAGGGCTGGGGTGGGGGTCTTAGAAGGCCCTGGTAGCTCTGGCCTAGGGTTCCATCCTAGGATCCCCACATGTCCCTGCCACTCGGAAGTGGCAAACTTTAGAACACCACTATAGAAATGGCCTTCTTTCTTCTGTGTTCTCTCCGGGAATTTAAACTTAATGGCCCCCAGTCTAGCACTCTTGGTCGGGTTTTATGGAGTTCTTTTATTTACTTTGAGGGACTTTGGCATCCTGCTTTAGATCTGGAGAGTCAATATTTATCGAGTGACAAGTGCTGGTCTGATTGTTAGTCTTCCTTCCTCTTGTTACTCTGACTCAGACAGTTCCAGAGAGTCTCCAGAACGGTTTGGGGGTTGCAAGATATCATTTCCAGAAAGGGAAAGAGACAGGCAGCATTTTATTCCATCATCTGTTGTCAGATGTATCAGTTCTTCATTTGTCGAAGAATACCTGTGAAGTTTTCTAGACACTTGAGGCTCATATTAAACCTAAGCTTGATTTCCACGTGACCACTTTCATGAATAGAAAAAGAATGCTCTCATCTTAAACGTTTCCTCAGTACTAGCTGATTTTTCATCTCGTAAGTAATATTTAGCCTCTATGCCTTTTACTTTCCATTAAGCAAGTAGAGTTTAACGGCCTGATTTATTCTGTTGACAACATGGGGCACAGAGGGCTGGTAATAAAAGGGGGATAGCTGACTTCTGCCCTTGCCCAAGGGGAGTACCCAGACTCCAGCCTTTTGTAGACTCGACTTTGAAAATGTGCTTAGTTTCTCTTGTGATTGCCTGAGGCTGTCTAAAGGGGTCCAGCCACAACAGCTAAATGAGGAAGGTCATTAGGTATGTCGATGTGCCTATTGTCTGGACTCTTTTTTAAACCTGCACAAATTGCTTTGGTCGGCAATGAGCCTGAGTAAGAGGGGCTATTGGTCTTTGGGTCATGCCGTTCCTATGACTTCCCTGGATAAGACAACCTTCAAAGGAAGAAAATAAAAAGCTAATCATAAATCACACTGGAAGGTTTATATAAAACCACAGAATCATCAGATGGAGTAGAGTGTGTCTCAGTCAGAGTTTTGCTTGGGGCCCGCTAACTCATCAGTGTTTACGCCTCCCTCACCCTCTGCTGGATGCCATAGGCTTTCCGTGAGCAGCTGGGAGATTGAGGCCAACTCTGCATTCAGGGAAGCCAAAGGCAGTGCCAGGTAAGCGGGTTGACACTTTTCAGCCACCTGCCTTATGTTATGATGCTTCAAAATGCTTCCAGGCAAGAGATCCATTTCCTATGCTGGGTCAGGCTTTTCAAACAAACAATCCTCCTGAAAAAAGAGTTGGCAGGCTCTCCTTTAGGGATGTGGCAAATGCAAGAATTTTGGCCCTCTCTCCGCACAGCTTTGGGTTATGTTATGTCTTTGAATTTTGCCGTTATTTCTAGCACTTTCTGAAAGAAGACAGTATAGCCAGGATATCTTCCAAGACAGATGGCTCTTCTATTTACTTTTGCAAAGGAGGGTGTAGAAAACAGAGAAAAGGCGATTAGAGAGATGATGGTAGGGATGCGTGATCTCCAAAGAATCCGGTGATTGTGTGAAGCGAGAGTTCAGGCTCAAGACATTAAATGCATGGACAAGGACTTTACGTACATTGCTTCCTGAAACATGGTACCGAGACACTATATGACTTTCATCCTGCAAGGTTTGTCAAGCTCCAGTGGCCCGGCCACAGGAGAAAATGCCTGGGCCTTCACAAAGCACAGAATCGAGTAGACCTTCACCCAGAAAACTGCGACCCCAGTGGGTTGTATCTTTAATGTAAGCATGAATTAGATATATGCTAGCCCCTTCCCCACCACCAGCACTCCCCAAACAGCAAGGCATATCGCCTTCCTTCAATCTTAGCACTTGAGGAAGGAAACAAAATCTCCACCTTGATTATTCATAAACACAAGACCATTGTGTAATTTTCCAGCTTCAAATCACACTACCTGAGTAGTCCCGAGAAACTCAAGTTGAAAATGGGTGGGGCGCTTCCGGCCTGGAAGCAGCCCTAGTCTCATGGCACTAGGAAAAGTGAAGCCTCTCAGATTTATCTCGAAGAATTTCCACTGAGAAAACTTTCAAAAAATATGAGCTCACCAGCACAGATCACAAAACTCACAAAGATACCAGGCTCCACAAGCATGATACCACTGGGGGAGAAAAAACAACAGATGGGATTCAGCTTCTGAAAGGTCTCAGATATTAGATTATCAGCCAAGGAATATAAAACAAGTAGTTTAAACTACATCTAAAGGAAAAACATCAAGGGTCTGTATTAGCTTTCCAGGGCCTCCATAACAAGGTACTACATACTTGGTGGCTTAAACAATAGGTATTTATTTGCTCACAGTGCTAGAGGCTAGAAATCCAAGATCAAGGTGTCAGTAGGATTAACTTCTTCTGAGAGGTCTCTCCTGGACTTGTAGATGGCCATCTTCTCGCTGACTGCACATAGTCTTTCCTCTGTGTATGTCTCTGTCCTAATCTCCTCTTCTCATAAGGGCACGAGTCATTTTGGATTAGAACCCATCCCCATGATCTCATTTAACCTTAATTGCCTCTGTCAAGGGCTCATCCCCAGAGGCGCTGGGTGGCTCAGTCAGTTGGGTGTCCAACTCCTGATTTTGGCTCGGGTCATGATCTCACGGTTGTGAGTACAAGCTCCACATTGGGCCCTGTGCTGTCAGCACAGAGCCTGCTTGGGATTCTCTCTCTCTCTCTCTCTCTCTGCCCCTTCCCTGTTTGTGTGCACTCTCTCTCTCTCAAAATAAGTAAATAAACTTAAAAAAAGAATAAAGCGCCCACCTCCAAATACACTCGGCCCATTCTGAGACACTGGGGGTTAGGATTTCGATAGATTAATGTTGAGGAGACACATTTCAGCCCATAACCGGCTGTATTCATATAAGCGAGGGACAAAAAAAATTACAAAAATTTTCAAGCAGATTTGAGAAACTATCCACCCAGAACTTCTAGAAATGAAAAAATTTACGACTGTTTTTGTAAGCCTCAATGGATGGTTTCAGAGAGGCTTAGCACAGCTGAAGAAATGATTAGAAAACTGGAAGGCAGACCAGCAGTTTGTCTATTTCACAGAGAAATAAAGAGAAATGATCAGAATTGACAAAAGACTCCAACCCTCAGAATTAAGCATCTCAAGGAACCCAAGCAGGATTTGCAAAAGAGGGAAAAAGAAAAAGAAAGAAGGAAATGTACACCCAGATAGGGCTAAAACCCGAAAGCCAGGGAAAATCTAGAGAGCAGGCAAAGATCGATTACTTACAAAGGAATAACAGATTTACAACTGACTTCTTCATAGCAACCATGGGTGCTGGAAGACAGTGGAAACACTTTTAATATGCTGGGAGAAAGTAGCTACCAATCTCAAACCACATGTACAGGGAAAATACCGTTCAAGAACAAGAATGAAGTAAAGGCATTTTGGGGCAAGAAAAAACAGGCTGTGATGAAAAGAAATTCCAAGGATTTGTTTGAAGTGGAGGGAAGTTATCTTGTGTATAAATATTGAGAGGAAAAATGGCATAATGAGCGAAGAAAGTGGTAAATGTATGAGTGAATCCAAAAAATATTGACTGTATAAAACAATGGCAATAGAAATGAAATACACAGGACCAATAGCAGAGAAATTGGAAGGGATAACTGGGTTAAAGTGCTCTAATGTCACTAGAATGTGCAGAAGGAAGGAAACTTATTAATTAAATTTAGAATATAAGTGAAGTATGCTTGTCAACAGTCCTGGATAAGCTCTAGAAGAGAAGTACATTTATAACTTACAAAGTAGTAGGAATAAATGAGAGGAAATCAGCCTCAAAGAAGGCGAAATATGAGAGGAGATCTGGAGATAGTTATGGAACACAACATAAGATAAAGAAAGAAAATATTTCAGTGGTTCTGTTTAAATGAAGACCCACTAAATGCCTCTGTTAAAAGTCAAAGATGGGGGTACCTGGTGACTCAGTTGGTTAAGCATATGACTCCAGCTCGGGTCATGATCTCACGGCTCCTGTGTTCGAGCCCCAAGTTGAGCTCTGTGCTGACAGTCAAAGCCTGCAGCCTGCTTCAGATTCTGTGTCTCTCTGTCCCTCTGCCCCTCTCCCACTCGAGCTCCGTCTCTCTCTCTCAAAAATAAATAAACATTAAAAAAAATTAAAAGTCAAAGATGGCAGACTGGATTTAAAATATCTAGTTAAAAGCTCTTTTAACAAGAAACACAGCTAAAACATAAGGATCAAAAGGTTCGAAGCACAGAATGGAAAAAAGATACAAGAGAAAAATCTAAAGCATTTCTGTGTTGATGACTTTAACTTCCTGTTTGGAACTTTGTTAATTCTGTTATTCCTCTTTTAACCTTTTAAATTAGATGTTTAACCTGTTAATTTTTACCCTTTCTTCTTTCTTTTTTTTTAAACTATGAAGTTCAGTGTACTTTATTTATTATTTATTTATTTTAACATTTATTTATTTTTGAGAGACGCACACACACAGAGAGAGAGTGTGTGTGTGAGCAGGGAAGGGGCAGAAAGAGAAGGAGACACATAATCCAAAGCAGGCTTCAGGCTCTGAGCTGTCAGCACAAAGCCAGATGTGGTGCTCGAACCCATGAACTGCAAGATCATGACCTGAGTCGAAGTTGGATGCTTAATGGACTGAGCCACTCAGGTACCCTTATTTATTTATTTTTGAGAGAGAGAGAGAGAGAGAGAGAGAGAGAGCATGAGTGAGTGAGGGGCAGAGAGAGAGGGAGAGAGAGAGAGAGAATTCCCATGAGGAGGAGAGAGAGAGGGAGAGAGAGAGAATTCCCATGGGGGGGAGGAGGGGGGAGAGAGAGAGAGAGAGAGAGAGAGCGGAGTGCAGAGCTGGGCTCGAGCTCACCCGAAGCGTGGTTCAAGGTCATGAACTGTGAGATCATGACCTGAGCTGAACCCGAAGTCGGATGCTTAACCTACTGAGCCACCCAGGTGCCCCAGCCTTTCTTCTTTTTTAATATAGGAACTTAAAACTGTAAACTTCCCTCCCAAATAGCATTTCAAGTTATAGCCTATACATCTGGGGGAGGGGAAAAGGATTATTATTATTTTTTTTTACTATATATCACTTTGCATTGAAAAATATTTAATGGCATGGAGATACACTTTTAGTAATGTGTTGTTAAATATCAAAACCAAATAAAGTGTGAACATGATTCAATTATCCCCAAAAAGATACTGCTGTATGTATTTGTGTCATACATGTATAGATACAGGACGAGAAGGAAATAGAGTAAATTATAAGCAGCAGTGAACTCAGGGTGGCAGGGCTCCAGCATTTTTAGTTTTCCCTCTACTTTTCTGTAATCCTTTTGTACCTTTCTGTATTTCCATAATGAAAATGAATTATTTTTATAACCAGAGAGGTTTACAAAAGAGGAAAAACAACCAATACACGAAGCAGGATGCTAGAGGGAGAAACGGTTGTCCCGAATAAGCACTGTCGGATTTCCCATTAGAGTCCCAGCCTCCCGGACACGAGCAGACAACTGGGAGAGAATCAATGTGCCCCGGGACACTGGGTGGCTAAGAGCTGACCCGTGTCCGGTTTTGTGATCTCACGTGCCTCGTGCTGTGCTACATGCAGCCTCGTTCTCTTCTCCCTCAGAGACAAGATGTGAGGGTGGAATGGTCAACAGTCTATGACCACATTCGAGACTGGGGTTTTAAAAGAGTAACAACAAATGCTCCGGGAATCTGAATGTTTCATGTGGCACATACATGATTTTTGAGCTACATTTGCTCTTCTGGGCTTTCTACTAGAGAGAAGGAAAAGTAAATGGCTTTTCTGATGAAATCCCAAGAGAAGGCTCTGATGACATTAGAAAAGATCTCCCTCATTTATCCACTCATTGTTGACTTAGAGGCTAGGTCTCCCCATCTTCAGAAGCAAGAACAATGCTTAATTCCTCTGACGTCCCGAGACGAGAAATGATATATCGCCAGAAAGGTTATTACTGAAACATGGCATTTTCTATCAGTTGTGGGTCTGAGTCGGTCCATCCATCCGTCCAATCATTCATCCATCCATTCGTTCATCCATCCATCCATTCGTCCAACTATCCACTCAGCCTAATGAATATACATATAAAAACAATTATGCATTATGCATAGTAATGCTGCAGGGAAGGGAATAAGATATTATCCTTGCCCTTGAGAGCCTCATGAGCAAACAAAGAGAACTATGTACAGAACTAATTATAATGCAAGTTAGACTAAGTGCTAGTGTTTATCATCTGTATGTGAAATGCTGAGGGGAGACAATATAAAAGCATAAGTTATTTCCCCTGCCTTAACGTGATGGACAATCTCACATTCTACATAGAGAATGTAACCCGAGAGACAGTTCCATAACAAATCCTGATGATATTCCCTTGAGTGACCTTGGACTCAGAGTTCAAGGAGAGCAAGCTAGGAGAAAGACATTCCCAGGTCCAGAGATGTGCTCTCCTCCAGGTCCTCTGAGGCAACAATGGTAGATCTCTGTGAAAATGTGCGTCTCCTGGGGTGCCTGGGTGGCGCAGTCGGTTAAGCGTCCGACTTCAGCCAGGTCACGATCTCGTGGTCTGGGAGTTCGAGCCCCGTGTCAGGCTCTGGGCTGATGGCTCGGAGCCTGGAGCCTGTTTCCAATTCTGTGTCTCCCTCTCTCTCTGCCCCTCCCCCGTTCAAGCTCTGTCTCTCTCTGTCTCAAAAATAAATAAACGTTGAAAAAAAGAAATTTTTAAAAAAAATAAGAAAATGTGCGTCTCCTCTGTGTGTGGGCAAGTCTGCTGGCACAGGGTTTTACAAGCTGTTTTCATCAGCTTCTTACCTGCTCAACTGAGATTCCCAGGCCTCACGAGACCTATTGCTTAACGAAGATACAGCTCAGTTGCACTGAGGACTGACAAGACTGGCATTCAAGGCGGTAACATGAGCAGGTGGATGCCCTAACTGCCCCAGGAACCCATTTTCTAGACCAGCTCTGCCCCAAAGAAATTTCTGCAATGATGGAAGGACATTGTGCAATACTGCGGCCACCAGCTCATGTGGTCCGTGAGTACTTGAAATGTGGCCAGTGAGACTCCAGGATGAAATTCTTAATTTTATTTCATTTTAATTTTAACACGTTGAATTCAAATTAAAATGCCTTAATTGTGATTAATTCAAATTGAAATCGTGGCTGCTGGCTTGGAAGGCAAAGGAGTTCTGGATCATGGAGCTCAAGGACATGTGAGGGAAAGAGGTTTCCTTAAGCGAATGGGCGCCCTGGTGAGTCACAGAATCACTCAGCTACCCAAGTGGGTCAGACTGGACCTTGACTTTCAGCAGTCGGATGGGCTCATGCCACAGGGTTCAGCTTCTCCATCCCCTCTCCGCTTCCACCAACAACTGCAATCTGGTGGTTTCAAGAATTTTTAGTCTGATGAAACAAAGGACTCACAAGATCACTGAATCCAAATGCCATCAACCTTAATGCTGTTCTCTACTTGTGCCACTGCTGGACTCTAAAGATCAGGACGCCTTCAATGGCACAGCAATAAAGCCTACGATGGGGCCCAAGAATCCAAATTACTAAAAAAAGCGGATCGGGACTCCTGGTTGGCTCAGTCGGTTGGGTGTCTGACTTCGGCTCAGGTCACGATCTCACGGTTTGATTCGTGAGTTCAAGCCCCACATCAGGCTCTGGGCTGACAGCTCAGATCCTGGATCCTGCTTCGATTCTGTGTCTCCCTCCCCTGCCCCCTCCTTCCTCCCACTCACACTCTGTCTCTAACTTTCTCTCTCAAAAATAAATAAACTTAAAAAAAATTGATCTAGGTACTTCTCCTGTGCCTTTAGAAACCACGTTGGCTCACGTCAGAAGCAGTGATACAGTATAGAACGTATTACAGTGGGAGCATTTACTCACACAACAAATATTTATTGAGAACACAATATGAAGAAGATATGAGTGTAGGTTAGGGAAACTGCAGTAAACAGGACAGGCCAGACTGCTGTCCTACGGTCTAGTGGGAGACAAAAATAACCATGAGCAAATAAAGAGATGATTTTAAGTAGAGGACGTTTGTTGACGTGTGGAAAACAAACTGTGTAAGGAGAAGAGGGGACCGGGTTTAAGAGCTGCTTTAAACTTGTGTGGTCATATAAGGTCTGTCTCCGGATGTGATGCTGAAGCTGAGACCTAATCAGTGCTGCATTCATTGTGTGGGGGTCTGAGGGAAAAGCATTCCAGGCAGAAGGAATAGCAACATGCAAAGTTCCTGAGATAGAAACAAGCCAGGGCTGTTGGAGGGCAAAGGGAAAGGAAGGCGAGAGGACAGAAGAGATCCAGAGGTTGGATCCTGGGGTGTCTAACATTAACAGGGCAATCGGGAAGAGAGTAGGAGAAAGCAATAATGTGACAGGAGGAAAACTGAGAAAACGAGGTATCACGGGACCCCAGAGAAAAAAAACTTTAAGGAGGAGGGAGGAGTCAACTGTGACAATAGCTGCCGTTGTTTTTGTTTTTCTTTTTTGTAAGATGGATCAAAGAATGGACTTCTGGGTTAAGTAAGAGGAGGTCAGTGGTCCCACTCTCATGGGGGTAGGGGTGAAGAAGCTGGCTGGGAGAGAGTGGGAAGTGAGAAGATAGAGATGGTGATAACATGTAATTTTGGAGGAATTTTACTATAAAGGGAAACAGATGAGCCATGGTTGGATGGGAATTAAGGTCAGGGAAGTTTTTGTTTCATTTTTTTAAAATGTTTTATTTATTCTTGACAGAGAGAGAGAGAGAGAGCGTGAGTGGGGGAGGACCAGAGCAAGACAGGGACACAGAATCCAAAGCAGGCTCCAGGCTCCGAGCTGCTGCCACCACAGAGCCTGACTCAGGGCTCGAACTCACAAGCTGAGAGATCATGACCTGAGCCGAAGTCCGACGCTCAACCGACTGAGCCACCCAGGCACCCCTGTTTCATTTTTGTTTTCAACATGAGCCATTTCAAGTGAGATGTACATATCAGTGGGAATGATACTGGAGTAAGAAGGATTTTGATGGTGCAAAATGATAAGCAATTCCCATTATCCTATGAGAAATGAGTCTGCGGTCCCCTGGAGAACCCTTCCTCGCCCAGGAGTCAGACAGTAAGAACTGCCTCTGTGAACACTCTTGAGTTTCCACATATGAAAACAAAGGCTTTTAGTTGGATTGGACAATGGGAGTGTGGCCACTAACAGCTGACGTCATGGTCTTTTAACAACTCTTGGGGTGTGATATCATCAGTTGGCATGAATCTTACCACCCAGGGAGGCATACCGCTCATGATATGGTCCCTGGAGGAGTGGGAAACACTGAGGGACTCCCCGAGCCTGGCGCTCCCTTGAGTGAGAGCCAAACATAGCGCAGTCTCCTGGGACGTCCACCTGCGACTACAGCCTAGTGCCCGTGCTGTGCCCCTCCCGAGATGACATGGGCGGGTCAGAGGTTTAGGATCGTTGGCTTGCTCAGCCGGGATCAGCCTCCTTTTACCTTTATCACCCGTTGTCCTTTTTTGCCCTTACCAATCAGTCCCTTTTAGGCAGTGGACACTCAGGAGGCACCAGGAACTCGGTGTGGGAGGGCTGGTTCCTTCCTCCACCTCTGTCTTTCTCCTGAATTGCTCTGCCGTAGGTGGTCGAAAGGAAATGCGTGAGTGGAGATGAAACCCGTCGCACTCTACACATCAATAAGATACGTTGCTACAGAGTCTGGCCCATGAGATGGTTTCTCTAAAAGGGATAGAATATTTCTGCTTTCCCCACAGACCCGGAAACATAGGATTTTTCAACAAATGCCTCCAAAGACCTGGTCATGAACTTGGCAGAGCAAATGGCTACCCTCCAGACCCTAACAGTGGGCAAGGGACTCAGATCCACCTGTAGAGTCCAGTTTGCCAGGAATCAACGCATGTTTAAAAAAAGGCTGCTTCTGGGGCGCCTGGGTGCCTCAGTCGGTTGAGCGTCCAACTTCAGCTCAGGTTGTGATCTCACGGTCCGTGAGTTCAAGCCCCGTGTTGGGCTCTGTGCTGACAGCTTGGAGCCCGGAGCCTGTTTCGGATTCTGTGTCTCCCTCTCTCTCTGACCCTCCCTGCTCATGCTCTGTCTCTCTGTGTCTCAAAAATAAACATTAAAAAAAATTGAAAAATAAATAAAGGCTGCTTTTTAAACGGCATGACAGGTTGCACCTCCAGCCCTCCCTGAACAACTGCCTCGTCCTTCCCAACCAAACTGCCAGCGATCCATGCTGGTGAGGGCACCCTCCCATACCAGGGTGTCTGGGCTGAGAAACGCATGTGCGGGTACTGTTCTAGAATAACTTAGAGGGCTACAACACTCAGAGCCAGGCGTGGTTAAAATGAAGCTTACTTACTCAACACAGAGAGCTTTGGTGATCGCTGTTACTGGAGGAAGCCATTTGGGCAAATACTAGAAAGCACAGCTGTGGGGTGCCCTGCAGCGAAACTGCCTTCTCTTTGCTTTCACAGGAGCTTGTGTCTGAATGAGAGAGCTCCAGTGGCCGCTGGGGGACAATAGAAAGAAAGATCAGATGTCACCATGTAAGCATTAAATAACCTGTGACTCCAGGAAATACCACTGAGGCAGGAAGTCCGAGGAACAGCCCTGGGCTGGCAAGTTCCGGACTGAAACCTTGCCGGGTCTTTTTTTTTTCTTCCCCTTTTTTAATTCTTGAGGGACTGGGCTAAAGGCATTGCTATGGAATTGCAGAGCAATTGATGTAATAATTCATAAGCAATATCAATTGAAATAGTGATTTGGCCATGGTTTGTGAGTCATAATAGAATAATAACATTGTACCCATCACACAAATAATTATGAATGGGAAAAAGCTTGACAAGGACAGAACATTTAAATCCGAATGAGCAAAGTAATAGAAGCAGGACGTTCTGGAAGGGTGTATTTGGCCTCTGCGTGTTCTCATTGAAACGGACTTGCTCCTACCCCTTCAGCTAAATGTAAAACCTTGTGATGATGGTTGACCAGGACACCTGGGAAAGACTCAGCAAAGAGAACTTGGGGACAGTCACATCCTGCTTCCAGCACAAAGATCTGAGGGAACGTGTGAGGTGTTCTCAGGGCAGGAAACAGTCACGAGGCGGCTTGCTTAGCGAATGCGTTCAGCTACCATGGAATTTCTAAACCACTTTGCTTTAAACGGCCTTTTTGTATCCAGAGGGGGACCCGTATGTGGCAGAAATGGTGAAGTTGATCTTCAGTAGCTACCCTCCCCTTTGCTGTCCCTTCCCCCTCCTATAACTAGCACCCTCCTAAGCACTCGTGCCTTTGATGAAGCAGAGGGGCTCTTTGAAAAGAAGGACTGGTTTGGGCTGGCAGCCTGGGCTTGAGACCCAACACCATGGACTGGTTGTGCGACCTTGAGTAAGTTATTTCACATCTCCAGGCTCAAGTTTACTCATCTGAGCAGATCTCCCAAAGGTGCCTGTGCATTAGGGACAGGGGGGTTGTGGGGGGTGCCTGGGTGGCTCAGTCGGTTAAGCGTCCAACTTTGGGTCAGGTCGTGATCTCACACTTTATGAGTTCGAGCCCCATGTCGGGCTCTTTGTTGTTAGCGCAGACCTCGCTTTGGATCTTCTGTCCCTCTCTCTCTGCCCCTCCTTTGCTCACCCTTGCTCTCTCTCTCTCTCTTTCAAAAATAAATAAATAAACATTAAAAAAAAAAAAGGGACAGGTGGTTTGGGGAACCAATGTTGAACACAAAGACATGAATACCTGATCCTGACTTCCAAAGCCTGTGCCCACTGGGAGGCCTCTTAGGCAGGTGCATTCAAATGGTGACCAAGTCTTTTCTACTTGGACATAAGGTCATCCTTGGCTCCAGATTCCTGGGTGCACTTTGTGTGACTGTTTGGGACACCTCATCTTGTCCATATGCCCTTTGAAGAGCCAGCAAGGAATCCAGAAACTGGATTTACTGAGAGCCACAGAGAATGGACCTAGATTCTCCCAGAGCCCCCTCTCCCTAGGAGTATGGGGCTCCCTCCAATGGCGAGGGGCCTCCTTCAGATATTTGGACTTAGCAGGGCCAATGCTCATACCCAACCTAAGTACTTTTGCTCTGTTCCCTTGTACACAAAAGGCACAGGTATCCCCCGAGGACTCGCATCGGGGGAAAAAATAACTAATTAATATAATTTGACTTTGCCTGGTCCTTGATGGCTGATTGATTGATTGACACTAGTGCTTTTTGAGTCACAACGGCAACAAACAAACAAAGAAACAAAGATGAATGACGTGCGAAGGTCGTATTTTCGTAAATGCTTATGAGCAAGTTGGAGGGGATACAAAGGGAAATCATGCTTTATACTCGGATGCATCCCTTCCCTTGTGCTGCCAGAACACGCTACAGTAAATTGGGTGGCTTGAATCGGCAGAAATGTATCCTCTTGCAGATCTGGAAGCCAGAGGTCTGAAATCAAGAGGCAGCAGGGCCATGCCTCCTCCAGAGGCCCTCCGGGAGACTCCTTCCTTGCCCTGTACCTCAGCTTCTGGTGGGCCCACGCATTCCTTGGCTCCCAGCAAAATACCCCCAATCTGTGCCCCCCTCTTCACATGGCCCTCTCTCTCAGTGTCCCTCTGTGTGCCGACCTCCTTCTCCTTTCTCTTACAAGGGCATCAGTCATTGGACTTAGGGCCCTCCCTAAAGCCAGGATGCTCTCAAGATCCGTAACTAATTACATCTGCAAAGACCCTATTTCCCCAAGGTCAGAATCAGACCTATAAATAGAGAAGAAACTGATGGCTGTCAGAAGGAAGGGGGTGGTGTGGTGATGGGCAAAATGGCCACGGGGAGAGGGAGCTGGGGGCTTCCAGTCATGGAATGAATGTCATGAGAATAAAAGGTACAGCACAGGGAATATAGTCAGTGGTACCGTAACAGCACGGTGTGGTGACATATGGTGGCTACACTTTTGGGGAGCACAGCATAATGTATACATGTGGAATTGCTATGTTGAATGCCTGAAGTTAATGTAACATTGGGTGTCAACTATACTCAAATTAAGAAAAAAAATACAAAATAAGACTTGAATTCTACTCCTGAAACCAATGCTACACTCCATGTTAACTAATGTGAATATGATTTTAAAAGATCTGGGGGGCACCTGGGTGGCTCGGTTGGTTAAGTGTTGGACTTCGGCTCAGGTCAAGATCTCACGGTCCGTGAGTTCGAGCCCCGCGTCGGGCTCTGTGCTGACAGCTCGGAGCCTGGAGCCTGCTTCGGATTCTGGGTCTCCCTCTCTCTCTGCCCCTCCTCTGTTCGTGCTCTATCTCTCTCTCTCTCTCTCTCTCTCAAAAATAAATAAACATTTTAAAAAATTAAAAAATAAAAATAAATAAGTAAAAATTTTGTTTAAAAAAATACAAAATAGGGTTACGTCCTGAGGTTCAGAGTGGACACGACTTTTGGGAGAACACTATGGAACATGCCGCATGAGGGAACATATAAGTTAGTAAGAGAGATAAGACAAGGCAAAACATATGTTCTTTGAGAGATTTGTAAGGAAGGAGTTATGGGCATCAAAAGGAAAAGATGTTGGGGTGCCTGGGTGGCTCAGTGGGTTGAGCATCTGACCCTTGGTTTCGGCTCAGGTCACGATCTCACGGTTTCATGGGTTTGAGCCCCGCAGCAGGCTGTGTGCTGGCAGCATGGGGCCTGCTGGGAATTCTCTCTCTCCCTCTCTCTCTCTCTGCCCCTCCCTGGCTCGGTCTGTCTCTCAGAAAAATAAATAAATAAATAAAACGTAAAAAAAATTAAAAAAAAAAAAAAAGGAAAAGATGTTCCCATTCCGCAGATCTGGAGGACACTGGTAGATAAAGTAATTGAAGAAATAGGCCTGGTCGGATGAAAGACACCTTATAAGGTAGGACATTTCTGGAAGGGGAGGAAGACTGAGTACAAAAACAGAGAAAACGAGGGTTGCTCAGGAACTGTGGGATTCTGCTTACGGTATTATTTTGAATAATCATTGGCCACTTTATATGTGACATGCACCTTGATCACACGTGCCCAGCACAGTGCTCTGCACACACCGGTCAGTTAATATTTGTTGACTGGTAACATGGAAAAGCTTAACTCCGCCTCTCCAATCGAAATTCTTGAATTGCTAAGCTAAGCTCTGTGGTCCCACGTGCTATTTTTCACCAACAGGCACTAAATAATATAATCAATGTAACGATGACAATAAAACTAATTCAGACAAACAGCTAATTAAAGTTGAGCCAAGAAGGGTAACATGGCCCTCATTACTAAATTGACTAATTGTTTTCTCGATTCCTGGAACAAATTCCCCCTTTGCTGTCCTATCATGCAACAAACTGAGGGTTTACAGCGTGCAAGGGACTGACTAGGGAAATCAGCAATGAACAGCATAGACCGGTCCCTGTTCTGTCCCAGTCACAGGTGAACATGTAACCCAAATGCTCATATGTCATCCGCCAGTGACTGCAACAGGAGGTCCCGTGTCTTTTCATACCCAGATTATGATGACTCTGGCTTCCCACCTGTCGACTTCCCAAGGACCTCGTTCAACAGATATTCTGGGACAGCCGTGAGGTTGCCTACTTTGGTTTGCTGACTGCCAATGCTGGAGGCCAGAAACCCAGGGACTTGAACTCTTGGCCTGACTCCTAACTGCTGCTTCCAGATTGCCCTGCGTGCAGGAGGAGGAGCCAGGGGCCATGGCCCGCTTTGCCTAAGCCATCCTAGCTTTCTGCAGAGACTGCCCTCTGCTACCAGGATCCCGCTGTCCCAGGCATGGTCCAGTCTCTGTTCAGCATCTGAGATGCCCACAGGCTTAAGCCTCTGCCTGGTCACTTGATGGTTTAAGCTCCGTCTCCTGCACTTGCGCTCGGCCTCCTCTGGGTGCACCTGTCACTCCTCCGCTCTCATTGGCAGGTGCTATCCATCAAATGGCACTGAGAGGACCAATATATCAGAATCTCAGGGAACCACAGGATGCAAGGGATTTCATTAACTACTTGTTCCAGCTGCTTCGTCTTACAGAGGTTAAAAGATTTTTTCCAAGGCCATACATATAACTGTATAATTTTATTGATACTTAACTTTATTATCAGTCTCTTGTATAACCACCCTTGAGCTGATGTGAAAAGAGCACCGCAAACCGGGTGGCCTCAGCAACATAAGTGGGTCCTCTTACATTTCTGGAGACTGGAAGCCTGAGGTCAAGGCGTCAGCAGAATCGGCTTCTTCTGTGGCTGTGAGGGAGAGTCTGTCCCACGCCTCTCCCCTAGAGTCTGTGGTGTCCTTGGCTCGTAGATGACGCTTCATCCTGATGCTTGCCCTCATCTTCACGTGGCGTTCTCCCTACGTGTACGTCTGTGTCCAAATTCGCCCTTTGTATGAAGCCACCAGTCAGATGAGATCAGGAGTCCACCCTACTCTGGGGTGACCTCGTCTAACCAGTTACAGCCGCAGGGACCCTATTTCCCAACTAGGTCAGCTCCGAGATACCGGGAGTCAGGACCTCAACAGCTGAACTTTAGGGGATGCGATTCAACATCTAACATCTGTCCTCACTCAGATCAAAGGACAGCGGGTGTGGACAGTCCTCTCCACATGTGATCAGAGTCTGTCAAGATAAAAAGATCATGAGTTCATGGAAGCCCACACAACTGTTTTGTGGCAGAGGTGTCCTGTGTTTACCTTAAAACATGTGTCTGGGGCGCCTGGGTGGCTCAGTCGGTTAAGCATCCGGCTTCGGCTCAGGTTATGATCTCACGGTTCCTGGGTTTGAACCCCACGTCGGGCTCTGTGCTGACAGCTCAGAGCCCGGAGCCCGCTTCGGATTCTGTGTCTCCCTCTCTCTCTGCCCCTCGCCTACTTGCACTCTGCTTCTCTCTCTCTCTCAAAACTAAAGAAACATTAAAAAAAAAAAAAAAATGTGTCAACCTTCCAGGCAAACTCCATCTTCTTTCTGTCGTTTAAACTAGTCTGCATCAAAAACGTGTGCAGAGGGCTCAGCAGCACCTCTCTGGAAATACAGGTTGTCTAAGTGCAGAGGGTGCAGTCGGAACCCCGAGCCCTTTCAGGGGGCACGGCCAATGTAGACACTGTCTGTGGCTGGCCACTTCATTCCAGCCTCGCATTCAGAGCCTCCCCCAGAAGCCGCTGACATTTATTTAGAAACTAATTGCGCTGCGGTTTGGGACCCGAAATGGAAAAAGATCAGTTCACATTGCAATCCATCTTGCAATGAAATGGCTGCTGTGGCACCAGAAGAAAATCGTTCCATGAAGTCAAAGGCAAACCTCAATTCAAAGGACAGAAAGGCCAGAGCCCTGAGCTGAGGGGCTCCGTGTCTCAGCCATGCCTGCTTTTTAATAGCACTGCCATCACCATGGCATTCAGCTCCTGCGCCCGTAAAGCCCCCTTTCTCTCCATCTCTTTCCCATAACAGATACTTCTAATTATCCGTAAACACTTTTAACCACAGCGACATTCTATTCTCAGACTGGTTTGACCCTCCTCTTCTGAGAAAGCGGTGCCTCCCCCTCTGCCATTCGGGGCTGTCTCCATCCTCGGAACCATGACCGCCTTTAAAATCTGGACCCCCTCACCCAACGCCCAGGAGAAAAGCTCATAGGACACCCGTTTGGCTGCACGCACACATATTCCTGGATTTCTCCCGGGAGCGTAGTAGGAATGCAGAGTTTTGGGCTCTACCCAGACCTGCGGAACCAGAATCCGCATCTTAGATGCACTGTGAGTGGAATACACACTAAATTCTAGAAGTATGCTCTCGCAGGATTAGGGCTGGGTGCAGGCCCTCCATAGCTAATTGTCAAGCCGGTAAATGACTCCTTCTTATCTCTCTGGCACATATTTCGTCCTCACTTGGCTGGCTGCAAACCATCATTAGCATTCATTATTTGTCTCCCCAGACCCACTGAGTTCTCTACAAAACAATCAATATTTTAATATGACTCAGAGGATGGTCAATCTGAATTTCTGAATTGAACATAAACACTGGATTTTCTGCTGTTTTGGACTCTCTGTGTCATTGTTATAACAGCTCTAGTACACTGGGCACATATAGAAAGTTAAATGCAAACTTTCTACATTTTTAAAATTGAGGATTAGAGAATGTTAACTGTGAAAGGGAACTTAGGGGTCACTAAGGTCAACCTCCTCACTTGACAGATGAGGAAACCAAGTCACGGTAGAGTCTTGGCCTTAGACAAGTTCACGTGTCCCAGAGGGTCAGGAACCTACACCTTCGGGCTCCAGTGTGTGGGTTCTGGGCCAACGGATTCATGCTGCCCTGGGCTGGTGAGCAGACTGCATTTATCTGGCCTGGTAGCCTCTCACCTCCAGCCAAGCGGAGAGGACTGGATGCTGAACAGGGCTTCTTGTGCTGTATCCTACCCTCTAAGCTCCACTCCGAGCTCCCTGGTGCAAGTGGAGAGTGAATGAAATGAGAGCCTTCGTTGTGTGTTCTCGCTATCATAATAAAATCCTGCTTAAGGTGTCTGCAACCTGTCCCGGGTACAAGGGACCCTAAGGGGGAGCATTCTGATTAGACGTCCAGAAACACTGAGAGGACCCACCACCTCCAGATCACTCCATTCTTTGTGAAAGAACCAGACTTCAGATATGGCTTTGCCTCTCCATCTTCTGTGTTTTCATAACACCGAAAAGCCACCAGCAGTGGGGACACTTGGGAATCAAGCTCCCAGGCTCTGAGTAGTTAACTCACTGGCCTAAATAGAGGGCAAGGACTATGGGGTCTTCCTGAATGTCATTGCCCTTGGGCACGTCGAACTCTCTAAGTCTCTAGCTCCCCAAAAGCCATTGTTGCCTCATCACCACCAGCCTCACATCCACCCCCACGATTCATTGAGTGCCTGCCCAGACCAAGCCTGAGCTAGCTGTTCTCTGTCTGTTTCTAATACCCATTAGCTTTATTCACTGATAAGCACCCTGAGGCCCAGAGGCTGAGTGATCTTTATCCCGATGAAATCAAGTGAAAATACACATTGGGGAGGAGGCAGAGATCGTAAAGTATGAAGCCTAAGAAGTACGCGAAAGGCAGAAAGGAGCATCTCCAGGTTGACCTAGAGATGGCCCAGGAATAAATATGTAATATTTATATAATGTCTTCCAATAAATATTTATTTAAATCCTTATGTGAGTATTTTATTTACCTTAAGTAAATAAAATAAAAATAGGGGCACCTGGGTGGCTCAGTCAGTTAAGCCTCTGACTTCGGCTCAGAACATGATCTCACGGTTTGTGGGTTTGAGCCCCATGTCAGTCTCTGGGCTGACAGCTTGGAGCCTGGAGCCTGCTTCAGATTCTGTGTGTGTGTCTCTCTCTCTCTGCCCATCCCTTGCTGGCTCTCTCTCTCAAAAATAAACATTTAAAAGAATTTTTTAAAAAGTAAATAAAAATAAATGTGTTGAATACTAACTAGCTGGAGCTCATTCACGCACACAACACGAATCTCGTATGTATAGACATATATCTCATATCTCATATACATTTCATATGTAAAAATAAACCCATGTATGTATATTTATATGCACACATAATCTCTAGGACTACGGGTCTGATCTGCTCACATTCCCTAAGGATATTTTTCTTGGGCTGTGTTTCCTTATTGGCATTCCCGTGAGCCTAGAAGTTTGAAGTGGATGTCAGGAAAGTTCATTTGCCCAGAGAAAAGTACTTACTAACAAAAACCAAACCAATGCCATCTGTAGTGAGTCGGTCTGTCCATGGGGTGGTGGTGTTAGTACAACTGACGCTGGAGGGAACAAGATCAGGGCACAGAGACATGTCCATCGAGCTGATTGTGGACTAATAAATCTATGCCACCTTCACCGACTCCCATCCCCATGTCCGACAGATGCCTGGCCCTGGCCTCAGGGATGTTGGAGATTCCGTAAACAGAGCTTCCCAGCTCCTAGACGAGCCCAGCTGGAGGCTTGGAAGCAGCCCAAGTAAAGGGAGCCATGAAAAGCCATGAGGAGGGCCGGTCACGTCAAGTGGGCTTGAGCGGAATGCTCCCACGGTACCCGGACACCGCTCTGTGGTCCCTGGCTGGTGGGGGTTGTCTTCTGCAGGCACTGATCGCCGCAGGAAGCATTCCAGCCGACACACCACGCCTGGCACGGAGACCCCTGCAGCCCTTAGCCTCCCTGGCAAGCTTCTTCTGCCTTTTCAGCACCCACCAGCTTCCACTGGGCTGAGTCTGTAGAGACAGGACCCAGGTCGATGAAAGAGCTCCACGTATTGGAAACATTCCCAAACCCCGCTCTTTGTGAGCAATGGCTGCTAAAGTCTGAACCACACTGAAATAGATATTCCCTCTCTGCAGGATCTTGGAGGAAAAAAAAGATGCTACAAAAATAATTCACTACTAAAACCTTCCCTGGGGCCACAGTCTTGTTTTCTAGTTTTATGAAGTTCCATTTCCATGTGAAAAAGTACCCCGTGTCTTCACCACAAAGAAGGGAAAAGCCACGTTGGTTGACTCTGTCTGCTATGGGCCAGGCACTCTACGTTATCATGTTCGGCTCATCAGAGACCCTGCCCTTTAAGATTTTAGAGGGGAGAGTCAGGCTCTGAAAGGCACCTGCCTGAGGTCACACGTGTGTCAGACACAGAGGTGGTGCAAACCCCGATCTCTTCGGTTTCCTTCACTCTGTTGCCCACTAGGTAGATGCTAACAATTGGCTTTTGAATGAAAAGTGGTAACAATTATATAATAACACGCCTGCACATTTGGGTGGCCCTTTCCAGTACGCAAATGCTTTTCGGTTGCCCGAGACCTGCTCAGACAAATCCTAGTACTGAGGTGCACCCCCTTACGCGCTGCGTCTCTTCCTCTCTCCTCTCACCAGCCCCAAGCGATGGGTAACCCCACTGGAGCTGGTCCTTGCTGCCCAACCCACTGTAAGCCTGTTGGTTGATTGCTGGCAGTGGCTGCCACCGATGTCCCTGCCCTCCGGGCTCCCAGGGTCATGGATCCCGGGTGGGCCCAGCGTGATGGGGCACTAGAAGGAGGCTGCTCCATGTAAGTAAATTTGGCCTGTCTCTCAGTTTTATCCAGGGCCAGGCTTGGCTGATCTGAGCAAAACGTCAGGGGTGAGGGCACTCCCCAGTCTTCCTTTCTTACCTGCCAACAAAGGTGGTCTTTTGGTTAAAGCTCTTAACTTTAGAAAAAAGTCTTCTGTGTAACTCCGAAGTTAAATTGGACCCAAGAATGAATTGGATCTTCTTCAAAGAGGAGCCAGAAATCTAATAAGCTCTGGGGTACCTTGAATTTGTTATGTAACAGTTAATTATAATGGCTGATATTTTTTGAGTTCTTACTGCAGACCAAGCTCTCTTCTACGTGTTTCACTCTATCAACTTCTTGTTTCACAACCCTGTCCAATACGTACTATTTGTGCCCAGAAGGCACAAAGAGATGTAGTCACTTGGTCAAGATCCCACGGCTAGTAAAGGGAAGAGTCCGAATTAGAATTTGAAACCACCCCTCAGTAATGCCAAAATGGTCCCTGACCTCCTCCCACAGCCTTGCCTCACCTTTCCTCTGGGCTCCGAAGCTCCACTGAGATCCTGTTATTTAGGAAGATCTCAACTGAGATCTGACCCTTGGGAGAAGCCCCAGGACAAACCAATCTCTGTGGACCAAATGGGTGGAGACAAGTCCTCCTGGTGGTAGCCCATCATGAGTCTTGGAACCCTTATTTTCTCTCTTTCCTGCTGTTGCTCCCAAATCTTTCCTGCCTTGTCTGTCTTTCAGCTGCTCAACTCCAGTGAGGCCAGTTGAGAGAAAGAGGTCTGAGGACCCCAAGTTATGACTCCACATTGTGTCGATGTTTTGTTTCTTTTGAGGTCAACGGTAGCAAGAATGGGGCAGTGTCCATCCTGAGCGACCATATCAACGTATATTCTTCGTCTTGGTCCGTTTGGGCTGCTTTTACAAAATACCACAGGCTGGGTGGCTTATAATAGACAGAAATTTACTGCTCACAGTTCTGAAGGCTGTAAGTCCAAGATCAGGGTGCCAGCATGATGGGGTGAGGGCCGTCTTCCAGACCGCAGATTTCCCGTTATAGCCTCACATGGAAGAAGGGGCTGAAGAGCTCTCTGGGGTCTCTTTTATAAGAACACTAATCCCATTCATGAGAGCTCTACCCCCATGATCTAATCATCCCAAAGACCCCCCCCCCCCGCCTCCTAAAACCATCAACTTTGGGGGTTAGGACTTCAACATAGGAATTTTGGAGGGACACAAACATTCAGACCATAGCACTCTTCAGTCTTCACTCTGGCCTCCCGACTCAGACCCCAGCCTGCAGCTCACACAAATGGATTGTACTCTGTTTACCCTTATCTTGGTGATATGGCCATGTGGCTGTTTTGTATAGTGGCCTTTTTGGCCCCAGTACATAGGAAATGGGTTTAATTGAAGCTATAAAGTGTATTTGTCAAGAACACAGAATACACTTCACTGCCTATGCTCACTCTAACAGAGACTGTCAATCTAATTAGAAAGCTTGAATTATTAAAGCCCTAACCACTTAGAGCTGCGGGTCACCGAGGCATCACGCACATGTCCCAGAGCGACACTGGATTAGGAAGCAGCTGGCTCATGACTGGTTGTTATTGTGGACCCCCAAATTTGTCTGATGATAACTCATCTCAATCATGAAATCCCAGTCATCTTTTCTAGGCCCCATCCTGCAGATAGAGCTCTGAATTGGCTCAGGTCCTGGATTCTGGTCCTACCTCCACAGTTGACCCTTGGGGTCTTTGGTCAGTTATTTTTCTTCTCAGTGCCTCCATATTCCCACCTGTGCTGTGTAGCTACAAATATTTGCTTAGGATCATTTTAGCAGCTGTGAAGTGTCCCGGGATCTTTGAATGAAAGACGCTCTATTAAAGCTTAGGAACCAAGTGACGACTCTGGCCCCATCTACATTGCAGAGCTCTGCAGGAGACAGACTGGACCCATTCATCCTTCATACAGCCCTAATTTTATTCTAAAGCCTCACTGTTGGCCAAGGCAGCAGGGCTTGTCAGAGAACGGAACAGTCTGAACGCTTTCAAAGTACCTTCTATTTCATAGGGTTGCTTTTTCTTCTTCTTTTTTTTTTTAACCATTGCATATTAGCAAAGGTAATACTATCATGCAGGAGAAAGAACAATCGTGAAAAGAAGAGGCCCTTCTCAAGGGAGATCTGCTTCTTAGGCCATTAAAAAGGTCAAGGGGGCCATTTTGCCCAGAGTTGGGATTTATACTATCCGTATGTTGGGCACTTCTGGGGCCCGCGCTGCATGAAGATCAGGGCGCCATTGTTGCGTGTAATTTTACAGAACTGTGCGCGTTGTTCCAGGGCACCCACTGTGCAGGAGAGCAGAGCTGAGAATGAATGGTTTGGTATGTCCAAGGCTGGCTAGGGTTAAGTGTGAGTGTCTTTGCTTCTCTAATCTGGCTCCATTGTTGCAACCCACAACCCGCAGTCTCTCCAGGCTGTAGTGATGCTGTCTTAGAGTTCGCATCTCTAGCTTCCATGAACCCTGGGACTCTCTATCTACCTTCCCACACCCGCGTCTCTACTAGCACTTAAGAAAGAACAGCGGGTCTGTACTTTCTCCTCTTGAATCTATTTAGCTTCCTTTTCCTTTGAACTCCTCACTAGCCCTTGGCCTCGGGTGTCCCACCCAGATACCATCCCCCGGCTGTGGACATGCAAGAAACTCAGCAATGACTCACTTCCTCGGGACCTGTCTCCACTCCCTGTGTGATGAGCCAGAACCTGGATGCTCTGTCACCATGGCCTCTAGCATTGCTCTGTTTTGGGTGAGCATTGCTCTCAGGGGCAAATGCAAACATCTTATGCAAACTTACCAAGGGCTGACGTGATCTGGTCCGTGTCTTCCTGTTTGATTTCAAATCCTCTCACTCACTTCTTTGTTCACCAAGCCGAGCCACACTCTTCTTTTGTTCCTCAGACTCGTCCAAGTTCATCCCTACTTTAGGGCTTTTTACTTTTGCTGATCCCTTGACCCACCGACGTTGATTTTTTGGCTTCTTATCATTCAGATATTTGCTTCAATGTCATTTCTCAGAGGTTAACTCCTTGAGTATCTTGTCTAGAATAGCCCTTCCCACTTACATTGTGAACATCTTAATTGTCTTCAGACTTTAAAGCCGCTGACAATTACTGATGCTAAAGTTGTCTCTGTCCTTCCAACAGTAGAATAGAGATGCCATGAACAGGGACCCAGTCTGACACCCTCTGTGCCATATTGTCAATATTACGCAATGTATCTGGTACTTAGTAGCCTCTCTCTATACATGTTTGTTAAATGAATCAATGAATGAACAAACTAGAAATATTTGTCATGGACTCTAAAAGGTTGCCAGGGAGGTTTATGTCTCAAACCTCAGTCTTCAGCATCAACACTGGGAGTCCCATCCCAACCCCTTCTCGACCAGTGGAAGGCCACAGTGCTGGGACTGGTTTGGTTTGCGGTGTCCTACCACTGGACTGGTTTGTGGTGTCCCAGTCACCTGGGCCGTCTGGGACTTGCCTGTGACTAGTAGACCATAATACCAAGGTGAGCCAGGAGGCAACGTCCAGAGAGTCCAGCTGGGCCACTGCTCATTGGAGGATAGGCAGAACGGGAAGTTCTTGGGATGAAGCAAAGATGATAGATTGGGGAAACTAAAAGAGGGTGAGAGCCTGCCACATTGTCTAGAGCCAAGGGAACAGACCCGAGGGAATGTGGCCATGGGCCCTTTGTTGGAAGGCCCCTATAGTTTTGGGTGGGTAGGTGAAGCAGTAGTGAGAACCACTTGGCTCAGAGCCACAGTGACCTACACTCCGCCTCGTGAAGGCTTGAGTTGCTATAGTGGCATCTTGATCCATTGCTGAGGATGTGGGGTCAGCACCCAGCAGTGGGTTCTGGGTGGGGTGGCGGTGCTCACTGCTGACTACCTGTCATGCTGCTGGGCAGGGCGTGGGTTTAGAAGGAGGAAAGTCCTCATTAGAAGACCACCCAAAGAGATTACTCAGCTGTCCAGAAAAGAGGGGACGAGAGCAGGCAAGGGCAGAAGGAAGAGAACAAAGTGCAGGCCAGAGGAATTTTTGATTCATACCAAGAACATGTAGGTTAGATCAGATTCGATGGATGGAATGGAGAAGCAGGGAGGCATGTAAGGGCTGGGGGGTCTGACTTGTTTGGCTGCATAGAGGCTGTTGCACATTTTGACTAAGGACAGCAGGGGAGGGACAGAGTAGAAGAGGGTGATGTGATTTATTTCTGGACAGGCAAGTTTTGACAAGCTCATAAGCCCTTGAGAAAGAGATTTTTTTCTTCTTCTGTAAACAGATGGAAATTTAAGCCTAGAGCACACGGGAGTTGAAGAAATTGTATTATTTGGAGTAAAATGAGGCTCCCAAAAGTAACCAAAAATTTTAGTGGAAGGAGAGGGAACCAGGAGCACATTTTTCCCTTGAATAAAACCTAATACTGATTGAGGTAAAGCCTGAAGCTGGAGGATGGTCTCTCATTCAAATGGAGGGCTTGAGATTTAATTTTCAGAATTGATCAGGTGGTTTCAGATATCTGCTTCTTGCCTTACAAAGAGAGAGAGAGAGAGAGCTCAGGAGGATCCCTTGAGGGGCAGAGAGGCCCAGAGGCCAAAATTCAAAGGACCGGATCAGGAAAATGTAGTTCTTTCCAGTAAAAACAAGGGAATGTGTTCCTGTTCAATGCAGCTGTCCTCACCATAACCACCTGCGAAGAGCATTCTGTCATGTCATTCTGGAAAAAAAAATCATATTTAAAAAAGAATCACGTTATGAATACTAAGCATGAAAGCAAAACCAAATTAAGGTCTCTTCTTGCTTCCATGTGAAGAAAAACCAAATGTCAGAAATAAAAACAAGTAAGATAACACATGAAGACGGAAAAGCAGATCAAACCTCAGAGAACACACACGAAATTAACACAAAGAATTATTAACGATGTGAACTGGAGGAATCCCGAAAGAATCCCTCTGCTCCCCAGCCCCCCAAGTTTTTAAATGTGAGAAAAGGAAATAATATTTCACAGGCCGGTGTTCCAGCAATGAGAGACTATTCATGCTGTAGCCTGGGCCTTCTTGCTGAGTTCTTGTCCTAAGCTCAGAGCCGGGGCTGAAAATATCAAGGAATGGGAACAATCAGGAGTTAGGGGTGAAGCTCGCAGACAGGGCTGGTAAGGGGATGTAAGTGGGAGGTATGACTGGGGTGGGGGGAGCGGGACAGGTCTTAGTAAAGAACAGGAAGGGAGACTCCCCAGTAGGGAGCAGGGAGCAGAGCTGATGGCCCTGGATGGCTGGATCCCCTGCTGTGGCCTCATAGGCTACCTCCAACTCCCCTTCCCCCCACCCCAAGCACGGGCATTTTCCTCTAGAAATATAGAGTGGACTCAGGCAGTGTGGACCAGGAAGTAGGAGGGGGTACGGTAGTCAAATCAACTTGGGAGATACTGGGTATAAAACCTGTTTTTGAATTCATGGTGCTCATTTGCATATTCAAGGCTCTGAGAAGTTCTGCTTTTTTTTTTTTTTTTAATTTTTATTTTTTCAATGTTTATTTATTTTTGGGACAGAGAGAGACAGAGCATGAACGGGGGAGGGGCAGAGAGAGAGGGAGACACAGAATCGGAAACAGGCTCCAGGCTCTGAGCGGTCAGCACAGAGCCCGACGCAGGGCTCGAACTCACGGACCGCGAGATCGTGACCTGGCTGAAGTCGGACGCTTAACCGACTGCGCCACCCAGGCGCCCCATGAGAAGTTCTGCTTTTAAAGAAGCCAGTTTAACCCCAAGGAACATGCCAAAAAGCTAGAGATCCACAAAATATGCTTTATGTTTGCTGCCTTCAGGTTATTCTAAACAACAAGAACAATATTAATGATCACCAAATTTGATTTAGCTGATCCGATTGACTGGGTCCATTCCCTTTCATTGTGCTCTGTTTCTGCCTTAAAGTTGCCTGTTACACTGAAGGGAACAACTTCCTCTGAGAAGGCTATCTGAGTAGGGATCTAGAAAACTGTAATACTGATTATCAACGTATTTGTAGAACACCCTGTCTGTTACAAAGCACTTGCACAGAAATCCTATTACTTATCACCTCTCACTATAATATGGCGATACCATGTAGGAAGCTGATCTGATTCCATTCTAGGAGCACAGCAAACAAGTTTGGTGTTTGGACAGTTTAAATCGGTGAGCTAAAGATTTAGGATAATTAGACACCTACTTTCTACAGCAACTTCGCTGGTCAAGAGCACACCCACTGGCTGCTTCAGAGACGTTTCTCCCACTGTTCCCTTCTCAGGTTTAACCTCTGATGACCACCCCTAGGAGGCTAGGTGGACAGGTGGTTTTAGAGTGGAAGACCTAAAGTTCATATTAATTTCCAGCTCCTTGCTGAGTTATGTGATTATTAGACCATTGCCAACAGGGTCAGGACAAAATGGTTCAACTTCTCTTCACATCTGACAGTGACCCAACCTCCCGACATCATGGCCAATCACTTTCCAGCCCTTGAGTATTGCATTCCGACTCCCCACAAGCATTTGGGGATGCTTCCTCCAAACCCCGCCCCTCGACACACTCTGCCTGTGTTCTCTTCCCTTTTTCTTCCCCTGCCTGCAAAATCTACCCTGGCACCCCAAGGCAAATCTAGTCCCCTTTTTTTCTAGGCCCCATAGGACTCTGAACCTAGTTTTAGATAGTGGCCGAGCAGTTTGAAATTGTTCATGGATCTTTCTGGTGCTTCCTGAAGGCAGGGCCTTTGTTTCATGCATCATGGTAGCCTCTGGGCTCGCACAGTGCTTAATGGCGCATAGATGATGCATAAGAAACGTTTGACTGCACAATGTCTGGATTCGAAAGCTCACCAGTGATCAGTCACCAGCAATCAATAGAGAAGGGTGAGAAGAAGGAACCAGAGCTGGCACTGACCGTACCAAAGAGGTGGTGGGTAGGACAGGCTCGGGCCCAGTGGGTGCCTCTCACAACCTCTGGGGAGGGGGTATATATGAGAATTTTTTTTAAAAATGCTTTTCAAAAGGAGAATGGATTAAAAGAGTATGGAAAACATGGCCCAGAGGAAGAATGCACTCCAAGTGGGCCATACTGGATGGGAGAGGGAGGAAGAGACAGGACAAAGGGCTATACCCGGGCCCAGCTGTGCGGTGGGGTGGGGGACGGGGTTCCTCCCATATCCTCAAGGGTCCTCTTTGGCTCAGGGATCCCAGGGCTGGGGGCAGACTGAACGCATTGCCCACCTTCAGCCTCCACGTCATGGATGCGGATCATCGCTTCTCTGGAAGAGGAAAGAAAGCTAACAGATTCTTCATTACCTGCTTTTTACCTGCTTTTATGATGTTTCCTCCTCGTATTTAACCTTTGATTATTTGATTAAGATCTCTAGGAACGTCTTGATTCATTCTGAGCTCATCCACCCTTGCTAACTCTCCTAAGAACTTCTGAACTCAAAGGGACCTCACCCAAGTGTCCGGACGTTTAGCTCGGCCGTGCCAATAGCCCCTAGTAATTCCAAGCCAGTAGCAAAGACCAGTGGCAGACGGGGCAAGCTGTAGAGTCAGACTTAACTTTCTCTCTGAGATTATCCATAGCAGAGAGACAGAACGAGTCATTACATTGTGTTTGTTTTCAAAAATTGCTTTCCCTCTTTTGAGCCTAAAAACCCAGCTGTGCACAAAAGGGGACCACAGGCTATTGAAATTAAAAAGGACTACGGGGATTATTAGCCCTTCCTGTTTTACCTTGCGAGGTGGATATTGACAGTAGGAGAAGCAGAAATCGAACATTTATCGCCGATTTGATAGCATTCTGCAGCTCTTTTCCTCTAGAGACCTCAGACTCAGTTTAAGGTACTTATAGATAGCCACCGTTGTCTGATTTATTCCTTCAGAAGCAGGACAGCAAGTGCAAGGCTGGAAACGGAAGAGCGAGGAGCGCAAGAGAAGAGTGGGTACAAGAGCCTGCCTGAGCTTACTCAGATAATTGCACTTGAAACCAATCCTTGTGCAGAGGACACTCCACCAAATATTGAAGAATTAGGGGGAAATGCTGAGTGGCCCACTCCTTAAAATGTACCAATCGACAGTTCCAGTGAGAAGGATACATATTTTAATTGCTAATTCAGTAAACATCGTTTAACATCCACTCCATACTAAGTCCGTGGGGATTACATTAAAAGTAAGGCCATCAATAGGAGCAATGAGCAGTGACATTTATGGAAGGCTGTGACATTCGAGGAGCTGGGCCAAGGATTAGCTCCTCTAACCTCGAGGGTAAGTGCAATTGTTTGCCCATTTTATAGGCAAAGAAACCGAGACTTAGGACAATGAAGTCCCTTGCCTGAGGTCACACTGGTAGGTGTGGTGGCAGTGCTGAATGTCTGGCTCAGGTCGGCCTGAGTTCTTAACCATTAAGCTCTAGAAACTCCCGACTCCCGTGAGACTAGATCCCTGGAACTTGTAGTCGAACGGGTGGGGCACACCTGAACAAAGAGTCTGTCTGGTAAGGACTTCCGCTGGGAAAGGGAATGACTAAGGAAGGTCACAGAGAAGGTAACACCGAGCAGGAGCTTAAAGAATGAGGAAGGAGACGTCCCTTGGGAGAGAGGTGAGGGAAAGTTCGCTTTAGGCACGGTGCCAGGATAAACCAGGGCATCCTATCTGATGCCACAGAAGAAGCAAATGGTCCTAGGGTCGGACCGACCACACCCCAGGGGCTCCGATCCCAGCCCGAAACCAGCTCAAGAAAGAGAACAATCTTGACACAATCAGAATGAGGAGTGATATCTGTAGAGCACTGGAGAGAGTGGCTGGTGGCCATCAGCATGCAATCGTCACGCAATCGTCACATAGGTTGGTCCACTACAGCCTTCCCGGGTAGTGAACTGGACGCTGCTCTGGGGTAGACTTGACCTGGGAACTGTGAGGGTGGGTGCAGCTAGACAGATCTGTCAAGGACCAGGGAAGTTACTGAAGATAGTGTCAAGTTAGTGCATCTTCTCTAGAGTGGCCCATGGCTTTATCCAGCCTCACCGTTTGAGCAGGAGCCATGTGTGGCCGGGGCGTCTGGAAGAAAGACAAAGTAGAGGCTGGGTCCACCGGGGCTCTTCATGCCCAAGGCTCTGTCCATCACCCAGTGCTTGTTTAGGTAAGTCATCCGGTCCACACGACAAAGACCAAACATCGTGGTCCCCAATCATCTGCGTGACCCCCGGCTCCTGGTCATATTCACTCACTTCTCCTTACAGAGTCATTTCCTTTCTCTCCCCTCCATATGGATTTCCTTTTTCCCATTTTCTGCTGTTCATGGTCTCAAATGCTCCCTATTTCTTTCTTCTTCCAGTTTCTCCCATCAGCCTCAGGGGGACTAGCTTCATGGCAGGCAGCTCTAGACCCAGGCTTTTGCCCTGGTGGCCACGGACCACCTAAATCTGAATTCTCTCAGGGAGCTGGGCTAGTAGAGAGCCCTGGGCCCGCCCCAGAGCCCCCGAAGGCGACTTGCTGAACCAGAAGCCGTCTTTTAAACAATTCTCCTAGGTAGGTCACTTGTTGTGCACTGAAGTTTGAGAACCACTGCCCTAGAGTCGAAGACCCTGGAAAGCTTCCGGTCTCTGATGGCTTCCTCCCTCTTTCCCCTCAAACCTTCTCTGGCAAATGTACATGCGGGGTAGAGGCACAGGGACAATGCGGGGTTTATCCCTTCTCTTTTTTTTTCCTTTTGTGTTCACTCACCTATCTCCTCTGCTAGACTGTGAGTCTCTGAGGACGGGAGTCATGTTCTACTCAGCTCTTGACCCCTGGGACTTGGGTGGTCCACGGTCACAGTGGACATTTCACAAATGTTTGGGAATGCAATGGATAAATTATTGATGTAGGGCACAACCACCGCCCCCCATCCCTTTCCCTGTCCTCTCCTCCTCTCCTTTCTCTTGGGGCCCTCTTGGCCTTGGGCACTAAACACAAACGTTTTAAGAGATGGTTAATGTTTAAAGGGAGACAGTCAGACACAGGCATGGCAACAGCAGGTTGCTCAACTGACAAACAAACCCACCTTCTTCTGTTCTTTCCTAAGCCAACAGGAAGCAGCCAAAAGTCGGTCACTCACCCAGCAGCGGCTCAGACGGGCTGTCCCGCAAGGCAATTGCGCAATGTTGCTGCAACCGCCTGAGGCTATAAATAGTCTTTATTAGAAGCCCCATCTGGGATTGGACAGGCTTGATGGGTGGCCCTTATTTATGGCCCCTTCAAACAAGTGGAGGAAAAAAAAATTTTTTTTTTCGAGTGTCACTTTATAGAATCTAACCCTGGGGCAAAGTATTTATCTTCCCCTTCCAGTTCCACCCGCTCTCTCGGCTTCTGGCTACATTTTAGGGTCCCTGTGGGGCTCTGACTCTTTCTGCTTACTATTAGCCAATATGATATCGTGGTGATAATGCAGATGATAGTAATGCTTTAGCAGGCCTTTCCTGTTTTCCTCATTTCTATGGTTCCTATACTGGTCTAGCCTCTTATCTCTTCCATGCGGGTCACTGTCATGCTTTCCATATTGATTGGTGGCCCTACTTCCCTCCAGTCTACAGGATCAATTCTCCGACACACTTGTGTTTTCCTTGCTCATCCCTGTTTGGAATTTTTCAATGACTTCCCATTGCTTAAAACAGTGGCTTCTAATCCTTTCAATGCATACCCTGCTCTTAAATCTTTAAATTTACTTATTTTGAGAGTGAGAGAGAGAGAAAGAGAGCAAGCAGGGGAGGGCAGAGAGAAAGAATACCAACCAGGCTCTGAGCTGTCAGCACAGAGCCTGATGCGGGGCTTGAACTCACAGACTGTGAGATCGTAACCTGAGCTGGAACCAACACTTGGATGCTTGACTGACTGAATCACCCAGGCACCCCATGCATACCTTATTCTTAATGTACATATTTGTTTAGAAATTAAATACATGTGCTACTCATGGTCTGTACGAAATATTGGAAAAGCTTACACTTATTGTTAACTTTTGACAAACATAAATATAAATAGGAGTTCTAATATTTTCTACTCTAATGGACCATGTGGAGCACCCCACAGTGGGTACCACCGAGAGCTGAGATTGTATCAGTTTGCTGGGTCATCAAGGCCTTACAAGACTTAGTTCCAGGTCATTCATTCACTCACTCAACATTTCTTAGAGACTATGATGGCCAGGCATGGGGTAGGCTCAGAGGGTAATAATAGTCATAGGCCCTATGGATAAGAAGCTCACAGACGAATGGAGGAGATAAACACATAAATAAATAACTCTCGGAGAGCCACGTGTCTCATCATAGAAGTTGCACAAGACCTTAACGGAGAAAAGAGAAAAGAAATAATTTTGCCTGTGCGAGTCAGGAAAGGCTTCACGAGGACTATTTGAACCGGGTCTTGAAGGATGAGTAGCAGTTCTTCAGGGGACAAAAAGAAAAAGGGCCTTCTAGGCACAGGCAAAAGCAAAAAGATTAAAAAAAAAAAAGAAAAAAAAAGAACACGGTGCATTTGAGAAGTGACCAACAGTTCTCCGAGGCTGGTGGAATGTGTGGGGAATGAAGAAGTTGGGTATTGGAAGGGAAGAGTGAGGTAAAGTCACGGAGGACCTTGTCTGCCATACCGATAAGTTTGGATTTTACCCTGACGTTAGTGGGAGCCGTGAGACGTTTCGACAAGCTACCTTTCCCTCCGATGTGTTTTTACCTATCTTCTCTATGGGAGTATGGGGAATAGGAAGTCGGAAGAAGAAAGTCAGCTGTTTCTCAGGGCAAGTGCAGCATGCCATCCCTTCTCTTCCCTGTACATGCTTTTCACTTCTGAAGTATTTTCCTTCACACCTGAAAATGGTGCAGAGGACAGCCATCTCCTCAACGGGCACCATGGGTTGTTCTGCCCCAGAGGATGCCAGACTCGTCCTAAGCCACCTATACTCTCCCTCTTGTGACCAGGGCCAGGCATTTATAAGACCCTTGGTCTACGTTTGTGATGGTCTATGTTCAAAGACTGGAACTTTCTCCTGCAGAGGAGGGCTTTACTCTGCACACTGCTAAAAAAAAGTAGCGTTGAACTTTTGGCCCTATGCGCTAACAAAACGAAATATTCAGAGGGAGGACATTGTGTCGAATTAGAAATGATAGAGATCCTCATCTGAAGTGGGAAAAGACCCCCTGAGGTCATAACGCTGAAAGGACACACATGAGGGGTAACTTTGTAGGGATGTGACCGTCAGGGCAGCTGACACCCTGGGAAACAGCAGGGTATGGTAGACGGTGGTCCAAACAGAGTCAGGGACTGCAGTGCTGGTCTCAGTTCTGAACACCGGTCATGTTCTTGAGAAGCTCACACCCTTTCTGGCTTTCCACACCTCGCTCTGTCAAAAGAAAGTACGAGGTGCTTGCTGGCTCAGAAACTGGTTCTAAAGTATTGCGCTTACTTTCTCGTATTTCCACAGAGGACCAACTAAAACAAGAAATATTAGGTCAACACTGCCTCTTTCTCGTATGGGTATTTCTGAAACCTGGCTGCTTTCATAATTCTGGTCTAGATAATGATACTGGCCTGCCATCTTAATTTGGAAATTCTTCGGAAGGGAAGAGAATGAAACATTCTTTGCTCTCTGCCGTTCTCACCTAGGCTTCATCCTGCAGCTTTTCTAATATCTTCAAACAAGGAGTGAGGATAAGGAAAGAGGAAAGAGGCATGCAAGGGCAAGCAGGGAACTGATGCCTCGATGGGAGGCAGAAAGACCGAGAAACCATTGTTCCACCCAATCATGAAAGTTGATTGTAGCGCCTTGAGTACTATGTTTAAATGGTCTCCTCTTTGCAAACGAGAGTGATAAAGCCAGCTTATGTCATTAGGGCATCATAGGAGAAATAATGACACAACTTAACAATGCATTGTCATCAAAGTGTGCCAATTGTCACAAGCAACATTAACTGCTTCTTATAGGGTAGCGGTTACCTCCCAAATAAAGTTCATCACCCCATTTTTCCTGCAGGAGACATGCCCAGGCAGTACTGGCTAGGGAGGGAGGATGGTCTGCACAGGGTTTCCTTGGGACAAGGGTCCAATGAACCTCTTAGGCCAAGTGGAGGCTGAAGGCTGGCCTCTGCTTTAAGACTACTAAGCAAGTCAGCATGGATGCTGTGGTCTAGGCCAGGAAGAGCTCAGTAAATAGCAAGATATTCTAGCGGCTCTTGAATAAGATGGCCTTAGGGCTGGGATACAAGTAATTTCACTACTGGAGGCCCCAAGTCAGAAAATACAATGGATATGTGTATTTATTTATATTCATAGACTATTGACATATCATTTATTTATTAGTATTTCGATTTCGATTTCTCACAACCACTGGAAGGCAGACCTTACCTCCAGCCCTCACCTGTGCTTTGTCTCGAGCAGAGGTTGGTAAATTATAGCCTGTGCTCTAAACCCTGCCCTGGGTGTGTTTTTGTGCAACCGGTGAGCTGAAATGATTTTTACATTTTTAAAGGGCTGTAAAAAAAAAAAAAAATTCACAAAGAAGAACAAATAAAAGAGACCTTGCATGATACACAAAGCTTAAAGTATCTACTACCCAGCGCTTGGTGGGAAACCTCGCCCACCCCTGGTCTCGAGGCCTTATTGGTCTCTCGTGTATAACCTGATTTACGGCTGTTTTCTCATTTCATCCTTTCAGCCACCCTGTGAAGTAGGTTGGACAATTGTTATGATGTCCATTTTAAAGGTGAGGACACAGAAGCCGGGAACAGTTACATAACTGCTCCAGGGTCACGGACATGGTCGTAAGGCTGGGAATAGACCTGAAGTCTAATCCCCCATCCAGGACTCTTATCAGGACATCACAGAATCACTGACCCAGCTCATCTTCACAAGGCAAAAAAAAAAAAAAAAAAAAAGGTGGTACTGCATCCAAACTGATTTGAGGGTATTGGGTCTGTCCACCGTTTCTTAGCAGGCAGCTCACTGGGGGGAAACCATGAGTATTTGGAAATGCTAGAAATGTTTAACTAGCCTCATTATAGACTTAGGCAGGTCAGGTAACAAAAGTTCACGTTCCCTGGCAGCCGGGGTCTCGGCGCCGCTGGGAGCTGAGCCCGACCGGACCGCCGCCCTTGCAGTTGCCCGAAGAGCAGCCCAAAGGGCGGCCTCCCGCTTGTGCTTTCTGCCTTCTGGCTTCCTCCTCGCCCCGCTGGGCGCGCCGAGAGCATATGCGCATGCGCGGCGCCAGCGGCTGGAGGGCTTGAATGACCACATTATGCCCCCCGCCGGCTGTCAGCCGCTTCCCCTGGCGGTCCGGCCGGCCGGTGTGGAGCGCCCGTGTCTCCGATGTAAACAGCCGGCCCCGGCTGAGTAGCGGCTTGTTCTCCCTGCCGCCTGGGCAAGGGCTCCCTGACCCTGGGACACTCTCGCCCCCCTCCCCCGCTGCCCCGGGGGCTGAAGAGGGGCCTTGTGCCCTCGATTCAGACCTTATCCTCTTGAATGCTACCAGGGTAGAGACCTGAAACAAAGACACGCGTAAGACTGGTGTCTGTGTCACCTGCGGGCAGGAGGGATTGGGGGCTGCCAAGACACAGGGCTTGTCAGGGGTGATTTAGGAAGTTTCCGTGCACATGGTAGGCGGCTGGACTCCGTGCCTTTAGGGGCTCTTCGAAGAACTTACAATTCCAAGTCCCCAAATGTCTTCCTACCCGCCTGCCATGGAGCGACAGAGTGCCGCTCCTGGAGATAGACCTCGAAGAAGCAAATTGGTTGGGTCATTATAATTTAGTCATTCTGGCCATTTAGTAATTTAGTCCTCACTATGCAGAGAACCAGGCTGCTGGGGAGGGAGAGGAGAGAGGGGGAAAGGAGGAAGACAGGCAGAAGTGGGCTCCTGCTGACTTAGTCGGAGCTCTGAGGATGTGGCTGAAGTTGCAAAGGAAGGTCAAGGTCAGGGAGAGGTCGTACCACTGAGGGGCCTGGCAGGGGTGACCTCTTGCTCTCCTTATACATGGCTTTATATATGGCTTTGAGATTTCCTCACATTTCCTCTTGTCCCTGCCTTGCACTTCTAATGACCCTTCTTTCTTTCCACCTTGAATTACAATTTGCAGGGTCCTGCCCTCCTTCCATCATTAGCTTGAAAGCCGCTTGAGGGAGGGCCCTGCCTGACTCAGCAGCACCCCGCACGGTCCCTTGTCCCTAGCAGACATGCAATAAATATGGGGCCACTGCAGTATTTCCTCGTGGTTCTTCTAGCCACATGCGAAGAAAACCTTTTAAAACCCTAGGTAAGGACCACCTAGGGGACTGAGAGCAGCTCTAAATCTAAGAGAGATTTCTTCTGGTCCAGAACATTTTTTTTTTTTTAATCATGTTATTCAGGACATCAGTTGCATCAGACACTAACAGACATTTCCAAACTTGTTAGCAATCCACCCATCCGATACTGCTGCCAGTGCAAACATTGCCAACGATGGGGGAGAAGAAGGAGCCTTCTTTCCCTCTCAGAGTTGTTCACATATAAAGATCAGCTAGGATTTACAGAAGACAATTCTTACAAAGGGGCTCACATGCTCGCTCTGAAACCACATTTTTCTCTCTCGCGCGCGTACTTTGTAGGTCCCTTATTATACCTGCCAAGAGAGGCAACCTGCTGTGTCTGCTTACTTGCTGAATCATTGCAGATTTAAACTCAGCAAATAGCGACAAAAAGCTGTTTTAATGAGATTTCCAAGTTCGGCCGTGAAAATTGAAAACTACCCACTCCCAAACCGCCCGGCCACCCCTGAAATGTTCTTGTCACTCACAGGGATTCTATTCCTGACCAGTCTGCAGTAGTGGGAAAGTGCCACAGGGAGGAAGGACGAGCTGAGCTGCTGTTGGCTTGCCTCGGCTTGCCAGGGACGCCTTTGGGAAAATTACAAAGCTAAAGTTTCCAAAGGGCCCAGCCTAGTGCCTGACAAGGAGGAGATGCTCGGTAAATGTCGGTCATCCTGTCTACACTCCCTTTTCTTACATCTCATCTGAGTCGGGTTCATTTCACTGCTTAGCAGTCTTCAGTATGGAACTTGGAGAATGAATACATTCATCACTGTGAATAATTAAATAAATGCATTCACCCAGACGCGAAAAGAAACCATGCCTTGGCCAATGATGGCAGTGTGCCACAAATCAAGGGTTAGGGATCGTCCAATTCTATTGCTGAGATGTACTAAAAATAAAAATATAAATTAATCTGTCCTTTATTGTTTCAATCAATCACTTAGGCCCTGACTTGGCCTATTAACAGGAAGTCAAGTATCTGCCTCTTGAGAGCCTCCGTGTCTCATTCAAAAAGTATTCCCGCGGCTCGGGGCTAGCTCAGTCCAAAGAAGCTGATGCTCCGTCCTGGTTCCGAGGCCGGGCACAGGGGGAGGGAGCTAAAGACTTTTAGTGGTCAGCTACAGTCTCTGAATGTCCATGGCACTCAGCATTATGGACACAGCTTCGTGTGGCACAGACCACAGATGCTCACCCAAGCAGTGGCCATGCCCCGAGCTGAACTCAGATATTTAGACTTCAGCGTCAGTCACATGTTGTGCAGAAACTAGTCTTCCCTCAGGTTCAGGGACCCTCAGACTAGGGGTTGAAAGACGCATACCTATAGAGCAGGCAGGTTGCAGAAATGAGCAAAGTGGACTGGATTTGAGAACAGTTAGCACACAGGCTTTATTTTCGATTGAACTTTAATGCATGCAGGTTATCCATAAATATGTGTAACATTGCTCATATTTTATATTCATAAAAATGCAAATTGAGAGAAAGAGGTATTTAATAATAGAGCAAAACTTTCTTTTTATAAATCATTTTTGTCTTTAATATAAATCTGGGTATCTGACACCTTTTCTTCCATACCAAAATGTCCATGTCTAGTCCTCTATTTGGTTCTCCAAACACATATAGAATATTTGCCCTGTTATAATTCTGGTACTTCCATATTGTCATGCTTAGCTTTTACTGCTATTTTGCCCTACAATTCAATAATATCAGTCTATAGTGCTCCCTTTATCCTATTAAACTTAATTGACAAAAGCAAACTCAACAGAGTTACTTCATTTTCATTAAGCTTGAAATACCCTTTTTGGAGTCCAGTCTTCCAATCTACAATTTTGAGAGTGAAGTTCAGGCTATGGCTTTTCTTTCTGGGAAATGTATTCCACGGTAGGTAAGTGAGCCAGATAATTCCTCCACAAAGTGAGTTTCTTAGAGGTTAATTTCTTTTTTTTTTTTTTTTAATTTTTTTTTTCAACGTTTATTTATTTTTGGGACAGAGAGAGACAGAGCATGAACGGGGGAGGGGCAGAGAGAGAGGGAGACACAGAATCGGAAGCAGGCTCCAGGCTCTGAGCCATCAGCCCAGAGCCTGACGCGGGGCTCGAACTCACGGACCGCGAGATCGTGACCTGGCTGAAGTCGGACGCTTAACCGACTGCGCCACCCAGGCGCCCCATGAGGTTAATTTCTTGATAAATGAGTGAATTGCAACTTACATTTTTAGACTGAAGTGTAGAGAAACATAACTCACGGACATTCTTGAAGAGAAAGATTCCAAGCTTTTCAATGGTCTAATTTTTTTGTGGGTTGGTGTGGAGAGTTTTCCTTGGCTCATACGAACAAGTCAGTTGCCGTCAACCACTCAAAAAACCCTCTCAACTCAAGACCACCTAAAATGATCCAACCCAAACTCCACGAAATACAGCAGAATATGGTATCCATGCTTCAAGAGGATTCCTCAACTCATCGAACTGCAAGCAGTTCAGGCCACAGAAGCATATCCAGTGCTAGTGTTAATTATTACCTCCCTGACAGTTTCCAGCGCTGACCTTTTATGACTAAGCAATTTCTGGAAATTAATGTAATGAATAGGCATTAGTTCTATGTCCTTATAAATGTTGCATAAAGTTTCATAAAAAGTCAGACATCAACACAAACCAGATCACAGGATCACAGCCTGTAACCATGCTAATATTGACCAGTCTACACCCAAACTATCAAGACTATCTTGGCAACTCACAATACGCCATTTTCTGATAATTATATTTATCATAATGGTATCCTATCTAAATGGTCTTCCAGCCCATGAGTCCTAATCCACTCCATGAAAAAAAATGTATATATACTAACATACTAACTCATCAGATGCAAGAAAACTCAAGAAATTATTTAACTTTCTTATGTAAATTTTGCTGTAGATTTTCAGCCATGCTTTTAAAACACTAAGCAATGGGCTTTCTGGTTGCTTCTGTTTGGGATGTATTACATCTATTGCATTTAATAGATACTGTTTAATAAACTCACTATCTATCAACATCTATCGTCTGTCATCCTTCTTTCTTTTTTGGTGCCCAGGCGACATTTTCCTTTGACGTATAGTGGCATTTAATTATAGCCTCATTAAATATATTCACATTTAAAAAAATGTTCTAAAAATGAATGTCCTCTTATTCTAGTTTAGAGAGTTTCCATCACTCATCTTTTCATACTGATCATAGTTACGACTGCATTTTATTGCACAACTTACATTCTTTTGACACAGAAACACAAATTTCTCAGAGTATCTTTCCATTCAGGAGAGCAGTGAGTGGGAATTCAGTCTAGCTGGCGTGTGATATTGAACTAGGCAACTTCTCTGAATCTCAAGTTACTTCCCCCTCCATGATGACTGGTGACTGGATTACCTCTGGGGTCTTACCAATCCTAATAGTATTTAAAAATATTATGACCCAAAGTCCTAATGGATCTTGTGACCCCAGATGTCTCCTCAACCTTTCGGGTGAGCTGCTTGAAAGAGGGACTTTTCCCCCAAGGAAAGTGAGCTGCCAGCTGTCACAGAGAATTGTAGCAAAGCAACAGAATTACTATCCGTCCTGGCGTTTCCTAACCTAGATGTGATCTCTGCAGAACATTTGGTTGGTTTTCACTTTGTGTCCACCCATCTATAAGGCAGAGACAGGGAGGCAGGAAGACAGGAGACTTAGATGTGGGAGAGGATCTAACATTATGCACCTATGGCAGATCAGCAGTGTGAGTCCTTTTACATGCGTCCTTTCTTCCTCTCAGTCAAGCTGTGCGTGCCAGGATGATACTATCCCCACCTTACAGATAAGAAAGAGGAGCTCAGGGGCACCTGGGTGGCTCAGCCAGTTAAGCGTCCGACTTCGGCTCAGGTCATGATCTCACGGTCCGTGAGTTCAAGCCCCGCGTCGGGCTCTGTGCTGACAGCTCAGAGCCTGAAGCCTGTTTCAGATTCTGTGTCTTCCTCTCTCTCTGACCTGCCCCGTTCATGCTCTATCTCTCTCTGTCTCAAAATAAATAAACGTTTAAAAAAACATTAAAAAAAAAAAAGAAAGAGAAGCTCAGAGAAGCCAAATTTCTGGCCAAGGTGATACAGTTAGCAGCAGATCCAGGATGTGAGCAGCCCAGGTCAGCAGCCCAAAGCCTACACTGTATCTACTAAACACTGCATGATTCTTGGTGCCAGTGCACAGCCTTCCTTGCTAGTGAGTTTTCTTGGGTCCCTCATCTCCTGGGTCATCTGTGCTAAACAAGAACACTCTACTCTCTTTATGCTTATTGGACCCGGGGCCATGGATTAACCTTGGGCTGAGTGGCTTGGAGGCCAAAATGAAGAGAGACAAGGCCAGGATGAAGAGCCTGGTGTAAAGGCAAACAAGATGAGAAGCTGAAGGCCGAGGCAGAGTCCCGGGTCCTCGCTGGGTGAATCGGAAGGAGGCAGGGTCAAGAAGAGGCTGACCCTCAGTGACCAACTAGGAGAGGGAGGGAGCCAGTCCGGGGCACAAGGCTTCATTGGACTTGGGGTCTGCAGCACCTCATGCCTCAACTTAAAAGTAGTGACTGACTGTCAGAGAGTCCAATCCTTCTCAGAAGGAGAAGGAAAAATCAACCAAAACCATCAGACTGATTTTATACCATCTGATACCTGTGCTGGTTTGTATTAATAGAACATCAGTGGTAAGATATGGTGAGAGGTAACATCCTGATAGCATTTGGCATTTTCTTTTCTCTCTCTCTCTCTTTCCCCTTCCCTCCCTCACCCATCTTTCCTTCTGTTCTTTCTTTCCCCTCTCATTTCCCTCCTAATGTTTATTATGAACATTGAAAAAAAGGAAAAGAAGGAAGAAAGGGAGGGAGGGAGGAAGGAAGGAAGGAAGGAAGGAAGGAAGGAAAGAAGGGTCTTATAATAAGAAGCTACAATTGGCCACCCACGCTTCTCAGGGCCTACCCTAGTTTCCAGAAGTGAATGCTTTCTGCTATTAATTCTGGTGGTTACCAGCCTGACTTTAAATTTACACACGCTTCTTGACTTATTAATTTAAGACATGGTCTAATCATTCAGAGGATTTAATGCACTTTTTCCTCTCCTCTCCCCAATTTTTTGTGATTATTTTTATCTTACTTCATGTCCGTTGTACCTCTGACTAATATTGTAAACATATATTTTTATATCCCATCAACTTTAGAAAGTACCTCTTTTTTCCCCAACTTTATTGAGCTATAATAGACAACTGTAAATTTAAGGTATACAACATCATGATCTGGTATACATACACAGTATGAAATGATCACCACAATAAGATTGGTTAATATATTCATCTTCACTTTTCACGTAGTTATTTTCTTTGTGTGGAGAACACTTAAGATCTACTCTCTTAGGGGCACCCGGGTGGCTCAGGCGGTTAAGCGTACATTTTGGCTCAGGTCACGGTCTCACAGTTATTGAGTTCAGGCTCCGGGTTGAGCTCTGCACTGACCCTGGAGATCCTGGAATTCTCTGCCTGTCTCCCTCTCTCTCTGCCCCTCCCCTGCTGGCTATCTCCCTCACTCTCTCAAAATAAATAGATAAACCTTAAAAAACAAGATCTACGCTTTTAGCAAGTTTGAAGTATACAGTACGGTACTGTTAATTATCCTCACCATGCTATATGTTAGATCCCCGGAATGCAGTCCTCTTATAATTAAAAGTTTGTATCCTTGGACCAACATCTAGCCATTTCCTTGACTCCCCAAGCTCTGGCAACCACCATTCACCATTCTACTCCATATTTCTAAGGATGTGTCTTTTTTTTTTTTTTTTTTTAGATTCTACATGTAAGACTATGTACTATTTGTCTTTCTCTGACTTATTTAACAGAATGCTCTCAAGTTTCATCCATGTTGTCCCAAATGACAGAATATCTTTCTTTTTTATAATGGCTGAGTAATATTCAATATTAAGATTAAAAACTTAATAATATTCAAATATGTATATACATATATATGTATATATATCACATACATATACATACATACATACATATACATACATACCTACATATACATACATATATATATATATGTATATATATTGTATATATATATCACATTTTCTTTATCCATTCATCTTCCAAAAAACACATAGGTTATTTCCATATCTTGGCTGTGATAAATAATGCTGCCGTGCACACAGAGTATAGATACCTTTTCAAGATAGTGATTTTGTTTCCTTTGGAAAGATACGCTGAAGTGGGATTACTGGGTCATACGGTAGTTCTATTTTTAATTTTTTGAGGAACTTCCATACTAGTTTTCCATAATAGCTGTACCACTTTACATAGAAAGTGCCTCTTGATTCCCAGCTAAATTGGATGAAGATGTAAGTGCTCTACTTTTCTTCTCTCTGTGTCCTTCTCATTTTCTGACATCTGGAATATGTTTTTACACTGTCAAGGTTGATCCTGGTATATTTTTTATAACCATATTTAAGTCTTCTGTGTTCTAGTAGGCTTATTCTCAAGGTTAGTAACCAATAAACTTTATGTTAATATAAACTGAAATGACTAATACCTTAATCAATTCTTTCCCTACATATTGAGGCAGGCACTGGGCTGATAATATACTATGGGGCCCAATATTATGCAGCATGTCCTGTGCCTTTAAGTTAAATGGATTTCCTTCATTAAATCCATCGGCGTCCCAATACCATGCGACCATCTGGTGGGGCTGGTTGATGGGCAGGCTTCACTTTGGTGTGAGCAGAAAAAGGATTCTGGCTAGAAAGCTATCAAATGTCAAAAGCAGGGGGGTAGTTAGGGATTCAGAAGCCTTAATTTTCAGAAAGAACATTCGACATCTGTAGAGAAGGGAGCTCTGACATTTGCCTGGCGTCCGGCCATCCAGGGGAGGAGAATGTGGGGTGCCACCAACTGGCCAATTCTTCTACAGACAATTTCGGTGATCTCTGCAATCCCACCCCTCCACCCTCACCACCATTCTGGAACGTGGCTTCTTTGTGCCTCTTGGATTTCAGTGCCTATTTCCTTCCCCAGATCGGGGAAGTTCTCAGCTATGATTTGTTCAAGTACACCTTCAGTCCCTTTCTCTCTCTTCTTCTTCTTCTGGAATTGCTATGATACGGATAGTGTTCCGTTTGATTGCATCACTTAGTTCTCTAATTCTCCCGTCATGCTTCTGGATTTTTTTTTATATATATACGTTTTTACATTTATGTATTTTTGATAGAGAGAGACAGAGCACAAGTGGGCGAAGGGCAGAGAGAGACGGAGACACAGAATAGGAAGCAGGCTCCAGGCTCCGAGCTGTCAGCACAGAGCCCGACGCAAGGTTTGAACTCACAAACCGTGAGATCATGACCTGAGCCGAAGTCGGACGCTTAACCGACTGAGCCACCCAGGTGCCCTACTCCTGGATTTTTTTATCTTTTTTTTTCTCAGCTTCTTCTTTTTCCATAATTTTATCTTCTAATTCACCTATTCTCCCCTCTGCCTCTTCAATCTGCGCTGTGGCTGCCTCCATTTTATTCTGCACCTCATTTATAGCATTTTTAAATTCATCATGACTATTTTTTTAGTCCCTTGATCTCTGTAGCAATAGATTCTCTGCTGTCCTCTATGCTTTTTTTCAAGCCCAGCAATTAATTTTACAACTGTTATTCTAAATTCTTGTTCAGTGACATTGCTTAAGTCGGTTTTGATCAATTCGTGAGCTGTCACTACTTCCTGGGATTTCTTTTGAGGAGAATTCGTCCGTTTCATCATTTTGGCTAGTTTCCTGTCCCTTATGCGTTTTAAAGCTTGTTGTGTGCTCTGCACCTGTGAGCACTGCTATATGAAAGGAGGGTCACACACTGTCCAGGGCCTGGCCCTTCAGGAGGTGTTTTTCCGGAGATGGGTACTTGCTCTCTGTTGTTGTGACTGTGGTTATTTTATTGCCCTACTCGTAGTGATATTTTGGACCCTCCACCAGGTGTGCTTTGATTTGTCCCTTGGAGGAGCCCTGTGTGGCAGGGCAACGTTTCTTTACCACATATTTCCTTGTCTCATCTTCCTGTGATCTGCCTTCTTGCCTTTTGAAGCGCCCAGACCCCCTCTCCCTTTCCTTAGCTCAGGATGGTATATAAGGCTCAATTGCTTGCTTTTTGGAGTCTCGTATCTTTGTGGGGCTCCTGTACATAATTACAATGGCTTTTCTACCATTAACTTGACCGACTATTGTGTTTCATCTGTCGGAATGTGGCTTCTTCGATCTGATTATCCATCAGTGGGCTTTTATTCTCTTCACCTCCACTGAAGACGTGTTGGGATCCCTCCTACAACTACCTCCACCATTTTGAGTTTATTCCCTCATTGTAGTTTTACTGAGGTCTCTGAAAAGAGGCATAAGACACGATCGTGTGTATTTTATTTTGTACCTGGTTATAATATAGTTCGGCTTTATTATAAAGAGAAATTTCAAACAATCAAGAAAGATATAAAAAGGAAGGGAAAATCCATAAAATCTTGCAGCATGGAGATAACCGCTGTGAATATCCTGATGAAAATCCTTCCTAAATCCTCCAGCTCTTCTGGCTCGGCATGGAATTTCCAGAGGGAGTTTGCTTGTACTTTTATCTCTGAGTCTGCACTCCTTGGGTACCATTAAGCTAAAAGTAGGAACAAATAGAGGAACGCTCCTCACTTTCCATATTGTAGTCACCGTCCAGGTCTTTACTGGAAGAAGGAGTCTGGGTATATTATTTTTCCCCCACAGGATGGTCCCCTTCTTTTCTACTTTAATTGCTTCTGACTTTTGAAGCCTCTTATGATAGAGATGTTGTAGCTCCTGAGCAGTCTTTGTGCTTCTTCAGAGAAGCCTTTCTAGAACAGATTCTTCTGGGTTCTTTTTTCCCTGAGTCAGAGTGTGGGCATGTGAAATACCAAATTTATTGGTTTCTGAAACCTCATAGTTAGATCAGGCTGCTGAGTGTTCTTGGGAGTTAAAAAAATAAATGCCCATCGAGTCTCCTTTTCCTGGTGAGTGGGCCTTCTCTCTGAATAGTGGCTGGGGTGGGAGGGAGGGGGTGCTTTGGGACAGATTTGGTCAAGATTGGAGGACCTGAGAGTAAAATGCTTGGGGAATAGCTATCCTTACCATCCTTCTTCTCCTTAGGAGCAAGGTCATTTCCTTTCTTCCTGTTTCTCGGGAGTTGTGTTTGTTTGCTTGTTTGTTTTGGATATGAGTTGGGAAAGAGACAAGTTTGACTCTTCTCCAGTTGATTGCTGCACCAGCTAGAGTTAACAGGAGGTTACTTTCCCTTCTGCTGTGCGACGTGACCCACAGGGTCACCCACCAGAGAACTCTCCACGGGCGTGGGCCTGCCAAACCCAGTTACAGTATTTTTTACATGAGGGGTCCACGCAGGAACCCATATAAAGACATCAGATGGTTTGTGCTTCTCTGGGCCATCAGTCAACTTGGCGGAGTCTGGGCTCTGCTTCTGACTTGGCCCAAGCTCCTGGCAGAGAAGGGGCTGCGGAGTGGGGAGGGCCTCAGTCTCTCAGCCACAGACTGGCTTAAAGGAACAAAGCCATCACAGCCTCTCTCTGAGAAGGACTTTGGAACCTTCTTTGAGTTCATTCTTTTCTCCTCTATCCCCTTGTGGGACACTTCAGACAGGACGCTGAGGCTCTGTGCCCGGGCAGGGAGCGCACAGAGAGGACAGGGTTCTGCCCCGGGGACAACAGCTTGGAAAGTGGCCTCACTCTCTTGCCAACACTTGATGACTGTCCCAGGGATCGGGAGGCAGAAGTTTCTCACCTTGGATACACAGATCATCGGAGTATTCTTTGAGACTTTGATTGAATCTCACTTTTTCTGAGTCATGGTCCTTGTGGAGATGGTCCATTCTATGGTTATTTTGGAAGTAAATTTCTCTATAAGAAATGTGTCTGTTCTAAATTTATTCTCATGGCCAAAAATTCTGTAGCTATAGCCTGGCAATGAACCCTTTCCAACATTGTTTTTTTGTGTTTTTTTGGCAATGCCTCAGGTGATTGAACCGAGAGATCAAATATGGACATAGAAACACAAAAATAAAAGCTTCCCATACCCAGGAAAGAACTGGTTATAGAACAAGGGCTCCTTGAGAACAACTACTTATCCTTCCAGACCCAACCCCCTTCCCTTATTGAGGGTAGGTTTCTTGGACCCCGAGAGACAGACCTGAACGTGCCGTTCTTTGTGCTACAGAATATATTTCTTGTTGCACCATTCTATAATTATTTGTTTATGTCTTTCTTCCCTATGAGAATTTGAGCCCCTCAAGGGTAAGGATTCTTAACTATTGTTGTATTTCTACCACTGAATATAGGACCTCCCTCCTAAACTTTTAAAAAAGTATGGTAAATGAACAGATGAATGACTAGCATGGAGGTCATACACTTTCCTTCCCAGCTCAAAAGTCCAAAAGGGTATTGTCCCTTGAAGCATACCAGTAATGACAGAAATGACAGCTACAACTTACTGAGCACTACCGTGTGACAGAGACCATTCTAAGCACTTTATGCGTAGTATTGCATTTAATCTAAATGCATGTATGCATTTAATCCCCCAAATATGCATACATCGTTATATGATCCCAGAGTATGTTGTACTTCCCCATGTGATACTCATCACACTTACAAATAATTGTTTACTTTCTGTTGTTCCTCGTGTCAAAAGCCACTGAGGGCAGAAACGTTCTCTTTACTTATATGACGCCGAATCATCCAGCACGTAGTCCATACGATATAACAAATACTAAATTCATATTTTCCTTTTAATTGATTCTTACAAATCCCTGTTGAGTGTTACTGCGAGTACTCTTTAGTATAATTCTTGCAATCCTGAGTGTCTCTGTTCCTTTCCATTCCTCAGACAGAACATAAAGGCAACTGGCAAATTTTCCTTGTGGTAGTTGAAAATATTGATGACCTCTAATATCACCTCTGGGTTACTCTGTGCCTTGAAACGTGGAAGAGACTCTTCCCTGCTCTCTGACTGCTTATCCTCTTGGCCACCATCGACACATCTGTGGTGTCGTCTCCACCAACAAGACATCGCTTCCAGGCATTACCGTGGTTGCTTGGGGATCCCAAGCACTAACAGAACTAGAATAAAGTAGGCACATGCAGGAACAAGGAAAGGCAGGGCAGCATTCAATGCAAAAAGTGCAAGAGTCTGATGTTGAGATCCCCAGTCCCGGGTCTGAAAGCTTAGAAAGCTAAAAGCGCTCCCACTTCCCTTGAAGGAGTGAGGTGGGTCCTTGGTCAGAGGGGATTTCGCTTTGACTTCAGCTGGCTCCCATCCCAGCCCATTTTCCCTTCTGCCACATTCCACATTCCACATTTCCATCCTAATAGGATTGTCTGCCTTTGTCTGTGGTTTGTTCTGCTTACCGGGGCTCCTTGCCATCATCATAGATCCCAACTTCTCTTCACTGTTCTATTTCCAGAGGCAGCCATCTCCTTGTGGTCTATTCCCCATGCCAGGACAGAGTCGAGCAATCTCCACAAAGTGGGCTAAGAACATCCCCATTATGCCAGGGCGCGGAACCAAGTTTCTGAAAATGGTACGTTTGTTGGACGCTGTTCTCCCTTTCTCCTTCACGAATTCCAGAAATGCGGATTACCCCCACAGATCCTGGACACTCTGCCAACCTCTGGAGTTTTTGCCATTCTGGTTCGGGGCATCAGGAATCTAACCATTTCAGAACTAAATTGGCTGAGAGTGGCGGGAGTGTGATTTCAACTGGCACTGGACGTCTTTGGCATCCCAGGCTTGTTGTTGGGATCACGTAGGGGAACAGTGGCGACTCACAGTTTCCATTTTAATAATAAACTGCAGATGCCTATTTAAAGCACGCAGACACTTATTTCAAAGCTAGGGAGGCAGCCTTGAACAGTGGAAACAAACAGGACTAGGTGCTTGGAGTCTTGGTCACTCATTGTGTGACCTTGAGAGTCATTCAATCTCCTTGGACTCAGTTTTCTCAGCTATAACATGTGGTGTTTGATGGGATGGAGGTGTTAGCTGATGCCATGGTGGTTGGTAGTCATTTTGCAATATGTAAATGTATCAAGTCAACATGTCACACACTTTAAACGTACACAATGGTGTAGGTCAATGACATCTCAATAAAGCCAGGGAAGAAATGAGGGGGCTGAGTAGTTCATCTCTGAGGTTCTTCTTAGAGCAAAAACTAGGGTTTGGGGAAGGACTTTTATTTCTCCAGTGAGGATCACTTCAATCTTAAGGCAAGATACCTGCCCATCACTGGCCCCTCTCTCCCATCCTGAGGTATTTATTGGGAAGTTACTTCTTCAGATCCATGCACCCGGACTTGAACCAGACCCCAGGTCTTCCACCTTGGAAGACGGTCTCCTTTTGTAAGTCACAACTCTGGAAATGGCCTTCGCAGCCAATCTCCAGTATTGCTGAAACTACCTTGTCCATTGTGAGTCGACACACACAGCTATATGTCACGTAGGAGAACAGCTTCAAATGGGAGATAAGAAAGGTGCCTCATGAGAGATCATATTTTCTATTTACACAAGACTTTCTCTGATTCTTTTTAGAAAGACTGCTTCTTAATTACAAAACGAACTCATTCTCATTTAAAACTTGGAAAACTATGATCAATTTAGGGAAAAGGGTAAAATCACTTTTAATCTCATCAGTCTACCCCTCCTATAGAGAAACCTTAGCATTTTGGTGTATTTTCCACTTTCTATGTAGTTTTTTTACATCGTTAAGATCGTGCTCCCTGTATTATTTCAACCTTTCTTCCCACTTAAGACTGCATAATAGGCATTTCCTCATGCCATTGAAGCCATATCTAACTAATATTTTAATGGCTTCATAAGATTCTATGTTTTGGGCACTGCCCTGAAGTTGACCAGCTAAGTCATTTGTAGCTTTATTTTATTTTTTTTAATTTTTATAAGTAATGGTAAGATGAACATCCATGTTCACGTATCTCTGGAAATTTCCGATTATTTCCTTAAAATGCATTCCTAGAAACGAGTTGCTAAATTAAAAAGTATAAATAGTTTTTAAGAGTCTTGAGGCTGTTTAGGTCTTCATTTTTCCGGCACATTTTAAGACTTAATATCACCATTTTTTCTCTTAAGGACTATCACATCCATTTTCATCAGGAGAAAATTTCTAACATTTTTCTTGAAGCAACACAGGCCTACGTCTCCTCCCAGAAAACATCAGAACCCAGATCTTTGTCAGCAGCTGTCAATCAGCTTCGAGAATGCCTGTCTGACCCCAGGTGTCTCCAAGGCCCCAGGGTACTTATTCTCAATGCCATTGTGAAATGGGGGATTATAAAGAAAGCGAGAGCAGGGCTCTCGAGTGTAAGGAATAGAAAATGAGTGCAAAAAATCCTAAACTATATTTATCAGAGCCCCGATTCAAAACCCTGTACTTGAGCCACCTTAAAACATCATAGGGCCAACTCTCACTAGGACAAGCTGTGTGACTTTGGGTGTTCTCCCCAGCCTGGCTGCGGTCCAGGCTCCTCCTGTGTAACGAGAGAAGAGTGAGCCAAGTGATTTATAAGGTGTTTGTAGGCCAGCATCAGATGATTCCATATTTCTTAGGACTGTGCGGACCGTGAGGTCATGCCCTAAAGCTACCTTGAAATGATTTTGAGGTTGACGTTTTCTTTGAAATGATAATTATTAAAAATGGCCATCTTGGGGGTGTGGGGTGTTGCAGGAGTATAGGTGAGGAGTTTGGATTGAAGCTTTGCTAATTATTAGCCATGTGTGTCTTTCGGTCAACGACTTAAATACCTTGAGCATTTGTTCCTTCGACTGCAAAGGGGCTGATAACACAGCCTCTTCCCCCCAGACCGTTGGAGGATTAGGTAGATAATGTGTGTGACGGGAACACAGGAAACACACAGGAGATACTGTGAGTTTGCTGTGCCAGAACGAGCACCGGCCTGAGCGCAAAGGGGGGAAAACAGGGTCAGGGAAGTTGCCCATTGATGAGAACCACACGGCAGGTTAGTAACAGCACCACAAAGCCAACTGCCGGCCTTATGCGTGTACAGTCATATATTATCCAAGCAAGATGGGAACGTCCTGAGTAGTCACCACCATCTGAGAAGGATGAGTTCTGAACTCTCCTGCCTGATGTTCGGGATCTCTCTTAGCTTGGCCTTGGTCTACCTTTCCATTCTCACCCCCCACCACTGCCCCTCAGGGCCCCAGGTTGCACTAAACCTGAGTTCGGCATCCTCCCAACACAGGGCTTTCACCGGGGCTCTCTGCAGAAGCCACCGCCTTCTTCCAGAACACCTTAGCCCTGTGCCACCTGCAACTTCCTCCTCATCCTTGGAGGCTTACCCCAAATGATGGCCCTTCCTGGATGAAGGCTTCTTCCCCTGCCCAGACATATTCATTGCTCCTGGCCTTGGCTGAGTTATCAACACGCCCATGTGATATCACCATGTTACATGGCGTGACCGCTGTGATTTAGCTCCAGGACATGTGGGCAGAAGAGGTACTCCTCCTCTGGCAACTCCAGCCTAACCCCGGGTGGGTCAGATCTTCCAAAAAGTGCACAAGGTTCGCTTCTGCAAGCCCTCAGAAATCCAGAGTCTGAAACTGAACACAAAGGCGTGGTTGCTCTTCTAAGAAGACAGCTAGAAGGAAAACGTTATTTCCATTTTTTTTGTTGTCTCATTCAATAGCAAAAGCAATTAAGAAGCAAATGCCTTAAACACACTGCCACGCCACGATCATTATTTATATTTTTCTTCCACTGTTACAATGGGAATCTATTTTTGTTTTTCATCTCTGGAGCCCCGATGTCTACAGTAGGGCACGTTAGAACAGCCACGGTAGCTGCTCTGTGGTTCACTAAGGGCTCTGACAATGAGTCAGTCACTTACTGCATGGCCATTACCGTGACCGGTAATTTGCTGGGTGCGCTGGAGACTCTCGGAGACACCTGCCTTTTCAGCTGAGCTCAGATGTAGCCACAGCAATTAGCCTTTTCAACCCCCAGAGATGCTCACTCTGTTAAGTGTTAGTATTAAGGAGTTGGGTTGGGTTAAGGCCCCACAGGGGTCTCTGTGGTTCTTTGCACCTGCATTCCAACCCTTCTGATCTGTGTTTATTTCAGTGTAAGCTTATCACCCCTCATTTCTGCCGGAGCACCACCGTGCCCAGATGGGTGTCTCTCCTCGGGACGCCTTCCGGTCACAGGTAGGCTTTCGAACAGTCTCCTCTGTTTCACTCGAGTGGCTTTACGCTTGCATGTCTTATCTCCTCTGTAAGATTCTAGGTTCCCGCACAAGGGGGTTCTCATCTTCTTTTCAGCGCTTCGGGGTCCCTAGCAGATTGCGGGGCACACAGCAGGCACTTAATAAATAAATCATTCGTGAGGACAGACATCCTTCATGTTCCAACAGATGAAACTGGGATCCTCTAATCTCATTACTCAAGTGTGATCTGGACCAGCAGCATCAGCATCTTCTGGAAACTTGGTAGAAAAGCAAATGGAGGCCTGGCCCAGACCTACTCCCGCGAAATCTGCATTTTAACAAGACCTGCAGGAGAGTTGTATTCATGAGAAGCAGTGCACTAAATGACACTAATCGCCAAGGTCTCCACTGTTTCTTCCTCACTCGGTCCACCTTTTTTGCTTCCCTCACCACATCCCCTCACCCCTGTGCTGCATCCCCCACCCCCCAGGGCATCACTCCATTTTCCCTCTGATATCCTAGTTTTCTCATTTCTCCAAGATCTCTGTTCCCATCCACAAAATGCCAACAGCTCACTTTCTCCATGTTTTGCTTTTGTTCTTTGAGCTTCTGGCACTTACCGTGCCGCTGATACACGGAAGGTCCTCCTGTTTTGTGAAATCGATGCTCACGTTCCTCACCGAGCTTCCCCGGGAGAGGTATTCAGCAGGAAATCTGAACTCAGTCTTTTCATGAATGGGTTCTAGCTCTTTCTGCTGCCTTTTCTGTTTATCAACTGACTCCTAACTGAACATAAGTTAGGAATTCATTGGTCAGCAAAAAAAAATGTGTGGTGGCAGTGAAATCCGGGCTCTTCATTTAGAGATGCAGCTGCTAGAAAGAATTTGAGAACTGAGCCGTCTTCATTAGTCAAGCCTAAACCTTTGACTGAAAGAAAAGTATGCCTCACATTAAGGCAATCCAACACAGAAATCATACTTAGAAGAAAGACCGGCAGAGTTTGCTTTAAACAATAATTCTTCTACTTAAAAAAATTCTGGGAGATTTTTTAAACTCTCTTTAAAGTGACTTTGAAAATCACACATGTGGGGCACTGAGCTGAGCACTCGGCTGAGCTTCCTACTTTCGATCTTGGCTCAGCTTGTGATATCAAGGTTTGTGGGATTGAGCCCCGCGTCAGGCTCTGTGCTGACTGCATGGAGGCTGTTGGGATTCTTTCTCTCCCTCTCTCCCTCTGTCTCCTTGCTTGCATAGGTGTGTGTGCACGCTCTCTCTCTCTCTCCCCAAATAAATAAATAAAGAAGCATGAAAAATTTTTCAAAATAAAAATTACATTTGTTCGCATCTTGATAAGCACACAGATGTCTTCAAATCCAAGGGTGGGGCGCCTGGGTGGCGCAGTCGGTTAAGCGTCCGACTTCAGCCAGGTCACGATCTCGCAGTCCGTGAGTTCGAGCCCCGCGTCAGGCTCTGGGCTGATGGCTCAGAGCCTGGAGCCTGTTTCCGATTCTGTGTCTCCCTCTCTCTCTGCCCCTCCCCCGTTCATGCTCTGTCTCTCTCTGTCCCAAAAATAAACAAACGTTGAAAAAAAAATTAAAAAAAAAAAAAAAAGAAAATCCAAGGGAGACTTATTTTTAGTTTGAGTTGCTGTATTTATGTGGAGTCCGGGAAAAAGCAGGTCTGGGGCCTGAATGACAGAAAATTACTTCAATTCCCCACCCCCATATTTTATAGCAGGACCTAAGCAGTTAAGTAGTGCTGTGAAGATCATATTACTTTTTGACTCATTTCCTACCTGAGGCTTGATTTACAGTGATAATTTTCTTTAGACATTTTAAAAAGCGATTGTTCATAACGAAAAGAGATATATTGAATAGACTTCCTTAAGGCCAAGGGCTGACAATAATTGGGTCGTTTGATTTCTATTCATTTTTCTTAAATCTCCGATTGCTTGCACAATAACTTCTTCCCCAATCAATTAGTCTAACAATTCATATCAATATTTTATTTTTAATGGTTGACTACTCATTTCATTAAAAATGTAAGTGCATTAGCTCTGTGTAGAATGATTCCATTGGGATAGGCTTATTTAAATATTCATACCATAAAAATTAATAAATCTGAGCACAGTGTTTGCATCTTAAGAAGTCAGGCTACTGTCAGGTGTATTTGGTCCTAGATGAGATTCACTAAATTAAAAACCTTGAGTGTCATCTTTTTATTGATTCTTCTTTATAATGAAACAATGCAACAGAAATGCTATGAGAACAGAATTACTACCCAATAATTCATTGGTTCTTTCAACTTCATCCACTGATAATGAGTTGCCCTTCCCTTTTCTTTCATGCTACTCCCCACTCTTATCACCTAGATTCCGACCACTGAATCAGCCTGTCTGAAAGCAAGGAAGTTGAACATTGGTGATGAATGTATTTACTCCCATTTTATTCAATCTCCCTCTTCTCCCCCTACTTCCTATCCCCACCACTGAAGTAAAATCAATGAATCATAATGGCATACAGCAAGAGCTCTAGGGACAATTGCTCCCAACCGGAAGAAGAAGCATACCTCTCACAGGGGGTAAGGGCTGTTATATGTTGGTTCATGAGCACATATAGCCTTAGAATTGGCAGATTTGACAAATCTATACATTGAGTTAGGACGCAGAAGAATCCAACTAGAGCAGGGCATCTCTAATAAGCTACCAAAGGCTTGGAATGCCATTTACCTCATGAACAAAAATGAACTTCAGATGGATTAAAGATTTAAATGGGAATGTAAATTGGTGCAGCTACTATGGAAAACAGTATGGAGGTTCCTCGAAAAACTAAAAATAAAACTTGCATGTGATCCAGCAACCCCACTTCCAGGCATTTGCCCAAACAAAATGAAATCACTATTCTGAAGATAGAGCTACAGTCTCAGGTTCGTCGCAGCATAATTCACACTAGCAAAGGTACAGAAGCAACCCAAGTATCTAGCTATGGATGAATGGATCGAGAAAATGCGGTTCTAAAATTCAGCCTTAAAAAAGAAGGAAATCCTACCATTTGTGACAACACGGATGAAACTAGAGGGCTAAGTGAAGTAAGCCAGACAGAGAAAGACATGTCTGATGGCATGGTATCAGTTACATGTAGAATCTAAAAAATAGTAATTATTTAATTATAGAATTAATTGTATTACATATTTAGGTCACAAATATATAATATGCAGATAACTCTATTATATATTTATTATATATATGATCATAAGTATTGTTGTTATATATCAAATAAATAATTATTTGACTCTGATAACGAAGTCAAACTCCTAGAACCAGAGCGCAGAATAGTGGTTGCGTGAACAGGGCGAAATGGGGAGATGCTGGTCAAAGGCTACAAACTTCCAGTTACAAGATGAAGAGCTGCTGAGGACCCAATCGATGGCACAGTGACTGTAGTTTCTAATACTGTGTTATATACTTTAAATTCGCTAAGAGAGAAAATCTTAAGTGATCACAACACACACACACACACACACACACACACACACACACACACACACACAAAGTAACTATGTGAGGTGGTGTATATGTTGGTTGGTGATCATTTCATAATGTGGAGGTATTTCAAAATCATCACATTCGAACATATATACAATTCCAATATATACAATTCTATTTGCCAAATATACTTCTGCAAAGCTGTGGGGAAAATAAAAGGAAGGGGGGACGGGGAATCTGAAAAGTGCAGGGCATTACTGAGAAGCTACCAAAGGCTTCAAAATTCAGAAATAAGGACATGGGGGTAGTCGAGGCATGCTCTCCCCTCAGAACCCTCAACAGCCTGGTCTGGGGTTGCTCTTTTCTCATACTCAACCTCAAATCACTTCTGTTAGCAAAGCGTGGCCGGATTCGCTAGAAAAGGCCTCTGCTAGAACAGGAGTAGGCCCCTGCCAGAATGGGACCCAGGGGGTCCCATGCAGCCAGCCTCCAAAGGTCCCACCTGCACCAGTATGGATAATGCTTATGAAGAACACAGAACACAGAATTTGGAATCAGGAGACTGGACTTCTAACCTTTATTCATGAAACCTCTAAATTCTTGTCCAGTTCTAAAATTGTGTATTAAAAGAGTAGGCTTTTGAAGGAGAAAACTCAGGATTGGACTGGCAAAGAGGTGGTACAAAAGTGACCCCATCCTACCCCCTAGCGACCGAGATCACAGTTCCTCATTTGGAGCACACAGAGGGCCCCAGGGTCCTTCTGTACCCACTCCTTTGGTCAGACTTTACAAAGCACTCACCATCAATTCATGAGTTCAGACTCACCTGCCATTCCTGAAGATGTCGAGTTAACAGAGGAGAAGATGTCCTTTCCACTTGGCCAAGGCCGGGCGAGGCTCTGGAGTAACAGCTTCTAGATCCCCGAAGCCTCCACTGGGCATCAGACTCTGGAGGTCAAAATGCAGGTTCGACGCTAAAAGGAAAGACAAGGACAGTCAAGACAAGGTCCCCGAGTCCTTTGGAAACAGTGCCTGAAGTTGAGTGCAGAGACACTTCCGCGTTGAGTTCTCAGAGACGCGGAGCGGTGTTTGTGATTCTGGTTGTCCTTTATAAATTAAATTCTTCTCGTCCAAGCGAGGAAAGAAAATACTCAAGTCTATATACCGTATTTATTTGGCTTTACCGGAAACTTACAAAATTCAGTTGTTCTATAATAAATGAAGCACCCACGGAATCCTTATACACAGAGGAGAGACAGATGGTATATAGTCTCTCTCTGCTTGTGTGCACAGAGGGGATGAATGTATAAGATATACAAAGAATTGAATGTTTAGAGATTGTGTGTATATTATACACAGCTGGAAAATCCTGGAGTCATCTGCTCCAGTTTCTTGAAATGCGGTTTACAAACCATCTGCCCCAGAGCCTCCTGGTGTCTGGATGGGGGCCCCACCGCAGACCTTCCTGAGTGGGTCTCTCCCAGACTCCACCAAGACTGGTCCTGGGCAATGGTGTCTCACCGGCTGGCAGCTGTCTCTTAAAGCAACAAGCGCTACCCTGTGACTCTGGAGACCGAGGCACGTGCTTCCGGGCACAGCTGAATTTCATAGGCAAATGTACATGCATTTTAGACTCAACAGTGGATTTTATCCCTCGTTAGCCCTTTCTTCCACTCTCGGCAAACTGTGGCTTTAATCAAGTGTGCATTGCTTTCTTTCATTAGTCCTTCCTTCTGGGTTTGTAGTACACTATGTTGAGCTACGGTGAAGCTTCTAGAAGCATCCTTTGTTACCTCTGGACTTGCCTCTTCCTCCTAAGTCATTAGAGTCTCTTTGCGGTTTCCTGGCTGTGCCCTTGACACCATTAAATGCTCCTGATTTTCCGAAATCGAATAATGAAATGGGCAAGAATGAGCTAAGGTAAAATGAACATGAGAAATGCTGCATATTTATACCCTTCTCCCTGCGTCTGGAGGCAGCCCACAAATTGAAGCTCATATGATTAAGCCAGAACGCAGCGGATCTCTTTATCATTACAGAAAAGCAGGCCCCTTGGAGGAGTACATTATGGCACCTGTTTAGTTGCATTACAATCACTACCCAAAAGGTATAGATAAGAATTAAGTAATACACCATAAGTGGCAGAAACCGAAGGGAGAATTTTGGAAGTTAAATGTACTAAAGGTCTCAAGTTGGCCGGGGCCCCGAGCACAGAGCCTTAATTTGTGGAACCCAGTGACGGCTGCACCTGATAAAGGACGGACAGATCGAAGGGCCTCCTAGCATCATTTCAGGACCAGAGGGAGGAAGGTTGCTGTCCTCTGATGAATTACCTGCACTATTCTGCACAAACAAGGTGGGCCGTCAGCCTGAGGGTGAAAACGGCAGCCTCGGGATTCCAAATGCTAAGCCAAGCTCCTGAAAAATGCTGAACCACATCCAGTGCTTTTGGGGTGTGGAGTGATTTTCTCCCGGAGAGCTATTTTCCCTTAGCATAGGCAGGCCTCTGGGCCGTCTTTGGGAAAAGGGCCGTTGGCAAAATTTCTGCTAACGGAAGAATCTCGCAGATCTTATTATGCTACAAATTGTTACATGCAACCTGGAGTAAAAGTTTACGGCCTGACCTGTGGGAGTCAGACCCTGATACAACACCTTGACTGCTGCCACCTCACCCGGGAGCTAACATCACCCAAACCCCACTGCAGTCGTGCAGACGGGACTCTCATACCTTAAGCCAGAGGATACATCAGGCAGAACTGAGTGAGAACGCGTGACTCAGACGATAATGGGTGGTCAGGAGTGGCAGAAGAAATCCGCGTGAGCCACAGTGGTTGGGAAAGATCTCCTGGAGGAAGGGGATTTGAGGTGCATAGAATATATGGTGATATCTGGAGATGCAGAGAGCCATTTAATATGCATCTTTGCACCTAATACTTCCATATGTTCTCCATGTGCTAGACATGGTGGGGAGGCTGAAGAAATATGAAATACACTTTCTACTCTTAAGCGGCTTAGAGCCTAGTTGGTGAAATAGAACATATGGGAAGTGACAGAGATCAATACTAACCAATATCCAATTTAGGGCTAAATTTTACTCCATTATCTCAAAGTGCTATAGAGTTTCAGAAGACGAGAGATCAGTAAGGGGGGTGGGGTGGTCAGAAAAGGCTTCCTGTGGGAGGTGGCCCTTGATCTATGGATACAAGAATGCAGGGGCTGGAAGGAGGGAATAACACCTCTAAATGCAGGCGATGGGGACAGGACATGCTGTGTTCGTGAGTCAGTGAGCAGGGGAGGGGGCAGAGGTGCTTGGAATCTTCGGTAGCATCTCCGTATTTGCAGGTTGGGAGAAAGCGGGTCCCTCAAATTTACCCAGAATAATTTGGAATTAAGGTTTCTACTCTATAAGTTAAACCATGAAACTCACACGCAGGGAATCAAAGCAAGAAGTACAAAATCACCCAAGAGAGACTGCCTCCAGCCCTGTGGCACTCAGCAATGGCGGGGACTTAGACATGTTTTCTCTTCCTCTGTAAAGATAGGGCCGTCAGAAAGAGGGATCGTCGACCACAGAGCTAGGAGCCTCATCGAGTGAGTGTCCACTATGCCTGTCTCAGGTTGTCCACTCTGAGTAGCCGGGGTAGTTGATATTTTTAATCACAGCGGCCTCTGCGAGCATAGCTAAGGTGGGTCCTTCCCCAAGAGGACCTCGATTCTTCTCACAAATGAGGTGGTCAAACCTCTGAAATGAATGGTAAGTCCAGACTGTGGCAAAATTGCCCCACAAAACCACTCTCTAGGGATGTGCTTGTTAGCCACCAGACTTCCCGAGATGACCCCAGGGCCATTGCACATGCCTCCCTGGTTGTGCACTGTACAACTCCAGGTGTCATCACCCTCTCCCATGTGTGCACCTGGCAACCCTGTGGGATCCCTTAAATGAGGTTCTATTTGAACTTCAATGAATAGATGATGAAGGCCCTCAGAAATTCTCGGTGCTGGAGAGCAAGGAGAGCTAAGTTAGAGCCCCTTTCTGGGCCCCCCTTGGGCTCTGGCAGCTGATTGCTCTGAGTGCAATCACGGGCAGCAGGAACCACATATGAGGGAATGACTTCTCCTTCGCCACCAGCACGGGGGGAAATACTCCACATTCATGTCCTATCTTTCACAGAGCCCCGGGTTCTGGCAACTGTCAGAAAATCATCAGCGTTCCCAGGCTTGTGCACCAAAGAGACAAGATTGTGGGACCAGCTACAGCAGATACTTGAAAATTCCAGGCTGTGCTTATCTGACCTGACATTGACCTGATTTCAGAGACAGGCTTGTTTTCCTGATGGTTCATTTTGTGCTAGAAAACGCTGCTGTTTTATAAATGACCAGCCAATACCGCTGGGCAGTGCAGGGCTCCTGGTGTTGCGGTTGAGGCAAATGGCCCCAGGAATCTTGAATAGAAATGAAGCTAAAATGAACAAATCAGGAGACTATAGATGCTGGCGAGGCTGTGGAGAAACGGGCACCCTCTTGCACTGTTGGTGGGAATGCAAACTTGTGCAGCCGCTCTGGAAAACAGTGTGAAGGTTCCTCAAAAAATTAAAAATAGATCTACCCTATGACCCAGCAAGAGCACTGCTAGGAATTCACCCAAGGGATACAGGAGTGCTGATGCATAGGGGCACTTGTACCCCAATGTTTATAGCAGCACTCTCAGCAATAGCCAAATTATGGAAAGAACCTAAATGTCCATCAACTGATGAATGGATAAAGAAATTGAGGTTTATATACCCAATGGAATACTATGTGGCAATGAGAAAGAATGAAATATGGCCTTTTGTAGCAACGTGGAGGGAATTGGAGAGTGTTATGCTAAGTGAAATAAGCCAGACAGAGAAAGACAGATACCATATGTTTTCACTCTTATGTGGATCCTGAGAAACTTAGCAGACGACCATGGGGGAGGGGAAGGGGAAAAATAGTTACAAATAGAGGGAAAGAGGCAAACCATAAGAGACTCTTAAATACAGAGAACAAACTGAGGGTTGGTGAGGGGGGGGGTGGGAGGGAGGGGAAAGTGGGTGATGGGCATTGAGGAGGGCACCTGTTGGGATGAGCACTGGGTGTCACATGGAAACCAATTTGACAATAAATTTCATATTAAAAAATAAAAAAAAGAAAGAAATGAGGACATCCCTGACAATAAGAAGGTGGCTCTTGAGAGCCCTGGGGTCTTTCACAGAGCAGGGGCTCAGTGCATCTCTGCACGTGGTGGAGGAGGCATGCCCACATTATCCGAGCAAGGGCATGATCCAAGCCACCTCGTCACTGATAACTTTCCCCTCAGTGGAAGGAAGCCAAGAGTCCTTTCGTGCCAGCTAATCTCGCTTGATGTGTTAGGGGCCTAGAACCTGGAGAGGAAGAGAACAGACTTTGGGAACGCTAAAGCAGGAGGGAGAAATCGTGTGCGTTGGAGGACGGTTAGGATAAGAGAAGGGTAAGGGGTTTTGTTGAAGCTGGCTGGGAACTGGCAGGAGGGCTCATACATAACACCCAGTTTCTCCATCTGAGCTCAAAACCCATAGGGAGAAAGATACAGTCAGCGGCCGGAGAGCCACAGGTTGGCTTTATTACGAATAAGATGGCTACTCAGTGCGAATGTAGATCTGTAGCCTAAGGGATGTCCCTGAAATGCCCAAGCAGATGAGAGCTCAGCAGTCCTCCCCCATGGGGATGGGCCCCTCTGCAGGTAAAGGAGCACCAGGATGGATCCCCCCTGTCTGCAGGCAGATCTGGAGCAGGAAGGAGCCAGGAAGAGCTGAGCCACGAAGACCGAGATTCTTCTCCTAACACACCGACCAGACAGCTGACTTCCTGCTAAGCCCGAGGGTTGGATGTAACTAAGATACCTTAAAAGTAGCTCCCTCCTCATGGAAACATAAACCCAGGGAGGAAAGTCCCCCCAGCCCTTAACATGCCCTATGCAGGCACAAAGCAAGGGTTAGAATCCCCAGTCACTGCATGGCAAGGCTTCCCTCATGTGTGCCTGGTCTACACGGACTAGGATCAGGTACCTCTCTGAATGTCCTGGAGACTTCCAGGATGCGCATTGGTCATTTGCTGTCACCCGGCTTGGTTTTCCAGGCCCAGAGAGGCCTGTACGTTGCTATAGTGCAGACCGAATTCTGGGAACAGAAGAAGAAAAGTGTCTGTGTCGGTAAAGAGGGCAGCCCCGAACTTGCCTGTATGCCTGTGCTTACTGAGTGTTGGTCGTACCTCTAGACCAGAATGGTCGCTCCTTGAGACTAGGACACATGCATGGTCTTTCTCAAAATTATCGCTGTCCGTCCTCAGTTTGCACACATGATGGTTCAGCGACCTGGTCCCCATCTGTCCCATGTGACTAAAAAGTGGCAGACAGAGAGTCCCTAGGACCGTTCCCACCCATCATTATCACCAACAACAGATCCCACAGTTGGAAGGTCACCTTGTCCAATCTCCTCCCCCATTCCCAAAAGATTCCCTCAGAGAGGCAGGGGCAGTGTGTGTGTGTGTGTGTGTGTGTGTGTGTGTGTGTGTGGAGGGGGGGAATTGGGGGAAGGGGGCCAAAAGGTACAAATGTCCAGTTAAAAGTTAAATAAGTCCTGGGGATGTAATGTACAGCATGGTGATTATAGTCAACAATACTCTATTTTGTGTTTGAAAAGTTTCTGAGAGAGTAGATCTTAAAAGCTCTCATCACAAGAAAATAATTATGAACATGTGAGATGATGAATGTCAACTTATTATGGCAATCATTTTGTCATATATGCATGTATCAAATCAATGTGCTGCACACCTAAAACGAATACAGTGTCATATGTCTGTTCTATCTCAATAAAACTAAACAAAAATTGGGGGCGCCTGGGTGGCCCAGTCGGTTGAGCATCTGACTTCGACCCAGGTCAGGATCTCACAGTTTGTGAGTTCGAGCCCCGCGTTCAAGCCCCGAGTTTGAACCCAGCCTCACTCACTTTGGATTCTCTGCCTCCCTCTTTCTCTGCCCCTCCCCTTCGCATGCACTCTCTCAAAAAGAAATACAACATTAAAAAAGGGAAACTGAACAAGAACTTGTTAAAATTCTCTCAACAATCCCTTTCAGAGAGTTGTCTGCATAGCTTCTGTTTTCCATACCTCCTTTAGTAACAGTACTGAATCCCACATTCATTCCGGGACTATAATCTCAGTTAGCTGGACCCTTTGTGGTCGGATTGTGTTCAAGTTCATCTTAAGCTTACCTGGTGCCTCACCCCTTCTTTTAAAATGCTGTGGTGTTACAGAGCTTTCTAAAATATGTTGAAGGAGTCGAGGCTTTCTTGCTGAGCCAGTTTGGTGGGGTTAATCTGAGACTGGACGACGCTAACGGGCTGGGGTTGAATATTTCGATGTCGGTGGGGGTTACAGTGGGAAGCCAGGCGGAGAACATGGGGGGACCCTCTCGAGGTTGCTAAGTCAGGCCACAAAGAGAAGAGGTCAGAGTCAGGGAGGGTTTCCCATTAGGGCCCAGAGTCACAAGGAGAAGGCCCTCAGGGGCAGAGAGGGAGCGGTGGGGTCTCAAGCACCAGTGAAATTCTCTTCACGAAATGAGGCTGCCGGGTGACTGTTAGTCTCCAGCGTTCTGCTTCCTTTTCAAATCCTGGCACCCTGCCGTATGAGCACCGGAACCTGGACCCAACTACAGATGTTGCAACACCCACCAGAATAATTCTGAACCTCGTTGTCCTATGCCAGAAGACTTTGCCTATATTAAGGCATTAATTACTTCCGCGAAGCACTTCCATGTACCTAACAATGGTAGTAAAATATTGAGCGAGGTCTAGCGCACCACGGATACAGATGGAATGGAAACTGGAGTTTTGGGTGTCCACATTACGGAAAGGTCAGTGTAATCGTATTTAGTCTCCTTTCCAACTGGCTTCTTGGCTATGCGGTGATGTTCACCAAGACTGGGAAGCTCTTCTTCTTACGGATCTCCACCCAGATCTGAGAAAATGCTGCTCTCCCCCTGACGGAAGTAGATGAGGTTAATCTTGCTTCTCTGTGTGGCTCTGGAGGGCACCCAGGATCTAGACAATGTGACTTTAGGAAATGAGGCTGCCTGTGAATCCAGTTTATTTTTGGACTCCTGAGGCTGGAACATTCACCAGAGCAAAATAAACACGTAGGAGGTAACTAATTCCGTGAACTGCCTTCTGACCACTGTTTCTCTCTCTTTGCCCTTTAATATAGTGGAAATGCCCCAGTTTGAGCTAGAAAATGAGTCTGTGCTTGTTGATGAAATCCAATTGTATGGATAAGATGGTGTTCATAAATCCCCTGAATTCAGCCCTCTGGAATTTTCCCAGATTGAAATCAAGTACTCACCCTCCTGCCTGGCTTTCCAATTCCAAGTCAGCAGAGTTTCCCATCACACACAGCCTGTACGTGACATTTTAGTGGGAGGTTATCATAGCGTAAGGACTGTGCGAGTACTTGGGGCTTATCTAATCGGGTTTTCTTGACGCTTGTTTTATTGCATTCAAATCTCACCACCTGATCGAGTGACTGCACTGTTTAGCCAGCTGTCGGAAAAGAGAGCTTCCTGACCAATCTCTGCCCTTGTTTTAAACCCATTCTCCCGCCAGGTAGAGGAGTTTCTCTTCCGGGTTTGGGCTATATCATTCATTCCTGCCTTATCACTGACCTGGAAACCTGAGCCCTAAACCATCTCTCCAGTTTTAGGAAACATTGCTGAATGGGGTAGGTGTTTGGTCAAGAAGATTCTTAAGCTCCCTTTCAAGTGCTGTTCTCAAATGCGGTTGCTACAGCATTCCTGCCCACTGCCACCAAAATAAACATTCAATAAATGTTCGTGGAATAAATGAATGAGTGAAAAAAGGAACGCATGAATGAATCAATGAATAGAGTTGTCAAGTGACCACGGCCCCAAGTCCTTCTCCTAAGTTCTCCCCGGAAAACCATTCTGCTTTGGATAAAAATTCATGCAAATCGCTCCTCTGATTCCAAGCAGGCTCCCTGATACGCCAAGAGGTCCAGGTAGGCCAACAAATGTTACTCTGGGGGTTCTCACACCATGGAGATGTAACCGATACCCTTCAAAACAGATCGGGTTCCGGAGAGCCTGGGTGGCTCAGTCGGTTGAGCATCTGACTTCGGCCCAGGTCATGATCTCACAGTTCGTGAGTTCGAGCCCTGAGTCGGGCTCTGTGCTGACAGCTCGGAGCCTGGAGCCTGCTTTGGATTCTGGGTCTCCCTCTCTCTCTGCCCCTCCCCAGCTCATGCTCGCACTCTGTCTCTGTCAAAAATAAAAATAAACTTAAAAAAAAAAAACAACAAAACAGATCAGGTTAACACTTCCCCCCATTAAGATGGCTATTATTTAGAAAAAGGAAAGCAAGTGCTAGTGGGGATGTGGAGAACCTGGAACCCTTGTACGTTGCTGACAGAGATGAGAAACGGTGCAGCCACTGTGGAAAACGTTCTGACAGTTCCTCAAAGAGTTAGACATAGAACTACCATGTGATCCAGCAATTAAACTTCTAGATCCTTATCCAAAAGAACTGAAGGCGGGACCTCAAACAGTTACTTGTGCATGAATGCTCATGGCAACATCACGCTCAATGGCCCAAAGGTGAAAATGACAACCAACAGGTGAATACGTAAACAAGATGTGCTTAATGTCTACGCGAAATATTATTCAGCTTTTAAAAGGGACATTTCGATACGTGGACGGTATGCACGAAACTTAAAAACATCGTGCTAAGTGAAATAAGCCAAACACAAAAGGACACGTTTCGTATGATTCCACTTTTTTAGGAAATACCTAGAGTAGGCATATTCACAGAGGCAGAAAATAGAATAGAGGTTATCAGGGGCTGAAGGGAGTGGAGAATGGGGAGTTATTATTTAAGGGGTACAGAGCCACAGGTTGGGATGATGAAAAAGTTCTGGAAATGGGTAGTGGCGATGGCTATACAATATTGTGAATGTACCTAACACCCGTGACTTGTACACTAAAAAATGGCCGCAATGGCAAATTTATGCGTATTGTAGTGCAATAAGAATTAGTGAAAATAACTAAACAAAACGAAAGGGGTATGTAAGGGACCAGAGGTAGAAGAAGGACATCAGGTAACTTTTGCCTTAAAATCCTGCTAACCACAGGGGCTGGCATTTCATGGCACTCTCTCTCATATATCAAGACCTCAAGCCTTACAACATCCCTGGGGGGGATTATTATCCCATTTCCCCAACGAATAAACTGAGGCTTAGAGACGTTGACTCACCCTACATCACATCACTAGACAGTAGCAGAGCCGTGACTCGAACACCTGTCTTCGCACTGGAAATGCCGAGCTCTTCCAGCCTCCCCCCAGCCGCCTCCCTAGAGTGGTCCCCACATCGCTTGCAGAAAGGCTGCCCACACTTAGGACCAGCCAGCGAGGCTGATGAGGCTGGGGGGTATGAGGACCCCGAGAACAAGAGCTTGGCCTACAACCCCCAGCTGACCTCACTCTCACCCCGCCCTAGGAGAGAAGGCAGGTCCCAAAGCCAACAGCTGCACCGAAGGCATTGAAAGGCGTTCGCTTTGAAGATATATCTCGACTGTAAAATAAACAGAACCCTCAAGCCCCCCTTCCTCCTTAAGGCTTATATATTCAGGGATCTCTTCAAGGCATTTGACATCAACTTCTAATCTTCTGCACAGAGAATCGCACACTTCTCCCACGGCCCCACAGGCAGTCTTTCAAGAAAACTTTCCCACAGTTTGACGTTTGATTCCAGCATCCTTGGTGTGAAATCAGTATCTGTGGGGATCACGAGGCATTTCCCCCACCTGGTAAAATTCATGCATATCATTTTTAGTTTCTAGGTGAGGTTAATCTTTTCAGGGCCCCATTTACCACAGAGATAGCCTATACATCTCCTGATTTTATGGTCGCAGAAGTCACTACATCAAACCATCCCCCGGCTTGTTCTGAGCAAAATGATCCATCTGTGTAATTAATCTTGACCACTCTCCTGCCAAAACCGGGCATGTTCAGCGCTGCCTGTTGCTGTCCATCGCAGCTTGAAAGGTGGCAACAAAGGCCCCTCCATCCTGGTTTTCACCCCCAAGCCGTTCACCCGTGGACTTCTGTTGTTCTTGGCATTAACAGCAAGTGTGCTGTTAATTAAACTCACCAAATTGGTATTTTCAGACAGTGGCTGCCTCAGGGTGCCAAGGGCAGGCCATGCACACTCCGCCTACCGTCCATCTGGCCTTGATTTCCAGTACTCTGTCTCTGAAACAGTGAGTCTTGAGTTCCCAGGCCTGGCAGCGTGTTCTCCCAAACACCCGCCCACTGCAGCCAGGGGACGGTAGTGGTACCTAGTGGGTAGGAATAGGGGCTCAGAGACACTGCTGGGGTTTAACCGCTGCTCCACCATGAACAAGTCCTGCGACTCAGTTTCCTCGTCTATAAAATGGTGACAGTAATAGTTTGCCCACCTTTGAAGTGGTTGGGGTTCAACAGATTCTACCGTGTAAAGCATTTAAAATAGTATTGGCAGCAAAGTAAGAACTCAATAGAGGCCAGTCCCTACTGCTCTTAGTATTATTAATACGTACCAGGATATACAGAGCAATTCACCGAAATGCTAATCTTCAAAAATTTCCTGGCAGCCCCTTGTCAACACCCACGATTTAAGTTCTCAAGGGCAATCATGTTGAGTGACCATCCTTGGCCTTCCCCAGATCCTCTATAAATCTTCAGAGGCTGCAGCAACTTGGAAGTCAAAGATTATGAATGTTCAACTGCCAGAGTTTTTGAGTCACTTACTCCTACACTGATTGTTTGAAGAGCACTTCATAATTTACAGGAAACTTTGCCCTCATAGCTCTCGTCTCCCGCCATATTGATTGAGCTCTTTGATGTCAGAGTTCTGGCGCTCCTTTTGCACATGCCTTTCTCTTTGTGTGGCATGGCTCCTTGAGGACATTTTGACTTTCCCCTATTCTCCATAACTCCTCATGTGGCTCATCCCTCTAGACCTTCATGCATTGCCTTAGGTTTCTCCTTCCTTAGGGACCTTCCCAACAGGTCTTGGCCCAGTCCGCACGACAGCATCTTGTATTCGTCACATCCCACTGTCGTCGCATGTTACTTTTCGCTGCTAGACCCTAAGTTCCTTGAGGACAGAGACCATTATTTCTTGTGTTCTCTCTGGTCCTTACCATAGTATTTGGCATCTCAAGAGTGTTCAGGAAATAACATGAACCACCCCTTGAGGGATACAGAACTGGACAGGGAGGGTCCTTGGAGAGGAGAAGCAGTCAACATGACTGGGAAATTTGGGAATGGCTTCCCAGCATAAGTGACATGTGGAACTGAGCCTTAAAATTTTTTTTTAATATTTATTTATTTTAGAGAGAGATAGAGAGAGATAGTGTGTGAATGGGGGAAGGGGCAGAGAGATAGAGGGAGACACAGAACCCGAAGCAGGCTCCGGGCTCTAAGCCTTCAGCACAGAGCCTGACGTGGGGCTCAAACCCACAGACTATGAGATCATGACCTGAGGTGAAGTTGGTGCTTAACCAACTGAGCTACCCAGGTGCCCCTGGAACTGAGCCTTTAAAGGTGAGAATGATTTTGGCAAGCAGAAGAGGGAAAGCAAGGGTCTCCAGACTCAGCAACTGATAGGAGTGAGTGAGACTCAGGTTGGAGATCTGCTGAGGCCAAAACCTGGAGGGGTGGGGAGCTGGAGGGAGGGAGCACTGGGCTGGAAGGAGGTGGCCAGGTCTGCCGAGAATGGGAATCTGTTAAAGTATTTGACGCAAGATGGTGTTTTAATTTTTTTAAGTTTATTTATTTTTGAGACAGAGACTGCGCACGAGCAGGGGAGCGGCAGAGACAGAGAGGGAAAGAGAGAAAATCCCAAGCAGGCTCTGTACTGTCAGCACAGAGCCCGACGTGGGGCTCGAACTTCAGAGCCGTGAGATCATGACCTGAGCCAAAATCAAGAGTTGGGCGCTTAGCCAACTGAGCCACCCAGGTGCCTGGATGGTGTTTTAGAAAGACCACGCCTGAAACAGCCAGGTGTAGCGATGCGGCCTGAGCTCACATCCACGGAGAACTCGGACAGATAGGTCCTTGTGCTGATATAGGCACTCGCCATCTCTGGAAAGACATACTCCAGAAACTGGTATCAGCGATTGGCCCTTCACAAGGGAGCTCTTTGGGGAGACAGGCGTGGTAGGAAGACAGTTTTTGCGACATTCTGTTTGCACGGTTTCCGTTTGCCCATGTGTTTGTATTATATTTTCTAAAAGAGTACAGGTTTTAAATAGCTGGTAAAACTGAGCATGAAAAATGAATTGACAAAAGGAAAGAAAGGAAGGAGGGAAGGAAAGGAAGACAAAAGGAAAGAAAGAAATGAATCATGCATGGCAATGTGAGAAAGTAAATTGGCGGGGAGACAGCGGGGACGGGGAGGGGGAGGGGTGGTCATCGCCCACCCAGGTCTCTCCTGCCCAGACGGCCAAGCCCGTGGCAGCCTTGAGCTTGCACGCTCCCAGACGCAAATTCCCAACCATCAATCTTATTTCAGGGGCGCCTGGGTGGCTCAGTTGGTTAAGCGTCCAGCTTCGACTCAGGTCATGATCTCACAGATCGTGGGTTCGAGCCCCGCGTCAGGTGCTGACGGCTCAGAGCCTGGAGCCTGCTTTGGATTCTGTGTCTCTCCCTCTCTCTGCCCCTCCCCTGCTCACGCTGTGTCTCTCTGTCTCTCAATAATAAACTTAAAAAAAAAAATCTTATTTCGAACTGTGATCCCAGCCTCGAATGTTCAACAAGGCAAATTCCTCCTCAGTTGTCATCGGAGAGATGGCTGTCGTTCCTCTGTTGACTTCCACTCTGCCTCACCCCCATCGGCGTCCCCATCGGCGTCCTCAAACTGACAGACCTCTGTGGGCAGGGTCTGCTTCCACTCAGCAGGTCACATTGCTGGGGCTCTGTGCTGAGGCCAGCCTCTCTTGGGGACACCAGTGGACACTAGCAGGAGGAAGGAGAAGAGGTGCTCCCTTCCTTGGAAAAGCACTTTGGAGTGTTGACCAGAGGCTTCCCCTCCCAGCCTCCAAAGCCTGCTGCTCTGTTTTCAGAATATTCGGAAGCTGACCACCAGGGTGAAATGCCATGTCATGTGAGAAGTCCAGATTCAGGAAGATCAAATCAACAGGGACACCTATCTGGGCTCTTACAGTGGCCTTGGGCTTGTGACGAGCTAACAGTTTTGGGCTGCCAGTGAGAGAAATTTCTAGAAAAAAATATTCACCGTATTTTTCACTCAGGGACATATCATTTAAGGTACTGATGGCAACACAAATATAGGTGTGCCTCGGTTTAAGAAAACCCAATTTTATAAAATCTGGACTTCGGAACTGGATGTTTTAAAAGAGTACATCAAACAAAAACGTAACTTTCCCAGGTATGGTCTCAGGAAGACCTCTCCGGCCCTGTCTCCTCAATCTTGAGCAAATCATTTCACCCATCTGGGCTTCAGGTTTTCTTTTAGATCCATGGGATACATTTCAGCTGTCTCCTTAATTCTAGCAGCAAATATTTGCCCTTGGAAAACTTGTTTGATTTATTCATCGATGCCGTTACCTGTTGACCTGAAGTACATCCAGCACTGTTCCTCAAGCTGCTGGCAGCTGGTCTGAGGTCAGGTCGGCGGGGGGGGGGGGGGGGGGGGGGAGGGGGGGAATCTGGGGCATTTCGATCACCCAGAGCTTTAGTCTTTCAAATATTGGGGAGGGGGCTGCTTCGTTTTGCTCTAAGAACACTCCCGGTACTGCCCATCATCTCACGACCCAAGCTGGGAGGTGCCCATGATGGGGGCCCTCTCGGTGGCAGCAGGAACCTCCTCTTTTGCACGTGAATTTGTTGAGATGAAAACCACGCTTCTGACACTCCTCGCAGACCAGCGCTTGCGTCTGTCAGTTTTTCAAAAGCCTCTGTGGATGGGAGCTGGACTCCTGCTTGCTAACAGGGATCCGAAAGCGGTTTGAAAGAACTTGAACAAATTTTTCAAGATGTGCTTGCCTTTTAGGAATATGCAGCAAATAGTAAATATCATTAAAATTAATTGCGCCGAACACACTCTCACAATTTAAATGGAATTGTCAGCTTTGCGTAATAAAAGGTTAAAATTATGCGCCGCACAAGGAATAAATTTGACCCGATTATTTGACTCAAAATTAAATTAAAGACTGAATGCACTTACATGTTAATATGTTTTACGTTGTTATATGACTTCCCTTAGAGTCATTTATATCTCAGCCATATTTCTTTAAAGCAGGTAATGTAAATTTGCTACTTCTAGTGTCTTTTACATTCCCAAAGCATACGATATTTCTTCTAAATAACTTTGTTTGCTGGTGATAATAGTTCATGCATCTTAGTATTTCTTTTTTTTTTTTTAATGTTTATTTCTTTTTGAGGGGGGAGGGTGGGAGGCACAGAGAGATAGGGAGACACAGAATCCAAAGCAAGGTCCGGGCTCCCAGCTATCAGCAGAGAGCCCGACGCGGGGCTCGAACTCACAAACCGTGAGATCATGACCTGAACTGAAGCTGGATGCTCAACCAACTGAGCCACCCGGGCGCCCCTGCATCTTAGTATTTCTAACATTTGCTCTCTCTTTCTCTCTCAGATTCACATGGAGAACAATCTATTTCCATATGGTCTTTAATCTGGGGTGACCCTACTGGCCATCGTAGCAAATGCTGAAGACACTGATCCTTAGTCCTCCCTGTCCAACAGATCCTGTGGCGTGGAAAGACCAGACAAAAGAAAAGACCAACTGGCCCGGGCTTTTATTTAAGTCAGGCAACCCAATACGAGGGCCCTGCTCCCATTCTCAGCCCTCCACCTCTGCCTTGTTCTTCCCCTCCTCTCTGTATCCTCTTCGTACTATGCCTACTGTCCGTGGTCTTGCTCACCTGCTTGCTCTCGTGGCCCCCTCCCACACTCACCCATCTTGAAGCTCTGCCCTGCGGACAGGGTGCTCCCCATTGTAGGCCTCCATCTCTAGCCTTGGCTAGACGGATGGATGGACGGCTAAGCTTCCCTCTCACTCCCTGGGCTCAGTCTTTTGCCGAATATTTCCTATGTCTGTCATGCCCACGTGCTCAGCTCTTTGCTGAGGGTGACAGGAGGGATTCACCCCGGTCCTGGAGCACCTTTTATTCATGGCGGTGGGTGACCAGAGCACATGGATGAAACTAACAGGAGACAGAACCAAAAGACCATCACCCTGGGGTGGGTTCCTAATGTACAGGAACTTCTTAATGTGAGCAGCCCTCGGCCAAGACCACAACAAAACCATCCTGTGTGTCTACAGACCATCTAGACCCTAGAGGATGTGCATCTGCTTTCTTAGTACCGAGTCACTATGTCACGAAACGAGCTGGACTCAGAAGAGCACAGGCAGAAGGCAGTGCCACTATTTTCTCTGTGCTAAGTTGAGTGCTTCTTCTTTGCTCCTGGATGAAACCCGAGGCAGGTGCTGTGGGATTAACAAACCTCATGTTTCAGATAATAAAGTGTCCAGGTCAATCCAGATATCCATTTGGCATACAATTTACAAGCCCTCGCTTCCTGCCAGATTGGGCCTGATACAAGATTAGGAACCGGAGGTGAAGTCAACTCCATGATTGGCTTCCCTCACGACTTTCACTCCTCCTGTCGGATTCAGGCCACCCCGGAACCGGAGGAGAGTGAAAGGAAGGGAAGCGGGAAAGAAAGGACTTGCTTGATTGTCACCATTATCATCTGCTGTCAAGCTGATTCTTCATCCTGTGCAGCATTTTTGTGGGTTCTCTGGGGGGGTCTTCCCTCGGCACCTTGCTTAACCTCATGGGGCTCTCCAACTCGAACTCTTTCAAAGAAGTCACAGTCGTACCCAGTTGGCCACGCACCCCCCCCCATGCCCGTCGCCCCTGGTATACCCCACGTTAGGGTACCTTTGCCTTTTCATCTTGTCTCTTTACTCAGCTTCCTGGCAAGGGAACTCCAACCTCCCACCTTCTCTTTGGGCTTTCCAGATGGAAGGCAGACACCAGTCTACACCCACCCAATTCTGGGCCACACAGGTGAAGCTCTCTGAGTGGTGTCTGAAGTCTCTCTCACTTTGCTTAGGTTGAAGGGAAGATGCCTTTTCTCTTCCTCCCAAGCCAGGGTGAGGACAGGGTGGTGGGGACGCCCAGCTACTGACAACTGTCTTCAAGCTAATCCTTGCTACTGGCTGCTTTGACTTCCTAATAAGTTCCTGGCCTCCTCTTTGAAACTCTTGAAGTGGGTGGCAGACAGAGCAAGTTTTGGACCACTCCTTTGCCAGCCCCACACAGATGGTCTAGCACCCTCTTTGGGAGAGTTCTCAGCTTTGGGGCTCACCCAAATTTCAATGCAGGAAGAGGGTCACATTAATATCCTATTACAGTCACTACTTAGGAAACTATATGAGAGAATTGAAAAGTCATTTTTAGTCAGAGAGCTTGTAGAAAGCTAATTGTGCTAAATTTTGCCCTGTTTTTATCCTGCATTGATTTCTCAGGTGGGTGAGGATCACACAAAGACTACTGAATGTACCAGGGGTGTTCGGAAGGGAACACTGGACACAATTACACGAACTCCTTCTATTTTTTGGAAAGGAGATTTCAAAGGAGGAAATGTGCATCTCAAATGTTCCCATGCGAGGCACTAAAAGGGACACGGGGCCTATGATACTCTGAAAGTCGGAGTTATAACAAATGCTCGTGTGACAAAGACAAGGGGCGAGTCTCTAAGGAAAGCCATGTGGTCGTAGAGTATGTCCCATCGAGCTGGGCACCCAAAGGACATGGGCATAGGCTACAAGGAGACCACAGGCAGAAACACACGGAGAGGAGCAGCCCGAACCTGGAAGGAAGTAGAAGGAGAGTCAGAGGCCACAATGAGTTGAAGCTTGTGAACAGTCAGGACAGCACATGTTCTGTGTTCATTGCAAAACAAACAAACAAACAAACAAACAAACAAATCCACTAGGTTCCACTAGGCTCGGTTCTATGCACTTGTATTTGAACGTGTCTGTGCATCACAAGGACTAGGTACTATTATTATCTGTATTTTACAGGTGGGGAAATGGAGGTGTGGAGAGTTCAAGCAATTTGCCCACAGCCAGACAGCTAGAACGTGGCAAAGTCACAATTCAAACCCAGGCACCCAGGCTTCGGAGACCGCGCCCTAGACTCCCACCCGCTGCCTCTCTGTTAGTTCGTCCATTCTGAGTTCTACCAGGAGCTCTGATCCTCTGAGGGGGTGGATTGTGTTTTGCTCACATTTGTAATCCCAGGCTTTAGCTCAACGTCTGGCGTGCAGCACACCCCAAGTTTGTCCAATTGAATTAAGCAAGTGTAACAGGTAGGATGAGCGCCTCCTGTGTCCTGCTTTTGCCAAAGCCTCCAAAGGCTTTTAGAAAGTATTATCTACTTTCTAAAGAGAGGGGCCAGCCACATCCACCTTGAACTTAAGGGAGCCCGAGCAGACCCAGCAACCCCCTATGCATATGGCTCGTGGCTCTTAGGAGAGAAGAAGATTTCTTTGCAGTTGTGGCCCCACAACATCTCCATTTCCCCACCTGTAAACATGGAGGTGGGGCCCCTCCCCTTCCTCCCCGCAGCCTCCTAGGAGAAGCGAGGAGGGACCCTACGGAACCATTGGTGGATATTAGAGTTTTCCTTTAAGGAAGGAGGTGCTTACACCTCACTTGCTGGCCAGGTCCTGGCTGATCTACCCGACCTCTGGGGCCTTCCTTGTGCTATGGCTGGATGAACACAGGAGGGCTCCTGGGAGAACTTGAAATACAGCCCTTGGGTTTGCTGGTCATTAGACTCTTCCCTCAAGTGGCCTGAAGGTAGGGGTTGGCTGAAGCCCCTACAGGTGGCTGGGAGAGGAGAGAGGGCAATGGTAGGAATGCCTTGCAATGCCCTGGCTTGAAAAGGACCACAGCCAAGAGGGCTACCAGCTTGGACGAAGGGAGCCCAGGAGCAAACTGCAGAGAGGCAGAGCTGAGGGGCATCCTAAGAGGCCATCTAAAAATGCATTGCCCCCACTGGATGGTAGTGTCTTCCTGAAAAATCCATGTGCACCTGAAATAGAGTGGGTTGGGGGGTGAGGGGAGTGATAGTGGTAGGGAGGCATACCTAATGAACCTACAAAAGGATCCCCTGGGAATTTTCCAGTGTGTGCACATTAGCAGTAAGGGGGGAGCAGTACACAGCTGAGAAAAGTACAAACCCATAGGCCCTTTTCCCTGGCATTGGCCTTGGCCCTGGCTCTGGAGTAACCAGAAGTAGCAGAGAGAGCACTGGAGGGGCAGGTCTCAGACCTGAGCTCAGGTGGTGGGCTGGAGAGAACAGAGAAGCTTCTGCTGAACGGAGGGAGCAAAGTTTTGATTGGATTGTGCTGGACTTTCTAATGCTTGAAAGTGACCAGGGCACGGTAAGATCTGCTAGAGATGCCACCAAGGCATGGGGACAGGAGAGCCGACTGAATGGGCCTGAGGGAGACCGTGGAGGGAGGAACACAAAGCTACTTCCTGATTTCCTCCTACCAAATCTGGCCTGTTCAATAACCCATCACACAAGGAAGTTTCCAGAATGTTAACAGGTAACACTGAGTTTTCCAATTTTAAGACACACTTTTTTTTTTTTTTAACATTTTAGTATTTCTGAAATCTGGTGCCTTATAAATCCAAATGCACATTTACTATTTTTCCCCCTGAAAACATTTTTTGAATTTATGCTATCTTAAAATATATTGCATTTTAGGACTGAGACTGTTTTGGGGAGCCATTTAGAGGTTTTACAAGTTTTCAATTGCTCTCACTTGCATCACTGCAAGTTGAATGTCACTCTCTGACCTTCTGGCTCTAGGAAGTTGTGTTGTCCAGCCTAGGTTGGGGTGTCAGAAAAAGGGCAGGATAGGAATGAACAGTGAATGGCCGGAGACCGTAGGGCAGAAAGTACAAGGATCTCCCATGCCCATTCCCCGCAAAAGATGTCCCGGGAACCACAACACAACACAAGGTTTCAGAAACGGACCAAAGGGGGAGGTGGGGGTGAAAATCCAAGCTAGAGTAAAGGGTTGGTGGCACAGCATTGTGAGAGTGAGTCCAGAGAGATTTTAAAGGATGGAACCTTACAAATTAAAACAAAGCAAGACAAAACAAAACAACAACAAGTATCCATTCATCTATTGATGGATACTTAGGTGTTTCCTTATCTCGGCTATTGTAAATAATGCTGCAGTGAAGGGGGTGGGGGCGGCGTAGATATTTCTTCAAGATAGTGGTGTTGTTCCCTCTGGGTATATACCCAGAAGTGCGATTGCTGGATCATATGGCAGCTCTGTTTTTAATTTTTTGAGGACCCTCCGTACTGTTTTCCACAGTGGCCGCACCAGCTTACATTCCCACCGACAGCGCCCGAGGCTTCTGTCTTCTCCACATCCTCGCTGACATTTGTTATCGCTGTGAGGTGATGGATGTTAATTAAACTTACGGTGGTCATCGTTTTGCAATATATACATATATCAAATCATTATGTTGTACACCTCGGAATAATACAATGTTATATGTGAATTATACCACAATAAAACTGGAAAAATAAGCTATGGCAAAAAAAAAATTTTTTTAAAAAGAGTTGTAAGTGCATTGGGTTGGTTCTATTGACAAAAAGGGAAGCTAAGGGGGCCAAGATAGTATAGATAGTCACAACTGTGTAAATTTAGCCTAAGAAAAAGTTGGGGCACCTGGGTGGCGCAGTCGGTTAAGCGTCCAACTTCAGCCAGGTCACGATCTCGCGGTCCGGGAGTTCGAGCCCCGCTTCAGGCTCTGGGCTGATGGCTCAGAGCCTGGAGCCTGCTTCCGATTCTGTGTCTCCCTCTCTCTCTGCCCCTCCCCCGTTCATGCTCTGTCTCTCTCTGTCCCAAAAATAAACGTTGAAAAAAAAAAATTAAAAAAAAAAAAAGAAAAAGTTAAGTTGAACAGTTTAAAATAAGGTTAAGCAATTTGCTCAAAGTCCCGCAGCTAATAGCCAACGTCATGAATCACCCCCAATTTTTCTTCAATTTTATCCTTTAATGCAAAAAGCCTTTAAAATGAAAATGAAATAAGACAAAGACACATAAGGAAAATAAAGCTTAGGATGGTAATGAAATCGTGCAAAACATCTAGCTCCAGATCAGAAATACAGCCTTCTGACACAGCCATGCTTCTCATTGGGGCCAGTGACTGACCTTGACATTGCATGACAGCAGGACTTCTTGCCGAGCCTGGATAAGGCTTAAGAATCCTGCCAGAGTCGCGCGTTGGGCAATAACCACCAACTGGACCTGTCTGCCCCCACAAAGTTGCCTCTACTACATGAGTTTTGCCCTCCCCGGCCTGGATGTGATCTCACAGCGTCCAGGAAGAATTTAGAGGCAGATCCTAGAACCTTTGTCATAATCTCTGAGACATCATGGGGAAGGAGATCTCCCAAATTTCAAAAAGGACACAGGAGGATTGCTACTTCCTGGCAAAATTCTAGAATTGAATATTAAACAGAGGAACTGAGGCTTCTTAGAAAATAAAGATCTGAGAGTCCACAAAATCAAATCATGCAGTAATAACCTCATACTGTTTCTATACTAGCACGTACGGGGAATTCACAGACAGAGTCAGGCGTTGGATAAAGTTCCTTAAAAACAGGTAGAAATGTATTCATTGAATGAACGACGGTTTGGTAAACTCATACGTGATTGAAAGCCTATACCCAAAGAGAAAAAGCTGTTCCATGAGTAGGTATTAATAAATCATTGTCAAAAGAGAAGGAACATTCATTTATTTATTTTATTGCCTATATTGCAGTCAACATTCCTATTAATGATTTGAGGCGATAAAAAAATATCTGTTGGCAGAGTTAACTGACATTTCTGACAAGAACATGATTACTTGGAGAAAATAACAGATGTCTGATCTTTATTTGTGGGTAAGGATGATTTATACCCCTTGTTTATGGAGAACAATGGCTTGTAGAATATCCTAATTTATACCCCAAATCTTGTTTTTGGGCGAAGGGAGCAGGAACTTCCATGCTTGGAAGCTACTTTTGACTATCCCAGGTCCTTGGATGGTACATTATGGATGTTGCTTCATAGTCGTAAAATTTGTATGAAGTTCAAAGTATCATCTGATCAATCTTCGTGTAGCTTTTGGTTGTTTCTTCTGGCTAAACATCCTAAATTCTTTTAAGGTATCATATGTCGTGACATTTATAGTTTTAGCCTCCTACACTCTGTGCTCTGAACACAGTCTAGCTTATCAATGTCCTCCTTAAGACATGACACCTGATTATCAATTCCAATACTCCAGGTGGGGTTTAATCACCTAAGAGCACAGTGTAATGATGTCCAGACTTGATCTAGAAAGTATTCAAAACAGCCTAGTATCACATCAATTCTTTAGTATGTGCTTCATACATTTGGTTTCTACCGACTTGTGAACTGAAGTTCTTAGATCTTTTTCATTTGAATTGCTGTTGAGACAAGTATTCATTCTCCCCCTTGTCCCCGTTGATTTTTTGGAAACAGAATGCATGGCTATACATTTACTCCTGTTACATTTGAACTTACTAATTTTAGCTTAATACATCAGTTACAAGTTTTTAAAAATTTAAATGTATCACCAGTGTATTAGTTTAGCACAGCTCATCTGCAGTATTCAACAAAAATTTTTGTGCTTTGGATATTCTGGGCATGGCAAAAGCAACAAAATTTAGGTTACGAGTTCCAAATATTTGTAATCCGCCATAGAACCAGTATCTATTTATTTAAAGATTTTTATTTTCTATTTTTTTAAGTTCATTTATTTTTGAGGGAGAGAGAGAGCGCATGTGCGTGTACATGAGTGGGGGAGGGGCAGAGAGCGAGGGAGCGTGAGAGAGAATCCCAAGCAGGCTCTGCACTGTCAGCACATAGCCCGATGGAGGGTTCAATGTGGGGCCCAAACTCACAAACCATGAGATCATGACCTGAGCTGAAATCAAGAGTCAGATGCTTAAATGACTGAGCCACCCAGACACCCTAAAAGATTTTTAATAAGATTTTTAAATAATCTCTATACCCAAAGTGGTGCTCAAACTTGCAACCCTGAGATCGCCAAGCCAGCAAGGCACCCCGAACCAGTATCTTTGAGAAGACATGATAAAGGAATTCTAGACAGCGGGAATGTATCCCTACTTCCAGCAGATTTCTCTCCAAGCATCATTTTGTGAAACAAGGTTGTCCTGAAACAGGCCACCAAGCGTCCCCTTGCACTCTGCTTACCAGCTCCCAACCCTGCTTATTGCGGACAAAGGTTAGGTTCACGTTTTCCTAATTGTCTAAACAAGCTCTTCCAAAACTAGATCTTCCAATGACCCCGGTCCTGTCAAATGTCCTGGATGCACATGTCAGCTCTCATGCCTTTGATGCTGGTGGCTTGAACCTTTTGCCCTACCATTAATTAATCACTGGAATAAATAAATAAGGAACAGTCAGGCATTCCTTGGGGGGGCATGGTAGCAAGAAAAAAATTCTCAGAGTGAGGAGAGCTGATTTTTCCTAAAGCCTGGCTGTGTGACGGAGAGGAAGTCATGCCACATCTCCAAGCTTTGGTTTCTCTGTCAGCTGGGGCGGCGGGGGGGGGGGGGGGGGGGAGGAGGTTTGGCCAGGCGTGGATGCATCTCGACCATGGGATTGGCAAAATAACCACAACTCTTCCTTTTGCATGAGAGCTATTAAAGTGGAGCATAGAGAAAAATGATTATAGTTGAACAAATAGTGTAGAGAGTATGCTCATGTAACCACTGGGAGATCCCTTGGGAACTGCTTAAAATGCTCAGATTAAAAGTTCAACGGGGCGCCTGGGTGGTTCAGTCAGTTAAGCGTCCGACTTCAGCTCAGGTCATGATCTCACGGCTCATGAGTTCGAGCCCCGCGTCGGGCTCTGGGCTGACAGCTCAGAGCCTGGAGCCTGCTTCGGATTCTGTGTCTCCCACTCTCTCTGCCCCTCCCCTGCTTACTCTCTCTCCTTCTCAAAAATAAAATAAAAACATTAAAAAAAAATTAAAAGTTCAATGCCAAAGTGAACTCACCGATCCCAGGTTGTCAGCTCACAAGAGCTGAGGGCCCGGGGCCTCCGTCTGGCTGATTTCTCTCTTCCAAGGCTGGAAAGTGTAAATGGCCACCTGCATGCTAACTGGTCCTGCCTTGCCCCGGCTCCAAAGGAGCAGGATGGAGAACCTCCCAAAGGAACAGGAGAACAAGGGGTTTGCTGAGGTCACCGTAGGCTTCAGCCAGGGGTCCAGCCCTGCCCTCTGCCCCACTGGAAAGGCCAGCCCCAGGAAAACTTGAGAAACAGGGACACACATCTTTGGAGCTCTTCCGATCCCTCTCAGATGTCCCTATTAGCTACCTAAACTGTCTTCTTTTTGATAAGGACAGGAATGCATTCACTGCCGTTGTCACACACAATCCCAGTAAGCCGCAACCGAGAGTGAGCTGAAAAGGGCTTACAGAGTAAATGCTGGAGAACACCCTGCCAGGCCAGAAGGGAAGGAGCTCCGAAGCTGAGCGACAGGAAGAAAAGCAGAATACGTCCCTCTGCCCCCTCTCCCCTTGCCCCAGGGATGGCCGCAAGGTCACTTCAGCACAGGAACCTTCCAGCGGGGCTCACCAGCTGTCATCCGTCCTCCCCTCTCCCTCCTCCAGGCCAGTCTCCCTCAGAGGTCCAGGAGTTTGGTTCAGGGGCCTGGACGCACAGCTAACAAGAAAGTGCATCCAGCAAAAACTAAACCAAACCTAAAAGTGTGTGTTTGAGTTTGCTGCTGCTCCTCACACAGGTACTACAGCAAGTTCGTGGTGGAGTCTAGGCGAGCACGGAACTCACAGCAAGACGCTTCTATGGACACCCCAAACCTTAGCTGTTGTCGTCATCGATATCAATGACGATTTAAGGCCACCTCACCGCTGAGGGCTAAATACGGCAACATCTACCACCTGCACTGTCTGTCCCTTCAACTGCTTCCTTTTTCTCCATAAGAATTAATACCATCCGACACACTGTATTTTTTCTCATTTGTTTGTGCACTGCCTGGCGACGTCCCATGGAGTGTCATGTCCATGAAGGCAGAGGCTCTGTTTGGTTCATTGCTATAGAGCATAGATCGGCACCTGGCACACAGGAGGTTCTCAGTAAATACTTGTGGTGGATGAATGAATAAATGAATGAATGGTATTTATAACAATACTTGACACATAAGAGGTCAAGCATTGGGTAAATTAATGAATGAAGAGGATTTAGATTGGCACATAGGAAGCACTCCATGTTGAATGAATGGATTGAAGCATTTAGAATAGTAACAACACAAAGTAAACGGTAATAATCTGTTTATTATTCAAATATCAAAATTCCATCAACATGGGCTACTCCTTTCCCCCATACCCTCGAAGGACAGGAGAAGCTCCTAATTTGGCAGTGAGGGAAGGTCACATCAGCCCATTCCTGAGATCTCCTGTTTCAGAGGGCCCCAGGATAGGAACTGGGAACACAAGGACCCTGTATGGGACTGAAGGCTTTCCTTGTATGTCCATACAGAGGTTTCTGTGATTCTCATCTAATCTGACTGTGGATCTCCAAATATTTGAGGGTTACCAGTATCATCTGCTATTCCCAGATGCAACATTCCCTTCCTATCAGATTAAGGAGCACAAGAAAGGGAAGTCTCAAGACGTAAAACCTTTTTGCTGTTGGTGTTAATGAATGAAACGCCACCATTCAAGAGGTTAGCTTTTAAACCCTGAAAGTGTGTAAGCAGGATGCTTGAATTCGCAAAAAGTGTTAGGATCGCTCCAAGGATTTATCAGCTATTTACTTGTTAGTGTGAATTCGTTCGCTCCAAACTCCTTATTGATGTCAGTCTGAAGTCGAGAATTGGGGTTTTGCTTGGGAAGGAAGAAAGACTGAGGGAGGGGAATTTTATAGCCAAGCCAGCAGGGGAAAGAACAGTGGAGGCGTTGTTGCAAATATTTGGGTCTTCGAATGACAGAGTCAAGCGGATAGGAGGAAAGAAGTTTGGGGGCGAGGGTGGGATCGAATGTAAATTTCTCCCAAATGAAAACCAGGCATCACCAGCGTTCACTGTGCTCATTGTGCGAGGCCAGGGAAACCAATTCTCATGACCCTGTTCCAGGGCAATGGTTTGATGCTAATTCAGTTGGGCAGCTGGAACCCAAGGGAAGCCTCTATGTAAATGTTCCTCCAAACATATTTTTTCTTTTCGCTCCTTTGAAGGGTGTCAGTTTGCAAGACTAGGTCAATACTCAAGCAGTCCAACCGAAGCATCTAAGTATACCGTGCTCTGTGGCCAGGGATTGGCCTCGATTCAGTAAACGCACAGGCCTGGCAGCATTTGCCTGCCTCTCCCCTACTTGCACGGACATTTTATTACTTCTGTAGGCGGAGCACGTCCCCTCTGCAAATGCTGGCTCTTATCTGGAAGTAGATCCCCTTGCCTTGACTCTGCAGCTACAGAGATGTTTAGGAAGCATCCACTATCCTCTGCAAGGATCAGGGGAGTTGCATGAATAAAGTTATACACAGGACCACATTTCAAGAACACTCGCCAAAGGAAACCTGAAAGTCGACCAATGAGGGGGCTGGTTTGCAAAGTTTATTTCTAGATTCTGTTCCTTGATGGGTAGTCTACAAGACCAAAGAAACCTGAAGCAAAAATGATAAATCTCCAGGGCTGCTTAGAGACCTGTGATGCCCATTTGGGCTCTCAGAAAACTTAAAGTCATCAACACAAACAATTTCCAGGTCCTTCCATGTCCTGTGCTATGTTCTAACCAAGAGGTCCACAGCCCTACCCTTAAGCCATCACCTGCCGTGGTGATGAGCCCTTACCTCACTAAAGCAATCAGTCCATCCTTGGTTAATTTTGCCTGCCAGAAAAATCCTTTATGACTGGCAAGAACAGGCAACTCAAGTTAATGATACATTTAATTTTACAGAATTAATTATGATTTTTTTTATGACAGTAGGGATAGCTCTAAGTACTCCCATTTTGGTTCTTACAAATCCATGGTGGTCACTGCTGATAAAATCCAAGTCTCAATGTCCATAAGAGTGGCCCCTCCACCCTGCACTGGATGCTGGGAGCCTTGACAACAGGCAGGTTGGACTCTGTTAGCCATGGATAACTAACAGTTACCAGTGATGCAGTATTTACCACAAGATGGGCATTACGCCAGCTGCTGGCCCATACATGGATCATTCCATTCCCACCATAGCCCTTTCAAAGAGAATGGCGTTACCTCCATGTTTCAGATTAAAACCAAAAGCCAAAAAACAAAAAACTGAGGTTAGGTGACAATGTGAGTCAGCTGAGACTTGAAGCCCAATGGGTTTGATTTCTAAGTTCAGGCCCCACACATAATGTTCCCGCTGAGGGTGGTCCTATCCCCAGCCAGTCTGCATGGACCCTTCAGGGCTGGGCTGGATGACGGCAACAAAGGGAGTTCTCAGCTGACCACAAAACGGCCCGATTGCGGCCATCACAAGGTCATTTCCGTTCTGATTTCTCCGCAGCCTAGTGGAAATGTGACCTGCCAACTGTCAATGCCTGAAAGGGATTCCAAGAAAGCACTAATATGCAATGGCATTTCTGGATTCTCTTAAAACTTGTGATGCATACCTTTATCTTTTATATAACGTTGAGTTGAATAACAGACTTGCCAAGTTAGTTGGGACTTTGAAGATCATCTAGTCCAGGCTTCTTCCTGATGTACCCGTTGGGAATAACTTTACAAAGAAGGAACTGAAAATTGATGGAAACCAACCAAACATGAACGTGGACGTGAACGTGGCTGGCAGGGCTGGAATAATTGCTTTTGCTATCCAGCACCTTTGGGGAAGACAAGAGAACCTGAGGTCCGGTTGTTTCCTTGGAAGGCTTTAGAGCGTGGGGAAATGAACAGAGCTGAGTTGGAATCCTACTGAGCTCTGGCAGTCTGTCTCAAAGTCTCCACGAACCAGCTCCCGTTCCACAGCTCTGTATATTGAGGCAAAGGATAGAGAAATACCCCTGAGCATAAGGTTCCCTGCTAGCTACATGGAGCTAAGAAGAAAACTATCACCCACACTTTTCCTAGAAACCATTCAAGATGAGAAAGGTGGGGTCAGTGACAGTCCCTACTGTGTGAGGATGACCACTACCCTTTCAGGAACCCCAGCTGTCTGGATACCCTTCCATTTCCTGAGCAGTTGTCTGCTTCCTCCTAAGTTAGTTCGCATCTGCAAGCCCCAGGTTTCTTAAAGTCTGCAGAAAGAGAATAACAAATGTATTTCTCTCCCAGGATTCCCGTGAGGGTAAAATAAGACAATCTTAGTAAAACTTGTGAAAATAAACTTGGGAAAGACCTCGGCACGTAGAAAGCCCTCAGCTTACACTGCCTGCCATCATTATTATCACTCTACCTACTGGCAAAAGCTAGACACGTCTTAGGGAAACACTTTTCGAAAAAAAGGGGGAAGCTTTATATTGTGTTTCACTTTCTTTTTTTTTCCCCCTTGCATTGTTGTTGCTGTTGTTTTTTTTTTTTTTTTTTTTTAATATAATGTATTGTCAAATTGGCTAACGTACTGTGTGTAGTGTGCTCTTGGTTTTGGGGGTAGATTCCCATGGTTCATGGCTTACATACAACACCCAGTCCTCACTTTCTCTTTTAAATTTTCTTGAACCATCTAATGTACCAGTTTTCTTATAATTCAGGCTATGGGGTATTTAGAACTGATGATGAGATTGAACTTGATTGAGATTGTATATGTGACCCCAGCCCAATGGGGGTGGGGGGACAGCAAGGAGAGGAGAAGGTGAGAATATAAATGAGGGAATTTTAGGGATTCTTGTCTCGTTTCCTAAATACCTCAACTGAGAGGGACTATTTCTGCAATGTTTTTTCCTCAGAGGAAATTTTACAGTGTCCTTAGTTAATGTTATTAATGATCTATCACTGATTGAGGATTTAATGTGCTTAATCCCTGTGTACATGATCTCTCTTGATCCTTACAACCACTGGTTGAGATGGGCTAATTTGTCCCATGCCACAGCTTGCAGGGCTGGGATTTGAACCCATTTTTATCTTACCCCAAGGCTCAGGCTCTCAACCACCCCACTATACTAGAAGCTCACCGGAAAGACAGTGGATCTGGGCCCTATGGTCAGGTTCAGACCAATGAAGCTGAGAAAGAAAGGAGTATGTCACTGTGCTATTACCCAGAATACCTGCCCTGGGAAACCTAGGGATCTTTGAATAAATCTCTTTAATAAAGAATGGTTCTTTGAAAAACAGTGTTGCCGGAATCGGGCTCTAAGGAGCCCCGCCGGGCAGGTGATAGGAGCAGCTTCTATGGGGAAGTTTCATCGAGACAGACTTCAAACTGGCCAGACCTGAGGTGATTCATTTCTGGGAACAAGAAGGCACATCCAAACAGCCTCCAGGGTCACCTATTGTGAAAACCGTCTGGGATCCCGCCATCATCCCAGGATATAAGGGCAGGGGGCGCTGAGAGAGGGCCCGCAGCCCCAGGCTCCATCACTTCTTCCATCCACCCCAAATACAAATGATAAAAATAACATTTGATAGGGACAACTAATATTTTCTTAACCTTGTTTAGAGTAAATGAAATCATCTTGAAAAATTTTTAAAAATTTTTTTAATACATTGTTGGAAGCTTATCTATTTATTTATTTTGAGAGAGAGAAAGCATGAGTAAGGGAGGGACAGAGGCGGGGGGGGGGGGGGGGTAGCGAGAGAATCCCAAGCAGGCTCAACACTGTCAGCACAGAGCCCAAAGCAGGGCTCGATCTCCCGAACCATGAGATCATGACTTGAGCCGAAGCCGGACGCTTAACCGACTGAGCCACCCAGGCACCCCTTGAAAATTTTTAGGTGGAGTAATATGAAATCTGTTTTTTCAAATGCAGCTTTAAGGTAAGACCCCAGGGCTGGCCTCCTTACTGCCCTCATCCATGTTTCTACTTCATGTCCCTCCTGGCTTCCAGAGCTGAAGCCAGATGAAGCCTCACTGAGAACAAAACAGTTTGCTGACTATCTTCAGGATGTAGGGGAAGGCTGGAGAGACAAGTCGTCAGGGAAGAGAACTCTCTGGTCGCAGGTGGGGTACAGATGGAAGAGAGGTGACAACAGATGTACAGGGACAAAACAGCACTCATCACAAAGGCCCTGCTTTACGCACTTCTCTGAGAAGCGTCTGTGAAAGAGAGTTGGTACTTCGACAGCGACCACTATCCAATTCTTTCTACAAAAGGTAACATCTTGACCCAAGAGCTTAGAAAACGTAGCCTGTTTTTAAGTGTCTTTATTCTGCCCTCATACATTTGGTTATGGTTTTTCTCTCCCTACATTTGATCGGTTGTCTACCAGGGTACGGAATTCTACTTTGGAAATCACCTCCTTCAGGCTCTCGAAACCTTGCTCCAATGTCCTCCAGGATCCCCTGTTGCTCCTGAGAAGTTTAAAGACATTCTGTTTCTTTTTTGTTTTTTAAGTTTATTTATTTATTTTGAGAGAGGGACAGAGAAAGTGCACGTGTGAGTAGGGGGAGGGGCAGAGAGAGGGGAGGGAGAGAATTCCAAGGGGGCTCCATGTGCTGTGAGTGCAAAGCCTGATGCGGGGCTCGAACCCACGAACCCTGAGATCATGACGGAGCTGGAATGAAGAGTCGGATGGGCACCTGACTGAGCCACCCAGGCACCCCAAGAAGTTTTGTTTCTTAATACTGAGTGTCTAGTTCTTGAGGATCTTCTCTTTATTCCCAACTTCCGAAATCTGACAATGATGTGTCTTGATAAGAATCTATCTTTACCTACTGGCCTGGCATCAGGTGGGCCCTTTCTGTCTGGGAATCTATATTCTTCAATGCTGGGAAACATCTGTCAGTTATTTCATTGAGTATTTCCTCTCTCTGCCTTCTTCGTCTGGATTTTTTTTTTTTTAATTTGGATGTTCATCTTCCTAGACCAGCAATTTTCAACGACTCTCCTACACTAATCCTTAGATTTTTCTTTCTTCTTCCTATTTTCTTTGTCTTTTGGCTTTACTTTTTCGTTTTTTTTTTTGTTGAATCCTTCATTTCTACTATCATATTGTTAAATTTTCAAAAGCCTATATTTGTTGTTTCCTAAAGGACTCCTTTAAAAAAATAGCTACCTCTTCTTGTTTCACAGATGAAATATTTTTTTTCTTACCTCTCCAAGAGTATTCATGTTAGTTCTTTCCCCAGTTGGAGTTTTCCCACATGGACTCTTTTTCCTCAAAGACTGTTATTTCTTCCAGTTTATTTTCATCTCCGTCTTTCTTCTGATATATGCCCATCCTTGACTGTCCATGTTTATAAGGAAGGGAAACTGCATCCATGGTGAAATTTGCTAAAAAGCAGCGGTTCTCAACTTCAGTGTGTACTTGAGGGTCTTAAGATTTCAGGGCCCCACCCCTAGTGGTTCTGATTCTGTTAAGTCTGGAGCGGGGTGCAAGAATTTGCATGAAAAAAAATTTTTTTTAAGTTTATTTATTTATTTTTGAGAGAGCGAGAGCACTCACTGGGAAGGAGCAGAGAGAGAAGGAGAGAGAAGATCCCAAGCAGGCTACACAATTTCAGCACAGAGTCTGATGTGGGGCTCAGACTCACCACCTGTGAGATCATGACCTGAGCCAAAGCCCGACACTTAACTGACTGAGCCACCCAGGGGTCCCAAGATTTTGCATCTTTATCAGGTGCCTAGGTGGTGCTGAACCACTGATCTGACTGGTTGTTTTCTTGGGGACTTTCCAAGATTATCCTGAGGTATTTCTCTTTGGGCTGGCCAGGTTCCTCAGACAAGGGCCTCCCAATCTGATGCTCAGGGTCTAGGCCTGGCTCCAGTATTTTCTTAGCCTAAGAGGGCCGGGAGGGAGGATCTCATCATTAGATATGTAAATGGCCATTTGACCCGCCTCTTTTATTGGGGTGTTCTTGCCACAGCTACTTCTGGAGTCTTCCAGTCCAGAGGCTCTCTGTTTCACACTCCCCAGAGGTAGACACGTCTCGACCTGTGCCAGTGTGGGGAGGGATAGTCCCTCAGCTGGGCAATGTGGAAGAAGAAATCTGGGGATCTAAATGCTCCCTAAGCAGACCGTCAGCTGATGCTTTTAGAGCCCCACCATTACTACCTAGTTACCAGATCCCCAGTTTTGGGGGGAGGGGTGCAAGGGACAGTAGGTTTGATTCTCACTTCCGAGTCTGCCAGCATCAGATTCCCCTTTCTTGGGCTTACAAACCCAACTGCCCTTGTTTTCCAGCTTCCAGCATCCAAGATTCTGTTGTTCCTGTCAGCTGCTTAATTTCCTCTGACCTTATGGGTTTCTACCCCTTTTATGCCCCCAAAGGCTTTCAAGAGGACAGGGAAATAAATGAAAATGTTCAATCTATCTTTCCCCCAAAAGTCCCGCACCGCACTATGAAAAGATTTGGTTTGGTATTAACTTCAAACCATTCTGAGCTATTTGTATTTGTAAAGACAGATGTGGCCTCATTGTGACCATTTCGGGTTTATGGGCTATTTTTTTCTTTCTGTTGTAAAGAAAGCTTCCTATTTCAAAATTATGTTGTTTTAAGCACATCTCTAATAATGACCCCTAGAAGAAAATATGGAGACTCTCACTCCTCTGGCTTCTCAGACTTCTATTAATTAGCAAATGCCCTCAAGAAACAGTGAAGCTCTAAATCAGATTCATTTTGAGATTCCATGTAACATATTCAAGTTGTCAGAATTTTTACAATGCGTCTAATGAAGTGCTCAGCATAATGAATTGTACAATTATAACAAAATGGGGTTCTAATGAGCAATTCTCATTCCAAGCAAGAACATTCCAGGGTCTTTTTATTCTCCTTCTCTCAAACTGGAGGCTAACAAGTAGTTATGAAAAAAAATTAATAGAGAGTATGTAGCACAGCACTCAGCTGAAATGACTCTTACAAACTGAGTTTTGCTCTAAGTTTGTAGGTGGCAATATAGCTTTAAAAATGGGTTCTCAGGTCTGTTGGTGGGAATGTAAATTGGTGCAGCAACTCTGGAAAACAGTATGGAGGCTCCTCAGAAGGTTAAAAGTAGAACTACTATATGACCCAGGAATCCTACTTCTGGGTATATTCAAAGGATATATATATCCAAAGGAAATGAAAATAGGATTACTGTAGTTTACTCATCTGTTTGTTGCAGCATTATTTACAATACAGAGACAATATTCATGTCTGTCAATGGATGAATGGATAAAGAAGATATTGGTGTGTGTGTGTGTGTGGTGTGTGTGTGTGTGTGTGATGGAATATTATTTGGCCATGAAAAAAGGGAAACCCTGCCATTTACGACAACATGGATGGACATGTAGGGCATTTTGCTAAGTGAAATAAGACAGAGAAAGACAAATACTGTATGATTTCACTTGTATATGGAGTCTAAAATAGCTGAACTCTTAGGAAATACAGAATAGAATAGTGGTTATCAAGGGCTGGGCGGGAATGGGGGGGGGGGGAATGGAGAGATATTGGTCAAAGGTTACGAACTTCCAATTATAAGATGAATAAGCTCTAGGGATTTAATGTAGAGCATGGTGATTTTAGTTAATAATTCTGTATTATGTATTTTAAAGTTTGTAAGAGAGTAGATCTTCAATGTTTTTACCACAACAGAGAAATTATGTGGCATGATGGAGGTATTAATTAATTCTATGGTAGCAATAATTTTGTAATATATAAGTGTATCAAAATCAACATGTTATACACCTTACACTAAGGTCTCAGGTATGGTCCCAAGATCCTTCCTGATCCACATATATGAGACGGAGCTGTATGGATGCGGAGGTCAGGCAGAAATTATTCACTAGCTGCTCTTGGCTGTGAATTGTGTCTCTTCCATGGAACACACTACCCTTCCCTTCTGTCCTATGAATTTGTGGTCTCATGTGACAATAGAAAGGTAAATGGCCCAGAGGTTCTTCATTGCCATCAAAGATCTGAGGCTGAAATGTCTGTGAATCATTGCTCTAGTTAAAAGCTTCCCGTTGCTGAATGCCCATCTTGTATGCACTGCAATCACTACATTAGATGATTTGCCGGGAGTGATTTTGTATTCTTACAATAATCTGCAAGGTGCGTATTGTACAGACGAGAAAAGCTGAAGCTTTGCGATGCTAAGGGAAATGGCCGAAGTCTATAGACAAAAAGAACCAGAGGCAGGCGTGCCTGGCTCCACACTCCAGCCAGACTTTAAGGAGCCTCCATCTTGGCTGGACTCTCCCTGGTTTTCTTACTAATCCTCTCTGTGACCCAGATGAATCTGTTTGCTCCCTGTCTGCTTCCGGGATCCTGCTTTGTACAGCTCCAGGGGTGCGGATCACGTTATGGCCTAGACATTTGTAATGTAGGAGCTCCGCTTTGACCGTCTGTTTTCCTCACTGGGATGGTGAGGAATAATAAAAAATTATCACTGTTATTGATTAGAGTGCTTCTGCTGCAAAGAATAGGAAACTCCAATGTGACCAGCTTACAAAAGTAAAGAAAATGGATTATCTCATGGAAAAGAAGTCTTGGTAAAGAACACCTATAAGCACGGTAAAGTGGATGACTTCACAATGCCACCAGAGTCCTATGTTCCTCCTGTCGTCTTGCTCTGCCATTCTCAGGGCACTGGCATTGCTTCAGCTGGGCTTCCCCGGGGCTGTAAGGGGGCGACTGCTATTCCAGGAGTCACATCCAGACACAACAGCAGCAGGTTGAAGAAGAGAAACGATCGGTGTTACCGCTCTTCCAAATCAAAGTGACAAGAAAACGTAGGAAAAAAGCTCCTTCGTGTGGACCCTAGAAATGATTTTTTGGATATGCCATCTAAAGCACAAGTGATGAAATAAAAAACACGCGGACATCAAACTAAAAAGCTTCTGTACAACAAAAGAAATGATTGGCAAATGAAAAGGCAACCTAGAGAATGAGAGAAAATATTTGCGAACCATGTATGTGTAAAGGGTTGATATCCAAAATATATAAAGAACTCCTATAACTCAATAGCAGAAATCAAAATAATCCAATAAAAAATGGGCAAAGGACCTGAATAGACATTTTTCCGAAGAAGACATACATATGGCCAACAGGCACATGAAAGGTGCTCACCATCACTAATCATCAGGGAAGCGCAAATCAAAACCACAATGAGGTACCACCTCACACCTGGTAGAATGCTTATTATCAAAAAAGACAAGACACAACAAATGCTGGCGAGGCTGTGAAGGAGAGGGGACCCTTATGCACTGTTGGTGGGGATGTAAAATGCTGCAGCCACTATGAAAACCAAGATGGAGGGTCCTCAAAAAATTAAAAAAAGAACTGCCATATAATCCAGCAATCTCACTTCTGGGTATATATCCAAAAGAAATGAAATCACTGTGTCGAAGAGATATCTGCACCCCTATGTTTGTTGTAGCGCTATTTAGAACACCAAGACATGGAAATAACCTAAGTTTCCATTGACAGTCCATTGACAGATGAATGGGTGAAGAAAACAATATACATAACAGATATATCCATATATACATAATGAATATGTATATAATATTTATTTATTTGTCTGTTTAGGTAGTTAGCTATGTAGTGAAATGGTGTCCAGCCACAAAAAGAAGGAAATCTTGCGATTTGCAACAACATGGATGGACCTTGAGGACATTGAGCTAAGTGAAATAAGTCAGACAGAGATAGATAAATACTATATGATCTCACTCATATGTGGAATTTAAAAAACAAACAAGCAGATAAAAATCCCAGACTCATAGAAGAAATCAGATTTGTGGTTACCAGAGGCAGGGAGTGGGGGGGGGGGGATCTTGACAAAGGTGGTCAAAGGTATAAACTTCCAGATATAAGATAAACAAGTACTGGGGTCATGTACAACATTACGACCATAGTTAAAACTGTTGTATGATGTATTTGAAAGTTATTGAGAGAGTAGATCCTAAAAGTGCTGCTCATAAGGGAAGAAAACACATTTTTTTTGGTATCTGTATGAGAAGATAGATGTTACCTAAACTTATTGTAATTACTTTGCCATATATGTGAGTCAAGTCATTGTGCTGAGCATTTAAACTTATATAGCACTGAATGTCAATTATATCGCAATAAAACTGAAGGAAAATAATCAAGGTGCTATTTCCAACAAGTCCCCACGTAGGCCTGTACTTACACCTCATTGGTTAGAACTGGGTCAACCTTAAGCCCATCACTAACAAGAGGTCCAGTTTTTGTGATTATATCAGACTAGTTTGGGTTTGCTCCTGAGTCAGGTTAGGAAAACGTGGCCAGCTGGACAAAACCAGGGCTCTGACAGCAAGGAGTAAGGAAAGGACCGGCCTTTGGATTGATGACTGACAGCAACTTCTACTCAAGTGAAGTGTGTTTAAACTTCTCTGAAGACAGATCACATAAAAATCAAGATTTTCATGTTTCTGTGTTTTCTACCTGTTCTTTTGATTGGGGAAATAGGTCTGAAAGGGATTGGCTGGGACCTCTGTTGAAGAGCTGCAAAGAAACTAGGGAAACTTCATCTATGTTAGGACTCCAACTAAATCTCCATGCGTTTGGAAAGTGCTGTCATAGAGAAGTGCATTAACTATCAATATTTCAGGGCAGCAATAGGACTGAGAATCCACGAAGAAATGGATATTTGTCTCTTAGGTTAAAGATTAAGCTACAGGCTGTCATCAGCTGATGAGAAACAAGTTGAAGGCTGTGCCAAAGACGACATACAAAAAGAGTCACTGCAACTGCCTGAAATCTAATTTTGGGGTTCCGAGCTACACCGTGGAGTTTCCAGTTGCTCTGGTTCTCCCAACAGCACTTGGACAGAGTTCTCTGCCAGGCTGACAAGTGATGCCTCCTGCAACTCTCCTTACCCATTATAGTTCCATCAGTAGGGGGTTGGCTCAGTTCAGTAAAGTGGGTCATATAGAGACATTTGATTCTCCTGTGTTACTCTTGCAGAAACTGAAGAGTCATTATCTGTCATTTAGATGTCCACTGACCTCAGCCAACAATCAAATACATGGAAAAGAAAACATCTCTTTTAATAACATAAATCTGATTATGTTACTACCTATTCAAAAAGGTTTCATGGCATCCTTTTCTCTGTGGAACAAAATGCAAACTATTCACCCAAACATCCAAGACCCTTGGGAATCTAGTTTCTCTTCCCCCTCCAGTCTTGTTGCCTCCAGTCTTGCCAGATCCCTTGGTGTTTCTGAAGGTACGAACTTTCACATTTCTGTGCCTTGTCTAAACTCACTGCTTTATTTCGACCATTTTGATGATACCTAGTCATCATTTAAGACCCTGAACAAACTCAGTTCCTCTAGAAGACTTTGCTTATCCTGTGTTGATTAATCAGAATGAATCAATCTCATCTCTATGGGCTCCCCTTTGCGTTTCCACTTCTGTTTAATGCTTTTGACAGTTGTCCCCTAAGTGTCTTCTGGTCAATCTGGGCCATTAGTTCCTAGACAGGAGATCAGCTGTATCTTCATCGACCCTATTTCTTATTTCTGGGCACACAGGGAGACCTCACCCGGTTTCCCTTGAAGTTAGTTTGAGGTTATGTGTTTGGGTTCTGACTGATGGACTTGGGTAGAAATATAAGCGTCTTCCAGGAAGGTCTTTAGAAAGCTAGTCTTTAATAATACCTGATGAGCCTCCAGTCCTGTTTTGACCTTCTGTGGATCAAGGCCAGAATCACAGGCTAAAAGGAGCCTGGATCCCTAAGCGATTGCTCGTAAGACAGCTACCTATGGGAGAGCTGCCTATCCTCCCTGGAGATTGTGTGAGTGAGGAATAAACCACTAGTACACCAGGCCGTGGAGATTTGGGGATTTCTTGTTATTGCCATATCACCTAGCTTTTCTTGACTAATACAATTCCTAACGTAGAGGGAATCATGTATTATTCATTTTTTATTCCCCCTGGTGCTCAGTGCTTTGCATGCCATTCCAAAGCGAAACGAAGAGTGAATAAAATACCTGTCCTAAAAATTATATATTTTCATCTAAGAAAGGACTGAAATTCCCTTAAGAGCAACATGTCTGTTTTCTGTGAACATGAGATTAATGATTTAACAAACATGTGTTTCTGGTATTTTCTGGCAGACTTCAGCAATGAGAGTGAGGGGAAGGTGGGTGGAAAGGGTTGCTGCAAGGAACAACCCCATGGTGGTTCTCCCAGTGGTTGGCTTTCCTCCTCCTTCAGGACACGGCTTATCGTCCACCTCTGCAGCAAGACCTTCACAGGTCACCCCACTGTAGGAATCCCACTTCTCTAATATTCTCTATCTTAGCAGTTATCTTCATAGAGTTTGCCCCGGACTTGAAGTATTTGCTTGGTTTGTTTGAATTCCAGATTAGACAGGAAGCTCTGTAAGGGAAGCAACCACCTCTGTCTTGTTCACTATTGTTTCCAGGTACCGAAAGTATGTGTGGTTCGTGGTAGGCATACATGTATGATGATGAGTAAGGGAAGGAAGGAGACAGAATAACCATGGAGTAACAAAATCACTATCTAGTGGTGGTCGTGGTAGTGGGTCCCAACAGCTCACATTTCAAGACCCCCGAAGTCACAGTTGTACACAGCAAAATAACTAATGCTACTTCCCAGAAGAGTTAAAATTATGTTCAGGAAAATATACTGAAGAAGAAACATGACCGATGCACTAAAAATATGTCCACATGGCATGGTTCAAACACATTTTCACATTTATAGAAAGAAGTCTTAGTTAACTGGAAAAATTATCCAACCCAACACAATTCCTCAAAGGGTCAAAATAAGTATGATATCGCTAATCATTCGTTCACCAATCCATTATCATTGCTCAACAAATATTTACTCTGTGTCTAGTACACACAGAATACAGAATATTTCCAGAAGTTGCTGGGAATTCTAAGCAATAGATGACATGCTCCTTCCTCCTCCTCTTCAGTGATTTATATATAATTGAAAACATAAAGGAAAGAGACTCTTGTCTCTTAGTTACATCAAGACCAGGTGCCGTGGTCCTATTTCCATTTTGAGTCCAGTGTTGCACCTGACCTGGAACCCTAAGGAAAGTGAATTTTATACTAACCACAATCCCTATTCTCAAATCCCTGCCTGTAGCCACCCCTACCTCCTTCTATAGTACTTTTCATGAAAAGATGCAATGCATTCTACATAGTAAATACTCAGTCAATATTTGCTATGTGGTTAAACAAAAACACCCACAGAGCTCACATTTCTATGGATTTCCCCTCGTGAAGAGAACACATCTCCCCTCTCTTGTGCTCTACCAAAGGACTGGTCTCCACATTGTCACTCAGTTCCTGTAATCTGTGGGTCAAAGGCCAGCGGTATTTCCTGAAACCCTCATGGTCACTAGGACCTTCTAGAGCCATTGCCAGCTTGTCTTCCAGACTTGCCAAAATGGCTGCCTGCCCCCTCTCCCCATTCTGAAACGGCGGCTCCATCCTGGAATCTGGGGTGAGGTTCTGAGAGGCAGAGGCTTTTCTTCCTTGATGCCTATCTCAAGTGTAAAGCAAGTTGAATATTTCTGTTGACTTTTTAAACTCAAGTGATTCCAATGTGTTCCCTAGGAGGCAGCTTAGTAAAATAGAAAGAGCCCTGAATCCACAGTCCAGAAAACTTGTTTTCGTGTTCTGGGACTGCCCATAACTAACTGTGTGATCTAGGGCACACAGGGTCTTAACCTCTCTGGGTTGGACCAAAAGGTCATCACCTTTCAACTCTTAAAAACTACAAATGTGTTTTTCATCCAAGAAAATATCTCATATGGCAAGGTGTGCCTTTGATGTTTCTTAGTCTCGGTATTCACTTGACACGCGGGGCTTTATTTCTACGGAGGCTTTTCTAGAAAATAGGATGTTTAAATCAATAAGTCTTATGGTATTATTTAAGTTAAACAAACAGCAATTTTGAACAGAAGCTGATTTGAACGCCTTGAATTTATTTGCACGTGAGATGATAATTAGCTGCATAATCCACTGCTTTGTTCAAGGCTTGTGCTGAAATCCCATGTCCCTGGACTGTGATTAGACTTCCTAATAATCCAAAGGGCTGTTCAGAGATTATCTCCACTTCACTCTGGAGATGGGCATCTGAAGGATACTCTCCCCCGAGCTTCCTGAATATGAAGAAACAGCACTTACAAATCCTTCATTAAGTAACTATTTAACTATCAAGGTCATGAAACTGAATGAAATGAAGCACTCAGTCAATCATTAAAGATAGGCTTTTTAAGCAACGCTCATTGTTACTGTCATTACTTCTGCTATCAGGAGGGGAAAGAAATCACTACCTCGTTTCTTTTTGCCAAGGGGAAAGTAGCTTCAGTGGGTTCTGGATCTAGACCTGGAGAGTTTTTCGAAGTCATAGAAGTTAATGTGGAGATACAGACTCCCGGCAAGAAGACTGACAGGTGACCAGGGATGGTCTCTGCTCTGAACTAGTGGGGATGTCTGGCCCGTCCCCGTTTTCTCAAGTGGGCTCGTCTGGTGACACGTTCTCCCAGTGAGCCTACCCTGTACGTTCTTTTTTGTTTCTTAAGCCACCATCTGGAAGCTGCTCACGATGCTGGTCCAGCCTAAGGGGAAATCACTCCCTCTCCATCAACACCCACCAGGCAAAAATAATCAGATATCAATTACTTGGCTGAGGGAGTGAACAGTTGCTAATTAGAAAGGGACTGCTTTCCTTCGTGAATTGATAATTTGGCTTATTATAGTAAAAATAACTTTTAAAGTTTGTTTCCTCAGGAGAGACATGGCATAAACTGAAGGGAAGAGTGGGAAACGTCAGGCATGGGAGGTTTCTCCTGCAGGATTTCTTCCCAATGCTCTCAATCCACAAAGCCTCTGGCTATTTCTCAGAGGCGTTTCAAGGGATCCCACCACCTGTCTAGGTCTCAGGATTGGTGAACGGCTTAGCCATGCTTTTGGGAGACACAGGTGGACAGGGTGCCACCGTTGTTGTATTTTGCACATGCTGTGTAAATGACTAACGTAGCCACCCTCCCCTTCCTCCAACGTAGCAGAGAGACAAAGCGGTGGGTCCTCCACTTTGGGCAGGAGGTCATTTATGCCAGAATGCCAAAATGACATGATGAAGTCACCTGTGGTTCACCGTGGTTTCGTCCTCACCTCACAAGGAGGCGGGGGGGGGGGGGGGGGAGGCTAAGAGGCTACAGTGTATTGCCCCGTTTTCTCCTCTGTTCCTTTACCCCTAGGAAATGGTATTTCAATGGGCTCAATATGTGCCAGGAATTATTTCAAGGGCTTAACACGTATTAACTCCTTTTATCCTGACAACAGCCTATGTGGCAAGGGCCATCCCTGCCCCACTTTAAAGATGAGGTAAATGAGACACAGAGGATTTAAGTAACATGGCCAGATTCACAACTTGTAGGTGGCAGTGTCAGGATTCAAACCCAGGCTCCCTGACCCCACTGCCCATGCTCTCTACCATTTCACAAATTGAAATTAATGAGTAGGTGCTAACTTTCAGCTATGTGATGATACTAAGAACACCAGCGAGGAAAAACCACAGATACGGTCTTGTGCTTTCGGATCAGTTGCCTTTAGAGGCTGCTCTAGTTGGCGCCGAAAAAACTACCGATGAACAAAGCTGGGCTGCTTTGTTCACTCCTTGAAATCTACCCTCCGCCTCCAGCCCAGGTCTCTGCTACCTGCCTACCTGGGAAGCCCACATCTCTTCACAGTCCTAACCTGTATCGTCCATCGACGCAAGTTCTCCCAATTGCTGGTCCTCGAGGCAACTATCTCGGCTCTGGGTTCTCCCCACTGGATGCACAGGGACTCCTGATCCCCTCCCCTCTTTCCCGAAAGGCATTCAGCTGCTGGCTTTCTTCCCTCACTTCAAGTTTCTCCTCACTAAGCATCTCATCCCATACAGTCTCTTTTCTTTGACTATGCACTGTTTGCTTCAACATAAATAGAAAAAAGGCCAAATTCTGACCACCCAATCCAGGCCCCTGCGGGTCACGTGCCGGGGTCCATGACCCAGCTGTCTCTCTGCCTGTGGGTCTTCTTGGTTTATCTGGCCCTCTTGCTTCCTCTCCACCTGCAGGATAGATGCCCCGTGGTGGGCTATACAGGGAGAGAAAAGCCGGGCACAACCAGAGACCAGGAGGGGCATCTCACAGTGGGAAATGGGCACAGCGTCCTGAGTCTATTACATCATTGCTGCTATTAAGGAATGACCAATACCTGTCCACGAGTCACAGGCAGGAAGCTGAGCGGAGTTTCCAGAGCATGACATCGGAAATTCATTTAATTCAGACAAATAGAGGCAAACGTTAGACTAAATGAGAGAATGTTAAGAAATAGATGACTAACGGGCCGCCTAAAGTTGCCATAGTTGCCGGACCTGGCAGTCCCCACCAAAGCGACTGTTTGTCCCCCAAGCCTCGACAGTTGCTGGCTTCCTTGAGTTCTCCTTTCCTTCACGTTCGGTCGGCAGGTCCTGTCGGCACCACCTCCAACGAACGTCCTAAAGCTTTCACGTATCCGCATCTCCGTTTCTGCCTCCCTGGTCCACGCCACCCTCCTCTCTGCCCGCACTCTCCTTCCAACGTCCCGGTTCCACATTGCCCCTTCCCGTCCACCATCCACACAACGGCCAGAGCAAGCTTTTAAAAACACACAGTGGATCTTGTGACTACCCTGTTCAAGGCCTTCCAAAATCCCTAGACTGCATAACGGAATAAAACCCAACCTCCTTGCCATAGCTTGCAGGCCTCTGCAGTTCTGGACGCTGCCAGCCTTTCTGACCTCACCACGTGTCACTCTCTCTCTTGGTCCCCAAACCGCAGCCACACCAGACTTTGTCTCTTCACTGTGCTCACCTCTGGGCCCCTGCTCTGGCCGCTGTTCCCTCTGCGTGGAGGACTCTTTCCCGAGTAACCAAGCGGTTGGCAACTTCTCATCACGCGGGCCTCAGCTCAGACGGTGTCTAGAAAAATCACAACATTCCACAGGTTAGGACAGCGCAGCTCCCGCCAGTGTTGGACGGCAGTGTTTCCTAAGTGGCTTCTGAGTAAGTCTACGAATCCACCAGTGAACAGCTAAGAAGCATCTACTCAGAGAGAGGCCTTTGATGAAGTCAAGTTGAAACCACCCACTCCTGCCTGGCCCTTTGATTTATCGTATCACGTTCTTGTAATTTGCTTTCTTCATACTACCTGTGCCCACTGGAGTGCTCTCGTTCCTTTGTGTTCTGTCTTCCCCCCAAGATGAGAGCTCCCTGGCTCTTGCCCGCTGCTCTATCTTTAGCATCCAGAAGTGCCAGGCCCAGGGCACAGCATAACAAAGGTTACACACGGACACAAGGTACAAAAGGGCCTGAGACGAGGCAGCATTGAGTTTTCTTGCTGGCTTTCCATTTACGAGCTGTGTCAACTTGGAAATACCGCTTCGGTTTTTCCTTCACTGAGGCTTGGATGATAATGAAAATGCTGTTAAGATCTAGGTTCTAGGGGCGCCTGGGTGGCGCAGTCGGTTAAGCGTCCGACTTCAGCCAGGTCACGATCTCGCGGTCCGTGAGTTCGAGCCCCGCGTCGGGCTCTGGGCTGATGGCTCAGAGCCTGGAGCCTGTTTCCGATTCTGTGTCTCCCTCTCTCTCTGCCCCTCCCCCGTTCATGCTCTGTCTCTCTCTGTCCCAAAAATAAATAAACGTTGAAAAAAAAAAAATTAAAAAAAAAAAAAAAGATCTAGGTTCTATACATGGGAGGAAAAGGCTTAACCAAGTGGAGCGCTTGGTGCTGGGTCTTTCAGAAATGGATGGGAGCAGGGCGCCTGGGTGGCTCAGTCGGTTGAGCGTCCGACTTCGGCTCAGGTCATGATCTCACAGTTCGTGAGTGTGAGCCCCGCGTTGGGCTCTGTGCTGACAGCTCAGAGCCTGGAGCCTGCTTCCGATTCTGTCTCCCTCTCTCTCTGCCCCGTCCCCACTCGTGCTCTGTCTCTCTCTGTCTTAAAAATAAATAAAACATTAAAAAAAAAAAAAAAAAGAAACAGATGGGAGCAGCTCTCAGGCCCTGAAACACTTTATGATTCAAGAGAAAATGAGCTTACGTTCTTTTTCAGTTTTAAAAGTCACATGTATTATATTCTAATTTCTCCTTAAATTGTTCTCTGTGCAAGGCCTAGGTTGTATTTCTCAATCAATCCCAGCACTTTCTAGATTACATCCGCTTGTCTCCTACCAGCATGGGATGAGTTAGTCTGTGACTCCCTCAATGACCACGAAAAACCTGGCTCATCATCTGAGTCTCTTGTCTCCCAGGTGGGAGGCCGAGGTCCCGAGGGTGTTATGGGATATCGGGGAAGATCTCGAATCCAGAAACTGTTCTTGCCTCCAGCCCACACTACAGCAAATTTCATCACCAAGAGAGCCGTCTGGGCTCATGTCTTGTCGATGGGCTACCCTGGGGCCCAAATAATGGTCTTATGATTCTTCAGCCAATAAACGTTTGGGTGTCTACACTGCCAGATACCATCCTGTCTCACAGAGTTTTCCCTCTGCAGCAGAAACATCAAAGAGTCTCACTTCAAGAGCCCAGAGTTCTATAACCCAAAGCCACTTGGTCTCCCCTTCTAAATTGTAAGCTGAATAAGACCAGAAACTGCTCTATGACCTCAAGCCGTTGTAAACATACGAGGGTCCATTAATCAATTAAAACAATAATAAATCTATGAATGAATACGTTGGAGGTGGGGGACAAGCAGATGTTTTCAAAGAACTGGCACACTATAATCTATGAAAAGCTGCATATTCAAGTAGGACACTTGAGATTCTTGTATGAATGGAAAGACTGGAATTTTTTTTTTAAGCTCTTCCCAAAGTTGAGAGCTAGCCAAAGGGTTTTCTAGCCTACTGCCTCTTCCCTAGTTTCAGGATTAAACTGTATTTGATTTGATTATATAAGAAAAAGAGAGAAGAGACTTTGGCCTGAATAACTAACCACAGGGCCATTCTTATCTAAAAGTGCACATAGAGGTATTTTTTTCATCCCTAAAGTAAGGTCATTTCACACACGCACACGCACATGAAACATGCCAGCGTGGCAGGTGGCTCCTTTTTCCGGGTCCTCTGCCTGAGGATGCAGAGCTGGCGGGCTGGTCTACACTGGCCGTAGACACAGAGAAAATCCAGGTTTCCTAGGAACTGGAGGGCTGCTTTGTCTTGGCTCAATGTCTTCAGCAAGCCAGCTGCTGCACATGGTTCCCTGGTAGTAATTCAGTCACAATGCTCTATAAAGTGGTGGCCTCCCTAGGGCTCCAAGGATCTAAGGGATCAAAGACAGAAGTGGAACTTCTGGTTCCCTTTGTAAAACTATGCAGAGAGCCCTATGGTCACCCCAGAAACACCTTCACTCTGCTTGGTCCTGGGTTTAACCCTATGTGTCCCCTGGGGACTTCAGCGTCTACTGAGCCTTCTGATAAGCCTGCTATGGAAATGCAACTTGGACCCAGCCACTAAGATTTCCAATCCCAAATTGGGACCCATGGTCTGGAACATGATCTGGTAAGGAGTCAATTCTGGAGTATTAATTACTACATTTATCACTTTACCACTCATGGGAAACTCTACTGGTTTTAAATACTGAAATATGGGAATATGAATCCTGGCTCTGCCCTCTGTTAACAAATCCCTCCTGATTTGTTAATAATAATAATATTTTTATTAATTATTATAATATAATATATGATATAATAATTATTAATTATTATAACATAATAATATAATGTATGATATAATAATTATTAATTATTATAACATAATAATATAATGTATGATATAATAATTATTAATTATTATACCATAATAATATAATATATGATACAATAATTATTAATTATTATACCATAATAATATATGATACAATAATTACTAATTATTATAGCATAATAATATATGATATACAATATAATTATTAATTATTATATCATATATGATATATGATATAATAATTAATTATTAATAACAACTAATAACAATTGTTAATTATTATAATATAATAACATATGGCATAATTATTATCAATTATTAATAATTAATAATTATTATGAATAATAATGCCCCTGCAACCACTTCCACCACCCAAGATGTCCACACCTTAATGGAACCTATAACAATGCTACCTCACATGGAAAAGGGACAAAAGTTCAATTAAGCCTCTTGAGATCAGATGGTGACCCTGGATTAGCCGGGAAACCCAGTGTAATTATCTGGGGTGCTAGAGGTAGGAGGCAAGAGGCAGGGTCAGAACCACAGGAGGAGATGGGACCATGAAAGATTCAGTCAAAGATTTGCATATGCCACCTTGCTGGCTGTGAAAATGGAGGGCAGGGTCATGGGCCAGGGGACGCCGGCAGGCTTCAGAACCTGGACAAAGCAAGGAAGCAAAGTCTCCCCCCAGCCTCCATAGAGACACAGCCTGAGTCTGGCCAGCACCTTGACTTTAGCCACAGACAACCCATATCAGATTTCTGACTTCCACACCTGTAATAGAGTACATTGATATTGTTTCAAGCCACTAAGTTTGTGGTTCTTCATTGTAGCAACAAGGGGACACTAATACAATAGCTAGTGTCATCACTTCTTCTAATCTATGCACAAATGCCTCTTTGACCACGGATTTGATAACCAAAACAGAATATTAACTCACTGGATGCTTGAGGAGATAAAGTCAAGAAGACCAAGAGAAAGATGAAGAACTCAAAAGTAGAGGACCAGGAGAACACAGATATTTCACGATTGCCCCTACAACTTGCTTATTAGATACAAAGTAGGTAACACTGATTCGTTTTGTTTTATTTCATTTCATTTTTAAATGTTTATTTATTTACTTTGAGAGAGAGTATGTGTTCACAGGTGTGGAAAGGGGCAGAGAGAGAGGGAGAGAGAGAGAATCCCAAGCAGGCTCCACACTGTCAGTGCAGGGCCTGATGTGGGGCTCAATCTCACAAGTGTGAGATCATGACCTGAGCCGAAATCAAGAGTCAGATACTTAACCAGCTGAACCACTCAGGTGCCCCTTCACTGATTTATTTTAAAAAGAACTTCTAGGTTATAACTGGAATCAGTATCCAATTTGGCTCAAACTTTCTTTTTAACAACATCAGTATCTGAAGCACTAAAGTAGGATCCCAGTAATGAACTTCAGATCTTACAAGAGGCTTTTAGTTCATTAGCCCTTCTTTCTACTATATTTGCTCCATCAGGAACATGAACCGAACACATTAGTATTTATAAACACCCTTCTACAACAATGTAAGAAAAAAAAAAAAGAGTACTTGAGAGTTAACATTCTTTGGACTAGAAAATTCAGTTAATTAAAATATTCTCTAAGCTTCCATTTTAATCAAAGTTTTATTTGAATGTGCTAATGGGTATAGTAAATCACAAGGCTGAGACAAGAAGGAACTCTTTCTGCACTAGAAATGAATGGATCCGAGTGCAGATTTCATCACGCCAAAAAGCCCTTCTGCGACCCCCTACCCCATTGCCCTATTTGATTATCTTCATTGACAATCTGAGCTCATGTTATTTATTTATCAGGTCCTTCCCTCTTTCTTCTCGCTAACATGCCAGCCCTTTAAGGACAGGAACTTTGTCTTGTTCACAGCTACCTCTGTAGTACTCAGAGCAGTGCCCAGCACATAGTACGTGCTCAATAGATAGCCATTGACTTCCATTGGCTTCCCCCATTGGGCCAGCATGGTGTGGAATTTCATGTAATCCTCGCAACTAGCATAGTAGGACAAGGGTGTTGGTCCCATCCTACACACGAGGAGATGAACGGACAGCACGACTTCTCAGTGAGTTAACACCAGAAGCCAGAAGAATAGCTTTTTCTCTCCAAGGGTTGGGTGAGGATGGAAGGATGGTGAAAGAAAATATGCAAGTGTCAGCCTGAGTTTTAACTGAGAGTAGCAGTGGGGTTAGCTGGAAACCTAGACCTCCGCACAGGCTCAGCCTAGTCACTGGGGGCCTCAGGTCTGCCCGGCTTACTTACCCTGCTCTGCTCAAACGTCCACTCCCACCCGGGCTTTATTTCTCCTAAGAAACTATCACTCAGCTCCCTTCCTTTCCAGGGAATTTCCTCTGCACACCCAGGCAGAGGGGGCCATGGCTCTCAGAGACTGAGGGGACTATTATGTCTGCTGTATCCATGCCGACGTGGTCATTGGTGCCTCCTGTGGGGTGAGACGTAGGTACAGAAAGGCCCCTTACCCACAAGCCTCTTCTCCAGCAATCCCACAATGCCTACATTTCCGCTACTAGAATTCCACTTTTGATTGAAACAAGGTGTTTTCAGAAGGTATCTGTTAAAATACAGATTTATTGGTTTACTTATGTTACCTTGGAAAGGATCATGGACACTCATTAATGATCTGACGTGAATTATTGTGTAAGATTAAACATCTGAGAGCAGATTTCTGAGACAACGAATGGTTAAATAGGTAAGTGTGGTTGGGGCAGGTGGGAAGAGGTGGGTGGGGGTGAGGAAAGAAGGAAAGGAACACATATGTGCCAAGCAAGGATTTCAGAGTCCTAATGAAGACATGATCGAACATAAGGTGTGATCCTCATTATGGTGGAGTCACTGTATATTTATCAGGCACATTTAACTGATCTTAATTTAAAATGAGAGAAAGAGAGAGACTGAAAGAAAACTTAAATAAATCTACATACCATGGATACCGTGGGACCCCTGCCATCCCACTTAACGGCCCATGTGCCCCACAGTGCGTGAAATGAAGGAAGCATGAAATGACTGGTCTCGTGTCCTGGGGGCCTCTCAGAGTGTGAGCAGCTCCCTAGGCTGTGAGGGATTCTAGTGTTTGGAGATACACATTTTCCCCCATACAATATGGCCCCCAATTAGAAGACAACTACTTCACCAGGTGTTCCATTAAAGAAACATTATGGATACTGGAGGAAAAAACAACCTGTGTTGGATTTAGTGGCAAATAATGGTTATCTTTGACTTATTCTTGATTCCTTTCTTTCTCCCACACCCCATCCAACCCCTCAGTTACCCCCATCAACTCGCCCTCCAAAGCATAAACTCGTCTGTCGCTAACCCCCCATCCCCGCCACCGCCCCAAGTCCGAGCTCCCAGCATCTCCTGCCTTCACTGCTACAAATTTCCTCCCCGGTCTTCGTGTTTCCCTCCTCCCACGCTGCCATCCCTCTCCATGCAGCTGCCAGAGAGAGCTTGAAAAGGGGGACCGGTCACATCCTGCCCCTGCTCAGAACCCTCCTGGCACACTTGGAAAACAAATGAGCCCGGAATGATGTAATTCCCCACCTTAACCGCCCGGCCTTAGTTTGGACAACTTCCCCTTAGCCTGCTTTACTCTGGCTCATTCTCTCCTTAGGAGCTTTATCCCGGCTGTTCCCTCTGCCTGGATGCTCTTTCCTTTAATCTTCACGTGGAGGCTCCTTCTTATCACTCAGATCCCTGCTGAAATGCTGTGCTGTTGGAGGGGCCTTTCCTCATCATTCCCTCTTACTCCTAAGTCTGTGAGTAATGCTTAATGATCACAGAAGGGTGAGGACTGTCCCCCTCCGCCAAATAGCTGGCCCCATTAAAGCAGTGACTTTGCCTATCTTGATCACCTTTGGAGAAAGGTCTCTGACATGCAGTACAGGCTTCAAGTGAATTCACCAAGGACACACCTAACTATCTTCATTCTCTGCTTACTTGCTCATTTCAGAACCTGACCCCTGGGGAAAAAAAAATATGGGTCCACTATGAAAATAAATAAACATTTTATAGATGAGGAAAGTGAGCCTAAAGAGATTCAGTAATTTGCACACACATTTGAGGCACAGTACATGTGAGGCCACTTCTCATGACCTTTAAGAAAATATATTTTCTGCTTCAAGAGAGTAGACAGTGGCTTTTCTCAGCTGGAGACAGGTACTTCAACAGGGTAGAGTGTCAGTCTCTACAGAATACAAGTCCTCATTTAGAAATAACACCTATACAAGAAAAAAAAAATAACACCTAAAGTGTGTGTCCATTTGGGTTTAATCCAAAGGACCAATGACAAACGAGTCTCTGGCGTTCAGTGTGGGCCCTGGAGACCAGGGTCCATCAGCAGAGGAGGCTGGACTGCATGTCCCGGAGCCTGGGCAGCCCTCACACTGTACTCTCAGCTCGTGGTATCTCTAGAGCCCGTGACTTTCTCTAGAGGCAAACTCCCTTGGCTAGCTTGTCAGGAACGCCCAGGAAAACATTGGAATCAGGGTTTGAGTGGCAGTTTGTTGGGTCGGACCAGAAGAGTCAAGAATCAGAATCCCAGGGCTACTAGGAGTCTTGAAGATCGTCTAGTCCAAGGTCCCATCCATTGCCTGGACCCTCCCTACTCCATCCCACCACTGCCCCTTCTGAGCTTGAACACCTGCAGCAACGGGGAGGCTCTTCCCTTGCAGAAGCTCCCATCTCTGCAAAGATCTACTCAAACTAGACTATTAGAAAACTTGGCCTGTATTGATTGGAGGATCTGTCTTCCTTTTGCTTTTCTGCTCACCCTCGTGACAGTTCAAGGCCTTTTAACATGGAAAAGCAGCTCTGTTTCCTCTCCTTCAGGCCAACCTCCTACTTCCTTCAGCCTCAGCTACGTTCGCAGGGATAATCTTGGGCCCTTTTGCTAATCTGATTACATTTTCCAGTCTGTCTAAATCCCTTTTTCAATGCCGTGCTCAAAATGGTGAACAACACTCCACGTAGGATCTGATATGTTGTACACAGTGTTTCAGACAGTGTGGAGATACCATCCCTCATTCTGTATTTCTCTTAAGGCGGTGCAAGCATATGGACGACCATGTGCCTCAGATGTCTGTTGCTGTGCTTACCATCCGATGGAATGCCTCGGTCTTTCAACACCCTCGCCTGCATACATAGGTATCTCAGAGTCAAGGAACATTTTAGGGAAATTCAACACCACAGAAATGGTTCCACATGCATCCTGTGGACTCTGGTCAACCAATTCTGATGTTCCAGCCTTTACCCGTAGCAGGGGCCTCGTCAGGACCTCATTCTAGGGGCAGGGCTTGAGGACTATGGGCCAAGTCATACATAGTCATGGTCCTAAGGAATCCAGTTCAGGTGGCCAGGGCTGGTGCTTTAGCATCTGATCTTACAGGTGTGGGCATCGTCGGGAATTGTGCAGAGCTATAGGGTTGACCATGGGAACGTGAATCCAAAGATAAGTCAAAGCCTGAAGGGTCACTCTACATGTTTGTGATAAGCAAGACATGCTTATTACCTCATAAGAGCCCCAGACGTTGTCCAGTCCAGATCCTTTCTAGCAAAGATCCAACACACAAGTGAGCAATATCCAGAAGTCTGGGAACAGTCTGGAGAAACTGGGTTCTCAGATCTGAGAATTAGGACACTGGGGTGCACAGCAGTCCTCAGAACCAGAGAAACCAAAATGCAGGTCAGGAATCAGAACGGGGACACTGAGGTCAGACAGACACTGACTGCATGATGAATTGCAGCCTGATTCCAATTCAGCAACCTATTTCCTCACAGCCTGTAAGTGGAAGTGAGAAGGAGCCTCATCTTTGCTTGTTGTCCAACAGCATCAAAGGCTCACCTTCTCCTGTGTTCTCTGGCTTCCCCCGCGGAACCTCTGGCAACCTCATCTCTGGGTCCCAGGACACACAGTCAGGTCTGCACGTTCCCTGAATCACCAAACAGTAACAGCTGGTGCAGCTATAGATGCAAAATGCAAATTAGCCAACCGCCACTCGATCTTTGTTTCCATTTTAAAAACCGATACCACAATTTCCCCCTTGTCTTCAAGCAAAGTTAGGTGCCCCTTTAATAAACGTTCATTGTATGCTGTGTTTTCCTTTCACGACTTTCGCCACAAACACAAGTAATTGTCTGTGTAGTAATTTGTTTGGTATCTGTCTCCTTGATAGACGGCGAAAACAAGCACTATGTCCGTCTTATTCATTGCCTTATCGCCTAGTACCTAAAGCTATGTCTGGCACACAGTGTGTTCATAAATATTACACAAATACAATGAGCAAGACAAATCAGGGCCAGAGGTGGGATTCCACTTTGAGACCAAGATATTTCTATTACTCCCTATGTAGTCTTAAAGGTTGAAAGGTTTACCAGCTGGCCCACTCCATTGACTCAGACAGTTTGGGATCCGGTGCCTGATTCACTCCCAGCCTGTTGACAATATCCAGCCATCTTTGATGTCACCTCCCTTATCCATTTTTCTGGTGTCCTTCCTCATTTTCCTGTCTTTGGATTCCAATTTCTTCCATCTCTGTTCTCCGGTATGGGTCTGACTTTCTTATTTAAAGGACTGTGGATACTATTTTTTCTTGGTTTGTTTTCTTCCTATACTATAGGCTGTGGTATTCTTGCATTTAAGGCCACCAATGTTGGATTGTCTTTTTGCATATTTTGTGAACCCTTAGCAAGTTCCTACAGGAGTCCTTCTGCCAATCTGGCCTCCCTGAAAGGCCGGATGCTATGGCCTGGATGTCTCTGCAGAATTCAGTTGACTCATTTTTGTGATTAATCCAAGGGGACTTTTATTCAACATTTATTTACATAACGATACAGAAAATTTAAGACTTCCTCCTTCTCCAAAATTGACAGTAATTTTTGAGGGAGGTGCTCTTTTACAACAGAATGGAGGAGAGAGAATTGGGACAATATCTAAGACAAAGACATCAAGAGGGGCAAAGTTAAATATCATTGGCTAGTTAAGAGGCATAGGCCGGCCATTTAATGAGCCACAGCTTCCAAATCTCTAAAATAAAGGAATTAGATAGTTTCTCAAGTCCTTTCCATTATGATTGTCTAGTATTTTGAATTTTAGAAAAAAGTTCTTTATAGAAATATTATTTTAAGAATAATCGCTGTCACAGTTTGAACAAAATCAGAACTTTGTGTTAATTTTTTCATAGTCCAAGTTGGATTTACATTTGTGCCTTTGACAAAATAAGTATTGGCTTTTTAGATTTTTTTAATTACCATGGGACTAGCATATTGACATGGTTCTCAGAGCAATCTTAGAGCACAGGGAACTGCTTGTAATTCTAGTAATCCCGCAGTAGGTTACTCACACTTTGGTATTTGGTTTGACATTTATTTTTCTTTTTCACTCAAATTGATTTAAATATCATTAGCCTCCCAAAATGCACCAAAGGGTAATTGCATTGACTATTTTGGCTCTGCCCAGCTATTACTTTGCAATTCATCTTTTACGGCAAAACTTCCCTTGTGAGCAGGCCAAGGAGAGCTGAGCTTGAAACTTGGTCACACCTTCTGAACAAGCGTAGAGTCTATTTTAAATGTAACTGAAGCAAATCAAAGGATAGGACAAAACACTTGCTAAATGGCAAATGGCTGATTTGGAACTGCGTATGTGAGAGTGTATGTTAGGCGAGGTCTGAATGGAACTGTTGAATTGTGCTGCATGACAAAGGAAAAAAGGATAAACCAATTCCCATGAAGGCATCTTCGCTGAAAAATCTCCCTGATTGATTACACATCTCACAACATGGGTTAACTTGAAGATTCAAGTAACCCAAAGGCTTCTAAGAGCCCATCAAAGAAGAGAGCAAGGACCTTTGGGACTGTAGGACTAACAGTCTCCAAATAAGATACTTTTCTTCCCAGGGGGTCAGAGCCTAGAAAAAAAGAAGAGAATAAGGCAGTCTCTGTCACCTAGGAATGTAAATATTTTGGGAAACCGGTTTTTTGAAATCTCCTTTTTCTAACTGAGATTCCAAATCTTGGGGAGGTTGGGTTTACATGGGAGGAATCTCCCACCGTCATCTTATCCTTCTAAATATCTGTCATGATATTAACGTGGGTTCTGTTGAAACTGAAAAGGAGCACTACTACGGTGATTCTAACCCTAAACTGAAGCAGTTTTGCTCGTGATTTCTTCTGCTGAATTTGTGTTATGGATCTTACTTTGCCCTGCCTTTAGGACAAAGGAAGAGTCAGCCAAGATGGGGCACGAGCAGACAAAAGAATAATAACAAGGCAACAAGGGGTGCCTGGGTGGCTCAGTCAGTTAAGCATCTGACTTTGCCCCGGGTCACGATCTCACTGCTTGTGAGTTCCAACTCTGCGTCGGGCTCCATGCTGACAGCTCGGAGCCTGGAGCCTGCTTCTGTCTCCATCTCTCTGCCCCTCCCCTGCTCGCTCTCTTTCTCTCTCTCAAATGTAAAAAAAAAATAATGATAAAAATTTTAAAAACATCAAAAAAATTTTGAAAACTAAAATTAAAAAAAAAAAAACATAAGGCAACCAAAGCAAAAATAAACAAGTGGGACTATATCAAAAAACCTGTACAGCAAAGGAAACCAACAAAAACGAAAAGGCAACCTACCGAATGGGAGAAACTATTTGCATATCTGGTAAGGGGTTAATATCCAAAATATGTAAGGAACTCATGCAACTCACTGGGGGAAGAAAGCAATCTGATTTAAAAATAGGCAGAGAAACTGCATGTACATTTTCCCAAGGAAGACATACAAGTGGCCAACAGGCACATGAAGAGGTGCTCAGCATTACAAAACACCAGGGAAATGCAAGCCAAAACCATAAGGAGATACTACCTTATACCTGTTAGAATGACTATTATCAAAAAGACAAAAAATAACAAGTGTTGGCAAGGCTGTGCAGAAAAGGAAACCCTTTTGTACTGTGGGTCATAATGTAAGTTATGCAGCAGAAGCAGCAAGAGGGAAGCTCAAAAAATTAAAAATGGGGTGCCTGGGTGGCTCAGTCTGTTGAGTGTCCGAATCTTGATTTTGGCCCAGGTCATGATCCCAGGGTCATGACATCAAGGCCCCCTCCACCCACCCCCATCTGACTCCATGCTGAGTGTGGAGCCTGCTTGGAATTCTCTCCCTCTCTCCCTCCCTCCCTCCTTTTCTCTCTCTCTCTCTCTCTCTCTCTCTCTCTCTCTCTTTCTCTGCCCCTCTCGCCTGCTCATGCTCTCCTTCTTTCTCTCTAAATAAATAAATAAATAAATAAATAAATAAATAAATAGAACTCCCACACCATCCCACAGCCCCACTTCTGGATATTTATCTGAAAGAAACAAAAACACTACTTCAAAAAGATACCTCTGTGTTGATTGCAGCATTATTTACAATAGTCAAGAGGTGGAAACAATCTTAAGTGTGCCCTGACAGATTAATGAAACGGATTATTCAGCCAAGGAAAGGTAGGAAATCCTGCAACATAGATAGACCTTGAGGGCACTATGCTAAGTGAAATTGGTCAGAGAAAGACAAATACTATGTGATCTCCTTTTACCTGGAATATTTTAAAAAATGAACTGAAAGATACAGAGAATAAATTGGTAGTTGCCCAGAGGCAGGTGGGAAGGTGGGTGAAATGGGTGAAACTGATCAGAAGGTACAAACTTCCCCATAGAAGATAAACAAGTTCTAGGGATGTAATGTACAGCATAATGACTATATTAGCAACATTGTATATTTGAGAGTTGCTATGAGAGGAGATCTTGAAAGATCTCATAACACGCACTTAATAACTATGTGTGTAACACGATGGATGTTAATTAGACTTACTGTGCTAATCATTTCACAATATATACATATATCAAATCCTTATGTTGCACGTCTAAAACCAGTACAATGTTATATGTCAACTGTATCTCAATTAAAAAAAATTTTTTAGGGGTGCCTGGGTGGCTTAATTGGTAAGGGTCTGACTTTGGCTCAGATCATGATCTTGCAGTTCATGAGCCTGAGCCCTGTGTCAGGCTCGGAGCCTGGAGCCTGCTTTAGATTCTGTGTCTCCTCTCTCTCCGCCCCTCTCTTACTCATGCTCGCTCTCTCTCTCTCTCTCCGCCCCCCCTCTCTCTCTCAAAAATAAATAAATACATTTTTTAACGTAAAAATATTTTTAGAGAATAAAAACTCAAATTCTCGTAGAGATCCTATTTTGTGGGGAGTTCATATACTTTCCCTGTGTATTCCCCTCCCTTCTCAATCTTCCCTCTCTCCCTCCTCTAGAATTTCTTCCTTTTCTATAGGTCACTCTTTTCTTACCCAAGTCTTGAAACTTGACAACTCCAACCCTGGATTGGCAACACCGAGTATCTCAAGAAATGTTGGAATATTCTCCCAGGAATACTGCTCTATTCAAATTAAAGCTTAAAAAGTGTATTTTCTCTCTTAAAAATCGGAAGCAGTCTCTCTCTGGTTTCCAGGTCTGTTTGTAAGGAGCTTGGGAGTTTCCACCCCACTCTACCAACTGGAGAGCTGAGCAGACTGAAAAATTAACAACTCTTATTGGATCTGCTAGACATGGAAGGACACAGGGCAAACCACTGCCCCCCAAGATTGGGGAGACAGACAGGAGAATACAGGGGGTCATGGCTTTCGGGAGCAGAAACTTGCCAGCGGAAAGTGTCCTGGGGACCAGTATCAGGGTAGGAAAACCTGAACTGAAATGGAGGAGTTGCTGGAGACTCAGTGCAGACAACACAGGAAAGTTAAAAACTCTAGGGGACCGAGTCATAGAAGAGCCCTCACAAAATTAAGAGATTTAACTCAAGCAGCGCGGTCAGGTTCCCACAGTAAATATCAGGGGAAAATCCCCTTGTGCTTCTTACAAGGTGGAAAGGGAACAAAACCATTCTCAAATATGCAAGAGCATTCTGTTCTCCTTAACAAGGCCTGCCCTGAGGGGGAAACTAGTTAACCAAAGCCTAATTTACTGGGATATCATCAGAGCTGAACAACCATGAGGGAAAGAAAATACCCAACTGCAGCCCACTCCAGACAATCCCCCCTAAGGGATAGGGTAATGAAGAGAAAAAAATCCAAAAACAGTTGCAAAGTTTGAATTTAGCACAGGCTCAGTAAAAGACTGAGACCTAGGGGCGCCTGGGTGGCTCAGTCGACTGAGCGTCCGACTTTGGCTCAAGTCATGATCTCGCGGTCCGTGATTCCGAGCCCCACATGGGGCTCACTGCTGTCAGCGTAGAGCCTACTTCAGATCCTCTGTTCCCCTGTCTCTGCCCCTGCCCCACTCCTGCTCCCCTTCTCTCAAAAATAAACATTAAAAAAAAAAAAGAAGAAATGACAAGCCAATTGAGACAGAACAAGCATCAGAACCAGACATGGCAGGGATGTTGGAAATATCAGACGGAGAATTTAAAACAATGTGATTAATATGCTAAGAGCTTTAATGGATAGAGTAGATGGCATGCGAGAACACGTGGGCAACATAAGCAGAGATGGAAATCCTAAAAAAGAAGTATTCCTAACCCATTCTAGGAGGCCAGCTATCAGGCCATGAAAAAATATGGTAGAATCTTCAGTGGGTATGACTAAGGGAAAGAAGACAATCTGAAAAGGCCGTATGATGCTGGCTGCATGATGTTCTGTAAAGGGTAAAACGATGGAGACAGGAGAAAGGTCAGTGGTTGACAGGAGTGAAGGAGGTGGGGAGGGAAGGGATGAGTAGGTAGAGCACACAAGGTTTCTGAGCAGTGAAAATTACCTTGAAACACACCATCATGATGGATACATGTCATTATACATTTGTCCAAATCTATAGAATGCTAAACACCAGCAGTTAACCCTCAGGTAAACTATCGACTGTGGGTAATTATGTGTCAATGCAAGTTCATCAGTTGTAAAACACATGACACTCTTGGGGCACCTGGGTGGCTCAGTCAGTTGAGCATCCGACTGGTTCACATCATGATCTCATGGCTCATGGGTTCCAGCCCCACATCAGGCTTTGATGGCAGCACAGAGCCAGCTCTGGATATTCTGTCTCCCTCTCTCTCTGCCCTGCCCCCACACGCATGCAGGCACGCTCTCTTTCTCTCAAAAAAAAAAAAAAATAAACATTAAAAAGACTTTTTAAATATATCACTCTCGTGAAGGGTATTGGTAATAGAGGAGGGTGGGGGTGATGCAAGTTGATATGAGAAATCTTTACCTTTCCCACAATTTTGCCATGACCTAAAACTGCTCTAAAAACAAAAGTCTAAATCATTTTTTTTTAAGCTTGACCATAAAATACTTTTTTAATGTTTTCAAACGGGGCATGGTGAGGGATTTGAGAAAGAAAATATAAGGAAGTTTCAGAAAACTAAACAAAGTTAATACACAACCACCATAAACGGATAGGAAATGGTTGAAATCTACAAACATATTGTAGAGTTGAGAGAAAAAGAACCACCAGATCAACATGCAGGGTGAAGCAGAATTGGATGGTTGTTCACCAGAATCCACTCCCACTTGTTTTCACAGTGATGATGGAAGCTGGTGTGCAGCCCAGAGAGCCACTGCATCTTGTGTGGCCCCTTGGAGGGGAGGGTGGTCATGTGACCACATTCTGGCCAATAGAAGGAAGTGTGCCGTTTCCAGACAAGCCTGTAACATCTGGCAAGCACGCCTCTCCACATTCTTCCCACTTCCTGCTGGTTGCAATCTGAACTCGGAACACATAGAGACAAGGAAATGGTTTAGATGATGGAGAGTAAGACAGAAGCAACCTGGGTCCCTGAGCCACCACATGGACAAAGATTCTTGCTGACCTAGAGCACCCATCCTGGACTGTGAGGTGAAAAAAGAAACCGACTTCTATCTTAACTGAGCCATTATATTTTGGGTCTCCTTGTTAAAACGATTTATTCTGATGCTAATAATTTAGGTGCTAGTCTTTAGAAGTTAATCCAAAGCTGATCAACAATGGGACTTTTTGTCAACAACCTTATCATTGTTTTCTCAGTGGGGGGCTCTATCTCCGTGTCACTGTTCCTGACTGTGGGCCCTCTGAAGACTGGAATCACGCCTCCCCTCTACTTAACCGTTGGCACAGAAGCACTGAGCATGCACCTCAACAGCAGTCATGTCAGGTAATGCTCCATAGCGATGATGGGGTGACAACTCTCATGAACCCTTGTGAAATAAGTCTACATGTCTTTGTCTCCCTGTCCATTTGCAAAACTGGCTGAAGTCAGCAGGAAGGAAACCTAGCATCAAGGTCACTCGTTCTCTGTGCCTGCTGATAACCACGTATAACCGACACCCATGGTGCCCTTATTTTCCCTTCTTCCAGGATGCAGCAGCTGTCCTGTGGGATGCCACCTGACCAGTGGCAACTTCTTTCACCAAACCATTGTCCGTACTAACGTCCTATCGTCCTGAAGCTCCCTTGTGTCTATGATGATCGGCTTACCGCAGCGTCTCTTGGGTCTCACTCCTTCTGTGCTGCTAGAATCTTCTTTAGTGCTTTTATAAAAGGCCTTGGATGTTCAGCCATCAACCTCATTTCCACTGCCTGACCACAGCCCATCTCTCCCTAAGAGTAACTTCGAGGTAAGTGGTTACCTTAGGATGGATCAATTCTTATCATTTTTGCAGAATATTGTAGATAAGGTAATTAACTATAGGAAATGCTAGAGGTCCAAGTAGCAGACATACAATACCAACTGTCTGTTCAAATCTATTTCTTAGTTGGCACGTGGCACGGAAGACAGCGCTGTTACAGTAAAGGATAAATCTTATTTCCTTGTGGTGTATTGGATTCAAACCATAGTAATAGTTCACATGTCCAGAAATTAGCCACCTGACAATCTCACTCATCTTGATCACAGCTCAAAGTCAGAATGTAAGGAAAGGGGCTTCTGGGTGACTACCATAGAGGAGGAGATGGGGGTTGAATGGAAAACAGAGATGACTCACAACCTGGGCACTGAAGGGCACGTGTTTTGCTCAGAGAAGAGCTCCCAAGCCCCTCCATCAATGCCTGTGTTCTTTTTAAATAATAGTTAAGATAACTGATTTCATTTGGATTCCCAGTCCACAAGTAACCAGAAACAAAAGCTGATCACAACAAATGATACCTCAGAGGCCAAAAATGATGATAGAGACAAAAAAAAAAAAAAAAAAAGCTATTAAAATGAGTACAACTAAGAAACCCACAGAGCCCAGGGGGCATTTAGTAAGTAACTCACTCACCAACTAGCCTTTATCCCCTGAGGACACCTCTGTATTTTTATAATTCAGTTCCACAAGTGATGCACCCAGTAGGCTTTTAAGCTTTGGTTTTAAAAACAACAGACTCTAGTTATCTGTAAATTTTAATGATGCTGAATTTCTCGCTACCAAGAAATGCCTTTAAATGAGATATTCTTAAGTCATTAATAGAGATAAAGTCTCAGGATTAATTGGCCTGTGTTGTATATACTGCTTATCTAAATTAGACTGCCCATATCCTAAAATACACTCACTCCGGAGGAGGCCAGCACTGGGGAAGCATGAGTTTTCTCCTTGGTGACAAAAGAAGTAGTTACATGGGACGCCTGGGTTAAGCTCAGTGGGTTAAGCGTCCAGCTTCAGCTCAGGCCATCATCTCATGGTTTGTGAGTTCGAGCCCCGTGTCGGGCTCTGTGCTGACAGCTCAGAGCCTGGAGCCTGTTTCAGATTTTGGGTCTCCCTGTCTCTCTGCCCCTCCCCTGCTTGCACTCTGTCTCTCTCTCTCAAAAATAAATAAACATTAAAAAAAAATTTTTTTAAAGAAGCAGTTACATAACTTGCCCAGCCTGGAGGTGACCAGGACACTTGTAAGGCGCATACACACTTTCTTGAGGATGGCCAGATGGCAAGAAGCCCAAGATATGGCTGGGATATGAATCAGAGCCACCCTCGTGGCTTTTGCACTCACAAAGCTGAGTGTCTTCTCTGCAAAGTTACTGAAGGAGGTAGTCCCCACCTAAAACACCCTTCCACTTCTACCCTTATCTATCACCTTCCTCTTCTCTTAGGTCAAGTTCAAGGCCTACTCTTGCCCACAGTGCCCTCCCTTACCACATACGCCCTTCCTGGTCTCTCTCTCTCTCTCCTCTGCAGTCTGCTCATATTACTATCCGGAACATTTGTTTGGTGCTTGCCGTAACTGTTTTATACCGTCAGCTCTCATTTCCTTGCAAACTGGTGAGTGAGGTCCTGGAGGCCACAGACTGTCTTAGAGGCCTTTGAATCTTCCATTGAAAAGAGCATGGGGCATTGAACATGGCATACCTTCAATAAACACAGGACTGTTCTGTTCCCTGAGCAAATGTTTATTGACTGCCTGCTATATGTCAGCTACACAAAATCCCTGTCCTTGTGGAGTTTGTAGTCTAGCGGGTAAAGACAGACAGTAAAACACGCTTAAAATGGACCGGACGCTAGTATTAACTGCTAACGAGAAATAACTATAACATGAAATCTGGGCGGTGGGGGAAGCTTTCAAATTTTAGATTGTGTGATCAGGGAGAAAGTGATCTTTGAGTGAAGACCTGAAGAAGTTGGAGAGTGAGCCATGGAGACACCTAGGGGAAACACGTTTCAGACGGGCATCAGCAGACACTACTGTTGAACCTCTCAGTTTTCAAGTTGGGATATTTATTTTTTTAATAAATAAATGTACATTGATATCAACTTTAAAAATGTCCTGCCTATTATATGTAATATAGATTTTATATTGTCTATAATAAGGGTAGAATTAACATACTATTATTAACTTTTCAAGTATATGCATTAAGATATACATGTACATACACACACACACACACACACACACACACACACGTATACATATAGTGATTTAATAAGACTGGTGTTAACAGCAACTCCTGTCGAATCCCCGGGAGCAGGGCATTTTAAGCTGTAAGAACACGAGCCACATTAAACAAATCACTACTCATACCTTAGAGGATTAGACTGAGAGTCTTAAAATTTTTGTGCCCTTGGCCATATTGGCAGGTGATATCACTCCTTAGATTATCAGCCCCAGGCAGTTAGTTTACCTTGCCACAGAAGAAGCAAGATTGGCCCTAACGGATGGAAGAGCAGTCTCACTTGGCGCACGTTATCAATGACACTGTTAGCAAGCACTTCCATTATTAGCTCCTGCCAGAAATTGTAGTCAGGATACCTCCTTAGCTACAAGATACACTGACAGCGTGAATTTTGCCCATCGCGAGGTTTGGTTTCCGGCTAGTCTGGAGTTGCCCCAGAGGGGCTCAATCTGATTGGCTAAGCAGGTTATTGCCTAGCCAATCAAAATACAGTTACGTAGTTTCCCCTTATCCATGGGAGATCTATTACAGGACCCCCAGTGGATGCCTGACAGCATACATAGTACCAAACCATATGTATATACTGTGTTTTTTTCATATATATATATATATATATATATATATATATATATACCTATGATAAAATTTAACTTAAAAATCAGGCACCGTAAGAGATTCACAACAATAAGAATAGGACATCTATGACAATATACTATAATAAACGTTACTCTGTCTCTCTCAAAATATTTTATTGTACTGCACTCACCCTTCTCTTGTGATGATGCGAGCTGATTAAATGTCTACTCAACGAAAGGAAGTGATGTAGGCATTGTGTCGTAGCGTTGGGTGACTATTGACCTTCTGACGCTACGTCCCGGGGAGGATCGTCTGCCTCCGGATATTGGTTAACGGCAGTAACTGAAACCACAGAAAGTGAAACCACAACCACAGATAAGGGGGGACTGCTACAGTCGAGACACCAGTTGAAGAAACTTTTCCCAGCCCGGCACTACAGCGGCCTCTGGCAATGAAGGTCAAAATGAAATGTGAACGTACTGTCCTGTCGTAACTTCTCTTGCCTTCTCCAATGGGCCAAACTATCCTCTTGCTTACTTTCCTTAAAGACCAGAGGTAGTAACCTCAAAGCTATTGTCAACACGGGATAGCATCAAGATTTTTGTCCTTTGGGAACAGCTGCATAAGATCACGTCTCCTTTCCATGTCCCTTCCCACCCAGAGCCCCTGAGCGGCCATAACTCTCAGCCTTGAGGGAAGGTCTTGCCTCTCCCTCCACCATCCTCTTTCACCGCTCCCCCCATCCCGCCCTTCTCTTCTGGAACTCCACAGCTGACTTTTGAGAGTTACTTTCTGCCAAGACTTTTTTTTTTTTAACATCTGGTGTCTGTGCCACTGCCAAGCTGGGATTGACTTACCGAACACAAGGACATTCGAAATCCACAGAGTCAGATCAATCTTTAATGAAAAACCAACAAACATTCAAAAGCTGCCACTAAGCAGCTACGGGTTGAAGGCAACTCCAGCTTAATTGGCATCCATAGCACTTTCACCTGCTGCCAAGTTCCAGAGAACTGGCTCCTAGAACTGCTCCGCCAAATTAGGCCAGTTCTCCATCGGGCTCGTGTTGCTATGTTGCTAATTAGGGCGATGCAGACCATGCTTGTCCAAATGGGGTTTCATCTCGGCATAGATGCTCCCTGAAATTGGAAGGTTTCTAAATGCTCCCTAAAACTCACTGCCATTTTGTAACTTGCATTGATCAGTGGTGAGGAAATCACTAAACAGTCTCTGTTCTCACCAAATGGTGTAATATCAACTCCCTGATGGTTGGGGGACTCGATGAGTGGAGACATCTTTAGACTAAGAAGTATAATTTATATTGGTGGGGTAATATAAAAGGATTTATGAAATCTAAATCTTTTCAAAGATAGAAATACAAAGATTCTCTTTGTTAACCTTTCAACTCTCAGGATTTTTCCAATCAGCTGATTTTTGAAAGCAATTTTTCTCACCCCCAGCTATGCATTAGGTTGGGCGTAGGGTGCTGGCACTCAACACAGATCAATCATTCAGAACCTCTGGAGATGGGGCCGACATTGGTCGTTGGCCTCCAAATCCCTCTAGCTGATTGTAAACAGGAAGCTGGGCTGGAGAACTGCTGCTCCACAGGAATCGAGTTTGTTGTTTGAAACATTTATTTTAAAAGAAGAATGGAGACAAAAAGTGTTGTGTGGGGCTTCGAAAAGTCTGATGGTTATAATCCCTGCTTACCCTCGTGGCTTTGGGTATATTCTCTCGTGGGGTACTTTTTACCTGCACGAGGAGTATTTTTCTCAGAGATGTCGAGAAAATGTGTAGGGGTGCTGTATTAGTTTTCTCAGGCTGCCACAACAAAGTACCATGGACTGGGTGCCTTAAAGAACCAGAAATCGATTTTCTTAACGTTCCGGAGGCTGGAAGTCCAAGATCAAGATCAACAGGGTTCTGTCTTCTAACACCTCTCTCCTTAGCTTGTTGATGGCCATCTTCTCTCTGTGTCTTCACATGGTCTTCCTGCTGTACATCGCTGTGTCCCAATGTCCTCTTCTCATAAAGGCACCAGTCATGTTGATTAGGGTCCACCCAACATAACCTCATCTTACCTTAACTACTCCTTTAAAAACCCTATTTCCAAATACAGTGAGCTTCTGAGACTAGAGGTTAGGACTTCGACGTATGAATTGGGGGAAGAAGTGACACAATTTAGCCCATAATAGGCACTTTTAAATAATAGTGGATTGTGAGGGGGGAGGTGAAAATTCCTTTTAACAAGTTTATTTTTAGGGGCACCTGGGTAGCTCAGTCAACCGCGTCAGGCTTCAGCTCAGGTGGTGATCTTGCGGTTTGTGAGTTCAAGCCCCCATCAGGCTCTGTCCAGACAGCTCGAAGCCTGGAGCCTGCTTCGGATTCTGTGTCTCCTCTCTCTCTGCCCCTCCCCCATTCGCACTCTGTCTCTCTCTCAAAGACAAAATAAAAACATTAAAAAAAATTTTTTTTAATTAAAGAAAACAAATTTATAAGTTTATTTTTAAAAAATCGAGAAAAAACTCAAAAGTTGCCTGGGCATGTGTAATGTAAAGATCTTGAACCATGGCCCATCATGATGGGAAGATCATGCCAGAGGAAGGAAGTCTCAGGACCCACTGAAATCCCAGTGCTGGGGTATTGCAGGAGATGCCTTGTAAAGATGTAAAAGATCACCTACTCAATCTGAATTCTTCAATTGCCTCCATTGTTCAGAGTGCCCCAGACAGCCTTGGGTGCTGTATCCGCATGATGTAATAGACTTTCCCTTCCCAAGAGGTCTCTCGTTTCTTGGCCCTTCAAGTTGCTCATAAAATTTATGTTAGTATAAAAGGTATACGATGCATAAATCCTTGGTAGTCTTGAATTACAGATAACTTTTAGAAATAGTAAAAACTATTTTTTTAATAATCTGCTCCCTACATTTGTGGTTCCTGGGAAATACCACCTCGATGGGTTTGACCTTAGACACTGAGTTTAACTTTTGTAAAATTCAATATTTCTAGAGAAGGGAAGACAAGGAAGAATATAGAAGCGAAACAGAGAGGTACGTGGTGTGTATGTGTGTGTGTGTGTGGTGTGGGGGTGTGGGGGTGGGGTGGGGAGGTGCACAGATAAGGCAACACAGCACCAGAAAAAGCCAAATGTAGGCTATGGCACTCTTGTGGAGGATACCATCTACCGGGGTTGTGGACTTAGAAGACCCTCACTAGGCAGGAGATACTCTGATTCTGAGTTACTGTTTGAATAAATCTCTCTGTCCCTTTACTTCAATAAGGGCAAATGTAATCATCATTTGGGGCAGATTCAGTGCTCCAAATCAGTCATTGTACCAGTCCCTCAAGAAATTGTTTCTGAGAAACTAATATGTGCATAGCACTGTCCAGAGAGCTGTGGCCAACACACAAAGGTACAACCTATACCCACTAATCTCAATGAGCTTAGAGTCTAGCTGAGCACACAATACAAACACAGGTTCAAAGATAAACAACAGCATGAAACTTAGAGAGCAAGGCAAAGGCTATCATAAGATGATGGTCTATAATTGCCCGCGTAAGGCTCTAAAGGAAAATTTCAATCATTTCAGATTGGAGGCTGCAGTAAGAGATGTGAATTCAGAACCATCCTCATAGACTGTGCTCAGGGCAAAAGAGCCCAGAGAAATGGACAAGAGAAACTTCGAGAATGAAAGGCAAGGACAAAATGGACTAGCCATTGTTGTTTGTTCCTCACTGGTTTGTTTTAGGATGCATTTATTAGATTTGGGTTTCAGTAGAAAAGCGCTGAACACATTTATAAAAAAAAAAAAAACGCAAGTCAATTTTCAGTCAATTTGTCAGTTTCTATCAGGTCTTTCAGCCCCGTCCCCACTCCAAACAACTAGGCAAATAAACACATGACCTGAGGGCCAGCCCACACTATGACCACTGTCAGTGGGAAACTAGATCTTGGCTACGGGCACGGTCATTTAAAAGGGGTCGGTTTGGTCCTCAATATAAACTGGTCATTACAGAACATGTGAGACCTGACCCTTCTTCAGGAACTTGCCCAGTGTGGCTAAAATTGGCCTCCCGATTTAGACATTGCTAAGGAGAGAAAACACACCGCGGGCTGAGAGACTTTCAAAAGTCTTTTCTTTCTCTAAAAGGAAACGAGGCCAAAATCAGCAACCAGAGTAGACTCAAGTTTATGAAAGCTATCTAGCTTCCACCTCAGGAATGTGAAGGAAACTCGGGTCTTTCTTAAGCAATGTCTTTTATCCAATTTGCTTTAAAAATGTTTTTTTTCAAAGCTGCTGCTGCGTTCAAGTTACCATTCCTTTTCTGCTGTTTTGTTTTTAAATTCTGTTGCTTTAAAATAAAAGCCAAGTATGTGGAATACCATAGGAGATGATTGTTTTCAACCAGGAAGATTTTTCTCACTTCTCTGTCCCAGGCTTCAACACAGGAGCACAGTACTGACCTGCTCTTTGGACCTTGCAATGTGTGAGCAATGGGGGGCATGATCTGCCCGCCCTTTGCCACTCAGAGAGCAGGGCACCCCTCCATTCAGTGGCTGGGCCAGCCAGCCATTGTGCAACCTATTCTCCCCCACCCAGATCCCATGCTATTGCTACACTGTCTTTTCCTTTGATTCGTAGGGAAGGTACCTCCTTCTAAATGGTAAATCCACTCTTGTAAGTAAACTGAAACATTTGCATTGGTTCTTGGTTAGTGACCAACTAGGTTTCCTTGCTCTTAGCTCTGCTGGGTAGGCAGCAGAGACGAATTATAGATGAACTTGAATTTGAGTAAGAATCCTCCCTCCCCAAATCTATACTTTGCCCTCCTCCTCTTCTTCCCTACCTCTTAGAAACACACATCCAGTTAGGGGCTAAGACCCTATTCTCTCCTTTCTAGAACCTCCACCTTCACCTAACTCTTATACCTCTCTGGCATTAAAGCCATCTTGAAAAAACCTGTGTCACACCACGTTCTTGATGGCAAACTCCTTTTGGCTTTCCAATCAGGAAGACCTAATGTGAGTGAATACAGATGACTCTGTGAACCAGCTAGACAACTCCAATGTGTGGATTTGGTGGCATTTTTGCATATGCCTGGGGATCTTGGCACAGGCTGGTGTAATGGGGTTATTGTTATTCTACTCCAGCTCTTTGTTACCCTGTGGGAATACTGACCTAGTGTTATTGTAGGACTTATCAAGGGAAGTTCAAAGTCAGAGGAGTTGTATGTAAGATGTTCTAATTTTCCAAGGTTGGCTGAATTTTTTAAAGCATTGTGAAAGCCAAACAAAATATGTCTGAGGGTCATGTTCAACCTCTGGCTGCCAGTGTGAAATCTCTGCCATACTCATGGCTACCATCTTGAAGGGGATCAATACCTCCTGTTTGCATGAGAATTGACAGTTAATGGAAACATGGGGAATGTTCACTCCAAGGTCTACCTGGTTGCCTTCATACTTTAAAAATTCAAGACAGGTATGAGTGCTGGTGGTTAGCTAACTTAACTGTAGCTTGGTTTTGACTTTGCACTCAAAGTCCCTGTATGGCAGACAGCATGCTAACCACACACTGGGCACCAAATGGTGAATGTCATCTCTGCCTGGGTAGGGAGGAGGGGCTCAACAGGGCACGAGGCTCCAATTCCTTTCTTCTACCTCGGCTGCCAAAGCATGGGTGGGCTTAATAAAGGAGGTACCAGGCTAGACTAAAGCAGCCTAGACTTTTCTGATTGGGTGGATTTGGGGGAAAGTTCTGGGTGAGCTACATGGATTAACTCTCTTTCAGTCCAGACATTAGCAGGGATAATATACTGCAGGGAAATTATAGCAAATTGCTGTAGGCTCTCCTTGCCTTTCTAGACACTCTCATCTCTGGCCCTTCTCAGGTTTCTGTATGCGCCCTATGCACACACATGTGCTCTCTGGCTGTCCAATGCTACTTCTTGTCTCCCCCTCTATTCACACACCAACACACCAGACCTTGTCTCAAAATGTCCACTGCTTCCTGCCCAATCCACTTTGCTCTAGTGATCCAGTTACAACAGAGGGAAGCTAGAAGCCATTTCAACCTCTAGAGCAACGCTGTCTCATACAAATGTCACACGAGCCACAAATGTGAGCCTCAGATGTAATTTTACTGTTTTCTACTAGCCACATTTTAATAGGTAAAAAGAAACAGGCAAAAATAATTTTAATATATTTTATTTAATCCAGTATACCCCAAATATGATTTCAACAATTCATCAATATTTTTACAGTTGTTAATGAGAGATTTGATATTCTTTTTTTTTTTAGACACAAGCTTTGAAATCTAGTGTGTATTTTATACTTACAGCACAATCTTAATGTGAACAGGCCACACTTCAAGTGTTTACCATCCATATGAGGCTAGTGACTACAGTTTAGATAATGCAGCTCTATATTTTGAAGGAAGAAATTTCCCTAATACGGTGATCAAATTTCCACCTCCAAGTCTTTGTCAATGGGACAAACAATGCAATTGCTTAAAATATCCTATACTGATGTGTCTGAATAAAAATTCAACACGTTTTGGGGTGCCTGGGTGGTTCAGTTGGTTAAGCGTCCAACTCTTGATTTTTGGCTGCAGTCGTGATCTCATGATTTGTGAGTTCAAGCCTCGAGGTGGACTCTGTGCTACAGCTTGCTTGGGATTCTCTCTCTCCCCCTCTCTCTCTGCCCCTCCCCTGCTCTCATGCACACGCACATGCACTCTCTCTCTCTTTCAAAATAAGTAAATGAACATTAAAAAAAAATTAAAAATGCTTTTAACAAACTAAAATGAGTAACTGACTCTTACAAAATAAAAGGCAATTAGGCTAAATGCAAAATTCTATATTCAGACTCATAAAAGTAAAACATAAATATAAAATGAGGGAGATCAGCTTGGCAATTCATGTAAAAAAAAAAAACAAAAAAACGCTTGTTTTTAGGTTAATCACAGTCTCCTAAGAGCCATACCGTGACAGGACTTTTTTTTTTCATTGACACAATCAACATAGTAGCCTGGAACGCAGAAAATAATTGGTCAGATCTAAAGCTGGATTAAAAAGTGCATCAGCCATGCCAGTGTCCAGGGCTCCAAACTACATGCCCAATATCATAGAACATGTAAAAAGATGGAGAAAATGTCAGTTACCAGAATAATTCGTTGAACTTGATGCTTTCCAATCAGCTCATTGGCAGGAGCGCTAAGCTTTCTGAAAACATGTTTGAGTTATAAGTGAGGCTCGCTAGCTAGTGTTTAAGGAGGTGGGTGCTATTAGCTACAGGACTTGTGTCCACTGGGTAGGGTGCTCATGATTGCGCAAGAACTGAGCCCAGAAGGGCAACAAAAAGGACCAAAGCTGCTGCTGCCCAACCTTCCCAGCCTTACTCCAAGTAACAGGCAAATATTCAAGGCACGTCCATTTGAAGGAGCATAAAACTATTAACCTGTCTAGAGTAGGTATAATGTCCTCTTTAGGCCACATCTAGAGAAGTATGCTAAATTATAAAGACAACATTTTAGGATGAACTTTGACAAATTAGAGCTTCTGATGAGTGGTGAGGAAAGATGATATGGATGATAAGCAGTTGGTCAATTATCTCATGAGAATTAGAAGAACTAAAGATGTCCGACCTGTTCAAAGGATTCTCATAGGAAAGATGGAGTAGATTCATCCTATTTTCTAACTCCCTGGATACCAAGTGGGAGTCCAACAATTCACTTCATTTCTGACACTAACTACCACGAGTTAGCATCCAATCCCCCAAGACTGCCCTCAATTCAGAGGCCAGTACAGGGTCCCTAGGTTACCCACATTTCTCCCTGCCTTGACTAAAAATTCAAAAGCTCCCACAACTACTCCCCTCAGCTTTGATAATTAGCTAGAATAATTCACAAAACTTATGAAAATACTATACTTACTGTTACCACCTCATTATAAAGGATAGAAATGAATAGCCAGATGAAAAGGTCTATAGGGCAAGCCTCTGAGAAGCCTCTGTCTCCCTGGATTTGGGGTGTGCCACCCTCCTAGCACATGGATGTGTTTGTCAACTTGGAATCTCAACAAACCCTGTCATTTATGAGTATTTATAGAGGTTTCATTACATGGGCATGATTAATCATTGGCCATTGGTTATTGAACTCAATCTGCACCTCTTCCTCCCCTCCCCAGGGGTCAGGGTGGTGGAGCTAAATGCTCTAACCCGCTAATGATGGCTTGGCCTTTGGACCCCCATCCTGCAGCTATCTAGAGTTCCCACCTAAGTCACCTCATTAACATAAACTCAGGTGTGATAGAAAGAGGCTCATTATGAATAACAAAAACACTCCTATCACTCAGGAAATTCCAAGGGTTTTAGGAGCTCTGTGACAGTGAAATATATTTCTTACTATGCCAGGCTGTGATGGTTAATTTTATACATCAACTTGGCTGGGCCCAGATAGCTGGTTAAACATTATTGCTGGGGGTGTATGTGTGAGGGTATTTCAGGAGGAGATTAGCATTTGAATCAGTAGACTGAGTAAAAAAGAACCTCCGTCACCAATGTGCTCTGGCATTGGCCAATCCATTGAGGACCGCAATAGAACAAGAAGACAGAGGGAGGGCAAATTCTCACTCCCTCTTCTTGAGCTGAATGTTGCCTCCCTCCCTTGGGCATCAGAGCTCCTAGTTCTCGGGCCTTTGGACTCAGACTGTATCATAGCACTGGCTTTCCCCATTCTCCAGTTTGCAGACAGCAGCAGATTGTGGGATTTCTTGGCCTCCATAACTGCATGAGCAAATTCCTATAATAAATCTCTTAAACATGCGTTGTTTCTGTTTCTAGAGAACACTGCCTAATATGCATACATAGCATCCCCAGCACGGATAACTTAATGGAAGTTGGAAGACAAGTTTTAATTAAATATCAGAAAGGACCTCCTTAAAATTAGAATTCTGTTAGTCAAAAGCTGGGTACTTTTGTCCCTTGAGTACTGAGACACTGAGCTCCCTCATCTTCAGACATACGTGGAGGTAGGCTAAATTTGTCAGGGTTGTAGAGATTTTTCTGTGTTTGATAGTTGAACCCAAACACCTTTAAGATATCCTTACCATCCCTGATAGTCTGAACTATTTTTTGAAAAATCAGAGGGTTAGGACTTACATTTTGAAGGAACAGTTCTTTTAAAATGTCAGAGTAGATGTAAACCACATGGGGAAATTTCAGGTTTTTCAGGTACCTTGCCAAATGTCAAAATGACGCTGGTGTTTGTCCTCAACCCCAAGCAGGAAATTCATAGAGTCAGCATTTGAGCTCCACACCATTTTGCTATTGCTTCACTAGGCACAATCCCCACCCCCAACTTGGTAAACTCATGCACAGATTTCTCTCAAACAAGCAAAGAGTTAGGTCTGGGGGAAGGGTGAGGGACAGCCCAAGAAAATCTGACTAATAGGAAGAAGTGTTAAGAATCTTCCAGGAAATGCAAACCATTGGCCAATGTTTTCTTTTGCCTTTGAAAAATCTCAAACTAATTTGGTCAGAAGGCATAATAGATGCTGTTTGTTTAGTCAACGACTCCTCTCCAAGAATGCACATAATTATGACTGGACAAACCAAAATACAGGTTATCTTTGTTAAAAGCGAGGAGATTGTCTGATTGGCTACAGTTTAAGTGTTTGCCTTATTTGGGAAGACCCAGTTGGTTGGTTGTGATTGGTTACCCTTAGGTTTCAATTTCTTAACCCTGAGGCTTTTATAGGTTTAAGTTTTGGTTTGCTTAGTAAGCTGCTAAGGTATGAGAACAACCTCAGTCGCATGGTCCCCTTGTTTAATCAATTTAATACTTTCTACTTTTATAACCAAATACCTTTGATTATTGGACCCGCAAGCTGCTCCAGGGCATCACTTTCCTTTAATCGGCTCTGTCTTCAGAATACAGAAGTAGTGAAATTGCTTTCCAGGGGGCCAGCTAACAACAGCATTGCTACTCTGTGCTTCTAGCACCCAAAAGTACACATTAATATGTCAGCTTAGAAGCATGGCTTCTTGATGAAACAGAAGACCTCCATATTTCCAAACCCCATGGTCACTTCTGTGACTTCATCTCGCTCAACTTCTCAATAGCGTTTGACCTACCTCGTCACTCACTCCCTGTTGCCTGAGTTACTTTGTTTTCTAGGCTTCCTTAACAAAGGAGTGTGGCCCTCTTGCAGTAAATGTATTGTCCCAACTCTTCACTGTTAATCTCCATGAAAGAATTACAGCTTTCCACCCTAGTCACAATGAGCTTGAGCCTGGAAAGTAAGTGAACGAGAGAGATGCCACATCCCACCCCCTTGTTTAATGTGTGGGGTTCAGGAATTCCTAAATCACCTCCTCAATCTACAGCTGATATCTGAAATTAATTTTGGGGATTCCTTCCTTTGGGATTTCTATTAGGTTACAATCCTCTTGGGTGATGAAACCCTTACAGACAATTGTAAGGATGAGGAAGTTAACATTTATTGAACACCTAATATGTGACAAGCCCTGTATTAGAAGTTGTATTGCTCTGTCATCACAATCCTAACATCATTCCCATTTTATAGATAGAAAAATGAAAGCTCCTGGAAGTTAGGTAAACTTATCTCTGAATCAATGGCCAAACATAAAAATTGGTTGCCGTGATTTGAACTGAGTCTGTATGTGCCCTAAGCCATAGTTCTTACCACTCTATTATGTTAGCTCCCTGTTTTGTCATAGACATTGAGTGAGAATGAAGAGGGAAGAGGGGCAAGAAAATAGCAGATGCCTTCATGGATGAACCCAGTGGACCCAGGATGTGGAAGGAAGCTGGTCACATTGCCTTAGAATCCTAGATGATTAGAACTGGAAAGGACTTGGGGCACCTGCATGGCTCAGTCAGTTAAGCATCTGACTTCAGCTCAGGTCATGATCTTATAGTCCATGAGTTCAAGTCCCGCGTCGGGCTCTGTGCTGACAGCTCAGAGCCTGGAGCCTGCTTCAGATTCTGTGTCTCCCTCTCTCTCTCTCTGCCCCTCCCCTGCTCATGCTCTGTCTCTCTCTGTCTCAAAAATAAATAAAAACATTAACAAAAATTTTTTAAAAAAGAACTAGAAAGGACTTAAGATAGCATGTGAGCCAATCGGTCAATTTCACACGTAATGCAATAGAGGCTTAGAAAAAAAGATGTAACCTTTTCCAATGTGGAAGGATAATTATTTACGTATTTCACTAGTAAGCTTTGGCTAGATTATACTATGATTACAAACAACTCTAGCCCCCAGATCTTAGTGGCTTACAATAAAGATTTATTTTGACCTCATGTTGCACATCAGCTGTGGGTTGGCTCTAGCCCACAGCTCTGCATCAGCTACAAGTTGTCTGAGGGTCTTTTTAATAAGAATCAAGGCTGAAGGAGCAGGCTCTCTTTGGAACATACTATCCTCATGGCACCGGGAAAAAGTAAGGGGAGCTAATGGAAACATAGGGTTATCATATCATGTCTGCTCATCTTCTATTGACCAAATCAGGTCTCAGGCTAAGCCTGACATCAGTGGGACAGAATATATATATATATATATATATATATATATATATATATATTTCACAAGGGAGAATGGCAAACCACAGCAATGTGTGAGGATGTCTAACACTTTTGTAGAGAGAATGAATCATCGGGAACAGTAACACAATCTACCACACATATTAATCTGAGTTTCATTCATACTGGATTTTGCCTTTCCTAGTGAAGATGGGAGCCCAGCTGTTGCATTTGCTTGTCTCAGAAGGGTTTGCGTTGCCAAGGTAAAGCGTAGCTTGCTGATTTTGATTTTAGAAAGCCTAAGCTACTTGAGATGTCTCAGGGTAGGGGAAGGTGAGGAGGTGAGGGCCTTGGAGAGAAAAGAGAGAAGCTGTAAGAACAAGGGAGAGATTTTATTCTTGAAGCTTAAAAGGGAAGAGCATTTGGCGGCAGGGGGTCAGAAGAGGTGAATACCTGGTCTCAAAAGTTGTAAGAATCTTCTCTCTGTCTCTCCCTCTCTGTCTGCTGCTCCCCCACTCGAATTGTCTCTGTCTCTCTCAAATAAATAAACTTGAAAAATTATTTTAAAAAAATCTGTGAGAATCACTTGAACTCTGCTACATCATGCGGGCTGGGGATGACAAGACCTCACAGGAACGCGTTTCTGAGGTGTTCTTGGGGACGCCGAGGATATGAGCCTCAGTGAGAAGCCCGGCTTGGTTCAGGCTCTGTTCTCCATGTGCTCAAAGAACAAAAGGCTTCTCCAAAGGTTCTGGATGGTATGGGACCTCAAGGACCTGCACAGCTCCCCAGGACGTAAGGTAGAGGGGAAGCATCAGGCCATCAAAGTGACTACCAACCTAGTGGGATGGGGAGCAGAATACATTTGATTTAAAGAAATACAATAAGTAAGACATTTCTTCCATCTCATAGTGTGGGATAGAAGTCATTCATCAAGATCTCACAGCTCGTAAGGGGCCAAACAATACTTGGTACTTTCATTTAAACAAACGGCCATCACTCTCTGTGCCAGGCAGAGAGTACTGGTTTGTTGGGCCTGCCATAGCAAAGTACCACAAACTGTGTGGTTTAAACAACAGAAATTTATGGTCCCTTAGTTTTGAAGTCCACAAGTCCAAGATCAAAGCAGGGCCATGCTCCCTCTGAAGAGACTGGGGAAGGATCTATTCCAGGCCTCTCTCCTAGTTACTGGTAATTCCTTGGCTTGTGACAGCATAACTCCAATCTTCACGTGGATACTCTCTGTTTGTGGATCTGTGTCCAAATTTCCCCTTTTTATAAGGATGCCAATCATACTGGATTAGGGGCACACTCTAGCCCTTAATGACCTCATTGTAACCAATTACATCTGCAAGGACCCAATTTCCAAATAAGGCCACATTCACAGGGGTCAGGACTTCAACATATAAATTTGCGAGAAACACAATTAAAACTGTAATAATTTCTGAGAGGCACTGGGGTATAATGCCACTGACCCAGTCACAGACCCCGATCTCGTGGGGTCAACCGTTCAGGAGAGGGCAGATGCTGAGCCTGTCAGTGTGAGTAGGAGGCAGATTCCAGTTCTTTCCATTTCAACTTCCTGCCTTTCAGTCATTTGTGGGCTAGTTTCTAATTAAATAAACATCAACAACACTCTTAAGAGCCTTTACTGACACCTGGCAGCCTCTGGTGCTATGCACACCCACATCATCCTCTCCCCTGAGGAAAAACTCAACAGCTTTCCTCCTGTGATGTGCCTTTGGCCAAGGAACACATCCCATAGGAACCCTCTCAGAACAATGAAGTTAACGTATTCCTTGTTTCCTCAAGCTAATTGAGCGGCTGGTGTCACATTTCTAAAAGCAGAAGAAAGCCAGAAAACTCAGGTGCCATAATGGCCCCCAGAAGCCACCCTGGAAGTGGTCAAGGTGGCCAGAGAACTGGGGATTATGTCTTCACAACTTTTGGGAAGTCTGTCTTGATGTGAGGTATCACTTCTCGCACTCAAGCTCATCCCGTGCCAAGCATATACACACACGAGGCTCCCCTGAATTACCCCCTCCAACTCTGTTTCATTGCCTTTCTCACCCATGTAAAGAGAGAAGCAACTTCCTTGTGCAGATCGAGCCACGTGTGGGACTTAAGAGTAAGTTTTTGAGAGCCTGAAATTGAGAACGTGCAGTTTGGACTACCTGGCGAAGGATGATCCCAATACATTTCATGAATGTTCTCCCACTTTGCATCTTTCCTGCACCAAATGATAATTTTTCTCATGCAGTGAAAAGCTCCTGAGATTAGCTGATTTATGTAGAATCTGGAATTAGACAGCTGTCAAATGCCTTCAAACATGTTAAAACCACGACCTTGTCTTCCATGTCAGCACTTTCTTTAAAAAAAAATTAAGGTGAAATGAGATGGGATGGTCATCCCATAGCTACAGCTCTGGCTGGACATCTCAAACACCCCCACCCTGTCTGTTGCCTCCTTTTCTCCATGGTAGATCTCTCTTCAGGGTTCTAGAGTCAGGAAAACTGTCTGGTTCACCAGAAAGTGCCCTTGGCCAAAGGCCTTCTGCATCGTGAATCCGGTAAGGTTGCCCTGCTGCTCTGGCCCAAACACTGGCACCGTCCCTGGGCTATGAGGCCTGGCCTCGGACAAAGGATGGGTCATCAGCATGGCTATTCCTTCCCCTCTACCTCCTTCCCATCAGGGATAGCAACAACTGTTCTCTATAGCCATGTGTCCTGCCTTTTCCATAGCCTGGCGATCTAATTAAATAATCACGGGATCTACCTTTCAAGGTTCTGACTCAATTTGGGAATGCTCAAGTTCAAAGAAAGGCATATCAGAGAGGCATCACAGCATGGACTGAGATCTTAGGCGTGGAACTAGACAATCTAGGTCTGAATTCTTTCTCGGCCACTTGCTACCTACATTAAGTCAAGTGATTTACTTGATCTGTCCTTTTACTCCTATGAATATTTTATAATACTAATAATATTAATATTAATTAATAATCAGAAATATTACTAATAACACCACATATGACTTCAACTTGGCCTAAGTGGGTTTGGGACTGTGGGTTTCTTTTTTTTTTTTAAGTTGAAGATGGAGTTTTTGTGACTATTTTTCCATGTTTTGGGTGAGTTTCAGAGGAAAGGGAAAGAGAAAAATGTGTTTATTCCTCCATCCAATAACTGGCAGATTTTCTGATGACAATCTTCAAATTATCCCAAAGTTCTAGTAGAGAAGCTATATTTCAACTTCTCCAGTCAGTAACATTCTGTCCCTTGAACTTACCCCTCTTCTCCATAAAGGAGCCAACATTTTAAGCCACTGAGAGCATTTGGACCTGCGCATGACACTCTACCTGGAGGCTGCAGGGCAGATGGGCCCTGTGTGGGGAGAGGAGGGGTTGATATGACCGCATGATTCAGAGAAATGAACTGAAGTAATAAACATTAAAATAACAATAATAATGACAGTGGCCATTAATTGAGCACCTAGTATGCACCAGACTCCATACTAGGGACTTCAAATGTATTGCCTCATTTAACTCTCCCCATTTTACAGGTGACAATATTGAGTCCCAGAGAAGTTAATAAACTTATCTAACCAAGCAATGAAATGGCAGAGTTGGGATTAGAACCCATAAGGCCTCTACCTCTTGCTCATAGATTTTCTATTTCCCAGCTCCCCTGTGAGCAGGAGTGAAAGAATCTGTCTCATTTGACCCTCAGGGATCAAGACTGCAGCTTGGCTCCCCGCCTTGGAAAAGTAAGCCTCTCTCACTGTCCCTCTTCATGAAAGCTGGTCAATTATGTGTATTCTCAAGCAGGTTTCTAGAAGAGAAATAAGCATTTGCCACATTTTGACTGCCCAGCATCCGAACACCTACCTCGAGTTCTACATTCGTGTGAGCCTACATGGAAAGCAGCCAGGATATGGGCTTACAATGAAACTGCAGCCATGGTTCACCTTTGCCTAAGATTTTGAGTCTAGAGCAGTGACTCCTAGGACAATTTATAACCCATCCTGGAGGCACCACTGGCAGCATTCATGGTCCGGTGGCACTCATACAACCTTAGTTGTGACAGCTGCTCCCTACCCCACCTGTACCCGATGTGTGGTGGTCTAGCCTGGGCGACCATCCACTTCCCTTGGTATTTGCCAGATCCTCCCTATTAATTCTGTTAGCCACCCCATATTCTACCTATAAGTTCCTCTTCCGCTTCTAATAGCTAGAGTTTGTTGCTCACAAGTACGGAAGAGGCATGAACAATTGCAGACACCCAATGAATAGGGCCGGCTTCATCCAGCTTAGGAGGAGATAAACCTTGCTCTGAGATTCCTCAGCTGTGATGCATCTCCCCTGGCCTCATCAAAAAACACAAAAGGGGGAGGCCTGGGTGGCTCAGTCAGTTAAGCATCTGACTTCGGCTCAGGTCATGATCTCGCAGTCAGTGAGTTCGAGCCCCACGTTGGGCTCTGTGCTGATGGCTCAGAGCCTGGAGCCTGTTTCGGATTCGGTGTCTCCCTCTTTCTCTCTCCTCCCCCGCTCGTGCTCTGTCTCTCTTCTCAAAAATAAATAAATGTTTAAAATAATTTTTTTTAATTGTCATCCTTTACACATTCTAAATTGCTTACCTTTTCACTGTGCTGAGCTGTTCTTTAGAAGAACTGCAATGAAGTAAGAATAGATTTTGAGCAAGAAGTGGAGGACATATAGGTGGGCCAAAGGCAGACCATCTCGCTCATTGTAGACTAAGAATCCTCTCTATTAGCATTTTGATTTTAGTTTGTTGATATAATGTTTCTTTAGGTTACTTGCCACAGCTGCCTCTTGGAGCACGTTTAAGCAAAGTCCAGTTAGCCATGGCCACATGAGGAAGTTTGGAAGGAGCCACAACCTTCCTGGACCTGACCCCTGGGAAGGAGTTGGGGAAACGGCCTGATGTGGTAGAGAAAACCTGATAAACCAGGACGAGGCCCAATACAGGCAAACAGCGTGTTTAGTGTTGGGACTGGCTATGACTGACACGAGGTATGGTTATCCTTTCCTCAGTGATGGGGGATTCCTGATTCCCAGCAGGCAGCTATTAGATAAGCAATGCAGCAGGAAGCATAGAACCAACCCTTGAGTGGAGAAGAGGGTGAAGTTCAGGACTCATGTGAAGAACAATACAGGGTCTAGCTTCTAAAGAGACTACAGAACCCCAGGTTTTACAAAAGAGTGATACAGAGAAAGAGAAAACAGGGCAAATACCAGTCGTCAGACCTGGGCACAAAGGAAAGCAGAGTCATCAGCAAAAATGGATTTGCAGCCCATGGCTAAGGTCATTACCAGGAGAAGGAAAGCTGTAGGGCCAGGCCCACAAATGGAAGCCTCATGTCCAAACAGAAAAAAGGACATTGCAAAGACTAAACAATCAACTTGTAATGCATCTTGCATCATTCAGTCTTTTCCTACAAAATTTTATAGTATTAGACATCTGGAAAAATCCTACAGGATGAGTTGGTCTTCATCCCATCTAAAGACCAGTAAGAAAAGCAGAAGCACTCCAAAAGCGCCATTTTCTTCGATTTGTTTTAGGAAAAGTTTCCAAAATTTCCTTTTGTATCTGACTCTACTCTTTATTTTCTACTTTTGTTTTATGTCTGACTCAGAACCCTCAACTTTGATTAAAATTTGTTCAAGTATACTTATGTTATGTGTATACTTATCAGTAGCCTCAAAGATATTCCTTGTTTGCTTCAAGTTCAAAATGATGTCACTTTATTCAACAGTGTAGAGTTTACATATTGTATTTTAGGTTTTGGGGATTCGAAAATAAATAAAATACAGCCCCACCTTTGGGAAACTTACAGTATTGTATACAGCTGCCTTTTTTCAAGACAAATCAATCCCAATTCCTACAAACTTGTTCTAAAATTTTAAAAGGAGAGGAAATTGGCATAGGATAATGGAAAGATAAGGGGAAATGATAAAAGAGATAAGAAAACATGCAGGGATGAGCCCCGTCACTCCTATTTCTGGGATTGGCTACCTCCCGGCACGAAAGACAAGGGCTACCATGGTGGGACACCTACTGGTCCACAGCACTCATTTCACACACACAAGGAAAGCCAGTGTGATTTGCTCCTTGACTGAGTGACACAGTTTGTGTGTAATAAACTATTGCCCATATGACTTTTGCCTCACTTAATGACAACAAGAGCACCAAAAATACACATACACACATGGAAAACTTCTCACTACACACACACATAGATATGGAAAGATTTATAAATATAAAATCAAAGGCAAAAAATTATGTATTCCTCTTCTATGTATCAAAAAGTATTCAGAAACAAAAGTTCAAGGCAAATGATCACCAGCAACATAATAAGAGCTCTTATACATAGAAGGGCTCTGATAATTTGAGAATAAAAAAAAAAACTACACAATAGCTAAATTGACACAAAAGATTACTAGAAATTCACAAAAGAAAAAACACAAATAGTAAACACGTATGGGAAAAAAGTTCAACCTCTTTAGTAAATAAATTAACATCATAACAAAATTATTCAAATGAGATGCCAACTTGCCTTTTTTAGGCTAATATTTATACAAATCTCAACATAAGCAAGAGTGTGGTGATGTGGACATTCTCAGATACTACTGTAAAAAAGCATATTGGTATAGCCTGATTGGAGTTCCACCTTCTCAGGCAAGTCACAACCACTCTGGATCCCAATTTCCTTGTCTGTGTAATGAAGGAGAAGATCTCAAAGAACTATTTACATTGAAATGGTTGGGATTTATTACACCAGTTCTTAAGCTCCAAGTCAACAGAACATTCCAGGGTGTTCTGTGACTGAAATCTAGCAACAGCTGTCTTCAGTCAAGCTAATGGAGAGAATGTCCAAAATGATACATTTTCCTCCAACATTTCTTTTATGAGACCCTGGGCCCTTGCCAGAGTAAAAGTAGAACAAAACCAAACAACAAGATGCAGGCAAACATGAACATGAACCCCTTGAAACAGTCCATCTTACTTAGTTCGACAGTTTTATGGGTGTTGTTTTGTTGATGATGTTGCTTATGGACACATGTGTTTATAATTTGGTGTTACAAAGATCATATGGCTATACTTTCTCTGCTGATAAGCTGTTCCTACTTGATATGATGGGATTAAACATAAATATTTTATGCCATTCCACAGGAGTGTCATGATTTCTTCATGTCTTTTCACTTCAAGCACTCATTCCTGCCTTCAGTAGGTATTTATTACATGCGACTCGTTGTTCTGAGTTGGGGATGCAATCATGAGCAAAACAAAGTCCCCATTCTCACAGAGCTTACATTCTTGTGGGAGAAAACAGACCATAAACAATAGAAGATAAATATCTAACATGATAGATGGCGATAAATAAAACAGAAGAGAAATTCAGCAGGGTGAGTAGAATGTGGAAATGAGATTGCTGTCATCTACAGGATGGTCAAGGAGGGTCTCACTAATAAGGGGATATTTGAGCGGAGTCCCAGAAGACAATGGATAAGACATGCACTTATTTAAGGGAAGAATATTCTAATTAGAGGAAAGAGCAAGGGCAAAGGCCCCTAAGGTGGGAGCATGCTTAGCATGTTCAAAGAACAGCAAGGAGGCCTGTTTAAGCAGAAGAGAGAGAGTAAGGGTGATGCTACTGTGTGATGAGGGCTGACAGGTAGTAGGGAGTGGCTTTATAGGTAGGGTGACCATACATCTTACCTGCCTAAGATAGTCTTGTTTATGTCCATTTTGGGGGATGATTCATAGTTACTCTCCTTTTTATTCTCAAACTGTCCCTGTTTGTAGGACAAGTTGTACAGTCACTCTACTTATGGACTGTTGTAGGGGTTTTGGCTTTTGTTCCAAGCAAAGGGAGAGGCCATTGGAGGGTTTAAAGTGAAGAAGCAGCATGTTCTGACTTTTATTTAAAAGGAATAGGGCTTTGGTAGAAAGAGAGAGATCAGCTAGAGACACCTGCAGTTTAAGCCAGGCAAGAAATAATGGCAGCTTAGGCTGGGATGTTAGTAGTGATGAAATGGTGGAACTCTGAATATGTTTTAGAGCCTACAAAAGATTTCACTGGAGAGTGAGAGAAAGAACAGAGTCGTGATGACTCCAGAGGAATGTGTTTGGAACCCCTAATTTATTATATGTTTGGTTTCCACAGAACCTTCACACATCATGGGTCTCGACTGCTTGGAGTTTAGATCTTGGCACACTCACCGTTGACGTGAACAAAACATTTGTCACCAAAAATAGAAAATCTGGTAAATAGAGATTATGGTCTGGGAACCCAAAGACCTACCAAATGAGGAATAATACACTTCTGGCATCTTTCTAGAGTCTGGAATCATAACTGGTACAGGCCTTACAGACAGTTCAAGGCTGTCCCAAGCCGTTGCTGATTCATATGGGTGCTATGGCTCAACAGACAGGTGCTTTGTAAGCTCTCTGATTCCAGAGCAAACCACTCTTCAGCTGTGAGAGAAAATGCTGTTTGCTGAATCTGGTTAATTCCTTTTGACTGCATCTGTAATTCTACACAGCCATTCTCCAGCAAAAGAAAATACATAGAGTAGATGATTTCTGCTTTGTGCCGGGATCTCAGTGATGATGAGTCTGCCCTGCCACTTAGGGCTTGGTTAGGTATGACATATACCTGATCTAAATCCCAAAACTATGAAAAGTATTGAATAGTGTTGAATAATTCAGAAACTTATTTAATCTGGAACTTGGATGCCGCATTGATGGTATTTTCCGAGCACTTTCTATAGAACCCTAGAGTGCTATTATTTGATTTTCCATTTAGCCGATGAGATACATGGTAAACATAGTCCTACCAGAGTAGCCTAAGTTATTGACCACTGCTGCTTCTCTCTCCATTTATTTCTTTGTGTTATTTCCATGAGAGATGTTTTATAGATTTCTTCAAAAAGATTTTTCACATTTAAAAAAATTTATTTATTTATTTATTTATTTATTTATTTATTTATTTATTTATAAGAGTGAGACTGGGGGAGGGCAGAGAGAGAGGGAGAGAGAATCTCAAGCAGGCTCAGCACTCACAGCGCAGAGCCTGATGTGGGGCTTGAACTCACGAACCACAAGATAGTGACCTGAACTGAAATCAAGGGTCGGACGCTTAACAGGCTAAGCCACCCAGGCGCCCCTTCACATTCCTTTTTAAGTATATTGTGAGTATTTTATGGTTTCATTGCTATTGTGAATGGATCTGTTTTCCATTAATTTTTTTTAACAGATGATTGATGCGTGAAGAAAAGCAACTGAGTTTTGTACTTATTTTTTCTCTACATTTTACTGACCATAGTTACAAATTTCCTTTTTTTTTTTTTCAGCTGATCTTCTTGGATTTTTTCTGAATGAAAATATGTCATTGGAAAATAATCATGTTTATGTCTTCCTTTCCAACTTATTATATGTATTCTATTTTCTCCCATATTTCTTTGACTATAGTCTCCATAACAAAGTTAGATGCTACAGTAATGGGGGGGGTCACATTCCTGCCTTGTTTCTTTTATAGAATTTCTTTATTAATTCACTATTTAATACAATGGTTACTATTGGTTTCTGCTATATACTCATTGGCATATCAAAAAAGCTTCTTTCTATTTCTAGTATAGTAAGAATTTATTAGCATTAACTGGGGTCTCTTTTTAATTTTTTTAATGTTTATTTATTTTTGAGAGAGAGAGCAGGGGAGGGGCAGAGAGAGAGGCAGAAGCAGAAGCAGAAGCAGGCTCCAGGCTCTGAGCTGTCAGCACAGAGCCCAACGCGAGGCTCAAATCCACAAACTGTGAGATCATGACCTGAGCTGAAGTCGGACGCTTAACCGACTGAGCCACCCAGGCGCCCCAGGGTTTTAGAGCACCAACGGATATCACTCTACCTGTTCTCCACCTTGAGTCTAGAACCAGTTCTGAACACAAGAATCAGACTGATGCAGATCAAAACACCAGCTTAACTGGCAAGATTAATTGGAGAATGTGGCATAGATATGTGGACTCAGGTGGCTCCCTAATTGTTCACCTAGAAATAAATTCACCCAGGCAAATGTGGGTGATGGTAATCCTCCTCCACAGAAGCACAGCTGCCCTGGTAAATATAATACCACATGGAGGAAAGCATTCCAGAAAGGAACCTCTCTGGCAAGTAAGCCCATCTAAAACAGAAAGATCTGAAGGGGCAGAGGCAAGAGATCTGTCTTTTCTTCAGCATTCACCAGACATTCCCATGGGAGGAAAATACAGAGAGAGGACAGACACAATGCTTTTAGAAATTCCTTTATGGACAGATGAGGTCCACTGAATAGAGGTCTCCCTCGCAAAGATGGCTAGTCGATTTTGTCCAAAGATCATTAGGCATCAGTATTAGTTATCTACTGCAGCGTAACAAATTACCACCAAGTTAGCCACTTAACACAAGACACATTTACTGTCTCACAGTTTCTGTGAATCAGGAATCTAGGCATGGCTTAGCTGAGTCCTCTGTTAAGGGTCTATTACACATTCAAGGCGTTGGTCAGGGCTAGGGTCTCATGTGAAGCCTTAACTGAGGGAAAGATTTGCTTCCAAGCTCACTTACATGGCTGTTGGCAGGAATTGGGTCATTTGGGACTGTTGAACTGTGACTGTTGAACAATTCCTAGCTGGCTCTTGGCCAGAGTTCCTTGCCACATGGACCTCCCCAACATGGCAACTTGCTTTATCAAAGCCAGCAAGGGAGTGAGTCTACTACTAAGGGGGAAGTCAGAATCTTATAATTTAATCAAATAAATGACATCCCCCTCAATGCTGCTAAAGGGTTGTTAGAAGCAAGTCACTCAAGGGGAGGGGACACCAAGTGAACACCAGAAGGCAGGGATCAGTGGGGGGAGTCTGGGATGTTGCCTAGCAGAGGCACCTATGAATTAAGACACAACTAATGTATTTCTTAATTTTGAACTATCCTCAAATTCCTGAAAGGAAAGTTGCTTGAATCATGACACATTATTCCTTTGACTTCTAGATTAGATTGCCAGTATTGTAGATAAGATATTTACATGTATATTTGTGATGTATTTGGTCTACAACTTTTGCCAATTTAGTGGGTTTGGAATCTGGATTTCTCATCCTTAACATTGTATACATACGTCTTCTGAAGTGTTTTCCTGGCCACATTTACCAGAAGTTTGTCTCTTTTGACATTTTAAAAAAACTGTATGGTTTTGTCAATCTTAAATGTTTTTGTTGTCTAATTCTTTATTAATTTATTTTTCTAACTTTGTTTTGGTCATTTTTTATAACTTTTTGAGTTAAGTGTGCTAATTTTCCATTTTTCTTGTTTGATCACAAGATAATTTAAAGCTGTGAATTTTTCGTGAGTATGGCTTTGGATGTAGCAATACCTACAGATTCCGATGAGTGCTATTTCACTTTTATAATTGCTGAGTAGTCTGGATTTTAGATTTGATTTCCTTATTTACTCAAGAGGTATGATAAAAATAGTTTTGCTTCAATTTTTAAGTTACTAGACCATCTTTGTTATCTTCTAATAGGCAATTTCCAGTTTATTATATTATAATCAAATAATATATCCTGGAATAGTACTAATTTTTGCATTTTATTTAGATTCTCTTTGTGGCTTAGTACATGATCAACTTTTGCAAATATTCATTTGGAGATTTGGAAAAACTCTGTAAAGACCAAAATTTTATATGTCTACAATTAAGTTTATTATATATTCAAAACATTTATGGTCTTATTTCTTTTTAAACTACTTAATCTGTTTAACACTGGAAGAGTAATGTTAAAATCTACCACTAATTCTGAAATCTATCAAATTCTCATAAGTTTTCTAATAGTGTCATTGCATAAAATTAATATATGTTATATACAAATATACAAAAATATACATTTTTGCTATGTTAGTGTAAAAAGCTTTGATTATGATGGGTTTTGTGTGTTTGTATCTTTTGTTATTTATAATTATCATGTAGTCCCATTTAGATCCTTTTGTTGTTAGTTTTACCTTGTGTGATAATCTTATCATTCTGCTGTATTTCTTATCGTTCTAGTATACCTTTGCCCATCCCTTTATTTTAAACCTTCGTATGACTTACTTTTTAAGTCAATCTTATAACAGATATGCAGCTAAATTGTTTCTGAAACAATCTAAGAGTCTTTGTCTTGACAGATTTTAACTTATTCATGTTGACTGAGTGTACTTACTTACGCTGCTAGAAATATAGTACACATGTCTTGGACACACCTTGAATATACGAGGTGGTGGGCTCGTATATTCCATAAGGGTTTTCTCCCTTGTTCCTATTATCTAGAGCTGACCCTGCAGAAAATGATCAGCTTTGTGCTGAATAAACATAGGACCTTGGTGAACTTCTTGGGGCAACAAAACTGGGTTGTTAACTGCCTCAACTTAGGTCTATTACTGGCATCGTAGACTTAAATGAAATGGAGGCAAACATTAGAGGTCTGAGAGCTGTTCTCTGCATTGCAAAAACTACATTGACAATATTTCGGTACTTTCAGCTCTTCTGCGGTGATGATGAACGTGGCAGCAACATTGTCCCTATAGCAATGCCCATCCTATAGCAACGCGGTCCAGTACCTATAGGGTACTGGAGTACAAAGGAATACTGAGAAAGCTGCACTTGTCAATTCCGTCTTTCCTTTAACATGGAGATAGCATCCTTGCTCAGGCTCTGAGCAGGCTCTGAGCAGGCTCTGTGCTGAACATGGAGACTGCGTGGGATTCTCTCCCTCCTTCTCTATCTGCCCCTTCCCCACTTGTGTGTGTGCACATGCACTTTCTCTCTATCTCTCCCCAAATAAATAAATATTGAAACAAAACAAAACATAAACAGATGTGTGTCTAAAATACATATATTTCTTATCTCTGCCCACCGTGAGAGCCCAAATGGAACGACACCCCAAAAGCAATGAGAACAATTAGCTACAAGATCTTAGATTCAAAATACCATTCTCCAAGGAAAGGAACAGATTTCCTTGAATAACCGGCTAATCCCAGGGCTGGGGCACCAGAAGGACAAAATGAGCCATATGTCAGAAAGTAAGAAAGTGCCCAAAGAATGGTAGGAACATGTCAAAAGGACACAGGAACCTCTTTGAAGGGGCTCCCAATGGCCAAATCTGGGGGTAACTTGAACAAGAAAATAAACCACAATGGTGATGGCTTATATAAATCATAGAAGAAAATAAGACTCATGAACCTATGCTGATATAAATAAACAATTTTACAATAAATAAATAAGGGAGAAGAAGAAGCTCTTCCTTATTGTGTAATTTCAAGTAATAAACAGAGAAGGAATGATAAAATTAAACACATCCCGGGACGCCTGTGTGGCTCAGTTGGTTAAGCGGTCGACTTCAGCTCAGGTCATGATCTCTCAGTTCATGGGTTGGAGCCCTGCGTTGGGCTCTGTGCTAACAGCTCAGAGCCTGGAGCCTGCTTCCGATTCTGTGTTTCCCTCTCTCTGCCCCCACCCCCACTCACACTCTGTCTCTCTCTGTCTCAAAAATAAATAAAAAACATTAAAAAAATTAAAAGCATCTCTGTAATAATAGCTTCAGGTAAGCATTGTAAAGATGCTAAAAGTAGTGAGTATCAAGGTATCTCCTCATACCTTTCTATTCTTTCTATTTTTCTAGAAAAATAAGGGAAAAAGATAGAAAAAATAGGGAAAAAGGAACCACACCAAAGGAGTCTGGCAGACATCCTCTTAACCAAGTAATCAAAGTGGACCTTACCAGTAATGGGACATATCAACATCCTGATATATGCATGAAAACGCACAACCTGAATCTAATCATGAGGGACCATCAGACTAACCCAAACTGAGGGATATTCTGCAAAATAACTAGCCTATCATCTTCAAAAGTGTCAAGGTCATGAAAGACAAAACAGAAAAAGTTGAGGAACCACTTCAGATTAAAGGAAACCAAGGAGAGGAAAACTAAATGCCAGGTGAGCTTCTTGATTGGATCCTGAACCAGGGAAAAGAACACTAATGGGACAACTGGCAAAATGGGAATGTCTGAAGATTAGGTAATGACATTGTGTCAGTGTTAATTGCCTGATCTTGATCACTGTGGCCATGTAAGATGTTGAATTTGGGGGCCTTTGGGTAAGGGATATAAGGTACTTTGAAATAATTTCATTTCAAAATGAAAGTTAAAAAAAGAGAAAAAAATACTCCAGGCAATACTTTCCTGTAGACAATGTGTTCTTGCGACCTTGCCCTCTCCTTGTGGTTTTGAGCCCAGGAGTTTGTTGTGCTGTGATCCCCCCATACCTGATAGCACGTATGACCGTAGTTGAGGCTTCCAGAGGCCGAGAGTCCAGACAAGGTGATACTACACCACAGACACGGTCATGGTCATAGCCATGGGGCAATTAAATGAACTCAGAAGTTCCTGTACTGGTGAAGCCACGGAGAAAAGGAAAGTTAGAAGCCTATAGAAAGGGACAAGCAAAAGTCTTATCTTTTTTCCTCAGTGTATTTTCTTTTTGCTTTCTGGCCGCATTGAACTAAACCTAGGCGAGGTCCAGTCTCTTCAAAATACGGGCTGACATAAGAAGATGTGTTTCTCGTACTAGATTCAGGCCTCTAGTGAAAGCTTCTGAGAATGGTGAGGGACAGGGGGTTGGGGAGGGGACAGGCTATGGCTTACAGGCTCTCCTCCCCAACGTGGGGAAACTCTGCTGGCCAAAACCTGTAGCTGGACAGACAAACTCTCAAGTGCTCTCTGAAAGGAGCCCAAGAATCCAGCCTTCAGTAAGGAATGAAACTGACTCTGGTTCCCAGGCATCCTCAGGGAGCCTCCAAAGACCAGAAGGAGTCCTGACAGGGAGAGCCCAAGAGCCAAGCGTGGACCTCCTCTCTCCCCAGGCATCTTGCTGCCCGTGTCCACTTCTCCTGCAAGACTGCTTCTCTGCTGCAATTTAGAGGTTCCAGAAGTTTATTCTTTGTATTCGCATTCCTTGAACGCCTGGTCAACCCAGTTCATCTAAATGAAAATTATTTTAATTTAGACCCAATACTTGACATTTCTTTATAAAGGTTGTTTTGGCTGTGGGTTCAATTCACACCAACTCTGTTAGATTTATTCTAATCTCCTTGGCTACATGGAAAAATCCAGGGTGCACCAATTCCCCTCCGAATCATTGAGAGACTATAGGTACGATAATTCATGGTAGCTACTCTATAGGTAACACTAGGAATAGTTATGTTTTATCAGTGTGAAATAAGCAGCCACGGGTCCCCTTACACATTTCTTGCATTTTTAATATAACTAACGCTGCAAAGTGGGTCTGGTGGAAGGAATCCCTGCTGTATTCGTTTTCTGCTACAGATATGGAAAATCATTAGATTTGTGCTGGGGCAGGACATCCTCTCTTTCTGTTTAGACCTTCAGACACTGTGTGTGTGCCTGGAATCTCAAACAGATGAGATGCCTCCCTAATGATCCAGGCGCTCCGACTGGGGGCTTCATACAACCTCTGAAGGAAAATATGCAAGATTCCTGAGTGGTGCTAAGGGGATGCCACTTGCACCGACTTCTAAATTTTCCTGCAGGTGGGGAGTCAAAATGGCAATCGGTAAATTTAAATTTTAATTCGAACCCCTCTTCTACCCACTCTAAACTTCCTCTCGAGACAAGCCGCTTGGTCATCTGCATTCGTGACAAGTTCCCCACTCCTGCTGCCAGATGCTGCTTTGCTACTGAGTGAAAAATGTGTTTAAAATTAAACCTTTTTTTTCCTTAAAAAAAAAAAATCCAAGACACTAAGATAGGGTACTTTTTCCCAAAAGGAGTGGCACAAATGGAGAGTTTTTAATGAATACTGATAAGTCTGAGTGCGAAATGAAACATTAACAGCCATGTAAGCCAGTGACAGATGTTGCAACCCAATATAATGCAGCCTCAAATGCCACGGGCATCCCTCCCAATAGAATTAGAGAGCAGAGCTGCTCGTTAACATAGAAAACATCTCCCCTCTTTCTTCCACTTGGAAGGAGCCACTCAGTTTCTTCGATACCAGACTGGTTGTTTTAAACACTAGTTACAATGTATTGTCTTGGCATGGGCTCTGGGGGCAGGGGGAGCCTTACCGTTGAATTTTATTCATATAAATCTCATTACTGTTTAATTATTTTGCAGCAAAACCCAAATTTGAAGACAGCACTAAAATACACAAGCAATTCTAATTTATATTCTAAGATACAGCAAAATGACAGAAAGCCAGAGAAACAGCATTTTTAAAGTCTCCACCACCTAAACCAGGCAGCATTCACAGAAATGAGGCGAATGAGAGCTAAGAAGACACTGTAGGTAAATGTTTTGCTTGGTGTTCACCAATCCGTAGAAAGGTAAATTCTTTTCTCGGTAGTCACCAATTGGTGGCAAAACCCGCATTAGAACTGGAAGTTCTGGGGGCGCCTGGGTGGCGCAGTCGGTTAAGCGACCGACTTCAGCCAGGTCACGATCTCGCGGTCACGATCTCGCGGTCCGTGAGTTCGAGCCCCGAGTCAGGCTCTGGGCTGATGGCTCGGAGCCTGGAACCTGTTTCCGATTCTGTGTCTCCCTCTCTCTCTGCCCCTCCCCTGTTCATGCTCTGTCTCTCTCTGTCCCAAAAAAATAAATAAACGTTGAAAAAAAAAAAAAAAGAACTGGAAGTTCTGGGAGCATCTGGGTGGCTCAGTGGGTTAAGCGTCCCACTCTGGATTTTGGCTCAGGTCATGATCTCATTGTTCATGAGTAGCTCTGCACTGACAGTGTGGAGCCTGCTTGGGATTCTCTCCCTCTCTCTATCTCTCTCTCTCTCTCTCTCCCTCTCCCTTTCTCTCTGCTCCCTCCCACTCACGTGCGCTTTCGCTCAAAATAAATAAATAAACTTAAAAAGAGGGAAAAAAAGAACCGGAAGTTCAGGAAAACTTGGCCAGAACAGAGAACAGAAGGGTAGGGGGCAGTGGAACAAAATGTTCTTTGCCATGGTGAGATCATAAAGTCCTCTGATAGTCCATAGTTTAGATGGGTTGATTCTATTTCTCATCTCTCCTGGCAATGTTACTTTCGAGAACTAACATTGTGAATCTGAATGTAATGATGTCAGATGTAAACCTCCTTTTTCACTGGAGCCATAATTTACACATATATCAAAAATATAAATAAAAAAATAAGGATCCTATGATTTAAAAAAAAGTACGACCTACTTTGGAGAATCTCAAAATGCAAGGACAGTACAAGTTAGGACAGGTTAGTGAGGAGGCCTATTTATCTGCAATCACAAAAGGAGCTCTCTTAGACATTTTCTTGGTTGTTTTCTTACAATTGGCTATTTGAACTTGACCTGGGGAACCGTGGGTCTGGAGGCACAATGGGAAAGAGCACTGGAAAACCAGAGCATTCCACAACACTGGAAAAGCAAAAGGGTAGGCAAATTTGTATTTCAAGGATTTCTAACTTGACTTTTAATATTATGCCATGCTATGTGTTTTCTTCATGACATCACAATCTGTAACCATTCAATTCATTTATTAGTCAGCTTATTACCCTCCTCTCAGATGCAAGCCTTGTTCAGTGCTCTAAAACCAGAGCTTCACCCAGAACCTGAGGTATGGCACACAGGCACTCAGAGATGCCTTGTAACAAATAAATAAGTATGTGAACGAAGGAAATTCATAATCAATAAACCAGTACAGAATCAATAAGGAATCACTGAGTAAGTACATCAATAGAAAATAAGATTTGATTTTTAAAGTTTAATGCTCTTTTATTGCAGGCAGTCCTACCATATAAAGGCCAAGTGGCCTCTAATGTTCTGTAACTAAGTGACGCCATCTTGAATGTCTCCCATAGATCATGGGACCTATGACATGGGTACACCCATCACCAACACAAGTCTTTAAGGACTGTTGGTTCTGTTTTCAGTCTTGTCTACTCTGGAATGATCCGTAGGCTTCATAGGCTATTTTTTTTCTGAAGCTTCTGTCAGAATGATAAAGGCTCCTAAGTTAACATTTTGGACTGAGTCACTGAGATACAAGCAAGAACATTCTATATACCTTCTTATTCTCAATCAGCTGAGGAAGCACTTCTTAAAAGTCTGTGGGGGAGAAATTACTCCTCAGAAGCCAGCTGGAAGTGAAGAGAAAGTTGTCTAAGAAAAGTATGGGTTGTCAGCAAAAGACAGAAGTTACATGACGGAAGTTTAGGTTTTTATGCTATTATTGTAACCTCTTTTTACAAGTAGGAACTTAAAAGGGATTTGACTGAAGACATTGGGGCAGCTTGTGTAATGAGGGTGCCTGAGACACCAGTCGTTCTGAGGCAAGTCCCAGACTATCCCCAGTTCTGATTTGGTCACTCTGAGCCACTTCCTAAAAGGCAGCTGTAGCCTCTGCCGCCATCGAGAAGGCTACAGTCCTCTTGGCCCCGAAAAGCTGGAAGGTGCCAGAGTGTGTTCAGGCCCCTGGAAGGAGAGGCCACAGGAGGGTCTGTGTCAACACTGCAGGGAGCATTAGGGCTCTAAAGAAAAGAGAAGCATTCTGGGGGCTGATGCATTTGGGAATAGAGAGGAAAATTAGTGCAATGCCGGACCGTTCAGGCTAGAAAAGACCTTCATTTAATAAAAGAGTAGCTGGGACCCAGAGAAGTAAAGTGGCTTGTATAAGATGAAATCATGGTAAAAAAATAGTTGGCAGGCAGGATATAGATCTTAAGAGGATAGAAACATGGGCCGCCCGGTGGCTCAGTCAGTTAAGCATCTGACTTCAGCTCAGGTCATGATCTTGCGGTTCGTGGGTTCAAGCCCCCTGTGGGGTTCTGCACTGACAGCTCAGAGCCTGGAACCTGCTTCCGGATTCTCTGTCTCCCAGTCTCTCTCCACCCCTCCCCCACTTGTGCACCACTTGTGCACACACACTCTTTCTCTCTCTCTCTCTCTCTCTCTCTCTGTCTTGAAAATAAATAAATAAACATTTAAAAAAATAATAGGATACAAACAGAAGGTCATGTTTGATTGTGAAACAGACTTGTCAAATCCTTCTGTCCAGTTGAAATTGTTCAGGAAGCCCTTAGCCTAAAAACTGTTCTCTTTCTGGAACAGACTATCCCTGTGCCGCTACAGCACAAACAGAAAGGAGACAAAAAGAAAATAACACTGCAGCAAGTACACAGGAGAAGTTCTGGCATGTGCACCGATTGGAGGGGGAGTAAATTATAGAAAGCTGTCCCTAGAGTATTTGAAATATAGTTAATGAACCCAAGGACATTCCATTCTAAACTTGATTCAACTGTGCTCAGATGCAGGGGAGTTTTTGCAGTTAGTAGGAACGCTCTGGTAATGTCAGTGAGAGCATTCTGACTCCAACCTGCGTGCAACAGAGAGGAGGTGTAGCAGTGACAGAAAACTGTGACAATCAAGAGGAAGGTCCAGATGGACGTGACATTGCCTTCAGCCACTGCAGGCTAAGGGTTTCACAGCAGTGCCCAGCGCCTAGGTCTGTCACCTGCACAGCCGTGGACCCCAGGGTGCTTTGATGAGAATTGGTTATGCACATATAGTGGCGAAGGGCGCTGCTAAATTGTGTAGACATCATTCCCTACCAGGCTTCTGTTGTTCTCAACTAATCCCTTCAGAGGGTCCCTGATGTCTGAAAAATTTTGGTAAAGGTAAGAATTAAATTTTCTGGGTTTGTCAACATTAAATCTTACCAACTCACAAGACTGGGGGACCCAGGTGGGATATCCCAATGGAGAAGCACACCTCACAGGGATGTGTCTGAGGAAGGGCGATCCACCCTGAGCGTACTGCACATGACTCATGCTTCTCTGAGGCTCTAGAAAGAGTCAGAGAGGGGCCTCTGGGTGGCTCAGTTGGTTAAGTGTCTGACTCTTGATTTCGGCTCAGGTCATGATCTCACAGTTGGTGAGGCCAAGCCCTGAGTCGGGCTCAGCGCTGACAGCGCAGAGCCTGCTTGGGATTCTCTCTCTCCCCCTCTCTGCCCCTCCCCTGCTTGTGTTCTTCTCTCTCTCTCAAAAAATAAATAAAATTTTTTTAAAAAAAGGAGTCAGAGAAACCTGTCAGGGCAGAAATTTACATCCAGAAAAAGCACAAGTGTGGGGATTGGGCAGACTTGGGTCAGAACCCTAAGTTCTACAAAGAAGTGACTGTCCTGGTCTTTAAGTTCAATGACCTTCTCTTTCCTTATCTGTGTAATAGGAACAAGAAAGAGCCTAAATGTCCATTGACTGATGAATGGATAAAGAAGATGTGGTTTATATATACAATGGAATACTACTTGGCAATGAGAAAGAATGAAATCTGGCCATTTGCAGCAATGTGGATGGAACTGGAAGGTATTATGCTGAATGAAATAAGTCAGTCACAGAAGGACAGATATCATATGTTTTCACTCATATGTAGATCTTGAGAAACTTAGCAGAAGACCATGGGGGAAGGGAAGGGGAAAAATAGATACAAACAGAGAGAGAGGGAGACAAAACACAAGAGACTCTTAATACAGAGAAGAACAAACAGAAGGTGGACGGGGGGTGGGGGGGTAGTTTGGAAATAGGAAAAATGGGTGATGGGCATTGAGGAGGTCACTTTTTGGGATAAGGACTGGGTATTGTATGTAAGCCAATTTGACAATGAATTATATTTTTAAAAAAGTAAAATTAGTCTTAGCATAGCACCTGGCCACATGGTAGGTAAAATTTACCATCCCAACCCTTAAAAAAAATTTTTTTTTAACATTTATTCATTTTTGAGAGACACAGAAAGGCAGTGTGAGTGGGGGAGGGGCAGAGAGAGGGAGACACAGAATCCGAAGCAGGCTCCAGGCTCCAAACTGTCAGCACAGAGCCTGACACAGGGCTGGAACCCAGATTATGACCTGAGCTGAAGTCTGATGTTTAACCGACTGAGCCACCCAGGTGCCCCGGGTCCCAACCCTTTTAAAGGTACACTTCAGCAGCCTTAAGTACATTCACATAGTTGTGCAACCAATCTCCAAAACTCTTTCCATCTTGAAAAACTGAACTTCTATACCCATAAATAAGTCCCCATTTCCCCATTCCCCCAAACGTTTTAACTGAAAAAGAACAAATCAAAAAGTAAGAACTTCAACCAGGACACTGAACAAGTACTAAGAGTCAAGTTTATCTAATGAACTCAACTCCAGATTTAAAAAATATAGACATCATAAGTTGTTCAACAATTAGCAGTTCGTGAAGGAACATGCGGTAAGTTAAAGTGTATGGGAAGATTGAGCTGGTAAAAGTCCATTTTAAAAACATTACAAGGGTCAGGGCGTCTGGGTGTTTCAGTAAGTTATGCATCAGACTCTTGATTTCGGCTCAGGTCATGAACTCACGGTGGTGAGGTCGAGCCCACAGTGGGCTCTGTGCTAAGCAAGGAGCCTGCTTGGGATTCTCTCTCTCTCTCTCTCTCTCTCTCTCTCTCTCTCTCTCTCTCTCTCCTTCCCTCCCTCTGTCCCTCCCCTGCTTGCACACGTGCTCTCTCTTTCTCTCTCAAAATAAAGAAATAAACATTTTTTCAAAACCCAAACATGACAAAAGTTTAAAAATCGCCATATTCTATTCAAACTGCCAATAGAAACGTATACCTTCATCACAAAGACAGTGTCCTTGAGGGGCAAACATGTCACAGGCCTATGTGACTGGGGTGGAAAAGAAAAGAGGAAAGTCGAGTACACAATAAAGCTGTGTTTTCCAGGCTTCTCTGACGATAAGAATCATCCAAGATACTTGTTAAAACTACAAATTCTTGGGCTCCCTCCCAGACCCACTGAATCAGAATCTCCAAGTTGGATTCCAGATATAAAGTTTTAAAACAACAAACTTCTAGAGGGTAAGAGATCCGTATCCAAGTACACATCCATCTTTGGCAAAAGCTGCCTGGTAACACTGATTACAATATAAAACAAGCAATCCAGTATGGTAGTTCCAATCTGTTCAACTCTGAAAGGTGAGCTCAAATGTTTATTCCAAGCACAGATGCTCAATTAGTTGCAAATGAGGCTAATTGCTAGGGGACACTGTTAGGGGCACTTGGACCAGAATCAGAGACATGGTGCCTATAGGTTTGGGGTAGAACTGAACTAAGGGCACAGGTCATAAATATAACAAGGGAGAGTGGGAAGGGCTTATTCATACCCATGTCACAGGGCCTCTTCCAACTTCTAAAAGAAAAAGGTATAACTTTTCACAACATCATAGAACAGAGAACCAGTTTTTTCTTTAAGTTTATTTATTTATTTTGAGAGAGAGCATATAAGCATGAGCAGGGGAGGGGCAGAGAGAGAGAGGGAGAAAGAGGATCCCAAGCAGACTCCGCAATGTTGGCGTGGAGCCCAACACGGGGCTCGATCCCATGAACTTCAAGCTATGACCTGAGCCGAAATCAAGAGTCAGACGCTTAACCGACTGAGCCACCCAGATGCCCTGAACATGGAACCAGGCTAATACACATGGCTCTATTTGTTCTTTGACAATGAAAACTTCACTAATTTTTCATCACAGTGGAAACTGAAAGCAAAGAAAAGCTATGTACTACCTTTTAGAGAGATCTGTCTATACCACCTGGAGCTTCTAGTCCCAAGAGCAGGACCTACTGCCAGCAACGAGGGTGATAATGTCTTAAATATCTCTATTTCAATTTACATCAGAGAAGAAAACTAAGAAATGCTTCTCTGCAAAGTCACTCAACTCGTTCTCAATTCATTGAAAAGCAAGCTTTTCTTACATCTGCACATGTCCTCCACCTCTAATAGTTTAAGCATTGATTCATATGCAATTCACTTGGCCAGATTTTCCATTGCTTTCCCTTCCGTTGTTGAAGGATTAATAGATTGTGTCTAACCAAAGTCATTTAGAAGGCCGTGGTGTGGGTGGAGGAGAATGTGGGGGCTGTATCAAAGCCATGCACTCCATGTTTAAAGAAATTCCATTACATCTAAATTCTGGACTAAAGCATGTGGCCTCAGATAAATCAGTGTGTTTCAATCCCCACTTCCTTCGGATCTGCATTACTGAAGCGTAGCAAGTCATTGTGAATGAATGTTATTCAAGTCACTGATGAAAAAAGCACAAACAATTGTAAATCCTTTTGCTATTGCAATGTTTCACAGATCTGCTGCTGTTGCTGCTGGATCGTGGTTCAACAGTAAAGGAAGAACTACTCAAGGTCAGAGGACGGTGGGTGAGGCAGGAAGAAAGGACTGGAAATACGGGAAGAATGGAATATGTCTATGAGGGTCCATAAGTTGTTAATAAGATTCAATTCTCAAAACTGCCCAAACTTAACACACGTTTGCAATTCCTTAAAATACATATACTCGAATAAAAACTCTGCCAAATTTTTTTCGGCAAATACGTATTCTACAGAAAAAGTAGATTTTTAGAGTGCTTCATCTATCTGATAGGGCGATCTTAGAAATTACTTCTGCTATAACTAAAGAATTAGAGGCACACATTTAAAGGCTACATTAACCTTTCAAACCTCCTGAAAGTGAGATTTGTACCCAGGGGAAAGAGAGAGGATAAGGGTATATATAACTCCACCTTAGTGCCAAAGAGAAATGCGATGACCGAAATAATTTTAAGCAGCAGGAAGTACATTATTTTCCCAAGCTTCCCAGTAGTCCTGATTATCCACTGGTCATTGTGTCAAAATAATAGAGACGGAAAGCCGTATTATTCACAGAGATAGAGCTACATATACCAATATTTTATCTGGATTCCACACAGCAAATGCCTAGGTATAGCAACATGCAGGAAAGTACTAGGGAGAAATGAACCTAAAGCAGTAACCCTAGAAATAAGGAGAAAAACTAAGCCAGTGCAAACAACGGCTCACAAATTAATCCCATGGCAATTGCTTAGAAAGCCTGCATTATAGAGACTTGCAGCTCCTCAGAGAGAGCCCCGGTGATTGGGAAAGGTGGCGAGGAGTCCGGTGACTCACAGGGTCCCTGAGGCTCAGAAGATAATATAATATATAACATATAATTAATATAATAATAAGTGATGAATGTTTATCAAGCATTTACCACCTCCCTATTCTATGCTAAGGGCCCGAAATACATCCCCTCGTATAATCCACACAATATCCAGCGAAGTACTTGCCATTATTATCCTCACTTTACAGACTAAGAAACTAGGTCTTGCGAGGTAAAGAAAGTTGCTCAAGGTCACACAGCTGGTTGGTAGCACTAATGTTCATGGTAGAACTTTCTGGAACTTCCTAACATTACAGAGTATAGGAGCTCTACCATTTTAAACTTTATGTTCCAGTCAAGCAGGAGTGTTGCCTCCCTGCTCAGAAAAGCTTGGTCCCATCTACCTATGCTGGCTGACTTCTACTCACCTCTCAATTTCAGGTCAAATGCATCCTCTTTGGGGAAGCTTCTGTTCCCTGGTATTCTCACGCTCCCTGACACTTCCCTGTTACAGAACTTAACTCTCGGTACCATGAGTTCCTGATGACTTACGATTTCCCCCCTGGAAGACTACCCTCTTTGAAGGCATAAGTCTCATCTCTGCTACTCACTGTTGTACCACGGTGCTGAACGCAGTGTCTAATACACAGCAGCTGCTCAAAAACAGTTCTGGAATGGACAGGTCCTCTAAGTGTTCCATTTACTGCTGAGGAAATGAAAAGTCAGAAAGGTTATGTAGCAGGGGTGCCTGGGTGGCTCAGTCGGCTAAGAGTCTGACTCTTAATCTCGGCTCAGTCACGATCTCATGATTCGTGAGTTTGAGCTCCGTGTCGGGCTCTGTGCTCAGTGCAAAGCCTGCTCGGAATTCTCTCTCCTTCTCTCTCTGCCTTTACCCCACTCATGCTCTCTCTCTCTCTCAAAATAATTGAATAAAGGAAGTTAAAAAACTTAAAAAATAAAAAAAAAAATAAGAAAGGTTATGTAGCTCGCCTTATGCCCGACAGGACGCTGGAGCACACACAGAAAAGCCGGGTCCCTGGACTCCTGGGGTGGGGGGGGGTGGCTCTTTCCACTTTGCTGTTGCCACTTTCTTACCTAGAATGTCCCAGTGCTGCTATCACTATAGTGATATCACTATCACTATCCCAGTGCTGTCACTATCTAAATCCTCCCGCCCCTCCTCAGGGGCCCTGCTCCTATCCCCTCCTTGCTCACACTGACTCAGAGGGTCTATCAAGGTCTAAAGCATTCACCAGCCACCTTGTGCTAGAAATCCCACTGTGGTCTCCACTTGCTTTTGAAAGCTCTCCTACCCATAGCTAATACTCTTCGGGCCCCCTAGCTGCACCCCCACTTTTCTTGCAGCCTGCAATAGGGGTGCCAGCCAGTATTAATTTGATTTTCTTGCACCAGGCAACGTGCAGACAACCCTTCCTCTTTCCAAGGGGAGTGACAGCAAAACAATGAACTGAGCGTTCCCTACCCCAAGGTTGCCGGAGAGGGCAAAGTGGATTCCCTTTCCACATTCTTGCTGCAGAGCTAAAAGTGCTCATACATAATACCCAGTGATTCTAGTCCTAGTGGCCCAGTGTTTTCTGATACCTGTCTCCTCCCTGACCATATGTATTGGTTTAATGAGAGGCATCAACCAGCCCCGTTAGGAGCTATTCAAACCAGTTCATAGGATTACCTCCAGAAACACTGCAGGCTGGTCAAGGGATGAGAACAAATAATGCCGAGGTTTCAAAGCCACTACCGCATGGAATGCTGAGGGCCGGAAATCAAACACAAAGGAGAGAGAGGACGAGATTCAAGGAAGCCACCAAGCTGTCGCCCTGACCCTCAGGCAAGAGAAGTAAGGGGAAACCACAGACCGTTCCATATACACTGTCCCCAAGAGAAGAAAATATTAAAATATATTATCGAAGTGTAAAAAAATCTGGTTGCAGGAGGAAAATCTTGGCCCATTTTATTGCTCTGTTACACAGTAAATACATTCATTCATCATTTAGCCAGTGTGTCTCTTTGAAATTCTATAAAATGCTGTCTACTTCATCTTGAAATATCTGTGCTTGGAGAAGAATGTGCAGTTTAAGCACAAAAGCTTTAAAATGCCACAGGAGTAATATCAAAAATCAGCTTAAGAACTTAATGCAACAAGACAAAAGACCAATAAATCCCAAGTATGAGTGCGCGTGTGCATTTTAATAAGAGAATTCTTGAGTATGGTATTATAGTTTTGCTTGCCAAACCTAAGATACTTTCCAGTGTCCTATGTTCTAAATTGTAATAAAAGGTCTTGTTGTAAATTCTACAGTCAGGGGCAGGGGGGCATTTTAGATTAAAGAGTTTTATTAAGGAGGCTGATTTAGGATTGCTGGGAAAATTTAACACTGATTTTCCAGCTCAAATGTAGGATTTGAAACAAGGCAGTTGAATTTTGCCTTTTACATTTTTTTCCCACAGCTTTTAGTTTTAGTTAAAAATGGTTATTACATGGGAAGCCCCCACAACTTTTATTTTTTACTTGATCAGAGACACAGTATTTATACTAGTATCCATCCACACGTTTTCCTCAAAGTGCCTAGGAATATTCAGATGTATTTTTTTTGGTGTTAGGAAAAACACCAACTTCTCTTCCAAACCTTCACTTCAAAAACACGAGTTCCCATTCAACATTTCAGCAGGTGACGAGAAAAGAGTGCGGTGTCTCCGCTTCCAGAGGCATCAGAGGGAGACTGTCATCAGACTTGCACGGTCAGGAGGCAGGCTGAAAGCAGGGCATTGGGCCAGGTGGCTCTTCAGAGATATGAGTTTGTTTTCCTGCATCCCCGCGTGGATGGGACAGAGTTAGAACAAAAACAGCTCTGCAGACAGCATGGCAGCTGCAATGTCCTAACAGATGGTAACGTTGTCCATGGACAGAGGAGAAAAATAGACAAAGGATTTTCTGCTTTCTGAAATCATGAGTAAACCATCTTCACTTTAGGATGAGATCAAGGTGAAATATTTACTCTCTACTTACTGTTATTGGAAATGCACACACACACACACACACACACACACACACACACAATTGAATTATGCTTAGGATGCCTGCCTCCCATCCCTAGAAAAGTCAGGCAGGGGAAACTCAGCCACTGTAGGTACCCAGGACAAAGTACTGGAAAGGTCACACTATTGAAGTTTTGCAGAGGCCCCTGAGGTATCAGTAAAGACAAAATGTTTGAAAGAGAATTTAAGTGTTACTCAGGAAAAAAGAGTAAGAGTAAGGTACAGCACCTCATGAGGTCACTCTGCAACTCCTTTCTTGAGTCTCAAAGTGTATCACCACTCTGTGTGTGTGTGTGTGTGTGTGTGTGTGCGTGTGTGTGCGTGTGTGTGTGTGTGTGTGTGTTTTGACAGAGAGCACGTTACTTTCTATCAATCCCCTTTGGGCTCATAAGCAAGCGTCTGTTTACAGGAAAAGGAAAAGTGGCTCTTTAGCACCTTATATTGACAAAACAAGCCATTCAAAGCGTATCATTGATCAACTTCCTGATGGCTCAATATCAGAAGGTCAAAATCAGAGAAGGGAAGAAAACTGACTGGGGAAAAGCCAGCAATTGGCCAAAGTGCTAAGCGCTAAGTCATTATCTCTTCTGATCCCCAAAGGTGTGGAAGCAGGATCCCATTTGTTACCTCCTGGCATTTACTTTGAGACTCATTTAAATTTATCTCCAAAAGCACCTTGAACAGTCTCCAGTCCCTCTCCCTAATTTTATTACTGAGAAAGCTGAGCCCTAAGTAGGTTTGGGGTTTCCACGACTTTCTTACAGTCTTAATAGGAGATAACTAAGTAACAGAGCTCTCGGTTTGCGCAGGGTGGGGGCAAGAACCTATCTCCAGCCCTGTCCTGTGGTGGTGACGTCCATGTGCTCCTGTCCCTGTGCTAATGGTGATCAACACCGCCTTAGGAGTATGACATGTTGATCCTCTAATAACCTGCATCCCTTTTCTACAGATCAGAAACTGAGGATCCGAGAGCTGAGGCCACTTACCAAAGTTACCTGGCTCATACGTGACTCTAAATTTTACTCCACTGCTTCTCTCTCTGCTATGTCCAATTTTTCAAACAGCTCCTACAGACATGCAAATCTTACAGAGAGAAAGAAAGAAAGAAAGAAAGAAAGAAAGAAAGAAAGAAAGAGGAAAGCTTCACATACCTACTCCTGACAAGTTACAATGAGGTTGACCCATCACGTGCACGCGCCCGCACTCACGCGCGCGCGCGCGCGCGCGCACACACACACACACACACACACACACACACACTTAACTGTGAAAACAATTAAACGGTACTTCGAATGCTTGTCTTAGATCAGTTTTCTGCATGAAGGCCAACGTTTATTATTACAGTGCAAACTGAATTGAAATTGAAGTGAGATCCTTCAAAGAACTACATGATCCCACCCTGACTCGTGGACTATTGTTACTGCCATGTGTTTCTTTAACTTTTCAGAATGTCTAAACCTCACACTCCTTAGTGGAAAAATGAGAGAAAGTTACTATTGTTATTGCAGACTGCGGGCAAGTGTCCATCCTTGAACATTTCTATTAAGTCATGTTCATCTCTATGTCCCCAGGACTCCATGGTGGAAAATGGAAAATCTGATATATTGTACACCTCAAACTAATGTAACACTACATGGTAACTATACTGCAATTTAAAAAAAAGAAAGAAAGAAAATGAAAATCTGACCCCACACAAGCACCAAGCACTGGTCTTCACATTTGGAGCCTCTCTGTCCAAAGCAGAGGATTAAAACAGCCAGGTGCAGTCCCTTTGAGACCTGCCCCCAGATGCTGTTTGGAGAGCAGCAGTAATTCCAAACCAGGGGATCTGGTCTCTGAGCTGTGCTCCGAGCAGATTTCTATCATGTAAATGGATGTTCACAGAAACAGATTGGTACATTAGCCAAAACTCAGGGGCATGCAAAATGTATTAGGTAATTTATAGTCCAACAAGTTTCCTGTGGCAAAGGCAGAGAAACATTTCCAAAATAAATGCCATTTTAATTCTTAACCTAAAAAGAATCAGCATAACCCCTACTAGTTTTCCCCTTTGTAATTCTGCATGATCACTTCTAATGGAGCAGGACACTATAAAACTGTGACAACCTTCTGTCCCTGCCGATACCGGTTTAGCAAATGTGCAGCACTTCTTGGCATTACAATCGTGTCTCCCAAATGCACAAAAGTCCTTTGGATTCCCTGAAATTACAGAAACCTAAAAATGTGGCATATTGTGTAGGCTCTGTTAGTATACTAGGGCTATGATATTAGTATACTAACCTATGATAACTGTGTTAGTATCAGTAATAACTGCCATTGCTAAAAATGATCTTTCATGGTTGTATGTATTTACCACATTTAAAATACTCATGACATTGCATTGTGGAAATAAAAGGGAAATGGAAAAAACTCTCATTACCTGCAGATATGATTGTAACTATAGCTCTGTTTTTTTTAATGGTGAAGTAAAATTAGTAGCATAAATAAATAAATAAATAAATAAATAAATAAATGACTAAAATCGGACAAAGACACCACCAAAAAACAAAATTACAAGGCAATATCCCTGATGAACATAGATGAAAAAATCCTCAATGAAATATTAGGAAGCCAAATTCAACAATATGTGAAAAGGATCATACAGGATGATCAAGTAGGCTTTATTCTAGAAATTCAAGGATGAATCAATATCTGCAAATAATCAACATGAAACACCACATTATCAAAACAAAGGATAAAAATCATGTCATTATCTCAATGGATGCAGAAAGACTCCAGATAGCCAAAGCAATGCTAAGAAAAAAGAACACAACTGGAGGTATCATCTATCTAATTTCAAACTATAATACAAAGCTATAGTAATCAAAACAGTGTGGTACTGTCGTAAAAGCCGAAGGACATTTAGATCAATGGAACAAAATAGAGGGCCCAGAAATCAACCCACGTGTATATTGTCAATTAATCTATGACGAAGGAGGCAAAAACATTGGGAATAATGGATGGCCACACACAGAAGAATGAAACTGGACCATTACCTCACACCATATGCAAAATTAATTTCAAAATGGATCAAAGACTTGAATGTAAGAGCTGAAACCATAAAACTCCTGGAAGGAAACACAGGCAGTAAGCTCTAGCAGTATTTTCCTGGACCAGTTTCCTCAGGCAAGGCAACAAAAGCTAAAATAAACAAAGGAAATTACATCAAACTAAAAAAGCTTCTGCAGAGTAAAGGAAACAATCAACAAAACAAATAAGCAACGTACTGAATGCAAGAATATATTTGCAAATCATACATGCAATAAGAGGTTAATATCCAAAATATATAGATAATTTATACAAGTTTATATATATAGATCTATAGATATATAGAGACCATATATAAACTTATATATATTATATAAACTTATATAACAACCTGATTGAAAAACGGGCAGATGACTTGAATAGACATTCTTCCCAAGAAGACGTACAGATGACAAAGAGTCACATGAAGAGAGGCTCAACACCACTAACCATTAGGGAAATGCAAATCAAAACCACAATGAGATATCACCTCACACCCATCAGGTAGGCTATTATTAAAAAAAGACAAAAAAAATAGAGGCTCCTGGGTGGCTCAGTCGGTTGAGCAACCAACTTCAGCTCACATCATGATCTCATAGCACATGAGTTCGAGCCCCACATCGGGCTCTGTGCTGACAGCTAGGAGCCTGTAGCCTTTTTCAGATTCTGTGTTTCCCTCTCTTTCTGCCCCTCCCCTGTTCACACTCTCTGTCTCTCTTTTTCTCTCTCTTTCTCAAAATAAATAAACATTAAAATTTTTTATATAAATCTTTTTAACGTTTACTTATTATTGAGAGACAGAAAGACACAGAGTGTGAGCAGGGGAGGGGGCAGAGAGAGGGGGAGACACAGAATCCGAAGCAGGCTCCAGGCTCTGAGCTGTCAGCACAGAGCCAGATGCGGGGCTTGAACTCACAAACTGCGAGATCATGACCTGAGCCCAAGTTGGTCGCCCAACCGACTGAGCCACCCAGGCGCCCCCAAAAAATTTTTTTAAAAAGACAAAAAATAACAAGTGTTGGCGAGGATGCAGAGAGAAGAGAATCTTTATAAACTGTTAGTGGGAATGCGAACTGGTGCAGTCACTATGGAAAACAGTATGGAAGTTATTTGATTCAAAAGATTAAAAATAGACCTACCCTATGATCCAGCTATTGCATTTCTGGATATTTATCCAAAGACAATGAAAACATCAATTTGAAGAGATACACGCACCTCTATGTTCATTGCTTTTATTATTTCATATACTGACAATGGCTCTCTGAACAAAGTGGAAAAGGTTTCCTTAGGTGTCGGACAGAGCACTCCTTCGGGCAGTCCTGAATGGCATAACAGAGCCGGACTAGACCTTACGATAACCACCACACCCTGGGCAGCCCTAGAGCCTTTAAAAAGCAAAAGAGAGAGGGAGAGAGAGATTAAGAGAAAAGCAGTGCCTCCAATTGCTGGAGGCTCTTTGCCTGTAACCCGGTAAGACAACCTGTGTCCTGAGGAGGAGGTGAATGGATAGCTTGCTTAGCAGCTGAGTCCTTAGAAATTGAGTCTAAGTGGGTGGCATTAAGACTCTGAATCGTTAGCATATCTTTAGCTCATTGCCCCCCTGGACAGCTCTGCAGAGGCTTTGTGTTGTGAGGAAGGAGGGAGGGGAGGTGGTGAACGTCTCAGAATAACAAACAAACAAAACCCTCCAGGTGGTTTCTTAAAACACTGCAAGGCCCTCTTTGCATTGATTTATCAACCTGCTCAGGACTTTGGAATGTTCTGAGAGAACCACTCCTCCCTTGGCCTTTTTGCATCCTAGCTGCTAGCCTTTAATAAAACGGCCTTATTCAGAAAACGCAGGATAACATTTTTTATATTCAGCATTATTACAACCACATACATATTTTATGCAGCCAGGAAGAAAACACATCAAAATGCTACCAGCAGTTATATTAGATTTTTTCCCCAAATTTTCTTTAATATACATGCATTACTTTGTAATATAAAAGGGTCACAATAAATTTGGTGGGGGAGGACATTTTATTAGTGGTCCTGTCCCCATACACGGCCTACTGGAAAACACACAAGATATGCCGTTTGAATAATCCGTCAGGAGAGATGAGGACGGTCAGGCTTGTCAACAGCACTGAGCAGAATTCACAGAAGTTGCAAGGCTGTGTTGGTAGAGATGGCTGTCACCCTTCAACCATTTTCACTAGACTCTTTCTCTGTACAATTATTTTCCTGGCCATTCATATGGGTCCAGCAGAAAGGTAAAGACACGAAGGACACACGACGTTGCTGCTTTAAGTGATGACAGTAAGCAAATTACTTCTTTTCCCTAAAATTCTGAACCGCCTAAGTGCCTACGCAAAGTGGATTTTTCATTCTTCAGCTTTTTTTAATTAGTATTCATTTGCACAACAGAAAAATATGCCTCTCGTTTCGACCAGATGGGGCAAGAATCAACTCAAGCCAAGTCGGTAAAATAAAAAAAAAAAAAAGAAATCTGATTTAATTCTGACCACCCAAGGGTCCCCTCCGTGGGATAAAATGGACTGGCAAACCTTGTGTATTTACGTTAAATATTGTGACCTAGAAGTGGGGAAGCAGCTGTTTGGGGGAGGAAAGGAGAGAGAGATAAGCGAAAGCAAGGTTTATTAAACTTTCCTTATCTCTCCAGGGAGACCAGTGGAGGTTACCGGCACTGGTGATGCTGAGCCAAGGTCGACTACGACAACCTTTTGATCAGTCTGCCTTTTCTCTGTCTGTTCTCTACTTTTCCTCTCCTCAGACTTTTCTCCCTCCACTGGCTCTTCTGCCTTGGGATGATTTCTCTCCACTTTGGCCTAGGCCAGATGTCTGTGGTTGGTAGGTGTGTGGTTCCTTTGGTTCCCACCAAGAGGAGACTGGCCACAAACAATCCATGTTAAGAGCCACGCGGTGGAAAAATCTCTATGGTGACTGCTGGGACGTGGCAAGATCAGGTTTCTACCAGGCCAACCACAGAATGGTGCCCTGCAGGATTTAGGTCAGCACCTGGTTTTTATATGAAGATCCAACAACCCACGGCCTGCCCAAGGCCACAAAACTAGCTTTGTGGCAGAACAGACGGGGGAGCCCAAATGGCTCCCCGGCTCCTTCAGTTCCAAGTGGGAAGCAACTGAATATCATCCATGGGTGACTCTGAAAAATCTCAGGCACTCTGGTGGTTCGGCAGGTGCTTGGGTGCCTCACAGTGACTCTAGACGGTCTTTGGCCTCATCAAAGCCCCTCTGACATAGGTAGGTCAGGGTATTACTTACCAGGGTGCTTGTTCAATGGAATGATGATAACCAAGAACTTACAGTAAGACGAAACCTTGTTAACAAAGAGGGAGTGGCAGATGGTATATTCCAAAAATGCTCACAACAGGATTTCCAGACCCTCAGGCTCTTCTAGGACCTTGCCATTCTCTCATCAAGACGTGGAATCTATGTCCTCTCCTCCCTACCCGGGCGGGCCTTTGTGATGGCCTGGACCAATAGAGTGTCACAAGACTTCCAAGGGTGGGTCATAAAAGGCTAAAGGGCTTCTGGCTGTCTCCCTTCCCCTCTCTCTCCATGCACCTTTGGAGCGCTGAGCTGCCATGTAAGAAGTCAGGCTATTCTCACTTTGAGAGGCAGAGAGAGAGAGAGAGAGAGAGAGAAAATGTCTCTTGAGCAGCCCCAGCTGTTACAGTCTTCCCAGTCCAGGCACCAGACATGCGAGTGAATCTTCAGATGATTGTATCTCCAGCCACTGCAACTGCACCCAACTGAACCCCAGTGAGTCTTGGAGGCAGGAACAATCAGGTGTGGAGAAGCAGGTGGGTTGGAGTGAAGGTTACCTTCACAGAGACGGTACAAATTGACTTGGGTCTTGAAGCATGACTAACAGCCCACCAGACAGTCAAGGGAAGAGGCTATCTGGGCAGGGGTAGCAGCAGGTGAGGTGTTGAGGCATCAAACAGTCACAGGAAGATGCAGGAAGTTCTGGGGATAGAAGTAAAGGACTCAGCTTATAAAGCCAAGGAAGGACACGGCAAAAAGAAACAGTGATCTGATTTTCACATGGGAAAGATCATCCTGGCTGCAGTGGAGAGGGCAAGGTGGAGGTGACAACATCCGTTAATGCTACGGAAATAGCTCAGGTGAGAGACAATGAAAGCCCCGAGTTAAGGCAGCAGCAGTTTAGATGGACAGAAGGTGGCAGCAGGGAAAGGGAAGTGACTCAGACAGGATTTGGTCCCCTGTTAGAGGGAAGAGGGAAGAAGTGTGAAGAGCATCCAGGTCTCTGGCTCAGATGGCTGATGGTGCTGCTCGCTGAGCTTTAGATTGCAAGTGGCCTCATGTCCCCCCCACACACACACCCCCATCTCTGTGCTCCCAGCGAGGATGCTCAGGGACCAGGAGGATGTGCAGGTCTGATCAGCAACAGAGGCACTTTTAAGTTCAGAAAATGAGCGAGCCTTGGAAGGGTAAATACTCTAGCTATAAAGAAAGAGCAAGGACAGGATCCTGAGGCATACCAGCCTTTGACAGATGGACAGAGGAAGCAGACCCTGGAAACGAGAATGGGAAGAAAGCAGAGAAACAGAAGACAAGTCCAGGGACCAAAGAGCTGAGAGCTCACCCCTCCCCGATGCAAAAATATCAGCTACGAGGGGTGCTCGTCTCTGGATGGAGTCCAGATGCTTCTGTGGGTCCTTTCACAGATCTTCATTGCACAACATTCAAAGAAATGCATGGGCCAGCCTGACGCCCTGATCGCTGCCTTATCACTTAGGGGTAGTAATAACAATGCAATACCGTGTTACTTTTTTCCAGTTTACCCAATGACTGTAGTGGTTTTGGTCAGAAGCTCACTTAATTCTTTAGGTATTCATCAGAAAATTCAGTAAGAACACACTTGAAATTCAGGAAGCAGAGTGAGTGGCCTTTGGATGTCGCCCAATTGATACAGTAACCAGATCTGCAGGTATATCCAAATTCCTCATGGGCACACAGGACGAGTGAGCTTGCACATTTTTTAGAATAACTAAGGAATCCTGAGATCTGCCAGCACTTAATTAATATTGATGGGTCCCTTCCTAGAAATGTTGAGCTTTGAAAGCAACTTGGATGTCATCAACTCTGACCTCTCCAGACTTTGGGTGTATCATTAGATGGCAGGGGAGTTTTAATTCAACTGGAAGCAGACCAAGTAGGGGAAACTTGATTCTACACAGAGCTGACCTTCAGGTGTGTATAAATTATTGATGAGGACTTGCCTGATGAGTGTGGGGGTAAAGGTGGGTTGGCCACAGATGAATCATAGACTTTCTCTCGACTAGAGTGCCCGTGGCCAGGACTCTCATTTTCCAGATGAAGAAACAAAGGACTGAAGTGAAGCAACTTGCCCAAGGTCAAACCCAAGCTAGAGCCAGAACCAGGATGATTTCTGCAACTGAATCCCTTATAGTGTCCATTTTCTTCTGTGGAGCCATCTCCAGGCCATTCCTGGTTTTGTCTTATGTGTTTTATGTCAAATGTTGTAGAGATTGAAGGCAGAAGGTGTTGTTGACACACGTTTTCCCAACATCAGCAGCCACTTGCACTGGGGATTTTTTTAAGCTTTCCCAATGTCCCCCAAATGCAATTGTGGAATATGAAAACAAAATGCATACTGCATATGGTCAATCTAATCCATCTGAGAGATAAGGTGCTTACTGCTCTCTTAAGATAGGTTTGGAAAATTGAGTGAAATTTTATCCGCAGAGAGAACATGTAATTGCTAACTGCTTCTCAAAATTGAATTATGTTTATTTCTCGAGATAAAGCATCACCCTGGGTTACTAGGAACTTGGCAATTACAGCCTAAGCTTGTTGGCTCCAAGCACAGTACTCCCTTGAGCAGGCAACAGACAGGAATGCCAGTATCTGCTTGAATCCTGCACTCAGACCACAGTCCTGCTGCTCTCTTAGGGGTCTGTGAGACATCCTATTCACTTAGTCCTGCTGGCTTTTTTCAGGCTTTGTTCTCCACAAAAAATGGCTCCCACTGAACCTCTCCTTTGTACAAGTCTTTCTTCTCTTGGCTTCCACGGCACCAAAGACAGCAAAGAGTTTCTCTCTCAAGAGCCAAATTTGATTAATTAGCATTGCTTCCTGGAACATGGTGCTGGCAAGGACTCTGAGGCAAATCTAAGCTCTGTGGAGAAAATCTTCATGATCTACTAGTGATGTCTGCAGTGTGTAAAGCAAGAAAGAGTGGTGATGATTGGTAGATCTGCTATCTGCCATTGCTGAATGCTGTTCTCAGTTCTCTGCCTCCTTTCCTAATCTTGCGAATGCTGGTGCTTTCTAGGCCCTCAGGCTAGCATAGTGTCTGGTATATTACAGTATACAATATACACAATCAGAGATTGTGAGTTAATTTCTCCATATCAGTACTTTCTCCCTTATCACCCTCTCCTGTTGTTTCAACCACCACTGCCACATACCCAACTCTTCAATCTATATCTCTTGACCTGAATATACGCCTGCCTGATGGACAACCCTACCCAGATGGCACACCAGCATCTCATGTGCAAATTTCTAAGACCAAATTACCTTCTCTCACCTGCATACCATTCCTTTTTTTTTCTATACCTTATGCTTATTGGTGGCCATCTCACTTCCTTCCCTTTTCTTGCTTCCTTCAGGCATCCTCTGACTTTGGTCCCCCTCATCAGACAACTGTGTCATCCTTTCTCTGGTCTGTTCATGCAGTCTCTCAGCCCTCCGACCTGTTGTATACATGGCTACCCGGTTGCATTTCCTAAACAAAAGTGCAGATCCTTCGATTCCTGTCTTTGTTTTGATTCCTCCAAAAGCCGACCCTGAGAGAGACTACAAACAAGAAAATAGGTGGAAGTGGAAATGATTACAGATGGTAACAACTGCTCTGAAGACCTCAGACAGGAAGGATCTAGATTGGCTGGGATGTAGGGGCATGAAGGGACCTCTCTGGGCATGTAATTCTTCAGTTGAACCCAGGAGGCTAAGGAAGAGGCTGCCAGGGGAAGGAAGGTGGAGTGGAAGCTGTCTGTTCCACACTCACAGGGCAGGAAAGCCTGCCAAGGCTCTGCGGACAGTATTTGTCAGTACCTAGTACCTACTTACTAGACCTGGAGCAGAATCTTCACCCTGGGCCCTTCAGAAACAGGCTGGATGGTCAGCTCCCTCAGTGTGTCTATGGCGGCACCTCTGAGAGGCAGAGGAAATGGCAGCCTTTGAAACTGGGATCTTATGGAATGCAGGTGACAGCTAGATGGTGCCTTTGGTGACTCTCGGGCGGGTTCTCGTTGTTTGCTAGTGTCTCTAGGGCAACATGCAATAGTTTAAGAGTTTTATGGTTTAGGAATAGCTGATTTTAGAGGATTAGGCCAAGTGGTGTTGATGTGCTTACTAGAGACATAAGTTCCCCACTCATTACTGCAATTATTACTTCATTAAAACAAACAGCATTTGTATAGAGACAGAGCATCATAGACTCAAATGCAGGCAACATTAGAACGTGGCCAAGAACAAGGAACTACACATTCTCTAGGTGAAGGGGGCCAAATTCCCCACACACCTCTTTGGCTAACATGTAACTTGATAGAAACCCTTCATCTCCAGACAGAGGTTTTATGAGTAGCTTTCTATTTTACCATTTTATATATTTTTAAAAAAGCAGTTGAAAGTCCCTCGTCATTCTGTCCAATGCTCCTGCGAAACCCACGAATAATCTCCATACTGAGGCTGGGCAGACGTTGTCAAGTGGACAGTGCCAGAGTTGAATTCTGAGTTTCCACATTTTATCTTTTAACGTTTTCAGCATCTTCCAGAGTGTTGTCTGATATCTGCTTCCAGAGCCTTCAGGAGAAGAGATACATTGCCAAGCCCAGTAGTTAATGTTTGGTTTTGTAGACAATCACACAGCCATCTGTTGGTTTGCCTCAGTGACTGAGAAAGCACTGTTTAACTGCTGTAGGGATCGAAATAGATGAGCTACACTGGGGCCATCCCATTCTGGGTCCAGTCCAGTGGCCACAGTTACCCCATTATGAAGATCTCAACATGGTCGCCTGTGGTTAGGTGCTCCCATCACTTCTCTCTCCAACATGAGAGCTGACCCAACAAAAATCCTGGCTTGCTCACTCTGTAGTCTCAGCTCTGACTGGCATAGGTAGGCAATCAACCAATTGCATTGAATGAATGAATGAATGAATGAATGATGAATAAATTTTGATCCTACAAAGATAAAAATTCTTCTATTATTGGGGGGTCTGGGTGGCTCAGTCAGTGAAGCATCCGACTTCAGCTCAGGTCGTGATCTCACCACGCGTGGGTTCAAGCCCCGCGTCAGGCTCTGTGCTGACAGCTCAGAGCCCGTAGCCTGCTTTGGATTCTGTGTCTCCCTCTCTCTCTGCCCCTACCCCACTCATGCTCTCTGTCTCTCCAAATTAAATAAACATTAAAAAATTAAAAAAAACCTCTTCTATTATTTTTTTTTTTGGCTTGAAACAGTAGAAATTTATTCTCTCACAGTTCTGGAGGCTGGAAATCCAAAATCAAGGCATCAGCAGGGACAGGCTTTCCTTGACGGCTCTAGGGGAGGATCCTTCCTTGCCTCTTCTAGGTTCTGGTAGCTCTATAACTCCTTAACTTGTGGCTACATCACTCCTATCTTGGACATGGCCTTCTCCTTTGTGTTTCTGTTACAACGCCTCTATTTTCAAAAGAAGGAAGAGTTTTCCCATTCAAACCTGCACAAAATGTTCACGTGGGTGAACGGTGGGTTTGTGCCGAGTACTAGAGCTGGAATCAAGTGAGGTACTTGGGTCTTGTCTTTACGTGTCCATGTTGTACAAGAAAGGCTCTTTCGATACGCCTTCTTTCCTTCCAATAAGCCTTGAACTGCTTTTATTTCATCTCTTCCATCTGGTTCCACTTCTTCCATTGTGGCTTGCCTCTGGTCTTGAGTGGCAGAAGGCATCCTTCTGATCATTCTGTCCTAGGGAAAGCTTTCTGTCCTTGCTCTCTATGGAGGCTAACGTTACACAGAATTAAATCAGGTGTAATATATGTACTAATTCTGCTAGACTTTCTTTTCTAAAATTTCAGTCATGTTCACCTATGGTTGTTTTGTTTTGTTTTGTTTTGTTTTGTTTTGTTTTGTTTTGTTTTTTTCACATTTGCTTCTTGCCATACAGTAAAATGCTGCTTTGCAGGACAGGCAAGTTCTCAGGCCGGTCTAGGAAATGCCAGGTTAAGTAAACACAGCCAGCTTTCTTCACTGCAGGATTTGTCAGATGCTCTCAAGCACTGGGAATCTCCAAAGTTGGTCAGAGTCTCCAGATTTGTCGTCAGTTGATGAGCCCCCGATGTATTTGATCCCAGAAAAACTTCTGGTGATGAACTTCTCTTGGGATTAGTGTTTCGGCCAAGGCACTTTGGGAAACCATAACATATAAGCTTCTTCATTGTCTTTCCTTCTTTTTTTTTTTAACTTTTTTTTAATGTTTATTTATTTTTGAGAGAGGGAGAGAGACAGAGCATGAGTGGGGTAGGGGCAGAGAGAGAGGGAGACACAGAATCCGAAGCAGGCTCCAGGCTCTGAGCTGTCAGCACAGAGCCCTACACGGGGCTCGAACTCATAGACCGTGAGATCATGACCTGAGCTGAAGTCAGATGCTTCACCGACTGAGCCACCCAGGCACCCCATGTTTTTCCATGTTTCCTTATCATGTCTTTTCTCCAACATGTCTTTAGGTATAAGATGATTTTCCTTTATCCAATTTTGGCTGTCTTTTAATCAAAACGTCTAATTTAAACAAATGGGTATTAAGTACATTTGAAATTGAAGTCGCATTAAATACATATAAGTGCTTGGCAGACAGAGGGAGGTTGAAATCTCGGGCCCCAGTGCACCCCAGGAGGCAGTGACAGCCCAAGCTCTGCCTGCCCTGCGGGAGGGGAGGAGAACTCCCCTGTCCGCTGGCGGCATGACCGTAGGCTCTGGAAGGGCTCCTCTTCTGCACCCTTGCTCCATACCCAGCAGTGGTCAGAAAAGTGCTAGAAACTCATATCCCAGTAAAAGTTTTTCCAGGATCCTTATAATCCTAAACTTGTGACTTCCCGGTATTCTTTGGGGCCTTGGAGTTTTCATTACTTTGCTTCAACAGCATTTCCTCTCATTTATAAAAATGCCAGATGGCACACGTTCATGTCTTAAATTGGAGTGAATTGGAATTAAAGTTGATTTTTGTTTTGGTAGGATGTCTTTGAGGTTGGTATGACCCCCTTGAGAATATTGTCTATCTTGAGATCCCAGGAGTCCTCGAGGCACAAAGGTCAGCGGAAAATAAAATTCGTGTCCAAGAGGACCCACTGGCAGACTGTGCTCCACCCCTCCTCCAGTCACCCCCTCTGTCCTGATGCCTTGCAAGAGTCCCTGCTTCACACACCATATGACAAGTGGCAGTTCTGGCCGGGGGCCATGGAGGGGGGCCCGGAGATGAAAGGACGGGTGTCAGTCACAAGGGACTGCCTCTCCCCTACACAAACGACACCCAAGTGTGACACCCCTTTTGCACACTGTAGCCCCGTGCCCCGGGGTTGTGACAGAGCCAGAGAAGCCAGCAGACTGCCAGCTGTCCTGACCCCGTGGCGTTCACCCATCCTGAACAACGTTCACAAAGCGGTTTTCAGTAAATGAATTCCTTCTGGGTTTACTATGGAATTTCCTACCTTCACTGTGCTTACAGCAGGTTGCTTTGTCTATTTATTCTGCAGACTGTCTCAGGACGTAGGTGTACTTGAGAATTGTTTGGGGTCAGAGGCCTTCTCTCCATGTCTGACTTCCTCCTGAGAACAGAGATGTCTGGCATCTGTTCATCCATTGTGTGGCCTTTCCTTTTTCCCCCCACATAAGCCTCGGGCACCTTCCTCCCGACGTGTCCCCTATCTGCCTCCCTTTTCTCCAGCCCTAGGCTTGTCTTCTCCACCTCCCCCCGGTTTCCTTCCAGCCCACTCCGCTGTGACCAGCCAGGGAGGCTGAGGACCCCTCTGCCTCCGCTCCCAACCACAGCCACCAGGAACCTGATCATCCGTTCATTCCCGCAGGCCTGTGAATGGGGCACTTGTCAGTCAAATTGAATTGAGGGCTATGCTTGCTTGTAAAATCCAAAGTCTGTTCTGCCCGGGGCCTGAAGTTTAATACAGCACACTGAGGAAGCAAGACCAGAAGTCCCTGAGGTGGGGCCATCAGCCATCAGCGGTGGAAGGAGCCTGGGCTTTGCGGACAGATTTGACTTTGAATCGAGACTCTGCATTCTGCTACTACGTGATTTTGGGCAAGTTGCTGGGCCTTTGGTTTTCTCCCCTCTGAAGGGGACTTCATAGAAATAGCTACCTTTCAGGCTACGGGTATAAAGTATGTAAAGTGCCTGGTGCTGGGCTTAATAACTGAAATCCGTAGCTGTTTAGATTGGGCCTGTGGAGCATAAAGAAGGAAATGAAGCCCAGGTGCTGGCAAAAGGGCTTTCCCCCCACGGTGGCTCCGGCTCTCGCTATGCTTGAGCTGCACCAGCCAGCTGGACAGCAATGGAGCCAAGGGCTGATGAGGGTCGCCGGTGATGCCCACCTGGGCAAGCACGAGGGCATCATCTTGGAGACTCCGGTGTGGACGTCTCCTCCTCATCTGAAATGACCCCATGATGAATTTGTTTGTTACCTGGTACCAAGCAAGTATATTCCTCTGCCCTCCCTCCTGGTAATTGTCATATCTAAGGAGGGGAGATGGCACCAGCAGGACCCCTGGGACTGGCTCTGGGAGGGAGTAGGAATCATGCACGAAGCACAGCGGACTCCTGGTTACTCTGTGCAGAGTGCTAAGTTCTCGTGCTCTCCAGCAGTCCTTCCTGGCCACCAGACGGCATCCAACACCTTCTAGAAGTGGGGTTGGTGAAGGTGGTGAAGGGGAAGGTAAAGTTAAGCAACTACTCATTTCTTTCCTTTTCTTTCTTGGAAATACAAGATGGCACTCACGATAGGAAGACAGCATGCTACCTTCTGTACACTATATGAAACCTGTTACGATAGTAATCAAAACACTCGCTATTGTTTGTATCTGCCTTGTACCCATTTCCTGCCCACTCCCTTTAACTTAGTGACAGAAAATGCTCCGCAACGGAGAAGTGGGCATGGAAGAGACTGGGCCATCTCTCGGGCCAGTTATCAGTCCATCAGTGTCCCCCCCGCCCCCGGAATTTTGAATGCTGACATCAGGGGAGAGATTCCCTCTTTCCTCTCTGCTCTCTGAGTCAGATGAGTTTTGGCCCACAGAGTGGGTGGCAACATTCCCCACAGTGTGGAAAAGTTACTCCTAGGACCAATCCCACCCCTGCCTTCCTGGTATTTGGTTGCATGAACCAGTTTATTTATTTTTTTCCTTTTATTTGTTTGATTAAGCTAGTGGAGTGGGGCTTCTCTCTTTTGTAACTTAATGAGTTCCTGACTTGCCCAAGTTCAAGTAAAAGAGCTATGGAATCTCCGAATGTAGGCGGTGACCTTGATCCCTGTTTGAAGACAGGATGCCTGGTATCGTGGGCCAAGTCTGCTTGTTTAGAAGGAAAATGTTCTGGTTGCTAGAGCCCTTAAAAGTTAAATCTTTGGGGAATTCTGAAGAAGACCCGGCCAGAGGCACACTACCTGTGTCCTCAGACACTTCTACGCTGGATACCTTTGGGTGTCAGCTGCTTTGAGGCGCCATGTTGAAGTTGTGCCTCCACGTATTATTGGAAATTCACTAGCCTTTCGATTAGTGGGTATTAGCTTTACGTTCGGCCATTCTATGGGCTTTGGGCACCGGCCTACAGGAAGACTGGCTTGTGTGGGCTTGTCACTAGATCTTGCTCATCAGAGCCTGCCTGGTGGTGGATACACAAAAATCAGGAGACCGGGTAGTCCCAACTCAAACAGTATCCGACTCTATGACTTTCAACAAGTGATGGCACCCTTCTGGGTCTCTGTTTCTTCACCTGTAAACAGAGGGCCCCAGACTAATAAAGTCCTTTTAACTCTAGTAGTCTATGATTTTTTAATAGGATTTGTAAACTCAAGTCTTGGCATTTGGAGTGGAATCAGGGAGCAGAGACTTGGTATGTTGAACTCTTCCACCTGAGCAAACACTACACCCACAAAGTACAAATTCCCACCAGTAAGGAAACAATAGGACCACCCTAGAAGCGGGAGAGGTTAAGACGTCATCAGTCCAGAGAGCTTTCTCAGCAGCAAATAACACTATTGCTGCCAGAGGATGGGATCACTGAAATCAATGAGAAATGGGAGCACAAAATAGACTTTTATATGGAACGTTAGAATCTCATCAGGGAACTAAATTAGCATGGTGGGTTAGATGTAGCCACTTTTTTTTTTTTTAATACTATTCAGTCTCATTGCTGTATTTTGTGATGGAGGGGAAAGTTGGTAAGAAAATTGGGAAGTGTTAGGAAGAGAGGTCATGTACACACGAAAGTCAACTTGGCTGGGTACAAAATTCTTCTAGATCCTTCTCCAAAGTGTTCTGACAGTGCTACAAAGAGGTCAGAAGTCAGGCTGGTATTTGTTCCTGTTTGGGGGGGCTAATTATTTCCTACCTGGATACTTGTAACATTTTTGTTTCTGTTTTTGTAATTTAAAAATGTCATTGGTATGTGTCTCATTGTGGGTCTTTTAAAATTGATTTTAGGGGCGCCTGGGTGGCGCAGTCGGTTAAGCGTCCGACTTCAGCCAGGTCACGATCTCGCAGTCCGGGAGTTCGAGCCCCGCGTCAGGCTCTGGGCTGATGGCTCAGAGCCTGGAGCCTGTTTCCGACTCTGTGTCTCCCTCTCTCTCTGCTCCTCCCCCGTTCATGCTCTGTCTCTCTCTGTCCCAAAAATAAATAAACGTTGAAAAAAAAAATTTAAAAAAAAAAAATTGATTTTATCTGAAATATGTGAGCCTATTCAATCTATTTACTCTGGTCTCTTTCCAGCTTGGAAATGTTTTCTTCATTAAAGCTATTATCACTCTTCCGTTTCTGTTCTGATTTTTTCTTTAGTAATACTATCATTCTTAAATTGGATTTCTATTCTCTTTCTCAGTAGCTGTCTCTTTTTTCAGTAATTCTCTTCTCATTTCTAATTCAATGTTCTTTTCCTATACATCCTAGTAGACCTCACAAGATTAACCTCCAAATCATTGATTCCATTTCCTACGCTGTCAGTTTTGCTTATTTCCACATCCACAATGGAGTTTAATTCTTCGACTGCATTTTTGGCCATACGTTCTTATCTATCTCATCTCTCTTCATAGCTTATCTTGCTGAATTTTTTTAAGATCTGATTCTTTTTTTAGAGATGTTTTAGCTTTACAATAAAATTGAGAGGGAGGTACAGAGATTTCCTCTATACCCCTTGCCTCCACAGCCACATGGCCTCTCTCATTATCCACATTGCTCACCAGAATAGTACGTTTTTTACCAAGGATGAAGCTATATGGACACATCATAATCCCCAAAGGTCAATAGTGTTTATCTTAGGGTTCACTCTTAGTGTTGTACATTCTATGGGTTTAGAACAAATGTGTAGTGACCTATATACCCATCATTATATTATCATACAGAGTATTTTCACTACCCTAAAAATCCTCTGTACTCTGCCTATGCATTTCCCACCTACCCCGCCCTGACAACCATCGACCCTTTTACTGCCTCCATAACTGTGCCTTTTCCAGACTGTCATACAGGAGGTGGCCCTTTTAGATGGCCTTCTTTTGCTTGGTAATATACATTTAAGTTTCTGCCATGCCTTCTCATGGCTCAATAGCTCATTCCTTTTTAGTGCTGAATAACATTCTATTTTCTGTATGGACCACAGTTTATTTATCCATTCACCTACTGAAAGACACATTGGCTGCTTCCAAGTTTTGCAATAGTGAATAAAGCTGCCGTTAAAATCTATGTGCCGACTTTTGTGTGGACATAAGTTTTTGACTCCTTTCGGTAGATACCAAGAAGCGTATGGTAAGAGTATTTTTAGTTTTGTAAGAAACCATCTTACTAGGGGCACCTGGATGTCTCAGATAGTTAAGTGTTTGACTCTTGATTTCAGTTCAGGTCACAATCTCAGGGCTCATGGGATCCAGCCTCGCACCAGGCTCCATGCTGACGACACAGCCTGCTTGGGAATCTTTCTCTCCTCTCTCTCTTCCCCCCTCCACTCACATGTGCTGTCTCTCAAAGTAAACAAACAAACAAACATTAACAAAAATAGAAACCCTCCTGCTGTTGTGTTAGAGATCAGTAGGTAATTCCTTATCTCTGGGAGACAATTGGGAATAAAAAGGGCTTCTGTACATCTAGTGGATAGATACTCTGGCAATTTACTAATCTATACACTTAAATGTATTCACTTTTCAAAATGCATGCTATACCTTGCTCAAGGTTTACTACAAAAATTATTATATGGTAGAACCACCTAAGAAAGCAATGAGCTGTATAGGATAAACTCACATATTTCTCAATAAATTTTTCCAAACTAAAAGAGAAAAAGAATCATCATGCTAACTTTTCATCTGAATCCTTTCTCTTTATGTGGTTTTCTGTAAGTCATAATGACCTTGTCTTCTAGGGATCAAGGATCTTAAATTTTTCTTGTGTTTCCTACGGTAAACCTGGTATAGAAGTTGGCTCCTTTTCAGTCTTTAGAAATATCCCTTTCTCTTTATCACAAGCCACATTTTAGTTGTTGTTTCTGTTCGCCTATCAGAACATTTACCATATTGTGTCAGCATATAAATTTGGGCTTTATTCTCATATACCCCAACACCTTACACTACAGAAAAAAGGTAGGGTTTTGTTTTTGTTTTCCCTAAAGTCCTGGCTCTTTTTAGCCCTAAGGAGGTGCCAACAGCTCCTTCACATTTCTAGAGCCTCTGAAGAAAATTGCCCCTGTACTTGGTGGTGTTTGGGAATTCTGGATCCATGCAGAAAGTGTTCAGAACTACTTAAGAGTGGGAGAGATTTAGGGGCACCTGAATGGCTCAGTCGGTTGGGCGTCCAACTTTGGCTCAGGTCATGATCTCACGGTTCATGGGTTTGAGCCCTGCATGGGGCTTGCTGCTGTCAGCACGGAGCCCGCTTCAGATCCTCTGTCCCCCTCTCTCTCTGCACCTGCCCTGCTCACACTTTCTCAAAAATAAATTAAAAAAAATTTTTTTAATTAAAAAAAAAAAAAAAAGAGTGGGAGAGATGTAGAGCCTGGTGCTTGAATGGGTTTGCAGAAAGATCCAGCCCAGAGAGGGAGTGACTTCCACGTGACCTGTGGGAACTGAAGTTTCTGCAGGTGATAGAAATTGACAGCCTGCTGACGTGAAAAAGCCTTGGATCTGGGGGCCCACGAGCTTCACACCAGGCCGGCTAAGTGGGCAGTGTCCAAGCCTGTCTCAGACAGTAGCTCTGGTGTGGGGCGAAGACCGGGCCTCTCCAGACAATGGGCTGCAGAAGAAGCTGCATCGAGGGCAGTGCCCAGAGTTCAAGGACAAAGGGCTTGTTCTCAATTTGGAGGCCTGCATAAGCCACCTGGTTTTAAGCTTCTTGCTGGCTTTGGTAAGGGGAGCGTTCAGATCCAGGTTTTATTGCATCGAGAATAATCAAGTAATGTGACTTTCAGTGCCCTTAGGTCATCCTGGTTACACAGAAAGTGTTCCCGGAAATCTTCAAAGTAGTCCTGCCAGGCAGGCATTAGTATTCCCGTGTTACAGTGATGCAAACAGAGGCACAGAGTTGGGAATCATTTTCCCAAGGTCCACAGCCCATGGTGCAGAATCAGTATTCAAGTGCAGGACCACCAGACAGCCGAGCTCTTAAACACCGTACATCATTATATCCAGGGTATGAGGGTTCTGTGAGTCTTTTTTTTTTTTTTAACATTTATTTATTGTTGAGAGACAGACACAGAATGTGAGCAGAGAAGGGGCAGAGAGAGAGGGAGGCACAGAATCCGAAGCCGGCTCCAGGCTCCGAGCTGTCAGCACAGAGCCCGACGTGGGGCTCGAACCCACGAACTGCGAGATCATGACATGAGCTGAAGTCAGATGCTTAACCGATGGAGCCACCCAGGCACCCCGGTTCTTGAGTCTTCATCTTTTTATGTGTCTTCCTAGGAAATTTGGCAGGAAGTTATTTTGTAATACACTTCTTCTCCTAACCCTTGGTTTTTGGATTGTCCCTGTGAGTTGATGGAAAATGCTAATTTATAAGAAAGAGAAATGCTTACTTACTAATCTTAGGGGAGAGAAATTTTTAGATTTTACAAACTAGGGAGCAATACCCCCCCAAAAAAGAAAGAAAAGAAAGGGGGTCGGGGCACCTGGGTGGCTCTACTGGTAAAGCATCTGACTTTGGCTCAGGTGATGATTCATAGCTCGTGGGTTCGAGCCCCATGTCAGGCTCTGTGCTGACAGCTCAGAGCCTGGAGCCTGCTTCAGATTGTCTCTCTCTCTCTCTCTTTCTCTCTCTCTCCCTCTCTCTCTCTCTCCCTGCCCCTCTCTTGCTCATGCTCTCTCTCTCTCTCTCAAAAATAAACATTAAAATTTTTTTAAAAAAAAAGAAAGGAAGAAGAGGGAAGAGGAAGCAGGGTCAGAATCAGGGAAAAAAGGAGAAGTTACTGAACTGTTCAGAGCAGTAAGCCTTGAGAAAGACAGTAGGCAACAGCCCTTATGTCTCAAGGGACTCTGCAGTCAAAGATGACCAAAGAATTAACAGAAGAAAATCAGAACGACACCTAATGTCTTTGCTAAGAATTAATACATGGCTATATCAATCTCCAAGGCTTAAATGGAAACAATGTCGAAGTTGGCCTTTGTATATTCTATAATCCTGCCTACTCACCAAGTAAGACCCATACTAATAGTTAGTTATCAGGTTGTTGTTTTTAGTGAAGTGTAATTTTATAACAGACCCGAGTAGCCTTTATAACAAATACTCTATTGTCCTCTGCATTGTTTTAAGCAGTAGGTGAAATAAACACGTTGGACCATGGGTCCCCCCTCTACCCTCCGAAATGTGTGCTCCTTGAGAGCTCAGGTAAGGCATGAGGCAGAGAAGGAATATTCTCCATACGGGGTGACTTCCTAGCTTCCATTGCTCAGCTTCTAGCTCCAAAACAGCCATGGTTTTCCATGTGGAGAAATTGTTACCGTGAGTTTTGAGAGGGAAGAATGCAGCCTTTAAGTCCTAATTCTCTAGAGGATATCGAATGATCATAAGGAAAACCACGAAGTCAGTTCAGGTGCTGCCTCTACGTTTCAAAGAAAAAGAGAAGTGATGGAAAATTAAAGGTGGCTGGAGAACATGGTGGGGTCCATTTAGAACTCATCGTGCATAAATATTTAATAGTTTTCCTCACCGCTCAAGTGAGTCACTGTTTTCTTAATGCCAATCCTATCGCAGCCTGTTTCTAAGAGCGCTATCCAGGCAGTTTTGGAAATAGCAGATGAAACCGGCTGAAATACAGTCGCTTACACCAAACCCAAAGTGCCTGCAGTATCCGAGGCATCTGACTCCAGAGGCATGTGGCACAAACAGCCCAGACCGAAGGGACAAGGCACGCGGCAGCCAAGTGGTCCGTCACAGTCCTCCAAAGAGCTTGACATATTGTTCTCCTCCGAAAAATGCACGCCACTTGTCATGAAATTCTGGATGTTCTACAGAGGATCATATGTATACAGTCACGTGTTTAAATATAATTTATGACCACACCAGTCATGAACAAGGGATGAATGAACAAAGAATATAAATATACATGGAGATCTGCTCGATTCCATTTAAGCCTGTGGCAAAGTGGTATTCCCCCGTCCCAGCCTCTCCACCTTCTCTCTGACCAGTCACCACCTAATACAATTTAAGTCAATAATATGGGTTATGAAGTCTCCATTCATAACACAAATTGATTCTGTACTTTGAGATTCAAAGCTAAAGCAAAAGATGAGGTATGTAGCTATTTTTACCCAGGCACAGAATGTATGATTCAGTGGTAAAAGTTCCCATGTGGCTTTTTTTTTTTTTTTGTAAGCTAAGGTATAATTTGCCCCAAATCCACAAACCAAGACCTTAAGATTATTTAATTCTTAATTTTCCCCAATAGTGGGAATGAAAGATCAACATTGCTCTTTCTAAAAACAATTTGGCAATATAAATCAAGAGTCTAAAGAGCGTCTGTACTCATGGTCTGTACTCAGGGAAATAGGAAATAACCAGGGATGCAGGCAAAGGTTTAACTACAAAGATGCTTATCAAAGTGCATTAAAAATAGAGAAAATTTGGGGAAAAAACATCTAAGTGTCCCGCAATAAGAACATAGTTAAAGCATCGTCTTTGTATGCAAGAATATTATGCAGCTATCAAAAAGCATGTGAGAAAAAGTATAATAATATTAATGTACTCAAAATGAGAAGCTGTCATGACTAAAAAATTAAGATAGTATACCTTCTTTATACTATGATCCTGATAATAGAATGTTTATGCATAGAATACACACTGAAAAAAAGATGGTGAATTATATTGGTAGCTATTGCTGGGTACTGCTGATTCTATCTCCAACTTTATATCTTTCCGTATTTTCTACAATGTCTACAGTAACCTAGCGTTCGTTTTACAATCATAAAAAAAATAATAAATACAACTCAAAGGTATCGTAGCAGGTTCATGGGAAGAAGCTGCGAAGCGCTCCGTATATGTAACTTTTAAAAAAGTAACACATTAGCCTCACTCGGGAACTCAAAGGCCCTCCCCAGTGAGGAAAATGCCCTACTGGGCTCTGGGAGCTTGGATATGTAAACTCCTCAGGGTCTTCTCCCACACAAAGGAGACATTCTCCATAGACAAGAGGCTTACGGAATCTCTGTTAGTATTCAGATGCCTATCCCGTAAAACATGACCTAGCAAGTCTCTTTCAGTCAGATCTGAAAGAGGGGCAGAGGGCCCCAGGTAACCTAATGCGTCCAGAACATGTCTGCAGCTCTGACAGGTGCAAACAACTCCACTTGTCTAAATATAAATTCACTTAGGCAGTTTGGGAACAGTCTTTCCCACTTTCTATTCTGATCAGGCAAAAGAATGTTCTCTTCTTGAGTTCTGACTCTTGATGCTGGTTATTTATATTTAGAGGCACTTTGCAACAATTTTTATCCAAAGAGAAGGAAAAGTTAGGACTCTAAGAAGAAAAGAAAAAAGAGATTTTTCTTCCAAAATCTTGGATGAAGATAAGACCTGGGTTTGGCTGTTTTTGAAATGTGCTCGGTTGAGAAGGAGATAAGATATTAATGATATTTTCAAAAACTTTATGGATGAACAAACAGCAAGCTGATGTTAACCCATGCATAAAGAAACACTGTCTCATATTTAAGCCAGAAAGGAGACTTATTTTTTAATCAGCACAGTGGAAATTCTTTGGGGGAACATATAGAACTCTGCTCCTTTGCCAATTCCTGCCATGCTCTCTCCTGTTACCCCTAAACTCTGACTCCCCCTTCAGGATCCTGTTCGATGCTCACCTCCTCAGCTGACCCTCCTCACTCCCATCCCACCTCCACAGCCACACATAAGCAGTCTTCCTCTTAGCTCCCAAAATACAGAGAATTAACCTTCCACACACATTTATTCTACATCAGTACTTATTAGCCTAAGAGCTTCTTGAAAGTTAAGATCGTATTTCACTCGTTTTCCACTTCCAGCAGCCAGGTTTATAGTAGTTACTCAATAATGTGTTAAATGAATAAACAAATGTGTAAGACTGAAGCTGAGCCCAAGTGCAAGGAAGACAGCCACCAAATAGCCACGAATAGCCACCAAAAAGAAAGTTTATGGGAAAATGATAATTAGCTTTGCTTAGCTACTACTAGGATTTTGGTTTATTTTTGTGGGGAGAGTTGGCTTTTTAAATGAAATTAAGGCCAGATTAAATGAAATTGAGTGCCAGATAGTCTAAAAGAAACTTGGTATGCGTTGACTAAAAGGTTGACACATTCTGTTTTTACTTTCTTTCTGCTATAAAACGACAGTGAGACAAGATTGTGACTAACGGCCAGTCCAGCTCTCAGCTTCTGGGGCACGGGAGTTGCTGAGTTCTGCTGGAACAGAACTTACTTCCCAGAACAGCTGACTTCCCAGCTCTGTTCTGATCTCGAAGGAGACCGTGCTCTTTTCAAACTCAAGGACGCCACACTCCTACCTACCAAGACTGTGGTGTGCCACAACTAAGTTTAGCCCCACTCTCCTGGTCTGAAATAGTCACCTAACCCACAGGGGAAATTATGACCCATGGTTTCCTAGATCCATGTAAGGAAGATGCTTCCAAACCTTAATGCTATAGGTTTGTATTTACTTGTCCCAACTCCTTCCCAGTTTGGTTCAGATCGCCTTTTGCCTGCATTCATGTTGCAACACGGGTTGGCTCTTTATCTCTGCCCACTCCTCTAGCATGCTCGCTACCCTTGAGAAATGTAGCCAACACTTGGCTTAATAAATCTTCAACCTACTCATCAGCTAATAAAAGGGGTTGAGAGTTGGCAAAGGGAATATTCCATGGAAACTGTGTTTGCCAAACGCCTACCAACAGCTGATTTCAGAGGTGGTCCTCTATCATACATGTCCACTGAAAGAGAAGGAAGAAGCTAATAATTCCTCTTCAGATAGGCAGACTGTGTCTTGAGCTGAAGGCTTGTATCGGACTAATGCAACCCACCAGTGTTTCAGTTTTACATTTCTAGTAAAATTAGAATTTGCGCTCATCTCCCTTAAAGCAGAAGTTCCCAAATGCCGTGTTCAACAGAATGAATGTTCATAAAGCTAAATATATCCAATGTGAAGGAATAGCCTTTACTCTGAGATTGTTATTTTGTTTTTGTCGTTAAAGAGTATTTTTTAAAATAAAAGGATGGTAACACAAGATGGTAGGGTTTGTTTATGTTAATGTCTTGGCACCTTAAAAGGCTGACAACCCTCTATCAATTTCCAAACATCACGAAAACTAGAAAACTAGGATCCTCATCCCTGAAGTGGCTAGCTCGGAGCTGAGCGCCAAGGAGATTAATACATGACTATATAAATATATATTTAAATGAAATCATATGAGAGGAAGGGTCTGGTCTCTTTTAGGGTCATCATTCTCTACAGACTTCAAGGTGTCTCACAGAGATCATGGAGGCCCTGTTGGTACAGGTAGTTGTAACAGATTCAAGTCAGGTAATTTCCCCTGAAATGTACCTACCTATATACCTATATCTGCGGTACTCTGGCAGATGGCCCCAATAACAACTTTCTAAAACGATTTTACTGTATCCCTTTCACAGTTAACACCTGGACCCATGACTAACACAAAGCAAGCATCCGTAGTTACTTGTTTTCCACATGACCCTTACAGCTGAAGTGTCAATCCCAGAGCGCCTCTACCTAACACGGAGGCAAACACACTTCCCATTCTCCTGGGGCTCCTCTGGGATCCGCAGGTGATGGGGAAGTAAGGGACATCTGTGACCCCCCTGGCTCAAGCGTAAGATGAAGGCGACCGCGGGACGGTGTGAATGCAACCGCAACTACGTCTGCAAATGTAGGCAGGCTTTGGCCCGCAGGGGCTTTGCCTAGGAAGAGGGAATTTGGCAAAGCCGCCTGCGACCCAGCCTTCTGGCTGTAACGGGACGCTCCTCTGTAGGAAAGTGCCTCTGCCCCCTGGCGCCCGTCCCCGGGCTTCTGATGAAAGAGTGACCCCACTGCCCCTTCCCAGCCCCCGAACTGCAACACTATCACTCTGGGCGCGGGGCCCATGACGTGGCGAAGCGGTGCTATCCCGGACCGCGGCTCCACGGCCATTGGTCGACGGCTCGCGTCCCGAGCGCGCCCATTGGCTGTGGGGGGCGTTCACGTGAAAAGGGTTCCGGGATGGCTCCCCAAGTGGGGAGAGGTGCTGGAAAGTTAAAGGGAGCAGCGCGGCGGCTGGGAGCCTGAGTCCGGGGGACCGGCCGCAGGGACGAGGCGAGCGGGCTGCTCTCGCGCACGGACGGATGCGTCTGCCCGCCCAGGGCGCAGACCTGAGTCCCGGCCCCCCACTCCTGCCGTCGCCGCCTCTGCTCCTGCCACCTCGGCGCGGGCTGCCGCGGGCTGGCGCATGTGTACTTCGGCACTTATGAGCTGTACTAGGTATGTCAGTCCCCAAGCCCTAGAGTCCCAGTGCAGGGCCGAGAAAGGGCTGCGAGGAGTGCGCAGTGGAGACCTTTGGTTCCTGCCACCTGCACTTGCACTGTCCAACTTGCAGTTGCACTACGGGGGTGGAACACTCTAGACGGGCTTGAGTGGAGAGAGCAACCCAGGGACCAGAGGTGGGATGGAGCCTGGCTGGATCCACGTGTTCCACAGAAGTGCGGGTCTGGCCGCGAGGAGTGGCCCAGGCTGGGACTCTTGTGCCGAGTTCGAACCTGGGACACGGCGCTTCCAGCCTGGGACCCGACAGTCCCGGAGAGTGTCCCCTAAATTGGGCAATTGGGGACTGGAGTACAAGAAAGGTCTCTTTTTTTCTCAGCGCCTCGGTTTCTCTGTAATATGCAAGGAAACACACTTGGGCCATCAGGTCGCCAAGTTGCGATGGGACACAGAGCCACCCCGGTCCCCGGTCCCCGGTCCCCGGGCAGGGGCTGTCCCGGGACGGCAGGGGAGAGTCTGCCGCGCGGGGACGCTCTCGCGGCGCCGCTCCGACCGGGATTGCCCCGCCGCCCCGCCCTGGTGTGATAACTTGGGCTCCTCCCCCTCGTCGTCCTCCTCCCCCTACGGGTCATATCTCCGGGAACGGAGCGCAAGCCCTGCCTCCCGGACACACGACGCTCACGTAGTCCGGTGGTGGCGGCCTCTCCTGCCACCTCCCTGCGGACTCTCCGATGCAGCGAACCAGCTGGGAAGGGGGCTTCCCCACGGTCCAAAAGGTGGGTGAGGGACAAGTCGAAGGAGGCTCCCGGAGTGCTTGGGGGCGGGGTGCAGGCCGGTTGGACCGAGGGGGGCAGGGTCAGGATGGCTTTGACCTGTGGGATCTTCCAAGTCTGGAAGCTCTGGCCTGCCCCCTGCCCTGTTCATGCCCCGCTTTTGAACTCGGAGAAAGGGGTGTGGAAGGGACTTGCTGTAAAAGACAGGGTATAGGGTCCAGAAGGACATACGTGAAGAGTTGTGGCCTGTAGGGTGTTGTTTTCTGCTCTAGAGGAGAAAATTGAGGACAGGCTTGACTTGAATACTTGGGAGAGTTGCTGAAAGGTGTTGGAGCCTGTGGTCTGTGTGGCCGGGCCTCCTTGGGAGACCCAGGGTCAGGGAAAAGAGACGTTAGAGCTTTGAGCTGGGGTGGGGAGAAGAGGAAATGGTTCATTTGGCGAGGTTGTGCAGGAGCCAAGACTAAAGTGAAGACAGCCTGTGGACTCACCACAAGAGGAAAGTAGAGGTACTTAGGGAAAAGTGAGTGGGAAGAGAAGAGAAGTTAGTGGGCATTATTAGCAAACAAGAACGGCAGAGCCAGAAAGGACCTCAGAGGAGAAAGCTTAAGCCTGGACAGATTCAGTGATTTGCTCCAAGTGGGCAGCACAGGCATTCCCAGGCCAGTGCTCTGTTTCACATTGGGCATTGTCAGGTGGCAGGTGGAGTTTTCTTTCCTGTAATACGCAGCTGTGTGTGTGTGTGTGTGTGTGTGTGTGTGTGTGTGTGTGTATCTCAAAGATGCTTTAGATGATGGTTACAGGATAGAAGAGTTCAAGTGGCTGTTAAGGCTGTGAACAAGAGCCCCATGGTCTCAGTACAAAGGAAAATACGTCAACTTTATTCATATTATGTCAGCCAAACCTTTTGGGGGGGAGTAAAGTAATGGCAAAGGGGTAGATGGACATATCTTTTAAAAAAGTATAACCTAGTTGTGAATGCTTACCTAAGGTAGTTTCAGTGTTCCTGGTGGGTTCTTGGTCATCTGATTTTTCTGCCTTTTCTTATCAGAGTATGAAAATGGAGGACAAATATCTTGGCCTCAATCCCCAAAAAAGTTTATTCCTATAAAAGGCACAGCCAAAAAGTTAGTAGCTCGGCTGTCTGAAACTGTGAAGGTCATGTGGTTATTTTCTACCAGTCTATAGTTTTCACAGGAAAAACCACCATGACATCTAACCTGACCAGCCGTCCTGAGAAGGTGTGTTTTTTGGCACTAGTGGAACAGGGAAAGTGTTTCTGCAGAACTCTCCCTGTTTTCTCCAATTTTCATGGAGAGCTGGGATTTGCCATCTTTTGACCAGGAACCCTGAAATCTACCCTTGGGCATGGCCCAGTCCCTCGTGGCGCAAAATTGATCTCTTGGGCATCTATGTGGAACCCAAGTGTTTGAGACTCGGAGTAACAGCCACTCGTATTCTCATGATCTTGTCCCACAGCAAACTGGTATCCAGTCCTCTGTCATGCTCTACTGGTTCAAATATGTGTCTGTGTCTTCTCCTGCTGGCTTTTTCCCTGGCCAAGCTTGGTGACTTATATTCCCTGGCATGGGGAGAAAGGGGCTGAGCAGCCAGGGAGAGTGTCAGGCTGGGGCCTGAGATGCAGCCTGATGTGCACTGTGATGGCACCTGCTCGTTTTTATGCCATTTGAGGATAAAGCACCTTCCAGATGCCTTCCTTTCACAGACTTAGGAAACTTACCTCGTACATCTCCACTGCTAGGAGGACTTGTGGGTGATGGACAGCCCTGTCACAGTCCATCGGGGAATTCCTGAGTAGAGGGTCAGGAGAGCTTCCATGAAACCAGAGTTTGGTACACTGCTTCTTGGAGAATGGTCTGGGTCATAAAAGCTGGGATCCACCTGTGAGGATAGGCAAGCGGCCAACAGTCAGATCGTATCCATATGTATGGGGCTACAGGGATTAATGTCCTCCCCTCCAGTTATGGTGACCCTAAAATAGTGAAGGGGACCCTGGGCAGTGATTGCTTGTGCAGTGTCCCTGAGGCAGTAGCCCTTGGGTGGCCAGGTAATTAACTTTATTTTTGCCTTTGATGGAAGAATGTTGCAAAACCAATTAGGCGGTAGAAAGTGCCAGTGGAATTGTTTAATTAGAGCTGGCTCTGACCAGGATGTCACCTTCCCACCCCCAGTTCCACTAGTGCTTAACAGCTTGGTGACAGAAGGGAGCTCAGGGGCAAATTTACACCCACTGGGTCCAAATAGGGAAACTTTACCAAGCTCTTCAACTAAGTCTTTGTAATCTTTAGGATTAGAAATTGAGAGTGACTTTAGTTTAAGTGTGCAGATCCTTTAACTGATCTGCTTGTTTTAGAATTCTGTTTCTACGGTATCCTGAGAGTTTCCCAACCTTTTTCTAATGAACTGTGCGGCAAAGCACGTAGGAGGTTGGTTTGCAGGCTTGAAGAGATCTGGAGAAGAAGATAGAGAACTTACAGTTGACCTTGTGCTGACTCAGGCAAGGAGGAAGGACTGTAGTGGACTGAGGGCAACTCCACCCCCCTCGGGTCACACCCAGGTTGTCGAGGTGGGCAGAGTGGGAGGGGCTGGGATGCAAGAGTGGGATGCTCACTTTGGGGGTATTTTTAATCCACATTTAATTAAAAAAAACCAACTACCTGTGTTAACATTAAAGCTGAAAGTACAATTCCAGTGCAGTCTAACCAATGCAATCTGTCAATGCAGAGCCTGATGTGTGGCTTGATCTCATGAACTGTGAGGCCATGACCTGAGCCAAAATCAAGCACGTCCAGCTCAACCCACTGAGGCACCCAGGAGCCCCTAGGGGTTTCTTTTGATGTTGAACTCATTAGCCAACCCACAGACCCTATGTAAACCTATCTTGCCTATTTCAGTCAGAACTTTTCCTTTCCAGAACAATTGCATGGATAGAACAGATAATAGAAAGCAAATTTGCTCCTAAAATGTTCACTCATTGGCTTTGTTAGAGGGGAAACAGTAAGACAAGTATCGTTTAAAATGTATGTTTAGATAACTACATTGCGGCTATAATTTATTGTTTTTGCTCTGAATGTGTATGTTTCTCTAGTCAGTTATCACTAAATGGTTCCTGCATCCTAGGGGAAGGGTTATATTTCTTTTGGAAAATGGGATCAAACCCAGTACGTCTTTGTTCTTATTTTTCTTTGTATATTTGATCAAATATACCATCACCCTGAAGCCCCCCACCAGTGGGCAGGAACCAGGGGAGGCCTGAGAGCAAGCAGCCCAACCCCAGCACATACCTTCCCCTTTGCCATGGCGAGGGGAGAGAGGTTTGGGAAGGAATCCACACCCTGTGTTCTGCGGTTCACAGACCAGATTTTAATCCTGGTTTCATCACTGACTTCTTCATTAGCCCATTGTAACCATCAAATCAATATAAATTTGCCATGGTAAGTGGAATGATAAAAATTGCTTGACTTTAGCGAGGCCATAGTGTTTGATAGGATAGGTTTTTGGCCAATCTTAAATATTTGAGGCATTTTTTAGATTCGTTTTACCCCTTGATGTGATTTTGGAAAATACAAGAAACACAAAACAGGAAAACAAAGTTCCTGAAATCACATCACCTGGATATTCTAAGGGTTTTAAATCTATCTCTAGTCTTTTTTTCTGTGCATATACCTAGTATTTTTCTCCCACAAATCTAGTCTATGTACAATTTTATCTTCTCTATTTTTTATATTGACAGTATATTATTATCCATTTTTTCTATGCCATTTATACCTTTTTTTCCAAATAATAGTTTTAATGATGATATAAAATTTTAACACTGGATGTGGTGGTATACATGATTTAACCAGATACCTGTTATCGGTCATTTAGGTTATTTTCATTTTTTCACGTTTTCCTCCCTAGGATGCTGCATTGACCATTTTAGTACATTAACCCCCATGCATTTTTCATTAACTCTTTAAAATGAATACCTGTATGCAATATTAGAACCAAAAATGATCGGGACGCCTGGGTGGCTCAGTCGGTTAAGCGTCTGACTTCGGCTCAGGTCATGATCTCACGGTTCCTGGGTTTCCAGCCCCACATCCAGCTCTGTGCTGACAACTCAGAGGCTGGAGCCTGCTTCGGATTCTGTGTCTTCCTCTCTCTCTGCCCTTCCCCCTCTCACTCTCTCACTCTCTCACTCTCTCTCTTTCTCTCAAAATATATAAAACGAATATCTCAAAATGAATAAATGTTAAAAAAAGAACCAAAAATGAGAAGAATATTTAGAAAGGTTGTGCTGACTTAGACTAATACATGTGTTTATATTATCTTTAAAAAGTCTTTACTAACTCAGTAGGCAACAACAGGCATTGTTTTCTAATCTAAATTCTTTAAGTTGGACATTTTGTATATTTATGGGCCAATTTTAATTTTTTTCAGGAATCTTCTATTCATGTTCTTTGCTCATTTTTCTGTGTTGACTATTTTACTTTTTTATTGTTTTGTAGGAACTCTTTGTATATGAAGGTATTAACTCTTTGCTGCCATGCTTTTTATAAAATGTTTTCCCAGTTTGTCTTTAATCATTTGGTTTTAATTTTTCTCACTTCTAGAAAAATATAGTTTTTAGGAAGTCAGATTTAACCTGATCTTGTAGTATGATTCTCTTTGCCTTTTATTCTTATAGAGACTATTTTCCACTACAGAAAAAAACAAATATTCACCTATATGAAAGGTTGAAAACAACTGAATTGTTGGCATTTTTTAAAAGAAAAATATGCTGGAATATAAAAATCTAGGACCACGTGGATGGCTCAGTTGGTTAAGTGACCAACCCTCAATTTCGGCTTCGGCTCAGGTCATGATCTTACAGTTTGTGAGTTCAAGCCCCACATCAGGCTCTATGCTGACAGCCAGGAGCCTGCTTGGGATTCTCTCTCCCCCTCTCTCTGCCCCTCCCTCACGTGTGCACACACACACTCTCTCAAAATAAATAAACATTTTAAAAAATATTTAAATAAGTAAATAAAAATAAAAACCTACTGTACAGCTTTGTGTTTGTGTTCCCCATTGAATCTCAGTGTCTAGCATAATATCTGGCATGTAGGTACTACCAATATTCGTGGCATGAGTTCATTTATTTTTATCCTATTAAAGCCGTCTTTACCAAAGTGTGTTCCTCAGAACATGTGTTCCGCAAGCTGTTCCACAAAAAAAGGATTCCTTAGTTAGATAAGTTTGGGAACTCTTGCAGACCGCCTGTTCTTTTCAGTATTCCCCAAGGCCCCCCAAGAAATCCCGACAGAAAAACCTGTGAAAATAGTTTGTTTTTTCATTTGTTTTGACCCCAGTCCTCTTTTTCACCCCACTTTACAGTCTTAATGTCCCCTGAACCCAAGGTCATGCTGGATCACACTTGAGTTAATACGGAACCACAGCAGAGGGGGGGTGGGGGGTGGGGGGTGGGAGTGGGGAGAGGGGCTGGGCCAGAGCTGAAGGCAGACATTGTTCTCCAGTCCCCGTTCGAATGAGGAGTTTAACTTCTGTCTGATCTCACGGCCGTTTCTTTCTTTCCCCTTTTGCCAGGGTTCTAGCCTGTTCCTCTAACCCAATGATGGCTGTGGACATAGAGTGCAGGTACAGCTGCATGGCCCCTTCCTTGCGCAGAGAGAGGTTCGCCTTCAAGGCTTCGCCAAAGCCAAGCAAACCACTGAGGCCTTGCATTCAGCTGAGCAGCAAGGATGAAGCCGGAGGAATGGTGGCCCCCACCGTGCAGGAGAAGAAGGTGAAAAAGCGGGTGTCCTTCGCAGACAACCAAGGGCTGGCCCTGACAATGGTCAAAGTGTTCTCGGAATTCGATGACCCGTTAGATATTCCGTTTAACATCACTGAGCTCCTAGACAACATTGTGAGTCTGACGACAGCAGAGAGCGAGAGCTTTGTTCTGGATTTTTCACAGCCTTCCGCAGATTACTTAGACTTTAGAAATCGGCTTCAGACCGACCACGTATGCCTTGAAAACTGTGTGCTGAAAGACAGAGCGATTGCTGGCACAGTGAAAGTGCAGAACCTGGCGTTTGAGAAGACGGTGAAAATACGGATGACATTTGACACTTGGAAAAGCTTCACAGACTTTCCCTGTTGGTATGTGAAGGACACTTACGCTGGTTCAGACAGGGACACGTTCTCCTTTGACATTAGCTTACCTGAGAAAGTTCAGTCTTACGAGAGAATAGAGTTTGCTGTGTGCTTTGAGTGCCGCGGACAGACTTACTGGGACAGCAACAAAGGCAAAAACTATAGGATCATCCGGGCTGAACTGAAATCCTCTCAGGGAACAGCCGAGCCACAGAACGGACCAGATTTTGGAATATCCTTTGACCAGTTTGGAAGCCCTCGGTGTTCCTACGGTCTGTTTCCAGAGTGGCCTAGTTATTTAGGATACGAAAAGCTAGGGCCCTACTACTAGTGACTGTGCGTGACAGAGCGCGGCTGAGTGGGTCCTGGGAAGTCTAGCTGCAGTCACAGGCAGGCGGAGACGGAGCCAGAGAGCAGCTGAACTGCCATTAGGCACAGTTTTTGAAAATGAAAGGATCCTACTCACTTTTTTCTGAAGCCAGCAAAACCCAGCCAGGGTTAGATCTCACGACTGGTTTCGCACGCCAGGGTAGATGCGGGGTGCTGGTCTGCTCGGCACCTGCGGCGGCCTCGAGGGTCGGAGCAGGAGACCAGTGTGGGAAGGGCCTGGGCCGGAACCAGCCTTGCGGGCAGTGCTGGAGAAGCTGGAGGGCAGTGGCTTCGAAATGATGCAACCAGGAGCGTGATCCGGCTGCCTGGAGGGGCCGCGCCTCCCTCCCCGGGATGTGGAAAATCAGTCACCTGAAAGTCACTCCGTGCCCAGTCACCTCCCATTGGACCCTTGCGGCTCATCTTTGCGCGCTGTCTGCCCAGCCGGGTCGCCCCCCCACCCCCCACCCCTTGCTGCTGCTGTTCCAGGTCTCCATGTACTTCACGCTTTATCTCTGTGCTCTTTATTTTTTTTTTTTTGCATTTTATTATCGTCCACAGCTCATCTGATGCCGAGGGAAAGATAAGCAAGGCAAATTAGCCTGTGCCGAAGACAGGCATTTCCTCTTTCTGACCCCACAGAGCGTCCAGCAGAGAACGATGCCCCAGTTAGCAAAAGTAACTGGCTCCAGTGCTGGGTTACAGACTGTGACAGGCAGGACAGTCTGGGTGGGACACGGGTAGCATGTCCGCTTGGCGTCTGGGGGAGCTTTCGAAGTACTCGCTCCTGAGTCACCAGACGGCTCCGTTACAGGATTTGTTTGAACTTGCTCGCTGGTTTGCAGGCACCCCATTCTTCACAAAGGGATTTGAGACTCTCCTTTCCTCGAGAGCCCTCCTTCCTGCCGTGTTCAGGACATTGTGATTTGCAGATCCCATCTATCCTCAAAGCCTTCAGTGAGTGTTTGGTCTAACGCTGACCGTGATCTGCGACACACAGGCCTCTTTCCGAGCACGCAGGGACTGTGACCTGGGGCTTCTTATTTATGGAGTGCAAGTGCATAAGGGATCAGGGAGAAAAACCTCACCAAGTTCTCACATTTTATTTTCCATGTTTGGCGACTCTGAAATATCAGAGGTTACTTGTTCTTAACCATATTAGACTAATGCATTAAAAGTTGTCGGTTCATACTGATGTGAGACTCCTGGGACTTTCATTGACAGATGGATCCCCAGAGCCTGTGAGTTTTCTTGGGCAAGATTGGCTTGTACTTGGGGGTGTTTAAAAAATATTTTTATGTATGTATTTGAAGAAGGTTGGGTGTTTTTTTTTTTTTTCTGTTTTGCTTTTGTTTTTGGAGCTTAGTTAAATGGCTGTCTCGTTTTCCTTTTGCCTGATCTGCGTAAAGTGAGGCAGGAAGAGGGGTGCACAGCTGCCTGGACACGGAGACACAGCTACTGGCATTGGCAAGCGAGGAGTCGCTTTGGCTTGCGTGTTCCAGACCGATTAGAAAAAAACCTCCTGGCTTCTGTGGCTTTGTCCATTGGTGCCAGGCAGGTATGGAGGGTCCAGGCTCCTAGAGTTTTGTGGTTGGGTTTTTTTGTTTTGTTTTGTTTTTTTCTTTCTTTTTTGAACTTTAACATATTTCGACTTTTTAAATGTTCTTAAGCGGTGTGGTGGTTGATGTTAGTTCTTGTTCCTAAAACTGGCTGTTACTAGTCTGCGACCTAGTGCTTTATTGCTTATGCCTCTCCCAGGTGGGTAGGACTCGGGGATTGCGTAATACAATATATGGGACAGTCACATTTTTGTCTTGTGCTGAACTTGGGCAGAACTGTGTTTTATTCTAAGCATATCTTACATCAGGCACACAGACGGCACTTTTGTTGTTACGGATCTGGCGACCAGCACGATTGATAGTGCAAATCAAAGTCGAATGGAAGCAAAACTGATTTCATAGAGGTCGGGAATATATTTTAAGAAGTCCTGGGCCACCTCTGTCCGGTCAAGAAAGGTACAGGATACACTGTCATTTACATGTTACCAGACTAAAGGTAACGAGATCACTCTCTATGCAAAAGAAAAATGCCTCAGGTGGCTCCCGTTCGTTTTTTCAGTAATGGTGATCTTCAGACATTCCGGGGTCAAATTTGAAATATGGTAATTCAGTGATCAGTATCTCTTAAAACAGCCATAAGCCCTCCCCCCACCATTCTTTCCTGGCAGCTCACCCCAGCTTTGTTGCTGGGGGCACTGGTTGCAAGCCCCCCCAGCCAGTACACCTGGGATGCTCAGCCTCCCAGGCAAGTCGTCACCTGCTTGCAAAGACCCTCCCCTGACGAGAGAATGCAGTTCCCTGTCAGTCATTTCGCTGAGCAAGGGGCCTCTGAACAGTTGTACTGTCTTTATTCAGCCATCAGCCATCTCCCTTTGGCCCAGTTCTGTCCCAGGATATCGACAGATGGCCCCGGGACCTGCTTCAACAGAACCTCTCCTTCTTTCAGAGCTCACCATCAGTAAATAGGTCCACACACAGTGACAAGTTTCTTAGTTGGAGACGTCATTGCAGCCTGACTTGGGGGTTTGACCCTCAGACAGCTGTCGGTTATGGTGACCAACGTCCCCCAGCCCCAGTGCCCTTCCCAAGGTTGTCCCCAAAGGACCAGCCTCCCGCCCAGAAATGGAGAACCAGCTCCGTTTCATTTCCTATTTATTACCCAAATACCCTGGGAAGCATTGGCAAATTAGGTGCAATAAATAAGCTGGACTATAGAAAGATACGTAATAAATAAGCTTTCAGTGTTTCTTGGAAGGTATGGAGCATTTGAATGGGTTTCTTTTCTCTTTCTTTTTTTAAGTATTCTTATGGTAGGGGAACTGGTGAGAAATAAGGGGAATTTACATAGTTCTCCAGAAATTAAAACCATTTCAGAGTCAAGGTAGAATTTATTTTTCCTCTAAGATTTAATTTTAACTGTGGCAAAACATTACTCTTTTCAACGTTTTTTTAAAGGTGTAAATTGTGAACTGCTAAAAGAATGTTTTTGTGGTTTTGATCCTTGCATATAATTTGCATTTTAAAAACAAGCATTGCTTGTAGTCACTTGGATGTTAAATGGGTTGTATATTATGTTTATAAACCAAAAAAGTGTCAGCTCATTTTTTAAAAGTGCCCTGTTTTCTGGGCTCTTCCCTCTCTGTGAAGTGAACGAAACCTTGAGTGTCGTCCACCTGTTTCCTCCTGTAAAATTCCTCCCCTGGATGCGTGGCCCTCTGCTCTGGGAGGCGCCCATCACTGATACTGGGAGTAAAAAGTCATGAGCACAATGGGACCTTACAGGGTCCTGGGAGACCTTCTGGCAGGTTCTGTGCACTTCCTGACTGGGAAGTTCGGCTGTGGTTACACGCGCCTTTGCCTTGCCACGGTCGTCAAGCTCGTGGGCCCAAGTTGTAAAGCCGTGAATGTTTTTGCACTTTGGGTGATCTGATCCCAGAGACCTCTGGACCCGTGAGGACCCCCAGGAGGGCAGCTGCGATGACTGTGGCTCACTTTTACTTCAGTGTGAATGTAAAATGGAAGGCTTGTCTTCATTCAATGCCTAAAAGTGCCTTGTCGTGAAACGTCTGCATGTTTTAAAAAAATAAATATTTTTGTACACAAAGTTAAAGGGGGGATGCACTTTAAAATCACAAGAATGGGTGTCTTTTGTGTGGTGTAAGAGAGTAGGTTGTCTGTATCTCAAATGCGAAAATATAATAAAGGTAGAAAAAACAAAACTGAAACTGTTCTATTTATTTTAAAACTGACTCTATTCTGGGAGTCAGTTAGAGGCTGAGAATTTTTTTTATGATTTTCTTTTCTTTCTTCCTTTCTTTCTTCCTTCCTTCCTTCCTTCCTTCCTTCCTTCCTTCCTTCCTTCCTTCCTTCCTTTCAAGTTCTATGCCCAACGTGGGTCTTGAACCCACAACCCCAAGAGCGAGAGTCGCACGCTCTACCAACTGAGCCAGCCAGGCACCCCTGGGGAGAATTATTTTCAATCTGTATGTTTCGACATACAGAATATAGGTTTCCAGACGGATGGACTGCAATCAGTGGCTGAGTTGAAAAGCTGTGAGACACACAGGAATGGTGGTAAGGGTGGTAATTGCTTTTGAAGTTGTCACAGCAGTGAAAGCTGGTCATAGTGACAGAAATAAGTGCTAGGGAAGAAGCACAGGGCCAGTGTTGTTCGGAACCCATTTTTACTGATCTGAGGGCATGTCTCCTACCCTCTCATTTGCTCTTGAAGCATATTTTTGGTTTTACTGGTTTTTTTTTAATGTGTGGGGTTTTTTTGTTTGTTTTGTTTTGAGAGAGAGAGCACACAGGGCAGGGGCAGAGAGAGAGGGAGACACAGGATCTGAAGCGGGCTCTGCACAGACAGCAGAGAGCCCAATGTGGGGCTTGAACTCACAAACTACGAGATCATGACCTGAGCCGAAGTTGGATGCTTAACCAACTGAGCCATCCAGGCGCCCCTTTGGTTTACTGTTTTTAAAGGTGGAAAAACTGTAAATGCCCATGGTAGCTTGTAACTACTTACTCAAACTATAACCAGCAAAACGGACCAGCTCCTGGTGGGACCTCTTCTCCTTTGGGTGTCAGACATTCGCCCTAAGTAAGATTTCCAGGGACGTTTTGGGGTGCCTGGGTGGCTCAGTTGGTTAAGCATCTGACTTCAGCTCAGGTCATGATCTCACAGCTTGTGAGTTCAAGCCCCACGTCGGGCTCTGGGCTGACGGCTTAGAGCCTGGAGCTGCTTTGGATTCTGGGTGTGTGCGTCTCTCTCTCTGCCCCTCCCTGCTCGCATTCTGTCTCTCTCTCAAATATAAATGATAAAACATTAAAAAAAAAAAAGATTTCTAGGGACATTTTATTTCAAAGTTCAGAAGATGGGACAGAGGGAGAGGCAAATTGTTGCCAGATGTTTCCTGTAACTCGGGCTGTGCCGCACTGCAGAAGGCAGTGGGGTTCTGCAGTGGGGAGGTAGAGCCTGTTAAACCTCAGCACCTAGTAAATAAATGCAAAAAAGGACCTACACACATAACTGCCTTCCTCAAGACTGCCAGGCACTGCCCACAATTGGCCTTCGCAGAAATGGGCAGGGGGAGGAAAGTAACAGTGGTTTCTATGAATGTCTATTTGAGATTCAGTATGGTTTGCATAATCCTTAAAGAAGTCTAACTGAGGAGACAGACAGCTCCGAGATGGCTGGAGGAAATTAACAACAACAGAACAAAACACTCTTCTAGGGCAGTGTCCCCAGAATAGCAAACACCCAGTCCTGAATTACTCTGAACATTTACTGCTTATCTATCATGTGCAAGGCGGTGCTAGATGCTGCTTCTACCCAAACCCTGTAAGAGACATTCATGTTCAAGGTGAATCCTCTCATAGCCAAGAAAAGCCGTGGGTTATGCTATGTGTCAGTATTAGGATTCGAGAAGCCTGGGCTCTGGCCTTGACTCTGGGGTCCCCCTGTCATGTGCTCTCCTGAAGGGGCTCTGAGTGTTTCCAGCAGGGATAAGGTTAAGGATAACGATACTGAGTACTTAGGAGCCAGCCAACACGTTCTTTTGAAAAATGCTCCTAAATATAAACTTGTGAGAAATACCATGTATGCTGCCTACATTCTTCATAAGAATCACAGGAACGAATAGCATTCCAGACAACAGCTTGGACTTCATAACACCCGTGTTCAAGCTGAAGAGACACCGCTCGTTTTCATGGGTAAAAGGTATGAAGGCCCTGGGTGTGTTTCCTAAAGTCACATACCCAGTCAGTGGTAACGCCATGAATGACCACATGGGTCCTTTATTCTTTTTCCAAGAATTCTCCCCGTAACACTAGAGTCACTCACTCTCACAGAACTGAGACTAGAGGTCATTCTGAAAAGAAGTCCCTCAGATTGGAGAGATGCAGAAAATTGGGGAGGAGTGAACACGTCTTTAGATGCAAATGGCACGTCCCTCCCAAAGGCTTCCTCAGCACCCACGAGGCCCACAGGCCACGAGCAAGCATAAATGCAAACAGCACGTGATTTGGGTATCCAAGGGCCCAAGTGGGTGTGATCAGTGGCAAGAAACCACCAAAGGGGCCTGTGGCTATGGAGGCGCTGTCGCTGACGGGCAGGACTGGCGGCCTCAGCATTGACTTCCACCGGAGTGGAAGCCATGTGGTAGCACAGCAAGGCTCTAACCCTCCTTCCCCTCCCTTCGCCATGAGGAGCCTTGACGAGGAGAGAGAGAGGGAATCTCCATGGCGGTCTATGTCCACATGGGATTCTCTGGTAGGTGACATGTTCAGTTGGCGTCATTCCCAAACTTACCGATGTGTCTCCGTAGCATCGGGCCCTCCGCTGGACTCGAACTTGGCAGCAGTAAGATGAGGAGGCATGACGGTCATTTTCCTTGGGGTCGAAAACATTAACAATGATCCAGGATCCTGGCCCTTCACTGCCAACTGCAAGACGAGAAGGTTAGAGCAGGGGCTGGGCCACCTTTTTCTGGAATTGGCCAGGGAGTGACGATTTTAGGCGTTTTGGGCTGCATGCAGCCTCTATCACATATTCTTCCAAAACAAAAACAAAAAACGAAACTTTACAAATGTAAGAGCCATTCTGAGCTGCGGGCCCATACAGTAATACGGAATCAGGCCAAGGGCTAGACTTGAACTGCTGGCTATAGTTTGCTGGCCCTGATAGAAGAGCCTCCGAGGGAGAGTGAGGCTTCAGAGTGGACACACAGACCCAGGGCTGAGGCCTGGAGTCCACTTCTCCATGTGTTCACTTAGAGACCATATAGTTTATGGCCCAATTGGGAATGCTTTTAAGAAGGAGCAGAGGTGGGGCACCTGGGTGGCTCAGTCAGTTAAGTGTCTGACTTCGGCTCAGATCACGATCTCACAGCTTGTGAGTTTGAGCCCCGCATCGAGCTCTTTGCTGACAGCTCGGAGCCTGGAGCCTGCTTCAGATTCTGTGTCTCCCTCTCTCTCTGCCCCTCCCCTGCTCACACTCTGTCTTTCTCTCTCAAAAAATAAACATTAAAAAAAAAAAAAAAAGGAGCAGAGGTGCTATGAATTATCATGGAGCACTCAGCATGAGTGGGGAGCAAGCCCCGGCAAACCCTGGAGTGAGCCCTGACAGTGCTCACCTGGCCTGGGCCTGGGGATCTTCTCAGACCTTTGGGGAGCTCAGAAAACCCAGCCGTGGGCTCAAATCAGTTCTGGCTGGATAGTGCTTTTTTTTTTTTTTTTTTTTGGATGGGTTACAACAGAGTGGTGATTTTGTCTGTGGTTTAGATGTGTTTTTGTTGGTTGGGTTTTCTGTTTCCTAATTGTAGCGCTGAGGGCCAAAAGCCCTCTGGAAACTCCAGTCAATCCAAAGAGGAAAGGGGTTATTCACGGTTTGGACTTATGTCTTACTACCTCTCTCTCCCCTCCCCGTCGTCCCCACCAAATAGGGCATGACAGACTCCCTGAGAAACTTGTTTACCGTGACAGAGACAGAGGCTGAATCTAGCAGTCATGCAAGCCCTGGTCCCCAGAAAGTAACACGGAAGTGCTCCTGGGAATTTTGCCAATGACATGGTCTCAGCTCATCTTTCTCTGGCCCATAAAGTTCAAGAGGCCTTAAGAAGCACAGAAATGAAGGAGGTGGAAATTCATCTCCAAAGCATCCTGGACCTCCCGTCCTGCTGGCCCACATGATCTTTCTTTTAAATCTGTCACCTCCTCCTGCTGGTGTTGACCTTTAGCCAGAACTGAAGGAAGGTCTGCTGAGAAAACCCTCATGTTAGTGCTGTGGGGACTTGGAAAGGTTTCTACGAAGCCCCAGTATACCCAAAGGGAACTAGTGGGGGGGCGGTGAGGCTTTCCAGGGTTCACCCCTCTTTCAGAGAAAGTAGGGACACCACACATCACAACCTGTGCTGTTACAGTTGATGAGAAAGAGAAATGACTTACTTCTTCCACCGGGGCCACCTCCAGGGCCACCTAGTTAATTGCCCTTTGGGAGACACCTTGGTCCCATTTGAAGGTGGAGCTAGCTAGGTGACATTTCACTCATCCTACTATCATACCATGTTATTAAAAAAGTATTGTATTATTAATCATTTGCCATTAATCCATGATCGAAACACTGAAATACCCCCCCAAATATTTTCGTAAATTCTTTGTGCACACTGTTTTGCACATTTGCTCATGTGACAAAGCATTTGTTCATTTGAATTCTCCAGTAGCTTTTCCATCAGCTGATCAGTCACCTCCCCACCTTGAATCCTCATGCTTTATATTACTCATGCATAATTATTATACACACACACACACACACACACTCTGAAAAGAAAAATCAAAGAAAAAATATTTTCTGTCCAAAAATGCCTTTTGCACCAGCTCATTTCTCTGCTCTCACAAGGGGAGTTTCTGCCCCAAAGCTTCAGGAGAGGCGTTCTTGGTTCTGGCCAGGACTGAGGGCAGCACTGAATGAATTCCACTGCCTGCAGTAGCCAGATCAAGAAAGGAAGGCATTTGACACAAGGCGTTGGTTCTTCTCCCCCTCCCAGCATCCCTCACTCCTCATCTGCTCAGTGTCCCTGCTATCTCCCCAGACAGGGAATGCGGAGAGACTCCAGCCCTGAGGAACAGCCACCTCAGTCAGGAGCCCTGGCGCTTTTCAAATGTATAACGAAGCATTGAAATCTGTTCTTAAGCCAAATATTATGGGAATGCAATTTACAAAATAGATGGAAAAGGAGCTGCCCAAGGTGGAAATCGCCAGAAGCAGGGAACCATGCCCATTTCCCCTCCCTGGACTCCTAGGGCACTTCCTAAGAGCCCCATGGCCCAGAAATAAAGGGTGAGAACCTTTTCCTGAGAGCGCAGAAGTTATAAGCCTCCTGCTTCCTATGCTAGTGAATGTAGTTCAAGGATATCCTGTAAAAGAAAACAAAAGCAAGCTGACAAACAAAATTTCTATGGGAGCAAAACACAACAATTTAACCCCATATTCTGCAAAAGGGCTTGGTTATGTTTTGGTTATGCTATCAGAGATAATTATTATCCTCCTTCACACACACAAAAATCACTGGCTTGTTCACAAGAACCTCATTGGAGTTGCCTTTTCTTGTAGGTATGTGTCTCACATTTACATACAAAAATTAAACTTCCTGACAAGGCAACTTCTACTCCATACTAACAACAATACACAAAACAAAATTACTGAGCGCTTCTTTATTTTTTCTTTAAAAAAATTTTTTTTAACACTTATTCACTTTTGAGAGACAGAGAGAGACAGAGCATGAGCAGGGGAGGGGCAGAGAGAGACGGAGCACAGAATCCGAAGCAGGCTCCAGGCTCTGAGCTATCAGCACAGAGTGACACAGGGCTCGAACTCACTGACCATGAGATCATGACCTGAGCTGAAGTTGGACACTTAACCGAGTCACCCAGGCGCCCCCAAAATTACTGAGCACTTCTGTGGGCAAGGCTGTAGTTGGGGCCAAGTGCTCTGGGGAATCTAGAAAGAAAAAGACAGAACGTTGTCACCAAGTCCCTCCCATGGTGATGTTAGCCTTTTCTTCTCCTAAATGGCATATGTTTTTACTACATTTACTTGCATCAAACTAAGCCCAGACAGAAAGCACTAAAGTTTCTTTTTTTAAAAAATTAAATTTGTTATTTTGAGATCATTGTAGATTCACATGCAATTTTAAGAACTAATGAGAGCCAGGGTACTGTTTACCAAAATTCCCCCAATGGTAACATCTGGTATAAGTATAATACAACGTCACAATCAGGATGCCGACATTGATGTGGTCAAGACATAGAACATTTCTTCCATCACAAAGGCCTCTTATGTCGTCCTTTTATAGGCACACCGCCTTGCTCCCTCTGCTCCCCATCTCCTCCCCCACCCCCATCCCGCTGGGGCCTTGACCTCTGCAACCACAAATCTGGCGTCCATCATTTATAATTTTGTACTTTTGAGAATGTTATAAAAATGGAATCATATGGTATGTAACCTCTGGGGATTGGCTTCCACTCTACATACTTCCCACAAGATCCATCCCAACTTGTTCCATGTATCAATTTGTTACTTTTTATTGCTGAGTATTCCATGGTATAGACAGTCCAGTTTGCTGAACAATTAATATATTGAAGAGCACTGAGTTGCTTCTGGTTTAGGGCGATTCCAAATAAACCTGTTAGGAACATTCATGTGCAGATTTTTTACGTGAACGTAAGTTTTTGTTTATCTGGGATGATGGCCCAAGAGTGTGAAATTGCAGGGTGATATGGTAGCACCATGTTTCGCCTTGTAAGAAACTGACAAACGGTTCTCCAGAGTGGCTGTACCATTTTGCAATCCCACCAGCAATGTACACAATTTTTCCACATCCTCATCATCTTATGGGGGCATCACAATTTTTTATTTTAGCCATTCTGAGAGTCGTATAGTGCTAACTCATTGTGCTTTTAGTCCGCACTGCCCTAATGGCTAATTAAGGTGGACGCCCTTTCATAGATGGCTCTGTTCCCATCTATGTACCTTCTATGGTGAAATGTCCATTCATATCTTTTGCCCTTTTTCTAATTGGATTGTTCAGAGACTTTTGTTTTTTGTTTCTTAACTGATGAGTGTTGAGAATTCTTTGTTTATTCCAGATATAAGCCCTTTGTCAGATGTGTAGCTTGAACATATTATCTCTTCATCAATAGCTTCCCTTTGCATCCTTTTCACATGGACTTTCTCAGAGCAAAAAAAAAAAACTTTTTATCAGTTATGGGATGCTTTTATGTCAAGTCTGAGAATTATCTGCCTAGCCCTAAATCCCAAAGACTTTCCCCCATATTTTCTTCTAAAAGTTTTATAGTTTCACGTTTTAAATTTAAATATATGATTCATTTTGAGTTAATTTTTGTATAAGGTGAGAGGCTTGGGTGCAGGCTCATTCTTCTCGTCACAAGAAATCCACTTGCTTCAGCACCTTTTGTGGAAAAGTTCCTCCCTCCACGGGATTGCTCTTGTATCTTGGCCCAAAGGCAGCTGGGTGTGTTTGCGGGGGTTCTCTATTTTGTTCCACTGGGGTACGTGCCTGTGCCTCTGGCAATACCACACAGCGTTAGTGACTGTGGCTTTACAGTAAGACCTAATATCAGGTAGAGTGATTCTTGCCACTTTACTCTTCTTTTTCACAATTATTTTAGCGATTCTAGGGATTGTCTTTTCATACAAAGTTTAGAAGAATCTACGGCAGCAGCTGTAGGTAGTGTTTTGCTGTTCTTTCCTGTAATTGCAAGCACGTGCACGCACACACACACACACACACACACACACACACACACACTGAGAAAGAGAGGTCTGTATTTTAGCATCCAGAGAAAGGTCTTTGCAGTGTTATCACAGACTGCACTTTTCACTCTCAGCTTTCCTTGTCGCTTTGCCACCTTTGCGCTGTGGTTCAGGATGTGGCCATGAATCACAGTATTTCATAATGCCCGAGTGAAAAAACTGCAGGACCACAGACGGTTAGAGATCATGATGTCCAACCTGCAATTTTACGGATGCAGACAATGGGGCCGGAGAGGTTAGGAGACTTGGGGGAAGTTGAACAGAGAGTTAAAGGCAGAAGCGCCGAGCCTGGATGTCCTGCTACTCGGCTCTGAACTTGAAGTAGCACAATTCACAGCAGGGCCATTTGACCATCTAGATCAGGGTCATTCCTGCCTGAATCTTACCAGCCTATATAGCAGAGGCAGGGAGGGAGGCAAGGAGGGCTTTACCTCGGCCTCTGACTCCCTTAATCAGCTCAGGAGTTTATAGATTTCAGTTCCTATCTAAAATGTAGACAATGGAGGTGACCAGAATACTACAGAAAAATAGACATGAGTCCTAACTCAATGTTATGGTGAACAATCTAGCTGGAAGAAAAAACAAAACAAAACAAAAAACCTTGAGCCATCAACTCCTAACCAGACACTAACTGCAAGTCACTGTGGGTGGGTGATTGCCCAAGTGTACCATCCTGCCCCTTGCCCTCAAGGAGCTTACAATCAACTTGGAAGGGCCAGCAAATACTTATTGCCCAAGTGACAGGAAATGTGAGCTCATCATTAGGTAACCATCATCCTGACTATCAGAACACATTTATTTTTCCGGTGCTCATTTCAACAGATGTCAATACCGCCTTGAGGATGCTTGGTATATAACCTCTTGGTGAGAACTACTGAAAAGTCAATTGTTTGTTTTTGTTCTTCTTTCATTAGAAACGAGGCATGTCTAGACCAGTTGAAATGCATTCTGCTGATTTAGCAACGTGAAAATCAGTGTCGACAGCCCTATTCCTGCTGCTATAGGCCAAATGCACCACAGAATCACAACACGACCTCCTCCCACCCACCTGGCTATCATTACAGTTCCGACGTAGACTTAGAGACACATATGACCCTTTCATGTCAGTATTCATACCATACAGGTAGATGGGTTGTCTCACAGTTAACTCTTAAGGTGCATCAGTGAACCAAGAAGTAACTATTGCAGATTGTTGCAATTGAGCCTTTGATAGTTTTTCTTCTAATTAAGAACACAAATTTGGCTCCCTTCCTCTTCTTTCTAATTTAGTCCAACAGTCATGGGTCAGGTGCAAGCAGGGGGTAACAGGGCCTGGGCAAGGATGGTATTGGAATAAGGTGACAGGGGCAGCTGGTGACGGCTAGTAATGACAACGTTTACAAGGACAGTGTCAGAGCATGGAAGAGAGGCAGCCTCACATAGCTGGGGAGTGGCTGAATACAGGGGAATTGAGCAGGTGAACATACTAAGGATAGTATGGGCCCCAGAGAAACAGAAGGAAACATAGATGTAAAGGTAGGTGTGCATACATACATATGTGGGTATGTGTGCGTGTATATATAAAAATACAGTAAAACCTTGGTTTGTGACCATAATTTGTTCCACAAACATGCTTGTAGTCCAAAGCACTTGTACGTCAAAGTGAATTTCAAGAACCACTGGCTCAGTTGTGATCATGTGACCTTTGGTGTCACATACTACCTGTACTGCAAGACATCGCTCATTTATCAAGTTGAGATTTATTAGAGATGTTTTCTCGTCTTGAGGAACACTTACAGAGCAAGTTACTCGCAGTCCAGGGTTTTACTGTACGTGTATTCCTGAGTTCTGTCTGCTGAGACGGCCTATGAGAAACAACACTCCAGTAGCAAAAGGCACACTTAGCACCCAGATCTTGCCTTCTAAATATCACTCTCCAGGAAAAGGAATTGAGGTCTCGTAGAGAACCAGCTGACTCAGACCTGGGGCAGGGAAACTACAAAGTAAGCCGGGAGCAACTTGTTGCAGAAAAGTGCTTGAGAATGATGGACACAAGTCAAAAGGACACAGAAGCCAGGTCCGTGGGACTTCTGGTGTCAAAAACTGGGTCAATCTGGGGGCACCTGGGTGGCTCAGTCAGTTAAGCATCCGACTTCGGCTCAGGCCATGATCTCGCAGTCCGTGGGTTCGAGCCCTGCACCAGGCTCTGCGCCGACAGCTCAGCTCGGAGCCCGGAGCCCGCCTCGGATTCTGTGTCTCCCTCTCTCTGCTCCTCCCCTGCTCACACTCCATCTCTCTCTCTCTCTCTCTCTCTCTAAAAAAATAAACAAACGTTAAGAAAAAAATTTAAAAACTGGGTCAATCTGAGCATCAAAATAATTAATGACAATAATAGATTATAACCCATTGAATAATAGATTATAGTGAATAATAACTCATTTGTTTGTAAGCAAATGAATGAACTTAAGAATGGGAGATGAGAAAGTTCTTGCTTCCAGTAGAATGCCAACTAATAAATGTGTAATAAATGATACAATTAGACATTTTTTCAGTTGGCAAACACCATGGTGATAATAAATCAGGCAAGGAAGTAGAGGGGGTGCTAAAACTAGTAGCTGAAAGTAGAATGAATCATTACAATTCTTGTTCATTACAAAAGAAAAAATAAGTTTAAGTGGAAAAATGGGGCAGACGCTTTCTTCATCAGGTGATCAAAGCTACCACTGGGACACAAAGTTAATGGGACAAAGTGACATCAGGGGCTACTTCTTAGGGGGCCATAAGAACACAATATCACTTTTGTGATGTTCTTGCTCAAAGTGCATAATGTGGGACTAGTCACAAGGAAGCACGGGGCAAACTGAAGTTCAGGGTCATAAAGGTCAAGGATCAGACAGGCATTCCAGGTATAGAGAGACTAGATCACGTGATCGAGAATTGGACTCCACTTGCAAGCACATCATGGGTGAAAGGGTCTCGGGTGAAAGGTGTACAGTTCTTTGTTCGACTCTTGTAACTTTTCTGTAAATTTGAACTTGTTTTAAAATTCATCATTTAAAATTTTTTTTTAACTTATTTATTTTTGAGAGACGGAGGGAGACAGAACGTGAGCAGGGGAGGGGCAGAGAGACAGGGAGACACAGAATCCAAAGCACGCTCCAGGCTCTGAGCCGTCAGCACAGAGCCCGACGCGGGGCTCGAACTCACAAGCCGTGAGATCATGACCTCAGCCGAAGTTGGACTTTTAACTGACTGAGCCACCCAGGCTCCCCTAAAATTCATCGTTTTTAAATGAAGACAGCTTCTTAATAATTTATACATTGTAAAGATGACATAAGTGACAGTAACACTATGCCAGTCTGCAGAGTCAGGGGGAGGAGACTGAGCTGTATTGCAGGCCAGACTCCTCACTAAGAACACTGCGCCTCAGCCCGTGAGCTCCGGAAAGCTTCACTAGCTCCACGGAGGAAGCAGTGCACTGAGTTACATTCTGGACCAACCCCCTCCTGTCACCGGGGACAGACATTTAGAGCAGCACCACTGTCAATGGCAGCAAAACATGGATTTAAACTTCACAGAGCTGTTAAGTTAGACTTCTCTTCTGTGAGCGTCAGAGTTAAAAATAATCAGAGTCGGTGTCCAGTTCAGAACTTACTCCTCAAGACATTTGGGATGAAGTGATCGGCACTGGCCTGAGCCAGAGAGGCCGTGAGTGTCCGCCCAGTAACCTCATGGACTTGTTCCATCTGTTGGCATCCCAATAATCCTCAAAGAAGGGGAATGCCTCTCCACACTCCGTTGGTTCGTCATTGATTCTTCACCAAATGAACACTGATTAGACGCTTGCCATGGAGAAGAAAAGTAGTCACTGAAGAAGCATGTTTAAGTGAGTTAGTGAAGGGAAAATGTTTCATGCAACTTTAAGAAAACCCTCCTTGGAGGGCGCCTGGCTGACTCAGTTGGTAGAGCATGTGACCCTTGATCTCGGGGTTGTGATTTCAAGGCCCACGTTGGTTGTAAGAGATTACTTAAAAATAAAAACTTAAGGGGCACCTGGGTGGCTCGGTCGGTTGAGCGTCTGACTTCAGCTCAGGTCATGATCTCACAGTTCGTGGGTTCGAGCCCCACATCAGGCTCTGTGCTGACTGCTTGCTCAGAGCCTGGAGCCTGCTTTAGATTCTGTGTCTCCTCTCTCTGCCCCTCCCCCGCTCACGCTTTGTCTCACTCTGTTTCTCAAAAATAAATAAATGTAAAAAAAATTTTTTTAATAAAAACTTAAAAAAAAAATAAAAAAGAGAAAAGAAAACACCCCTTGTACCTAAAAGAGATGTTTCTTGAAGATATCGTGCTTAGACTTTATGTCTAGCAAACTGAAAAACAAACATCTGCCCTTGATTTTAAAAGTTCTTGGTTGTCTATTTCTTTTTTACAAAAAGATTTTTTTAACATTTATTTACTTTTGAGAAATGGAGAGAGACAGAGCGCGAGTGGGGGAGGGGCAGAGAGAGAGGGAGACACAGAATCCGAAGCAGGCTCCAGGCTCCGAGCTGTCAGTGCAGAGTCCGACGCAGGGCTCAAACTCACAAACCTGAGCTGAAGTCAGAGGCCCATCCGACGGAGCCACCCAGGCGCCCCGGTTGCCTATTTCTTAATAATTGTCTTATTTCAACAAAATCCTTGTTGCCATGTCCCTCTCACAGTTTTGGTTTTTTTGTTTGTTTGTTTGTTTTGTTTTTCTTTTTGCAGAGACAGAGAGCAATCAGGGCAGAGGAGCAGAAGGAGAGGAAGAGAGAGAATGTTAAGCAGGTGCCACACTCAGCACAGAACCAGACTCGGGGCTCGATCCCACAACCCTGGGATCATGACCTGAGCAGAAATCAAGAGTCAGACATTCAACCGACTGAGCCACCCAGGCGCCCCACCCCTCACAGTTCTTCACGCTAGCTTTACATTTTGCCTTTTTGGTGGATCCTACTTGCTCATTCCAAGCTAGCTTGAGCCCTTTTTTTCTTTAACTTCTTGTATTGACACACCAATTCCTACTGCTCTGCTTCTGTTGCCAACAACTTACACTGCCAGGGTAAACAAGATCACCTGATTTGCACACTGCAGTTTAGAGTAGGAGGGACTCAGGATCCAGCTTGGGGGTGGGACACCAAGCTGGTCAGATGGCCTTTGAGGCCATCCAAGTCCACCCGTGGGACAAATGATCAAAGGACCCAGCAGGATCTTCAGTGCCTGGCCAGCATTGTCAGCACCTGCTGCACACTCAGGAAGAACATAAACACCGGCACTACCTTGACCCAGTGAATCAATTGTCCTGGCTGCCCTAGTTCATCTGTGGCACCCAGAGGGGACACCAAACACGGGGATGTCTGCCCAGGGCTGGGCGTTCCCTCCGAGCCAGCATTGTTTGTCCTGGATCTCCAGAAACTGTTTCATCAGCACTGCTAAGTGCTACAGCGTGTGCGTGCAGCACGCATGTGGACAGAGACCTGGAGGGGGCAGAGGGGATTTTCAGAGATAAGGGGGAACCATGACAAAGAGATCGTGTTGTGGCACGTGTGGCAGCTGCCCGGGGAGTCAGAGCCCTAGGGGCGGAGCTATATCTGAGGTACCACTTCCTTTCGAAACTTAAAAACCACGACACTGCTTGATGTAGGTTCTCCATCATCTGGCTTCTGCCCACCTCCACAGCCTCCACAGCAGGATCCACTGCCTCCCGCTGACTCACCGTCCACGGATGCCAAGTTGCTCGGCAGTCCCCACATAACCCACGCTATCTCCTACCTCTGGGCATTGCTCATAAAATTCCTTCTGCCCTGTTGACTAAAGGCCCAGTCCTTGGCTTGTAGAGACACTCAGGCATGGCTGTTGAGCCGAGCTCATGAGACCTCAGGCCCCTTTTGCTTATGTGAACTACACAAGCTGCTTCGGTTTCCTCGCTGCCAATTCTTTAAGGCCTCTTCTTGATCTATTTCCCATGGAAGACAGACCTGACACGTCTCAGCAATAGATTAATCCCATCTCAGAGACATGGATGCTGATCAGAATTTTAACCTGGAGAAAAGAACCGTTGGCGTTAGATTCAGCCAACACCACAACATAGCCCATACAAATATCTCAGCTAATGAAAGGAATCGCCTCATCCAAACTAAAAGATGTCCAGGGTGTGACGATGTCTATTTCTGGACTAGCAAAGCACTAATCATCAGGATTCCTAGTTGCTATGGTAATTTCCTCTGTTGACTTGATTCTCATGGGTGAGGATACCTAAACCCTGCCATTCTCCATCGTTAAGGCAACCTTATAAACTATCATCCAAACTAGGACACTCTTAAAGGTCAGAAGGACTGATATTAATAATTGCTCCTACATGTATAAATAGGACAGTTTCTGGACAATTGGGATAGATCGCCACACTACCCCTCAGGCGTTATGGTGTCCCACACAAACAGGCCCTCAACAAATGAATCCCAAGTGAGTATACTTTGGTTTTTTTCTGCCAGTTTCAGTTTATGGTCCTTAAGAGCAGGGGTGATGTCTAATGCTTCTTCTAGATTACTCATAATGTTAGATATATAATAGCTGCTCAAAAAATACCTATTGATTCACTTAAGGTGAAATGTTCTTCCCAAGTGCAAATTCCCTATGAGTAACTGTTTAAATGTAAGAATAGAACTTTACTGAGAAGTTAGAGCTAGAATATTTGGGTAGGTGTTTAGCATAGTTAAAATAGTGTCAACTATGAATAAAAATTCTTCCAAAATACTGTACTCATCGAAGAAAACCCAAGTCAATGATGAGACCTGAAACGCTTCCCTAAGACAAAATCCTGCTGTCTTTTGCTAAGCCAGAACAAGATAAAGTTCATGGGCTTTTACTAATCTTAGTACTTTGTAAATCATGAGAAGAAGGACAAGAGGAGTTTGGAGATTATTTTGTTTAGTAAAACAAGTCATAAAATGAATAATTTTAGGCAACATCAGCTTTGATAATGATAACTGAACACAATAATAGTAGAAAGAAAGACTCAGACAATTAACACAAGACAGAATGTTGGACCACCCGTGACTCCTATTGTCTCATTTTACAGATGAGAAAAACTAAGACCCAGAGAAGTTAAATGACATCCAGTTACCCGTTGCCATTCTGGGAAACTCTGGCTGGGACAATTTAACAGCATTTAACTAGCCATCAGCGATTACTACAAGAGTCCTGAGAAAACTTAAATCTTCATTCTAAGACATGAAGATTTTCTCCCTTTAGATAAGGAAGCAGAAACTTTTGCCAAGTTTTTGCCAAAATTTTTTCAAAAGTTTTGCCAAGATGAGGGCCTTCTCTTATTCTTTGCTGACTCTACTCCCAACCACGTTTTAAATTAGCAAATGTGGATCAGTTCTTGAAAACAACAGGAGTGTGTGGAAATGCAAGCTGGTGCAGCCACTCTGGAAAACAGTATGGAGGTTCCTCAAAAACCTGAAAATAGAACTACCTTACGACCCAGCAATTGCACTACTAGGTATTTATCCAAGGGATACATGTGTGCTGTTTTGAAGGGACACATGCACCCCCATGTTAATAGCAGCACTATCAACAATAGCCAAAGTATGGAAAGAGCCCAAATGTCCACTGATGGATGAATGGATAAAGAAGATGTGGTATATACATACAATGGAGCATTACTCAGCAATCAAAAAGAATGAAATCTTGCCATTTGCAACTACATGGATGGAACTGGAGGGTATTATGCTGAGTGAAATTAGTCAGTCAGAGAAAGACAAATATCCTACGACTTCACTCATACGAGGACTTTAAGAGACAAAACAGATGAACATAAGGGAAGGGAAACAAAAATAATATAAAAACAGGGAGGGGAACAAAACAGAAGAGACTCACAAATATGGAGAACAAACCGAGGGTTACGGGAAGGGTTGTGGGAGGCGGGATGGGCTAAATGGGTAAGGGGCATTAAGGAATCTATTCCTGAAATCATTGGTGCACTATACACTCACTAATTTGGATGTAAAATAAAACAAAAGCAAAAACAAAAAACAAAAACAAAAAAACCTAGGAGTGTAAAGAGAGAGAAAACAAATAGAAGTCATAAGCAAAAGTGGTGACATCTGGCCCCCCCATGAGTGAAAGTCTGCCTTTTGCCATCTTCGGCACACAGATGGTAAAATGTCAACATTTGATTTAGATATCCCCAGAATGAACTGGAGAGTTCAGTCTCCGAGTAAATTGAGGACATTAAGTTTATGACAAGTCAGAGAGTTCCATTTAAATACTGTTATAGTTTTAGCAGTGACCAGAAACGTCACCTTTGTAAGGTCAATTTATTTTTCCAAGACTCTCATAATATTTCAAGGTTCTTCACTGACACAAAATTATGAGAGGCAACACCTTGGCATCTATCATTCGTGTGAACCACAGAAAGGTTGGATTCATTTCCTAAAGTTACACAGTGAATCAAAAGGACAGTACAGTTTATGCTTACAGCCTCCTACTAAAGCCATTTCTGGGAAAATGAAGAATGTGAAGGCCTCTACGGGCTGTGGTCCAAGCTGTCATTCCCCAAAAAACTGCTCCAACATTATGAGTCTGAACTGTGTACCTCCTTCCATCCCACTTTTTTTCCCCTCCAAACAGGAAGCTTTGCCCAGCATGGTTATTGGAAATAGGAAAAGAGCTAGGTGTAGATGGGGGAAGGGAGAGGTGGACCTCAGAGATTCCAGAAACCGACAAGAGTCTGGTGCCAAGAAGGCATTTTAGTCAGGACTTCAATTCTTTCATTTATCTAATAAAAATTTTCAGATTGATGAATTCCTCAAAGAACAGGTCTGCATCCACCCTACCTTGCTGTGAGTCTAGGGTGGAGCAAAGTGACTAAAAGGTAGGCATGGAAATGGAGCTGCCCAAGGGAATTAGAAACGTAAACAACCTTTTCCTCCCACCTTGAACAGGTCAAGCAGGTAGATTCCTTCGTAGGTAGGAAAGTTTAACCACACAACCCCCGAGCGCAGGCCACCAAGATAGATGACCATCGTATCTCTGAGCTTGTTCCCTCTGTAGGAATTAAAGCCCTAGAAACAAAGAGTGGCCTAGCCAGATCAAGGTACCCCTAAGTAATGACACTCTGTCAGGCCAATAGCACTGATTGGGCAAGGAGGCTTTAGCTGGCATCAGAGACTGAAGGACACCAGGTTAAGATCGTGGTTTGGTTATTTGTGTTTAGTTTTTGGAAGATATCTGGGGAGTAAAGACATCAATGATGCTTACTATGGATACTGTTAAGTTCGAGCAAGATTTGGACAAGAGGCTTCTTTCTAGCTCCTGGCCCCCAAAAGAAACCATAGAATTAGTCTGTTAAGCAGCTTTGGAAAAGATATCACTGTTTATCCAGATTGACTGATGAGGAAGTAGAGGTAACTACACAGTGAATTTCCTAGCATCACACCAGGATGCTGGCAACAATAAAGTCTATAGTCAGAATCCTTGACTCTGAGATTAAAGCATATCTTCTACAGCTACAGGGATTCCCTCCCTTTGGGGTTCCTGGCACTGCAGGGGTCACTGGACCTAGATATTATCCCTATTGAAGCAGGAGACAAGAGAATCAGAAAGGTAAATATTTATGTATTTATAGGACCATGAACTATGCTACCATGTTTTGTCTGCAGGAAAGGAGAGGTAAAACCTGTAACTACTTTATGTTTATAAGAAAAGAGATTTTAAAGTCAGGCAGATCCAGATTTTAGTCCCTCTTCCACACACGTTCAGCTGTGTGACTGAGAGAAAAATCCCTTGATTTCTTTAGGTCTCACTAGCTCATTTGCATAATGAGGATAATAATTATACCGAATTTAAAGGTTCTGGGGAGGGCTAAATGAGATCTGTCTATGGAACACTTAGCATGGTGCCTTGCAAAGAACACATAAGCTATCACCATTATTTTGGCTTCTGCGTGGTCGTTGGCCATGGCCAATCAGCTCCACTCAAAGTCCCCTCAAAAGCTGCCCCATGTCCAAGAGGACCGTCTTCTATGCTTTTGGAGGCCAGTGTCCTATGGGGAACCTATGAGCCCCTCAGCAGAGCTGGTACAGGGATCCCAGCCTGGATGTATGTCTCTCATTTGCATAGGGGTCCACATCACTCCAGCCAAGCCTTAGCACTCTCTACGCTTCAACTTTCTTCTCTCCAAAATGAAGATGATTCTGCTCTTGGCAATAGAATAGGAGGCTCTCCTATTCCTCTCAGACCAATCCCCCTGCAGATAACAGCCATAAGCTCCGTATAAAATATCAAAGACAACTACCAGAAAGCACCAGAGAATGGTCGAGAGCAGGCAAAAGTGAGAAGAGCCACTTGGAAGAAGGCAAAGGCACTTGGGGAGTTCCTACCTATTTCGAGACTTTTTTCTCAAGCTCCTGCTCCTCACCCACAGGATACGTAAAACTTAGATAGAAGCTGGCAGTTTTAATAGCTTGATGCACCCTTGGTAGCTAGAAAATGAAAAGGGGAAGGACAGGCCTAGCTAGAAAATGAAAAGGGGAAGGATAGGCCCAGAAAGAAGACATCTAGAAAGGGGAGACCCAAATTCTGCATCGAAATTTTCCCCAGATCTCTGACTGACCCCTGAACTATGCAAACGTGGGGGTAAACTCCAAACAGCCCATGGCTAAAAGAGCTGAACACAGATTTCATCCTCTGCTCACCACAAAAGTTTGGAGTTTGAGGCCAGCCAAGTTAATTAATTGACTGTTAAAAAAAAAATACATATATACACACACACACACACACACACACACACACACACACACACACACATATATCTTTGGAGGAATATAAGAGAATCCAGACTTTCTATAATGCATTATCATTATGTCTGTCATATAACCTAAAATTACATGATATATGAAGAATCTGAAAAACAAGGCACTTTTCTAAAAAGAAAAAAAATGTAATCAATCAATGAAGAACCTTCAGAGGATATAGACATGAGCAGAAATGGGTTTTAAAGCATCTATTATAACTATACTCAAAGACAAACAAAAAAATATACTCATAATAAATGAACAAAGAAGCAATCTTAGCAGAAAAAAAGAAACTAAAAAATAACCAAGAGAAATCTTAGAATTAAAACACTCAATATCTGAATAAAAAATTATGTACTTGGCATATTAGACAAAAGAGAATACTGAGTCAGTGTACTTGAAAATAGATGAGTAGAAATTATTCAATTTTTATAAAAAGGGAAAAACGTTGGAAAAAAGACGACTTATGGCATAATATCAAAAGGCATAATATATGAGTGATTGGAGTCCCAGAAGGAAAGAAGAATGAGAATGGGCCAGGAAAAAAACGTTTGAAGAAATAATGACTGAAGATCTTCCAAGTTCAGTGCAAGGCAATAATTTATAAATTTCAAAAAGTCAGCAAGGCCCAAGTCTGATGTATACAAAGAAAATCACATCTAGGCACACCATAGTCAAATTACTAAAAACCAAAGACAAATGGAAAATCTTTCAAGCAGCTAGCGGAGTAGATCTTATAAAGGAGAGCAACAATGTCCATTCTCACTGACTTCGCACCAGAAAAAGTGGAGGACAGAAGACAGTAGAATAATATCTTCTACAAGTGTAAAAACAAACAAACAAAACAAAACAAAACAAAACAAAACAACTGCCAACTCAGGGTTCTACATCCAGTAAAAAAATAGTCTTCGGGGCGCCTGGGTGGCGCAGTCGGTTGAGCGTCCGACTTCAGCCAGGTCACGATCTCGCGGTCCGTGAGTTCGAGCCCGCGTCGGGCTCTGGGCTGATGGCTCGGAGCCTGGAGCCTGTTTCCGATTCTGTGTCTCCCTCTCTCTCTGCCCCTCCCCCGTTCATGCTCTGTCTCTCTCTGTCCCAAAAATAAATAAACGTTGAAAAAAAAATAGTCTTCAAGAATGAAGGAAATAAATATGTCTTTAATTAGATAAAAACATTTTCAGACAAAAACTAAGTGATCACCTGCAGATCTAAACTATAAAATATATAGTGTAAGTTCTTCAAAATGATGAAAAAGCTATAACAACTTGGATTTTCAAAGAGGTATGAAGAGCATGAAAAATGATAAACATAGGAGTGCCTGGGTGGCTCAGTCAGTTAAGCATTTGACTCTTGATTTTGGCTCAAGTCATGATCTTACGGTTCATGTCATTGGGGCCCACATTGGGCAATGCTGCTTGGGATTCTCTCTCTCCCTCTCTCTCTGCCCCTCCCCCACTTGTGCTCGTGCACTCTCTCTCTCTGTCTCAAAAAAATATTTTTAAATGGTAAACATAAAATATTTTCCCACTTAATTTAAAAAATGGTACATATTTAATTTCTTAAATTTGTAAATGGGTATATATGAATATGTGTAACGTGGTGACAACTGTATCATAAAAGCGAGGTAAAGGGACCTGTCAGGTGTAAAGTTTTTATATTTTATGTGAAGTAGTATAAAAGTACCTCGAGCAGACAATGAAAGTTAAAGGTGTGCATTTTAATCCTTAGAACAACGATCAAAAGCTAATTCAAAGAAGCAGAACTAAAAAGCCAACAGACAGGAGCACCTGGGTGGCCTAGTCAGTTGAGCATCTGACTCTTGATTTCAATTCAGGTCATGATTCCAGGGTCATGGGATAGAGCCCTGAGTCAGACTCCATGCTGAATGTGGAGCCTGCTTAAGATTCTCTCTCTCTCTCTCTCTCTCTCTCTCTCTCTCTCTTCCTCTGCCTCTCTCCCCACTCACTCTCTCTCCCTTTCTCTAAAATAAAAAAATAAAAAATAAATCTTTAAAAAAGGCGAAAATTAATTAATTAATTAAAAAATAAAAAGCCAATAGACAAATTAAAAGAAATTCCTAAAATGTTCAATTAAAAAGCCAATAGGGGCGCCTGGGTGGCTCAGTCGGTTAAGCGTCTGACTTCGGCTCAGGTCATGATCTCATGGTTTGTGAGTTCGAGCCCTGCATCAGGCTCTGTGCTGACAGCTCAGAGCCTGGAGCTTGCTTCAGATTCTATGTCTCCTTCTCTCTCTGCCCCTCCCCAACTTGTGCTCTGTCTCTCTCTGTCTCTCAAAAAATAAATAAATGTAAAAAAATATATTTTTTAAAGTTAAAGAAAAGCCAATTGACAAATTAAAAGAAACTTCTAAAATGTTTAATAAACTCAAAAAGAATGAAGGAAATGAGGAACAAAGGAACCAAAAGTATATGGGACCAACAGAAAGCAAATAGAAAAATAATAGGCCTAAATCCAACCAAAATAATAATTCTATTAAATATTAATAAGCCAAACATTCCAATTAAAAGGCAGAGATTGTGTTAATGGATAAAAGAGCATGACCTAAATACATAGTGTCTACAAGACAGGCACAGAAAATTTAAAGACATGGGGCACCTGGCTGGCTCAGTCAACAGAGCATGTGACTCTTGATCTCAGGGTCCTGAGTTCAAGCCCCACATTGGGCATAGAGCTTACTTTATTTATATTTTTATATTTAATAAAATACATAATTTTATAATATATTTAAATGATATATATTTAAATGACATATATATATATAAAGACATACAGGTTGAAAGTGAAAGTAAAGGAAAAAAACAGAAATCGATATACCATGCAAACAGTAAGCATTATAACACTGAGTGGCAGTAACATCAGACGAAGCTGACTCCATAATGATTAAAGTGACAATGTATCAGGAAGATATAATAATTGTATGTGTGTGTATACTTGAAAGTATATATAACATATATTCCAAATATATGTAAATAAATATATAAAATGAGGACGTTGCATATGACATTTTATTTTCCTACATGAGAAGGTGGTAGGAAGTCCTGGTGGCAGGTGGAGGTGAGGGAGGCACTGTATTTAGGTAAGTACTAGTGAGGCATTCCACCTCCCCACACAGGAAAAAACGTGGCTCCTTTTCAATAACTTTATGAATAAGACAGCCCTATGTTTTTAGCCACTCTTTGGTATAATTTCCACAACAACCTGAGCATCATTTGGAAATGCTTCACTGAAGCAGGTGAACAATTGTATATATTGATGACTAATAGTAATATGAGTTTGAAATCAATAGACTTTCTTGCTCTGAGCCTGCCATCGTGCCACATGCTGCCTTCAAAGAGCTTAAAATATATTTGGGGAAGGAAGTCAGAAAGACAAAAACAAGCCTTAACAATACAAACTGAACTGAAGTTTCAAATAATCGGTGCAGATACAAAGTCACTCCAGTAGGAGGGCATTTAAAAATGGGTAGGATTTGGTAAGGGATTCCAGGGGTGGGTGTGTTGTGAGCAAACGTTCAAAGGCAACGATCTGGTTTCCCAGGAAACAAAGAGCATGGCAGACTGGCTAGAAAGGAGCTTCAGATAACAATCCTGCCCTCCAGATGAATGGAGCCCATCGAGACCTAAGGTTATTGTTGGCTCAGTCTTTCACCATTTAAAAAACAATGTACACGTTTGGATTAAAGCTATGCAAACAATGACCAGGGACTGTAGGCCAGATGTACCCTACAGGAGGTGGGAAGAAAGCAGAAATCGCTCTTCACTTCATGCAGGGAAGATATGTTTTTTATGCCAAGCAGAGCCCCCAAAATGGTGTGAAAAGCCAAGGTCTCCGTGGTTGGTATGATGGATTTTCCAGGCAGGGCATGGCAGAGGTGCTCTTTCCTTCTCTTTGAAACAAAGGAGAATGATTTGCTCCTGAGCAGGAACAGGCAGGAGATAAAGATTTAGTGTCGATTTAAGGAAATGAAGGAATGATTTCACCCTGCCCCATTCTACGAAGTTCCTTCTCTTTACTTGATGTTCCCTCACCATTTTTGTAGAGTCTCTACTTCTTCAAGAGACGGCTGCTTATCTCACATCTTGGATTTTTCTTCTCATTCTTCTGCATATGGGTGTCTCACTACCACTTGATGATGAGCTCCCCAAAGTCAGGAGCAACTTCCTCTTCCCTTTCAGGTGCCCTAAGGTCCAGGATAAGCAGTGCCATGAATGGGTGCGTAGTTAATGTCCACGGAAACAATCTGGAAGAGAGCTGCTTCCATGGCTCAGGCCTCCGCATGTGGCTTGACTGGGCGTGGGCTGACCTAACCAATGCTCCAACAGGGGCTCTGAAAGAGGTGTCCTCTTGATAAACTGGCCCCTGCCGTGTTGTTCAATGTCTGTAACTCTGAGAGCACAACTGATTCCTCCTATCCCATGACACGAATTCCATGGTGCGAGAGAAGAAGCCTAGCCTCGAGCCAGATCCAGCTTTGTTAAAAGGACAGAATAGGGCCACGGAGATGCTAGGTGAAAATATTAGCATGTAAAATGCACACACTGTGGAAGAAAAGGGAAGTAAACAAAATCTGTGCACTTAACCAGGCAACTTTCTTTTTTTTATTGTGTTTATTTATTTTTAAGTTTTTACTTAAATTCCAGTTAGTTAACATACAGTGTTATATCAGTTTCAGGGGCACAATATAGTGATTCAACACTTCCATACATCACCCTGTGCTCACCACCCCAAGGGCACTCCTTAATCCCCATCACCTATTTAATCCATCCTCCTACCCGCCTCCCCTCTGGTAACCATCAGTTTGTTTCTTAATTTCTCTCTTTCTCTCTTAGTTTTTTTCCCCTTGGCTTGTCTGTTTTGTTTCTTAAATTCCACAGATGAGTGAAATCATATGGTATTTTGTTTTTCTCTGACTTATTTCACTTAGCATTATAGTCTCTAGCTCCATCCATGTTTTTTGCAAATGGCAAGATTTCACTCATTCTTATGCCTGAATAATATTCCATTGTACATACATACACATCTTCTTTATCCATTCATCAATATTAGTTGATGGACACTTGGGCTGCTTCCATAATTCGGCTATTGTAAATAATGCTATAAACATAGGGGTACATGAATCCCTTTGAACTAGTGTTTTTTTTTTGGGGGGGGTGAATACCCAGTAATGTGATTGCTGGAACATAAGGTACTTCTACTTTTTAAAAAAATTTTTAAACATTGATTTATTTTTGGGAGAAAGAGTGTAAGCAGGGGAGGGGCAGAGAGAGAGGAAGACACAGAATCTGAAGCGGGCTCCAGGCTCCGAGCTCCGAGCTGTCAGCACAGAGCCTGACATGGGGCTCGAACCCATGAAGCATGGGATCATGACCTGGGCCAAAGTAGGACACTCAACCAACTGAACGACCCAGGTGCCCCAAGGCACTTCTACTTTTAACTTTTTGAGGAACCTCCATGCCGTTTTCCCCAGCGGCTGCACCAGTTTGCATTCCCACCAACAGTGCACAAGTGTTCTTTTTCTCCACGTTCTCACCAACACCTGTTGTTTCTCGTGTTGTTGATCATGCAACTTTCAAAAGGCCATTTCTAACCCATCACTGAAACACACAAGCTGCAAATAGTTCCCGAGTGTCTGTATACACAAAGCACCAAACCACAGGCTAGCGTGGGAAGGTGCTCACCACGTAAAGCAGGCGTTGGTGACATGGCAGACTGAGAGGGTTTTAACAAAAGGTTTTCTTTTTTTAATGCATAAATGAGCTCCCAAGAAAGAAAGTGAAATTCTCATTTTCCCAAAATTCAGAGGTTTTACAACGTTTTAAAGACAAAAACAAGAACAAAACCCAGAAACCATGCTGGCCGATACCGTGCCTTCTCCAAGGTAGGCTGGAAGAAAGAGCTTTATACAACACGATGATCCAGGGTAGTGCTTCTCAAGTTCTAGTGTGTCCATGAATCACCTGGGATCTTGTTAAGATGAACATTCCAGTTCTATAGGTCTGGGAGGGACTAAAGTTCTGTGTTTCTAACAACCTCCAAGACGCTGCTGATGTTGCTGGTTCAGGGACCACACGTTGGATCTTGGCAGCATCAGGTTATAAAGTAAATATTTCACTTGTGTATTCAACCTCAACAAGGCCTGATAGAGATATGAAGCCAGGAACTAAAATCCTTGTCTTAAGCTAGGACCCTAACAGAGCTGCCTCCCCGGGTAAATGACAGACTGGAAAAATCTACCCGTTTGACTGAAGATATTACGAGGAAGTTTTTCTATTTCCATCTGGACGCTGGGTAGGGAAATATAGTCTCCCCTGAAACTATATCTTGCCTGGATGAAGGATTCAAATTTACCTGTGTGGTCTAGAAAAGGCTAAGTTCAGGAATTAATATAAAAGCCTGGTCCTAGGCCAGCAATACCCAGAGTCCTTGGCAGAAACAGAGGCAACCATTAGAAGTTGCCTCAAAACCCATGCCACGAGAGCTTTCCACACACACACAATCTGCTAGAAAACAAATAAACAATTACAAATACGTAAGGAGAGGGGCACCTGGGTGGCTCAGTCGGTTAAGCGGCCAACTTCGGCTCAGGTCGTGATCTCATGGTCCGTGAGTTCAAGCCCCGCATCGGGCCCTGTGCTGACAGCTCAGAGCCTAGAGCCTGTTTCAGATTCTGTGTCTCCCTCTCTCTCTGCCCCTCCCCTGTTCATGCTCTGTCTCTCTCTGTCTCAAAAATAAATAAACGTTAAAAAAAAAAAAACAAATACATAAGGAAACAACCCGCTATTTGCAAGAATGAGAAGGCAAAACAAAATCAAGAATTAGACTTTATTCAATAATGGCAATATGAAATAGAATATAAAAGAAATATTAAAATGATTAAATACATACCCCCCAAAGGCAAAAACCCCAAGTAAAGACAAGGCGTTATGGGGAAAAACATATTTGAAAAATTTTTTTCTAAAAATGAACAAATGTCATTATAAGATTGAAATGCAATGTACAACTTAACTGCAAATTAGCAAAACTGAAGAAAGAATATGTGGGTGGTAAAACAGACCCTTGTCATTTGTAATTGCAAAATAGATATGCACAAGTTATCCGTTATGAAGCCAGAGGGAAAAGGGCTAGAAAATATTAAGAAGCATCAAGAGAAATAGAAAATGGAAAAGAAGGACCAACATTTAGTGGGGGGTTAAGTTTTGAGAAATTGAGTGAGTGATCATATTTGAGTGATCATATTTGAAGATACGGAGGCATTAGTCCCAGACAGAACAGAGAATAATAAATATACACCAACACAACCCAAAGTTATAGAACACACACACAGGGACACACACTTAAAAACAAAAACAAAAACAAAAAAAAACCTTAAAAGCTGCCACAGGAAAAAAGTAAGAAAGAGAGGAAAAGGAAAAAACAAAGAGAAGGAGAAGGAGGGAGGGGTGGGGGGAAAAAAAGGGAAGAGGAGGGGAGCAGAGAGGAGGGGAGGGGGGAAAACAATGGGAGAAAAGGACATACTACACAGAGGACAAGTGTTGTGATAAAAGGCTTCCTAATAACTGCAAGAGACACTAGAAGGCAATTCAATAGTATTTCCAAATACGGAAGGGAAAGTAATTTTAATCTGGAATCTACGCAAGGCTAAACGACTAAACATGCATAGAGATTAAATAAGCCATATTCAGACCAAGAGAGTATACTGTTCACAGACCCTCAATGAAAAAGGTGGACTTTGGGGCACCTGGGTGGTCAGTCGACGCTTGGTTTCGGCTTGGGTCCTTGTCTCAGGGTCTATGGGTTCATGGGACCTCGGGCTCTGTGCTAACAGCAGGGAGCCTGCTTGGGATTCTATCTCCCTCTCTCTTTGCCCCTTCCCCACTCTCTCTCTCCCTCCCTCTCTCAAAATAAACAACCATGAAAAAAAGAAGAAGAAAAGGGTGGACTTTAAGAAGGAAATTGAACCCAAATGGAAGAAATAAGGTGCAAACAGCCCTGAGATCTGAACCAACGACAGCAAAACAGTAGGGGCGCAAGACAAAAGGAACCGGCAGGCATTTCCAGCGACAGAAATTGTTGAAATGCACCCAACAAAGACAAAAGCTGGTGCTCTGTCCCCTTACCCTGCTCTATTCTTTTTCACAGTACTGTTCACTACCTGACATCACACACTTTGTTTTGTTTCTTGACTTTCTCCCACCAGAATCTAAATTGCACGAGGCTCCCCAGCCAGGCATATAACTGGTGCTCTTGTATTTATGGAACACAAGAAAGGGAACCAGGTTGTGCAGAAGCGCTTCCAAGTGGGTGGAGTCTAGGCTTCCTTCTCTGGGGAACAGGCAGCATGAGCTAGAGACGTAACTAACATTGATGAACATCCACAGGTCCTGGGCTACACAAGACTCCTCTCCTTTTACGTAGGCTGGGCAAGAACGAAACCCATATGCTAGGGAGAAAAATGGATTGGTCTTTCAATCTGGCTTCTGACACAAGCTGAGCATTTTTTTTGCTCTCAGTTTATTGTTTATAGACATTACTGCCTGTTTCCAAGGGAGATGTGGGCTGCGATCGTATGTCCAACGTGATGTCATAGCCAGCTGAGGCAGAAGAGAGACGATTCCTGTCTGCATGCTTGAGTAAAGCTTCCACACTCAGAACGTATATACACTCAATACCACTTAATGAGCTAGTAATTCCAGTTTTCTGACACCTACCTAGGTAGACCCCAGGCCACAGAAACCCTGAAATTCCGGTTCCAACAATGAATCACTGGAAATCAGAAGGCCCCATCTGGAGGTCACGGCCAGACCCCCTCCTTGCCAACACGCTCCCTCATCTTTTGCATTCTCCGCTGCACAATGAAAACACCCTCCTTAGGCCCCCTCAGGCCCACCGGCTGCCGTGGACTCTGCAGTTCTGACCCGTCAGCGCCCACCCCGCCCCCACCAACCACCCTCCTGCCAGGTCTAGATACACACTACCCAGATTGCTTGTTCTAATGAAAGGTGTCGGACACAGTGTTCTCATTCAAAGTCCTGATGGCGTGAGGGTAACCCTGTAAACACAGAACTGAGGGCAAAGGACAAGAACCACTTCCTTTCCTCGCCTCCAGCGAACACAAGAACGGAGAAGGCATGTTTGAGAATGGGCTGGGTAGCTGGTGAGCCATGCAGAAAGTTCACTAGTGAGACACCTATAGCAGGCTAAAACGATGAGGAATAATCCCAATTGAGAAGCACCCATGGTGTAGCCCCACGCCGCTGCCCCCACCACGCAGGCCGCCCTGCCATCTGCACACGCTTCCTTCCTGGGGTTGAAACAAGGTCCAAACCAAACAAACTAAACCTTCCTCTCCTCTTCTCTTTACCACCTTCCTTTGCTGTTTTCTTCCCTGTCCCTGAAGGCTTGCCACACAACCTCTTCTTCCAGATGTTGGAATTGATCTCCTGAAGGCTGCTGATGGCAGCCCATCTCACCATCCTTTCTTAGACCTTTAAGTGTAGGGCAGGCTTCTCTCCTAGATAGTAAGCTCCATGAGCACAGAGCACACATGTTGGTCTTTCTTGCTAATCCAAAGCTTCGTACATAGTAGATGCTCAATAATTGCTAGGAGGAAGGGAGGGAAAGAGGGAATGGTTTGGGAAAGGATGTCAACGCATACTGTATTCTTAAGAAAGAGCCACTCTCTGAGCCTAGGGAGTGCCGGAGAAATTTGAAAGGGTCAGATTTCACACCCACTATGCAGTAGGACAACAATGTGGTTTCAATTCTGTTCTCTCACTGCTCCTAGGTGGGTTCAGCTGGCTGAGCATATACCCTCATTCCTCTCTCACTAAGTAGATTTGTCTAAGAGGTCCTGCTGTCACTGTAGGCCACCCCCTCTCGTCTATAATTCACCAGCCCTCTAAAGCAGGTCATAGCAGATCCTACCACATTCAGAGAGGCAGGGAGTGCTAGCTTGAACTTCTCATAAGTTCTACAGAAAGCGGCAAATTGGCAAACATGTACTGTTTCCTCACCATGGAGGAGAATGAGTGGGAAACCGTAAGCAGAAGACGCAGACTTGGGTTCCAATGAGCTTTTGCTCTCATTCTGACAAGATTAAAACCACAAGATAATTTATGAACCATACAGATGACTTTTAATTAGCCCAATACTTACTTCAGACAGGAGACAGCATTGTTGAGAGGAGAGGTAGAAAGAACTTCCTGGAGTGGGGTGGGGTTGCACGTTTGTCCTCGGGCACTGTAGACTAAGGTAGCAATTTCCTGAGAAACTTGGGTCTCAGGTCTGTCTGTGGCATTACATAAAGCCACTAGCTGGGCTCTTTCAGGGATACCTTAGAAGGTTCTAAGGGAGGGAAGGAAGTGACCGACGCTACAGACTTTCTATTTCTCTTAAAACTTTTTCGAACGTTTATTTATATTTGAAAGAGAGAAACAGAGTGAGAACGGGGGAGGGGTGGAGACAGAGGGAGACACAGAATCTGAAGCAGGCTCCAGGTTCCGAGCTCCAAGCTGTCAGCACAGAGCCCAACGGGGGGCTCAAACTCACGAACCATGGGATCATGACCTTAGCGGAAGTCAGAAGCTTAACCCACCAAGCCACCCAGGCGCCCCTTTCAAGGACCCACAGGATGGGGCTGGAGTCAGGGGGAGGGGCACCTGCCTTGCTGGTAAGTGGAAAAGCAAGGCCCCCAGTATGCTCCTTCCTAGCTGTCCCACCTATGATTTGGAGCCCAGGGCTCCTGGCACACAAGAGACAAACGGCCATCCATGTTGTCCGTGACAGTTTCCATTTAAAAGTGAACACATACTTCAGTAGCACTGATGGCCACCCTACACCTGCAGCCTGGAGTAGGGTTTACACAACACACACCGAGAAGGGCTGACATGTGTGGGTGCCTCTGGAGATAGTGGCGGTTATATTTAGGCCTGAGCTCAAGTTAAACATGGGAGCTCCTGCAATATTCATGAAGACAGCGCAAGAACAAACACAAGTGCAGGGCCAGTGAAAATAAAAGAGCAAAGTGCAGGACTCGAAAGAATAAATATGCACATATCTCTGGCTCATATCCCGAGATAGGATAGAGCAGGTGGAGCTAGTCACTGTGGCAAGGTCGCGGAGGTGGGGTTGACTGCAGAGGAGCTTTTCCCATTGCCAAGTGCCCATTGTGATTGGAATGAACCACCCAGAACGTGCCTTCATTAACCATTAACCATCCGCTCTCCAGCTGCTATACTTATTGACAGCAGCCCTGCTCAAGAAAAGGCCAGGAAACCTTGGAGAACTCACATGATGTCCCCGTGATTTAGTTTCTTAACAATAAGAACCGGGGAACTGAGTCACATAACCCCGAAAATCCCTCCAGCTTTAGGATTTTTCTACCTCACCTTGCTCGCTGCCTGGGACACAAGGCTGAGAGACACCTTCTTCGTTTTCGAAACACCGTAGACATAGCGATCTGTTATCTTCACCACGTCCTCTAAGAGATCAGTTGGGCAAAAAGCACACCTTTTTCCCCCCCCAGACCTCAAGGTGATCTACCTGAAGGTTGAAGAGCTAAACTGCTAGAGGAAAATTGCACACTGTCCAGCAGCAGCACACCGCGCTGGAGGCCCACACGGCACCTCTGAGCAGGTTAGAAAAGGAGCTCCCTCCAGGTAGGCTCACCTCCCAGTACCCCCCACCCCGCCCCAGGTGTCGCTTCTGTCCAGGGAGGGGAGGGGCAGAGAGAGGGAGACAGAGAAACCCAAGCAGGTTCTGCACTGTCGGCACAGAGCCTGACATGGGGCTCGAACCCACGAACTGTGAGATCATGACCCGAGCCAGAACCAAGAGTCTGACGCTTAACAGACGGAGCCACCCGGGCACCCCAACATGGTATCACTTTCATCTATACCCTAGGACTCTTCTGCTTCCCGATTCATGTACCAGGCTTCCTCTCCAAGGTGTGTAGTTAGTGTGGGCACACACAAAATTACAAAATAGTACAGTGTTTTTATTCACTACTCTAAACTGTTAACCCCTTGAAAGCAGGGAGGACAGAGTTGATCTGTGCAAAATGCTTGACATGTGTAGGGGGTATTCATATGTTGTTGAATAAATGAAAGAAGTGATGGATGAAAAAGGATGCGACTGTGGTTCTGAATCGTGGATTTCTTTGAAATCTGATGAAAGCCGGAGATATTTTCCCACCAAAAAGCACAGGTGCAAACACACAAAATTTTGCATCCAGTTTGGGAGACATCACCAACCTCCAGCAGGAAAAGCTTTAGATTTTAAGCCAAGATGAAAAAGTATAAGTCTTTAAAAAAAAAAAAAAAAGTGGATAAAGGAACTTGGAACTAGCAGTCACCAAGAACCTAGGGATTTGATTTATAATCTTTATCCTTTGCAACAACCCTTTAAAACAGACATTACTATCTCCATTCCACAGATGAGGAAACTGAAGTTTAAATAGCTTTTCCACTGTGAAATATCAGACCAATATTCATTCCAAGTCTCTTTCACTCCCAAATTCATATTCTTTCTGCTCTATCTTTCTGCCTCCAAACATTATATGGTCAATTCCACTTACTGTGTTTTGCTGGAGGAGGCCTTCTAAAGAACTATTATCCAAACCTAGTAAAAAATATATTTTAAGTATTGTCATATATTTGGATTAGACAACTTTATAAATGATTTTTATTGAGTTCCAGAGAAATCTATAAAAATGATTTTTTTCCCACATTTATTTCTTTCTGAGAGACGGAGAGACAGAGTGTGAGCAGGGGAGGGGCAAGAGGGAGACACAGAATCTGAAGCAGGCTCCAGGCTCTGAGCTGTCAGCACAGAGCCGACGTGGGGCTCGAACTCATGAACCACAAGATCATGACCTGAGCTGAAGTCAGCTGCTCAACCGACTGAGCCACCCAGGCGCCCCTATAAAAATAATTTTTAAATGTATCTTGCATATTATATTTTGCTTAGGTTTTCAGACTACCAGTTAAAATGAAACCAACATAAAGGTGCCTGCCTGGCTCGGTCAAGAGAGCACACAACCCTTGATCTCGGGGTCATGAGTTTGACCCTGACGTTGGGTGTAGAGATTACTAAAAACTCAATAAGTAAATATAAACTTTAAAAAAATGACAGCCATACATCAACTAAACAGACCCCCCTCCTAGGCACAGAATGTCGTGCTGTCCCTCACCATCTGAGGACAAAGAAAAGCAGAAGACAGTGTTCTGACTTTAGGGTGTACTGGCTCAGTCTCACACCATGGTTATGAATACATACCTGAAGGTCAGAAAAGCCAGGGTTTGAGCCAGGGTCTGAGCCAGGCTTTGCTACTAGGGAAGAGAACTTGGACAAGCTATTTCACTTCAAAGTCTCAACTGCCTCGCTTATGCATAAGGAAAATTAGGGTTTGTTGGAGGGAATTAATGAATAATGCATTCACAATTCTTAGTGTAATGCCTGGCATGTGAGAAATGCATACTATATGTTAGCTATTATTTTTCTTCCCCACCATCTTTGTCTACGTCCACATCATTCTACAATGAGCTGACATGAGCAGAATGAGGGCCTGACAGGTCCTCAGAAAATTCGACATAAATTTACCACATGACTGAGAAATTCCTCTCCTTGTTGTCTACCCAAAAGAAATGAACACACACTCCACATAAATACCTACATACGAAGGTTCATAGCAGCATGACTTCTAATAGCCAATAAGTGGAAGCCACACAGAGGTCCATTAATGGGATAAACAACCTGGTGTATCATACCATGGAATTCTACTTGGTGGTAAGAAGCCAACTATTGATACATGTGACAACACGGATGAGCCCAAAAATACATATGCCGAGTGGAAGAAACCACACATACAGAAAAACATATTGTATGATTATTTATATAAAATTGTGAAAAATTCATTTCAATAGTGTGGCTCAGTTGTTGCTTAGGACAGGAGGGAGGGGAAGGAGGGAACACAACCAACTTTGGGGGGTGATGAATATGCTGTGTTGTGATGATGGCTTTATGGGTATACACATGTCAAGACTTATCAAGGTGTGTATCTTAGATATGTGCAGTTTATCACATGCCAATTATACCTCAATAAAGCTATACTTAAAATGTTTTAGGGCGCCTGAGTGGCTCAGTTGGTTAATTGTCCGACTTCAGCTCAGGTCATAATTTCATGGTTCATGCGTTTGAGCCTCTCTCAGGCTTGCTGCTATCAGCACAGAGCCCGCTTCAAATCCTCTGTCCCTCTCTCTGCACCTCCCCTGCTTGCTCTCTCTCTTTCTCTTTCTCTCTCTCAAAAATAAAACATTAAAAAAATAAATAGAACTACCCTACAACCCAACAATTGCACTACTAGGCATTTATCCAAGGGATACAGGTGTGTTGTTTCAAAGGGACACACGCACCCCCATGTTTATAGCAGCACTATCAGCAATAGCCAAAGTATGGAAAGAGCCCAAATGTCCATCGATGGATGAATGGATAAAGAAGATGTGGTATATATATGTGTATATATATATATATATATATATATATATATACACATACATACATACATACATACATACATACATACATACATACAATGGAATATTACCCAGCAATCAAAAAGAATGAAATCTTGCCATTTGCAATGAAGTGGATGGAACTAGAGGGTATTATCCTAAGTGAAATTAGTCAGTCAGAGAAAGACAAATGTCATATGACTTCACTCATATGAAGACTTTAAGACCCAGAACATATGAACACAGGGAAGGGAAGCAAAAATAATATAACAACAGGGAGGGGGACAAAACAGAAGAGACTCTTAAATATGGAGAACAGACGGTTACTGGAGGGGTTGTAGGAGGGGGGATGGGCAAATGGGTAAGGGGCACTAAGGAATCTACTCCTGAAATCATTGTTGCACTATATGCTAACAAACTTGGATATAAATTTTAAAAATTAAAAAAATACATACATACATACATATTTTGAAACCCTCTACAATGGCTTTCATTGCTTTCATAATAAAACCCTGTCTAAGATGTATTATGTATTGCTTATTTATCTTTCTCTTTTCTTTCTTTCTTTCTTTCTTTTTCTTTCTTTCTTTTTTTTTTTTTTAAATCTCCCTTCTTAGTTACTAAATGGTAAATCTCTTCTGGGAAGAGGTCATGTTTGTTTGGTTCACCATTGGATCCTCTGTACCTAATACAGGGCCTGGTACAAAGGCAAATTGTTGATGAATGAATGATAATTCCAGGTAAAAGAGCAGTACAGAAAATATGATATAGACTATACTATACCACACCAGAGGAGGGAGAAAGAGCAGAAATTGAGTTGTCACAAAAGGCTTCATAAGGAGGGACGGCACAAAGTGCCCAGAGGGCTGGGGTAAATAGGAAGAGAGACAAAGAGGGGAGCTGCAGAGGGAGCCACAGGGAGAGCAAAGGCAAAGGTGTGATGGGGCCAGGAGTTTGTTAGGGACTTAGGTGGGAAAAGGAAGGCCTATCTCGATTGTGAAGAGTCTTCATTCCCATTGCAAAGGCAGTATTTAGGACAGGCAGGATGGACTGCTGGCCAAGACTGAAGGCAAGAATGCTAGCCAGGGAGTTGATGGAGAATGGCCACAGGACGCAAGTGATGGACATTTCCAGGACAAAGATTACAGGACTTTGGATATGCTTAGCATCCTTCTCCAGCAATCCTGAAGGTACCACCAAAGTCAAGCTGCTGGAGCAAGCCTCTTGACCAGCCCCATGCGACTACTCCTCCTCTCTCTTCATCCTCACCCTCGCAGTGACAATCCAGCAGTGACACTGTCCAAGAGCTTCTCCTGAGACCACCCCCAGGCAAGAAAAAGGCAATTGCCTTAGGGCACTTGGCTCTGATGCGTGGCGTGTGGAAAAGGCCAATTCCCAGGCACCTCGGTGGCTCAGTAGGTTGAGTCTCAGACTTCAGTTCAGGTCATGATGTCATGGTTTGTGAGTTCGAGCCCCTCATTGTGTTCTCTGCTGTCAGTATGGAGCCCACATTGGATCCTCTGTCCCCCTCTCTCTCTGTCCCTCCCTGGCTTGCACATGTTCTCTCTCTCTCAAAAAAATAAATACTTTATGGCACAAAAACAGACACTCAGATCAATGGAACGGAATAGAGAACCCAGAAATGGACCCACAAACGTATGGCCAACTAATCTTTGACCAAGCAGGAAAGAATATCCAATGGAATAAAGACAGTCTCTTCAGCAAGTGGTGCTGGGAAAACTGGACAGCGACATGCAGAAGAATGAACCTGGACCACTTTCTTACACCATGCACAGAAATAAACTCAAAATGGATGAAAGACCTCAATGTAAGACAGGAAGCCATCAAAATCCTCGAGGAGAAAGCAGGCAAAAACCTCTTTGATCTTGCCCGCAGCAACTTATTACTCAACATGTCTCTGGAGGCGAGGGAAACAAAAGCGAAAATGAACTATTGGGACCTCATCAAAATAAAAAGCTTCTGCACAGCCAAGGAAACAATCAGCAAAACTAAAAGGCAAAAGATGGAATGGGAGAAGATATTTGCAAACAACATAACAGATAAAGGGTTAGTATCCAAAATCTAGAAAGAACTTATCAAACTCAACACCCAAAAAACAAATAATCCAGTGAAGAAATGGGCAAAAGACATGAATAGACACTTCTCCAAAGAAGGCATCCAGATGGCCAACTGACACATGAAAAAATGCTCAACATCACTCATCATCAGGGAAATACAAATCAAAACCACAATGAGACACTACCTCACACCCATCAGAATGGCTAACATGAACAACTCAGGCAACAACAGATGTTGGTGAGGATGCAGAGAAAGAGGATCTCTTTTGCACTGCTGGTGGGAATGTTGGCTGGTGCAGCCACTCTGGAAAACAGGGTGGAGGTTCCTCAAAAAAACTTAAAATAGAACTACCTTACAACCCAGCAATTGCACTACTAGGCATTTATCCACGGGATACAGTTGTGCTGTTTCAAAGGGGCACATGCACCCCAATGGTTTACAGCAGCACTATCAACAATAGCCCAAATATGGAAAGAGCCCAAATGTCCATCAATGGATGAATGGATAAAGAAGATGTGGTATGCATATATATATATATATATATATATATATATATATATATATATGCATGCAATGGAGTATTACTTGGCAATCAAAAAGAATGAAATCTTGCCATTTGCAACAACGTGGATGGAACTGGAGGGTATTATGCTAAGTGAAATTCGTCAGTCAGAGAAAGACAAATATCCTACGACTTCACTCATATAAGATCTTTAAGACACAGAACAGATGAACATAAGGGAAGGGAAGCCAAAATAATAAGGGCACCTGTTGGGATGAGCACTGGGTGTTGTATGGTAACCAATTTGACAGTAAATTTCATATTAAAAGAAAAAACAGGGAGGGGGACAAAACAGAAGAGACTCATAAATATGGAGAACAAACTGAGGGTTACTGGAGGGGTTGTGGGAGGGGGGATGGGCTAAATGGATAAGGGGCACTAAGGAATCTACTCCTGAAATCATTGCTGCACTAGATGCTAACTAATGTGGATGTAAATTTAAGAAATAAAATAAATAAATAGATAGATACTTTAAAAAGCTTATTTCCTTAATTAAGTATAGGTATTTTTAGACATCCTTGTTCTGATGCCTGGCTCTTCCCCCACCTTCTAAAGGCCTGTGAGCTGGGGCGAGATGTGCAATCCAACTCTCTCTAAACTCAACAGGAAGCACTTAAAGGGCCTGGCTTTGTTTTGAACAGAGAAGAGAGAAAGCAAAGCAACTGAAAAGCCACTGTTTACTTTTCACACAATGCTAAAGCCAAACAGAAAGTGTTTGCTCTCTGCTGAATGCCCAGGAATGGAGACTTGAATCTGAACCTCATGAATGGGGCAGTAAGTGTTCTATCTGCCTCAGAGCCTCAGCACTACATTTAGATAGTGCTGGAAGTTTACCAAGCACTTTCACAGACTTTATCTCATTTGATCCCCAGGTGGACCCCATGGTGAAGGTGGGGATTATTATGATTTCCACATCACACATGCCCCAGTGCCCTGGAGCTAGGAGGCAGGGGCCCAATGGACATTTCTTTAATGAGATCACTAAGGTTAAGTGACTTGCCCGTGGTCACAGAGCTGGGTTAATCAATGTTCTCTCCTTGTCCCCATAGAGGATCCTTAAACACAGAGCAAACTATAACTACTATAAACGTCTATACCAATGGTTTGGGTATCCCTCGGTCACAGGTCCCGTATTTACAACACTTGACTCCTCGCCACCACACAGGATGATGATGGTAAGAGGTACCAATTATTAAGCATCCGTAATGTGCCTTCACTCAGCACCTCACTCATTTAATCTTTACAACAATCCAAAGAGCAGGTTATATTATCCTCCTTTCACCCGATGATGGTGAATTAACTTTCTCAAAGTCACTAGCTGTTCCAACAGCCAGTAAAAAGGAATCAGGATTCAAATCAGACCTTCTGGCTCCAACGCTTTTTTTCATTGTGCTATGATGGCTTTTAACCTGGGTCTGTCCTACCCCCTACCACTCTACTCCAGTATACGACTGCACCCCGGTCCCCACCACCACTGCAACGACTCTCATAATATATACACACACCAGCCATAAGGGGGTTACACATTTTTTTTAGAATAGGAAAAAATCTCCTGAATCTTAGTATTTGGTTGAGTCTTTAAATCTCGCAAAGCACTTCAGGAGGTCCTGTCCTCTTCATAAAGACAGCCATTGTTAAACATTAGGGAAGGGCCAGTCTTGTAAGAGATGAAATACCTAGTAATCCCCAAAGCAATGAACCCCAGCAGGAACTCACATTGTAAAACAGAGCAAATAACGAGAAACACATTTATGTTCCCCAACCAGCATAAAGAGAAAAGAGAAAAGGAGATGTGGTCTTTGTTCCAAGCAGTTGGGTGGCTGGAAACTCACCATCCATCAAAAACACTGGACAGAAAGAATGAGCAAAGGCAAGCTCTCCCTTGTGTTCAGAGCAAGAGCAAACAGGTAGGGCAAATGGTTGGCAGGTTTTTGCCTCATCAAAGAGGTTCACAGATTGAAAAGTTTTGAGACTCGGTGCTTCCAAGGGACTGCGGAGAGAGGAATTGCTAGCTAAAACATCAATCCTTAACTCTTGTAGGGAGGCCTCTGGGATGTTGCGTAAGTCAGCCCTGAGAATAGGAATGAGATGATTTGCTGGCTGTCGGGATTCGTTGTGAGAGTCCACAATGATCTTCAATGTCTGTAATGCAATGGAATATTATTTTAGGAACTGGGGCTTGTCAAGAAGCACCCTAGCTCATTTTTCTACTTTGCTCAATGCTCTGTCTGCCATTTAAAATATTTTCCAGTGAAGCTTTTAGGTTGCTAATAATGACTACTGTAGTTATTCTTAAACAATTACTTTAGAACAATTGTTAATAATTGTTGAAGCTAGGGGAGCCTGGGTGGCTCACTTGGTTAAGAGTCCGACTTCGGCCTAGGTCATGATCTCACGGTTCTAGAGTTCAAGTCCTGCATCGGGCTCTGTGCTGACAGCTCAGAGCCTGGAGCCTGTTTCAGATTCTGTGTCTCCCTCTCTCTCTCTCTGCCCCTCCCCTGCTCGTGCTCTGTCTCTGTGTCTCAAAAATAAATAAACATTAAAAAAATTTATAAAAAAAAATTGTTCAAGGGGCGCCTGGGTGGCGCAGTCGGTTAAGCGTCCGACTTCAGCCAGGTCACGATCTCGCGGTCCAGGAGTTCGAGCCCCGCGTCAGGCTCTGGGCTGATGGCTCAGAGCCTGGAGCCTGTTTCCGATTCTGTGCCTCCCTCTCTCTCTGCCCCTCCCCTGTTCATGCTCTGTCTCTCTCTGTCCCAAAAATAAATAAACGTTGAAAAAAAAAATTAAAAAAAAAATTGTTCAAGCTAGCTAATTGACATGTGGGGAGCCATAATAAAAAAAGGAGGGGGGGGTATTTTTCTGCATATAAATGATAAAAAGTATTAGCATCCTCCCTTAAAACTCAGATCTACCTGTCTCTTTGAAAAAACTCATTATTTTTCAAGTCTTAAGCTGTTTTACAAACATTATTTATATGGATACTGTGCCTTTTCATTTTGTAGTCTCTCAGCATCTGTATATCCGTACCTTACACTCAGCAAATGTCTTCTTCTAGATAAAGCTCTCTAGAACATTCAGGGATTTATGTTCTGTTTCCTTAAATGTGTGCTTTACTCTCTTGGTCAGATGTGATATTTTCCTGACCCCTAGTGATTAATTCAGATTAACCCAGCTCTGTTCTCTGAAGGACTGGTACTGGGAAACTTATCATAGCTGCTCAGTACCCCCTTGGTTTCTCTGTGAATGACTTCAAAGAACAGATGAGACCACGGGTCTTCAGAACTAACAGGGGCCATTGTCACAGAGCTTCATTGTTACACATGCGCGGTGTGGTCCACCACCCTTATTGCTGAGATGAGGCAAATCTAAAGTACCACGAAATGTCGTTTGCCCAGTCACCACAAGCTATAGAAGTCTTCAAGTTCTGGATGATCCAATCCTGCCGTGTATCTGATCCAGGTCGAGTGTCTGCTCTGCTGATGCACGCTTGCCCAAGTTGAAACGAAACTAGTGGGGAATAAATAAGTTTCCAAACCAAAACGAAGAAGTAAATTATGCTAATGACCTTGAGAAACGGAAGACATTTTGTGAAATCATAAACCACATCTGATGCTTTTCAATTGGCCCACATGCTGGTTGCATGCATATCCAGCTATGATTCTTGCCAAAAAACAACTGCCACGCGAAACGTCACTGTACCATCAAATTAAGAGGCAATGTCACAAATGTATGTAATGCAGAACTGCTGTCATTGGCAACATACGCTCATTTTTTCATAATAATGCTAGGATTCCAGTAAGATTCCATCATGCACTCAGTGTCCAGAGCAAGCCACTCTGGCCTTCACTGTGCTTAACTCCCCTCAAAAAATACGTGCACACTTGTATGCCCATTACCTGTTTATCTAATTGTCATGGGTCGAATTTTATGCCCTAAAAATGCATATATTGAACTCCTAGCCCCCACTACCTCATTTGTGTCCCTATTTGGAAATAGGGTTGTTGATGATGCAATTACTTAAGATGAGCTCATGCTGAAATAGGGTGGGACCTGACCTGATATGACTTGTGTCCTCATAAAAAGGAGAAATTTGGAGATAGGCATACTCACCGAGAAAATACCACGTGATATGAAGGAAGACATGGGGGAGGGGAGTGCATCTACAAGCCAAAAAAATGTTAAACACTGCCAGAAAATACCCAGAAGCTAGGAGAGAGGCATGGGATGGGTCTTCCCCATCAAAGCCCTCAGAACGAACCCACCTTGCTGACACGTTGAACTTGGACTTCCAGCCTCCAGAACTGTGGGAAAATAAGTTTCTGTGGCTTAAGCCACCAGGTTGGTGTTACCTTGTTATGGTAGCCTTAGCAAACTAATACCAAATATATCCATAAATATATAAATCACCAGGTCTCAAGAACTCATGGCACCATCGGCTCGGGGCTGCTATAAGGTATCCTCAGAAGTTGATAAACAGGGGAGGACTGAAGGAAAAATTGCTCATTTGGTGCCAAACAATCATCACTTAGGCTCCATATCTGTTTATCTATGGCAAGAGTAAATGTCAGTTCAAGTAATTACTCACAGCATCACCTGCTTAACCAATTAACCAGTTTCTGGACATAAATCAGATTTTTTCTTGTTCCAGCCCAGACTCAGTGAACCTGACCACTGCTCCTAGGTACAGTGGTGTGGACAGAAACACTGTGAACAGCATGAGAGCCAGTATCCTTCCAATCCCTCTCCTTTAATGGTCTTCATAGCATTGTGGGAATCTCGTAATCAATACACAGACACGCACTTCAATAGAAGTGCAGAAAGCTCTTTCCAACATCAGAAACTGATGCTTTTGCTTACTGGGTCCTTTTAGAGGTCTTTAAGAATGTCTGTCTCTTTAAAACTTGTGTATGGGTTCTGAAATACCATTGTAAATCTAGCGATCTGCATTTGACTCTCAAATGTACACTTAACATTTTGGGGAACTGGAGAGTTTGTTCCTAAGTGCTGTCATATGCAAACCAGACACTTACTTTCCCTTGGGATTCTTTTGGAAAATCTCATAACATTAGACCTTGACCTAAGAACCAGTGTCAAATTTGTTGTCCCGGATGGATTCATTTATAGAAAGGCAAAGTTCAAACTTGAGCATTTGGCACTCGAATGCAAAATGAGAGGAACTTTTTTATTTAAGCCCAAGATCACAAAATACTGGCAAGAACTCTAACTTTCTTGTGCGTATCGATGTAGAGATGATGGAGAAGCGTCAATGGGAAGATACAATTCATGTTCGGGGTATTCTAGAACAAAAGCAGATTGGTGGTGGTGGTATGGTAAACTTGCATATGAGGAGAATAGGGGAACATACATGCATAAATAGAAATATTTTTTAATGTTTATTTTATTTTATTTTATTTTATTTTTTAAAACAACCCATGTTTATTCCATGGTGTTTTTCTTTTTTTTTTTTTTTTTAATTTTTTTTTTTCAACGTTTATTTATTTTTGGGACAGAGAGAGACAGAGCATGAACGGGGGAGGGGCAGAGAGAGAGGGAGACACAGAATCGGAAACAGGCTCCAGGCTCTGAGCCATCAGCCCAGAGCCTGACACGGGGCTCGAACTCCCGGACCGCGAGATCGTGACCTGGCTGAAGTCGGACGCTTAACCGACTGCGCCACCCAGGCGCCCCTATTTTATTTTTTGAGAGAGAGAGACAGAGAATGAGACAGACAGAGCGTGAGTGGGCAAGGGGCAGAGAGAGGAGATACAGAATCCGAAGCAGGCTCCAGGCTCTGAGCTGTCAGCACAGAGCCCGACGTGGGCCTTGACCCCACGGATCGTGAGATCATGACGTGAGCCGAAGTTGGACACTTAACCGACTGAGCCACCCAGGCGCCCCTAAACATTTATTATTTAAAGAAGATCATTTATGTTTGCCAAAATCTGAACGTGAATGAAATCTTTGGCTCCCTAAATGCTGAGTGTTAGAAAACAATACTGCACATTATTTTTAAAAAAGTAGAAAACACAGAAAACAAAAAGCACCCTTAACTGCACCACTCAGAAGCTGTCTGGCATATATGTTTTCTGTGGTACTTTCATCCCGCTCTCAGATTTCAGTTATACTGCGAAGTTAGTTTTCTTATCTCTGTCTTTCTTCCCACCTCCCATTACTTTGGAATCATTTTCTTATTTCACTCCTTTCTTTTCTAAAGCACAATCCATAACTGATGAGAATAGTCATAGCTAGGGAAGGACTGGAGCCTCAGGTGAGAGAGAGAGCTCCTTCTCATTTCTTCTCTGTCGCACAATTTAAATTTTTGAACAATGGGCCTGGATTACTTTTCAGTTTAGAAAAGGAATACATCTAAAACATCCTTTCCATTGGCCGTGTAATTCCCTCATATGGATGCACTTAAACATATTTAGATATTTCCCCTCGTTGGCTGTGCCAATTTTTCCCCGTTATTTTACTATCATATGTAATGCTATAGTGAGTACCCTTGTACAAGCTCATTGTCATCACTGGGATTTCTTTTGGCTGGATTTCTAGAACTGGAATTATTGGATCGATGAATGAGAACTTCTAAAGGCTTTTACACATTTGTGCAAACTGTTGTCTACAATACGGCACCCTTGTGCCCTCGCTCCAGCAAAACACCCTGGAGCTCCCCTCACCCCTCCTCCCATTGCCCCACCGCCCACCTCACCCCTCCTCCTGCTGCCCCACCGCCCACCTGTTCTGACAAAATACAAGAAGGAGGCTGAAGCAGTCAGGTTTCCAGATAATTGGGGCAAGTGAGCGTCCTGGGCCCTCGCATTAGCTTTGCTTAGTCAGTGAGATTGTCATTACTCACTCTTCAGTGTGTGCGGGGGTCTGTGTCGCACACGCACACACGGGAATGTGATGTACACGGTGGGACTGATGCCAGTTCAACAGCATCCAAGCTGTGATTTCACCCTGCTGCCAGTCATTCTTCATTGGAAGGCAGCACGCCCTCCTTTCTGTCAGTCGTGTCGGGAGACGTTCTCACGGGGTGATTTCGGGGAAGCTCTCTCATCGTTCCCATTCACGTCATGCTTCTCTGGATCTTACTCGCACTCCCATCAGCAAAACGCACCTGATCCATCTCACCACGCCTCTGATTTCTTGAGCAAAGAGCCAAGTGGACTCTCCTACGTAATCCCCCTATTCTTCCTCAAGGTGTAAAACAAACAACCAAAACCCAAGGGGTTGCTGGCTACCCAAACTCTGTCATTTTGTGTTGCTAGCAAAGAAGGGGTGGGGAGAACAACAAAGGTGTGGGCTCTTGGTAAGACTGAGATGGTGACCAGGAGAAGGAAAAAAGCGCATCTTCCAGAGCTCCAAAGTAGAAGCCCGAGTCGTCACCAGGGTCCGTGGGACTGTCTGTTTCTTCCTGAATTCTACAGCCGCTGGGGGACCAGAGAAGCCCCTGTGGCACATGGAACATACACGGAACACCTTTCGTCAGAAAAGAAAGATGAATCTACAGTTCCCCTGTGGATCCAGCCTCCGCAGGAGGACTCCATGTGCCAGAGATGAGAAAACCCCGGAATACCCCGAAATACCCCTGGATCGACTTCATTCTCTCCATGAGTTTTGCAGGCAGTAAGGGAGCACAAGTCAGGGAAACTCAGCAGAGAAGAACAATGAAAATGATGTAGGAATTATATTTATTCCCATTGGTCGTTTGAGGAAACTGAGACTCAGCAATGTCAAATAACCAATGTCACACAGTCAGAAAGCAGTGGGGCAGCAGTTCAATCTCAATTCTGGCTCACTCTAGAGTGTGGGCCGTTCTGCCTCACTATGTGTGTGGACCCCGTGGGCGAGGAAACATGTCATTTTGGACGTTAGCGCAGAAGACAGAGGGAACGCCTGGTGACATACCCGCATGACCTGGTCAGGGAACGTGCTCAGGCTGCTCGCGGAGATGTTCACCTGAACGCATCCCTGACAGAGCACTCTCGCACACTAAGATCCAAAGGGAACGAAGTGAGTGTCCGCTATGAGGCTGCTTTCCTGAAATTACCCATGAGAACATCTCTTGACTCAGCTGATGGAAGAGAAGGTGTGCTGCTTTCAAATAAAGGATGACAGGGGCGCCTGGGTGGCTCTGTCTGTTATGCGTCTGACTCTTGATTTCCACTCAGGTCATGAGCCCAAGGTCATGGGATCGAGGCCTTCGTCAGGCTCTGTGCTGAGCGTGGAGCCTGCTTAAGATCCTCTCTCTCTCTCTCTCTCTCTCTCAAAAAAATTTTTTTAATTAAAACAATAAAATGTTAAAATATTAAAGGATGACAGGCAGCAAGATGAGACCACAACTTCGATTTGTTGAATTGGCACTGGCCCCATCTCACCCACTACCCACAAACGTGTGCACGTTTGATTCAATGTCAAGCAGAAAGATTCAATGTCAAGCAGAAAGATTCAATGTCAAGCTCCCAGCAGTTTACGCAGACTTCCACTTCCGTCACATGTCAAATTTCCTTTCCACGCCAGCTGTGGTTTGCCGGTCCCCAGTCCTGATACCTTTCCTCTTTTGCTTCTTATAAAAGAAGGATGTCGAAAGCTTTAGCAGAACGGGTGCGATCGGGCTAATGAGTTACAACAAGTGCAAATTAAGCAACATTAATTCGTTCAATGTTTAATAATAATTGAAGTGAGAAATTAAGTCATCGAATGGCCATTTGGCCTAACTTACTTTCAGATCACACTTTGTTTCAATTTTACTTACACAGGCTCAGACACAGAACAAATGCATGCCCTGAGATAAATGCAGAGAAGAGAAGGTGTCATCTGAGATGAGCTCTGCTCTCTTCAGGGTCAGAAAGCCTCTGGGGAGCACTGACCCCCCCACCCTGCTGAGTTCACAGCCTCTCCTGGCCAGGGGAGCCGGTGGGTGGTGGAGGGGTCCGCAGTCGATGACAGTCTCATTAGCAATCTCAAGAGATTGCTAATGAGCCAGAAAGTGAGCCAGAAACGCAGAAACGTACCTCTGCATACCTGCGTGAGTACTAGCCATTCCTCCCAGCCTGCCAGGAACAGGGTGACCAACTTATGCCAGTTTGCCTGGGATTTTCCCAGTGTAGCACCGAAAATCTCATAGCCTGGGTGATTCCTCAGTCCCAGGCAAACTGGGATGGTTTGCCATGCTAGCCAGGATGTGAGGAGGAACAAAGGGTCCCCAGGTATCATATGTACCAGCCTCTGTCTCTCTCTCTCTCTCTCCAAAAGTAGAGCGACCTACAACCCTCGTGGGGCCTGCAGCCCAATTAGCTTCATGGGGTGGTCACTTATGTCAACTGGGACAGAGTGCAGATGTCTTCATTTATCCATTTAAATTTCGTGTGACTTCCCTGAACTGAGATACGCATATGTATGAGGGTGTACATATGGGTGCATTAACAAAGATACAGAAGTAATACATCATCGCTGTAGAAAAATTAAACACTTAAGATGAGACAAGAAGGGGATCAAAAGTATTTATAATCTTACCGCCCAGTGGTAACCATTTTGAGAATTTTTATGTGTGCCCTTATAGATTATAATGTAGGTATATAGATAGGTATAAACAATAGTAAGCCCACTCCTGAAAAATATAATAACAAAAAATGATGCTCTGAAGCTCCTGTTCACTCAACAGTATGGGTATTTATCCATGTTAATGAGTATACTTTTGCAACATCATTTTAAATGGCCACATAATATTCCATAATATGTACATACCACAGATTATTCAACAAATTGTTTAGGTAGGACATTGAGGCTGTTTTTAATTTTTCATTGTTATAAACAGTGCTGAAACCAATACGCTTGTTGCAATGTCGTTGAACCCGTCTAATCTTATTTTTTTTAGATTAATTCTTAAAAGTGGAATTACTGGGTCAAAGAGATTGCATCGTTTTTAAGTACAATGTTGTACATTGTAAACCTGTCTTCCGAGGAAGCAAATGCACCAGGAGTGTACAAGAATAACTATTTCTTTCTTCTTTGAAGAGCCTAGGTTTGAGTACTGCATGGTCTCTAAGAAGTACCTTAGCGACTGAAATCAGTGCAAGAAGTGTTAGACCATTTACAGAGCAATTATTGAATTTTTTGAACTAGAAAGAATCCTAGAGATCATCCGTTCCCACCCCTTCATTCTCCAGGCAAGAAAACTGACCACCAGGGAGGAAAAATGCTTGCCCAGGATCAATGGTACCCCAGTGAACAGGCCCCTGAGCATTCCCCTGGGGCTCACTTAGAGGGATTAGTAGGTGGAACCCTCAGTGTGTGGCTTCCTTTTCTTTAATTGGAAGGACAGGAAGTCATGCAATGAAGCATGACCAAGTAACAGTCCTCTCTACTTGCTTTGAAGAGTTCTATTGCCCTATATTGATCTCAGATAATCTAGCCCAGCCCCCTTTTCACCCTCTGAACTTCTTTGCAAGCCCACTATCCCTATGTTTTGGCATTTGTGAAAAACACCCCAACAACATAGATAAACATATTTGGATTTGGAAGAGGACTAGAGTTATTTCCCTACTACTAGGGATAGAGTTAGGCTTTGCTCTGCTTTTCCTGTCATTGCTCCTCATTGTTTGAGAGATTATTTGTCTTCTGCATATACACACACTTAGCAAAAAAAAAAAAAAAAGTATTTTGATCAAATAAAATTCTGTTAAATTTAAGTCCTCAGCGTCAAAGACTGCTGTTGATAGAAGTTAGAATTCTCCAGCTGTTCTGTATTCCACAGACCTCCACTAAACAGTGGAAGACTGTTCTTTTATGCAAACCATTCCCAACAGCTAGACTTTGTTATGAATTAGTGTCAGGCATTCCTGTCCAACTCTTGACTCATTCTTTTTTATTTTTATTGACTCATCATTTAACATGAATCTAAATCAGAGGTCAGCAAATCTTTTTCTGTAAAGGGCCAGGTAGTAAATATTTCAGGCTTTAGGGGTCATATGGTCTCTATCACAACCACTCAACCTTGCCATGGTAGCACTAAAGCAGAGACAATACATACATGATTACAGCTGTGTTCCAATAAAACCTTACTTACCAAAACGGGCAGTGGGAAGGATTTGGTCCTCAAGCTGTCATTTTTGAGCCCAGATTTAAATCATCTAGCCCAGATTGCTGGGCCTCCCCTCACCATCAAGGTTTCTGATTCACTAGATCTTGGGAATGGGCCCGAGAATTCGAATTTACAAGTCTCTAAGTATGTTGATTGCTGGTTGGAGGCCACGCTTTGAGAACTTTTGCTCTAGGACAGTCCCTTAAAGCCTGGAGTGCTCAATGAATTATTAAACTCACACAAATCATCACCATTTTCTTCTGAGTGACTTCATCCCTTGTATGTGCCTCTCTTCTCGTGCCTCTTTGGAAAGTAAGCACGATTGGCTTTTGTATCAGTCAGGCTACCAAGGTAAACTCAATGGAATCCCCTCTAGTTGGTTCATGAAGGAAGGATGTATTAAGGTATGTTATAGTGCTCACAGACTCATTGGAAAAGCTGGAGTAATACATTCTCGGGTCAGCCTCCAGCAGCAGCTCCCAGAAAACATTGCAGAGAGGGCATGTACCCACCATCCCTCCGGATTCCTTTCACGGCTTGAGTCCCGGCCAAAGTCTTGTGCCAGGTGCAAGGGAGGCCGAGAAAATACAGATTTGGGGATACTGTATTGGGAAGGCTAGCAAAAGGGGAACCAAAAAAACACAGAGCAGCATTCAGAAGATTTTGGGGTAGCCACTACTCATACTGTCTCATTACTGAGGAAAAAAAAAAAAGTACCATGAGCAACAGAAAGTTATAAGGCCATAAAGCTCCAGCTCGCTGGGATTTGTTTCAAAATAATGGGGTTGGGCTGGACAGAGGGGTGGTATAGATGAGGCGGTTTCAATCATAAGTGGATGATTATGGAGCCAGGTACATGGAGGGTACACGGAGGTTCGTTGTTCTGTGCTTTCTTTGGTAGCGAATGTCTAACAAGTTTTTATAGTAAAAAAATTTTAAGAGGCATGAAAGGCAGGAAGAGAATGGAATTAAGCAGTGATGTTTGAAGTCTCAATGCTATGCTCTCTCCAAGAAGCATGTATGTTGTAACAAAACCTTTGGATGAGAGTTCTTTTCAAGGTACCGTCATTGTTTTAACAGCATTCCCCAAGGAAAATAATAAGTGCTTTTTTCACTAAAGTAGGTCAGGATAAAGCATTATTACCACAGTCATTGTGTTTGCTTCACCCAGACAAATACACCAGGACCACTTGTTACATTCAACGGAACTAAAAAGGTCAGAATGACTGGGCTAGTATATTGGGTTCCCAGCAACTGAAAACGCAGGACCCAGTCAAATCTGTGTTTGAGATAAACAGCAAATACACTTTTTAGTACATGTGTGCCCCCTGTAATATTTGAATATTATACTATTAGTACAGTATTAGTATACTATAGTATGAATATTATACTATATATTAGTATGAGCCTTATTCTAAACAGGCTCATACTAAATATGTATTTGTTGTTTACTGGAAATTCCAGTTTAAGTGGGTAGCCCATATTTTACCTGGCAACTCTTACTCCTAAGACTTACAAAATTTAGGAGATTCCCTCCTCCCCACTTTTCTCCAACCCGTGCCATACACCTTACCTCATCCCAAACTAACCAGCCTGGACTCCTGTAATTATGACCCTCTGGGCGTTTCACCAATAACTTTCCTTATGTTCCTACAATGGCCTTCTTTGCAACCCCAGAGAGGTTCAAGCTGGACTGTTGGCTTGAGCCTTGAAGAGAAGGGTAAGGAGAGAAGCCATTTGCCCACATGTTCCCAAGCAAGCACCTCCTCACTAAGATAAGAGCCAGACCTGGCTGGCCCACAAGTGCCTCGCAATATGTTTCCAACGAGGCTGAGATTAAGACCCCTGAGGTGGGTGGGTCAGCCCCGCCACTGCCTCCTCTGTACATCTGGATGCACTCCACAGAATCTGGACTCTAAAGGAAACAAAGAGTGATTTCATGCTGGAAGGCGGGAGATATCTCCTCATCCAGCCTAACTCTGTCTCAGTTTGTCACTGCCGGCTCCAGGTGGTTAACGCCCAGAGGATCAGGTTTTTGCAGCAGGAAAGGCACTTTTCTGTCTTGTCCCACCTTGGTCAATTGGCAGTTCGTTAGCATCTCCCCTGGAAACAAGCCAGAGGAAGGAAGTGATAAAATATCATGAGTCAACATGTTACTTGCCAGAAGTTCTGGTAAAAGGAGTAAGAGTGTTTAAAGGAAGAGAAATACAGAAATGCGTATTCTTACAGAAATTTTCTTGTACAAAACAACAGTTATCGGAGATTGTGGGATTTTCTATTCTGCCCCTCCAAACCAGTGACAAATCAAGAGTCAAGTCTCACAGCCGACCTTTCCTGATGGAGGTTTGTCCAGATGGGGACTAACTTCCCTTCCCTGCAATCGGAGGAAATATCTACCATTCATGACTCCTACTTGGAGGTTAAGTGAATTTTAGAGTTTTAATGGGGGGAAATACCGTGATTTTTAAAGCTGGCTGCAGACCAGACTAGGAGGAAGGCGGAATTCTTCATGAGATTAGAACCACTCTTCTTCATAAAAACAGTATGAATGGGTATGTTTGGTTGCAAACGAGTAAGTACTTGTAGTTTGGGCTTATGAGAAGCCTCAACAAAGAAATACAGTCTTTGCTTCGTATAGAACAGGATGATATTGATGATGATTAATATGATGATGACGATGACGATGTAGCATTTTGCTGAGGTGGGGAAGACAGGGTTTTCGTGGGTCATAGAAAGAGAGAGAGGGGTGAAGAAATGGGTAGCAGAGGGGTGTAGGAGATCCAAGCAAACACATTAGCAGGCAGAGAAGGATGGCTAGAGAGAAACTGCCCAGGCCAGCGATGGCTGAGGGATTGTAGGACAGTGATAGCCAGCATCCACTTTCAAAAAAGTCATTTATTGTGGATAATTTCAAGCATACACAGAAGTAAATAGATGAGTATAATGAACTTCCACGTACCATCCTCACTTCAACAATGAACTCACAGCCAATCTTATCTCCCCGAAATTGCCCCCACCCACTCATTCCCTCCCCTATTCATTATTCTGAAGGAAATTCCAGGCATTGTATTTCATTGGCAAACGCTTTAGTACAGCAGTCCATTTTAAGCAGTAGCCTATCCTGGGCTGTGCCACTGTCTCCCTAAGTTAGCCAATATCTACATCGAAAGCTTGTATAAAGGAAAGACACTCTCCTGTGTGTCTCCTTTATTCTCGATACATTACCCCAGCACAGCTGTACTTTGGGCACCAGATGTGTAGTAGTTTTCCCACCCGGAGGAATTCTGCAACAGCAGCTGGGTGTCCTACAAGTTAACCCGATTCCGACACCAACCACCTGGAGGTAGCGTCAGATCCCACAGGCTAAGGGCTCAGCCCCACAAAACTCCATCCCCCCCTACCTGGCCGTGCAGATGCCAGTCACAAGTCTGGGTTGTCACAGCTATATATCACAACAACCACCCTCCACCCCGCTTTAGGTTCAACTGATTTGCTAGAATGACTCAGAGAACTCAGGTAAACAGTTGCCTTACTAGATTGCTGGTTTATGATAAAAGGCTATAACTCATGAATAGCCAGATGGAAGACTTGCACAGAGTCAGCTACGCGAGAGCCCTCGGAGAGGGCTCCAAGTTTCCATGCCCTCTGCGGACATCTTACCCTCCTAGCACCTCCACTCCTTCGCCAACCTGGAGGCTGTCTGAATCCTGCCCTTTGGATTTCTATGGAGGCTTCATTATGCAGGCATGATTTCTTAAGTCATTGGCCATTGGTGATTGAACTCAATTTCTAGTCTCTTTCCCTGCCCTCTGGGGTGGGAATAGAAAGTTCTAACCCTCTAACTACACGGTTGGTTCCCCTGGCCACCAGCTCCCCATCCTTAGGGTCTGTCCAAAATTACCTCATTGGGCTGACTAGGAGAACATGAACCTGTAGAAACCTGTAGGAAGATGAGGACAAGAGTGATGGACTTCCCATAATATATGTATGCGTGGTGACCCAAGCCACCCTCTCAGGACATTAAATGCAAGTTCACACTGGAAGGCACCCCGAGACTCGTAGGGCATGGCCATTCAGGTGGCCAGCTACTGGGCTATGTGGTCATTTGAACTTTAGCAAGTTCCTCTTTTTTTGCGAGCTAATTCTATATGCATTTCAAATGAGAGTACCAATCAATATTTTGCATTATGCAAATAGCCTAAAGAAACCAAAACCTTTTACAACTTTTTCTCTTTAGAACAAAGCACTGCTTAGGAAAAATAAAAATAAGCGATAGCTGAACTCTCATTAGTGTTTCCAAAACAAAATGGTCACAGGCACTCAAACGTCCAAGTCCATTTTCTAAACTAAGAGGTTAACCTTGCCCTCCAGAATCTCACTGCCTTCTCTCGAAACTTGGGATCCTCCTGGACTGTTCCGCCCTTTTACCAAAAGTCTGTTGTCAGCAGGTCTTAAAAAGAACTTTTTTTAATGTCACTTCTTTCCCAAATTAAAATTCCGTAATAAATCTTTTTTTCCCCTCCCTGTGAGTTTCTCTGATAACCATGAAGAGCTTTCCTTTCAAAGCCCTGTCTTCTTACCTCCTCTGCTTAAATCTCCACCTGTCACTTGCCTTCCAGGTAAGACAACACCCTTTTAGAGCTCATAATCTTGCCAGTTTAGTCTGTATGTTTTTTTTAATCCTCCATAAAATTTTTGCTTGCTCAGCACTAAAAGGGATCCTCTCCTCTGAGAATTGAGGTTTGTGTGCTTATTACTGATCTGATAATGCCCCTGTAGCCTCTGGAGGACAAGGGCCCCACAAAAAAAAAAAAAAAAAAAAAAAAAAAAAAAAAGATATTCTTCTTACAGCCCTAGTTCTGAGACTTGAGCACACATCAGAATCCTTGGAGTTCTTGTCAGAACAAAGACCTTGGGGGTCAAATTCAGCAGGTCTGGGGGGAGCCTGAGAATGTGCATTTAGATGCAAAGATGTAAATGACCTAGGCTCTGGCCTCTAGAATACTGCAGTCATGGAAAAATCCCTTCTTTTATGTGCATAGCACTTCAGAATTTGAAAATTGCTCTCATACTTAATTTTTCCTTTTTTAACATAAACCTCACCACAATGCTAGGAAGGAAATAGCTCCTGGATTTAGGGTCAGAAAACCTGCATTTGAATTCCAGCTCTACCAATTATTAGCTCTGTGACTCTGGACAAGTTTCTTAAACTCTCAAAGGCTGAGCAGTTGCAAAATAGGAACAAAAACCTCCCAGGTAGATAATAGGATGTATTTGTGAAAATACTTTGCAAGCTGCGAAGTGCTATATGGACACATAATTTTAGAAAAGAAGACAGCCTGGGGTCAGTGTCAGAAAGACCGCCAGAGTATCATGAGAACAGAGAGGAAGAAGTGGGGGACTCAGTTGGCATGAGAAGGGCTTCAAGAAAAAGACCAAGTTTTCACAGGGCCCTAAAAGTTTTCAACAGGCAGGAAATTGAATGGGGAGGGTTTTCAGAGTGAACGGCACATAGGCAAGAAAAATGATTAATGATACAGTTGGTAAAGGAGCTTAAAGCCACATTACAGAAAACTTTGAACACCAGGAAAGAGAGTTTGAGCATGATTCAGTAGGTAATGGGAAGCCAATGAAATGTTCTGACCAGCAACTCAAAATGCTTAGGAGATAAAAAACGCTGGTCTGTGTACAGGGGAGACAGCAGGGGCAGGGAGACCTGTTAAGAGTATTTTCCTTAACAATGAAAGACCTAAATGTAAGCCATCAAGATCCTCGAGGAGAAAGCAGGCAAAAACCTCTTTGACCTTGGCCATAGCAACTTCTTACTCAACACGTCTCCAGAGGCAAGGGAAACAAAAGCAAAAATGAACTATTGGGACCTCATCAAAATAAAAAGCTTCTGCACAGCCAAGGAAACAATCAGCAAAACTGAAAGGCAACCGAGGGAATGGGAGAAGATATTTGCAAATGACATACCAGATATAGGGTTAGTATCCAAAATCTAGAAAGAACTTATCAAACTTGACACCCAAAAAACAAATCATCCAGTGAAGAAATAGGCAAAAGACATAAATAGATACTTCTCCAAAGAAGACATCCAGATGGCTAACGAACACATGAAAAAATGCTCAACATCACTCATCATCAGGGAAATACAAAGCAAAACCACCATGAGAGACCACCTCACACCCATCAGAATGGCTAACATTAACACTCAGGCAACAACAGATGTTGGCGAGGATGCAGAGAAAAAGGATCTCTTTTGCACTGCTGGTGGGAATGCAAACTGGTGCAGCCACTCTGGAAAACAGTATGGAGGGTCCTCAAAAAAACAGAACTACCCTATGACCCAGCAATTGCACTACTAGGTATTTATCCAAGGGATACAGGTGTGCTGTTTCAAAGGGACACATGCACCCCCATGTTTATGGCAGTACTATCAAGAATAGCCAAAGTATGGAAAGAGCCCGAATGTCCATCAATGGATGAATGGATAAAGAAGATGTGGTAACTATACAATGGAGTATTACTCAGCAATCAAAAAGAATGAAATCTTGCCATTTGCAACTACGTGGATAGAACTAGAGGATATTATGTTAAGCAAAATTAGTCAGAGAAAGACAAATATCATATGACCTCACTCATATGAGGACTTTAAGAGACAAAACAGATGAACATGAGGAAAGGGAAGCAAAAATAATATAAAAACAGGGAGGAGGACAAAACATAAGAGACTCTTAAATATGGAGAACAAATAGGGGGGCTACTGGAGGGATTGTGGGAGGGGGAATGGGCCTTACAATAAATCCCAATCTTCTGCATCATCAATATCTCCCCACAGAGAGCCCCTTAAAAGTGCTGGGTAGGGGCACCTGAGTGGCTCAGTCAGTTGAGCGTCTGACTTCAGCTCAGGTTGTGACCTCATGGCTCGTGAGTTCGAGCCCCACGTCGGGTTCTGTGCTGACAGCTCAGAGCCTGAAGCCTCCTTCTGATTCTGTGTCTCCCTCTCTCTCTGCCCTTCCCCTCTAGTGTTCTGTCTCTCTCTCTCTAAAAATAAATAAACGTTAAAAAAAAAAAAAGGGCTGAGTAGCTCTGTGTTGGCCTTAGCCCTGCCTTCTGGAGCATTAGAGAACATATGTTCCTTCGTCTGGCAGCCCTGTTGACCTCAGCCAGGTTTTTCTTCTGGTTGCTAAACATGGCTACGTTTTTCAGCCATTTCTCATTTCTTTTCTGCCCTTCTAGTTACCCTTCTCTGGATATAATTTTGTTTCTCCCATATTCAGAAAGAGAAGTACAAGGCCTTACCAGAGACACTTGGATCATTTAAACAAACTCTCTTGATGGATGGATAAAAAATTTAATTCTTTGACCCTGCCTCTTTTCCTTACTAGGTAACTTTATCAGGGACGCTTTATCAGATAACTTTATCAAGGTCATGTTCAAGGTTCAAATGGGTTCTCACTTTCTGTGGTGTCACACTTTAGAGCGTTGGTCATATTTAAATCCTTCATCTCATTCTGACTTGGGTTTGCTCTGATTTATAGTTGAACCTTTTATGTTATATATTTTCGCTTTTAGAGAATTTTAGGGATGCCAGCCTTAAAATTTACATACCCTCTGTTGTACCCTGAAATGTGTGTCACATGACTTGCTTGTACTTCCTCCTTAAAATTATCTTGCGTCCTTTTCATGGTAATGATACTTAACCTTTGGACAATCATTACATGGTTGCTCCTCATTTCCATTTTCCAGAGCCCAAAGGGTTAACATATCCATGGCTGAGGTGTGCACACCTTCGAGATCATTTGTGGGTTCACTTAGCGCACTGGAAAGTCCCTTTAGCGGCAACACAACAGAAAGGCACTACTCATAAATTCCCACCTCTCCTAATAATAGGGTCAGTGCTATTCCAAGTTAAGATCTTGTGGACCTATGTTGTATGAACAACTCCCATCCCTTAATGTTTATGTAAAAGTTCTCAGGCATTCAAAATACCTTTAGACATTTCATTCTTATCGTACAGAAACCTCCTCAGTATCTTCTCCTCGGCCCCCAAACCCTGAACACATTTGCCAGTATGCATCTCCCTCTCTTCCTCAAACTACATAACATGTGTAGCTGAGGAAAAATAAGGACAGATTGGATTTTCACTTTGTGTGGAAACACATTTCACTTTGCTTACTGAAGTGAAAGGTCTCTCTGCGCTTAGCTGATGAAACATGATGCTTTGATTTGATAAAGATTTTTCCTTCACGTTGCTTGGTCTACAGGCATACTCAGATTCATTTGGAAAACAATTTTTATTGACTGTGACTCATTAGAAAGAATGTCATGTGCTGGTATTTCATCACGGAGCAGGGAATCTTTCCCTTATAGGGCCTTTGGCTCTGACATGACTCAGGGAAGGAAGAATGGGCTGCTTCCATGGGAAACCTGCCAATGCAGCCAGGACCACATGAGAGTGTGTAAATGTATGATACCCTGCCGCCCTTTTGCATTACCTGTTGTGGTGCTAGAGGAGACAATTTTGCTCTTGTGGCTCTGAAGATTAAGAACACAAGGAAATGCTCATTTTTCCCTTAGAAGAACTGAAATGAGCCAAGAGGACTACACCCTCGATTAATTAAAGCTTCAAGAATTAAAAAAAGATGGTGGTAGGGGGAAATTACAGGGAGTACTCATGTATTGAGGGCACTATAAGAATATGAGGGCACTATAAGAATAAAGTAGTGTTTATTGAATCACGCAATTTTATTAGGTATTATGGGGCTTTGAAGCTTTCACAAAGTGAATTATTAACAAGTGAAAGACCCTAAAACAAAAGTTTGGCTGGACTAGATATAGGTTCATTCCAGTCTTTCCAGTCCTGATTGTATCAGAGGGAGCACGGCTGAAATATGTTCAAGCTTATTTGAGAAATGAGAGGTTTTCTAACGCCACAGATTTTTCACTCTCGAAGAATATAATTATTCGGTGACATTTTTAAAAGCCTGATACCTGTGTTTTCAAAATAAAAATTGAATGTGGAATCGTTAAGAGCTTGTGATTTTTAAAATGAAAGTGGAACTGGAAACCCAAAAGAAAATTATCAAACTTCTTCTACTTGCTATTTTGTAAATGGCTAGTTTCACTGATTTCTGCCATGCTATTTTCTATCATGCCCACCAGTACTGGGGGCTGGGGGGCCCTCCTCCTGACTAAACATCCCCATGTATACCTTTTCTCATGCTTACCCTTCTTGGAAATATTCAGGACCAAGAGTGGAGACATTTTAATATGAGAGTGGACAATGCCCTTCAATGGAAAAGCACTCTCAGTTTAAATAATATATAGTGCCTTGCAGCTTTGGGATGATTTGGCAGATTAATGCTACTTTAAGATGGTGAAGATACAGCCTTCAGCAAAGATAAATAATGTTGACTCACTGTTCTTCCCAAACCAAGGACAAAACTGTGCTAAAGTTTATGGCCGAGAAGACAACCAATATCCAAATCAACTGACAGCAAAAGCCAGAAGAAGGATTATTCATTTGTTCCCGGAGGAAGGTGGTAGATACAGATGAAAAACCCCAAAGGCGAGCAGAGTAGAAGGTGGAAGTAAATGAAAGGGAATCACACAGTGAAGGTATAGTGAGAAACGAGGCAACAAAATGGTGTTGAACTTCAGAAGAGGTGAAAAAAAAAAAAAAGATGAATCCCCTGCAGTTTGATTTCCGCGAAAAGACTTAAGGCTGAGGAGGTTCTCCAAATGCTGGGTCAAGGTTTTCAATTCACCTGAGAATGCTCTGTGCTAACCTCAACCTTCAGCTTCTCTCTATGGCACTATGTTTGCTGGCAGATTGTTCTGCTCCCTCAGTGTGCTGGCTCCGACTGAAGGGGAGGGCACACATCAAGGACCAGGGAAGAACTGATTGGAAAAGACTGGAGATTTATATCGAGTGCTGATTCATGAGCGCTTCAGAGGTTAAAAACGAAGAAGAAAATGGAGTAGTGGTTGTTTGGGGCTGGAGGGGATGGAGGGACAGAGAGGTGACAGCTACAAAATATTCGGTTTCTTCTTGAGGTGATGAAAGTGTCCTCATACCAACTGTAGGGGTGGTTGCACAGATCTATGAACATACATTGCAAATGAGTGACTGATATGGCATGTGAGTTACATATCAGTAAAGCTGGTGTGGGTTTTTCTTTAAGCCTACAAGAAATTAGACAGAAGGGTCAATCTGGTGTGAAAATCAACCTTCACACAGCAATCTCACAGGGCTAGGAGGCAAAGACTAGGTATCAATGATCCTGATAAGGGAAGGCATTTTCAAATGCCAAGTAAAGAACCACAGGGAAACTCAAAATCATTATATTCTATCCTTCACGCCTCTTAGGGGAATCGTGTGACCCTCTCATTCTCTAGCTACCACCTTTTCCAAAGTTGAATTACCTGGCCCTGTTGGAGCTCACAGCCTACGGGTGTGATAAATGTGTTATAGTTCGAGCACGTGAAAGGAAGGTATCAGCCACAGAATGAATCACATGGGAACATTTTCCATGTATCTCTGCAGAGTTAGGACCAATTAAAGGAGCCAATTATCCTGTCCTATCCGGAGAAAGCATTTCTCAGGTGAATGAATTGGGAAGTGAAAACTGGAAATGGGCTTTTATTACTTTACATAATTAGGACACCATTTACAGGACTTGTACTTCTTGGGTGTCCCCCAAAACTCCTCACATAAAGCTGGCATTACTAGAAGCTTAACAAATACTTTCTGCTTTTAATTATATTGAATTCCAAAGAGGAAGCTTAGGCATTTTATGATGAGTGTGCATTCTACTTCCAAATGTAATAACTAGAATATAAACCCTAGAAAAGGAAAAGTATTTATCAAATACCAAAGCTCCCTTGAGACATGACTGTGTCAAGTTTGCAGGTTCTCTTTAGTTTTATTAAAATGGTTAGGAAAAACTGACCTCACAGATGTCTATACCCATGCAATCTTCAGCTTAGAATAATGCCCTGTACTACACTGTGTAAACACCAGAACTTTCCCGGTGAGTCCAATAATCTTAGCAACATCTCCCTTTCCAAACATGCCAAGAAAGATATGTTGCTTCGGGTTACGGACACTGGGGAAATCAACAGACCAAAATACGCAGAACTGAGTAGAGGGAGGACTGAGTCTGGTCATCCTGAAGTCTCTGGAGAGCTGCAGAGCGACAGAGCCGATTACAGTGCCCCTAAAAGGTTCTCTCACCACTCCCTGATGACCACCACAGCATCCCTGCTCACCCTATCACACGTGGTCTGCCACAATGGCAAGGAAAAGAGGGGCTTACAATGAAGCCAGCCCCAAGATAGAAACATATTTCACGGAGTCACGGTTAAATTTGTGAAAACAATATTACACTGTATGTTAATGAACTAGAATGTAAATACAAATTTGAAAAAAGAACAACAAAAAAGGATATGACATTAACATCAGAAAAAAAAACATATATTTCTATAAAAAAAGAAAAGGTAGCTTTGACCTATATACATGAGAGACTGGAGCCAGAGCCCCAAGTATTCTCCTCCTGGGTGCATTTGCAACGATGAAGTGCATTGGTTATGGGGGTTCATTGGTCCTTATGAGCAATGAGGTCTCGTGGGAGGATTCACTATGAATGCTCTGTGGGTGAATAAGTGGTTGGGGAAAGAGTCAGCCAGTTTCTTCATTTCTGCCTGTACTGGTAGTTCTCTTAGTTCTGAGCACCACCAATGTCCCACCAAATATAACGAGCCATCTTTACTGTACTTTATTAACTACACCATTTGAGTAAAACCATGACTGTTCTCTGCACTCCCACCCTGAGTATAACAAGTCATCATGATTGCGTGACTTGTTTTTACTTCTGAAAGCGCCTTCGTACATGTTTGATCTTCATAACTGAGACAGGCTGGCACAGTAACCTTGATTTACCTAGCATTCTCAGGGAAGACTAACTGAGAATAAACAAAAGTTTATCCCTTTGTGTTACCACCATCAAAAACAAATCTTGGGGTGCCTGGGGGGCTCAGTCAGTTGAGCGTCTGACTTCAGCTCGGGTCATGATCTCGTGGTTCGTGGATTCGAGCCCTGCATTGGGCTCTGTGCTGACAGCTCAGAGCCTGGAGCCTGCTTCAGATTCTGTGTCTCCCTCTCTCTCTGCCCCTCCCCTGCTCTCTCTCTCTCTCTCTCTCTCTCTTTCTCTCTCTCTTTTTCTCAAAACAAATCTTAACTAGTCTGAATAAAATTTTTCAAAAATGTACTTAAAGTAATGTACATTAAAATAAGAATAATAAGACTTAGTTTTTAAATTTTTTGCCTACCACATTAACAGAACTTTTTATTAAGTTATAATACCCAGGTTTGTAGAGGATGTAAGGGAAAGGATCCTTGTAGACATTGCTAATGAGATTGTAAATTTTGACATTTTGGGGAGGTTATTTGATAATTTGGATCCAAAACTTTGTATATGTTCAACTCACTGACCCCACAATTCTTTTATTCTTTTTAATAATAGTTGATTGCCTACCAAATGCTAAGTACACAAGGTACACTGATGAATAACTCAGACCAGCTTCTTGCTCTCAGGAAGCTTATGTTCTCATGAAAAGAGAGAAAAACAATGAATAAACACACAGGTGAATAGAGAAGATCAATTCAGACAGTGATAAATTCTAAGGAAATTAAATCATCAGTATGACACAGGAGAGACAAGGTTGCTTCTGGTGATGTCAAGAAAGACCCCTGTGGCAGACACATCAATGCCCTCACAATATCCAGCCTCCGACTTACCCTTAATAAAAGAGCCCTAACTAAAAAAAATAAAACACGTTTCCTGGCCTTCTGGAAGAGTAGGATAGCATGTGAGATGTTATGAAAGTCACTATGTAGGGCTTCCAGAAATGTTTCTTCAGAAGAGAAACTGTGTCAGGTGAATTACATATGATAAGATTTCATAGATACCTGGAAAAACACCTGAATTTCAAAAGAGGCAAATTAATGGTAAGGAGAAAAGCAATTCTGGCTTAGCTTTGGCTCTGAAAATATATACCCTCTGCTTCCTCTACTTTTTTTTTAGCTATAAAGCTTTAAGTGAGACTGTGGACACTTCTTGCTTGGGAAAGGAGACTGTTGGTGAAGGAAAGTTCTATAATATATAGGGGGTATAACACTGTGCTAAAATGTATTAAAAATTGTATGATACTTGGTAGAAGCAAAATGAAAGAATATTCAGCTGAGTGTCAACCTGGCTTCCAGTACTGATGCTGCTCTAACAAGCTGTGTATTCTTGGGTATCAACCACATAACATTATGGATTCTAGCCTCAATTTAAAATGGAGAAATTGGACTAAGTCATCGGTAAAGCTTCATCTACCTTCTGTAAGGCCTTGTTCACATTTCTTCCATAATTAACAGTGCAAATGTGTGCGCACACATACACACACACACACACACAGGTTAAAGGTTAAATCTCATTATGATCTTTAGAAAATGAACAGGTCCGTAGGAAAAAAAATTATTATAAAATAATGGACTACTTATACCCATAAAACTTAATACAGATTTGAGGATGGTGAAAGAATGTGTCTATGCTCTTGGGGTATAACATATATATTTTATATGTGCCATAGTCCCCCCTTACCTGTGGAGGGATACATTCCAAGACCCCCCAGTGGATGCCTGAAACCACAGATAGTACTGAACCCTATATATACCATGTTTTTTCCTATATAAACATATGTACTGGGGGGCCTGGGTGGTTCAGTTGGTTAAGTGTATGACTTCGGTTCAGGTCATGATCTCACAGTTCGTGGGTTCAAGCCCCACATCAGGCTCTGTGCTGACAGCTCAGAGTCTAAAGCCTGCTTCAAATTCTGTGTCTCCCTCGCTCTCTGCCCTTTCCCCACTTGCACTCTGTTTCTCTCTCTCAAATATGAATAAACGTTAAAAAAAATTTTAAACATACGTACCTATCAAGTTTAATTTATAAATTAGGAGATTTGACAACAATAACTGATAATAAAATAGAACGATTATAACAATAAATTGTTATAAAAGTTATGCGAATGCGCCTCTCTCTCTAAATATCTTATTACACCATGCTCGCTCTTTTCTCCTTGTGTTATTAAGAGGAAAAATACGCACATGATGAGATGAAAAGAGGTGAATTACACAGGCATTGTGACATAGCGTTAGGCTACTATTGACCTTCCAATATTCATTAGAAGAAGGATTATCTGCTTCCCAATTGCAGTTGACTAAAGGTAATCAAAATGGCAGAAAGCAAAACCGCAGAAAGGGGAGACCACTGTATAAATAATGTGCCTTGTAGCTAAATCAATAATACGGGCTTATATTTGTACAATGCTTTAGTGTTTGCAAAGCAATTTTATGTCCCATCACTTTCAGTTTTGAGCCACACAGCTACTTTAAGAAATAGGCAGGGCGATACAAATTATGTCCTTTTTACAAATAAATAGATGTGACACTTCAAAGTGTCAAATGACTTGCCCCAGTTTACAGAGCAATGGGCTGACCTCGGACCTTCTCCCAGTCACTGGCATTCATTCCCATCAGCCACACTGCCAGGCCACGGGGATGACAGTAACCTTCAGTGGCTCCCTCACCCCCTCACCTCGCCTTTCTGTTCTGCTCATTCCATAGCTCAGCTAAAATCACTGAGAACCCCAGAACAGCGAGGCAATGCGATTGCCAAACTTTCATAAAATAGAGGCTCTCATTGGGGCGCCTGGGTGGCTCAGTCGGTTAAGCGTCCGACTTCGGCTCAGGTCACGATCTCACGGTATGTGAGTTCGAGCCCCACAGTGGGCTCTGTGCTGACTGCTCAGAGCCTGGAGCCTGTTTCAGATTCTGTGTCTCCCTCTCTGTCTGACCCTCCCCCGTTCATGCTCTGTCTCTCTCTGTCTCAAAAATAAATAAACGTTAAAAAAAAAAAATAGAGGCTCTCACAAGGATATTCAACCAGCCACTCCTCTGTCAACCCACAGAACCAGCACATTTTAGTCTCTGCAGTGGGGGCCGCATGACTCCTTTTTTCTTTTCTCTTAAACTTTAGACAAGAAAATGAAATACACACTATATATTAACCTGTTCATTTACAAATGATGATGCATACAAAAAAATGATGACTCATATCATATATCCCTCATTCTTAACTGAACCCATCTTAAATAACAAAATGGCCTACATCTACACAAAATCATTTGAGTTCTTTCTATCTTTAATGTGTCACCCACTTTGGGGGCGCCTGGGTGGCTCAGTCAGTTAAGCATCCAACTTCGGCTCAGGTCATCTCACAGTTCATGGGTTCGAGCCCCACGACAGGCTCAGTACAGACAGCTCAGAGCCTAGAGCCTGCTTCAGATTCTGTGTCTCCCTCTCTCTATGCCCCTCCCCCACTCACGCTCGGTCTCTCTCTCTCTCTCAAAACATTAAAAAAAAAATCTAATGTGTCACCGACTTTCAATATGCCTAACAGTCTAAACACAATGTGAACACTAAATCACATCATTATAAGTGCTGGTGTGTTCAAACAACATCAGGCATAAATTCCTGTCTAAGAACCACAACTGGTTGCCAACATAGTAAATATTCATTTTAATCCAATTAACTAAAGTTAAGCATAAATATATAAAGATTGTAAAAGGATGGACCCAATGCCACAGTCTTGTTATCACTTTTATTTGTCATCTCATTTAAATGGATAAACCACGGCTCCTTCTGAGTTCTCCTGGCGGGAGTTACTTCTCATGGCCTTAATACCTGGAGCTCTCTCCATGAGCAAATTTCTTTCTCATTTTAACTCTAGAAATGTTCGGGAACATTAATTACGGGTCTATTGTGCATAGAGTGACCTAAGAATATCTTAAAAAGAAATAGTCCTTGACTCCGCCCTTTATCACACTTCACATTCACGGTATGAAAGAGTCCCCTCGCTCTACCAGAGGCCTTCTCACCACCTCCACTGCCAAGTGCAGCCTCTGGGTATTTGCAGGAGTCTCCTAACTGCTCCCCCTGCTTCTGCCCCTGACTCCCTGCCATCAGTATTTAATGCAGCCCAAGACCGATCGTGTCACCGCTGTGGCTCAAAACCTCCCAGGACCTCATGTCTCACACTGAAGAAGGCCCAAATCCTTACCATCACTCCCCAAAACCCTACAGGATCAACCCTGTTGGTTTCTGTGACCTCAATTTCTATTCTTCTACCTGCCGATCACTCCATTTTAGCCACCCTGGCTTCCTTGCCATTCTTGGAACACATCAGGCATGTTCCTGTCTCAGAACCTTTGCCTTGGCCAGTGCCTCTGCCAGAAGCAATTTACGCCCAGACTGACCTTGGCACATTGTCTCACCTCTTTCAATTCTCTGCTCCAATGCCGCCTCTCAATAAGGTCTCCCCCTATCACCCTATTTAAAATTGCCGCATAAAAGAGAGAGAGGCAAATCAGGAAGCAGACTCTTAACTATAGAGAAGAGACTGATGGTTAGCAAAGCGTAGGCGGATGGGGGAATGGGGAAAATGAGCGACAGGGATCAAGGAGGGCTCTGGTGGGGATGAGCACCGGATGTTGTAAGGAAGTGCTGAACCACTATATTGTACACCTGAAACTAATATTACACTGGATGGGAATTTAAATTAAAACATTACAAATTTTGCTGCATATACCCCCACCCTCCCCAGTGCTCTCTGCAATTAGAAGTTATGAGGAGAAGAACAATCCAGAGCTGGGAAACACATAAAAAAAGAAGAAATAAGTGGTTAACAAGCACAAGAGGAAAGAGTGTGTAACTTCACGAATAATTGAAGAAATACATATCAAACCAATAAGACCACTTTTCAACTATTATGTTCGCAAAGGTTTTTAAAATTATAATATTCAATGCTGGCAGAGGAACACAGAAAAATGTACGTTTAGACACCGCCCTTTAGAAAATAGAGCCCTTTTGGAAAATTATTCGGCAAATGTGTCAAAAGCCTTAAAATATTCAGGAATTAATTTGCATAATTTTACCCTAAATGCGGAAAAAGCTTTATGAGCAAAGATTTTATTACAGCTGTATTTACAAAAGCAAATTTTGGAAGCATCCTAAATGACCCACGATAAGAAAATGATTAAGTAAACTATACATGGCTCATCAACTCGATTCCCTTGTTAATGACTCATTAATACTTTAACAACATGGCAAAGTCCTAATGAGATGCTATATAACCCCCACCCCAGTAGATTAGGGAAAAAAGATGGGAAGGAGGCAAGTGAAATATACACAGAACCCAGGACAGAGCTGTGCTGGGTCGCAGGCTGTCTGACCCCATCTGTCTAATGCCAAACCCTCAAAGACTGATAACGTGTTCTGCTCTCCTGCATCTGAGGTTTGTAGTTTCAATGCCTAAAAACCTTACTATTTCCAAACTCTTATTCACTGTCTCCAGGCACCCTGAGCACGTAGGTACACAGGCACCAGTTCCAAGGCTCCACTGTTGCCAAGGGACACATTATGAATTAGGCCCCAGAGTCACCTCACTCCAAATACTGAAAGTATAAATACAAACAAAAATATAAGAACAGAAGGGTCAAAGAGACAATAAATGTATTTGTAGAAAAGTAAAGCTGAATCCTATGAAAAAGTAAATCGGAATCAGGACTGACTGGGCATATAATGCCATATTTTGATGGGCATAATTTGGCCCCCAGAACTGCCTTATTATGGAGTCTGCCATACAGACAGTTCAGTCACAGGCTATTGTAAATATGCTACAAAATGCCCTCACCACTACAATTTCTATTATCTTTGACACCATCTAATCCCATGGCATTGCTTTTACACAGTAAGATCATTGGATCCACTCTGAAAAGTTCTGGCAGAATAAATCACAAGTTGGATAAACTTGATATGTGAACATGAGAACGGGAGCTCATGATTACACCAGGTAGCATACCAGGCCTTAGAATTTTCTATACCACCTGACGTTGTTTACTCATCTAACACAGACATATTTTCTTTCACTTCAAAAAGATCTGTTAACTATTGTGCTTTGTCTTAAAGTGCTTTGCTGGAGGCAACGGAGGACTGAGCGCTTGGCCGCTTTTCCGAAGAAAGTTCTTATAGTCCATAGCTCTTACCTGGTTCCAACAGCAATTCTCTGACACCAAGTGGGTGTCCAGGATTCAGTCTAATTCTGACACTAACCATCTGGAGTAAGCATGAGATCTTATGAGTGAAGGATTCAGTCTCACGAGATTGCCCGACTTCAGACACCAGCACAAGTGGAGTCCCTGGGCCGCACACACTGTGCTCAGCTGACTGCAAATATTAAATCATTATTTTGTACACCTGAAACTAAAATGTTATGTGTCAATTACACATCTGTTTTAAAAAATTCCAAAAAGAAAAAATTGAGGGTTTCCAAGACTTCCCTTAGGTTCGATAATTTGCTAGAACAACTCCCAGAAGCCAGCAAAGAGCTATATTCACAATGAAAGTTTTATGATAAGGTATACAACTCAAGAAATGAACAAAATGAAAGAGACACACAAGGCAAGGTGTGGGAGGCGTGCAGGGCACAGTTTCCTTCCATGCCTTCTCAGCGGCTCTACCCTCCCAGGATCTCAATGAGTCCACCAACCTAGAAGCATCTGAGAACTTCGCTGATCAAGAGTTTTTATCAAAGATTCCTTATCTAAGCATGATTTATGGCATCAATGGCCATTAGTGATTGAGCTCAATCTCCAGGTCCTCTCCTCTCCCTGCTGGTGGGGCATAAGGCTTGGTCTTTCTGGTGTGGCCAGCTCTTCCCCTGAAACTAAGGGTCTACCAGGAGTCATGTCATTGGCACCAACTCAGATTTGGCCAGAAAGGAGGTTGTTATGAATAATATAAGATACTCCCATCACTTAGAAAATTCCAAAAGGTGGGGTGCCTTAGTGATCAGTCAGCTAAGTGTCCAACTCTTGATTCTGGCTCAAGTCATGGTCTCAGGGTCATGAGCCCCATGTTGGACTCCACACTGACAGTGCAGAGCCTGCTTGGGATTCTCTCTCTCCCTCTCTCTCTCTGCCCCTCTGCCACTCATATGTGAGTGCTTTCTCTCTCTCAAAATAAATAAATAAAAAAAATTCCAAAAGGTTTTGCAGTTCTCTGCCAGGAACCTGGGACAAAGACCAAATATAGTTTTTATTATACCACACTTCTGAAGTGTGTTTTCTAGGTAAATCTCTTTACTTCCATTTTCTGAAATGTATTGTGAAGTTAACATATTTAATTTCCTTGACAACCATAACCCAGGTTTCTATAACTCTGGATGTACCACAGTGCTGAACACAGTTCTTTGTGCAAAGAATGTATTTCAACAGGTGTGCACTTTCCCAGAAGACTAAGGGCTGTAGAAGAGTTAGACCAGTTAGATTAAGAACAGAAGGTTACTGGGGCATGTGGGTGGCTCCGTCGGTTAAGCATCTGACCTCAGCTCAGGTCATGACCTCATGGTTCGTGAGTTTGAGCCCCGCATCAGGCTCTGTGCTGACAGCTTGGAGCCTGGAGACTGCTTTGGATTCTGTGTCTCCCTTGCTCTCTGCCCCTCCCTCCCACGCTCATTCCCTCTCTCTCTCTCTCTCTCTGTCTCTAAAAAATAAATAAACATTAAAATTTTTTAAAAAAAACTAGAAGGTGCCTTTTCCCAAACCAGTGGTGTTTTTCTGGAGTCTTTGGATAGCAAGAGACAGACACCTGACTTGAATTTGCTTAGAGGAGATTTATTGGAGGGGGGGGAGGGGTAGCTCACAGAATAACAAGAAGAGCTCTTTCTTCAACCATGATCACAAAGACAGAAAACCAAGAAACTTCTAAGACTCCAGACATGAGAACCATGACAACACATTAGGTCTCTGTCTCTTTGTCCCTCACTGCCTCTCTTTCTGCTCCCCTCCTCTTATGTATTTTTTACTTTTCTATGCTAGCTTCCTTCTTTCCTGTTGCTGATTTGCTTCTTCTCAGATGCTGCAGCAGCAGCTTTGTGACTGGAGGGGGAAAGGGTCTTGCCACCACCCCATCTTAGGACTTTGATTAGAAATACCCAAGGCCTAGGGCGCCTGGGTGGCTCAGTGGGTTAAGCATCTGACTTCAGCTCAGGTCATGATCTGAGGTTTGTGAGTTCAAGCCCCGCCTCGAGCTCTGTGCTGACAGCTCGGAGCCTGGAGCCTCCTTCAGAGTCTGTGTCTCCCTCTCTCTCTGCCCCTCCCCTGCGCATGCTCTGTTTCCCTCTGTCTCTCTCTCTCTCTCTCTCTCTCTCTCAGAAATAAACGCTAAAAAAAAAAAAAAAATTAAAAAAAAAAGAAAGAAATATCCAAGGCTTGCACTTAGATTCTTACTCCTTGATCAATCATTATAGTCAGGCAGATGGAGGAAGAGGAGTCACGGGAGCAGAAAACAATTAAAATGTGTAACATATATTGAAATTTACTATATGCCAGGCATCTAACCCTGTACTTAGCAAACACTGATAAAACATTTGGTATGTGCCCTGTTTTGGGTACATTATAAATATTAACCAGTTACTCCTCACAACAACCCTTAGGCAGATGTTACATTATTCCCATTGTAGCGTGAAAAGCTAAGAATCTTGTCCAAGACAATGGCTAGTAAGCAGTAGAGCTGGAAGGTGAACCCAGGCAGTCTGGTTCCTGAGTTTGTGTTTTCAACCACACCGCTAGACAGTCTCCCCACTTTACATCGTTTAACCTACACGTGAGGTAAATGGTATAATTATCACCATTTCACAAAGGGAGACACAGGGTATGTCCATCAAGTGGTAGGGTCATTTTTCAAAACCACAGAGTGTGAGTCCAAAGCCCACGTTCATTTTTTTTTTTATGCTTATTTTGGAGAGAGAGAGAGAGAATGCAGGGGAGAGGCAGAGAAAGAGGGGGACAGAAGATCCAAAGCAGGCTACTTGCTGACAGCAGAGAGCCGGATGTGGGGCTCGAGCCCATGAACCATGAGATCGTGACCTGAGCCGAAGTCAGACACTTAACCAACTGAGCCAACCAGGCTCCGCAAAGCCCACGCTTTTAATCGCCGTGCTGTGTTGCAGAGTTGGGGGATGAGGGGTGTGGTGCCTTGAAGAAGAGGGAGAGGTATAAGAAGACATTGCATCCATTACATTCAGTACAGCGTGTCAAGCCAGTCATGCTTAGAAATCCTTACTCGCCCAGGGGTGTCTGGGTGGCCCAATCAGTTGAGCGTCTGATTTCTACCCGGGTCATGATCTTGTGGTTCCTGAGTTCAGAGCCCCCACACTGGGACTCGCTGCTGTCAGCACAGAGCCCACTTCAGATCCTCTGTCTCTCTCTCTCCCTGTCCTTCCCCTGCTTGTGCTCTCTCTCTCAAAAATAAACATTTAAAGAAAAAAAAAAAAAAAAGAAATCCTTACTAGCCCCAACCTAACCTGGAGAGCCAGTCATGCTCAGCAGTAGAAAGCTGTGATCAGCGCCAAGTTGAGGTCAAGGTCAAAGAAGAGAAAGCCAACAGAGCCATGGGAGAAAATCAGGCCTAGAATAAGGGTCTGAGGAAACCTCCTACAAAGAGAGAGTCAGGCTGGGACACTGACACTTCTCTGGGAGGGTGCATACGAAAGAGTACAGAAGGTTACATTCAAGAAACAGCTGGAATTCTTTTAGAGTTCCTACAGCACGGGTTATGTCCTTGCCCCCAGAAAGTCACAGGACTGTGTCAACTTAGATTTCCTCAGAAATGCCTTCACTGAGCTATGATTTAATGTCATGCTTTCAGCTTTTATCAAGAATTCAGTTAAGTGATGTCCATTTGAGGAACATTTTGTGGTCTTCAGAAAACCTGCAACTGAATACACTGTTCTTACCTTAACAATGAGTGTAACATTCTGACCACAATTTGGAATCAGAGAAATCTTTGTCTTTCCTGGCAAACGTGTGCTTATTTTTATCAGACAATAGGAGTTATACAACATTACCTGTTTCCCTTTTTGCATGGGCCCCTGTGAACCAGAAGTTAAATTTTGTGCTTCCTTTTTCCATTATTATCCTAGATTCTTGGATGTCTCCTAATGAATTCTGATGGCCCTTTTTGCCTCGAACCATTTTGGTGTGTGAGTGTGTGTGTGTGTGTGTGTGTGTGCACTTTACTTTTTCATTGTGAAGTAGAGTATACATACATAGGAGTGTACAAAACAAAAACACACAGCGTAACAATTATCTCAAGATAAATACCCATAAACACCCATATAACCACCACCCAGGTCAATAAACGGGAACTGCCAGCACCCCAAAATCCCTTTCATCGTCCTCCCAAACACCATGCATCCCATCTCTCCACCCACCCCTCATTCTCCTTCTTCTTCTTCTGATTGCTTCGCTTCTCTTTATACTCCTATTAACAGTATATCCCTCAATACTACGGTCTGGTGCTGCGCTTTTTCTTTTAACCTTACCTGAATGGAATCAGGCATTCTGCAGTCTTCTGTGACTGGCTAATTTCACTCAATATTACAAATGAGCATATTTATAATCCCTGCTATTGTTTACATTTGCAGTTCATTCATTTTCATATCTGTAGAGTCTGCCGTCATATGACTAGATCACAATTTATCCATTTTCCTATGATAGGCATTATGATTTTTTATTTTCCTTGATTGCTAATGTGGCTGAGAACCTTTTCATATGCTTATGAGTCATTTGAAAATCCTTTTTTTGAACCATCATTTTGAACCAAGGACATGGATTCTCACACGGAGCCTCTGGAAGGAACTCAGCCCTGCCAACTCCTTGAGTTTAGCCCAGCAACACCCATCTTTGGGTCCTTTGACTTGTAGAACTGTGAGGTAATAAATTTAGGTTGCGTTAAGCCACTGGGTGTGTGGAAATTTGTTACAGCAGCAACGGGAAATTAATAAACAAGGAAAGGGAAGATGACTGCTTAGATCATTAAGATCATTTATATCAAAACAAATGAAATAACATAATGATATTTTTGCATCATTAAGGTGTTACAGCACTGCCTATTCCTATCACTTAAAATAGAAAAATGATCTTTAAAATTGAAGTATAATGTATATGCAGTGATATGTACAGGTCTTAAACATATTATTTGATGAGTTGTGACAAATGTATACATCTGTGTAACCAACGTTCAAATCAAGTTACAGAACATTTCATTCCTCCAGAAGTGCCTTAAGCCCCTCTCCCATCATTTCTCAGCACCTCCCTGCCCCCACCATCTAGGAAACCACTGATCTGACCTCTCTTCCTATAGGTTAGCTTTGTCTCTTCCAGGACTTCAAATAAAAGAATCATACAATATGGGGGCGCCTGGGTGGATCAGTCAGTGAAGTGTCTGACTCTTGATTTCAGCTCAAGTCATGATCTCACGGTTTGTGGGATCGAGCCTTGCATTAGACTCTGTGTTGGCAGTGTTGAGCCTGCTTGGGATTCCCTCTTCCTCCTCCCTCTGACCTTCCCCCATGCTTTTACTCTCTCTCTCTCAAAAAATAAAAAAATAAAAAATAAAAATAAATCATACATTATCTACTCTGCTGTGTTTGGTAAGAACACTGAGTTTGAAGTTAAGGACTGCAACACAAATTCTGGGTCTTCTACTCACCAATTCTTTGAACTTGACCAAGTATCAGTCAGAGGCTAAGTTTCCATTTAGAATATAAACTGCCAGGGTGCCTGGGTGGCTCAGTGGGTTAAGCGTCCGACTTTGGCTCAGGTCATGATCTCACGATTTGTGGGTTAGAGCCCCACATTGGGCTCTGGACTGACAGCTCAGAGCCTGGACCCAACTTCAGATACTGTGTCTCCCTCTCCCTGTCCTTCCCCTGCTCACACTCTGTCTCTCTCTCAGGAATAAATAAACATTTTTAAAAAATAGAATATAAACTGCAAAAAATATATATATATATTTATATATATATTTTATATATTTATATATTATATTTTATATATATTATAAATATATATTGTATATATTATATATATTATATTATATAAATATATATTATATATTATATTATATAAATATATAAATATATTTTATATTTGATATACATATATATTTACATTATATATATATTTTATATATATATATGTATATATGTATATATATATATATATATATACATATAAACTGCTCACCTCAGAGCTGCTGTCAAGATCACAGGAGATCATCTGATAAAAGTGCCTTGTCATTTCTTATATGGTCTACACTTGTAAATACTTATTTCCAACTCAAAACAGAAATTGGGTGCTAACAATCTTTGGGTAATGGGATAATAACTGATTTTTAAATTTTCTTAATATTTTTCTATATTTCTCAAGTTTGTACACTAATACATATTCCTTTTAAAATAAAAACGTTATGGGACGCCTGGGTGGCTCAGTCTGTTAAGCGTCCGACTTCAGCTCAGGTCATGATATCGTGGTTTGTGGGTTCAAGCCCCACATCGGGCCCTGTGCTGACAGCTCGGAGCCTGGAACCTCCTTTGGATTCTGTGTCTCCGGCTCTTTCTGCCCCTCCCCTACTCGTGCTCTGTCTCTCAAAAATGAATAAAACATTAAAAATATTAAATAAAATTAAAATGTCATTTTATTTAATTTTAAATTTATTTATTTATTTTGAGAGAGAGCACATATGAGCAGGGGAGGGGAGGAAAGACAAGGAGAGAGAAAGTCTCAAGCAGGATCTGCGTTGCCAGCACGGAGCCCAATGAGGGGATCAATCCCATGAACTGTCCTGACCCAAGTCGAAATCAAGAGTCAGATGCTCAACCAACTGAGCAAAAAAAAAAAAAAAAAAGTCATTTTAAAATAAATTAGCACAGGAATGTTTATCAACTCTGATTTCATGCCACACATTCTTTTTAAAATTCTGATTTAATTAATAATTCCAATCTTCAAATATGTATTGGTGTAAATCACGGTAGAGTTTTAGCCATTCCTACACAAGAAGCGGCAGAAAGTAAGCTAATAAGGATAACACACTACTATTTTCTCATTTTATACATCTAAGGAATGCCTAACACAGCATAAAATACAATGCTGCTGTGATGCTGTACTTAAGAATAAGCCACATCATTCAGTATAGCATGTCACACTGTTCAGATACAAAATCCTACCTCTAAATCCTTCCCATTGCCATTGTGAAGAGAGGAAGAAAGCAAAGAAACGGAGAGACACAAACATTGAAGAAAGTGTAATAGGGAACTGTATTTGAAATCACAAGAATTGCCCCATAGAACAAGCCTTAGGTTTCAGAATTGCACAGATCAGGGTAGTAGCTTCCACAAATTGGGATCAAAACAATAGTGGCTAACACTGATGAAGCGTTTACTATTCGCTAGGCACTATTTTAAGCACATTATAAACACTGATTCTTTTTATTTCTCACTACAGTCCTACGAGATCAGGGCTATTGTGCCCCCACTTAAGAGGGGAAGGCCACTTATTTAGTGGTCAACATAGCATGGTATCAGAGCCCACGCTCTCAATCATAACTCTATACTCACTTTCTAATGATGGCTGGAAAATGACTGCATTTAAAGTTTGAATTGTAGGGGCACCTGGGTGGCTCAGTCAATTGAGGCTCCAACTTTGGCTCAGGTCATGATCTCATGGTCAGTGAGTTCAAGCCCTCCGTCAGGCTCTGTGCTGACACCTCAGAGCCTGGAGCCTGCTTTGGATTCTGTCTCCCTCTCTCTCTGCCCCTCCCCCACTCATGCTCTGTTCTGTCTCTCAATAATAAACGTTAAAATAAATAAATAAACGTTAAATAAAATAAATAAACGTTAAAAAAAATAATAATAAAAGTAACAAATACAAAATTAAGTTTGAATTGTAAATAATTCCAGCCAAAAAAGACTAAAAATTGTTATGAATTAGTACATGACCTTTGAGAAAAAGAAGTGATCAAGTACGCACTCATGGAGAATGTGTAACCACATGAGACATTTAAGAAGATCAAAATATACAAACTTAGGACAACAGGGGAAGTGCTTCTAGGCAGGATCAGGAGGGAGACATGTCCCCCGTCATGCTTGTTTATTTTATTTTATTTTATTTTATTTTATTTTATTTTATTTTATTTTATTATTTTACGTTGTTTTTAATTTCTTTTAAGTTTATGTGTTTATTTTGAGCCAGAGAGAGACAGAGAGAGAGGAAGAAAGAGAATCTCAAGCAGACATCTCTGCTGACAGTGCAGAGCCTAACGTGGGGCTCGTACCCACGAACTACAGAATCATGACCTGAGCAGAAATCAAAAGTCAGACGCTTAACCAACTGAGCCACCCGGGTGCCCCTCCCCGAGTCATACCTCTTAAAATTATCCAATTTTAAGAAGTTCCCTACTGGGGAAGTAATATAGTTAATACCAGAGCTAGTGTCTAGTCTCTCTACTTGAAGTAAAAATTTAGCAAATAATAGGTAGTTCACTCCATAGTCCAAATTTTGTTCCTCCCAATCCTTTCTGTTATCATTTTAAAGTCCTGGATAAAGAATCTACTTCCAAGTCTTATTGAAGTTCTGTATCAGCACCAGGTGAATCAGCCCAGACAAAAAATGAGCCTACCTAATGAATTGTACCCTAGGGGTGTCTGAGTGGTTCAGTCAATTAAGCATCGGACTCCTGATTTCAGCTCAGGTCATGGTCTCATGGTGGTGAAATCGAGCCCCATCTAGGGGCTTTGCACTGAGCATGGAGCCTGCTTAAGATTCTCTCTCTTTCCTGCTCAGCCCCTCTCCCCCACTCCTGTGCATGCTCTCTTTCTCTAAAATAAAAAGTAACAATAATAATAATAATAACAATAATAATAAATTATGCCTTAAAGCTTATTTCCACCTGAATCTGCAACTACCAGTCACTTTTGCAACTTTATCTCTATGATCCCACAAGAGGAGAATAAGAAAGATACTATTATAATCTTCCTTCAGTAAAGAATAAAGAGGCTCAGAGATGTGAAAGGTTATACCTAAGTCCACACAGCTCGTAAGTTCTAAACGTGAGTCAAGAATCCAGTCTTCTCCATTCCCTTCTCTAACCCTGACCCATTTTAGTGACAACCTCCCAGATTTATTAACAAGTAATAAACCTGACTGATTTGGCCTACCTCTCTGGTGAGTTATCAGTGAGCAGTGAAATGTACCAAAAGTGGACTGAGATAGGAAGGTGGAGCTTCTAGAAGAGACTTAGAAAATGGAATAGTCACCTTACAATAAATGCCACGTTTTAGCACTTAGAACGTACCAGGTAGTGTGCAAAGTGCTTTATAGATATAACCTCATCTATCCCCCAAAATATCCCTGTGGGGGATACATTATTAGCTCTATTTTACAGATAAAGGATCTGAAGGTTAGACAGGTTAACTGACCAAAGGATTCTAACCAGGGTTAGAATCCTGTATGACCGAGAGCTGTGTTCTCCCAGCCAAGTGAGTCAACAGAGACAGGAACTCCAAGCCTGCCCTGGGCACAGCGGCTGACCTTAGCCTCCCCGAGCATGGTTCTCCACTTTCCCTCCCTCCTTACCTGCTGGCTCTGAACAATGAGGCTCTTTCTCTGTCCAAGTCGTTCTGGTACAGGAAATCCCATCAGGCCTCTGGGAGGCTAGTGTTCTTCTGGTGCTTTTGTGATATTCCCCTCCCTCAGTTCAGAAGGATCTGAACAAGCCAAAAAGAGGTTTACTCCCTTTGCGGGAATGTTTACTAGGATTCACAGTGGAACAAAAAAAATTAAGAAAAATAATGCTTTAATGCAAAAAACTTTAAAAGTCAAGATCAATGTCCCAAAAAGTCCTTTTTAAATGAAGACAAAAGATCCAATCCTACACTTACTTGCACCACTCACTCCACCTCACCCCTGCCCCTTGGAGCCCTGTTGGATACTGTCTGTATTGAAATTCTTGACATTTAGTTCACCATGGATTTTTTTTTTGCATTGATATTTATTTTTTTAAATATGGCACTAAAACGTTATTTATCTTCATGATGGATGAGTTTTAGGTTTTGTTTTTTGGAGTCCCCTTAAATTTTATGCTCAAGGCTTCACCGACCTCAGCTTATCCTTGGTCCTGGACTGAGAACATAAAAGCTGGAATCACAGGTGAAGGGCCTTGTTTCCCAGTTTACAGTTTTCCCACATCTTTCCTTGTGTCCTCCTCATGTCAGCTATCCTGTGTGTCAGCCCCACCAAATAAGTGACCACCATGTGTACTCGAGGTCATAGCTGAGCCATGGGGGAGAAGGAGAAAACAGTCTTCTCCACCTTTGCTCCAGAGCTATGGGAGTTTGGCTGTGTTTCTTTCTCCTTCTTAAAGGACACTTTTTATACCATCAGCTGAGTAATTTGCCAGGAGGGAAATTCCTGTCTTTGACACTCTCAAATCAGTGTTGACATGTAATTTTAATTATTGAATTCCTATCACTGTTTCTCTAAGGCAGTGGTTCTCAGTCTTTAAAAACAAATCCCTATGCCCAGGCTGCTCCCCAGATCCATTAAGTCAGTATCTCCAGGGGCAAGAGCCTGGCATTCATAATCTTTAAAGCTTCCGAGGTGATTCTAGTGTGTGGGCAAGGTTGAGAATGACAGCTCTCGCGAAAGGCTCACTTTTCATTTTCCTCCCCTAGATGGTTTTTCCTGTGGTCCATCCCAGGGACAATATCAGGGCTCCAGGATCTGAGGGAGCTGGATTTAATTCCTGGCTTTCCCACCTGCTAGCTTTGTGACCTCGGACAAGATACTTTTGTTTCCTCAACTATGCCAGGGAGATGATAACAGAATCTACCACTTGAACTTGGTTGAAGGAATCATGCGGAGGCATCTGAAACACCTAGCATAGTGTCTGGTGTGCGTGTGTGCACAAGCCCTCATGCAACCACACATTCAGTGTGAGCTACTACTATTATTAGTTACGAATCCATTCTGCAAAGAGACAAGAAGACCAGTGAATAGACAAAGGTAGAAACACTCTGTTAGAATCCAGGGGTGAGAGGAGACTCAGACCCCACTCTTTTTCAGTGTGTTCTGTAGAGCCCCTGCGAATTCTGGGAAATAATTCAAAGACCACTAGTGTGGCATGTAATGACATTTTGAACCCAATTTTACTCTGTTTGGGGTGGCTTTTTCTGCCTCAGAACTGCTCTGGCCCATTTCTAATCCTATTTCCAGTGGCAGGCGTCCGCCGGCTGAGCTCAGGGGCTGTTCTGCGGCCACAGGACCCAACGGAGCAGGGCTGCTCCTCCCACGTTGCCTCTGTGGCCTCAGGCTTACCAGGGGAGGAAGCAGCTGCTCGGTGACGCTGCTCTAAATTCCCAGTCCCCTGGCTGGATGAATGTCTGTTTGGTTTTCAGGTGTGTGATGGTGGCCAGGAGGGTTGAACGAGTTTCCTGTTCAAGAGTAGAGGAGTATTTAAATGCCCTGCGCAGGAAGACCCTTAAGGCATCCTGGCTTGGCAAGGACAGCTCCCTTCGGGAAAGACTAGCTCGCCTGTTTTCCCATTTGAGAACAGCTGTGCTCTATTTGTTTCTTAGGCAGTGTTGATTGTTTGAACCCAACCAGTCAAAAACCCTGGCCCGGTTCAGAGACCTCCACCAGCCTTGGGCTGATTCAGAGAGGGTGAGGCAGCAGGTACAGATCGGGACCAGCATAACTGAGGTTGGCTCGGCCTCAGAAATCATCTGTGCCACAAGATTGGCTATATTTCCTTTTCCATTAGGGAGCCCCATCTGGGCCCTGCTCGTTTGTGTGGCTTCCACTGCTCCCTTTCATTTCTTCCAAATCAATATAATGTCTTTGCTCTTGTTTCCATAAAGGAGTACCCCTTGTACCAAGTTAGTTATGGAATAAACTACTCGATAGTAAGAGTGTTTCGTTTCTCCCTCCCCCAAGCCCCTTTCCAGACTTGTTTGGGAAGAAAGTTGATATTTCATACCACAGTGTGTTTAAAGTGTTTTCTCTGATTGTTCTTTAGAGTGGCTGTTTGAGTTAGACTTGGAGTAGTTGGGCTCCTCGATTCCAAGTAACTGAAACCAACTGGTGTTGGCTTGAGCCAGAGACAGGAATTTATTATAGGATAAAGAAACACCTCACGGAAGCAAAGACAGGAAGGGGGCTAGGCTTCCGGAAGAAACTGGAAATGGAAAGCTGCCAGAACATGTCTGCCATGTCTCATCTCTGAAGCCTTGCATCTCTGCTGCTTTTTGTCTCTTTGCTGACCGGCTTTTACTGCCTCTGTGGACAAGGAGAAATGCTGCTGTCATCAGAGCTCAGCGCTTATTACTTCCATGTGAAAGGTGCCCAAAATGACTCGTGGCTTCCAGTATCGACTCAAGAGAGTGTGATTGGTCAGATTCCATCAGCGACGGTCAGTGGACAGAGAACACAGAGGCTGTCTTCTCAACCAAGGCTCCCGGATACAGCTGCGGACTAGGGTCATTTGTGGGAGATTTTCTTTTTTTTTTTTTTAAATACAGACTCAGGCTCTGCTTTGGAATCTGTAGGAGTAGGTCCCGGGACTCTGCATTAAAAATTCCTTAAGCAATTCTGATGATAAATTAGATTGAGAGCCAAGGAGACAAAACTCTTTGGTACCCATTAATCTTTCTACTAAGGTCTAACAAAAGACTGCCTTTTAAGCTATCTACTGTTTGTTGGAGGCTATTACTATAAGGCTGGAGTGAGCAATTCATTTCAGTGCGAATATACGTGAGTGGGATGAGGAACTCCCTACCCCACAGAGCACTTGTTGTAGAACCAGTCGAGTGGAAATCTGAGAAGCCAGCTCAGAGTTGGATCTAATATCACTGCTCTTAAAGGCTTCATGGTCAGGACTTTTAGACAACATTTCAAGAACAGTTCTTACCAGGTGAAATCTGGTTCGGTGTTACCCAAGCAGATGATGCAGGTTCTGTGGGTCAGGGTGAGAGTCCAGAACAGGTTTAAAATCTAGGTCTTCACGCTGGGGGAAAAAACAGAACTCCATTGGGAAAATACAATCTTAAGAGAATCGGGTTATGTTTTGGTTCCCATGTTTTCATTTCTTACAACATGCTGTTTCTGCTGCTTGATAAACAGTTACCTCTTCTCTTTTTAATGTCTATTGCCTTGTTCTTTAAGACTTAACTTGTGTTTCCACTTAGAGGAAGTCTTCTCTGACTCTCTAGTCTATTCATCTTTTCTTCTGCTCCTTTAACATCCTCCATGTACCATGATTGTACCATGGATTGTAATCATGTTACTTTCCATCACCTCCACTTGATGATGGGTAGTTGGCACTTTGGTAACTAAATCTGCTTGTTTGGGGGTTGGTGTGAACTCTCCTTCTGCTGAATTGATGTAGTGATGTGTCTGCCAACCTGGCCCCTGGCTTCCCTTCTGTCCCTGTAACAGTCAGAGCCACCAATCTGAACACCATCCCAGGTTCTGGGATCGCTCATTCCTTAATCATAGAAAATGAAGGAGCCCTCGACCTGTGGCCCTGCCTCCAGTATGCCATGGTTATTAGGACACCCTTTAGCATCGTGATGCACTTTGACGATGTTTTATTTGTGTTTTACTCTAAGATAGTCTAGCTAAATCAGCCATAATTCACTAGGCATGATTCAGATATTAGCTCATTTAACTCCTACAACAAGCCTACAAAGAAAGCTTTATAGGGAAAACTGGGAGGAAAAAGATGAAGTAACCTGCCCAGGCCACAGCACCAATGTCAGAACCAGGATCAAAACCCAGATCTGATTCCAAACCCTTACACTCTTAAACACCAGGCTGCACAGTTAGGCCCCTTTTGAAACCTACTTCACATGGTCAGCTACTTAGTTAGCTAGTTAGTTACTTTATGTAGTTAGCTATCTTTCCCTGTTTATGCCTTCCTTTCTGAGTTAGAATGAAATATTCAATAAGTATTCGTTGGTTGAAAATACATAACTGTGGATGATACATCACTGATCTGAACTTCAAAACGTGTCTAACATTCTCCTGTTATCAAGTACGTAATTTTCTAGAAGTGTCTACCTAAAACCTTCCACCAGAATGTGAGCCTATGCTTATTTGCATTGCTTCTTCTCAACATGGCTGAGGAGAAGATTTCTCCACTGCTGTCCATGGAACCACCAAACTCCAAGGAAGCCCTACTTCTACGGTGCTCTTTTAGGTGTGGCCCCTGCATGACAGGGTCTGAGAATGTGTAAGGACTGTATGAGGACAGGGTGACGGGGCCAACCACAGCTCTCAGAATATTCATAACCGAGTCATCAAAGAGTCACACATCCAAGCCTGAAACTGGGCAGTTAGGCGACAGCACTGCATAGTTTCCCCAAACACACCATCTCCATATCTGAGAGCCCACACGGGAACACATTCATCACTCGCCTTACAGGAGGGATGTTTAAGACACAAGAGTTCTAGGGGATATCAGAAATAGTTTGCATGAATTATAAGTGAAGAAGTAGAAAGAAAATTCAAAATTTAAATCAGAATTATGTTACCCTCTCCATGCTCAAGTATGGTTCAAAGGCTAGAAACCTAGAGACATGCACTTAGACATAAAGTACACCTGAAACCAATCTCGTATCGTATGGTAACTGGGATTTAAATAAAAACTTGAAAAAAAAAAAAAAAGAGGCAAAGCCCACCTATTCCGACAAATGAGATGAAACGTCAATGGCAAGGAGTCGGTAGCCAACTCTTCTCTTTCCAGAGGCTACAGCAAACTAGTCCAGGGCCTTGTAGAGATGACAGGTGCACCAGGCAGATATATGGCCCTATACTTGGGAGCAAGAGAGGGAAAGGCTGATTCAAGCAACCTCAGGCATCACCTCCTGAAAGCATAACATTTTCCTCCAGCTTCATTAGCAAACTTTTCATTCTAGATGCAAAGGGTAATCACATCTCGGCCTCCTCCAAGGGCAGAACGCCAAACCACACTGCAGTGTGACAAATGAGGCCTCCCCAGAAGCGTAAAGAACAGGGAATTGGCAGCTTTGCCACAGATTCTGAATGTGAGTGATGAGCAGGTGACAGAAATATAGGCTGGAGGGTGGGGCTGGGGGGACAACTACGTTTTATTTCTTAATGTGTTAACTTTAAGATGCTGGCGACTCTTATGAAATATCCAGCAAGCTGGTACAGAAGAACTTCGGGAACTCAGAAGAGGGGTCAGGGCAATCGATTTTAGGAACTTCTTGCAGCGAGGTGATAAAATCTTGTGCGTCTCAGGGAGACAGTAAAGCAAGGTGAGGAGCAAGGACACAAGCTTAGGGAAATATCCCCCGGCTGAGGCATTCTGGTTATACAGCCTCCAAGTGCTTCCTCTTCTTTATATAGAGATTCCTCTTAGCCTTGAGAAATTCCTAATGCTTATCTTATTCTATTCCCTTCTACCTTGAGCAGAAGTAGTAAATTTTCTCCCCAAACCTGACAGTCAAATAGAACCTTGGAACAAATGACTTTACTCAGCAAGGCCATAAAAAATGTTGTAGTAGAGTGCAGTCTTTGAATGGATTAATAACCTTTCTCAAAAAATAAAGAACCTTTTTCTCAAGAGACAGCATATGATTCTTATTGCATTTGGTCTATACAACTTGAGCAAAAAGTCACATACGAGAATGTTTTAAATTGTTAAGTTGAAACTTCACTACATCTAATTTTTTATTTCTTATTTTAGTAGGTTTCACATCCAGTGCAGAGCCCAATGTGGAGCTTGAACTCACGACCCTGAGATCAAGAGTCAGACACTTAACCTCCTGAGACACCCTGGAGCCCCTACTACATCTTATTTTGAAAAGCTCCCCTCCCTTCCCTTCTCCCCAAACACCACTTGACACAACACAAAGAAGCTGCCTGTATAAGGAATGCAGGATCTAACACAAGTGTTAGGACTTGAGGTTTGTTTATTATATCATACCTGTCTTTCCTGAACTTCTTGAGTCATCATTAAGCTACTGTTTGTAGTTCCCACATTTTTCTCGCTATATACAGAGCACGAACAAAAGTCATGGCCATTGTTCCCTGTGGGGCCCCTTATACGTTTTAAGCAAGCTAGCAGAAGTACAGTGTAATCGCTCAAACACTCAACAGAGAAAGTGACTGGGTCTCAGCTGTCTGCACTGAAAACTGTTTCATAACATTCTACCTAGTATGTGTGCAATTTCAACACAGCTCAGGGCTGAATAAGCACTAGACTGAGGTGGGAAGAACGCTAACCCAGGTGTTCTTGACATTATCTGATAAAGGGAACTCAAAAGGCTTGGTGTTGGCTGGTTGATGGATAAGCTTTATGACATTAATGAGGCAGGGGCACGATAGTTTGTTTTACACCCCCCTACAAAAGATTAAACGAGTTTTCTCAGTGCTCACCGAGAAAGTCCTAAATAAGAGCTTTTATCAAACGTAGACTCAAGAAAACCCACAGTATCACTCATGGAAAACATTTTACAACACACAGAAATAAGGGCAGAACTTTTCAACACTCTGGACCAGAGGCCTTCATACGGGGTTTGTTTAACCCTATGAGGGGTACCTTAAAACCTTTAAAGGGGTCCTTGAGCAAGGGTAATTTTAAAGTTTTTCTTGTAAATAATTATTTTGAAGGAGAGAGAGACAGACGGAGAAAGAATCCCAAGCAGGCTCCATGCTGCCAGCACAGAGACTGACATGGAGTTCGATCTCATGAACCCTGAGATCACAACCTGAGCCCAAATCAAGAGTTGGATGCTTAACAGACTGAGGCACCCTGGCACCTCAAGGGTAATTTTAAAGGAAACTTCCTCCATACGTACCCTTCCCTCAAACTGAGCAATCTGAAAGACAACCACACTGAATCCAAATATTCCTTCCATCCAAAGGCACATCAGTCATCTCTCCAACCTGTACTAGACTGCACCGCCCTGAGGCATTAAGATCTACAGAGCACAGTGTGTTGTTAGTCTTTGGGGCTTCCTGACTTTCCTTGTTCTGTATTTCTGTTGAGGGAGATTTAGAGAGGGGGCATCTGGGGAATCGTAAGAATGCTCAAGTTTTGGGCATGTGGTAAAGTGTAGCACAGTGGAAGGGACGAGGGTTTTGTTTAACAAACTGGCCACTTCATCTTCAGATTCCTGTGAAGTACATCCCTCCTGATGGAAGCCACACCAGCAAAGCAGGAAATACCGGCGAGAAATACTAAATGCTAGGGGCGCCTGGGTGGCTCAGTCGGTTAAGCCTCCGACTCCTGATTTCAGCTCAGGTCACGATCTCATGGTTCGTGAGCCACGTTGGGCTCTCGGCTGGCAGCACGGAGCCAGTTTGGGATTCTTTCTCTTCTCTCTCTCTTTGCCCCTCTTTTGCTTATACTCTTTCTCTCTCACAAATAAACTCAAAAAAGAAAAAAAAGAAACACCGAATGCTACATCTTTTCTCATAAGTAATTTTTCCTGCTATTTAAAACTCACCTTAGAGTGCCTGGGTGGCTCAGTTGGTTAAGCGTCCAACTCTTGATTTTGGCGGCTCAGGTCATCATTTTAGTTTGTGGGATCAAGCCCTGAGTCGGGCTCTGTGCTGACAGTGCGGAGCCTGCTTGGGATTCGCTCCCTCTCTGTCCCTCCCCTGCTTGTGTGCGTGCACTCGCATGTTCTCTCAAAATAAATAAACTTAAAAAATAAATAAAAATAAAAATAAAAACAGAATAAAATACTCATCTTTGGAACCATCACTGACTGGAAAGAAAACTACCTTTGAGCAGTCAAAACAAGAACAGTTTAGTGATGCTGATCATTTATTTTTTTAAGGAGGAGAACTTTCTTTTCCTTTTTTTTAAAGTTTATTCATTTTGAGAGAGAGAGAACAGGTGTGTGCAGGGGAGGGGCAGACAAAGAGGGAGAGAGAGAGTCCCAACCAAGCAGGCTCCACGCTGCCAGCAGAGCCCAATGCTGGGCTCAAACCCACAAACCATGAGACCATGACCCAAGCCGAAATCAAGAGCAGAACACTCAACCAATTGAGCAGTTCAGTTGCCCCAATGCTGACCATTTTAATTCTAACTTAAAATATAACTACCAAAATTTTCATGATGCACTGAATAAAATTTGCAAACAACTTTCCATGCATATCATGAAATATTTATTCCAAATACAGCCAAATCTTAATTTAATCTCATGAGATGATTAATATTTCCTACCACCTACTAACAGAAAATAGATTCTGGCTGCCACACCAGTTAGTTTTTAGCAACCTGTATAACATTTTATAGGAAAAGTCTGATCCCATCTAATAAATTTAATGTTATTTTTGATTCTTAATTCTACCAAGAATTGAGTGAACCAATTCTTTAGTTCACTATAAGCACACAGCTTTATTGAAAGAATATTTTGGGGGCGCCTGGGTGGCGCAGTCGGTTAAGTGTCCGACTTCAGCCAGGTCACGATCTCGCGGTCCGTGAGTTCGAGCCCCGCGTCAGGCTCTGGGCTGATGGCTCAGAGCCTGGAGCCTGTTTCCGATTCTGTGTCTCCCTCTCTCTCTCTGCCCCTCCCCTGTTCATGCTCTGTCTCTCTCTGTCCCAAAAATAAATAAACGTTGAAAAAAAAAAAAAAAGAATTTAAAAAAGAAAGAATATTTTGCCTTATAAACCTACTTGCTTCTTAAATAACATAATCTTAGCTTACAGATGACTTGTTACAAGTTAAACACTGAGAAAGAGTACATTGATTTATCTTGCTTCTTTAAAAATTATGTTAAATCTGTGTGATTTTAGACCTTGACTGCTTTTAGTCATCTCTTACAAAAAGTGTTCTATCATGTGCTTAATGATTTTTTATAACATTCTTCAAAATTCACTAACACAACACTGAAATTTTCAAGTCAGACTTTTTCAGACAGAAAGTCTGATTTAGTTATTTGATTTATTGATGATACAGTGGATATTTGACTTGGTTTCATTAAATGGTGGACATTTACCATAAATTGATTAAATGTGCAGCTCCAAGGTTTTCATGAATTACATATTTAATGAAACATATATTATGATGAAAATATATTTAAAACACTAATTTATCAAAAGAATATATCTGAAAGGTGTTTTGAAAGTAACAGATTGGATTTCCCAATTGGATTAAATATATTGAATTAAATAAAGCTTTTTTGGGCCGCTTGGGTGGCTCAGTCAGTTAAGCATTGACTTTGGCTCAGGTCATGATCTCACTGTTCATGCGTTTGAGCACCACATCGGACTCTGTGCTGACAGCTCGAAGCCTGGAGCCTGCTTTGGATTCTGGCTCTCCCTCTCTCTACCCACTCACTCTCACCACCCCCTTCTCTCAAAAATAAACAATAAATAATATTGTTTTCTAAGTCAAAGAGTAACAGATACAAGTAGCAATCTTTGATAGTCTTGATAAAGCCCTTTGAGTTTATGTCCCTAAATTTGAGAATGAACAATTCTAAATAACAAACTCTTCTAAAAATGAAGAATTCTTCTAAAAAATGAAGAATAAACTAATCATGCTGTCGGCTGAAGGATGACTAAAACCACAATGTGATTTTGGGGATGGAATTTAAAGAATTGAGTAAAGTGGTTTTTAAAGCTACTTCTATTCCCATCTCTTGATTTAGAGGCAGTTTTCAAGCAAAGACAGAAACGGAATTAATGCTGATCTGTCTTTCATTCTCAAAATGCCACATTTATCCAAGGACACATAAACTAATCTGAAAAATAATCTCATTAAAAGAGGACTTCCAAAAACTTTACATCTGATTTAATAAGTATCAAATTTTTAAATATACTTATATTTTTATTGCATAAAATTATTTAAATAACTCAACATAGAAATTTAGCACAGCTTTAAGGATCACAAGAAAAAAGTTAAATGTATATACTTGCTTTTGTTGCAAAGACGTGGATAGCATAATTGATAGGACTTTTGAGCGTACAAATATACAGTAAAATTCTAAGGCAACCAACTCCAGGAAAATGAAAATCTGATCTAATGGGATTGGCCCCTATCCTCCAAGCCAGCCCCCTATTCTCAAACATTCTAAGCTTCTCTAGGGAAGGCATGCACTGGTGGTGGTGGGTAGAAAGTGATCACCTCATGATCAGTTTGGACTTTTAGTGATTGGTCTTACCATTACTTTTGCCCTGTGTGACAATATAGACTAAAATATACAGGGTTTGTCTTTTTGTTTTTGGGTTTTTTCTTTTTTTTTTTTTTGCCATAGTGATTATAATAATATGACCTCACATTTTCATAATTCAATTTTTTTTAAGTTTTTTTATTTTTGACAGAGACAGAGTGCGAGCATGAGCTGGGGAGGGGCAGAGAGAGAGGGAGACACAGAATCCGAAGCAGGCTCCAGGCTCCAGGCTGTCAGCAAAGAGCCTGACGCGGGGCTTGAACTCATGAACCGTGAGATCATGACCTAGGCAGAAGTCGGATGCTTAACCACCACCCAGGTGCCCCTAATAATTCAATTTTTTAAGTCCCATCTAGGTATTATGGTAGGATTTTTCTGTGTTACATTAGGATAAAATATTGTGAGGGAACTGCAATGAAAATATAAGTCCAAGAAAAAGGAAAGATTAAAAATTGTAAAAACTGTAAAATGTAAAATGTCTTGTATATTTTCTATAGTGATTGATGGTATTAAATTTCTATGCTATTTAGACTCAACTGGATATATTTGAAAGAGTAATGAACATTTTGTTTTAAAATGTCAATATGTATACTATGCTGGAAATTATATCCTTTTGCCAATATTTAAACTTAGGGACAGCTTTAAATATGCAGTGTTAACAGTTTCCTTTTAAAACTAGTTTATAAAAAAGTAGGAAGTACTTGTGCATAAAAGTTTGAAAATCACTGCTCCAGACAAAGGAAAAGTAAGCAATGATCTTTTCAAAGCCAAAGATAGTTGGAGCAGATTTTTCATCAGAAGTGTATAGAGTAAACTGGGAAGGAGAGCTTAACATTTGTTTGCTTTTCCTGGCACCTAGAGGGAAAGCCAAGCATAGACAGGGATTACACATTACTGCTATAGAGTCAAAGTCTCTAAAAACCTATTTATGGCACATAGTAGCAGGGAAGGGAACAGCCCATAGCTACAACTCTGCCCATGCAGCAACTCTTTTATCAGAGAGTAGTCAAGACTTAATTTCTCCACCCTTTGCAATTTCAGAAAAAGGTACTGATCTCATGGAATATATTTCACTACCGTTAACTCTTTTTAACTGAGCATCCTTTATGTGTTAGGTCCTAGGGATACAACATGCAAGAACGTGAACTTGAAGAATTTACAACCTCGTCAGAAGAACAGAAAAAACACAGAGGTAAATAGGAACCTGTGCGATGACTATAAGGAAAGTGTTAACAAATAGCGGGACTTATTGCCAAAAGTCGGGGTAGTCTGGGAAGGAGAAGGCTGGGATCACAGCAGGTGTTAAAAAAAAAACTAGAAGCAAGAGAACAAGATTGATGAGCTAATTTGCTGGGGACTGAAGCAGGCTGGTGTAGGGGTGATGCAGGTATGATGGTGAGTGGAATAGTGATTAGTCCAGAGCAGGCGGCTGCTGTGAAAGTTGGAAGGTAGGTGGAAACCAGACTGTGGAGGGGCCTAAATACCTGTGGAGGCCTATGTTTTACCCTATGAGAAATGGGCAGGTTTCTGAGATCAATGTGCAACATTTTAGGAAGCTTCTCTAATGACAGTAGTAGTGCGTAGGAAGAGACAGCAAGAGAGAAGAGTCAGTTAAATTTTAGCAACAGTCTGGGTAGCCAGGATGAAAACAGACTGGGGTTAAGGATCCTGTGACTGAAAAATAATCAAAGGACATAATGCTAAGTGGGGAGGGGAAACCACAAGGAATTCCAAGGCTTCAAGCCTACATGACTGGGATAATCATGGGCCTACTGACAATAATAAATCCAAAAGGAACACAGGTTTATGTTCAATGGAACAAGGTCCGCAAGCAAGGATGGACGTGTGGAGGGGAAGGCTCAATGTCTGACTTCTGCCATCACCAGCTATACAGAAGACCACATGCTTTGTCCTGTTCTGTTCTCTCGTTCAATAGGGGAAAAAAGAATTCATGTTCTAAATTTGTTATTGATCGCACTATATGACTCCAAAATGACTTTTGAGTATTCACCCTAAAGAAATCCAGACAAATTTTCACTCCCTTAGAAGTACAAAAGCAGATGGAGCTTAAAGCCTCCGAAACATCAGCCTTTTACTCAAGTCTTAATACAGGCTCTATTAAAAACAATTACCTCCACCTCTCACCCCTCGACAGCCTCATTATAGACCTCACTTTGAGAACACAGTGAAAAAAACTTAAATATAAATCTTTTTCCTTCCCCACTGACCCCCAGCCCCAACAAGCCTTGAAAGCTTGTTACCTTTAAAGTTAACAGTATTTCATGCATTCCGTTCAAAATGAACATCGAATTATTTCCTGACATGTAACATTTAAGTACAACCAGACATTGAAAATGGCTAGTTTAAATTGCAGCAAGATGTTCCGACTACCTGGGACAACCTATCTGTTCTTGGAATATCAAATGAGCAAAGGTCTCTAAGGAGTGGTGGCATAGCAGAGGGGCAAAGTGCAAAGACTCAAGTGGGACTGCCTAACTTTGAAATTCCCACTGCTTAATCTTTGCCAAGGTAACCTCTCTGTACCTCAACCTTTCCATCTGTAAAATGGAGATGATAATGCCTAGCCTGCAGGATCCTTACAAAGAGGGGTTTAAAGTGCTTTCACAGTGTTCAACAGTAGGTGCAATTCTCATTGTGCCTTAACATCCAGCTCTAAAGCTAGTTCATTTCTTATTTACTGATGGAACTCCTATGTTTCTATAGATCAAGGAGGTAGGGATAGGCAAACTTTTTCTGCAAAGGGCGAGGCAGTAATATTTTCAGCCTTCCTGACCAGATGGCCTCTATTCTAACCACTCGACTCTGCTACTGCAACACAAAAGCAGCCAGAGACCATATGCAAATAAATGAGCATAGTAGCTATGTTCCAATAAGACTTTACAGAAACAGAAATTTAATTTCACATTATTTTCACATTACAAAGTAGTATTCTTTTGATTTTTTTCAACCATTTAAAAATGTGAAAACCATCCTTAGTTCATAGGCCATACAAAAACAGGCAGCAGGCTGGGTTTGACCCATGGTGGTAGTTTGCCAACCCCTGCTCTGGACTAAGAAGCTTATGGGGTTTGGAAGGTTTGTGGGGGCAGGGAGATTTCAAATACAGGTTCGTGGTGCAGAATAATGAGGGAACTTCTAACTATAAGAGGAAAAAAAACCCTATTTAATGCTGCCATTCGTTCATTAACACTGGACTCAACTATTACTGGGATCCCACATGGCTGGGATCAAACATGTAGGGAGTCACAGTCCCTGCTCTCAAAGAGTCTGTGCTTCTCTATAGCAGTTTAGAAACCGAAAGTCTGCCTTCAAAATACAACACATCCTATCGGGCATGTAGTTCACATGTAAAGTAGCTTCTTCATGACACCACCTGCAGCCCACACCAAACAGCAGTTACCTGTATGTCTTCCTCTCAGTAATTTCACTACCTGTTCTTTCCCTCTCCCCCCCAGATTACTGTTTTGCACAACCATTTTGGGGGTAACATTCATGGTGATATACTACAAAGAGCAAGGGAAGTGGTCTTATCTTTAAAAAAATGACCATTCGGGGCGCCTGGGTGGTGCAGTCGGTTAAGCGTCCGACTTCAGCCAGGTCACGGTCTCGCGGTCCGGGAGTTCGAGCCCCACGTCAGGCTCTGGCTGATGGCTCAGAACCTGGAGCCTGTTTCCGATTCTGTGTCTCCCTCTCTCTCTGCCCCTCCCCCGTTCATGCTCTGTCTCTCTCTGTCTGAAAAATAAATAAACGTTGAAAAAAAAAATTAAAAAAAAAATAAAATAAAATAAAATAAAAAAATGACCATTTAATCTGGTCTTCAACAATACATCTTCCTTTTAATACATAACGCATTAGGGGCTCCTACGTTTTTCATTTCAATCCAGGGAGAAACTTGTCCCCAGGAGGCAGATTAAACATCTATCATTAGGCAACAAAAAGACACTTCAGACGTATTTTATCCAAAAGAACACAAAACAAATAAAACACAAAGTACAGTGTTTTGGTATCTATCTCAGTTGGTTCTTAAGACTGTGGATTTGAAATAACACAGCAGGAACCAGCATTGTCATTACATCCTAATAAGTGAAAATCAGAAAACAAAGAACTAAACATACCTAATGATTAAGGAAAAAACAAAGGGTTGTTTGTAACTAATAATGATTAATAAATATTAATATCATTATAGTACATAGTATACATTACAATGTTATTAATAATTAAAATGACAAAAATATTTCTAATATTGATGATTTTCTGGACTAGTAAATGGCATTCATCTCTTAGACATCTTCCTTGCAAGAATGAGCAATACTGTATACCCTCAAAGACAACAGAGCACAACAAAAATCAAACAGCAGAAAGCAGTACTCCTGATGTTAAGATTGTCTCATCAGAACAGGCATGATCAGTCTCAGCAAAATCCAAAAAAAAAAAAAAGTCCATTTGGCAGAAGGAGTATCAAATTGGTGGGGAGGGCAACAAAGGTTAGGAAGAGAGTGGTGTCAACAAGATGGGAAGGCTGGGAGGAGCCCAAGGCTCACCTCCTCCACAAAAACCATTAAGACACAACTAACTACAAGCTGACAAAAATAGGGAAAGCTAGGTTTCCCTGCAACAGGGAAAACTCTGAACTACCAAGCAGCAGCAAAAACCCTGCAGAGCTAGAAGACCAAGGAAGGCCGCACAGAAAAGCACAGGCAGCATTTAGCGTGTCACCTCCTCTCCCAGCCCCCAGTGGCAGGCGGGTGCCAGGAGGGATTCCCTCAGATATTTCACCCCATGAGAAGAGGGAGAAGAGAACCCCAGGAACACCTCCCTGCCGTAGACGTTTGCAGCCTTTGCGACAGACGACCCCGTGGTCTTTGCCAATGCCAATTCCAGCTGTTGCACTTCCTCTGGCCTCCGGGCTGGTGCTGCGGTTGCCGTGAGACCTGCCCCCAGGGGCCCCCACTGCGGCCGCCCACCAGTCTCTGAGATCGGGGCGCCACAGCACCCTGCCATGTGCAGGACCAGAGCTGCCACTGCTCTGTGCCCCACCCCGGGTCACAACTTTGTCCCACCATTACGGGGGCACCTGCTGTTGCTCCATACCCTACCCTCAAAATCCCAAGTCACGCTTTGACTGCCATTACTGGGGCCATGCTGCCACTGCTGTGAGACCTGCCCTCCCCGCCCCGCCCCTCCCGCCCTCCAAGTCCCAGGTCACGGCTCTGACACCATCTTAGGAGCTAAGCTCCCGCTCTTCTGCAACCTTCCCCCTGGGTCCCAACATGTGGCTTTAGTGGGCCTCCACCAGCGATGTGCTACTGCCATCCTAGGACTGCCCCCACCGGGACCAGAGATGGGACATTAACCCACCACCCCCAGGCTATGCTGGGACTGCACTCTCCTCCTTGGACCCCAAGCCACCCAAGCCATCCCTGCACCCTATGATCCCAGGGCCTGTGCGGCTGTATCTCCCTCCCCACCCCTGACCTGAGTCACTGAGAGGAGCCCAAGACTCAAACCCTGGTTTCAGTGGAGATCTGCACATATCTGCACCTTAGACACCAGTGCCACTATGAATGCACCTGTGTCCCAGGACCCCACCCCACTTCTGCTCTGAGCGCCAATATGCCAGTCAAGTGCCCAGAAGTATCCTCTTGGCTAGAAACTTCTCCCACAGGCAAAAGGAGAACTGGAGGACCTCAGCAGCCTTTGCCTCTGAGGATCCCAACAGCCCTAGCCACCACTGCCACCCGCAGGACCTCCGCAGTCTTGGACATGAAGACTGCCTTGATCTGTGCAAACATTGACCTCAACTAACAAATAGGGCTGTGTGAGTTAGCCACTGTGTTTTCCCAGGAACCAAAGACCCTGCATCCCATCACAGCCACCTTCAGGTGAAAGGCTTTCCCATCAAAGCCAGGCCAAAGAAAAAGCTGGAAGACATGACTACTCCCTCAAATGCACAGACATCAATGTAAAGCCAACAGAAACATGAAAAAGCATGGAAACATGATACCATCAAAGAACACAGTAATTTTCCTGTAACTGAGCCCCCCAAAATAAAGATCTGTGAGTTTCCTGAAAAAGAATTCAAAACAATCATTTTAAGGAAGCTGAGAACGAGTCAAAAGAACACAAATAGGTAACTCAATGAACTCAGGAAAACAACGCATGAACATAAACAAGTTCAAGACGGGGGGAATCATAAAAAAGAACCAAACAGAAATTCTGGAGCTGAAGAATTCAGTAGTCCCTCCTTACCCACGATTTTCCTTTCCACAGTTTCAATTATCTGTGGTTAACCGCAGTCTGAAAATATTCAATCAAAAATTCCAGAAATAAATAATCCCTAAGTTTTAAATTGCGCTCTATTCCAAACAGTGTGATGAAATCCCAAGCTGTCCTGCTCCATCCTCTCTGGGATGTGAATCATCCCTCTGTCCAGCATACCCACACTGTATATGCTACCCCCCACTAGTCACTTAGTAACCATGTGCATTACAGATGGACTGTGGCGGTATTGCAGTGCTGGTGTTTAAGTAACCCCCCAAATTACTCAGTAATAGCCCGAAGGGGTAAGAGTAAGGATACCGGCAATTCAGAGAAGCCAAAGAAAAGCCATAAAGCACTTCCTTTTAAGTGAAAAGGTGAAAGTTTCTGACTTAGGAAGGAAAGAAAAAAAATCATATGCTGAGGCTAAGATCTACAGTAAAAATGAATCTTCCATCTGTAAAATTGTGAAGAAGGAAAAAGAAATGTGTGCTAGTTTTGCTGTTTCACCTCAAAGTGCAAAAGTTAAAGCCACAGTGTGTGGTAAGCGCTTAGTTAGGATGGAGCAGGCACCAGACTTATGGGTGGAGGACACGAACAGAAAATATGTTTTGACTGATGGCCACACGTTACGCCAGAAAGCACCAAGGCTGTAGAAAGACTTCAGAAGAACTGAAGGACCCCCAGTCTTTGCTTCTGAGGATCTCAGCAGCCTTAGCCACCACTGCCACCTGCAGGACCTCTGCAGTCACAACAGTGGGAGCTTGGCCCCTCCAATGATGGGCGATCCTCTAAAACAAGTGACACCAAGCACTTTACTGCAAGTAACTGATGATTATTACAGAGATTCAATAATAGGTTTGTACTAAAAAATATAAAAATTACTGGAGAGGCTGCGACGACCAGTGAAGAATCTGCTGCTATATTTCTGGCAGAGTTGAAGCAGTTGGTTAAAGAGAAAGGATCCCATCCAAAGCAAGTCTTCAACTGCAATGAAGCCAGGCTCTTCTGGAAGAAGACGTCCAATAGCACATACAGCGCCTTCCTAAAAGCACAAGAAGGGTCCCAGGGCATAAAACATAGAACGGCAGGTTAACTCTGTACTATGTACGTGGCAACACTTCAAGGCAGATGATAAAGGCAGGCGCAGCGTGCAGAGAACCCATGCACTCTCAAAAACGAAAACAGAAATTATCTGCCTGTGTTCTGGCAACACAATCAGAAAGCATGGGTGACAGCCATCCTCTTTTGGGAGTGGTTCCACCAGTGCCGGTGCTTGCTTCATCTCAAAAGTGAAAAAGATACTTGGAAGAGGAAGGGTTGGAACCTAAAGTCCTGTTAATAGTAGACCACGTACCTGGCCATCCTGAATTGGTTTGCTAGGAAAATGAAATGTTGAGGTTGCATTTTAACCACCAAATGCAACCTCACTGCTTCAGCCCCTCGGCCAGGGCATCATTTGCTTTGTGAAAGCCACGTACACCTGCCTGGTATTTGACTGCATTCAACCATCAATTGATGCAGACCCTAATCTGGATATGATGCAGGGCTGGAAATCACTCACTACGGCTGATGCAGTAACATTTCATCAAAACTGCAATGGATGAGGGGCGCCTGGGTGGCTTGGTCGGTTAAGCGTCCGACTTCGGCTCAGGTCATGATCTCACGGTCTGGGAGTTCGAGCCCCGCGTCGGGCTCTGTGCTGACAGCTCAGAGCCTGGAGCCTGTTTCGGATTCTGTGTCTCCCCCTCTCTCTGCCCCTCCCCAGTTCATGCTCTGTCTCTCTCTGTCTCAAAAATAAATAAAACGTTAAAAAAAAAAAACTGCAATGGATGAATTAAAACCAGAAACTGTAAATGCCTGCTAGAACTTACCAAGTGAGATAGTGGATAATTTTTTTTAAGTTTATGTATTTATTTTGAGAGACAGGAGAAAGACAGAATCCTAAGCAGGCTCCACACTGTCAGCACAGAGCCTGATGCAGGGCTGGAACTCACGCATGAACCATGAGATCACGACCTGAGCCGAAATCAAGAGTCTTACGCTTAACCGACTGAGCCACCTAGGCACTCCTGGGGATAATTTTAAAGGCTTCCCAGGGACTGATGGGGAAGTTAGGAAAATCATTCACACAGCAAGACAAGGTGTTGTAGGAGGAACTACCCACATTCTTGATGAAGTGGAAGAATATACTGAAGGCCATCAAGGAGTGTTAACAAATGAGGAATTAGAAGAAATTCTGGAATCATCTATAGAAGAGGAAGAGGAAGTGAGAAGAAAAGCTAGTAAAAACTATATAAAAGGGGCCAGCCAGATGCCCGAGGCTGGATACTCCCCTTGCATACTTTTGGCTTCTGTAATCTTGTTTGCCTCCTGTATCTACCAATTGCCTGGATAGTACCACTGGTAAGTGCCCCCTCCCCTTTTTCTTTTGTCTCTCAAACCCCTACCATCCCAGCCACAAAAGGAGGCCGATGCCAAGGTTCAGGGCTCAGCCCTTGGAGGTGACTCCACTGGGCCGGCACTGGTGTACAATAAATAGTCTTTTCCTGATTCCCTGAGTGCATGTGGCTTGTCTCTTCCTGGGCGCCAAGTACTTGCTGTAACAGAAGAGGAAACTCAAGCAGAACCAGCAATGTAGACATTCCCAAAATTTGCTGAAGTGTACAGAACTGCACGGACATTAAAGGACAAAATTACGGAATACAATCCTCAGATGGAACACAGCATTAATGTCACCCATATGATCACTGAAGTATTACAACCTCTACAGCAATACTTTGATGACTTACAAAGACCACGCTTTCTGATTACAATGTTCTTCTAAAAGATTTTAGCAAAAAAAAAAACAAAAAACAAAAAACAAAACCCTTCAACTATCAAAGATCCCCAACCATCGACCTTGTGTGCTCCTGACATCCAACCACTAACATTGTCATGGCTCAATGACCCAGGATCACCCCAAGCAGATGATCCTCCTTCTGACATACTTCCAGAAAGTCAACAATATCTTAACACTAGATCATAGTGCTTATGTCATTCACGTCACTTCATCTCATCATGTAGGTATTGTGTCATCTCACATCATCACAAGAAGAAAGCTGAGTGCAGTACAGGAAGATATTTTGAGAGAGAGACCACATTCACATAACTTTTATTATAGTATATTGTTAGAACTGTTCTACTTTATTATTAGTGATTGTTGTTAATCTCTTACTGTGCCTAACTTACAAATTAAACTTCATTACAGGTAAGTGTGCATAAGAAAAAACATTGTATAGGGCTCCTGGGTGGCTCAGTCAGTTATACCTCTGACTCTTGGTTTTGGCTCAGGTCATGATCTCACGGTTTGTTTGAACCCCACATTGGGCTGTGCTGATACCACGAAGCCTGCTTGGGATTCTGTCTCCCTCTCTTCTCTGCCCTTTTCCCACTCGTTCTCTCTCAAAATAAACAAACATTAAAAAAAAAACACAGCATATATAGGATTCAGTACTATCTGTGGTATCAGATATTCACTGGACGTTTTAAAATGCATCCCCAATGGATAAAGGGGGCGGGCAGTACTCCTGAGCAATGAAATGAAAAATGCAATAGACAGCTTCAACAGCAGGCTCAATAAGGCAGGAAAAAAAATCTTGAGAACTTGAAGACAGATCTCTTGATAATGTCCAGTCAGAGGATAAAAAAAATTAGCAACAAAAGAGTGGAGAGACAACAGCACAGACTCAGTGTGTGGAAAGATGGTGGCAGAACCTGGGCAGGGTGGGAGGCTCACCCACAGAAAGGAAGGCAGCAAGGAGCACCACTGCTGGGGAGAGAAGACACTTGGAGCTCCTGGTTCAGGCTGCCTACACTCCTCCTGCAGTGCAGATGACACAGCCCACGGAGGCCCAGCCACCTTGGTGATCCTGCACCCAGGTGGCACCCGTGAGTACGGCATTCTGCCACTTCCTGGACCACCATGGGCCAAATGCCCTCCCTTCCAGGCCCCTGAGCTTGGGATGAGGACATGCCGGTCTGGGCCAAGGGGAGGCGCAGGAGCCCTTGGTGCGCAGACCGGTGTGAGCACTGTGCTAGGTAGGGGCAAGGTGCGCAGAGTTACCTCACTGGGGCTTCTCTCATTTGGGTCTCACTGTCCCCACCCCTAACTCCTTTGCTAGAGCTGAGCCCTGAGGGCTTTTGAGGGGTGTGCCCCACCTCCCTGCCCTCAACCTCGATGGTGTGTGCAGATCACCCCTCTGTTTACAGTCCACACCCAGCACCCTGCTCTGGGCCCACGGGACTGGAGGACTGTGACTTTAACGTTCTTATAAGAGTCTAAGACTTGGAAAAAGGGACCTGGATTTGCTACCAGACAGTAGGTTTTGGTTCAGCCATTAAATTTAGCTTCACAACTTAGCAAGTAGGATTGTCAACGCCTGCCTCCCTAGGTTTAAATAAAAGTGTCCCTCCCCCCTTTTAAAAAATATCCCTCATATAAATACATTTTTTAAAAAGAGAAAGTTTACTCAAACTACAAGATATCAACTGAAACAATATTTGCTTTATAGGAGTCCCAGAAGGAGAAAAAAAGAAAAGGGACAGAAAACTTATTTAATGGCTGAAAACCTCCCAAATCTAGAAAGATATAGTCATCCAGGTACATGGAATTCAAAGATCCCCAAATAGATTCAACCCAAAGAAACCTTTGCTGAGACACATTATAATCAAAATCTCAAAAATCAAAGAAAAAGAGAAAATTGTGAAAACAGCAAAAGAAAAAAAGCCCGATAAGTCCATCAGCAGATTTCTCATCAGAAACCCTGTAGGCCAGAGAGTGTGGGATGATATATTCTAAGTGCTCAAAAAACTGTCAACTGTAGGGGCACTTGGGTGGCTCAGTCAGTTGAGTGTCTGACTTAGGCTCTGGTCATGATCTTGCAGTTCTAGAGTTCGACCCCCACATCAGGCTTGCTGCTGTCAGCGCACAGCTTGCTGTGGATCCTCTATCCCTCTTTGTCTGCCCCTGTCGTGCTTGTGTTCTCTCTCTCTCAAAAATAAATAAACATTAAAAAAAAAAAAACAAAAAACAAAAAAACTCTGCCTTTAAAAAAAAAAAAAGAAAAAGAAAAAACTGTCAACAGTCAACCAAGAATACTTTATGTAGCAAAGCTGTCCTTCAGAAATGAAGGAAAGATAGACTTCCCCAAACAAAAACAGAGAGAATTTATCACCATTGGACCTGCCTTACAAGAAACGCTAGTGAAATGCTTAACTTTTGAAGTTCAGTTGTTATCAGCTTGCTAAAACAAGACTGGAATAACTATGAGATGTACCATGAAAGTCGCATGGTAATCACAAAGTAAAAGACTGTAACAGATACACAAATGATAAAAAGAAAGCATGCCCTACAAAAATTCATCAACTCACAAAGAAAGAGAGGAAGGAAAAAAAGGAACTACAAACCAATCAGAAAGCAATTAACAAAATGGAGATGGTAAGTCCTTACCAATAATTACTCTAAAAGTAAGTGGTTTAAATTCTCCAATTAAAAGACACAGAATGGCTTAATGGATATAAAAACAAGACCTAACTATATGCTGCCAAAAAAGACTCACTTAAGCTTTCAGGGCACCTTCAGGAGCTAAAACTGAAGGGATAGAAATCCATCCATATTCCATGCAAATGCAAAACAAAAGAGAATGTAAGTAGCTATACTTGTATCAGACAAAATAGACTTTAACTCAAAAGCCGTAACAAGAGACAAGGAAGGTCATCATATAATGATAAAAAGGGGCAATTCATCAAGCATATTTAACAATTATAAATATATACGTACCTAATATTGAACACCTAAATATATTAAACATTAACAGATCTTAAGGCAAAAATAGACAGCAATCCAATAGTAGACTACTTTAATACCCCACTTTTAACAATGGACAGATCATCCAGACAGAAAATCAATAAGGAAATAATGGACTTGAGTGATACTTTACACCAAATGGACCTAATAGACATATACAGAATATTTCAACCAAAAGCAGCAGAAAACACATTCTTCTCAAACACACACAGAACGCTCTCTAGGATAGACCATATGTTAAGTCACAAAACAAGTCTCAACTAATTTAAGAAGGCTGAAATCATACCAACTATCTTTCTGACCACGATAGTATGAAACTACAAATCACAGACAGGAGGAAAGCTGGAAAAGTTCACAAATATGTGGAAATTAAATAATACACTTCTGAGCAACCAATGGATCAAAGAAGAAATCAACAGAGAACTCAAAAAATATACTGAAACAAATGGTACATATATAATGGATTATTAATCAGTCATAAAGAAAAAAGGAAATACTACCATTTGCAACAGTGTGGATGAAACTGGACAGCTAAGTGAAATAAGCCAGATGGAAAAAACAAATACCGTATGGTATCACTGACTTACACGTAGAATCTTCAAAAACAAAAAAAGCACCGATTTCATAGAAATATAACAGAATGGTGGTTGCCAAGGGCTAGGGATGAAAGAAATGGGGTAATATATGCCACAGGGTAGAAATTTTCAGTTATAAGAAGTTCTGAGGAATTAATGTACAGCATGCTGACTATGGTTAAATCAATATTGTGTACTTCAAAGTTTCTGAGAGTCGGGGTAGGGCGCCTGAATGGCTCAGTCACATGAGCGTCTGACTTCGGCTCAGGTTATGATCTCACAGTTCAGGAGTTCAAGCCCCGTGTCGGGCTCTGTGTTGACAGCTCAGGGCCTGGAACCTGCTTCGGATTCTTTGTCTCCCTCTCTCTTTGCCCCTCCCCTGCTCATGCTCTGTTTCTCTCTCTCTCTCTCAAAAATGAGTAAACATTTAAAAAAAAATTTTTTTTTAAGTTTCTGAGCGTAGACCTTAAACATTCTCACCAAAAACAACAAAAAGTTCACTATATGAGGTGATGTGATCTTGGTAATCATTCCACAATGTTTATCAAATCATCACACCTACACTTTACATATATACACTTACATTTGCCAATTATTCCTCAATAGTTTTAAAAAATGAGAAGAGTAAAGCATCACCAAATAAAATATCAGACTAAGCCAAAGGGATATTGAGAGTTTATAGCGCCAAAGGTCTTAAAAAGAAATATAAGTTTGCCAGTACTTGGGTTATTTTACAAAAAAAGAAAAATTGACAAAGAAATTAGAAGTCTGACTTAAAAACAAACAAGGGCGCCTGGGTGGCTCAGTCAGTTAACCATCCGACTCTTGCTTTCGGCTCAGGTCATATCTCACAGTTTGTGAGTTTGAGCCCCTATGTCATTCTCTCCCTCCCTCTGCACCTCCCCTGCTCATGTTCTCTCTCTCCAAATAAATAAAGCTTAAAAAAATTTAAAAACAAACAAAACAAGAGAGTAATGTTTCTTTGCCATTCTCAGATTTCCCAATTGCAATTTCAGCTGTTGATGAGCAACAGAAGCTGGCAAAAGATAATTATGGTTTTGCTATGACATGAAATTTGAATTCTACAGTAAGGTGGCTATGTGGAAAAAATCACCTAAAATATGTGCCAGTGGACCTCCTGGCATTCACATCTCAATAGTGATTTTCTATTCTCTACTACTCTGCCCTGGCCCTGTAACTCAGCAAGGTACAAAGGAAATTCTTGGAAATTTTCAGTAACTCTTTATGGTATGTTATATGGCACTACTTGGGATTCACAAAAATCTCAGCATATATCCACTTCATCCCCAAAGTTTACAGCATAAATCTAAAACATCTACATTTCCTTCTTTTACTATAACCCATATCAGTGTGTCTAAGGACATCATATTCGCTTATGCCTTGTTATCCACTTGTTATTCTAACTACTACTCAAAGGCAGAATTCTCATTCCTTCTATAGTTTTCTGGAGACAATTCTCAGACTGAGAAAAATGCCTCCTTTTTTCCAATCACCAGTATTGGAAGCCTCTACAAAATTCATTTAATTAATATGTAAATCATTAAAATAAAGTGGCATCATAATTACTAATAGAAAGTAAAAGAAAAGAAGTAAATTGTTCCATGAAAGCTATAGGGGGAAATTCAATCCAGAAAATATTTTTAGCTTCAAGATAAAAGTTGCTTTTTCAACCCCATGAACACACTTACATTTTTAGAATTAGTTAAGAATTAACAGTGGTACTCACTATGTAAAATCAACTTTTAATAAAAACATAAGATGTTAAAAACCATTATTTGACTTTATTAACCTTACTCATAGTGTTGAATACAAATGCAAAATTAAGTGGTGACCCTTATTTTTAGTCTATTTCAAAGCATGGTCTTTTAGATTTAAGAATTAGGGCAGATATATGTCACAAGAGGGAGGGGAACCAAAAAACCAAGTTAAAAAAAACCCACTGATATGTTTATATGTTACAAAGTTTGAGGTACAGCCCTTAAACTCTTTTAAATGGTATTTTCCTCTGACTTTCCATTAATCTCACCAGTAACTGAACTTTTAACAAGGCCCTATAATCTAACACACAAGTCTTCCAATTATAAACTGAAGAGAAATGTGGGCAGGTATGTGTACCAAGTACCTTATGAAATTCACTATGCACAGGTGAACTTCACATATAGATTTCAAAAATCAAAAGGACTATGATATTCTTAAAACCCAAAGGCTAGATAAGGCCTTCCAATCTTTTCTGCACTGTAAGAAATGACTTGATCTAATGATGTTAATGTAGAAATACATTATATATTTTAACATCAGTAAGATAGGACATTCAAGGGAAGAGCCAATAAAGCGTTTGCATTTTAAAACCAAAAGGGACACATCTTGGACACCTTAAATTACAAAATTCACTTCTAAGCAGGAACTGTTACTGTGTAACAAATACTGCTCATATTAAAAGTGCTGGTGACAAAAAAATTCAATACGCCCTCTCCACAGAATCTGTTCACATACATTTATATATAACTGTAACTGTAGTAAGAGTTTAAATGTTTAAGGTGCTCAAATTTTGCACTGCATGACTAATTCAATAAGTATTCATCTGCTACCTCTTTGTAGCAACTCCAGTTAAGAGTGAATGATCCATGGGCAAAGGGCAAAAATGTTGTTATTTTCTAGAATGTGGCATTTGTGGAGCTGGAGTGCCCTCTATTGGCAACGAAGAAGACACACTCATTAGCTGTCCTGCATGCATTTTCTCATTAATTCGGAGTTCACATCCATCTTGAAGCATTCGAACTGCTATTCGGGCAATGTTCTTAGAGTCGTCAAGACCACTGTGAGGCCTCCCATCATAATCCATTCCTAGCTTTTCAAGCATTATTGTTAATTTGGTTTGGCTTCTAGGAACCTGAAAAATAAATAGCTTAGTAAATAATTCTTTAGTATTTATATATTTATAAATCACTGTGAAAAATAAGAAATTGAAAATCAACAGTAATAAAGTTAGGCAAAGGGCAAATACTCTTGGTTAAATGGAGCAAATAATTCAAACCTTCAGAGCTTAAAAAAATGAAGTTATAGATGAAAATACATATAAACAGACAGAATCCTCAAGACATCTAAAGAATCTAGTTTTGTAATTTGACAAATCATTTATGAAAGGAAATGTATTGTTTTATTTATTTATTTATTTTTTCCCTGGGGAGGGGGGCGGAGGTGGAGAAATGTATTGTTTTAGACATCTAAGTTAAAGCTCTACCATTTGAACTCAAATATTCTTTTGTATGGTATTTTACCGTAATGTGTTATTTTACTTGATAGACTCCTTCAGTGGATACACTGAAAAAAAATCTAGCCTTTCTATGACTAAAGACAATAAAGATCAGGGCGGCTGGGTAGCTCAGCCAGTTGAGTGTCTGACTTGGTTTTGGCTCAGGTCATGATTTTGTGGTTTTGTGAGTTCGAGCCCCACATGGGGCTCTGTGTTGGCCACACGGAGCCTGCTTGGGATTCTCTCTCTCACTCTCCCCTACTCACGTTGTCTCCGTCTCTCTCAAAAATAAACTTAAAAAAACAATGATAAAGATCAAGAATGAAAGACATTATCATGTGATACTTTTCAACCTACTTAAATATAAATATTTAAATTTATTTAAATATTTGATACATATAAAAATCTCACACCCCAAATTTCAATATGCCCCTCCACTATTGAGAAGCACCATTCTACCTTCTGTATATCACTACTGGGAAGATCTGTTAAGTTTTACATTCTGTAGTCTGTATAGCTATGTCACCTAAACATCTTGGGGCTTCAGCTTCTTTATCTGTAAAATAAGAGTAGGGGCACCTGGGTGGCTCAGTCAGGCACCTGACTCTTGATTTCAGCTCAGGTCAGTCAGGATCTCACAATCGTGAGATCAAACCCCAGGTTGGGCTAGGTGATGAGCGTGGAGTCTGCTTGTGATTCTTGCTCCCTCTCTCTGCCCCTCCCCCACTCACGTGTGTGCTCTCTCCCCCTCAAAAATAAACTTTAAAAAATAAAGTAAGACTAATAGTTATCCTGTTTATTCACTGGGTTATTGGGAGAATCACAAAGTAAATGATATAAAAGAACCATGATAAACATCATTAATTATCCTTAGCTGGAATTATCACCTTCTGGTCCTTTCACTAAATATCACCTAGAAAATGTGCTTCCAAAAATAATTTTTCCAACACACTGAACAACTTAGGTGAAATGGACTATCCCTAGACACACAACCCACCAAGACTGAATTGTTAAGGAACAGAAAATCTGAATAGACCTACAATAAGTAAGGAGGATGACAGAATTGGTAATCAAAAACTCCCAACCAAGAGAAGCCCAGGACCAGATGGCTTCACTGGTGGATTCTAAAAAACATTTAAAGAAGTATTAACACTGATCCTTCTCTAACTCTTGCAAAAAACCGAAGAGGGAACACTTCCTAAATCACATGATGAGGTTAGCATTATCCTGATATGGAGGCCAGACAAAGACACTACAAGAAAACTACAGATCAATATCCCTTATAAATACTGATGCAAAAATCCTCAACAATACCAGCAAACCAAATTCAGCAGCATATTAAATGGATTATACACCATGAACAAGTGGGATTTAGTCTTAGAAAGCAAGGATGGTCCAACATACAAAAATCAACCAATGTAACAAACCACACTAACAGAATGAAGGGAAAAAGAAACACATGATCATCTCAATTGATGCAGAAAAAGCATTTGCTAAAATTAAACACCCTTTCATGATGAAAACTCTCAACAAAGTAGGAAGAGAAGAAATCTACCTCAAAATAACAAAGTCCATATATAAAAAATTTACAGTGAACATTATATTCAATGGTGAAAAGACCGAGAGCTCTCCCTCTAAGATCAGGAACAAGATAAGGATGACCACTTTCCCCATTCAAAACAGTATCAGAAGTTCTAACCAGAATAAGTAGGCAAAAAAAAATAAAAGGCATCTCCACTGGAAAGGAAGAAGTTATCTATGTTTGCAAGTGTTGTGATCTTTTATTTAGAAAATTCTGAAGATTCCACCAAAAAACTGTCAGAACTAATAAGCAAAGACAGCAAAGTCACAGGATACAAAACCGGCACACAAAAAATCAGTTGCATGGAGCCCAGGGGGCCCAGACAGTTAAGTGTCTGACTCAGGATTTCAGTCATTATCTCACGGTTCGTGAGTTTGAGTCCTGCATAGGGCCCTGTACTGTCAGCTTGGGATTCTCTCTCTCCCTCTCCCCTGCTCATGCCTGCACATGCTCTCTCTCTCTCAAAATAAATAAACTTAAAAAATCAGTTGTATTTCTATCTAATAATAATGAACAATCCAAAAAGGATATTAAGAAAAAAATTCCATTTCAGTAGCAAAAAATAAATAAAAAAGTTTAACCAAAGAAGTGAAAGACTTGTATATTGAAAATTACAAAATGTTGCTGAAAGAAATTAAAGACAACATACATTAAATGGGGAGACATGTTCATAAATTGAAAGATTTAATACTGCTAAATAATCAGAAATACTTAACACGATCTACAAATTCAGTATAGTCACTAGCAAAATATTAACTCAAAATGGATCAAACACTAAACCTAAGAAAGAGTCAGAACCACAAAATTCTAAGAAAACCTAAGGGAAAAGTTACATGACATTGGATTTGGCAATGATTTCTTGGATATGACACCCAAAAGCAGAGGCAACAAAAGAAAAACTCGATAAACTGGACTTCATAACAATTTAAAACTTTCGTATATAAAAGGACACACTATCAATAGCAAAAGACAACCCACAGAATGGAAGAAAATATTTGGAAATCATAGATCTGAAAAAGGATTAACATCCAGAATATACAAATAATTCCTAAAACTCAACAATAAAAAAAAAATTACATGATTTCAAAATGGGCAAAAAGACTTATACGGACATTTCTCCAAAGACATACAACTGGCCAATAAGCACATGAAAAACTGCTCAACATCACTAATCATTCTGGAAATACAAATCAAAACCACAGTGAGATACCTCTTCATACCCATTACATAGCCATCATTTAAAAATATAAAAAGAGGGGTGCCTGGGTGGCTCATTTGGTTAAGTGTCAGACTTTGGCTCAGGTCATGATCTCAGGGTTTGTGAGTTCGAGCCCTCTGTCGGGCTCTGTGTTGTCAGCGCAGAGCGCACTTTGGATCCTCTGCCCCCACCCCCCACTCCACCCTCCACCCCCCACTCTCTAGCCCTCTCCCAATGGAGCGTGCACACTCTCTCTATATCCTCTGCCTCAGAACATAAAAAACATAAAAAAGGGAAAAAAAGAAAATGGAAAATAAGTGCTGGCAAGGATACAGAAAAACTGAAACCCCTGTGCATTGCTGGTGACAATGTAAAATGGGGCAGCCACTACAGAAAACCATTTGGGAGGTCCTCAAAAAATTAAACATAGAATTTCTGTATGATCTAATTCCACTTCTAGGTATATACCCAAAGAACTGAAAGCAGGGACTCCGTTATTTGCACCTGCATGTTCACTGGAGCATTATTCACAATGGCCGGAAGGTGGAGGCAACCCAACTGTCCATCAACAGATGAATGGATAAACAAAATGTGGTCTAAAAATATAATGAAATATTATTCAGCCTTCAAAAGGAAAGAACTTCTCAAACAATGGAATTATCACGTAGCTTTACAAAGGAAGGAAATTCTGACACCTACCACAGCACACACGAACGTTGAAGACATTACACTAAGTGCAATATGCCCGTCACAAAAAAAACAAATACCAGAAGATTCCCTTATATGAGGTACCTAGAGCGGTACAATTCACAGAGAAAGTGGCATGGTGGCTGCCAGGGGCTGGAGGAAGGGGCAACAGGGAGTCACTGTTTAAAAAGTATAGAGTTTCTGTTTTGGAAGATGAGAAAGTTCTGTAAATGGATGGTGGTGATGGCTGCATGACAATATGAATGTCCATCCTTCACTAAACTGTACAGTTAAAATGGTCAAAATGGTGCATATTGTTATGCTATGCCTATTTTACCACAAAATAAATCAGAGGTAACATGAAAAATCAGGGATTGTGCCAAAAAAATTATCAGCTCTATTAAACAAGGGCCAATTCACTCAATCCTGTCTAAAACTGAAGAGCTGTGTGAGAACCTGGGTAAAGAGCACATAAACCTCACGCATTCTCTGGCCTGGCAAGAAGTTCTCAGCACGGTGACTGACTTGGAAGGTGAATGGCAGGAAAGTGGTAGGCCAGAAATTGCTGACTGGTTTGCAGAAGAGCTGCAGAAACTAGCCTAGACATTTTCATCACATAAACTAATTCAACAAGTACCCGTAAGACCCTGGAGAAAACCCTTAACTTCAAGTGTAAGATTCTTGGATTTCAAGGAAAAGTGAATCTTTGGGAAAATCATATTGCAAAAAAACTGCCAATGTTCACACTTTTGCTTAGGCTTGACAGTGAGAAAAGCTATTAGCAAGTCTTAAGACTTAATGTAAGCCATCTGGACAAACTGTAGAAAATTAGACAGTATTTTTCCTCCCTTTCAACACCAGAGGGTGACTAGGTAAAAAACCCTTTTTCAGAATCTTCTGCTCAGCCACAGAACTTCACTTTGAAAAGAGCTTTGTAATGTACAGTCTGACTGTACACTAGAGAAGAGATTTACTGATCTGCCTTTAGAACAGTCGTGGATTTAGAGGCGCCTGGGTGGCTCAGTTGGTTAAGCGTCTGACTCTTGATTTTGGCTCAGGTCATGATCTTGCAGTTTGTGAGACTGAACCTCTGAGTCGGGCTCTGTGCTGACAGTGAGGAGCCTGCTTGGGATTCTCTCTCTCCCTCTCTCTCTTCCCCTCCCCTGTTTGTGCTCTCTCAAAATAAATATTTTAAAAATTTTTTAAATTTAAAAATATTTTAAAAATTTAAAAAGAAAAAAAGAATAGTTGTGGATTTCTGCCAAAGAAGAGGGTCCAGTCATTCACAGAAAAGCAACGAATATTTCACTGCAGCTTTCAACCTTTTATGTGTGTGAGTAATAAACCTCTTCTTATTTAACAATATGAAGAGCGAGCGCAGAAGCTGTCTCATTTCAGTGGAATACGAAATCCATGCAAGCTTGTCTCAAATCCTAACCAGAACTGAGTATTTGTACAGGAAAAAGAAAGACAAAAACAAAAGAATGAAAACAGACAGCTATCACCTTACCAATGTGCTTCATCCTTTTACTTCAAAAATGACATTTAATGTGTATAAAGAACTACAAAAGAAATTAAAAACATGTCTGCATAATTTTGTGAGTTAAACCTACACTTGAGTCTGATCATGCCACACAGAAATAAGCTTTTTTATTTTCCAAAATCTTGTATAAAATTGTGTCTGTAGGCTGTATTTGTATCCATATTGTTTCAGCCTACTCATAGAAAACTCAAACCCACTTTTAAGTTTCAGCCAGTTATTAAACAGAAAAGTATTATGTTTGCCTTATGAATTTTTTAATTTATGAAAAGGAAAGAGATTAATTTCAAATTTAGAGATCTATCTATCTCCACTCCTAAGAAAGGCTGGATAAAGAGTAATTTTTGGTTTTAAAAAAGAAAAAAAAGAATACTTGTTTTTTTTGTTTTTTGTTTTTTTTTTTTAAGTTTATTTACTTGGAGAGAGAGGGAGAAAGAGCACACATGCGGGGGAGGGACAGAGAGAGAGAGGGAGAATCCCAAGCAGGCTCTGCACTGTCCGCGAAGAGTCTGAGTCAGGGCTTGAAGTCATAAATCATGAGATCATGACCTGAGCCGAAACCAAGAGTCAGACACTTAACCAACTGAGCCACCCAGGTGCCCCTGGAAAAAAGAATACTTTGTACTTGCCAAAGACCATACATTGTTAGACTCCTATATAGTAAAAATTTGTGCTCAGACTTTTAGGCCTGCTTGGATAAGGGGGGGGGGGGCGGCAGAGAAAGAAACATTTTAAAAAGATAAATGTTAAGTTTCTTCAACTTACGCTAATTGGCATCACAGTCAATAAATTTATGAACAGAAGAAATCCACATAGAAAAGAGCAGCCTAATAAACTGGTCAACATATACAGATCCACAAATAAGTATTATTCTCTACTCAAAAGAGCACTGGTTGGGTGCCTAGATGGCTCAGTTGCTTAAGCATCTGATTCTTGATTTCAGCTGAGACCATGATCTCACAGTCATGAGTTCGAGCCCAGCGTTCGGCTCTGTGGTGACAGCACAGAGCCTGCTTGGGATTCTCTCTCCCTCTGTCTCTGCCCCTTCCCCTGCCTCAAAATTAATAAACAAACTTTAAAAAATGTATTAAAAAGAAAAGAGTGGGGAGCCTGGGTGGTTCACTCGATTGGTCCTCTGACTTAAGCTCAGGTCATAATCTCACAGCATATGAGTTCAAGCCCCACATCAGGCTCTGTGCTGACAGTGCAGAGCCTGGAACCTATTTCAGATTCTGTGTGTGTCTCTCTCTCTGCCCCTCTCCCACTCTGTCTCTATTTTTCAAAGATAAACTTAAAAAAAAAAAAAAAAAAGAGCACTGGCAATGTTATTGCCTTAATATATCTGCAACTTTCTGAACACTCTAATGTATTGTGAACAATAGATATTTTTATGCAGACTTAAAAATTATGTTATGGCTTAATTAATTATTAAATTATTAATAATTATCCTTGGAATAAATAAAGGTTTGAGAAAGATGTCCTAATATAAGAATGCATTGTCACCTGAGGTACAGCAAAAAAAAAAAAAAAAAAGGGGCCTAAAGATGACCAAGACCCTACAGATTTACATAAAACACAGAGCATAGAGACACATTTGAATTATCACATTAGCAAAATGCAGACAGTGGGAAAACCTACAGGACAAATGGTTGTTTCTTAAAAATAAAATAAGACAATTGTTAGAGAGAAAAACAGGTGGAAAAGGAATTTAATTAGAGATTAAAAAATTTAAGGGACATGTCACCCAACTATAAATGTGTGGACCTTATTCTGATTCAAAACACAAAAGGTAGAAGAAAAAAATAAGGTGAAGAAGACTAAGAGGTACCAACTCCCAAGCATAAAGGAAGTCACAGGGATGAAATGCACGGCACGGGGACCAGTCAATACCACTGTAATAAGCCTGTATGCTAGCAGATGGTAACACGGATCATGGTGAGCAGGGGGTGATGTACTGAACTATCCGATCACTATGTTGTACACCTGAAACTAATATAACATCGATATCGACTATGTTTCAATTTAAAAAACTAACTAAATTTAAAAAGAAAACTATGATATTTATGACTATTTGAGAACATTAAGGAATTCCTGTTGGTTTTTCTGTGTGATAATGGTATGGTGGTTATGCTTTTCAAAAGAAGTCCTTATTTTTTGGAATTACATAACAACATGTTTACAGATCAAATGAAAATAAAGTTTGAGATCTGCTTCAATAGAGTAAGGAAAGGGGTAAGCAGGTGAAGATACAGATGAAACAAGGCTGGCCATGAGATTATAACTATTAAAACTGGGTAATGAGGGTTCATTATGCCTGTCAACTTTTGTATACATTTGTAATTTTCCATAAAAAAAGTTTTTTTGAAAAATCATAAAATGAGTGAAAACCTAAATTCACAAAGAAGTAAAAAAACACCAAATATAACCAAAGGACTAGTATCCAAAATAAATATCTATACACAACCACAATTTATAATCTACAGTTACAGAAGAACTACGCAATTTTTAATGTTTATTTTTGAGAGGGCGTGCAGGTAAGTGGGGGAGGGGAAGAGAGAGAGGGAGACACCGAATCTGAAGCATGCTCCAGGCTCCAAGCTGTCAGCACAGAGCAGAATGTGGGGCTTGAACCCACAAATCACGAGATCATGACCTGAAGTCGGATGCTCAACTGACTGAGCCACTCAGGCACCCCAGATTACTCAATTTTTTTAAATGGGAAGATTTAAACAGGAACTTTACAAAATAAATTCAAATGGCTAATAATCATAGGAAAACAAGCTCAACCTGAGAAGCAATTAAACAAATGCATATTAGGACCTTAATGAGATGGCATCCCACATCCACCAGATTTATAAACACTTAAAATGTCTGGCAACACCAGATGCTGGCAAAGACGTGGAGCAATTATGAACTCATCTACTCTTCTGGGGAGAGTGCAAATTGGTACAACCCCCTCAGAAAACTATTTTTGCATTACCTAACATCAATGATGCACATATCCTACAACAAGCAATCCTACTCGTAGGTTTATACCCTAAAGAAATGAGCGCAAAGAAGCCCCAGAAGACATGCGTAAGAATGTTTATAGCACCACTGTTCGTAAAAACCCCAAATGACCAGCCAAATAGAGCAGATAAACAAACTCCTGATATTCATACAATGAAATTCTACATGGCAATAAAGTTAACAACAGCTACATGCATGACATCGATGAATCTCAAACATAATGCCGGGGAAAAAAGCAAAATGAACAATACAGCCAGCACGATGTTAAAACATGTTGAAGAAAACAGGCAAAAGTATAACGGATGTACATTTAAACAGTAAAACTGTAAGGAAAAACAAGAAAATGATTTCCATGAAAGTATGGACTGTGGGATAGGGGCTCTGGGAAGAAGAAAAGGGGTTGAGTGAGCGGAAGTTACAAGGGATTTCACTTTAAAAAAAACTCCACTCTTCTGTATGTACACTTCTCAGCTTTAAAAAATGTCAAAACCACAAAAAATGTTTTTAAGGGAAAGCGCCTTTTCTCATGAAACTAGGATGTGCTTCATCAAAATGAGGTTGTAAAGGAAGAAAGAAGACAGCACAAGGTCTTACATGTGATAGAGAAGCAAAGAAAAAGAAAAATCTCCTAGGATGATTTTAGAAAAAGCCTGAAAAACAAAAAGTTCAAATTAGAACAGGATTAAAAGTTCCAGGCAGGTAATCTCCAAGGAAAAAGGAGAGAGAGAGAGACAGAGAGAGAGAGAGAGACAGAGAGAGAACGAACACTGGAGGGCACCTGAGTGTTCTGAGTACTGGGGAGCAGTCTACAGTTTGAATGGAAAGTAACAGGATAACGACTGAAGGAGGCACTTGTTAAATCTGGGGAGAAGTTGTGAAGTCTCTAGTGTTACAAGACCAGAAGCACCTAGTAATAATTTGATTACAAAGATAATGTAACTAATTAGGAAGACACACAGAGGGGAAGGACATGCAGGTACTGTGGCTTTTTCACAGAGCTAAATCTTCATCTTCCATTGCAGGAACTCAAGAGATACCTCAAACCGAAAATTCAACAAATAGTATTAACCTATCATTTAGAAGTATGAAGGTAAATATTGGAAGAAAGAGCTACAAAAAGTTGAAATTGTCTGCCTTAGGAGAATAGGAACCAGTGACGGTAAGGGCCAGAGTGGATGAATGCCACTTGTCATAAGCCTTGTAATACTATTTTTAAAAATTTACACTACACCTATGCATTAACTCTGATAAAATTAAAATTCAGTGGGGAGCATTTGTTCCACAAACAATTCACACATTAAATACCCCTATAGTTTCAAACCTCTGTTACTGAAGAGCATGTATATACAGTTAACCTATTCAAATAATGGTAATAGATTTAAAGAAAAACAGCTCAACTTTCTAAATTCATAAGATCATGATCATATTCATGTTTAGATAGTAAGTAACATAGGTATATTGCCTTTTCCTGTGAAAAGCACCTAGTAAATCACAATGTGATGTACATGCAAAATGTAATAAGTTTATCAAGAGCAATATAATCAATAAAATGAAAATTTTTACCTTGTAAAAGTTCCCATATGACTTTCGAATATTGATCCACTTTTTAGCAAAAGGAGGATATTTGAGCCTGCTTAGCCGGCACTGAATGTTCAGGAACTTACTCATATCCCACGAACTTGTAAAATCAAAAACAGGGGTGAAAAACAATGAAATAAATACCATACTGTTCTTACAAGTAAAATCATTCTATTTGTTTTTGATTTACACATCCCCTTTCTTGCTGATATTCACATATATCAAACTTACAAAATTAACCTCTCTACCTCCAAAATACTACTTGAAAAATAAACTTTAAAAAAACAAAGAAAAGTACAAGTCAGGTATATTAAATTTTTCTCACAAACTGACTAATTCTTACTAGGCTCATCATGACCATTTTCATGGTTCTGATTACTTGGGCAGACTTCTATGTTGCTAATTATTTTTTCATAAGCCAAAAATAATTCTGCTAAGCTTACTTTTAATGGCAAGTTTATCATATTAGGAAGTTCTTTGAGGGTGTGCTTTGAAACAAAACAAATGAACAAAATATTTTAAAGAGAAGAAAGTAGCTATTCAGGGGTTAGAATACAATTTATTGTGTTACAGCATATGTTTCTACAACACTAATCAACTTATGTAGTTAAGTAGGAAAATACTGATTGTACAATATGGACGACGTTGTGTTGGTTTGTACATGGTTTTTCCTAGGAAAAAAGGAATCGGGACAATAGCTGTAGAAATTATAACCTTCAGCAGGAAAGAAAAAACTCTCAACTCAGCTGCTGTACTGCCAACAGTACTTTCAAGTATATTATTAAAAAATTAAAAACGAGTGCTTGTCCCCAGGATCCTATTGCTTCTGTGCATTTGTAATATCCTCTGTGGCAACTTCCACTTAATGTGAACTGCTTGCCTGAGTGGTCCAAATTATTTCTGGAGGTATGAGCTATGTCCCAGAATGTGAGGTTTTTACAGAATCACACATACTGTGTTACGACAGAAACACCTATATACTTTGGCAGGCACACTGCTCATTCACATTCAAAATCAACAGATTTCTAAAGAGGTCCATCAACATTTTCCCAAATTTCTACTTTTAAACGCAATTATAATGTGACTACACTCAGTGCTTTTTTCCTATGTAAGGGTCACTAAACCCTTTAAGTAAGTGACATCTCCATTTTAGTGTGCAATCTGTCCACAGTTTGAAACAGAAGTCGATTAGGACTTTCTTCTTCAATCTTAATAGCACTATCCTTTAGGAGCTGCCTTGGCACAATGCCTGTAATCCTTGTTTTAATCTTTCTGATCTTCCCTCTAAATTTTTCATCTAACAAATGCTTTTTGAGCACACAAAATTTTGAGTTCAGACTACAGTAAGCATTATGGAAGATTATATCAAGTAGCCCAAGTCCTTACCCTGAAAGGATTTTTAATCACCTTGCACACATAAGTCTTACATAAATAAAGTTTAAGTCTATCAGAATATTTAGATGCCAACACAAATGGTACATATATAAAGCCTATGAGACATCCAAAAAAACCAAAAATCACTATGAGTTGAAGTATGCATAGTAAAACAGAAGGGCTTAATCAAGTAGCAAAGGAAGAGAGCCTTCTAGTAGAAGAAAAGCATGAAAAAGTGCACAAAGGACACACCATATGGTTCATGGGCCAGCATGACCACAGTGGAAAAGAATGGCAGGTGGATTAGGATACACAGGCTTCAGGTCTGGCTTGGAAGCCAGACTGAAGATTTGGGACTTCTTTGAGCAAGGAAGTGTCATGATAAAAAGGTCATTTTAGTTTTACACATTAACACTTATCCTTCCCTAGTCTTCTAGTCCTGGATTAGACTGTTACCATTGCTTTCCCTCCTCTCTTTGGTCCCTAGGATTCAAAGTTTAAGTAGAAATAAGAATGTGAGAAGAAAAATATGGTCTCTTGTGGGAGACCCCAGAACTATCAGTAAATCATACTTTTTGTGGTTATTCTGAACGTTAAATGAACATGAACATCTTTTATCTTTAAAAAGAAAATTACAAAAGATAATTTTGCTAAATACTCACCCATCTGTCAATATGCAATATTTATACTTTGTTCCTAACTCCTTCGATTTCATCCAGTCAATTACTTTTTTTAGTACCTGAGGGAAGGTATCAGCTCTGTCTACCTGATCCTGAGGATATAAAAGTAAAATATATAAAAATCAGAGTAGCTACATGTAGTCCTACAAATACTCAGACACAAACGTTGAAGAGAAAGGAACAGTAAGAGAAAGTCTCATCTATGATATTTTAAACTCTACGTGATTTCCTTGGCTGAGATCCACCTAATATTGCATTTTTAAGATAATTAAAGATTGTTTACAATCCTCCCCAAATGAAGATTTAAGATCATCCCCAGTGGTTCTCCTTTTTTTAAGGCCTCAACCTAGTGGCTGACTAATTCTCTGGAGTGGAGAAAAGGGAAATCTCCCAGCTACAAGCCACAGCCCTCCAACACGGTCTCCCTATCTCAAAGCTCAGATCTTTCCACAACAGATAACACACCGCTGGCAGACTGAGCTTCCTCAGTTGATCGTCACATCACTTCCGTACTTAAAATCCTGCAAACGTTCCCCAAGGCTTTCAGGATAAAAAGACACACAAGACTCTTCATGACCTGGCCTCCCTCGCCTACCACTGTAGCTGTATTTTCTACCACTTTAGCTGTATTTTTGACCACTTTCTTACTAGCTCATGCACACCTGACCATCCCCAACTACTGACAGTCCTACCATGCACACATGAAATGCCCAGCCATTCTTTCCTGCCTATTGACCTATCATGATTCAGCCCAAGTTCACTAACTTGAGGAAGTCTGGCACAGGACAGCCCTCCCTTCCCTCTGTCATAAGATGCCCATACTACCCTGATAAAACAACGACTTGCTCATTAGTCTTAACAATATTGTCACCACTCACTGGTTTAGTCTGTCTGTCCTCCTGAATACAGACCGTCGAGTGACCTGAGGAGACTGACTTAACTATCTCTGTGTCCCAGGTACCTTGGCAAATACTACAGGAAGCACTCAAATACTTGTTGAGTGAATGAATAAATGAATAAGGGAACTAACTAAACAAAGGCCCTAACACATTACAACACAATAAAAAGATCAGAGACCTAATAAAACATTAACCTATATAGAAGGTCAGGTTATAAACAGATACATTTTAAAACTTCCAAGTCCAGCATGGTAACAATTATTCTACCAATGATCAAAAAAATTAAATCTTTAGATTCATCATTGCCAGTCCTTAAGAGGAAAGGCTAGAAAGATTTTACCAGGTATAAAATTTGCTTTCCTACTTTTTTCATAGTATAATATGGAAAATATTTATCAAGTAAGTACGTTGTTTATAATAATAATTTTTTAAACTATGAAATACAACCCTAATTTCAGAACCTCTTTCAAACTCTAGAAAAAAGGACACAGAATTAGAACCTGAGTAATCCCAGTTAGGTTGATGCAGAAATCAGAAAGTTGGGTGTTAATCTCTGGTCTCACATACTGCTGAAATGTATCTTCCTACAAGGAAAGGAGAGCAAGTTAAAGTATTTTCTATGACTTCAGATACATGACACAAGGTACATGAAATATTAAGCCACAGGAGACTATAATTTTATAGGTGCTTATGACATAACCCTTTCTAGAATTTTAACCACTTCAGGATAATTCTCTACTCCCAAAGCACTCTAATTTTAACTATGCTTCATAGTTTAAATTTTTTTAAGATAAAACAAGTATCTGAAAGCAAGCCTTCAAACCAGTTTACACATTATCTTGAGAAGCAAAATGTTGATAATTTTGTTTGTACTATTTGAAACTGTAAAGCTTAATAATGCAACCTCAACTTCAAGATGCTACCAGCTTTTTAAATAATAGTAAACTCTTTGAAAAAAATGCCAATCTTTAGTTATAATAAATTAGTTCTAGATTACTGCTCTCTCATTTACTCTTGAATAGTCTTTATTTTTATGTTGATTCCATTAAACTGAAATCTAATAATCAAAATTGAACTACATGAGATGTAGTAGTTTAAAGAGCAAGAATACTATATTTTTGTAGCCATTTTTATCCTCTTTGAGAAGCTCTCATGCTTGCCTTCTCATCTGCTCCCAACAAGTCTATGAGCTCATAAGGCCAGTACTGTTACCATTAAGCTCAGACCTCAGAGCGCTTTCTCCTCTAGCCCAACACTGCCTCCCTAAACAAGAACATGCTAAGTCACTTTTAAAACTTAAGGACAATTTTGAAGCCTAAAGGCAGCAATCGCTAATACTAGGTAGATACAGAGAAAAAGACCTTTTTTGTGTGACAGAAGACTCAAAAAATTAAGAAAAATGTTCCATTTCCTAATAAATTCTTTCTTCACATTAGTACATTAAGCCAATGAGTTGTAAAGGTTAACTCTTGTCAAAGAGCAACATTCAACAACAGCAAAGAATGTCTGAACTTTAAAAGTTAGATGCTCTTTACTTACCAAATGCATTGCAGAAAGAAAAAGTCCACTTAACTGAATTTCTCAGATAAATGAAGGCTCTATCCTTTTAAGTATCAATATTTTCATAATTTTCAATGAAAATCTTTCAAAAATATGCTGCAACTTCCCTTCTCAATACAAGTAGGTAGTATCAAATATACCATTAATAAAAAATTTCATTCACTTCTATCAGAATGATTACCACAGAGAATTATGCACTCGATGAGCAAATATTTAGCAACCACTTAAGCAGATTACATAGTAAGTTACCAAATGATGAGGGGAATTAAAAATTAAAGTAGAGCAGATAAGCAGGATCAGAAAAACTGGGTGTGGGGGATGGTTTCAGCTAGACTATTAAATAGATCATCACCTTTATGCAGAAGGTGAGAACCAAGGAAGGACTGGAAAGGAGAGAGGGAGTGTAGGAGGGAGGAATAAACAGCAAGACTTCTGGAAGAAAGGAATTAGAACTAAAGCCCTGGAGGTGAGGGGGTGGAACATGCCTGGTATCTCTGAGAAACAGCAAGCAGGTCAATATGGCATGATCAGAGGTGGTGAGAGGCCAGATCACGTTAAGAAATATGGCTTTTTTCTGAGTTAAAAGAAGAGCCACTGAAGGGAAGATGGAAAAGAGCCAAAGAAGGAAAATGGCTTCTATTTTATAAGGATCACTCCGCACACTATGTTGAGACTTGCTTTAGGAGACAAGGACAGAAACAGAGACCAGTTCGATGGTGAATGCAGTAAATCCAGACAAGAAATTATGGGGGCTCAGACTAGAGTCACAGGAATGCAGTTAAGTGGCTGGGTTCTGGATGAATTTTGAAGGCAGAGCAAACCAGAGTTGGTCTGGATGTGTGATGGGAAGAAACAGAGGAGTCCAGGATGATTCCAAGGTTTCTGAACTGAGTAAATAAGAATTGCCGGGGCGCCTGGGTGGCGCAGTCGGTTGAGCGTCCGACTACAGCCAGGTCACGATCTCGCGGTCCGTGAGTTCGAGCCCCGCGTCGGGCTCTGGGCTGATGGCTCGGAGCCTGGAGCCTGTTTCCGATTCTGTGTCTCCCTCTCTCTCTGCCCCTCCCCCATTCATGCTCTGTCTCTCTCTGTCCCAAAAAAAATAAATAAAAAAAAAAAAAAAAAAAAAAGAATTGCCATCACTCAAGCTAGGGAAAGCTGAACACACAACAGGTGGAGAGTAAATTCACTTTGGGACATGTTAAGAGGTCTGTTTAAATGTCCAAGCAGAGATATTAAATAAGCTGCCTGGATTTGGGATTGATGTCCAGGTTGAAAATAAACAGTTGGGAGTCATTAGCATACAGTTTCTAAAAGCTTTGAAAGTAGATGCGATTAGGGGAGAGGATCTGTAGGGAGAACAGGACCTAGGATTGAACCCTGGGGCATCCAATATTAGGAGCTATGAAGAAAAGAAGGAACCAGCAAGGGAAACTGGAAGGGAGCCCAATGAGGATAGAGACGAATTAAGAGAATGAGGTGTACTGGCAGTCACCTGCAGCAAATATTTCAAGGACAGAGTGGTCAAATTATACCAGCATTTAGATGAGAGTCAGAAATGACACTAACAAATGATGCTAGTGGAGGGATAGGATTGAAGACCTAACTTAAACCCACAGTGGTGGGAGTTTAAGAGAGAATGGGAGGAAACAGCAGTACGTAACTTTCTCAAAGATATTTACCAGAAAAGAACAAAGAAATGGGGTAGCTGGCAGGGAAGTGGAATCGAGTAAAAGCTTTTTATGGTGTGAAAAATAACATGTCTGTATGTGACGGGAACAATACAGTAAAAAGCAGTAAGTCATTAATGTCTCAATGAGGGAAGAGAAAGGCTAGAGCAGTAAATTTGAGTAAGAAAGAAAAAGTGGAATCTAGTGAGTTATGCAAGATTATTACAGTTGTAGCAGTCATCCCTCCTTTTAATTTATGGACTTCAATCTTCCTTGGGCAAGGAAATTATATAAACAGGCTGATTATAACTAAAAGAGATTCTGAATAACACTAAGAAAAAAATGTATGCATTTTTATACACAAGCCTTTTATACTTGCTCCCAACGTTTTGGTGGCTACTGGCGATGGAAGAGAAGTAACTTTTAGATAGATGAGATGTTATGATATGTTTGCTGAGATTTTACAAGGCAAATAGTGTTTTGGAGAACTCCGTCCGACTTCCAGAACCAATAGGACAGTGACAACCAATAGTACAGAGCCAATATATTATATGGCTCAAAGCCAAGGTTACAAGTGCCATATGTCCCTAAACTTTTCACCAGAAAGACGGCCAGTTCTAAGTTGAAAGGCAATTTCTGTAATTTGCCATTTTTAGAGATCAGAGCCTATAGGAGTCCACAGCTGTGGTTCTTAATCCTGACTGCATGTCAACTGAGAAGCTTTAAAAACATGCTGATGTCAGGGGCCCCACCACAGAACAACTAAATGAGAATCTCTGGGATGAGGGCCAGGCATTTTTTTTTTTTTTTTTAACTCCCTAAGAGATTCTGATGTCCAGCCAGATATGTGTTCTAACCAAACAGAAAAAACAATGTAATTTTAGCTCCTGGAAAAGGAGAGAAGTAGCCTCTGAAATTATTTCATTACAGCTTTTCTATTAATCAAGCTGATACATAGTACACAACAAGAGCCAACAGCCCACTTTTAAATTCTAAGTCTAGCTTTAAAATAGCAAATGAGGGGCGCCTGGGTGGCTCAGTCGGTTGAGCGAACGACTTCGGCTCAGGTCATGATGTCGCGGTCCATGAGTTCGAGCCCCACATCGGGCTCTGTGCTGACAGCTCAGAGCCTGGAGCCTGTTTCAGATTCTGTGTCTCCCTCTCTCTGACCCTCCCCCGTTCATGCTCTGTCTCCCTCTGTCTCAAAAATAAATAAACGTTAAAAAAAAAAAAAAATTAAAAAAAAAATAGCAAATGAGATTCCTGCTCTACTAGAGAACACCAGAATAGTTGCTGCTAAAAATGAAAAATCAAAATGTAACAGTTCACTTACTATTTCTAAGGTATGGGTATTCAGTAAAACCACAGGAAATTCAATTATTTCATGTATAAACTCAGGTGGGTTACCCTCTTCACAAGTGGCTTCAAAATCAATGATACAAATGTAGTCATAGTAACTGTCAGCACAATTGCCCTCTTTCAACATCAGCTTCTGCTTCTTGTAATAGTTTTTCAGCCTTTTCTTTAGCACATCCTTTACTCCTCTAAGGAAAGAAAAAGAAAATTAACTCTTAGATGAGTTTTACAATCAAAAATCTGAACTCTTACCTGCTGGCAAAGGACTGAACTGGCAGTCACAGCATAATTTAGCAAATATTAACTAGAATAAATGTAAAGAAAGCAAGACTTAAGGCTAAGTTAGCAAAGAATTAAAATCAAATGTAACACAGAATATTTTCCTTCAGAAGTAACTTTTCATTTTTGTAGTACATAAGAGCATTTCTCCTATACTGGTATTTCAAGCCATACACCTTGTTAGCATACACTGCCTATATAGCCATACTGCCTTATACCAAAATGATATACATAATACAACAACTGAAATTAATGTTGAACTATTCTACAGGCCAAACACAAATTTCAGAGTAAGAAAATTCAGGTAAATGGAATATTTATGCTATCTTTCTTTTTGGTTTTTATAGGTTAGACAACTAAAATACCCATATGAATAAGAAAGCATTATGAGCCTTGCATATAAAGTTGAATGTCTACTAGCTAGGAAAACTCATTTGGAAGATACCCTAGTGTAAACCATGTCCAGAAGAACAGCCATACTCAATAGGTTCTTAATTGGAAGCAGGTTTCTTAATCTACCATGGATAGAATTTTATTTAGAAGATTACAGATATTTTCAAAATACATGTCCTACAAATGGTGGGTGGAGAAAAGATTGTTCTAAGTAGATAACAATCATTGGTAATGGTGGTCATGTACTTCAAACAGTATGTACTTCACTTCTAAAAATTAAAAGTCATGACTAGTGCTCACACTTCCTTCAATGTTACTTGTTTGAGTCCTATTAATGGTTTACAAATACAAAATGGCAGTAAAAATAAAAGGACCTAAATTGTAGCCAGTGTGCAGTGACAACTAAGGTATTTTTGACACATCACTAATAACTATCAAAAAAAAAATTTTAGGGGCACCCGGGGGCCCTCAGTCAGTTGAGTCTCTGACTTCAGCTCAGGTCATCATCTCACAATTCATGGGTTCCAGCCCCATGTTGGGCTCTGTGCTGACAGCTCAGAGCCTAGAGCCAGCTTCGGATTCTGGGTCTCCCTCTCTCTCTGTCCCTTCCCCACTTACACTCTGTCTCTGTCTCTCAAAAATAAATACGTTAAAAAATTTTTTTAATTTAACCTTTTACTTTCCTTCCCAAACTACCACTGAAAAAGAATCCTATTCATGAGAATATTGATAATTAACCAGTTTGTTGTTTTAAGACAGAATGTTTTAATATGTTTATTTGCTTGAGATTTTCTAAATTACCAAAATGGGAGCACCTGAGTAATTCTTGATCTCTGCTCAGGTCATGATCTCACAGTTCGTGGATTCATTCCCTGCATCTGGCTCTGTACTGATGGTGCAGAGCCTGCTTGGGATCCTCTCTCTTCTTCTCTCTCTACCCCTCCACAAACTCATGCTCTATCTCACTCTCAAAAAAATAAATTAACTTTAAAACAGAGGATAAATATTGCTTATAAGAAAAAAAGGATAATGAGGACCCAGAAACAATAACCATTTTCACCTACCGCATGCAGTCCATTCTTTTCTTGATGCTGACAATTAACTACCAAAGTTCTGCATTCCAAAGGTCATTCATTCCTACTCCAAGCTCCAAGTCAACATAAAGTGATTTGTTTTGCAAAAATTTACTAAACACAGAGAGTGTATACACTTCACAGAAGATACACACACATACATACACACACACACACACACACACACACACAGAGTTGGCTAAGCTGCATTGTTTTCTCATTCAATATCCAGTTCAATATAATGCATGCTATCATTCTGCATATTTTTAAAAGCTAAAACAGAAAAAAACATATTTCCTGATAGGTGAATAATTTTTTTAAATTACTTGGTTTCAAAGAAACCCTCTTTATAAAAATAACACAAGTGGACAAAATAAAATATATATATATATATATATATATATATATATATATATCCAATCTCAGTAAGATGTAATTAACCACCAACCAAATGAGCAACTAAAAAAATTTTAAATATATTTAGTATAATAAAATAGCTACTTCTGTACATTGCTGGTAGGTAGACTGTCAAAATACTCACAGTTGTCGACTCAGCACTCTTAGCCTACTGGCCAAGAGACTGACATAAATAATCAAAGGTGCACATAAAGATTCACTTATAAGAATGAAAATTGTAGCTACTATGTGAATTGTTAATAATGGTTATCTCTTTATGGTAGGATTACAGATGATTGGCTAATTCTTCAGTGTATTCAAGATTTTCTAGGATAAGCATATACTACTTCTGTATTTTTAAAAAGTTATTGTTAATTACCTGGTTTCAAGCTTGAATTCTGAAAGCTTAGCTCTGAGTTCTTCCTTACTCATTCTATTAATGCATCCATTCGTAATAGCAATCTCTTTGTAAACTGGGTCACTGAAATCACTTGCACTGGAGGTAATGAACTTAGATCCTTTGGTTTCTTGGCCATCAAATCTACATTGTTGCTTTTTCTACCAAAAAAAATATATATACATATAGATAAGCTTATAATTAATACAAACATCTTAAAGATTCAAACTCCTGAGGCCTATTCATTACTACATGTTCAACGAAAAGTGCATAGAAAGAAGACGTGTTTCCAATACAATTTACCCTGCTCTCTTCTGAGTCATGAGATTTCTTAAAGGAAATGAAGCTAAATAAAAATAGCACCAGTGCTGGGAGCACTTCACTACAGAGCCCCAGCTGACCATTTACTAGCAGCATGACCTTGAATAGTTACTTACTAGCCTCTGATCTTCAGTTTCCTTATCTATAAAATAAAGAATAATAACTATTCCAAGTCGCATTTGGTATTTGGTAATGGTAAACAGTATTTAAACAAGGTTATTATAAGGATTAAATGAGATTATGTGTATTGGACTCCCAACACCATGCCACCTACCAAACCACCATGGCTATTAATGGGAACTTTATTACCATCATAGACTACAGAACAGACCTTTTCACAAACATTCTAAAATTTCTAAACAAACCAATTTTTAAAAGAACTTTTACAACATTGTGCATGTATAAGTCAGTGACATCCTCAGAATTTTTTAACCTCACTTCATTTCACTAAGTTAACAGAATTGACCAATATAAAAACAAAAGGGACTATACAGAAACCTAGTTCATAATCTCTTAGAACCCCAAGCAAAGAAGGAAATGTATTCAGCTTCAAAACACACAATTTCCCAAACCCACATGTATACCAATTATTCAGGAGAACTACAGTTAGTGTATCATAAATCTTTCCTCTCCTTAAGTCAAACTCTGTTAAGAAAAAACTGAACTCAATTGTAATCACTCCACAGGTAGTCCAAAGTTATTAATATGCCTAGTTTCAAAGTTCCATTTATAAGTTAACAATTTTCCACATGCAATGTTACAAATATTAGGTATGCTCCAGAATTTTCAAGCAGACTTTGGTACTGGGGTGCCTGAATGGCTCAGTCAGTTGAGCATCTGAGTTCAACTCAGGTCATGATCTCATGGTTCGTGGGTTCAAGCCCTGTGGTGGTTTCCCCCCACTCCTGTCCCACCCCGCACTCTCTCTCTCAAAAATGAATAAACATTAAAAAAAAAAAAACTCAGTAACAAGAAAATAAACTTAATTAAAAAAAAAAAAACTTTGGTACTTAGCATTAATCCATATTAGTCTGTTAATTTAGTCATAATTTACTACATTGTCCCCATAAGAACTAATTACAGATTAAGAGGGGATAACCATGGACAGGCCAAATTCCCTGACTTAGCACTAATCCTAAACGTTCAGGGACTATTTCTCGCTCAAAGCTCTCAAATGTGTGTTTAATACAACACACATTTACTAGAAATGTAATGCTAGGTACTGTGCTAGAGCACTCAAGAATTATTCCTATGTCTTCAGAGGAAGAGATCAGAAATCCCAATGTGTAAATTGTCCATATACTGAAGAATAACTATATTGAAATTCCTTGTTGACAAATGGTTAAAAAACTTTACTAAAGCTATGGAAGTAGTTTTCAATAATACATTAAATTTACAATACCTGGCTACTTTATTGCTAGAATTTAATCAGGATAATTTATCCTTTGTCTTTAAACTTACGGTGAATTTTAAACTTCATCTTCAGTCGGGTTAAAATTTAGGTCAACAATGAGTAACAGTTTGTCTACCAAAACAGATGGCTCAGTCAATTTAAGCAAATCTATTCTTTGGCTAAGTCCTCTCTCTGATTCACTTGCTTAATTCTTATCTAAAACTGCAGCTACAAAAATTACCCAAAATAACACTAAGGTCTCTTAAATCTGCTATAAATCATGATTTCTGTAAAGGAAGATCTGCTTCCTCTCCCAGGTCCAACTCTAGCTCTTTCAATGAAGCTCAGGGCACGTGAAGGTCTGGTTCTCAGTGATCAGTGTCTGCTCCCAAATTTAAGGTCTACACTAATGGTTTCTGAAGAAGGTTGCTCAAGTCAACCCACTAAGGAGTAAAAAGAAAATATTAAAAACCCGCATGTACTATAAATCTAGTAAAATGCACAATTATTTTACTAAACAATAGATTGACAATGACATCCTCCCCAATGTCTATGTCCACCTGTCACAGGTCACATAAAGTACCAGACATATAATGAGAAAAGTGTGGGCAGATTCCATATTATGGAGAGGAATATTCATTTTCACAGTATTGTGACCTTTTGCAATTTTTCCGTATTCAAATAAATGACTGTACAATTTATATGATCTCAAAAAAGAGAACATATACAGTATGGGAAGTGACTATGAAAAACTTTTATACCAAAAAGAGGCTTACTATCTTGCCACGCTTTTAAACTTAAAGTTGAGTTACATATTTTCTTTTGCAAGACAGGTATTCCAAAATTGCTGTCATTTTCTGTGATGAGAAAGGGATTAATAGCTTGAAACTTAAAAGGTTTTCCTTTCAACACAACTTGTTATTTGAACATAAAAGAAAAGGTTTTAACAGTGAGATAAAAAGATAACTGCTTAGCAAAAGAAACTTTTCTCTGTAGCAAGAATATTTTGAAAATAGTTATTTTGGAAATGTTTTCATATATGATCACCAAAAAAACTGCGTTACCTACGAAACAAACAGCCTCCGCAACTACACGCTAAAAAAAAAAAAAACAAAAAAACAAAAAAAAACCTTAGAAGTATAATTTAGCCTGATTAAAATTCTTCCAAAAGAAGAGTTCTGATTAAAGGTGTACTTACTTGGTTAAAAATGTGAAAATGTAATACCTATCAGTTTACAAAAACAACTGACATTAGGAATAATGAAAATGGATTTAGCAATGTTCCCACAAAATACTTTGCTTGCCTGAGATAGGAAAACAAAACTGTTAATAGTATCCAACAATACGGGGCACCTGGGTGGCTCAGTCGGTTTAAGTGGCCAACTTCCACTCAGACCATGATCTCGCAGTTCGTGAGTTCGAGCCCCGCATGGGGGGGGCTCTGTGCTGACAGTTCAGAGCCTGGAGCCTGCTTCGGATTCCGTGTCTCCCTCTCTCTCTTCTCCTCCCCCACTCACGCTCTGTCTCTCTCTCTCTCTCAAAAATAAACATTAAAAAAAATAGTATCCAACAATAAGTTTTTAACAACTATGAGTCACTAAAACCAATTTGGAACACAGACCTAAGTCTTATGTTGCTATATCTCAAAGTTTGAAGACTTTCAAAATATACTGAAGTACATCCAATTATTTTTAAGCCAACTTACATGACGATGTTATTGACAGCATCTCAGCCTGACGAGGGAGGTGGGTGGAAAAGAGGTTCGTTAGAGAGAGGCAGCATCCAAGGCCTTTCGGAATGTGTATCTTAAGGAGAATGGGACAGCTATGCAAAAAACCCAAAAGAAGGTCGTGCAGAACAAAGGGAGCATCAGAGATCCTTAAAAAGAAAGACTATCCACCATAAAAGAACCCATGAAGCTAAGGGCTGTGACAGCAAAAGGGAAGAAGTCAGCAACGGAGGCAGGAGCCACGTCCTGCCGGGCAGCCAACTGAAGACTAAGATGGGGAAAAACACATCAGATTCATGTCACTGAAAGATCATTCTAGCTGCTATTCGGAGAACTGGCTGTTGATGGAAGAGTTAAGAGCAAGGAAGCCTCGTGCAAGTACCCACTCTATGAAGTGCTCAACATACATTACTCAAATGAAATGGGCCAACTTCAGCATTAGGATTATTTACAATCTGCAGCGCTAGTCACCAATAATGTATACCTGCCGAATGAGATGAACAAGGAAGTTTTGAGGCCGTCTTTACAGTTCTGCTCCGTACGGGGTTCTACCAATGAGTTGTCAAAATCACTAAGAAAAGCGGTCGTGTAGAATATCTATATGAAATAGTAGCAAATGGGCAAAAAGCTCCGATAATAGGCGCAATCACCCTCCGTTAAGGCTGGGGGGCGGGGGACGGGTAATGGACTTCGGGTCCTAGAAATGACACGCCTAGAGCGTATGGTGCGAGTTTTAAAAACATAACCTACGTAAAAGGGCTAGACAGAATGACTACAGCAACAGCGTGCCCTGAGTATTTAGAGCAGAATTCCCCCCAGAACTTCTAAAACCACAGTTCACACACTTCTCGTCTTGACTATTTCCTCACATCACATTGCCAGAGGATAATTCGGGCGACAGGGGGCTTGGAGACAACCAACCCGAGGAAAGGCGCCGGGGATGGGAACAGGGGGCGCGGCCGGGGCTGGAAGTCGAAAGGCTGACGTTTCTGCGGAACAGCCTAGAAGGCAGGGGCGCGGGAGTCCGGAAGGGCCGGGCACCGACGAACGGGCGCGGCGGACTCACCTCAGGATTCGGGTTCCGCGGCTCCTCCCCACACTCGGACCGGGGCGACTCCAGCCGCGCGGGAGCCACGGCCTCGTTGCCAGGCTGTTTGCTCCGCTCATGCTCCATGCCGGCTGTCACGTAAGGAGAGAGCTGCCGGAGCCCGACACTCGCTCACTCTCACTCGGCCAAGCCCGAAAGCCTCGCCTTTCTCCGTTGAAAAATTACCGGGCTCGCGTTCCCGCGGCGGCGGCCACACAAACTCGAGCGGACACCTCCCACTTCCGGGAGCGTGTGGCGTCCACACGCCGCGCAGGCGCAGTGAGCGGGCGCGCGCGGAACGCTAGCGCATCTGCCGATGGGGGAGGGAGGAGGAAGGCGAGCGAGGCGCGCGCGGGAGGCTACGAGTTAGACGTCGCTGCGCGGCGAGGTGTCCCGCTGCGTTACCCCAGTCTACACCAGTCACTAAAGAATACCGCCGGGATACAAGATCCCGTCACCGTATTTCCTGAGAAGAAAAACGAGGGGTACCAGGGGGAGCGGTGAACTTCCACCGTGGCAAATAACATTTGTAAAACAATTTCCGTTTTCCGTGAGGAGTGTAAAACGTCTGCTTCTGGACCAGAGAAAATGGGTCTGGGCTTACTAAAAGACTGAAGGAAATATATAAACAACTGTTTTCAGACATTGGGCAATAGGAAATTCTGGACCGTTGTGCCTGAGAGAAGAGAAACAAGATCGACCCTATATCACCCTGGCTTTCTGCCTAAAGACAGTTTTCAAGTTGAGGCGCAGGGAAGGGGAACTCAAAAAAAGACCTAAGATCTCACTGAGAAGACAGGTCTTATTGAGTTGAAAAGACAGGGATCGGAGTTAAGGGGATTTGGGGAGGCCAAGCTGGTTGGAATTGATGAGGAGTTCCTGGAGAAAGAGCTTCGGAATCCACATGGCATACCCTTGAATCTTTAGCTGAATAAAAATCAGCGGGTATGTGGTGTGAACCTCCACAAGGCCCACAAAGAGTAATTATGGGGAACAGTTAAGACAGACAATTCTCAGAGTTCACACTGGAAGAAGACTCGTTTGAGTTCCCCACTGCCGTTGACTACATGGAATATGCTCCTGAGACCCAGAGGTGTCATGTCTTAGTTGTGAGGTCAACTCCTGAGACCCTGGGGTCTAGAGAAAAAGCTATTGTCGATTCTTCAAAAGCTTAAAACCCTGAAAGGATCAAACTTGCTCAGCAACTAACCTGACTGCCTGCCAGAACAAAGGCTAATTTCTCTCTAAAAGACTACAACGCAACTCAGGACTCAACAACATTAGGTTGAAAATATCAGGCATCTACCAGTTAAAAATTAATAGACCTGCCAAGTAATTAGGAGAATATATGAGACAGGTAATAGAAACATATCCAGAAAGGATACAAATGGTGGCATTGACAAAGACTTCAAACATCTATTATAAATGTACTCAATATGTTCAGTGATTTAAAGGAAAAAGATGATGGGAGAGAAATGAGGCTTTTTAAAAAGAAACAAATAGAATTTCTGGTGAGGCTTTTTTTTTTTTAATTTTTTTTTTCAACGTTTATTTATTTTTGGGACAGAGAGAGACAGAGCATGAATGGGGGAGGGGCAGAGAGAGAGGGAGACACAGAATCGGAAACAGGCTCCAGGCTCCGAGCCATCAGCCCAGAGCCTGATGCGGGGCTCGAACTCATGGACCGCGAGATCGTGACCTGGCTAAAGTCGGACGCTTAACCGACTGCGCCACCCAGGCACCCCTGGTGAGGCTTTTTAAAAAGAAGCAAATAGAATTTCTGGAGATGAAAAATATGTGAAATTAAAAAAAAAAATCTCTGGGCAAGGGCACCTGGGTCAGTCAAGTGTCCTTTGACTCTTGATTTCGGCTCAGGTCACGATCTCACATTTCGTGGGTTCAAGCTCTCTGTGCTGAGAGCGTGGAGCCTGCTTGGGATTTTCTCCCTCTCTCTCTGTCCCTCTCCCACTTGCACAAGCATGCGCCCTCTCTCTCCCTCAAAAATAAATAAATAAAAAATCTCTAGAGAGGGTGGATACCACATTTGGAACTGTAGAAAAAAGAAGTAACATACCAGTGGTAGCAATCCAAAATGACACGCTCAGAGAAAATAGGAAAAAAAAAAAAATTTCCAGAGCCTCCTGTGACCTATGGGACAATATAAAGAGGCTATATATGCATTTAGGAGAAGACTTCCACTGCCTCCATTTTGACCTTCAAACTTTCTAAGTTCTTTCCAGTTTACTTTTAACTTAGGCAGAAAACACTGAGGGCAGAGTATTCCCAGATGGGACCTGAAACTACCCCCTCAAGGAATAAGGACCGCCCTGAGCCAGCAAGACCCCACCACCCATGATTGACCTCCAGACAAAAATCAATTTGACCTTCACTGCCCACCTGGATATACTCACTGACCTGTGTCTCACATGTTCTATATATAAACCCTATAGGTATTTTCAGCACTTTGGAGACAGTCTTTGAGCTGCTAGTCCACAGTCTTCCTGGTGTCGGTCTCACTGAAACAAATTTCTCTCATGTTTCACCACCACTAGTTTCTCTGCCTTTGGATTTTGTCAGCTTAAAAGTAGCTAGAGAAAAAAAGGCACAGAGCACAGTAAGAATTTTTATGGCCTTCTCATTAGAAACTCCGCAAGCCAAAAGAAATGAAATGATAACTTTAAAGTACAAAAACAAAACCAACTGTCAGCTTGGAATTCTATACTCAGCAGGGCGAAACAAAGACTTTCCAGATAAACAAGCCCAGGAAAACCACATCCTGAAGTAGAGTCATCCTAGCTGACCTGCAGACCTGTGAGGAAGAAAAATAATTGCTTATTTAGTAAGCCACTGGGGTGGTTTTATGATAGGAAAAGATAGGCTTCAGTCGGCAGAGGCTAGGTTCTGAGGTCCCTGGGTGGGGAAAAACATTTATTTTTTGGAACAATGCTGGGAGTGTCTAACTGCAGCAAACCCCCTCAGGCATGAGGTTCCTCTTAAGAATGTAACAGACGCCACCTACTCTCCCCTCAGATTTCCCTCAGGAATTCGACAAAAGACATAACTAAAAATAAGTAGTAGGGGCGCCTGGGTGGCTCAGTCCATTGGGCTTCCAACTTCAGCTCAGGTCGCGATCTTATGGTTCCTGAGTTTGAGCCCCGCGTCGGGCTCTGTGCTGACAGCTCAGGGCCTGGAACGTGCTTTGGATTCTGTGTCTCCCTCTGCCCCTCACCCGCTAATGATCTCTCAAAAAAAAAAAAAAAGAATATTAAAAAAAATAATAAAAAAATAAAAAGAAGTAGTAGCCTATAAAATGTATGACCCATAAGAAATGATATGGCCATAGACCACCCCTCATACAATAGTAACGAGCCAATTTAGAATGGACAACCCAGCACCTAGAGTTATCAAGCCAGTAGGGTAGGATCTGAGAAGGAACTAAGGGTAAGGGAAGGCCGGGCGGGGGGCATCCAGAACCTTATAAAACAAGGACCCTTGCCTATAGTCCATGGACATTCACTTTCGAATGTCCCCTCTCTGTAAAGAGAGTTTTCATACTGTTCTTACTTTCTGAGCTTGTACTCTAATCAACTTTTGCCTGCTGCTCATTCTGTGTCTCTTCATTCTTCGAAGCAGTGAAGACATATAATTCCTTACTGGAGAAAGGGACATAACTGGAAATCTCCTACAGATCTGTTACTTCTGCTATCACCCGCTTCCTCCTTAGTGGACTGTATGTTTTCCCTCATAACTACAGATTTACCTTTGTGTTTATAAGGTTTATAGGCTCAGAAATTAAAAGGATTTCTAAGATACGACGGAACTGATAATCTCTGTTTGCCAGATTTATTCATTTTCTCCTTAGATTATGACTTTGAGTCCTGACACACAACTGCAGAGAAATTGATGAGAATCCTAATCTCATCTCCCTGTCACCTAGAAGATGCTGTTTCTCTCAAAGAAGAAAAAAAAGGACCCAGTGAACACTATCAGGATCCACATTACATGAACATTAGTAAGCACTAGTTACAAAACTGTTGCACTTGAACTTTTTGATCTAGGTGTGTCAACTGTTAAGAAAGATTCACTATCAAGGAGTGGTAATTTATCTACACTGCAAATGACGGGCTTACACTTAGTACTGTTGCCTGTATCTATGGGAATAAGATACCAAAACCATTCTTTCATTCAATAACTATTTATTGAGAAACTTTTATGTGTCAGGAATAAGCATTGAACAAAATAACAAAAACCCTTTGCCCTGGTGGAGTTTATATTGGAAAAGTGCAATTAGACAATAAACAAAAGATGGTGGGGTCGGGGTGGCTTAGTCGGTAAAATGTCCAACTTCTGCTCAGGTCATGATCTCACAGTTCATAGATTCAAGCCCCACATTGGGCTCTGTGCTGACAGATTGGAGCCTGGAGCCTGCTTCAGATTCTGGGTCTCCCTCTCTCTCTCTCTCTGCCCCTCCCCTGTTCATGCTCTGTCTCTCTCAAAAAATGAATAAACATTTTTAAAAAGACAATGAAAGAAATGAATAATATGTTCACACTGTGGAGAAAAACTAAGCGGGTAAGGGGAATGGGGCGTGCCTCTGGGTGAGGGTTTGAAATCGAGTGGTTATAGGAGGTCTCTCTGATTATGTGCTATTTGAGCAAAGACCTGAAGGAGGTAAGGGAGTGAACTGTGAGGATATTGGGTAAGAGAATTTCAGGCAGAGCAAGCAACAAATAAAAAGGCCCTGAGCTGAGAATGTGCCTGGACTATTCAGGAAATACCAGTGTCCTTTGATTATATGATATCTGCGTGTAGGAGACACAAATGTTTTTCAATGTTGACTTTGTTGTTACTTTTCACATACCAGTAAGGGAGAAATGTCAATGATCCTAGAGCCTTCTGCCTAAGAAAATATGTGCCCTGGTTGGACAGCTAAAGAAGAAAGCCTCCCTGAACATTTAAGATATGGCACAAGCCTAAAAGAGTTTTAGAATTGGTTATTCTCTTGTTAACCCCAATAAAAATATACCCGCCTTTCATTTTGGTACAGTGTCCCTGGATTAGCCCACTGTCAGCGATACATCTGTGTATAGGTATTATTAGATACTGGAATTTGTAGATTTTCCTAGGCTGAACTACATACATGAGGTTTGCGGAACTGAATTTGTTTCTAAGTCATTTGCCCATTGCCTCCTGGTGCCACAAGTTGTATGTTTTGTTCTGTATGTTTATCTTTGTATCCGAGCACGCTGCTCTGTTCCATTGGTCTGTGGTGGCTGTTCTCATACCTTTTCCGCGCTGTTTTTGTTGCTTGGCTCTGCAACATGTCTGCAACAATATTTTCTAAAAACACCTCCTCCTCTTTACAGTTCTTTTTCAAGACTGACTTAGCTATTTATGCATTTTTGGTCTTTCACATACATTTTGGGACAAATTTATTAGACCTCAAAAATCCAACAAAAATCTTTGATTAGAATTGAATTTACCAGATTAATTTGAAGAGAATGGACATATTAATATTAAGTCATCCTATTCAAAAATATAACTATTCAGATAATTTTATATGTCTTTAAAATTTTATGATTTTGTCCGTAAAAGTCTTGTACATTGTTGGTTAAATTGATTCCTAGCTATATTATGACTTTTGTTGCTGTTATAAATGGTATAATATTTTTAAGTTTAGATTGGTTATTTGGGGTGAAAAAAATACTATTGATTTTTATAATTCCTAAACTTGCTTATGAACTTTAATATTTTTTTATTCTGTTGGGTTTTTTTCTAAGTTGAATGACTATTTCTACAAATAATGTTTTAGTTTTACCCTTCCTACCCTTAGACCACTTTTACCTTTTTCTTTCTTATTGCATTGGCCAGGAACCTTGAAAATTTCTTAATTGTAATGGTACTGATGAGGGAGCATAAAGCAAGCTGACAGCCCACAACCACAACCCGCCCCCCCCCAACCCTGCCCCGGTGGGATATGTGTGAGCTTCTTTTTGCCCAAGGACAAAAGAAAGGGAAAGAAAACAAATGGTTAAACAAATTACAAGAAAATTAGTAAATTTACAAGAAAAGGACAATCTTATCAATAGCGTAATCTCCAGGAACTCCCTACTGTCTTAATGTCAATGCTTTGCTAGAGGGAAAAACAACCCTAGCTTGACAACAGCTAGGCCTCCAGGATCCTGGGAGTCTTCTTTAGCATGTGGAAATCCCTTTAAGAAACTTCCTCTTGACTTTACCTCCCCAACTGCATAGCATATAACCAGTCACTCTTCATAGCCCTCCCGCCCCCCTCCCGGCGTGCAGCTCATTCTGCCTATGGGTCCTGTCCCTGTGCTTTAATAAAAATCACCTTTTTGCACCAAAGACTTCTTCAAGGATTCTTTCTTGGCCAACATCTCTGAACCTCCATCACTCCAAAACCCCATCACTTACTTCTACATTTTCTATATCTTTATTTTTGCTGCCACCTTCTGGGAAAAGATCTGATTTTACAAATCTCTAACTTGTCCTCCAGCTGTATCCGCCCAGCCATTTTTATCTATTTATTGTCTTTTCCCTCCAACTATTTTATTTAGTCAAAGAATAACACAGGGACCTTCAGTAAATTTGCTTCAGGAATTTAGTCACCCGAGGAAGGCAGTCATTAAACTATTGTTAAGAAACAAAGACAAAAACTGAACTTAAAAGACAGAGCAGAGAGGAAAAAGCCCAGACATTCTGGAGTGACCGTTGTACACAATATTTGGGGTATGTGGTTAGCCAGCAGCTTGAATGAGACAATGGGGGGGGGGATCAAAGAAAACAACTTCAGTGGCTTGTGGACTTTTGGAAAACCTTGAGAACTTAAGTAGGGAGCCTGTACCATGCTGTCATGCCTGCCAGTGTCTTCATGGCACCTTGTCAAGGCCAGATCTGCACCATGTCCCTCATCAGAATTTCTCCTTTTTCAAAACTCACATTCCCACTTTGAAATTATTTCTTATTCTTGTTCATATTGCTAATATCTTCCTGTAACTCCTTACGTATATTCATCGTGCATATTTTACGTTTTGGGGTCATCTGTTCTAATAATTTTGATTCAGTTGGTATGTGTGATTCAAACTGTTGTGCATTTTATGATCTCTTTGTCCCACTTCAGGTGCCAGGTTATTTTGGCTTGTGAGCTCATGTGCCCGCGGGAGCGTCTGGTAATATGAATTGGGGAGGAGGCATGTGTGACCCTCCAGATGGATTTAAGAAGGAAGTTACTGAGCCCCAATCACTGCAAAATGAATGCTAATCACTCCCATTTATTGACACTCCACCAGGTAACTACTCTAAGAGTTCGGCCTTTAATCTGTTGGGAAGAAGTATCTTTGACAAACCAACTCCCTAGTTCATACTCCATCAGCTCTGGGATTTGGGGTGCAAGGAAAGGGTGAAGAAGCGAATGTCTGAAGCGAGCTGGACAGCCTGTTTTTCTTTTCATCAACTCCGCTCCCCTGCCACTCGCCCTAATGCTTCTACCCTGATGTAAGACATGGGAAGACTTAGGAGGTTGCTGCTGGTGTCCTCTAAGCCTTCTCATGGCCGCTCCCAGCTGCCCACGACCCCGGGTTGAGCCTGCCCCAACCCACCCCCAAATAAACACATGTACCTCCCACACCATTTCAAAAGTAACTTCAGACTCCCAAGGGGTTTCTCCTTTTGTTGTAGTGGTGGTTGTTCATTTCTCAAATGCATGCTCTTTTCCCAATTCTAGAATTTCTCTAGGGTTCATGGGAAAGAAAGGAAGCTAATGAGTTCTGAAGCTATTTCATTGTTTCTATAATAGTAAGATATATGGTGTATTCATTTCCTAGGGCTATCATAACAAAGTATCCCTGACTGGGCGGCTTAAATAGAAATTTATTTTTTTATAATTCTGAAGGCTAGAAGTCCAAGATCAAGGTGTGTGCAAGGTTGGTCTTCCGAGGCCTCTCTCCTTGGCTTATAGCTGCCATCTTCTCCCTATGTCTTCTCATGGTCTTTCCTCTGTCTGTGTCCACATTTCTTCTTCTTATAAGGACACCAAATATGTAGGACAAGGGCCCAGCCTAATAAGTTTCTTTTAACATAATTACCTTTGTAAAGACCTCTGTCTTCTAATACAGTTACATTTTGAAATACAGCAGTTAGGACCTCAACACATGAATTTGGAGGGTACACAACTCAGCCCCTAATATATGGCATTTACATTCTATTTTGGAGCTATCATTTCCCATTTGATTTAGCTTGTTTCTCATGTTTTGACTTTCTCTCTCACCACCTCAGGTTCTCTGGTCCATTATATTAAGTCTCTTGCCAATATCTTAAATTGGTTTCCCTAACAAAACCCCCCATGATGGTAACTCTGGCTACCTTCTCCATGCTTGCTCTGAGTTCTGGGAGATGCCTTAGAGGTCATACAACACGTAGATCAGTACTATGGTAAATTAATGACCACCAAGTCTTGTGGGCACTAATCCTCCCTGGCACCCCTACCACGTTTCTCTCCCTATCTTGCCTTTCCTGTCCACGACTCCTACTGCGAACCTCTGCTCTCACCTCCAACCTCCAATCTACTTTCTGCTTATGTTCACCTCCTGCTTCACAAAGGAAATAGTAACCTTCTAAAGAAAACCATTTTAGCTTTCCACCCCCAAATCTTCACCTATGCATACCTGATCTTGTTTTTGTTTAAAATGTTGGTATTTTAGGGTCACCTGAGTGCCTCAGTAGATTAAGCGTCTGACTTTGGCTCAGGTCGTGATCTCACGGTTCGTGAGCTCGAGCCCCACGTCAGGCTCTGTGCTGACAGCTGGGAACCTGGAGTCTCCTTCCCTCTCTGCCCCTCCCCTGCTCACAATCTGTCTCTCTCTCCCTCTCTCTCTCTCAAAAATAAATAAAACATTTTTAAAAAACTTAAAAAAATAAAATTTTGATATTTTGTTCATCATAGATCTTTTGCATTATTTTTTATTTATTATACAAAATAATGTTTATCTTAATTACTGAGTTTTTGGTGCTTCCTTAAATTTTGTGAGTGAGTGCCTCATTTACTTCACCCTAGTCCCGCCCCGGATCCATCCATCCATTCTTCCTTCCCTCCTTCAATTTTTGAGTGAATACCACCACAGGTTTTCTGAATTCCCCTCCTCTCCTACCTTCTCAGGAAGCTTGAATTTTGTACTATCCATTCTCTCTCCTGTATTTTCCATGTTTTCCTTGCAGGTGGACCTTTCCCTTCTGTACTTAAATGGGCTCAACTCAAAATTTTCCAACTTAAAAAAACCAAACAAAACATTTTCCTCAACCTCAGAACCCCTACAGCTGCTGTCTTCTCTCTCTGTTTTCCCCTTTGGAGCTAAACTTCTTGGAAGAAATGTCTCTCTTTCCACACCGTCCACTCACTATACAATCTGCATTAGTTTGGATTCCACCCTTACAGTCCAGGGCCTTTACTTCTCCATTGAGCTCACCAGTTAACTCCATGTGGTTAACTTAAACCCAGTAAGCTCCTTTCAGAGCTCATCCTACATGACCTTTTAACAGCATCTGGCGTTGTTGGCCATTTTTTATTTACTGAAACACTTTCTTACTTTGTCTGTATGACAACACGTTTGCCTGGCTTCCTTCCTTTCTCTCTGTCCATTCCTTCTTAATCTCGGTGGTCAGTCCCCCCTCTTGTACTCAGTTGTTTAAAGCAGGAGTTCTGTCATGGCTGGATCCTAGACCCTCTTCTTTTCTCTTATTCCTCTCTCAGTGTAGACTCTCACCCTAGGTGTTCTTATCCATTCCTCTAGCTTTATTTACCATCCATTTGCCAATGATTCCCAAACTTACATTTCTACCCAAGGTCTTAATTCTGAGCACCAAATCCACATAACTAATTGCTTATTCACAAACACCTCAAACATCTCCAAAAGTGAACTCATCATCTTCCCACCAAAACCTACCACTTGTCTGTGGTTTCTTTTCTCAGTAAATGGTTCTACCATCCACACAGTTGATGAGACCAGGAACATGGGATTCACTTTTGATTTTTCCTCTTCTTCACCTTCCTTAATCAATATGGCTGCAAAGCTCAGAATGACCTGGGTTGTTCTTATCTCTCCAGGTTTAGCATGAAATACCTTCTGTGTCTTTCCATACTTCTTTCAGTACCTCAGCATTCTATGCTGGTTCTCATCTCAGGCATTTTCCAGCTAATTTCTCTCATTCTTCAGATTAGAATTTAAATTTCACTTCTCCATAATGTTTCCCTCAGGTTCCCAGATTTTGTTCGTTTCTGCCCTCTATGAGATCTGTTTCCTTCCTTGGCATGTTTATTAGAATAAAGATTTGACCGTGTAAGGAAAAGACCTTACGTAGCAGTAGCTTAAATGGTATGGGATTTTATTTCTCTCAGAAGTCTTCGTTGGGATCTGTGGTGCAATATGTCAAGGCCCAGAGTCATTTTACCGAGTTGCTCCACAGTTCAGAGTATGTTGACCTCATCCCCCTGTTACAGGCAACTTGGCATTCCGTGTGCATCCCAGCTGGAGGAAAAGGGGGGCATTGAAAGGGAGAATGTGCGTTTCTGTTAAAGTCACACCTGTAAGTCCTGCATACGACTTATGCTTAGATCCCATCTGTTGACACTTAGTCACATCACCGCACGCTAGTCACAGAATAGACCGGTGAAAATATTGTCTTGGGTTCTGTGAAGAGTTAGCCACGGAGAGTCGGAAGTACATTGTTGAAAGAGGGCAGATCAAATATTCGGTCGACTGGCAGTCTCTGCCACAATCCCGGTGAACGCACATATCCACACCCACCTTTCTTCCTGCACACGAAGCGCACTCATCTTTTCTCCAGTGGAGACCACGCCCCCCGCCCCCAGATCCCATTCAGAGCCAGGGCCTCCAGCTCAACCCTTAGTGTCTCTGGCTGATGTGCAGTCCCTTCCATCAGGCTCGGACGGGGCTCTTGCTCTTGCTCCCACCACTTAAAACCCAAAAGATAAGTTATGTGCTCTGACCATACCCGACATAAATAGTGGGGGTAAGACCGGGATAACTGGAATAAGAATGCTTCTTTGGGGAAAAAAGGAGAAGAACGGAAAACATAGACAGTCACTGGGCCATGCAAATGACCAATACTGGCTGAACAAGGAACTCAAGAGACTCTGGGCCCAGATTGGTTAAACTCGTGACAAACACTGCTTCCACTCTTAGGGGGATTGGGAAGATTTATCTCTCTCATCTTTACCTTCTGTGGCTCCCATCTGATAATATCCGTTTTCCTTATATTTGTTTGACAGAACGCCTTGGCCGTGTAAAACACTTGAAAGTTTCAATTATCTGATTCAGGGGCATCTGGGTGGCTCAGTTGGTTAAGCATCCCACTCTTGATTTTGGCTAATGTCATACTCTCACCGTTGGTGAGATCGAGCCCTGTGTTGGGTTCTATGCTGACAGCACGGAGCCTGCTTGGGATTCTCTCTCTCGTCTCTCTGTGCTCGTCCCCTGCTGCATACACACATTCTCTCTCTAACTCTCTCTCAAAATAAATAAACATTAAAAACTTTTTTAATTTAAATAATTTTATTCAGTTTAGATATATATGCATGCATATATATGGTACATCATATATAAAGTAAATTACACTTTACCTATAAATTACTTATATATAATATATATTCTTACATATAGTTATAAAACTTATTGGGTGACTTATAATTACTTTATATTTTTTATTAACTACATATAATTTTATATACATATATTTTACATTTATAGATATGCATGTACAAACGTATATACATATATAATTTGTACCTTAATTCCCTGTTCCCTCCTCTTCTAGCATAGTATCATGTAATTGCTTAGAAACATTTGTGTGGGGATGCCTGGGTGGCCGAGGGGGTTCAGTGTCCAACTCTCAATTTTGGTTTTGGTCATGATCTCACAGTTCCTGAGATAGAGCCCTGTGTTGGTATCCGTGTGCTAACAGTGCGGAGGTGCCTTGGTATTCCCTCTCTCCTTCTCTCTCTGCCCATCCCCCGCTCATGCTGTGCACATATGCGCACGTGCTCTCTCTCTCTCTCTCTCTCTCAAAATGAATAAATAAACTTAAAAAAGAGACGGAGAAACATTTATGTGACCTGGAATAAGTCATGTCATGTCTCATTTTGAGCAAAGCAAATAGGTCTTCTGCTCAACCTGCAGCGTAGACATGATGACCCAGTGACGGGAGGTATGTACAAATTTTGACCATTTTGTTAAATAGATCACCCATGAAAGTTAATTTTGCACATTTTTATATGTCTTTGTTTACATAGGCATGCCTAAACCTGCATGTTAAACATGTCAGACTTATTTTGAAATTGAGCAGAAGGAAATCAATTTGGGTTTTTGGTATATAAAATAAAATAGATTTACTATGACAAAGAACTTCAGATATTTACTTACCATTTGAACTATAAATGATTCCTTTGAGGGTTATTGTAATTCAACTGAGTCAGATTAAGAAATAAGAAAAATATAGTAAACATTAGAAATAAATTGTATTCTAAAAACACATTATAATGTATATTTTGTACTTTTGTTAAGCTTCCTAATATCCTTAGATTGTAAGATTGATCCTCAGGAATTCATCAAACTATTTAGAAAATTATAGATTTTCGCTGATTACAAAAACCATGTGTGTTCAGTTGGGAAAATTAAGAAAATAGAGACATGCATCCCATTGAGATGGTAATAATAGCACCAAATATACTTCCCTTGATCCTGACCCCCAGGCTGTACAAGAAGTTAGTTTCTTAAAATGCCACCAGAGGGCGATCAATCCAAAAATTACTCTATCCTATTATAAATAGGCTTTCATGCTGTGGAGATGCCAACAGGTTTTCAACTTCAGTTTGGGAAGACAGCAAAAAAGAAAGAAAGAAAGAAAAGGAATTGAAATGTCTTAGCTTGGTATAAAATGTATCTGAAAAGGTGTTTAATTTTTTTTTTAATTTTCATCACTACCTTTTCTGGAATTGAATTATACATTTCTGAATATAGCAAACATTTATTGAGTGCTCATGTTATGATAGGTGCAGTTGATAAAACTTGGTCTTCACGTTTTACTATTAATATTTTCTCTGGGGAAAGAGGGATACATAAACAAATGGATTAGTATCCAATTTGTTGTGTACCACACAAAATATTGAATGCAGCGAAGGACAGGATTAATTCTGCTAAAGGCAAATATGGGAGAAGAATGTTTCACAGAACTGAACCTTTGAAAATGAATAGACACACTGAATTTCCAGGTTAGAGGGGTGGATTGAACATGTGCATTTAATTTTCTTCCCTCTTGAACAAACATTAAAAATAGGAAGTGTTTTGTTTTCAGACCTAAACCCACAAGCATTATGCAAGCAGGAGATGAAACAATAGCAAAAAATTTTGGAAGCTGAAGAACCTGTGTAACATTGGTAAGGGATTTGACAGACCTGAGAAAACAAAATCCCAAGGTGTCAATGGGAAAGTTGAGAAACTAACTATATTTACACGGCAAAATCTGCAAAGGGCACAGTTCCTAGGCTCTTAAAGTTAGGAATGACAAGTAGAGGACTGGAGGTCAAAGGGAGAGAAGACCTGGTATCAGGAGGACCAAGGTGAAAGCTATTTGAGAAGAAATTAGAGCACTAGACCCTCCTTCACCCTGGCACAAATCAATGATGGGGATTAAGAGATCACCCCTGTCCCAATCCCTTCCCCAGAATGGTCCCCAGAAGGCAGCAGCAGTTAGACCCCTACCCAGTAGGTGGAAACTTAGAAGATTCTTCCTTGGAGGAATCTGGCTATCCAAAAAGAAAGTATTTAAAGATACTGACATCAAGGTTTTCCCAAATGCCTCCCCACCACCTCCCTATAGTGAAACTCACAAGCTCACTCTTACTTCAAAAAAAGTTTTTTTAATGTTTATTTTTGAGAGAGACAGAGACAGAGCGTAAGTGGGAGAGGGGAAGAGAGAGATGGAGACACAGAATCTGAAACAGGCTCCAGGCTCTGAGCTGTCAGCACAGAGCCCGATGCGGGGCTTGAACTCACGGACTGTGAGATCATGACCTGAGCTGAAGTTGGACTCCCAACCAACTGAGCCACCCAAGTGCCCTGTAGCTCATTCTTATTTTTAAGTAGACCACCAAGGATTACATCAGATCAGACATCTGATGAAAGTCTGTTATATAAAAGATAGAGACCAAAATAATAATAATAATAATAATAATAATAAACACAAGCAGAAGCAGTATCTTGGAGGAAACAAATGATTCAAGACTTAAAAGCAACAGTTATAATCAAATCCTCAAAGAGATAAGAAGGGATATTGCATCCATTAAACAAGAACCAAGGCTATGGAAATAGACAATTTAGGAAAACAAAAAACTAAAAAGAACTCTTGGAAATTAAAAATACAGTAGCAGAAAACAAATACGTGTGCTGTTCAATGTGGTAACCACTAGCCACTAGATTTAAACTCATAGTACTTTAATAAAATTAAAAATTTAACTCCTTATTTGCAATAGTTGCATTTCTGATCATCAAAGCCACGTACAGCTAGTTGCTAAATATTGGACATCTCCAAGATAGAACATTTCCCATCACTGCAGAAAGTTCTGTCGATAGCACTTGAGAAGGTAAATTTGAGGAGTTCTCTGTAAATATGGAAGAGAATGGGGTGCCCGGGTGACTCAGTCAGTTAAGCATCTGACTCTTGATTTCAGCTCAGGTCATGATCCCAGGGTCATGGGATTGAGCCCTGCATAGGGCTCCTTGCTGAGCATGGAACCTACTTAAGATCCAATCTCTCTCTCTCTTTCTCTCTCCCTTTGCCCCTCTCCCCTGCTCATGTTCTCTCTCTCAAATAAAAAAAGTGAAAGAAAGAAAGAAAGAAAGAAAGAAAGAAGAAAGAAAGAAAGGAAAAGGATGACAAAGGGAAAAGATGAAAAAATCAGAACCATCCAAGTGATAAAAAAAAAAAAATGAATAATAGAAGTACCAGAAAGAAAGAAGAAAGTGGAGGAAAGAAAATAATGAAAGAAAAAATTTAAGAAAAGTTCTTGGGACTGAATGATATTAATTACCAGGTCAAAAGAGCCCAAAATGTGTTTAGCTCAATAGAGTCACTCTGAGGCATATTCCTGTGAAATATTAGAATATTAGGGGTAAAAAGAAGATATTACACATTTCCAGACAGGAAAAAATTGTAGCACACCTAGTATTAGGAAACAGAAGGGCTGCTGACTTCTCACTACCAACAGTGGAAGCAAGAAAGCCCTGGAGTAATATCTTTCAAAATCTGCAAGAAAATTATGTGCAATGTGGAATTCCATACCTCATCAACTATTTACAGAGCATGAGAGTAGGACAAAGCTGTATTCAGACACACAAGATTTCTTATCTTCTGTGTCTCCTTTCCCTACTGAGGATGTGCTCCACAAAATGTGAGAATAAGCCAAGAAAGAGGAAGATCTAGGATTCAGAAGACACGAGATCTAACACAGGACTGAGGCAAGGGGAGTCCCCAGGATGATGGAGCAGGAAGATTCCAGCATGGCAGTATGAGTACAGGTAAAGAGGATTGAAGGTAACTGGCGAGGTACTCACCAGACTAATAGCCAGAGATGCAGTGGAAGGAAATTATCTTATGTTGAAAAAATCTTGGTATTATAGTATATTGGCATTATACATTCTTAATAGTACCACAGGCAAGATCAATGGTACATCTGGGTAAATTTTAAAAACTAAACTAATAGGGGTACCCAGGTGGCTCAGTCTGTGAAGCGTCGGATTCTCAATCTCAGTTCATCTCACAGTCATGAGTTCAAGGCCCGTGTTGGGCTCCGTGCTGGACGTGAAGCCTACTTTAAAAAAAATAATAATAATAAAAAGAAAATGTTTTAATAAAATAAAATAAAATAAAATAAAATAAAATAAAATAAAATAATAAAAGATTATAGAAACATCCAGGCAGAAAAACACTAGAGCTATAAAAAAAGAATAGAAATGGGGTGCCTCGGTGGCTCAGTTGGTTAAGTGTCCAACTTCAGGTCAGGCCATGACCTCAACTGCTAGTGAGCTCAAGCCCTGAGTCAGGTTCTGTGCTGACAGCCCAGAGCCAGGAGCCTGCTTCAGATTCTGTGTCTCCCTCTCCCTCTGCCCCTCCCCTGCTCTCTCTCTCTCTCTCTCTCTCTCTCTCTCAAAAATAAACATTAAAAAACAAACAACAACAACAAAAACAGAACAAAAATTAAGCTGTATTCAGATTTCTCTGAAATAATATATTCTACAAGTCAGTTCACAATATCTGCATCATTTTGAGAGGAAAAGTTTATGCCCCAAGAATTTTTCGCTCAACAAGTTTTCCTGTCATGTGTGATGTGAAGAGAAATTCTCAGATATAGAAGGGCCCATAAAATAAGAAAAATAAAAAAAAAAAAACTTGAATAAGTACTCCATGCAATTGGAAAATAATTAGATTTAAAATGAACATTTCATGATATAATTTTATTTATCATGAAGGCATTCCTTTGGTCATCATCAAAAGTATTAAACTCAACACCATAGAAACCATGTGACAAGATCTCTTTTTTTTTTTTTTTTTCAACGTTTATTTATTTTTGGGACAGAGAGAGACAGAGCATGAACGGGGGAGGGGCAGAGAGAGAGGGAGACACAGAATCAGAAACAGGCTCCAGGCTCCGAGCCATCAGCCCAGAGCCTGATGCGGGGCTCGAACTCACGGACCACGAGATCGTGACCTGGCTGAAGTCGGACGCTTAACCGACTGCGCCACCCAGGCACCCCGACAAGATCTCTTAAGTCTCAGTGTGCGTAAAATCACCCGAGAGCTTGGTAATAATGTAGATTTCTGGTCCTCATTTCATTTTTTTTTTACTTCAACATTATCTGGGCATCCTCAGAATCTTCATTTTCACTTAACACTTTAGAGATTCCAAGTACATATTAACACTGACCGTATGTTGTTGTGGAAATAAGATAGATGCTAAAACAGTTTTATTAATACTTTAATTGATTTATTATGAAATAATTCCAAGTGTGTAGAAAAGTTGCAAAATAGTTTAAAGCATTCCCATATCCACTTCACCCAGATTCCCCAGTTTTACCTTCTTTGCTCCCGCGTTCTCCACCCCTCCTCCCCCCACTTTAATCTTTAGTCTGTGTTTGAACTAGTAAGTGCAAGTTTCTACGTGCATAAATGTGTACCCAAACAAGGACACTCTCAGATATCTCCTTAAGTTAGTGATTTCACTTCCATTGGATATATATACCCAGGAGTGAGATTGCTGGATTATATGGTAATTCTATTTTTAATTTGTTGAGGAGCCTCCATACTTTGTTACTGTTTTCCGTAATGACTGTACCAATTTACATGCATTTTTGTTTACATCAGTATGGACTCGTGGCTTCCTATTTTATTCAAGGGGTGTACTCCATGACTATCATTGTTTAATGTTCAAATTGACCCAGATTTGCCCAAGGGAGACCTTTCATGCCAGTTCCTGTGTCCTTTTGGCATGTTTCCATTGTTTTTAAAGCATTTCCCAACTTCCTGTGCAACAAAATGTTTCAAACACTCCATATATTTACCCACCTTGGCCCTGGCTTTGGAATCATTTCTCTAAGGAGTCCTGGTTCATCTTACTGAAGAATAATATTTGGAAACCATGTGCCCATTTCTACTGGGACACCATTGCAGATGAGCCCTGTCATGAACAGAGCTAGAAGATATATACATACTCTACATAACTATTTCTATATTTACCAGTCTTTATATAAACTATGAGTTCACATCAATGCCATCAGTTTCAGCCGAGCACCTCAGAGTTTATCTCCCCCTCTCATATTTGTAAACTCTTCTTCCACAGTAAAAGCCCAGTTCCCATTATTCTCAGTGTAGTCATTGGGTTATTCCTGTATCCCTCCCATGCTGTCTCGATTTCCATGAGCCCTATGGTCTCCTCACTCAGGTATCTTACTTAAGTTTAAATCTATGCAGAATCTATTACTTGTGCTTATTGATAAGAAACAAGCTTCTCAAAATAATCCATGGGAGACTTAACTGCTAAAAACTTAGCTGTCATTCAATCTCCTGAAAATGTGACTTGCAGTCACAAAATACGTGAGGAGCGCACTGTTATGAAACATGGAATTGATTTTTCTGTTCCATAGATTATACTGATTGAAGAAACTGGAATTTGCTTACGAAAGTAAATGAGCTCACCAGGCATATGTTAACTGACTGATTATATTCTTGTGTAGTAGTTTCTTCTATTAGTCAGAAAACTTCAGGATCTCTGGGGCTTCGTTTTCTGTTTCAGCCTGTTCAGTATAAAGTGTACCTTTAGCAGATCCCATTCCAAACACAACAGGAAAACTGGTCCCTTTGATGTACTTATTAAGTACTTTCGTTAATGATGAAATAGTACTCTTGATATTTTTATACACATTGCCAATCAAATTCTTTAAAACAACTACCCTGAGTTAGGCCACGTCTGTGGTCCCACTTGATGGAGTGGGAAGGTAGGTGCCAAGAGATTCAGAGAACATTCATCTCAGGCTCTCATAGCTGGGAGTTGACTGGTCCAATTAGAACTACATCCCCTAGGGCCACCTTGGGGGGCTCAGTCAGCAAAGAGCCCACTTCAGACCCTCTGTCCCTCCCCCACTCACTCTTTCTCTCCCCCTCAAAAATAAATAAACATTTAAAAAAAGAAACAGAGAGAGAGAGAAAAAAAAAAAAACTACATTCCCTACTTCAAATCCAGTAAGCTTTTCATTATTCTTTGGAAAAGAAAATAGAAAAAAGAAACTATAGTTATGTAACAACAGCAAAAGAAAACAAACAAACAAACAAAAAAACAAAAACAAAAAAACAAATCATGTCTTCCCGATCTATGAAAATCTTTCAGTTTTAAAAAGCAATAAGCCCTTTCCCCTAGAAAAGTCAACTATGAGGGAGTCATTCCAAAAGTGTGGACAGCACCATCAAATTTCCCTCCTACATAGGCTGACGCGCTAATCACCGTTATGCCAAAGGGGTTGGATGCCAGTCTTTCAACCATCTTCATGGTGTGAGAGCCATCGCCCTGTATGCTTTCTGGCCCCATATTGGCCACCTTTTCAGCCACGCACACGCCTTTGCATCCTGTGTCATGGTCTCAAAGTACAGTTTCTGACCGGAAATAAGAGGTCACAGGACGCACCATTGCCCTGCTTAAGTTGAGCTATAGTTAATTCATTCTAAGGAGGGGGACATTTCTTCTACTCCAAAAATAAACTGGAAAAGATATTCCGCAACATCAAATCGATGATCCCAGGCTATTTGTTAGAGAAGGACAACATGAGTAATTCTTTCGTTTTCGTTCTACTTATTTTACCGGTGTTATCTTGCTTCCTATCCAGGATAGTAGTAACAGCTGATATTTACTAAGCACAGTTAAAAATGCTCCTCAAATACACATGTAAAGGTTATAAAAATGGGTCTTTTCCTTTCCCAGTATTGGCCTAAGGCATAAAAACCCTAGATATTAAATATCAAAGTGAGTTGTAAGACCACCCCCTAGGGCTTTCAAAGCAGGATTCCATTGAAAACTGGTTATACAACTCATAACTACTTCAGCCAACTCAAATATATAAAAGAGCTGAAATTGTGAGAAAATGTTTGAAGACAGTGTATTTGGAGACAGGCACTTTCTGGATCCTTTCCCTATGGCTTACTTCTTCATCCCAAGTTAAGAAGGGCTTCCCCTGGGACATCCGGAGCTTCCTATGTGTTCTGCGCGATGAGGAAGCACAGTGGATGGTTGTCTGGCTTGTATCTGGAGCATCTAGAGGGGAGGAGAGAAGGATCGGTTCGAAGCATCATTAACAGAGCAGAGTTGCTGCTGTATTAAAATCAACTTGCACTCCCAGAACGTCAGGACAAACAGTCCATGTGTGGACCAGGAGGGAGGGAAGGCTGGCTTAGAGACTTCTTAAATGCCGGCTGAGGGAGTGCCTGGAGCAATAATGGGTCTCTAACAGAGATTATGAGTGGAGTGAGCGACTAAAAACGCATACACACGCGCGCGTGTGCGCATGCACACACACACACACACACACACACACATACACACACACACACACACACACACGTGCACAGCCCACGGGCGGCAACAGGGAGAAAAATACGTTTCCCTCCGCGTGAGAAGTGCAATTGGATCGTCACGGTGGGGCACTCTGAAACCCCTGGAAAGGAAGTTCCCTTTCACATTTTCCAAGCCCAGACGGTGGAGAATCATCTTCCAACGATACCAGTTAAGTAAGAACTTTTCTGCCCACGCCCTTGCCCTTCCTCCCACTTCAGCGGATGAGAGCCCCTGGTTATCAAATTGGAAGATCAAGATCGGAGAGGCGAGGTGAGCAAACAGAGGAGAATTGTGCCCCCTATAGGTTTCCGAGGAGAGGACCCCAGCTCAGGGGAACTTGGATGAAACTGGAACCCTTGGGCGGCGGCTGTGAGCCTAGCGAGTCGGTGGGCTCGCATCCTAACGTTCTCTGGGCCAAGCGGCATCTGCCAGGCGCAAGGATCCATCATGTTCTCCTCCAACGTGTTTGACCAGCCGATTCCCCGGGTCTTCCAGAATCGCTTCGCCACGCAGTACCGCTGCTTCTGGGGGTCCATGATCGCGGGGCCTAATGACAGGGCAGATGTGGAGAAAGGAGGGAAGATAATTATGCTGCCCTCAGCCTCCATCTACCCAGCCGACTCAACATCACCTACCCCATGCTGTTGAAACTGACCAACCAGAACTCAGAGCGCATGGCCCACTGTGAGTTTGTGGCCAACGAGGGCGTCTGCTGCCTCCCACACTGGATGATGCAGAATTTGCTGTTGGAAGAAGGGGGCTTGGTCCAGGTGGAGGGTGGCAACCTTCAAGTAGCCACGGACTCCAAATTCCAGCCTCAGAGCCCCGACTTCCCAGACATCGCCGACCCCAAGAAGAAACTGCCTGCCTGACCACAGGGGACATGGTTGCCGTCAACTACAACGAGATTTATGAACTGCGGGTGATGGAGAGCAAGCCTGACAAAGCCGTGCCCATTATTGGGTGCGACGTGAACCTAGAGCTCAATGCCCCACGGGGCTACAAGGAGCCCGAAAGACTAGTTCGGCAGGATGAGCCCATCGAAAAGCGAAGCTGACCGGGGCGCCTGGGTGGCGCAGTCGGTTAAGCGTCCGACTTCAGCCAGGTCACGATCTCGCGGTCCAGGAGTTCGAGCCCCGCGTCGGGCTCTGGGCTGATGGCTCAGAGCCTGGAGCCTGTTTCCGATTCTGTGTCTCCCTCTCTCTGCCCCTCCCCCGTTCATGCTCTGTCTCTCTCTGTCCCAAAAATAAATAAACGTTGAAAAAAAAAAAAAAAAGAAAAGCGAAGCTGACCACAGCGACTGTGCTGGAGAGCTGGGCTTCGGTGCCTTCTCCGGCTCTCGAAAGAGACCGGACAGGAAGAAGAAAGGTGTAGGGCCCAGTCCCTCCCCAGTCAAGCCTGGAAACACTAGAAGGGGAATCCCCAATTATGAATTTAAACTTGGTAAGATCACTTTCATCAGAAATTCACATCCACTGTCAGAAAGGTCGAAGCGGATGAAGCTGGAGGCAGATTCGTCGCCTTCTCTGGAGAAGGACAGTCGTTGTGTAAAAAGGGAAGAAAGCGTAAGTTGGGGCTGTTGGCTGATTGGAAAATAAAATAATCAGTTGCAAAAAAAAGAAAGAAAGAAAAAAGAAACTGGAAGCCTTTATTACGCAGGACATGACTTCCTAAGCATCAAAGAGTGATGGTCTTTTGCAACGTAGTGGGGTTCTAGAACTTTTTATTATCATACGAGGAGAGTCAGAAACATTAGGGAACTGCCTGGTTTTTCATTCAAAAAAAACTTCCCACTGAATAAATTATAAGTAGCCAATGAGAAGCAAATGTTCTTTCTGATTACATCACATAAATCTTGATTATTCAATGCCTTGGTCACGTATGAATTATTGCATTGAGTTCCCATAGCAACCCAGTGAGGTAAATCTATTGCTGTTCCCATTTTACAGATGTGGAAATAAGGCACAGAGAGGTGAAGTAACTTGTTTAAGGCCATACAGCAATAAAGGGTGGAGCTGGGATTTGACTATGAAGTTTAAACTCTTTTTTTTTTTAATGTTTATTTATTTTTGAGAGAGAGAGAGAGAGAGAGACAGCATGAGCAGGGGAAGGGAGGGGCAGAGAGAGAGAGAGAGAGGGACACACAGATTTTGAAGCCGGCTCCAGGCTCTGAGCTGTCAGCCTGACGCGGGGCTTGAACTTGAGAACTGCGAGATCATGACCTGAGCTGAAGTCGGATGCTTAGCCGACTGGGCCACCCAGGCACCCCAAGTTTAAGCTCTTAATAGCCGTCTTATACAGCTTCATGATGATGACGGAGTATAAATATCTATAAAGATAGGACAGCCTGGTCTGATAGAATACATCATGATATAGTAAGCACACTTTTCAAAACAAATCCTCTTTGTTCTATGATCTCCTCATTACTCAATATTTGTGTCTTTATGAGAATATGCATGATCATAATAGTTTGAAATTAGATAGTTCTTTATTAACCTTAAACTCTGGCCTCCCCTCAGTCCTCCCCTCATATCACCTTCTGGGAACTGGAATGCCGATGTGTCTGGGTCGGAGGCAAGGATAAATTTATATCCACGGTCACAGGGGTGAGGCCTCTGTCTTGACATTCAGTCATTTGGGGAATTGCTTTCTGTTCCACCAGGCAAACCCAGTGTGGTAGCCTAAAACTGCTTGTGTCTGGGGGTGCTTCAAGAAGTAGGGTGGTGGAGAGGTTCTGCCAGCCGCCCGTCTCCCTTGACGCTTGTCTCTAAACCAGTTCTTCCAGCTTCCTCATGTGATGGGAGCTCTCCGAGTAGCCTTCCAGGATGTTCTTCCTTCCTAAGTCAGCCAAGTTCTATTCTCCTGCTTGCCAATCAGATCCTTGCCAACACAAGTTAGGGGGATTGGAGGCACTCTGATCTAGCTCTCGCGAGGGAGCATCTCCCTCCGTATTACCCCTTAGATATGCCTCGTCATATCAGGCTGCTCAGGAGGCTTAGGGGAAAGGGGGCCCAAGGGGCAGGTCATCGCGCTGTTGGGGGAGCCCCTGGAACTTGTCTCTAGCCGAGGCCAAATGAATCCTTCACGTCATTTAGGCCAGCTGAGAACTTGAGAGGCTTAAAGCAAAAGCCTTTCTCCTCTCCTTCCCTTTCCCTCCTCCTTCTCTCTTTCTCCCTTGCCCAACCCCTCTACTCTCTCTCTCTCTCTCTCTCTTCCTGATGGTAGGAAAGGACTGAAGTGATTAGGAGCCTGACTCTCCCACCCTGTTCTTTTCGATCTCAATACAATAGATCATCCTATCCCCTACACCACCCAGTAAGCCATGCATTACACATGAAGGTGCTTGTCTGCTTTGGGGAGCCCTCAGCGCCAGAAAAGTGCTGGCTGTGCACATCTGGGATTGGCATTCACACAGCATAAATGGACAGAAATGACAGGTTCAAGGCTGGGAATGCCCAAGTAGACTGGGAACAGATTCATTTAGGAACACTGAAAATCTATTAAATACCTCTTCAGAGGTGCCTGGGGGGCTCAATCAGTTAAGCGTCTGACTTCAGATCAGGTTGTGATCTCACAATTTGTGAGTTCAAGCCCCACATCGGGCTCACTCCTGTCAGTGCAGAGCCCGCTTTGGAGCCTCTGTTCCCCTGTCTCTCTGCCCCTCCCCTGTTCGTGCACATGCTCACTCGCTTGCTTGCTCGCTCTCTCTCTCAAAAATACATAAACATTGGGGCACCTGGGTGGCTCAGTTGGCTGAGTACCTGACTTCAGCTCAGGTCATGATCTCACAGTCATGGGTTCGAGCCCCGCGTCAGACTCTGTGCTGACAGCTCAGAGCCTGGAGCCTGCTTTGGATTCTGTGTCTCCCTCTCTTTCTCTGTCCCTCCCCTGCTCTCGCTCTGTCTCTGTCTCTCTCAAAAGTAAATAAACATTAAAAAAATAAAAATAAATAAACTTAAAAAATAAACATTTAAAAAATAATAATAATAAAATAAATGCCTCTTCATCCATGTTCAAAGGAAATGATTTTAAGATTTTTGTTTGTTTGTGTACATTTTGGAATGCCCACTTCTTCATGGAGGCTAATGTGTTGTATATGAATCTTCAGTCTAACATTTTATTTCATTAAATGATAAGATGATAATGATGAAATAGCAGTTATTTATTGATCACTTTCTATCAAGCACAGCACTGCATGATTTATACATATTCTCTCATTTAAGCCTCACACCTGGTGCTATAACCTTCTTTCCTTTGTAAAAACTCCGGACTGACAAAAGGGACAAATGTTCGCTCTTATTTCCAGTTGCCAGATTTATGTTCTCCACTCTGACTACACGTTAGAATCACCTGATGAGCTTGTAAAATTGATGCTGAAGTCCTACTCCCAGCCAATGAAGTCAGAAGGCCGTGGGTAGATATCACTATAGAACAAATGAAGCTAATTGCACGGATTCCGATGGAAAAGAAGGAGACTACCATTGCATTAAAAATGTGATGGTACATTCATGGTTAGAAGAGTGTGAACTAGAGAGAGAAAAAGATAGAACTACACAGTAAGCTTTTAGCTTCAATGAATGGGAGGTTAAGTGAATGGGGTGACAGATAATGAAACAAACGTAGAGTCGCTGGTTTTCGATTTTATAACAAAATGTGTTACAAGTATCCTGAGCCCTGATTCAGAAGGATCAAACTATCGAAATAGTCAACAGTGCTAAGAAATAGAACTGGGGCTAGATAGTATGCAAGATAAGGACATGAAACTAATAAAATGTGCCAACATTTACTGAAAGAAAAGGCCCAAGGTGATGAATGTCAAAATCTCTTCCCAGGAGATCCCAATGTACGGCAGGGATTGAAAATTGGTGCTTTGCCTTCTTCTTCTCCATCCAGTCTTCCTACCCTGCACATCTCCACTTTGCTATTTGGCATCAGGACTGTGACTTATGCTATTTCCAGACAAGCAAATGGCACTTAGCCCTGTGGAAGGGATCCTGTGCTCAAGCCAGCTTGACATGGTTTCTACAGAAGGCATCTGTTTGGAGATGGAGAAACCGAGAATAGTGTGTCTCATCCCCCCCCCCCCATTTCATTTGGCTCATCACTGGTCATGTATTTGCTACAGCGTTATTCCCCATGACTGAGCTTCTAAGACATCACCTGATCTTGGGACCAGCTGCACTTATAAAATGCTTAGAAAAGCTTTTGGAGGGACCTCACTCTTTTTGTTTGTTTGTTTGTTTGTTTTTGTTCATGAGTAAGCTAGTCATTTCAGTCCCCTCCAGAAGCGGCAAGCACCAGGAAGAGACTCCTTTCTTTGGGATCAATTTCCCACCCTTTGATTTTAAGATGGTCTGTTTTTTGGCAACTTTGCCTTGCATTCTTTGACTCACTTTTCAAGTCAATAAATAAAGCACATTAGCGTTATGTCTCTGTTGGAGTCAGAGTTCTGTCCTTTAGAACAGTGGTTTAAAAGGTAGAGTGTTTTGAAATTACCCCTGGGAATGTTTTGGAAATCTGTGTGGGAGGGAGGATTAGTTGTCACAATATTTGGGTAGCACTGTTGGTCTGGGACAGTTCTGTCAACTTTTGAACATCCCACCAGATATTTGTGTAAGAAAATCCAACAGCCCAACACCCTATTTATGATTATCTGAGCCCAGAACCCAACTCCATTTTACATGTAAACACAAAATATCTTTTGTGGGGTTTTAATATGCGCTGAGTTCCATGAAGGCAACTACAATGTAAAAAGAGGGAAGATCATACTTTATTTTGCTTGCTCTACTAAGAATTGCCTGCCATTGCAGAAAATCCTATCACTGGCTTGGGGTATTTTACTTGCCAATATGAAACACCTGCATTAGGCTTCATTTATAGCCGTCACTTGCATGTGGGACTCAATGTCTACTTCATTATGCCTTCTCCTTTCATGCCTTTGTATCATATTATTACTTTCCTTTTATCTCCCCTTTATATGTTAGAATATTGTGTTGGTTTTTTAAAAACTATGTTATAGGTGAATGATACGAAGTATGAATGCACTTTAGAATAGTTAAGGGGCTGTTACAAAGTATTGGTTGTAAAAAGTGGGTCTTGGGTCTAATAAGGTTGAGAACGCTTCCTTTAGAAGGCAATGAAGCCCTGCTTTTTAGTCTGGATCTAGAGGAATCTTGAACCTCAACTCTGTACTTAACATAAGAAGTTAAGAGAAATTTCAAGGTATATAGTGTGCAAGTGTTTTCCGAACAACATCTACTTGGAAGTACGAAGTTTCAAAAAGTTTCAAAAAAATGGAATATAATTACATCGTATACTACACTCTAAATACAACTATATATGCAATATATAGTAGACATTGGATGTATATATATAAAATATCAATAATAACACATGCAATTGTATGAACATGTACTAAGGGGTAACACTCTCCCTTCATGTAACTGTTTGAAATAAGCATTAACTCTGAATTCCAAGTTCTAACCCCAAAGGAAGGACATACTTTAAAAAATGTTAAGCTGAATGAGTACAATGCAGGACTTCATCATGAAAACATCTTTGTCACCCTGGTTTTTCTTCCATGCCTGCTCATCAGGCCCTGAAAGAGACATCCACACCCATGACTGCATTGCCCGACTTTCTTGGGAGTTTCCTCTCCTGACCCTGGTGGAGGCCTGATCTTGTTTTGTTGCTGTTGCTATAGGAGCAGCCCGTGTCGCAGGGGTGACTCCATCACTACAACAAATGCATGCAAAAAGCTGAGAAGCAGATTTCAGCCTTCAAGACTTCAAACACGGAGGAATGAAAACAATCTGTGCAATTTAAATAGAATAAATCCCAATGCCCCCAAGGGAAGTGGGTGTTTATTTGGGGGCTGTAAGCACCACCAGCTCGAGGCTTTACTCATGACAAACTGAACGTCCAGGGCGGTGTGTGAGTGCGTCTGTTGTACTGGGGGTTTATGGCCCCCCGAGCTGGGCCAGGGGAGGAGAAAAACAAATCAGCACAGCTTAGGACTTCCTTCCCAGGCGTCCAGCCCGCCACGCTCCGGTGCATCCACGCTGCTGCTGTCACCCTATTAGTCACAACAGCCTCTCCTAGAGAGGGACTGATTGCAGACCCGCTGACTCAGCGTCCTGGCGTAGTTGGAGCCCAAGCGTGGCGCGTCGCGCGTGAGCGACCCTCAGGATGGGGCGGGCAGGTGCATCCAGTGCTGCGCCGTTTGACCGCATGGCCGCAGAGGTCACCAGTTGGGTAGAAGCTACTCAAGGTGCCCGGCACCCTGGTGAGAACCAGAGGGATTCTGGCGGTTAGGGCGCACAAGGCGAGCACTTGCGAAGGCCACGCAGGCGGGCGAGGGCTCTCAATGTCCTGCCAGCAGCGTGCCAGGGAGGACGGGTTCCAAGACTGCTGGGCAAAGCAGATCGCAGACCGGGAAGAAAAGCTTTCCAGAGCTTTACCTTGTAAAATGTGGCTGGGCGCTTCCTGACTTGGTTAGGAACTGCTAGTTTTTAATCCTGTTATGTTACTACTGGCCTTTTATTATTACATATGGGAAGACAGCATTAAGTTATTAAAATTAAGTTATTAAAAATTGTAGCCATAGTTTTATAGAAAAAAATTGAGCAGAAAGTACAAAGAATTCCCACGTGTGGTGTTCCCTCTTCCTTCCCAAGGGGGTTTCCTTATTATTAACGTCTTGCATTAGGGGATTACATTTGTTACAATTGACCAATCAATATAGACACATTACTATTAACTGTAGTTCATGATTTCATTAGGGTTCACTCTTGGTGTTGTACTGTTCTATGGGTTTTGGCAAACGCATGTCATGTATTGATCGTTAGGGTATCATACAGAATAGTTCCACAGCCCTAAAAACCCCCTGTGCTCTGCCTATCCATTCCTCCCTCCTTCACCTCTTCCCTAGCCCCTGGGAACCACCTATCTTTTTATGTGGTCCTAGTTTTGCCTTTTCTGGAATGTCATAGAGTTGGAATGGCATAGTATGCAGCCTTTTCAGATTGGCTTCTTTCATTTAGCAATATGCACTTAAGTCTCTTCCATGTCTGTTTTTTTTTTTTTCTTTTTAAAGAAGGCTACACTCCCAACATTGAGCCCAACTCACAGCTTCAACTAACTCCCAACCCTGAGATCAAGATCTCAGCGGAGATCAAGAGTCCCACACTTGGGTCCCCTGAGTGGATCAGTCAGTTAAGCCTCCGACTCTTGCTTTCAGCTCAGGTCATGATCTCATGGTTTGTGAGATTTACCCCTGCATTAGGTTCTACACGGACGGTGTGGAGCCTGCTTGGGATTCTCTCTCTCCCTCTCTCTCTGCACCTTCCCCACATGCTCTGAAGTGTGTGCCCACGTACTCTCTCTTTCTTTCAAAATAAATAGAATAAACATTTAAAAAAAAAAAGAGTCCCACACTTAACCACCTGAGTCACCCAAATGCCCCTCCTCCATGTCTTTTCATGGTTTGATAGATTTTTTTTTGTTTGAACATAATACTGAATTTTATTTTTTTTAATTTACATCCATAGATTTTTTTTTAAATCACTGAATAATATTCCAACATACGGATGTTCTACGGTCTGTTTATCCATTCATCTATTGAAGGACATCTCAATTGCTTCCAAGTTTTGACAGTTAGTTACTGGCTCTTTTTATGTATCTGTAATTAAGAGATTACAAATCAAAAGTAATCTTCATATTAGTGTTTTTTAACCAAACATAATTATTAATGACTTTCTGCATCCAAACACATTTGGGCACTCTGATATCGCTCGCACATTGGTCTAACACCTCTTCTGCACATATATATTGAATATATTATTCAATTATTATAAAATGATATTGAATTATAAAATTCAATTATTATAAAATGATATTATTCAATTATTGTAAAAATGATATTGTAAAAATGATACCCAGGGGTGCCTGGGTGGCTCAGTTGGTTAAGCATCTGATTCTTGATTTTGTCATAAGTAATAATCTCACCATTTGTGAGATCAAACTCCATGTCGGGCTCTGTGTTGACAGCACAGAACCTGCTTGGGATTCTCTCTCTTCCTCTCTCTCTGCCCTTCCCCCACTTGCATGCACGAGGCTGAACAATCTCCCTCTTTCTCTCAATAAACTGATAAAAAATGATACCCACTTCAGATGAACATTTTTCCAAATATGAAATATATAAAGTGAGAAGTAAAATCCTACTTTCACACCAGCCCCAAGCCCATTCCCACTGCTCAGGGGTAACCACTCTTAACATTTTTATGTGTATCCTACTAGCTATTGACTCTTCATATACAAGCATATGTGTATCTTATCTTTTGGGGGTAATAAAATATGCCTCCTGGAAAACATGTGTGGAAATAATTTCTAAGGAAGGTGTCCTGCTTTTGCTTTAACAAAGTGCATTTGAAAATAAAGTCAAATGGAACACTTATTTTACGTCCACTTTTTGACACCTTCAACAAGAGAGAGACTTTTGATTCCTTTTCTCCAAAATGTTACCCAGTTCCGGGTCCCTAGAGCTACACCAAATGTACGAGACATTGTATCATTCCTGAGCAGTAGAAGAGTTTGGAAGGTGACCTCATCTGTCTAACCTCCAGCTGCAAATTCTTAGATCAGCCATTATTTGTATTCTCTTATTCTTACTAGATTCTTGGTGGTGACACTCTTACCCCAGGAATTGACTTGTCTCTTCTTTGGTGACCAAAGTGCCACTCAGAGTTTCCCGTATAGTTAGCAGAATAAACTCTTGAGGGGGTGAGGGGAGGCTCCCATTAATTCCCCCGAGTATTCATAGCATAAAGGGATTTTTTAAAAAAACACAGGCTCGGGGCACCTGGGTGGCTCAGTTGGTTGAACGTGCGACTTTGGCTCAGGTCATGAGGTCATGATCTCGTGGTTCGTGAGTTTGAGCCCCACATCAGGCTCTGTGCTGACAGCTAGGAGCCTGGAGCCTGCTTCGGATTCTGTGTCTCCTTCTCTCTCTGCCCCTTCTCTGCTTGCACACTGTCTCTCTCTCTCTCAAAAATAAATAAACATTAAAAAAAATGTTTTAACTAAAAAAGCCCAGGCCCGTCTGTCAGATATCTGTCCTGCCAAAAACATTATCTGCAGTTCTTTGGAAAATGAGAATAGGAAATACTACAAGCTCCTAACCTCCATTAGAGGAAATAATAACCACAGTGCAGGTTCAAAAGGTAACCAAATACTCATGGTTTCCATGTAAAAGACATAGTCACAGAAACCACTCCCTCTTGCCCTTGCTTTTGCAGCGATAATTTATAATTAAAAACTCTTTTCATAGAATAAAATATTAGTGGTTTTACATTGGACCTTGAACCTCTAGGAAGTTTTATTTCTTTTGTAAATGTCCTCATTATTGAAGTTTGAACAACACTGTATTATTAGACTGCTGGGAAAGGAACCTCCCCCACATGTGATGTCAGTGAAGGAATGAGGACACTCATTGGCACTTGGATTGGTTCCATTGGCAGACCCCTTGCACAGAGGGTTTTGCTCTTTTTAAGTTTGGTATATGAGCAAACCAAAGGTTAGTGAGAGACTGCTTTATGTAAGAACTTCCTGCCTGGCAAATTTCATTCAGTTCTTGTTAGTCTTTTTCAGCAGCCTCTTGAGTATCAACCAAATAGAAAAGTAGAAACAAGGGGCACCCAGATGGCTCAGTTGGTTAAGCGTCCAATTTTGGCTCAGGTTGTGATCTCAGGGTCATGGGTTCGAGCCCCACGTTGGGCTCTGTGCTGATGGTTCAGAGCCTGGAGCCTGCTTCAGATTCTCTGTCTTCCTTTCTCTCTGCTCTTCCCCCACTTGCACTCTGTCCCTCTCTCTCAAAAATAATAAATGAACATTTAAAAATTAAAGAAAAAGTAGAAACAAGAGCGGAAAGAACCAAAAAATGGGCATCAAGAAATACAAACTATCCAGGGATTTAACAGTAAGAGACAAATAATGGGTTTCACCTGATGCATATGGAATATTAATATTTAATTTATCTAAATTGTACAGATAAATGTATGTAGATGGGAGATATTAGGGGTCATCTTTTTGTTTTTGTTTTTTTCAGTTATGTGGCACTGTTACCAGCAAATCGTCACATTTGTTCTATTTCTGACCAGTAGTGTATATAAGGAAACTACAGGGGGAGAAAGTACTGAAATGGTGTATCTTCTTGTAAAATATGGAAGTGGTAGGATGACAGAGGAGAAAAGCCAACCCAGTACATGGTCTTCTGATGGTCCTAAATTCCTAAACTCAGCTAGGTCAGAGGGAACCATTTCCTGGGAGCAAGTCTTCCATAAACACCACGAATCACTTGGCCTAATGTTTTATCACTATTTAGATTACGCTCTGAAATAATAACTAAGCAACTAGGTCACTGAACAGTTCATTTATAAGTACATGCCGGCTATTTGTTGGTACAGAAGATGTTTTCCAGACTTGAAAATCTGTGATACTCTTGAGTTTTCCCAAGATGTCCACCTACTGAGTACAGGCTGTCCAAAGAGGGCGACTAGTCAACCGCCCTGACAGTGAACTCAGAGCATCACAGCAGTTCAGTCTCACAAGCAGGAATGATCTGAAGGCTTGCTGCTCCCTCTCACTTTAAAGTATCTTCAGGTTCAAGAACTCTAGCACTCCTGTATTCCCACAAATACACAACATCAGACTCCTCCCTGCAGTTAAATAGGTCAACATGCTGCTACAACCAAATGCACGTTAAATTGTTTGAGTGTGTCCATGGGAAGGACACAAAGTTTGTTTTTTATTAAAAAAAATTTTTTTTAACATTTATTTATTTTTCGAGAGACAGAGACAGAGCGTGAGCAGGGAGAGGGGCAGAGAAAGAGGGAGACACAGAATCTGAAGCAGGTTCCAGGCTCGGAGCTGTCAGCACAGAGCCGGAGGCAGGGCTCGAACTCGTGATCTGGGAGTTCGTGACCTGAGCCGAAGTCGGATATTTAACTGACTGAACCACCCAGGCACTCCAGGACACAAAGTTTTAAATTTTATTTTTCCTAGGCTTTTTGGTTTTTTTGTCAGGAGAGAAAATTGGTTAAGGAGGTTTGCTTTGGGGTTTCTCTTTTGCTGTGATATCTGTTAATGCATACCTTGATGTGACAATAAACTGTCATTCATGAAAAGTTATTCGTATTTTCATGTGGCTCTTTATTTATTTTGATATTTAACATTCCACTGAGCATCAGAGATGTAACACATACCATCCTAATTGAATTCAGATGTCATTTCTGATGATCATATTTTAACCGCTTGTTTCATTGAGTAATTTTAAAGGCCCATTGGTTCACTTGAATATTCTGTACACTAATCTGATGATTTCCTTTCAATTTGGCTAATAATGCAGGAAGAGGTTAGATATTTACAGGAAATATTTCAAGTAATTGGAAACAATTGGCACTTTCACATGTGCACACTTTCCATTTGCAGACAGGGTAATAGAACCCTAAGTAATTATAGTCAAATAGCCCTCCAGCTGTGTCATTCTGAGCACATAAATCACATCCTGTCAATATTCCATCAGTCAGATGGGCCAATGAGCAGTAATATATTTATGAATTCTGTATAACTATTAATAGAATATGAACAAGTAGATCTGAAAGGGTTCTATTTAGAATAGGACCTATTTTCATAAAAGGAGGGAGAATTCCTATTTGAGATAAAACGTGTTTATTTCTCTCCATTCACCCTGTAGATAGTAGAGAGAAGAGCTTCATTTCTGTTTCCTTCTGACTGGGTAGGAAGACACTCCACCCCCTAGTCCCATCCCCACATGCCACTGGGACCGTATTTCCTTCTGTGGCTTAGAGGAAAAGGATCCATGGTTCATCCTTGGCAGAATCAGAGCCTGTATCCACTCGTCATGGGACAGGCAAACAAGAGGACAGACCACCCACGAGCAGGCTGGAGGGCTTCAGTCAGGCTGGCTTTCATTTCCTTAGCTATCAATTACGGCATATGCCAGAAGAAAAAACTTACACATTTCAGTAACCCGAACATCCACGGGTATGTTGGGTCTATGGGTACAAGCACATTCCCGTTGGTATTGGTAGCTGAACTCTGTTGACTTATTAGTTCCAACCTACACAGCCCAGTCTCCACATTTAAAACTCTCGTTGTCAACAGATGAATGGATAAACGAAATGTGGTATATACATATGATGGAATATTATTCAGCTTTTAAAAGGAAGGAAATTCAGATGCGTGTACAACAAGGATGAACCATCAAGATATTATGCTAAGTGAAATAAGCCAAACATAGAAGGACAGAAACTGTATGATTCCACTTATACGAGGCCTAAAGTAGTCAAATCCATAGAGACAGAAAGCAGGGTAGAGGTTAACCAGGGCTGGGGGAAGGGAGGAATGCGCAGGTAGCATTTAATGGGTTTACTGGGTACAGAGTTTCAATTTAGGACGATGAGAAGTTCTGGAGATAGATGATGGTGATGCTTGCTCCACAGTGTAAACGTATTTCATGCCACTGACTGTACACGTAAAAATGATTAAAAAAAAATGTTAAATTTCATATTACATATGTTTTACTATAGTAAAAAACAGCCGGCACCAGAACATTTTAAAAAATAGATAGTACTTTTACTTGTTCCTGAGACACCCCAGAATTGCCTCACATTTACTCAGAAGCAAACTGGGTCTTGTTCACCATTTTGGTTTCCTTATATAAATCCTCTGCCCAGATGCTTTTAAGGAAGAGATGGCTTATTCACTGCCCCTGCTACCAAGTGTCTTCCCTCCCCCCACACAAAGGTATTTCCCTTCCTGCTGAATTCCCAGTGCTACACACCCTCTTATACCCTGAGGGGCACAGATTCCTTTCAGTCCTGTGCCCCATCACCACCACCACAACTGAGCTGTGTGCCACACAGAGATGGAGAAAGCACTCCTCTCCCTAGTGCTCTGTGCCACAACTTGGGACCCAAAGCGAAAGGTGTGTGCCTTGAGGCTCCCCAGTTCATTCTAGAACAGCTTCTGTTTCTAACCCATTTAACCACAGGGGCTCAAAACTGGCCCAAGAACTAGAAAAAGAACCAACCATACCATTGTCCTAAGTTCTTCCCCAGGCTTCTGCACAAAAACTCTGTCCAAGTACTTACTTTAGCTAAAACTGGGAAGGAAACAGGGCAATTTATTCAAGCAGTAACCCAAAGTGAGGAAGGAGATGGCTAGGTCCTCACCGCAAAATCTTGCTCAGACTCAGCCAGAATGATCTGGTCCCAATTTTAAAACCTAGTGTTCTTCCAGGGAGCTGTGGCTCCCAATAAGTGTTCAAGGTATTTTTTCTATGTCTTGTATAAGGAAGTGGTTGATGCAGTGACTGTTATTGATAATTACACCTCTAGGGGTGCCTGGGTGGCTCAGTCCCTTAGGCTCCGACTTAGGCTTAGGTCATGGTCTCACAGTTTGTAGGTTTGAGCCCCGCATCGGGCTCTGTGCTGACAGCTCACAGCCTGGATCCTGCTTTGGATTCCGTGTCTCCCTCTCTCTCTGCCCCTCCTCCACTTGTGCTCTTTCTCTTTCCAAATAATAAATAAACATTAAAAAAAACACTTTTTTTTTTTTAAGAGAAAGGAGAGGGAAATTTGGATACAGAGACACAGACACACAGAGAAGGCCATGTGATGACAGGCAGAATTTGGAGTGAATACAGCTACAAGCCAAGGAGCTCCAAGGATTTCTGGCAGCCACCGGCAGCTAGGAGAGAGGCATGGAGCGAATTCTCCTGAGTCCCCAGAAAGAACCATCTCTGCCAAGACCTTGATTTCATACTTCCATCCTCTTGAATTGTGAAAGCCCCCTCCCCCGCTTCAGTTTGTAGTACTCTTGTTATGGAGCCAGTAACACCCACGGAAGAAGGTTTTCTCAGAGTTACTTTGTAGGGAAAGCTTTACTTCAGTTTGCTATTGTCTTAGGAATCATATGACTTTCGTAACTAATCCAGTTTTCTTTTCTGCTTGGGCCACCAGAAAGTTCTGCATAGACCTCGTGACCCAACTATAGGATGTTATGGAATAAATTTGTGTATATTCATCTCTTTTCTCTTCCCCTGATTCTAAAACCTCAGTGTATTTTTCTATGTTATTTTATTGATTTATTTGCTACAGACTCTTCTTTTTTTTCATTTTTTGGACTAAGAGGAGAAAAAAAGTAGTAACTGTCTTTCTCCCCCTTCCCCAGGGGAAAGAGCTAACTATTATTAGCCCAGATTATTAGCTCTGAAAGAAGCTAGATTACTTTTTGAACTGAAATGACCTTCTCATTTCAGAGTTCAGAGTTCAATCTTCTCATTTCAGACCTGAGAAAACAGAAGCCTAAGGTTATATGATTAGATACGAGTAGATGTTACCATTCATGTCTTTGATTATTCCAAACACTTTTGCCATTGGGTATCAGGTGTCTGATAGGGAGGCAGCAGTAAGTAATTGGAATTTCATATAGTGGTACAGACTAACGATGCCAATTGAAATTATGTGTGTTGTTGAATATTAATAGTAAACATTTTATCCTTTAGTAAAATCAAGTGGCTACTCACCTACATTTTGCTGTCAGATCCCCAAAGCAAACAAATCTCTGAGTTATTGGACATTTTGTTAATTACAAAGCTAAAAACTTCTAGCAGAAGACCTGTTTCTAGAAATGGAGGGCCAGATTATTGGGATCACCTTAAAACAATTGGGAAGTTGAAAAGAATTGAGAAGTGGTGACTGGCTAGCTTATTAAAAGGCTGTTTTCAGAATAATACATAAAATGGGAGGGGGAAGGGGCAAAGCAGGGCCTTCAAAGCTGCATACACCCTAGGGCACTGAAGGCAACATCATTTGGCTAAATGTGTTTGCCCTGCAGGGTAAGGGGGACAGAAGTCCAAGCCCAGCATAGGCAGCAGTTCTAGAAGATTGTCCCTTTAGCACTTAAGCTTAACCCTCCGTGTAACACCCTCAGTGTAAGAGTTAAACAGAATTAAACATGCTTTTCTGCCTCACAACCATGAGAGACGAGAAAATGCTACCTTGGAGCTGAGCAGACCAGAAGAAAAACAAAGAAAAGGAACAATAGGTCCCATGGAAAATTGGCCACGGGCTAGTCCCCACATGCATTTTCACTCTGGGTGCATATAGTCTGGGGGAGCTGCACTACATGCAGCTCAAATGTGGTTTGAGAAATGTAGAAACGAAGTATAGAAATTAAGAAATGTAGGTAAAATTCAATGGGCAGCTTGAATGTGGTTTGAGGCTGTTCCCAAGTAGTAGTTGATGAGAACCAAGGCAAAAGAAATATAGGCAAAATTAAATCTTACAACCTGCAGCTCGTTGACAAATCCTTGAGACAGGCGGAGGGACCTTCCTCCAGGAACTCAACTGCCTTCATGTTAATGCTTTACTAGAGGCAAAAAGCAACCTTAGTTTGACATTAGCCAGAAATCCAGGATCCTGTAAGTCTTCTTCAACGTATGAAAATTTCTTTGGAAACTTCCTTTATCTCTAACCCGCCAAGATATATGTTAGCAAGCATCCTTCAAACATACGGCCTGCTTATATACTTCTGAAGGGTCTCATGACTAATGTTTCACTAGACGGTAGTAAATAACCTTATCTTAACAGCAGCTAGCCCCTCAAGTCCTGGAAGCCTTGCTCCCAAATTCCTTAGAGATTTACCCTATCCCCAACCCCCACTAACTAAAAAGCAGCCATTCCTCACAATCTCAGTACAGCGCTTTCTACCCACAGGTCCTGTCTCAGTGCTTTAATAAAACCACCTTTTTTGCACTGAAGATGTCTCAAGAATTCTTTCTTGACCATTTGCTCCCAGACCCCACATCACCCCAACATCACATTAGTAGTGAGACTCTGATGGCAGCAAATGCAACACCTCCCAGGAGGAGAGTCTAGGCCTCAGGAAAACCTCATATGCAGTTGTCAAGGGCAATGGCAAATACCCAGTTACAGGTAACCAGGCACACAAGAGGGTAAGACAACACGAGGAAGAACCAGCAGAAACAGCAGAAGAAAATGGCTATGCAGACTTCAAGCATCAGAATTCTCAGGTTCATTATAAAATGACTTAACTTACCCAGTTTAAATAAATAAATGACAAAATTGAAAATATTTGCAGAAACTGTAAAAATAACATAGATTGGGGGTGCCTGGGTGGCCCTGGTGAAGCATCCAACTCTTGATTTTGGCTCAGGTTCATGATTCATTATATTGAGCCCCATGTTGAGCTCTGTGCAAATGGTACAGAACCTGCTTGGGATTCTGTCTCTCCCTCTCTCTGCCCCTCTCCACCCCTTTTAAAATAAATAAATAAACTTTTTTTTTTTAAAAGGACCAAACAGAATGTATATATATTATCAAATCTCTATATATTTATTATAAATTATACACATACATATCTGGATGAACATCTTTGGTGGTAGATTGGATACAATAGAAGATTAGTGGACTGAAAATAGCTCAGAATATACTATCAAGAATTTAGAACAGGGAGTCAAAAATATGGACAACACAAAGCACAGAGAAGAGAACTGGAAGAGACAGAGAGATCCAACACACATTTACAAATTATACATCTTCCCTTTCTTAAAGATGATGCCAAAACCAAAGAAGAAAGCCCTTGCCCTTCCCAAAGCCAAAGCCAAAGCAAAGGCTTTAAAGGCCAAGAAAGCAGTGCTGGAAGACATCAACGGTCACCAATAAAGAAAATCCAAATGTTGCCCATCTTCCGAAGGCCCAAGACACTGCATCTCCCGAGGCAGCCCAAGAATGCCATCAGGGGAAAGAAGCTTCACCACTATGCCATCAGTTCATCCTGACGCCCTGACTGTCTTCAGCTGTGAAGAAAACAGAAGACAACAGCATACTTGTGTTTATTGTAGACATCAAGGCCAACGAGCACCAGATCAAATAGGCAGTGAAGAAGCTCTTTGACATGGACATGGCCTAGTCAACACCCTGACCAGGCTCAATGGAGAGGAGAAGGTATATGTTTGCCTCCGACTATCATGTTTTGGATGTCGCCAACAAAATTGGGATCATCTAAACTGAGCCCAGCTGGCTATGTCTAAATATAAGTTTTTTCACCAAAAAAAAAAAAAATTATCTTTTAACAATAAGGACTCTTTAAAAAAAATTTTTCTTAAGGTTATTTATTTTGAGAGAGAGAGAGAGAAAGAGAGAGAATGAACAGGGGAGGGGCAGAGAGAGAGGGAAAGAGAGAAACTCAAGAAGGCTCCATGCTATCAGCCCAGAACCTGATGTGGAGCTCCAGCTCATAAACTGTGAGACCATGACCTGAGCTGAAACCAAGTGTTGGAGGCTTAACCCACTGAATCACCCAGGCGCCCCAACACTAAGGACTCTTAAAACAAAAGAATGACAATATCATTATTACACCTAAAAATGTATGATAATCTCTTAGAATTATCAAATATATAGCTAACATACATTTGATCAAAATCCCAGAAGGTGAGGAAAGAGAGAATAGGGAACACGCAATGTTTAAAGAAATAAGGATTATTATTAGTTCGGGCCCCACGTCTGGCTCTGTGCTGACAGCTCAGAGCCTGGAACCTGCTTCGGATTCTGTATCTCTCCCTCTCTCTGCCCCTCCCATGCTCGTGGTCTGTTTCTCTCTGTCTCTTAATAATAAATAAATATTAGAAAAAAAACTAGAAGTTGTAATTCAGTCATACAATGGAATATTTTGCAGCTATTAAAAATCGATGTCTAGAATAGTAGTAACAGAAGAAAATACCTATGATCTAATATTAAGAAGAAAAAGCAAGATATAAGTTTTTTCTATACTATAATTTTCTGCATAAAAACATTTGGTGGAAGTTGGGGTGCCTGGGTGGCTCGGCTGGTTAAGTGTCTGACTTTGGCTCAGGTCAGGATCTCGCAGTTTGTGAGTTCAAGCCCCACGTTAGGCTCTGTGCTGACAGCTCAGAGCGTGGAGCCTGCTTTGGATTCTGTGTCTCCCTCTCTCTCTGCCCCTTTCTCACTCACGCTCTGTCTCTCTCTCTCTCAAAAATAAACATTAAGAAAAATTTTGTTTTAATATTTGATGGAAGCATATAAAAATGCTATATTGATTGCCTTCGGGTAATAATAGCATAGATGCGTTTTCTTCCTATTCCTTATTCTTTCCTACACTTTCTGAAATATCTGCAACAAATATGTATTATTTTCTATTCAGAAAATTACTTTTATTTATTTTTTAATATAATTTATTGTCAAATTGGCTTACACACAACAGCCAGTGCTCATCCCAACAAGTGCCCTCCACAGTGTATTTTTAAATCTAATTGGTATTTATTTTTAAGCTGGATGGAGAGATTCAGAGATTCATTTTAACATTTAATTTTTTATTCCTACATTTGTCTATTATATTTATGTGATATCACAATTAACAAAACAAAATACAAACAGGTGACTAGTAGAGTTAGGTTTTAACCATATATAATGTTACTTGAAAGTCATGAATCAAAAAATGCTGTGTCCCTTATTTTGATCATTCGCGGAGGCTATAACTCACTAATACTAAAAACCAAAGAAAGTAAAATGGAGGAGAAAGAAGTGTGTCATTTGTGAACTAAATATTAACTTAATAAATAAAAACTCCTTTACATGTCAGATTAAGAACACATCCAAATTTCATATTTAATTTTTTTTATTTTAAATTTAAATCCAAGTTAGTTAACACATAGTGTAATAATGATTTCAGGAAGAGAATTTAGTGATTCATCCCTTACATACAACACCCAGTGCTCGTCCCAACAAGTGCCTTCCTTAGTACCCATCCCCCATTTAGTCCATTCCCTAACCCAACACCCCTCCAGTAACCCTCAGTTTGTTCTCTGTATTTAAGAGTCTCTTATGGAAAAGTAAAAAAAAAATTTTTTTTTTTTACTTTTAGTGAGAGAGACAGCATGGCAGGGGCGGGGGGTGCAGGGGAGAGGGGCAGAGAGAGAGAGAGAGAGGGAGAGAGAGAGAATCTCAAGCAGGCTTGATGCTCTGTACAGGAGTCCAACACAGGGCTCTATCTCACATCCTGGGATTATGACCTTAACCAAAATCCAGAATTGGCCACTTAACCAACTGAGCCACCCAGGTGCCTTCAAATTGTTTATTTAAATAAAAATAATCTTATGCTACATTCTAATGATAAATAATAGACTTAATAAAGGAAAAAGTTTATCTCCTTTAGTGGTTAGGGAAATAGTGTCTTCTCTGAAATAAAACCACTTTCATAAATTATAATTTCAATGACTTTGAATGTTATGTATGTTAGACCTTCTCACTATATCTTCCAGGTCTTTTCCCTCTGTTTTATATTTTTCATATTTTTGACTCCCTGAAATTCTTGGTAAGTATATATATATATATATGTTATGTGTGCTTGTGTGTGTGTGTGTATAATTTCAATGTTATTGAAATTACAATTTATGAAAGTGGTTTTATTTCAGAGAAGACAGAATTTCCCTAACCACTAAAGGAGATAAACTTTTTTCCTTTATTAAGTCCATTATTTATCATTAGAACGTAGCATGAGATTATTTTTATTTAAATAAACAATTTGGGGGCACCTGGGTGGCTCTCTCAGATAATGAGAATAAACTGAAGGTCGATGGGGGGGGTGGGGGAGAGGGGAAAGTGGGTGATGGGCATGGAGGAGGGCACCTGTTGGGATGAGCACTGGCTGTTGCATGGAAACCAATTTGACAATAAATTACATACAAAAAATAAAATAAAATAAAATATATACATATATTCTAACTTGGAATTTCATAAATTATACAATTTCGAAATTATGTAAACGTGGCTCAAATGAATATGACAGCATGGACGTGACTTGAGCGTTACCTTTCTAGGCCGTCTCTAAGAGGGTCAAGGATGATAATCGGTGGCGGTGGGAGAAAGATTTTATTAAAAGCAAACTCCAGGCAGTGGCTTTCTTCTATTTTATCCTCTCCGCCCAACCTGCTTCTGCTCTGTATTCTTCATCCCTGACAGTCACCCTCGTCTCTCTTTTGTCTCCCTCCATCCAGTTACCAAGTTCTGCTGAGTTTTCTTTATAACCATTTCTCACATACATCCCCTCTACCTTATCCTGCTCTCACTTGCCATATGGAGCTCTCATCCCCTACCTGGAATATTGCGTGAGCCTCATGACTCATTTCCCTCCCAGGTTCCACACATGGCAGCTTCCACTGCCAAAGTGATTTATATGGTGTACATCGCCGGTGGCATTATCTCCAAGCATTCCTTCAGTTCCACGAATATTTATTTAGCACCACTTACGTATCAGACACTGTAGTAGGTACTGAAGATACATCAGTCAATAAGACAGATTAGGTTTCTACACTCAAGGAACTTATATTCTAACAGGAATAAATAATTCAAAGATTGTTCATTGGATGCCCCTTCCGAGCCCTGACCGCCTATACCTTCTACCACCCTGTGTACAGCCGACCCTTAAACGACACGGGTTTCAACTATGCACATCTGCTTACATGCAGGTTTTTGCCCGATATGGTACTCTAAATGTATTTTCTCCTCCTTACGATTCTCTTAGCAACATTTCCTTTTCTGTAGCTTACTTTATTGAAAAAATGCAGGATATCATACATCTAACGTACAAAATACGTGTTAATTGACTATGCGATCAGTAAGGGTTCAGTCAACAGGTTATTTGTAGTTAAGTTTCGGGAGGGGGAGTCAAAAGTTACATGGGGATTTTGACTGCAGGGAGGGGGTCAGCACCTCTAACCCCCACATCGTTCAAGAGTCAACTGCACATCCCTCCATCCACCAGATTCTGGCAACATGTTTTATGTCCAAATAGTATTCAGCTTTTTGTGGTCCAGCTTAGACATCATTTCTCCCCAGAAAGCCTCCATGGGTTTCATCATGGGCTAAGTGGCTCGTCTCTGTGCCTCGTAGCACCATGTGATAACTCTATTACAGCACTTTCAACATTTCACTACAATTATAGGTGTACGTGTCTCCTTCACGAGGCTGCAAGGACTTTGAGGAAGGAGATTTTATCTTAATCGTTTCCGTACTTCTAATGCTCAAAGCAAATAGAGGCAGAAAGGATGGAAAGCGGGGTTAAAAAGAGTTGGCTGCGGTCTTGGTTTAAGACAGATGGAGTAAGTAGCACAGGAAGGTTTTCTTAGGTGGGATAGTAGAAATGTGAGGAAGAAAGGCTGGTGCAAAAAGCAAAGAACTTGCTGGCGGTTAAATGTGGTACTTGAGCAACATGGGTTTGTTTACGAATGTGGGTATGACACGGGGGTGGCCTTTCCTGTTATCAAAGGACGCTGTTCTAGACAATGCTCTGCAAAGGACAAAACCTAAACACGATTATTCCATTGACCTTTGTTGTTTGCCCCCCAGGTCTCCTGGTCCCTGTGAAAACTGTGGGAACAAGGAATGTGGATGCTTTGATCTCGTCATCGAGAAATATACGCCCCCATGCAAGCGAGGATAAGTTGCTCCCGTCCAAATCTACATTTTTTCTTACCTTGTGCTATTCTTGAAACTATCTGGCTGCTAGGTTCTTTAGTAAGTGATTAGGAAGCATTAAGTAATTAACCATTAGCTGCAGAGAGCCCGTGGTGATTATCCCCAGTCTCCTGATTGGAGAAAAAAATGCTGTGGAAAAAAAAAAAAAAAAAAGACTTACTTTAGTCATGCATGAAGAAAGTAGGCTGAGCACCTAACCAAAATTGCTAGCTAAGCTATTAACCAAACAAGTTCCACTCTCCTTAGGCTGGGTGATATTGAATGCCAGAAACTAACTGAATCAAATAAACAACAATAACATAACCAAAAAGTCACCGTGCACTCATAAGATGGGATGCAAGGCAGGAACTGTGTCAGCTACCATGTTCTAAGTAGTAATAGAAAAGCCCAACCTAAGGGTGTCTGGGTGGCTCAGTCGTTTGAGCATCTGACTCTTTATTTTGGCTCGGGTCATGATCTCACATGGTTGTGGGATCAAGCCCCACCTCTGGCATTGCACCAGGCATGGAACCTGCTTGGGATTCTCTCCACCTCTCCCTTTTCTTCTCCCTCGCTTGTGTGTGTGTGTGTGTGTGTGTGTGTGCACTTGCCCACACACACGCTCTCTCTCTCTCCCTCTCTCAAAATGAAATAAAATAAAATAAAATAATATCTTAAAAAAAGAAGACCCAACCCAAACATGTTTAATCAACAAAAAGGATTTATAGGGTAATAAAAAGGAAGATTTAGAGGTAAGGAAGTGAACTAATCAGGAAAGGTTAACACTGTCATTGATAACTTCAAAATTGTGGTGACTTCACACAGTACAAATTTGTTTCCCCATGCAAGTGTTCAGTCCAGTGCTCCTCATCAAGCAGTAGTCCTGGGAAGTTATCCAGCAAGAGCTTTGGGAATATGCTGCAAGTGCTTACTCAGGCTCCTTCCACTGTGGTCCTCCATTCAGCGAGAAGACAGGGAAAGAAAATGGAAGATCAGGGACACCTGGGTGGTTCAGTCGGTTGCGCGCTGGACTTTGGCTCAGGTCGTGATCTCGTGGTTTGTGAGTTCAAGCCCCTCGTCGGGCTCTGTGCTGTCAGCTCAGAGCCTGGAGCCTGCTTCAGATCCTGTGTCTCCCTCTCCCTCTGCCCCTACCCTGCTTGTGCTTTCTCTCTCTCTCTCTCTCTTTCTCTCTCTCAAAGAGAGACCAAAATAAACATTAAAACAATTGAAAAGAAAATGGAAGATCACTCATGAGGGGTCAGGGAAGACGTCGTGGTAAGACGTCAATTTGGCCACATTTCATTGGCTAAAACTCAGTCACACGGCCACACCTAATTGTAAGGGAGCCAGGAAATGTGGTGGAGCTGTATATCCAGAAAAAAATGGTGAATATTTAACTAGTTTTGCCAGCTACAATCGGAACTAAATGTTCTCTAGCTTGCATCCAGTGCAATAGAACACCTTAGCCCCTGCCTTATAAGCAAGCAGGAGACTGAGATGCTCCTTGATATTGCTGAGTCACAGGCACATCCCTGAACAGATGAACTGACCAAGGGATTGCGATGGGCAGATGGCCTTCAGCCCACCTGAGTCCACCTCTTGAGCTGCGGGTGGGGTCAGCTTTCCTGAAATGTCAGGACTTCATAGGAAAGCCGTAAAAATAGCAGAAAAACAACGTAAGTACTAATTAGGAAATGAGGACAAGTGACGATTAGTGAACAACCAATGTCTACCAGGGGTCCTAGCTCCAGAAAAACTGGGATACCAAAAAGAGATGCCCAGAGAGCTCAAGGACCCGGAGGCAACTATGGGATAGATGTGTGATCTGGTTACTGAAGTCTGCTTGACAGGCACATGAGCACTGTTACTGAAGCAAGAGCTTTCTCCTGGCAAAATTGTAGAACTGAGAAAATAGAAAGGAGCTACTGTCCTTCATGCTGAGTACTCGTCCTTGGGTCCCTTAGATTCTCCTGAGCCTGGGGAGATGCCTAAGTCCATAGAGAAGAGTGTCCCAGTTTATATTAGAAGACCACATGGCTGGAAAAAGGAGAAACTGATAGACTTAATATTCTGCTATCTTTCATGAATCACATAGGGATTTATTCAAGGAAGTGGGCATACAAATCTTCTCATTAAAAATACCAAAACTCTATGCCTTGTTTGGGATGATAGATTTTAAACCTACTGCTTCTTTTGCTGGTGGTACTTTGAGTCTGCTTATTATTTCTAGAGAATGTCTCTGAGAACAAATGAACTGATTATGTTTTTTGACCCAGCTTAAGTAGATATACTCATTATCCATCCTATCTCACAAGAACATAAAGAAGACCAGGTTCCCTGGGTGGCCCAGTTGGTTAAGCATCCGATTCTTGATCACAGTTCAGATCATGATCTCATGGTTCATGAGTTCAAGCCCCATGTCAGGCTCTACACTGATGATATGGAGCCTGCTTGGGATCTTCTCTCTCTCTCTCTCTCTCTCTCTCTCTCTCTCTGCCCCTCCTCTACTTTTGCTTGCTCTCTCTCTCAACATAAATAAATAAACATAAATTTAAAAAAAAAAGAACATAAAGAGGACCTTATTTCTAGAGTCCCACATTCCTTGATCTTGTGAAATTTTCATTCACTTTTAATATTCTCTGCTTTTCCAATTCACAACAGCTTAATGAACTCAAGATCCTCAGATTGCCACTGTCTTTCAAGTCTTAGGTTTGGGACTTTCCTGTCATTGATCTGGGGAAAGAATGTTCAGGAAACTTCCCCTATAAAGGTAAAAGTGCTTTGATATCTAGAGCATATTCCTGAAATGGCATCTTGGGTTCTGGCCAAACCTGTTCAGTGAGGTTCATCATCCTTCACTAAGAGCTAGGCTGGGAGTCCACAGCCAGGGGAGGTGGCCCAGAGGAGGTGGCCCAGAGGGAGGCTGTACAGAAGAAGGACAGCGGAGGAAGGAATAGGGGTGCTTCGTTCTCCCTCTCACAACTCCAGCCTGGGGCAGCTTCAAAGTAGAGATCACCATCTTTTAATCCTGTCAAACCCAGAGATCACACATCTCAGAACAACCCACCAATTGGACAAGCATTTCTTCATAAAGGTCTTATCGTGTTCTAGGCTCTGTAATGTAAAGCATCTCCCAGTGAGAGGTTCAAATATGGAAATAACTTAAAGAGCACGGTGGGTATACAATGAATATTGGGATAACCACAAAATTATTTTACAAGATGAACTAGAATCATATGTATTGACAAGCATGGGTAGCCAAGATGTATAGTTGAGGGGAAACAAGTTGACAGAAGAGTATTTATATTATGATCCCTGTTTTGATTATTTTTTAAAATATAGGGGTACCTGGGTGACTCAGTCGGTTGAGCATCTGACTTCTGCTTAGGTCATGATCTCATGGTTCATGAGTTCGAGCCCCGTGAAGGGCTTTGTGTTGACAGCTCAGAGCCTGGTGCCTGTTTCAGATTCTGTGTCTCCCTCTCTCTCTGCCCCTCCCCCACTCGTGTTCCGTCGGTCTCTCTCTCTCTCTCAAAAAGAAATAAACATTAAAAAAATTTTTTTAAATAAAGTACAATATAAATAATGACTAGAGTTGGGTTTACAGTGAAGCTAGCAAAGTTTACAACTCAGGAACTCTTGCTTACATGGATCTCTTCCAAGACCATGAACTTAATTTTGTATTTTTTTTGTAAAGAGGTTCTCAAAGCAGCACAAGTGTGACATATAAAACCTGAACCACTCCCTGAGATTTACATACATGACACACATTATTATGGCCAACTGTGGTTATCTTGGGCTGTTGGAGTGTAGAGACTTTATACTTTTCTATTATCCAAAAGATAATAGGAGGCCATTCCTCTATAGCAATCCCTTCCCTCACCCATAACCCAGGACAACCTTCCCTGTGTTTCTACACCTGTTCTCCGATTGAGATCATTCATGGGCTTTGCACAAGAAATCCATTTTTCAAGTAGTAGCTATCATGCCAGCCAGCCAATGGGACACACTCTATCATTATCTTCCTCCAAGTTCTACTTTTCTCACTTTTCCTACTGACCAGTATCATCATTTTCCACTTCTTTCCCTTTAAGTTATATTTTCCTTAGTCTCCAAGCTCTGTTTGTCTCCTACTCTGCTCATTTTCCAACAACAAGCAAAGACCAAAAAAATTACATATACGTGTTTCTAGGACAAGACTATTTCTTATTAGTGATGAAAATTCTCTAGCACAATAAATGAGTCTAAAATCTGTTTAAAACTTAAGACAGATAAAAATTGCTCATAAAATCTACCAAATCAATAGCAATTCTTTTACTTTAACTAGATCATGGTGCTTCTTTGCATATGTTTTCCTTAAGGAGTAATCTTTGGTGTCCAGAGAAGCTTAGGGCTATTGACTGCTGTCTAAAATTGACTTTTGGATCGGCTACTCTTTTTTAAGCATCTTAACCTTTTTTTATTTTTCACTGTAAGTCAAAATGCTACATTCAGTCAGCAGTTCAGTACAATCAGTAGACAACAACTTATTTCATCATTGTGGAATCAGTGCATTAATTATATGTGATTAAATCTCACGCACGTGAGTTAAATGTGAAAGAAGTATAATTTATATCTTGCATACGTTCAAATTAGGTTCAGCTAATGTAAGAGTTTATATTCAGCATAGAGCAGTTGGCTACTTTCTTTTGCAAAGGGGTTTGACAAGTAAGCAGCTTGAGGTTGTTGGGGCAAGATGCTCCAAATTTGTAAAGGACTCAGTGTCCTTCTGGCTATCAGCTCTACGGTCTCCAAGGTTTGGCCTCGTACACATAGTTTAAGAAGGTAACTGCTGCTCCAGCCATCTCATCCTTGTTCCAGGCTGGCAACAGAGGAGGACGAATAAACACACAACACTCTCTTTATAAGGATGTTCCCCCAGAAGTACCACCCAGTACTTTTACTTGTATCTCTATGGCAACTACCCAGTCATCTGACATAGTCAACTGCAAATGAGACTAAAAAAGGCCATTTTTTAACTGGACTTCAATGTACCAACCAAAAACTTGGCATCTGTTACTGAAGGAAAAGGGGAGATTCGACTGGGGGAAGAAATTTACATTCTCTGCCATTTTCTTAATATAAATAACATCATGATGATGTAAAGATGCTGTATCTCTTTTCATGATACGGTTACTTTGCATTCTGTTAAAAGTTAAAGCACATAAAATTCTTATGAAAAGGGGCATCTGGGTGGGCCAGTCGGTTGAGAGTCCAACTTTGGCTCAGGTGATGATCTCAGGGTTTGTGAGTTCAAGGTCCACGTCGGGCTCGCTGCTGTCACTGCAGGAGCCCACTTTGGATCTTCTGTCCCCTTCTCTCTGCCCCTCCCCGCTCATGCTCTCCCTCGCTCTCTCTCTCTCTCTCAAAAATAAATAAGCTTTTTTTTAAATTTTTTTTAACGTTTTATTTATTTTTGAGACAGTGAGAGAGAGACCATGAACAGGGGAGGGTCAGAGAGAGGGAGACACAGAATCCAAAACAGGCTTCAGGCTCTGAGCTGTCAGCACAGAGCCCGACGCGGGGCTCGAACTCACGGGCCGAGAGATCATGACCTGAGCCGAAGTTGGCCACTTAACCGACTGAGCCACCCAGGCACCCCTAAATAAACATTTTTAAAAATCTGACTATAAAAGAGTAAAACCTGTTCCAGTCAGTATAGTAGATCATAAGAACTCAGATGGATTCAGTGTCGGCAATGCACGGATGGGCTGTATTTGTGGAGAGCTTGCTTGGGAGGTGCAGAATATTCAAGGAGCAACCACTGCTCTCTTTCTGAACCACTGCGTCTACCGAGATCCGGAAAGTGTGTATCAGCTCTGTGTGTCTCATTACAGAATTCAGTGCTGGAGGACAGAAATAACAGAAGGTTCTCATTCCAAAAGTCACTTCCATTTGGACTTGGAAATAAGTTAAATAAATCCTTCAACTTTTCGTGTATTTGCTATACAAAAACTCTCTCCATGTAATCATGGAAGACAGTCCGCAAGTCACTGTGCGATTTTGTTCCCCATCACATGGTACGGAACGTAAGTGCTACAAGGGACTGCGTGTGGTTCTAGTGATAGGCGGTTAAGAGTATGACTACAGGAGGAAAGGATTTTATTTATTTTTAACATTTATTCATTTTTGAGAGAGGGTCAGAGAGAGACGGAGACACGGAATCCGAAGCAGGCTCCAGGCTCTGAGCTGTCAGCACAGAGCCTAACGCGGGGCTTGAACTCACGGACCGTGGGATCATAATCTGAGCCGAAGTCGCAAGCTCAACCGACTGAGCCACCCAGGCACCCCAGGAAAAAAGGATTTTAAAAAGAATGGGTAAGGAGGGACACCTGGGTGGCTCAGTCGGTTGAGCGTCTGACTTCAGCTCAGATCAAGATCTCACAGTTAATGGGTTCGAGCCCCACATCGGGCTCTGTGCGGACAGGTCAGAGACTGGAGCCTGCTTTGGATTCTGTGTGTGTCTCTCTCTCTGCTTCTCCCCCACTCACGTTCTGTGTCTCTCTCTCAAAAATAAATAAACGTTAAAAAAAAAAAAAAAAGAATGGGTAAGGAGATCCAGACTGCAGATCAGGGAGTTAACATTTATCGAGCACTTCTACGTGTCAGGCACTGTACCAGGTGCTGTACATAAACTACAGGGTAAATATTGCTATCCCGTTTTCAGAGGAGGAAGCTAAAGTGCACATAAGTAATTTTCCATGGTTGAACAGCCAGTCAGGAGAGGGAGCAGGATTTGAATGCAGCTCTGTTCCAAAATCTATGCTGTTTCAGTACAGAATTCTTCATGGAGGGCTGCATAAATGCATTGCCAACCAAGCGTCACCAGCTGGGACGTTCCAGACGAGGCCACATTTATATATTCAGATGTCATTAGCTCTAAGTCCCTATTATCCATCTAAGAATTCTAACTTCACCCAATGAATCAGTCTGCACTGCCACCTGCATGGGTCTCTTCCACCTGGGAAACTCACCACCACTGACCTTGACTGCTCAGTGCAGACCCCCATTCCCCCCCATCACCATATCATTCCCTAAATCTGACAGTTCAGCAGTCTCTTTCAGTCAGAAGACTGCTCCCCTCTCTCTTTTAAATGTTTTATTTTTATTTAGTTTGAGACAGAGAGAGCACGCACAAGCAGGGGAGGGGCAGAGAGAGAGGGAGAGAGGATCCCAAGTAGACTATGAACTGTCAGCACAAAGCCCGAGGCGGGGCTTGAACTCACAAACCCAAAGATCATGACCTGAGCCACAATCAAGAGCGGGACGCTTAACCCACTGGTCTACCCAGGTGCCCTTCCCCTCTTTCTATATTACACTCAGTTGGTCTGTGGCCACGGGTTGAGAAGTGATTTGGTGGCATAGCAGGGTTGATTAGTACATGTATTTCATTCACTCAAATATTTATCAAGGGCCTCTGAGAGGGAGGGGGGAGCAGGAGCCATGAACCTGGCTCTTGCACAGATGGAGCCGTAGCTTTAGCGAGAGGAAGCACTCTCAACGATCATTGCTAATTGTGGTAAACGCCAGTAAGAAAATAAACAGAGCACCACGATAGGAAATAATGGCAAGCAATGGGAGGGGAGGGGGAGGGGTTTTTCATCTAAAGTGTTAGAGCTTCTAGTAAGATAACTATATCTTTTCACAAACACAGCTTTTTTTTTTTTTTTTTTTTTTTTTTAAGCTCCCCAGAGCAATCACTCATTTCAGGGTAGCTGGGCAGATCTAAAATGGAGTCACAGTTAGGATGCCTTCCCTGAGGCCATTATTCCCCTCTAATGGCCGCACTGTCGTGAAGTCCACTTTATCCTGTTAACCTCTTTCATCCCTCCAGATCAGTGGCTCTGAAACCTAAGTTATCAGAATCACTGGGCGATTTAAAAAATACAGATGCCTGGGCCCTGCCTCTAAGCACTAGAGTGAGCTGGTTTGGCATGGGTCTCAGTCATGAATTTTTAAAGTTCTCAGAAGGTTCTAGTATAGAACAGTGGTTCTCAGACTTGAGCACGCATCACAACTGTCTAGAGGGATTTGTCATTGTTCTGCTGGCTGCTTTCCATTGCCTCGCCCACGCAGGAGGCGTGGTTGCTTCAGTAAACTCTCTAGGGCTCCTGATTTTATTACCTACAGTCTCATATTTAGGGCAGTGCTTCTCGATCTTTAATAGGCATATGAACCACTTGGAGATCCTTTTTTCTTAATTTTTTTTTTTTTTTTTTTTTTTTAGAATTTATTCACCTTTGAGAGACATAGAGAAACAGAGCGCGAGAAGGGGAGGGGCAGAGAGAGAGGGAGACACAGAATTCGAAGCAGGCTCCAGGCTCTGAGCTGTCAGCACAGAGCCCAATGCAGGGGCTTGAATCCACGAACCTTGAGATCATGACCTGAGCCTAAGTCAGATGCCCAGGTGCCCTGAGATCTTTTTTTTTTTTTTTTTTTAATGTTTATTTATTTAGAGAGAGCGCCACCTGGAGATCTTGTTAAAATGCAGATTCTGCTGGGGCACCTGGGTGGCTCAGTCGGTTGAACATCTGACTTCGGCTCAGGTCATGATCTCACAGTTCATGGGTCTGAGCCCCACGTCGGGCTCTGTGCTGACAGCTTGAAGTCTGGAGCCTGCTTCAGATTCTGTGTCTCCCCCTCTCTGCCCCTCCCCTGCTTGAACCCTGTCTCTCTCTCCCAAACATAAATAAAACATTAAAAAATAATAATAAAATAAAACAAAATGCAGATTCTGAGTTGTGCCAGAGGGAAATATGGAAATTTGTTTTAGTAGGTATAGAGTTTTAGTTTGAAAGAGGGAAAGAGTTCTGGAGACTGCTTGCATAACAATGTGAAGGCACTTTACAGAAAGGCACCCTTAAAAATAGTTAAGATGGTAAAAAAAAAAAAAGTTAAGATGATAAATTTTGTGCTGTGTGTATTTTAGCACAGTTTTTTGTTTGTTTGTTTGTTTGTTTGTTTGTTTTTAAATGCAGACTGGTTAGGTCTGGGGCAAGGCCTGAAGTTCTGCTTTTCTTCTAAGTTCCTAGGTGATGCCGATAACGGCTCCCCAGGTTGTACACTGGAAGAAGCAAGCGTTCAGGGTGCATCGGGATTACGTGGAGGACGTGATTTAATGTAGTTTCTCCATCCCCATCTCAGAGATCGTCACTCGACATGTGTGAGATGGGGCTCAGGGGTAGCTGCTCAGAATTAACCTACTTTGAGAGATAAATTGAGAGATAATCCTCCATGGGCTCCACTTCCAAAAGGGAGAAAGGTTATTTACAGATGCAAAACTGATTCTGATATTTGATTTCATGTCGAAAAGAAAAGTTTCTGTGTGTTTTACAGCTCTAGAAAATGCAGTGGCCTTCCCTAGTTCAGAGAGCTAGAATTGGGAAAGATTTATCCGCTTTAACCGGAAAAGGGAGTAGACCCCCGAATCTAATCGGCCGGCACCCCCTCACGCAGGCTGTGGATTATGGTTGTCCCGGATCTTTGGGAATGCGGCAGCCCCAGCAGATGTCACCTCAGGGTTCCACGTTGTGCCATACCTGAGTATCCCCAGGCCTCCTGTCCCATGACCAAAACCACCCCCCCCCCGGCCCCCACCATCCCCAATTCAGAGCAAGACTCAATAACCCACTGATCCACACCCACTCCTAGGAAGGCTAGGGAGCCCAGAGTCGTGCAGAAATACAGTAATTACCACTTCTGTGCTATACGACAACCTTAGCCGCATCATTTCATTTAATGCTCTTAGCAATTTATGGGGCTTTTACTGTTGTTATCACCATTTTACGGGCGAGAAAATAGAAGCTCTGCTAAGTTAGACAACTTACCCAAAGTCAGACAGCCAGCAAGTGACAGCCAGGATTTAAAACTAGCTTTGTCTGGCAAGGATGCCCAGGCTCTCTACACTACAGAGACTGGCTTTGCACGGGCCAGGAATTTGGGCCAAGAGTGGTTTACAGCTCAGGAGCACTAATTAGCATTAGGGATGTGATTCAGATGCCAGGAAAGAGCCTTCCCCTTCAAAATGTGCTTGTCCGCCACTCACCATCCCCAGAACATAGCTCTCTGTAGGAGGAATTTGATTTAGAGAAATGTGCGCGAAGGGGTAAACATGGCTCAGCCTTCCTAGCAGGTAATAAAGACTTTAAAAGAGTAACTTGTTAACCTAAATAGATTCATGGTTGATAGAAAGTACAAAAGAAATTCATGGGGTGGGGTGTTGGGTGCGGGGAGTTGAGGGAATTTCCTCTTAGAGAAGATCTTTGAAACTGAAAGGGATTCTAGGTCATCTGGTCCCATTTTACAAACATGCTCTAGTTATTTTTAAAGTTTATTTATTTTCTGTGTGAGAGAGAGTGAGCCCAAGTTGGGGAGGGGCAGAGAGAGAGAGGGAGAGAGAATTCCAAGCAGGCTCCACACTGTCAGCGCAGAGCCCCGACCTGGGGCTCAAACTCACAAACCGTGAGATCATGACCTGAGCCAAAATCAAGAGTCGGACGCTTAACCCACTGCACCACCCAGGCACCCCTGCAAACATGGTTTAATATAAATCCCCCCATGTCAGTTTACAAACCTGTTTTTTTATCAAAAAACGTTTGTGTCATTTAAACTCCTCCCCCCACCTTGTTCTAAACAGGAATCGGAGCTGAGATTATTGAAACGCAGGTCTCAATACGTATTCAGCATTTCCTGAGCGCCCATTTGCCTGGTATTATGCTCAAAATATAAAAATCAAAATAATAATAATGACCCCAAGAAACTCCCAGCGTCCTGTGTGTATAGTATTTTCTTGGGTGTGAGGTGACTCAAAGGAGGAAGCAATACAGTACCTAGAAGAGACATTCTAGCTGAGTCTCGAAGGGTGGCAGGTGGACGCGTTTACTAGGCCAGCGAGCAGGGCAAGAACCTTCTGGGCAGAGAGCCGGGGAGGGGCACCTGGAAGGGGGCAAGCGGTCCTCGCGGGCCCGCAGGGCCGCGGGGAGAAGCAGAGGGCCGCACACCTAGACCAGCAGGCAGGGGCAGAGAGGTTTCAGGGATGAATGAGAGCGTGGCTGTGAGCCGCTTGTGCAGAGGCGCACAGAGCAGGCCGGCCAAGCTGCTAGGTCGGCTGGAGGCCACCGGGGCCTGGGACGCGGGGCAGGAAGCGCAGGAGGACCCGGCCGCCCTGGCACCTGCTTTCCCTCCACGTTCACGACCGTACCTTGTTCATCCACCTGCGTGCCTGGGATTTAACAGCAATGCCCGAGAAACACAGAGCGAACACCTAAATAAACAACTGCCGGAATCTGAATCTGCAAGGGACGTTAATGCCTTATTAACAACAAGGAGAAGTATTACAATTTTTTTTTAAGTATTAATGAACCGGAAGTGAAGTTAGTTACAGGCCTTTCTTCCCTCCCTAGATAATTCCACTGCGAATGGAGGGATTTCTGAGAGTGCTATGATGACAACAAAGCTGATGTTAATTCAGCACTTAGTACATGCCGCACCCTCGGCCCTTTCTGGCGTTACCTCTCTGCCCTGTTCCTTCTAGCTTCCTCTCGGCTACGCCAAACATGCTGTCTCAGCAGCACTGGATGGACTTTGCAGGCTTCCTGGCAGTCTCTGTGGGACCACGAGGTCAAGGTGGCCTGATTCCTGTTTGCCCAAACACAGCAGAGCACAGTGGGTTTTTTTTGTTTTTTCAACCTGTTGTTCAGGCCCTGGTATGCAGAGACATGGAGATCTCTCTTCTCACCCACCCCTCCACGGACACCGACACCCACACAAATGCAATGCAACAGCAATGATACATTTGGAAGACTTTTCTTAGTTATTTGGCCCCCAGAAGATTCAGAAGATTACTACGTCCTGAGTGGGGCTGGGGAGAAACGCCTGGGCTCCATACAGCATCACAGAATGTTTGTTCGATTCAACCTTGTAGTTGAAGAAATTAAAGCTCAAGTAGGTGAAGTAACTTAGATCTGGTTAGATAGCTAGTTAGTGGCAAAGCTGACACGATAAATCAAATCTACCTCTTAGCCAGTACTTTTCTATCATACCTCTTCTCAACTCCCTCTCAAGGCATTTTTCAAAAGTATCTGGAGAAACAAAATGATTGTAGAGCTAATCACTTAATGATCAGTCACATTGGTCCCTTGATTAATGATGTAAGTATTCCCCTGAAACATAGGGAAAGTTTTTGCTGAACCGTATGAGTTTGGTCAGATATTTCTCTTTGATTCTTGCAGGCGTCCCTAAAGAAATGGCCCAGAGGAAAGCAACATTTCAATTCCAAAAAGAATCTTTTAGGCAGAGAGAACTCTTGCCAATCTGAGCGTTTAAGCCTCCACAAATGGTAGCAGATAATAGCTGGTAAGAGCATTTATAGTTCAGGAGTCTAGGAATCTGCATATACTTTATAAATATTAAGATAATACTTCCAGAAAATTGGAACAGATCATGAAGAATATATTTTCATATTTTATATACATGCAACACAGAATTCATCTCCCCGACTGTAACCTAGAATCTGTGTACTAAATCACTCTTTACCAGAATTGCTTTGCTCTGTATCTAAATCAACTGAACAAAAAGGTGCGTGAAGCCCTGGATGGGAAGAAATTTATCCTTCAAAAACTGGGTCTCTTGTAAACAGAGGTTGCTAAAACTGGAAAAGAATGTTACCAGGTCACGGTCCTTGAATTTCATACGCTATCCTGCCACATTCCAAAAAGAGGATTTTTAAGCCTTTGGAAGACATCTTCCAGGATTGGAGAAAATTGATTTGAAAATTATGATGAGATGGTTTTATATGCGCTGAGTTGTTATCACCACCAGGATTAAATTTAGTTTTTAATTCATCTGAACTGTGGTGCATCATAATTAACTCATTTTTTGGTTTTGAAGTGGTTTTTTGTTTTTTGGTTTTGCGGTTTTTTTTGGACTAAGAAAATGTATATCATCTAAAGAAGAATGTTCCAACTATTTGGACCCAGTTATTCCACTTCCAGGAATTCATCCTAAGGAAATACTTCAGAAGGGAAAAAATGCTAATCATGCAGAGATGTTTATAATCAACTTTATTTATGATGGCCAAGAAGCAGTTAGAATCATATGTGATCATTAGAACTGATATAGAAAAAAGCGTGTAAGAAGCAATCACGTGTGAATATTATGCCTCATAATTTTACACTTTGTGGAGTTTACAAATTGGCTTTATGTTACACTGCCTCATTTATTCTTTACAATAGCCCTGTGCAATAGAAGCAATTCTCCCCATCTGCTGGTAAAAACCAGATGAGAGGAACTGAAATGGTCTGTCTGAGGTCACTCATGAAATATGCAACATGTTGACCACAACGGTTTAAAAACCATATGTATATAGATCAAGATTGGAAAGACCATGGCAAGTTGTGCATAGTTGCTCTGTTCAAACAAAGTGTTTTTCTCCACAGGTGTGTGTATATATATTATATGTGTGTGTGTTGGTAAAACTCCTTAAACATTGAATACTTCTAGGATTATTTATCCCAATCATTGAAGCTATGTTCATCGGCGTCCTTATCAAACAGCAAAACCTTGAGACTACCTATGACATAGGGTCTCTGCTCTTTGCACATATACGCCAATCATATTGATGTCCTGGGTTCCCATACAGACAGGAAGATCGTCTGGGGTGGCCAAACCAGTGGCATTCACATCTGCCTGCCTGCTACACCCCCAATTCCAACACAAAGATTAAACCTCGGTTGTCCGGGAGAGTGACTGACTTGATAACACACTGTTGTTTGTTTTCTTCTCTTCCATGTTTCTCCTTCTCACTTCTATGCCCCTGTTTCTTGGGATCACCTCCCAAATAAACTACTTGCATTCAAGTCCTTGTTTGAAGATCTGCTTTTGAAAGAACCCCAAATAAGACACTGTATTTCCACAGGGAAGTAATTACTTCTTTGGGACACTGGACATGCGGGGTTGGCCAGTCCTTCCATTGGCCGTACACACCCAGAAGGCAGGAAATCTGGGTGACACAGTACAAGAGTGGCCCCTAGGAGAATAAAGCAGCCCAGAGAAGGCTGTGGGGGGGTGCACCTGTAAGGACATGGGGTGCAGCAAAGGGAACAGAATCAGCACAGCACAGAGGTGACATGCCAGTCTGCCAGGCTTCTTTGATAGAATTCCATGCGACCTTTACACCCTACGGGCCCCTAGTATTTATTAGGCCTACATGTATTTCCTGATTTTCTGTAACAGATGCACTTCATTACTGACACACCAATACGTATACTGATGTATAACAAAAAATAAAAATCATGCTTTAAAAAAAATTTTTTAAGTTTGTTTATTTTTGACAGAGACAGAGTGTGACCATGAGCTGGGGAGGGGCAGAGAGAGCGGGAGACACAGGATCCGAAACAGGCTCCAGGTTCTGAGCTGCCAGGACAGACCCTGACGCGGGGCTTGAACTCACGAACTACGAGATCATGACCTGGGCCGAAGCCGGACGCTTAACCAACGGAGCCACCCAGGCACCCCTAAAAATCATGCTTTTAAATGAAATTAGCCTTGTTTATTAAAAATACACATTGTAAGTTTGTGATTCGGAAGAGCCTAAAAGTCTAATTTGGTCTTGGGGGCACCTGGGTGGCTCAGTCGTTTGGGCGTCTGACTTGGCTCAGGTCATGATCTCACGGTCTGTGAGTTCGAGCCCCGCGTCGGGCTCTGTGTTGATAGCTCAGAGCCTGGAGCCTGCTGCGGATTCTGTGTCTCCCTCTCTCTCTCTGCCCTTCCCCGCTTGCATTCTGTTTGTCTCTCTCTGTCTCAAAAATAAATAAACATTAAAAAAAATTTTTTTTCTTAAAGTCTAATTTGGTCTTCACTTGCAGTCAATCATGATTAACCCACGACACTATAATTAAAATAGCAGTGTCTCTGGGTAACAGTTACCGCCAGACTCAGTTTAGGGCACAGATGAGAAAACAAGCAAAATCCAATATTGTGCCCACACTTCTGAACAGGTTCAGTTGTAAAAGCCACGTACGGTTTATGAAAGTTCTGCTTAGGGGAAGCAATAACGAAATATAATTTCAAGTCTTGTTCACTTTTGAATGTATTTTATTTAATTCTTCAGGATACACACATTTAAGAAATGTCTGGCCGTAGAAGGAAAAAGGCCAGCAAGAAACAACACAATGGATATTTGTTACAACACACATTGCCAGCCCCTTCTTCCTTCAAAACAATCATTCTTTCACTTAAAAAAAAAAAAAGAAAAAAGATCTGGTTCAACCGATGTTAGAATTTGTAGCAAGAATCAAGGCAGGATTTTGCTCTTTTGATAAGATGGTTCATTATTCTGTACACGGATGCACATTATACGATACCCAGAGCCGATTTTTCTCCCCCTATAATTATGTCCCATTAGGACACTGGAACACAAGGAAACATCCGAGCATTGTTCATATTTGGCCTGAATGCATTTGATTTTTTTTTATTGTGGTAAAATATACATAACTGAAATTTACTATTTAACCCTTTTTAGCTTTACAGTTGATCAGCACTAACTACATTTACAGTGTTGTGCAACCATCACCACCATCCATTTCTAGAACTTTCTCATCTTCTAAAACTGAAACTCTGTGCCCATTAAACAATAACTCTTCATTCCCCATTCCCCTAACCCCTGGGACCCTCCATTCCACTTTCTGTTTCTACAGATTTGACTACTCTAGGTATTTCATATAAAGTGAAATCAACAATATATGTCCTTTTGTATTTGGCTTGTTTCAATCACTATAATGTCTTCAAGGTTCGTTCATGTTGGAGCACACATCAGAATTTCATTCCTTTTTAGGGCTGAATATTATTCTATTTTTTTCAAGTTTATTTTGAGAGAGAGAGTGCGAGCGGGAGAGGGACAGAGAGAGAAGGAGAGAGAGACTCCCAAGCAGGCTCTGTGCTGTCAGCACGGAGCCAGATGTGGGGCTCGATCCCACAAACTGTAAGATCATGATTTGAGCCAAAACCAACAAGTGGACACCTAACCGACTGAGCCACCCAGGCGGCCCTATTTTATATATGTATGTGACAATTTGTTTATCCATTCATCTGTTCATGGACCCTTGGGTCTTTCCACCTTTTGGTTATTGGGAATAATGCTGTTATAAACCTTAGTATACAAATATCTAAGTCCTTGTGAATTTTATTTTTAATAGACATTTCATTTCTAGCCCATATAGCATGTGTGATGTTTGTTTATTTATTTATTTATTTTAAATGTTTATCTATTTACTTTGAGGTGGGGGAAGGGGCAGAGAGAGGGAGAGCAAGAATCCCAAGCAGGCTCTGCCCCGATGCGGGGCTTGAAGCCATGAATCGTGAGATCATGACCTGAGCCAAAGTCGACTGAGCCACCTAAGCTCCCTTCTGATGTATATTTAAACTCTATTGAGGGGCTTTGCTTTTGCGAGATTAGAGCTCCAAAGACTTTACAAAGTAATCATACGGATGAAATATTTTCACGATTTTGAAATATAGACAGAAAATATGTATACACAAGGAGAGGGGCTTGGCTTAACACAAAGGAAATAAAGGTGAAGCTTAATGATAGAATATAGATATCAAATACCATAAGCCCTATAATACATCCTGCATTTCTCTTTTTATAGGTATTTGTCTTAGTTTCCTAGAACTGGTCATAAACAGATGACAACTTGAGAGGCTGGGTTAGAGTGTTCTTAGAATGATACTTAAGCAAAAATAATTTTTTGAAATGTTTATGTATTTTGAGAGAGAGAGAGCAGGGGAGGGGCAGAGACAGAGGGAGAAGGGGAGAATCCCAAGCAGGTTCCACACTGTCAGCACTGAGCCCAAGGTGGGGCTTGATCCCATGAACCGTGAGATCGTGACCTGAGCTGAAATCAAGAGTCAGAGGCTTAACCAACTGAGCCACTCAGGCACCCCAAATTTTTGAATTTAGTATTGATTTAAACTCTTAAAACTTATCCTGTGGGTTTAAGGAAACTTAATTTTCTTAAAGTGGACTTTTTTTTTCCCCCTTTAATCTTTGTATTCACAGAGCTGCTCTCCCTGGCATCTAAGAACTTTGAAAGAGATTTTGGTTTTGGCTTCAAATACTGTCTGATGTTTTTCACACCATGAGTGGTTTTCTATGAACAAAGTGAGCGCGTCCACCCTGCCGGAAGGTGAGATAAGACCACTACCACAGATGGTCAGTTATGCATCAGCCCATGTAACCCAAAAGCGGATTCTTATTTTGAAAACCATGCAGACAAGATGTTCAGTGGAGCAAATATGTGGCCCAAGTAAGCTTTTCCACTCTAAGCCACTGGCACGACTCCTTGTAGCGACTGGCTCCAACTGTTGCTAGGTAACCATCTTGAATAGGACACCTAGCAACTATTAACCGCCATCTTCCTTTTTGTTCTAGCATTCTTTCTTTTTTTAAGATTCTGGTTTTTTATTGTTTCTATTTTTTATTTTGGGGCGCGCCTGGGTGGCTAAGTCGGTCAAGTGATGGGCTCTCAACTTAGGCTCAGGTCACGACCTCACGGTTCGTGGATTGGAGCCCCATGTGGGGTTCTGTGCTGAGCATGAAGGCTGCTTGGCATTCTTTCTCTCTCTCCCTCTCTGCCCCTCCCTTCTCGTGTGCTCTCTCTCTCTCAAAATAAATAGATTTTAAGAACTTAAAAAATAAATAAAAAATAATTATTTTTAATTTTAGAGAGAGAGCAAGAGAAAGAGAGAGAGAGCATGCGCATGTGGGGAGCAGGGCAGAAGGAGAGAGAGAGACTCTCAAGCGGCTTCATGCTCAGCACAGAGCCCGAGGTGGCCCTCGATCCCAAGACCCTGAGATCATGACCTGAGCAGAAAACAAGAGTCAGTCCCTCAACTGACTGAGCCAGCCAGGCACTGGTATTTTTTTTTTTTTTTTTAATAATCTCTACACCCAACGTGGGGCTTGAACTCACAACCCCAAGATCAAGAGTTGCAACTTTACCGAATGAGCCAGTCAGGCATCCCCTGCTCTGTTATTCTTTGGACAGACTTACAATTCCCAGATCCAGTGGAATATCAGAAGTCCAGCAGGGAGGGGACAGAGAGAGATCTGAGACTGTCAGTACCTAACCTTTCCATTTTTAAAGGTTATACTTCTTTGTGTCTCTCCCCAAATTCAGTAAGTATATACTTTCGATGTAAACAAAACTAAAGCTCAGTGTATACTGTTTGGCCATTTAAATAACTCCTTTGTGAGGATGATGAGTTAATACAAATAATGCTCCTGATCAATTAGTATTCCATGCAAGGGCATAATCTTTTTGTGGACAAGAGTCCACTTTATGCAACCCTTTCATTGACTGGAATTAGGTGCTAAAGACCTCAGAAAGTTCTTGCAAGGGAGTTATATAATGAAAAGTCATGCGCTCTCTCTTTTTCTTTCTTTCTTTCTTTTTTTTTTTAAGCGATCCAGGAATTGGTGGGGGGATAAAAAGCGGTGAGAAAAAGGTACAAGTAAAACCTGTATTAGTTGGGATTAGATTTACCTGTGACAGGAAATTCAAATTAAGAGTGAGTTAACCAAGGGGGAAGTTTCCCTTTCATTCTACGGAAACTCAGCTGGTGTGGTGGCTCCACAATTGTGAGAAAAAGATAGGCTTCTTCCATTTTCTTGTCCCTGTCTTCCGCCTCATGTCCAAGATGACTGTCCACCCCGGCATCGAGTCCTATCTTTCCCAGGAGGAAAGACAAAAAGTGAGGAGAAGGGCACCCCCACCCCCGCCATTTTTAGGAAGCTAACAAGAAGTTTCACATTCCACTCCCAGCTTGAGCAGCGCGAACAAATACTCTCTTTTGCCTGTAGTTTGCCACACTCCACACATTTCCAAAGTCACTTAGGTTAACACTGTTTCCCCTGACCTCACCCGCCTCACCGCCGTGGGTTTGTTTCAACAATTGTGATATAGATAGTTTTGGTACACTTTGCATTTCAACCTGGGATCCCTTGGCTACCTAAAGGATCTGTAGATTTGCACACATTAACGTGTTCTCTTTGTGCTGGAAAATTCTACTTGTTTTGTCGCATATCGTTTTAAATATTAATAAAATACATCGTTTCGATATTGTTTTAACGAATTATCTTTAATGGTTTAGTATTTTAATATCAATTTAATATAAAGGACAGCAAATGATTTACTCAGGGTTGCATAGCTGTTGAGCGGCAGGGCTAGGATTCAAACCCAAAAGAGTGACTTTCCAAGACCCCCTTTGCGACTTGTGTCATTTTCTTTTTTTCAAGAATCTTAATCTCTGCGTGTTCTCATATGATGGGGAAGACGTGAGATTTCCCCTGCGTAGAGTTGCTTGCTCTTTCCCATGCATTGGCATAATACTCCCTATGATTATGAGGTCAGGTTTGGAGAGTGGGTATGGAAGGTTTGTTTTTAGAATTGCCAACTGCCACTGAGTGAAAACGGCACGTTGACAACCGATTTGATAATATATTGCTGAAGGGGCACCGACCAAAGTTGTGGAGGGGGCCTCACTAATGGTCATTCGGCAAAGCCCATCCCATCATCCATGTTTCTTTCTCCGTGTTGTACTCATATCTCAGATCAGTCAGCGCCCATTTGCAATCTCTGCTCGCTTCAGCTGCCCAACAGCTGGCCAATGGTTCCATGTAGCCATCCCTCACCACCTCATTGCCCTGCTGTGCCCTCCCACCTCTCAGTTTATAATGTGCTCAATGGGGTTGCTCCCCTGACTCCTGTTAGTGATGGCTGGTGGCTGTGGAAGCTGAAAGAAGCTGGAACTGGTGCTATAGCACAAGAAAGAAACAAGCATTGTGTCAAAAGGTTGTGTCTGAGGAAGAAAACAACTGACTTTCTCATGGAAACTCGACGAAAATTCAAAACAAGGCCACTGTATTTTTCTCCTTTGTGACCAGTCACTTCAATGCATTCTATAGTGGAGACCAGTAACTGTGTTTCCTTATTGGTTCTCCCCTTCTTCCTCAGGAACAGAATCGTTGAATGATACCAGGACCATGGCCATCCAGGACAAACTAGTTGATAAAGTTGCCTGCCACAGGGGTACATATTAACAACAATTGGATACTGTTATATACACATACCGAAACCGAACAATCAAATACAGGGATGGTGATGGTAGGAGTCCAGTAACTCATTGCTGGAGCAAGGGGAGGAGACTAGAATGATCCATGTACTAATGGACCGGAGATATCTATATGAACTCATGTTTAGCTTAATATAGATACGAATAGTTACATATAGACACATTCATGCATATGTGTAAATACATGGTTTAGTATTTGCACATAGAGTCCCTTTCTCTTTCAGTTGAGAAGCAAAGACATTCCAATAACAATGAGCTTATCCATCATCCGGATCCTGATTACTTAAAAAAATTTTTTTTAATGCTTATTTTTTTTTGAGAGAGAGAGACACACACACACACACACACACACACAGAGTGCAGGTGGAGGAGGGGCAGAGAGAGAAGAAGACACAAATCTGAAGCAGGTTCCAGGCTCTGAGCTGTCAGCACAGAGCCCGCTTGGGGCTTGAACTCATGAACAGTGAGATCATGACCTGAGCAGAAGTTGGATGCTTAACCAACTGAGCCCCCCAGGTGCCCCAGATCCTGATTTCTATTACCATTCTCCAATAAAAGCAATCAGGGTTCCTTAGTGAAATGGCTGGTTCTAGGACTGGGGTATGAAATGTACAAGATGAATCTGGAATAGGTTGTAGATCCAGAAATTAAGGAAGTAAGGAAATACTTCAAAACACACACACACACACACACACACACACACACACACACACAATGAAAGAGCATGTCAAAGAACAAGGGGCCAAATAAAAGAGCCCAACAATATGCAATAGTTGAAAGTATTTGGGATGGGATCTCAGAACAGAAAAAGGGCATTAGGTAAAAACTAAGGAAATATGAATAAAGCAAGAATGTTACTTAGTAATAATGTATGGGTTGATGAATCATTGATATATTATCATTGATACTTTATTACATTAATTGTAACAAACATACTAATGCAATATGCTAATAATAGGGAAGACTGGGTGTAGGATATATGGGAATACTATGATCTTTGCAATTTTTCTGAAATCTGGAACTGCTCTAAAATAAATCTTACTTTAAAACAACGATACATGATGGGGCGCCTGGGTGGCTCAGTGGGTTAAGCGGCTGGCTCTTGATTTTGGCTCTGGTCATGATCTCATGGTTGGTGGGTTTGAGTCCTGAGTCGGGCTCTGTGCTGTCAGCACAGAGCCTGCTTGGGATTCTCTCTCTCCCTCTTTCTCTGCTCCCACCCCTGCTCTCTCTCTGTCTCAAATTAATTAATTAATTAAGAAGAAGAAGAAGATACATAAAAAGTGATTTTCACATTGTAAACATTCAGTACGTGTGTGTTGACCTGAACTAATTTTATTATCAGTACACTTTCTCAAAATGAGGGAACAAATGACTTCCCTGCCAGGGAAACTCTGTATAGTGAGCTAGCACTGTGGGAATTTCTCCAAATTCCTGTGGAGTTAGTTCCACTCCCGAGAGGGAGTATATAGAACATGTTTTTAGAATGAAAACCAACAGGCTTTTTTTTTTTTTTTTTTTTTTTTTTTTTTTTTTTTTTACCATCTACAGTCTGGAACAAACACAGACTTGAATATTAGAGAGTAGGGAGCGACATGTGAGCACAAAGCTAATGTTGAAACTGACTCACATCACGGAAGATAGAGCTGCAGTGAACTGACTGATCAGTCACACCACCCTGCTCTAATTGTGATTACAAAAGCTAAACTTTTTATGGGCAACACCCAATGAGCCAGACTAAACAGGAGGAATTAAGAGCCTTTAAATAGGGGTGCTGAATGATAACACCAGCCTCACAGCTTCAGAGAACCTACTCCAAATGCAAACCCAACAGCCTGGGGCAAAGTAGGGAAAAACAGCCCTTTCAAAGAGCTTAAGTAATCAAGTGACAGGAAACCCAAGATCCACAGTGGGTGAAGGGAGGGATGACTCAGGAGAACAGGGTTCTGGGAGCACCCAGCAAGATGCCAATGAGGAGCCACTGATACAGGCAGGGTTTCTAGTCCTTACTCTTAGCCTAGTTCAAGAGCCTTTTCTTGCTGGTGTTTTTTGTTTGTTTGTTGTTTGTTTAAGTATTTCTTTTTCAGTAATTGCTCATTTGTCACTATTGTTCTATGTTGCCTTTGTTACCTTTCACAATTAAGCATGCAAGCAAAGCAAAGAAGTTCCACCTGTGAGAACTTGATAGAAAACAAATGAAAACCTTACATGGGTGTGGCTCTGCATAAGAGTTTTGTTCTGGAGGGATCTGAACAGGTAAATGTAAACTAGTGAGTGACAACAGGGTTCTGTTTTCCTTCAAGCTGTAGGTATTAGAATTGGTAGAACTTTCAGGCAGGCTTGGAAATCGAAATTCTCTGTCCTGCAAGCGAGAATGATTGACGATGAAGGCACAATGTCTCCCAAATAAGAGTGGACACATTTTGAGTGCATTTTGTTTGCTACTAAGAATTTTTTTTGCAGGCACTTTGTAATATACAAATGGCCTTTGGTCCTGTATGGCTCACTTGGACGAACAATAATTGTATCTCACGTTTGTGTAGCTTGCTACATTTTAAGGAATGTTTCTTACACTTTACCCCACTTGTCATCTTGACAACCTTTTCATCTGAGCTGAGTTTAACTTAGATCTTAGATACATAAAACTAGATCCTTCCAAGAAAAGAAAACCCAGGATGAAGTATACAGTAAAATATCAAAGATATGAAAATAGTTTAAAATATCTGGAATTACAGAGAAATCTAGAAGCTTTCCTTCTTTCCTGGATTTCATTCTTGGGTTGTGTCAGGAAATCCATGAACTGAGGCTCTTCTAAAAAAGTCTCCTTCAGACGCTTTTTAAAAATCACAATGCCCAGACCACACCCCAGATCAAATAAATCAGTATCTCTCGGGGTGGGATCCAGGTATCCATATTTGTAAATTTTTCAGGTGATTTCAAAATGCAACCAAATTTGGGAACCACTGTCCCTATATAAAAAAAGACTTCTCAATCAAAAATGAAGTTGTGTGAGCCTTTGGCATACTGAATTTGGGGGCTCATATCATTTGTAGTAATGTTTGAGGAATCAAAAGTAAAATTAGGCTTGAGAAAATATTTTACAGGTACTACACAAAGGGTTCCCCTCATGTTTGCAATAGATTTGGGGTAGTAGAATTCATTTAAACTTAAATGGGAGACAAGCATAATGAAATTAATTCATAAGTTACCTACAAACAGTGCATTTCTGCTAAGACAGCAACTTACTTTTTGCATTACTGGGTATGGATTAAGGAATGAGTTCTTGAAAGAACATTTACAGTAACTGAGTCAACTGCTGTCACAACAAATCAGTTTCTTACCTGAGAGACTTTCAAATTCAAGAATAGTAAATGCTTTTAAATGAATTGTAACAAGCGCATTCTATAGTTAAATGACTCTGGGGAGTCAGTTGTTCAAGACTAAATATCCAAAATTCTCTAAATCCAGCTCTAACATCGACTTATACATTGATCTTTAGGGATATAGTTTGTGTGTGTGTGTGTGTGTGTGTGTGTGTGTGTGTGCTTTAGTTTTCCCATCTGTAAAATGGAGTATTCACATCTATTTCATGAATGAATTGAAAGAATTCTTTTTTTTGAAAGAATTCTTTTTTTAAATTTTTAAAAAATGTTTATTCGTGAGAGGGAGAGAGAGAGAGAGAGAGAGAGAGAGAATGAGTGCAGGAGGGGCAGAGAGACACACACACAGAATCTGAAGCAGGTTCCAGGCTCTGAGCTGTCAGCACAGAGCCAGACGCGGAGCTCAAACCCACAAACCATGAGATCGTGACCTGAGCCGAAGTTGATTGCTTAACCAACTGAGCCACCCAGGCGCCCCTTGAAAGAATTCTCTTTTTTTTTTAATTTTTTTTAATGTTTATTTATTTTTGAGAGAGAGAGACAGAGCATGAGCGGATGAGGGGCAGAGAGAAAGGGAGACATAGAATCTGAAGCAGGTTCCAGACTCTGAGCTGTCAGCACAGAGCCCCACGTGGGGCTCAAACTCACAAACCATGAGATCATGACCTGAGCCATAGTCCGGATGCTTAACCAACTGAGCCACCCAGGTACCCCAGAAAGAATTCTTTATAATGCACTTGGAAGATGAAAAATACATGTAATGAGAGTTCCTATGGAGGTTGCTGGAGATATGACTGCAGTTCATTTTTCTAGCTAGAAGTTAGTCTCCTTAATCATATGTTCACTTTCAACTCTGTCCATTCACTGATTCAACAAATAGTCAATTGTGACCTACTATGTGCCATGGCCTGAGTGGTGAAAAAAAATTCCCTGTCCTCATGAAATGATAGTTTTGTATGGGAAAAAGACAACAAACACACAAACAAACATATACCAGGTTAGGGAAGGGCTAGGAGGAGATAGGTGGAGGGAGAAGAATTAAGCAGAATGGTAGTGGGATCCAATTTCATGGGAGTGGTTATGAGGGTCTCTAGGAAAGATTACAAGAAAAAGACCAGGGTGGGGAGTTGTTCATGCAAACATCTTAGGAGAGAGATTTCTAAACAGAGAGAAATCATAATTGGAATGTGCTCAGGATCTTCAGAAATAATACAATGGTTATTATTGTAGCTAGGAGAGAGTGAGTGTGGGGGTTATTTTAAATTAATATTAACTCATGCATCATAAAAGTCAAAGTGATATACCTAGAGTTCTGTTCCAAGCAGATGGTGATGATTTATGGGTCAGCATAGGAATTTCAAAAAGGGAATCCTGGACATTCTTTTCTTAGTCAAATGTTTATTAATACTCATTATATTCTAGATTTTAAAAACCCACAGATGTTGTTTTCGGGAAGTATTTAGTTTAGAGAATGTATATGTAAGTTCACCCTCAGTTTCAACAAACTCAACTATATTAGTATTAAGTTTGCATTAGTGCTTAGGTAGATTCTATGGCAATGCTACATTATTATTATTTTTTGTTTAACCTAGCCAAGCTGCAAAGACAAAAGTGACTCTTTAGAAGTAATGACACTGGAATGAGACTCCGGAGGAATAATGTGTGTTTTCTCTCTGCTCTCAAACAAGTCACTAGATTTATTAAGTGGAAAGATCATTCAAAAGAACCCAGTAAATTCTTTTTAGAAGTTTATATCTTACAGACTACAGTACTGAAAAAGGAAAACATTAAGATGTTTGCAATCAAAATAGGTAGATAAGTTTTGAAAAATACTAAATATTTAAGGCAAACCAAAAAGTACAGGAAATAATATAATGGATAATGCATTTTGATAAAAAATAATCTATAATCTATATTTTTATTTCATTTAACAGGTTAACAGCAATAGATGCTTTGATGGCTTTGCTCTTTTTTCTCTTTTTGAATTTCATTTTTTTTTTTTTTTTTTAATTTTTGAGAGAGAGACAGCGTGTGAGCAGGGGAGGAGCAGAGAGAGAGGGAGACACAGAATCCGAAGCGGACTCCAGGCTCCGAGCTGTCAGCACAGAGCCCGACACCAGGCTCGAACCCACAGACCGTGAAATCATGACCTGAACTGAAGTCTGCCGCTCAACCGACTGAGCCACCCAGGCGCCCCTCTCTTTTTGAATTTAATCAACCCGTGGCCAAAATGGTTTCATCTATGCCCAAATGACCAGTGCCATACCATTTTATCTGTAAATATTTCATTATGTATCTTTAAAAGAAAGTCTTTACTTTTAATTTTTTTTTTAAGTTTATTTATTTTGAGAGAGAGAGTGCATGCACATATGAGTTGGGGAGGGGCAGAGAGAGAGAGGGAGAGAGACAGAATCCCAAGCAAGCTCTAACTACACTGTCAGCACAGAGCTGGACGTGGGGCTTGAACTCACGAACTGTGAGATCATGACCTGAGCCAAAATCAAGAGTCAGACGCTTAACTGACTGAGTCACCCAAGCGCCCCTAAAAGAAAGTCTTAAAAAAAGAACAATACTTCCTTAACCCAATCAGGGTTTAAACGGCCCTTATTGTCTCATAATTTTTTTAATTCAATGGATTTTTTAAAATCACAGTAAAATGGGGCGCCTGAGTGGCTTAGTCACTTAAGCCTCTGACTCTCGCTCAGGTCATGATCTCTCGGTGTGTGGGTTCGAGCCCTGCGTCAGGCTCAGGACATGATCTCGCAGTTCATGAGTTTGAGTCCCACATCGGGCTCTGTGCTGACAGCTCAGAGCCTGGTCCCTGCTTCGATTCTGTGTCTCCCCCTCTCTCTGCCCCTCCCCGGCTCGTGCTCTGTCTGTCTCTCTCTCTCTCAAAAATAAATATTAAAAAAAATTAAAATTAAATCACGGTCAAATGTACAAAACATAAAATTTACGACTTTAACCATTTTCAAGTGGACAGATTAGCGGCGCGTTCACACTGCAGAAGCAACCGAAGAACTTCTTCATTCTCCCAAAGTGAAATTTCATACTCATTAAACCATAACCCCCCCCACCAAGTCGCTCCCACTCTTCTTCCCCAGGAGTATGACAGCCACCAGTCCACTTCCTGTCTCTGTGAACTTGACGACCCTAGACCCCTCACAGAAGTAGGATCATGCCATGTCTGTCCTCTGTAACTGACCTGTCTCACTGAGCGTAATGTCCATGGTGCAGCGTGTGTCAAGATTTCCTTCCTTTTTAAGGCTGAACAATATCTCATTATATGCATACTCCACATTTTGCTTATTCAGTTATCTCATAATTCTTCTTGACCGTTTTATCTCGGTCTTTATCTGCAAATTCAATGAATTCTTTGGGGACAGAGCGGCACAGAACACGTGGGGCAGCGATATCTTTCAAAACCCGAAGAGCCGAGCAGTCTGAGAACCGAAGGACCGAATTTCAGCCGTCGTGAGACCTTCGTGGGAGTTCTGCCAACCCGAAGTTAACCACTTGGAAGAGGAAAACAAACTGCTCTCCGCACTTGCGGAGCCTGTGTTTTTTGTCTGGTGGACGTGGTATCTGTCACATGATGAAACATCATTACAGGGAGTCCAGGAGCAGCGAGGCTGGCTGTGTGTGCCCAGTTGGGCGGGTCGGGAGAGAGAACTGTGCTCTGGCATGTTGATTCAGCACCTCCGGCAAAGGCACTTGTGAGCGTTTGTTCCCAGACGGAATTTCCCAATACATCTGAAAGTTGGCTTGTGCGGGAACAAAATTCCCTGCACCTGCATCATGGAGGCACTTCCCGTGTGGTCTCGTGAAAGAATAGGTCATGTCAGCTAGACAGACGTGAATAGATATTTTGCATTATGGATGTCAGACAGGAAATGAAAACCTGAAGAATCCGAATTCATTAAAGTTAATGATATATTGATGGGGTTAGGGTCTGAGAATTACAGTCCCATGACTTCTCCCAACTTTTTTCCAACCTATTTTTTTTTAAATATTCTATTAAGGTTAATAGCACCATCATACATGTAAAATTGCTCTTAACATATATTAATGTTAAAATATTTTAATTAGTTCAGCTAAACTAGCAAATTGGGTCCAATGCCACATAATTGGAAATTTTCCATCATTGATGTGACATATAATTGGTTAACCATTTTAATAAGTTTTTAGCATTTTCTAGCTCTGCGTACATAAACAAACGTCTCCTGTCACAAAAATCCATATAAGTGAGAGAGGAAATAAGAGTATTTACTTCGCATTCCAATATTACAATTGGAATAATAGTATTCACAAACTTGAAGTGTGAGTGAACTGGACAGAATGTAAAATAGAGTTCTCCAGTCACTAGTTATATAATAGCACTAAGTAAAAGAGCTATCCAAAATATGCATAAATGGAGAATCATAGAATATTAATATTGAATGGAATTTAAAGAGTATATAATTCGGGGGGCCATAATCCACTTTGGATTCTTGAATTGAGAGTCTGATAAAAACTATGTATCTTCTCTCTCAAAACATGCATAGAATTTTGATTTAATTTTACATGTTCGTAGACCATCTGATGCCCCAATTAAGCATCTGAGTAATTCAACTCCCTCCTTTTGTGGTTAATGAAATTGAGAATAATTATGGCTACATGGCCCACCTACAGTTATAGAGTGAGGTTGGGTAGAGAGTTCGCTCTAGTTATAAAGCGATTTCTGCTGTCACTTGGTTGTGAAATGTCTAAGCAAGAGTTGATTTCAAGTGATTCATATGAGAGGTCCTATTGGCCAGAACGTGCCTACTCAGCCTCAGTGTGTCAAATTCTCACAGGCGGGGCCTTCAGGTAGCATATTTGTGTTAACATGGACAAGACATTAAGCGCGGTCCTCCATTCAAATGCTGGATGAAGGCAAGCTAGGGTCTACTACGGGATACGGGCCTGGACTCTCTCTCATGCTTTGAGATTCTTGGCCTCCTTCCCTGCTGTTGACCTTGGCGCCTTTTTTTCTTTTCTTTTCTTTTCTTTTCTTTTCTTTTCTTTTCTTTTCTTTTCTTTTCTTTTCTTTTCTTTTCTTTCTTTTCTTTTTTTAAGTAGGCTTTATGCCCAGTGCGGAGCCCAGTGTAGGGCCTGAGCTCAGGACCCTGACTGAGATCAACGGCGGAGCTGAGATCAAAAGACTTATGCTTAACCTACTGAGCCACCCAGCTGCCCTGACCTTGCTGCCTTTATGCCTTCACCTCCTTCTCCAGAGACCAGCCCTGCAGACCAGGCAGGAGAGGTTAGAGAAATGTGGTGTCAGAAAAGGGAGGAGTAGGGCAGAAAACTCTCTTTACCAGGATTAAAGCTAAGCAAAGGCAGCATTCTCAGAACTTCATGTGTTTCAAATATCCTCTGTAGCTGGAAGTGAGAGTTCTGGAAATGTTTTGTATTGTAATCCTAGGCAACCATAGTCCTGATGTTTTTGGAATGTATTTTAAAATGCTTAAAGAGTCTCATGCAGCTAATATAGAGAAACTGCCCATGTAGGATAACAGTTGCAGTTAAGGTGAAGAGGGAAGTTTCGATTGATATTTTAGGTTAAGAGAGGAATTTCCTTGTGAATGTATTTGCTCTCAAACAAATAGTAAACTGAAATATAGAAATATAACATTAAAGACAAGAAGTGCTTTTTCTCATTGCTTAAGCAAAGTATATGTACTTTTTGGCATGACTTCCTTTTATTTCTTTTTATTATTTATTTACTTATTTTTTAGAGAGAGAGAGTATGAGTGGACCAGAAGACAGAGGGAGAGAAAGAGAAAGAAAGAGAGAGAGAGATAGAGAGAGAGAGAGAGAGGGAGAGAGAGAGAGGGAGAGAGAGAGAGAGAGAGAGAGAGAGAGAGAGAGAGAGAGAGAGAGACCTAAGCAGACCCTACGCTCAGCACAGAACCTGACTCAGGGCTTGATCCCACAACCCCAGGATCAGGACCTGAGCTGAAATCAAGAGCCGGACATTCAACCGGCTGAGCCACCCAGGCGCCCCTGCATACCATTCTTTTAAGATATAACTTAATCTAGTGGTAAAGACAATACCTGTTATAGAAAATTTGGAAAACAAAAAAGGAAGAAAATAAAAATTGGTGTAAGTCCGGCAAGCAGAGAAAACAACTACTCACAATTTGATGCATACATTTCCAGGCTTTTTTTTTTCTATTAATGTGCATTTACACTCACAATACATATAAATATATGTAGGTATGTACATATCTATTTACACCAAAGTCAGGTCCTGCTTTATATGAAGAACTGTATCGTGATATTTTCAACAAATGTAACAACATAGGTATTTTTAAAGTTATTACATTTTTTTTGGAAAACAATTGCTAATGGCTACATAGATTCTATGCTATAGGTGTGCCAGCATTTACTTAATCATTACTCTATTACTAGAAATCCAGGGTGTTTCCAATTTTCCCCACTTAATACTATTGTATGTGGATCTTTGGGTGCATCTCTATTTCTTCAGAACACTTCCCAGGAGTAGAATATTTCCTTAGGGTTTTGCCAATTATTATTTAAGTTGTGCCAATGTACTCCTAGCTGTAATCCAACCTGTGAGTGCTGTTTCCTTATTCTTCTATTTACACTGTTTGTTAATTGTTTTGTTTTTGCATTTTCTTTTTATTGTATTTGTATGCAATGATGGATATTAAGTAAACTTACGGTGGTAGTCATCTTATACACATGAGTCAAACAATTATGCTGTATACTTTAAGCTTACACAGTTATGTATATAAATTACATCTCAAAAAATGGAAAACAAAGATCAGTATAAATACGTAAGATCTATGGCGGTTTGATAGGCTAAATATGGTCTACTATTTTAATTTTCATCACTTTGATTACACTTTGAGTGAACTACTTTTGAGGGAGCCTGGGTGGCTCAGTCGGTTAAGTGTCCAACTCTTGATTTTGGCTCAGGTCATGATCTCATGGTTTGTGAGTTTGAGCCCCACATCAGACTCTGTGCTGACAGGGCAGAGCCTGCTTGGGATTCTCTGTCTCCCTCTCTCTCTTCCCCTCCTCTGCTTACTTTCTCTCTCTCTCTCTCTCAAAATAATAAATAAACATTTTTAAAAATTAAAAAAACCTATTTTTCCATATATTTGTCATCTCGAGGTATTTCTTCTAAAAGAGCTATTTTCTGGGGTGCCTGGGTGGCTCAGTTGGTTAAACGTCCGACTTCAGCTCAGGTCATGATCCCATAGTTCATGAGTTTGTGAGTTCGAGCCTCGCGTCAGGTTTTGTCCTGACAGCTCAGAGTCTGGAGCCTGCTTTAGATTCTGTGTCTTCCTCTCTCTCTACTCCTTCCTACCTCGTGCTTTGTTTCCCTCTCTCTTTCAAAAATAAATGAACATTCAAAAAAGTTAAAAAGCTGTTTTCTTTGCATTTTTTAGTATGGTATTCATTGTTTGCAAACTGATTTCTGGGAATTCCTTATATATCTTGATATATAAACCCTTGATATACAAACCCTATGTTACGTGTATTGAAAATATTTCCCGTTTTTCATTTTCTTCAGCTTGTTATGGCACTTTTATCCTATCATGTAGCACGAAATGGTACCTGTATCTCCAAATTTATTTGAGCTGAACTACTTTACAGTGGGGGCGGCCCTCATTGTATTTATCTAATAAGATGAATGGAAGGGACACATATGGAGGGTTTTCTGAGTTAATGGTGAAGTTTTGAATTAAAGTCCTCAGCACCTCTGGTTTCTCAAAGATATTTCCATTCGAATTGCTGAGATTATACATTGTCTCAATAAACCCACGAATCATAGTTTCAGAAGCAGTCGTAACACAGAATCTGCTTGTATTGATCCCCACGTTGTCTTTTTAAATGCTGTTGAGACTGTCTTTGAACAGGCTTACGTGGCTGGCTGCAGTCAGAAAGCCTTCTAGTTCATAATTACATTCTTACTCTGCTTTTCTCTAGGCAACCTTGGCCTGAAGCCTATCTCCTTCTTGCTCTCTTTGCACTTTCTTCAAAGGCTGCAAGAACCGAACACACTTTCACATAGTCTCCTTTGTTTCCAGGACCATTCACTTCTCACCCCATCTGCTTTGACATAACCATTTTCTTTAATGGTCTGTAACTTGCAAACTCACTCTCAGACACAAATTTCTATGCTAAGATTCTGCTGTTTCAAAAAGAAGCCAATTCAAGGTGCTCTGGCAAAAGCAGGGGATTTATGGTAAGTCTTTAGGGCAGGGAATGTAGCCAAGACTCATGAATCCCAGGCAAGAAATCAAAATGTTGTTGGAAATTCAAGATATTATGCTCTCTCTCTTATATCTGCTGTCATTTCATGTCTGCCTTTTCCTTTCATGGTGGACTGGCTTTCCTCTCCTCCCACGTCCCTCTGATAGTCCAGAGACAGCTGCTCATGGTTTCCAGCTTAACATCTGGATCCAAGAAAGACTAACTTGCTCAGTCCTCAAGGGTAGCAGAATGTGCTGCCCCAGAATATGTCACTTGAGCAGAAGGATTATTATGAGCTGAAGGCGACTGAGAAGCAGATACAAGAAAAGCTTGTATCTCGCCTCAAAGTAGGACAGACATTTACAAGGGTATCCCTCTCTACCAGGCAGGGCAAAGGTTAATCCCTGGGGACAACTGTAGACCCTCACCAATGGGGAAAGCACTGATTTAAATGCGCATGTCAATCCCACTGCCCCTTGCTGGTCCTCCCACATCTTTCTTCTGTCTTCAGCTAAAGATGCTATATAAGCCATAGTAGTCAGCCACAGCTTTGAATTACTCCCTCTCCTCTGAGTATCTCCTGTTTATACACGAAGTATACATGTTCATAACTTCTGTTTGTTTTTCTCTTGTCAGTCTATCCTTTATTATTACAGAGGCCTCGGCCAAGAACTCGGGAGGAAACAGGGAAAATTCTTTTTCCTCCCTCACAAACTTAAACTCCTAGGAGAAAGCTCCTATAATTTTTTCCAGTTAATCTTGGGGCAAATTTTTATTTCATTTGTATACATCACGTTAAACCTGTTTTAAACGGCTTATTTTATTTTATTTTATTTTATTTTTTTAAATTTTTTTTTCAACGTTTATTTATTTTTGGGACAGAGAGAGACAGAGCATGAACGGGGAAGGGGCAGAGAGAGAGGGAGACACAGAATTGGAAACAGGCTCCAGGCTCTGAGCCATCAGCCCAGAGCCCGACGCGGGGCTCGAACTCACGGACCGCGAGATCGTGACCTGGCTGAAGTCGGACGTTTAACCGACTGCGCTACCCAGGCGCCCCTTAAACGGCTTATTTTAAAAAGCCAATGTTAAAAAAAAAAAGATGAAGAAGAATCAATTTAATATTCTGTGCTAGAAAAAAACCCAAATTCCTAATGCATAAACCTTGTCCTCTTAGTTTTGAAAATGTAAATTAAATGTCAATATGATTGTAGTCCAGAACCACAAAGACCATCAAACAGTATTATATCTTACAGAGGAAGGGAAAAGCTTCCTCAAATTGTTCTTTAACATCTGAAGAGCCACTGTCCTTTGGGAACAAAGGAACAAAACTTAGGATTCTGCTAGACTTCCTCAAATCTGCTCTGAGAATTCTGAAAAGGACAGTAGCTTCTGAAGACTGTCTTAACCAACTTAGACAAGACTGTATTTTTCCACCTAGATGAAGACAACATAGACAGAAGCTCTCTTCAGTTATCTTGTATTCAGGTACGCTGCACTGAGCCTTATGGAAATATTTATTGGATGAATAATGAAGCCATGACCGACTGTGATGCTTATATTTCGACACACCGTAGTTTCTTATATTTACATGGCATTATTCCAAGACATTTCACCATTTCATAGGATGAAGAAGTTTAGGTAGGGAATCAGGTTTTATTGTTCTGCATTACAGAAGAGGAAACAGAAACTCCTTTTGGCTACAGGAGTAATAAAACATCAGGAAGAACATAAATGGTAACTTTGGCTTTCCTGTCTTTTAATAAGTACATGGCTTTATTTAAAAAAATTTTTTTTAATCTTTATTTATTTTTGAGAGAGAGAGAGAGAGAGAGACAGACTGCAAGTGGGGGAGAAACAGAGAGAAAGGGAGACACAGAATCCGGAGCAGGCTCCAGGCTCTGAGCTGTCAGCAAAGAGCCCAACGTGGGGCTCAAACTCGCGAACCTTGAGATCATGACCTGAGCTGATGTTGGACGCGTAGCCAACTGAGCCACCCAGGTGCCCCTAAATACATGGCTTTATTATAATAATAATAAAAACTGTAGTTCTTTGGGAAGACTTCTTATTTTTTTAATGTTAATTTTTTTGAGAGAGAGAGAGAGAGAGAGACCATGCACATGAGCAGGGGAGAGGGGCAGAGAGAGAGGGAGAAAGAGAATCCCAAGCACGTTCTGCACAGTTATCGTGGAAATCAAGAGTCAGCTCCTGAACAGACTGAGCCACCTGGGCACCACAAGACTTTGTATGATCTACTTTGGTGCCATGCTGGGCTTCATGATGTGTGTTTTGTGTCACTGTAGACGTCCCCCTGGACTGTTTTCATTTTAGAAATACAATGTTTCACAAGGAGGAGGCAATATGCCTGTGCCATTTATTTGAAACTAGCAGTTAACTAAATTTGAAAATGAAATTAAATGAAAATATTTAAAAATGAATACTATTTTTTGGAGGGGCCCCTGGGCGGCTCAGTGGGTTAAGCATCTGACTCTTGATTTTCGTTCAGTTCGTGATGTCCAGGTTCACGATATCACGCCCCGAGGGGGGCTCTGTGCTGACAGCGCGGAGCCTGCTTGGGGTTCTCCAACTGCCCCCCCCCTCCCCTGCTCTCTCTCTCTCTCTCTCTCTCTCTCTCTCAAAGTAAATTTTAAAAAATGAAAAATATTTTTCAAAACTATGCAGACAGAAGCAAAGTCTTAAACCATCTGTCTCCCTGTCACCAAATCCCATGAACAAACTTACTACATTTCAGGCTAGGAACTGAAACTACTCCCAGACCTGCATAGGCTGGACACACACCATCCTCGGAGAGGGCACAGAACCTGAAACCACTCGATTGTCGCTCGGGTCTGCTGGAGCGCTGCCTCGTTCTCTCTTTCGCAAAGGGTGTACCATAGAGTGGCTCCCTGTTCCTGGCTCACCTTCAGCATTAGGTGCGAAAGGGGTGGGAGGGGGCATCCTCTCTGCTCTTCATCCTCCCTCTTCCCTCCTCCCAGTGCCAAGTGTTCTACAGTCAGCTCCATTTGCTGTAACTATTTCACAGATGTTTTTCATTTGTCTCTCTCTGGAATGATTTGCCTTCTTTTTTTCCAAAAGAGGATGTCTGCAACAGGACTTGGGCTGAGAACGAAGAGGGGTGGGGTGGGGGTTCAGGGACACCACTACTTACAGACCCCCCAGGGCAAGTGCTAGAATTCTAGGTGGCATTGTGGCCAGGCCTTTGGCCCTCAGTGAAATAGTCTAGATCCTGCAGAATATCTTCAGCTGAAAGTACTTCCAACGGATGCTAAAAATACATTGCAGTTTATTTTCCTCAGTAGGGAGCATATGTGTTCCTGTTTGACCTGGAAACACAAAGAGATCCAATGTTAAATTGAATGCCGCCCGTTCCAAGATAAATTTGTTTTCTGTAGAGCCGGGGAAAGAAAAAACAACGGACATATTGGTACAATTTTGCCTTTGCTCTCTGGGGGAGTCAGTGTCTTGAACACATTTTTTTTTTCTTTTTTTTTTTATGCTCTGTTGGTAGTTAAGTGACCACTCAGACTTCTTAGCCAATGCTGATATATGCTGGCTTGCATTCAAATCAGACGGTGAGTCCAAAGAGGGGTAAGAAAAGTTTAAGTTTTTTTTCCCCCTAAACAAAAGATGACAGATTCTTCGTACTTAATCTTAGCTTGATAATTTAGTTTTCTACCTTCTTCATTTTTTCCCCCTTATTGCTCTTCCCAAAAGACAGAATCTGAAATGCCTTCCATAGTATTATGGACACTTGTATTAAATCCTTTCTCTCCAAATAGACAAACAAGTCAAACACAGCTTATCTACAAATGGCAGACAAATTCTGTTTCCTGCTGTAACATTTAAGAACAGATGTTAAACCCATTTCTTGTAGTTTGGAGATAGTGTTTGTTTAGAGATTTCACTTGTCCAATATGGCATTCTTCAATGCTGTAAGAGCAAAGTTCAATTTCTCCAGCTGGTACCACTTCTCTATAGCTTAAAATACACAGTCGGCTGACAGTGAACAAGACCCATTCCTCTCCCCAAGAAATAGCACAGTGATTAAAACATAAGTTTTGGACTCCGCCTTCTGTGGAGTCTGGATTCCACCACCTTCATTTTCCTCCATCTGTAAAATGAGGAGAAAAGTGGACGAGGCTTTGGTGAAGATTACGTGAAGCCTTGCATGAAACGCTTACAGCACAGTGTCTGAGCACATAGACAACCTTTCATACACGTTAGTTACTATTACGAGTGATTACTCTTTGATATCTTGGTTAGTCGTGCCCAGTACCTTCCAAGATCCCCTGTGGCTAAACTGTCCTATGTCGATTCTTAAGCCGTGCTTTCTTCCTGTTTTAAAAAGATTTTATTTTTAAATAATCTCTACACCCAACACGGGGCTTGAACCTACAACCCCAAGATCAAGAGTCACGTGCTCCATCAATTGAGCCAGCGGGGCGTCCCCTTAAGGCTTTATTTCTAATCCTCTTCTGCATGACAAGCCTAAAACCTTCTTTGCCTCTTTCCTCCGGTTTTCCCTTGATATCCCCTGCTTCTATCTCCAGCAAAACCAAACCAAGAAGGGTATGGCTTGACTAAAATCACGGAGGTGAGATTTTCTCTTATTTGCCTGTAGCCAGGTCCAAAGGAGCATTTTTGTTGCTATTGTTTTTCCAAACAAAATACTAGCTGGACGTAAAATTAGAAGAAAGGAGAACGTGGGAAGACCTTCCCTCTTGTCATGATAAAGGCAGCATATACTTGGCCTCTCCAGACTTCGAGGAGAGAAGTAAATTTTCTCATGCAATGCTGTAACTCTAGGTTACCTAGATAGCCAGTTTCCATTCTCCAAAGCCAGTTCAAACCTCAAGCCCACGAATGTCCTGAAATCAGAACTGTTTTGAAAGTCTAAAGCCACTGAAGCAAGTAAAGTGATACGTTTCCGGGAAGCTGAGGGTTCTGAACTCCTGAAAGGTAAGGAGAAAGCAAGAAAAAGGGGTCTTTTGGAAGACCAAGTGTGTTAGCTAACTGTGCTAGTTTCCTAGAAATGGCCTGATTTTAGGTGCAGGATGTCTCCTATCCTGGAAAACCCCTCCGTCTTGGGCACACCGGGACATGTGGTTATCTTAGAATAAAGACTTGATTAAGCTGTGGTGGATAACATTAAAATTCAGTGGAAACGGGTACTCACATGATTTTCCAAATGTAAGCATTTTTTTAAAGATTTTTTTTTTATTATTAAGTAATCTATGCAGAAAGTGGGGCTCTAACTCATGACCCTGACATCAAGATGCACGTGCCCCTCTAACTGAGCCAGGCAGGTGCCCCCAAATCAAGGATTAAAAAAATTTTTTTTGATGTTTATTCATTTTTGAGAGAGAGAGAGAGAGAGAGAGAGAGAGAGCATGAGCGGGGGAGAGGCAGAGAAAGAAGGAGACACAGAATCCGAAGCAGGCTCCAGGCTCTGAGCTGTCAGCACAGAGCCTGACACGCGGCTCGAACCCATGAACTGTGAGATCATGACCCGAGCCGAAGTTGGACACTCCGCTGACTGAGCCACCCAGGCGCCCCAGCATTTTTAATATAACTAGAGAAACATAAACAGGAAGAACGTAATGACTAAATATTTTCATAAGAAGCTACCCATAATCGAGGCAAGTCCTAGCCGGTTTGTCCATGTGGTTGTAGCAGTGGTTCCTTTCACAGCCTTATTCTACTGGCAAACCCGATTCCTACAAGGAAATAGTCGGCCTTTGTAAGGCTCTTTTTGAAAACCCAAGACTTAACGTGACACCAAATATCCCACGGGCCAAGGAGGGAGCAAGTTTCCAAATGGAGTTGCCTAACACTATTCACAACGGGAAGCCACGGAAGAAGGGTGAGGTCACCTTTAGGGAGCGATGCTGCTGGCCCGGTGGGGATGGAAGCCAGATTACCAGGCCCAAGGAGGGAACCAGTGGAGAGGAGCCTGACCACTGGCCCCAGACCACTTATGTAAGTCATGCGACAGGGAGAAGAAGTAAAGCATTGAGATAACAGCTAGCGGGTCAGCAAGGTCAAGAGGAAAATCTGGCAAGACGGAAGAAAGTGGAGTATGTTGAAGACAGAGCAGAAGATATCAGAGACGAAGGCTTATTTGGAACTTGTTGCTGGTCTTAGTGAGGAGGGTAAGAGGAGAGTACCCCGGCCACCGGGGCCCTTTACACCATGACTGACAGCCACATCTTTCAAGGCCTCGCTTAACACGCAGCCTCCTCAAGCGTGACCTCCCTTTCCCTGGAAGCAACAACGGGTGCCCTAGGAGAGGCTACACTTTGGAAGGAAGCCCTATGCGTAGAATGCCATTGCCATCACATGGCAGCGGTTAAAATGAAATGCTTTTAGGAAAACCCTAACATGCAGGACCACCCCTAACTTTTGCAGCGCCTGGGGCAAAACAATAAACAGAGGTCCATATTCTATATGCCTAAATATCTAAATGTGCTACATTTCGCTGACAAATGTGGCATATCCACGCGCCACTCCCCCCCCATCCTAACGTGGGCTCCATCCAACACAGGGAGGGGACTGGGACTGGCACACACAGACGGCCATCCACACCCTGGAGGCGAGGGATATACACAGCAGCAACTCCTGAATGACCAGGCAGGACTGTGTCCACCTTCCCCAGCTGTTTGCACCAGGAATTTAGCGTTCTTCATACCAAAAGTGTTCTAGAAGGTTGAAGGGGCATGTCCATATTCCTCACTGGCCCATCAGAAACTTTTCCACAAGGGGTGTGTGTGGCTAGAGGAGGACCAGATGTGCCAAGGTTGGGTGCCCAACCTTGCGTGGATTTAAGAGCCATACTGGACACAATTTATTTTCCCAGAGTTTTATTTTATCATTACATTCTCCTGATTTGACTTTTTAGTTATTAGCATAATGACTCTCAAAGAGCTCTTGAAAGCAGACATTACAAGGCTTCCTACATGACTGACCGCAACAACACAGAGTAGGTGGAGGGGCTCAGAAAGGTGTATTCCTGCTGAGATTTCACACCAGGCTTTAGCGTTGCAGGGAGGGCTGAGAGGTCCCAAACAGGGCACTCTCTAGCCCTCTCAGCTCTAGTTATCAGATACAGAAAATCACAGGTTATCTCCTGACAAAGGAGAGCACGGTCTTCAAAGACATGGAAGTCTTTTTAAAATGTAAGTATAATTTTCTGATGGCTTCTAAAGGGGAACAGCTTAGGGGCCCCTGGGTGGCTCAGTCGCTTAAGCGGCTGACTACGGCTCAAGTATGATCTTAGGGTTCATGAGTTTGAGCCCTGCGTCGGGCTCTCTGTTGACAGCTCAGAGCCTGGAGTCTGCTTTGAATTTTGTGTCTCCCTCTGTCTCGGTCCCTCCACTGATCATACTCACTCTCTCTTTCTCTTTCTCTCAAAAATAAACATTAAAAAAAATGTAAAGGGGAACAGTTCAGTACAGGTCATTTAGATCTACTCCAAACCACTTTAGGACTTCAGGTTAGCCACTGAAAGTGGGGTAGGGAACTCATGCCTTCTCCAGTCTCCTTCCTGAGCCCGAGCTTCACATATGGGTTGGAAGGAGCTAAAGGTGGAGAATTTAGGGTCTGAAGAACACCGTGAAGATGATGCACCAGGGGAATCACCCACATGGGGGGTTAGCAAACCCGGCTCTGCCCTTTACCTAGCTGGCTGATTGAAAAGTTGCTTATTTGGGGCCTGTTTACTCTGCTGGAAAAAAAAAAAAAAGGTCAGTGTAGGTCATCTAGAGTGTTTCTTGGGCTGAGAGGCTGGAGGAATCCTTGGGCAATTTGATCTCCTAGGAAGTTTCTTCAGAACACAGCTCAGTTCTCCCTTCTGACTACCTACATTTCACCTGTGGTGTGGGAGAGGCCTGGCCCCAGAAGCATCTGCCAGTTACAAGATGTAGGACCAAGGCTTGATAACCATCCCTGGGGCAGATTTCCAGACTAAGATGTTCAACAGCCCTCTTTGAAGAGACAAACTATTACTACCTAGATAACTGCACCAAAGATGGGTCCGCAAATGAGAGCAACGACATGTGAAGGGAGAACAATTGGTGCGCTAAGTGGTGCATTTAAACCATGGTGCATTTAACCAATCACATTTAGTCTTGCATCTGAAAACTATTTGCTTCATTATTAACCAATTCAGAGGCCATGATGGAAGTGATATCAGATACCTAATGGGTTTTGAGGTTTTGGTAATTTTTTTTTAATGTTTATTCATTTTTTTGAGAGACAGAGACAGACCCCAGTGGGGGAGGGGGACACAGAATCCCAAGAAAGCGGGCTCCAGACTCAGGGCCATCCGCTCAAAGCCCCACGCTCCGCTCGAACCCACAAGCTGTGAAATCATAACCTGAGTCCAAGTCGGAGGCTTAACCGACTGAGCCACGGAGGCGCCCCGAGGTTTGGGTAAATTCTGAAGATATTACTTACTTACTGTAGATGTGATCTCAAGGAAACCTCCTAACAGAGGAAAAATAAACCTTAAAAACGAGCACTGGGCTGTGCATTTTGCCTGGAAACGGCTGCCATTTTCTTGAACTAACAGTAAAAGTACTGTACGATGGGGATATGGGATTTGTTTCACGGGGTCGTTGTGGGGATAAATGGGATACCCTACATGAAAAGCCCTTGCATTGCGTACCCCAGCCCCCCAGCCCCTCCCCGACTCCCCAACTCCGGCCAGGAGCCTGCTCCAAGTCTTCCCCAGGAGAGCTGAGAACGTCTGTCTCAGTCAGTCTGGCACAAAATAGGGCCTCAATAAATATTTACCAAATGAACGAACGGTTGCCTGCTTTAGTCCTTTTGTTTAGTCACACTCTCGTTCTAAGCTCTTACAACGCAACCCAGGCCCCCGAATCCCGCCAGTTCCATCACAGTGTGGATGCAGGGTCAGGGGAAGGGGAAGGGCGGTAAAGAAATGAGCAAGGGCGGCCCCCGGCCCCGACCCAGGAGGGGAGAAAAAGGAATCCTTAGAGGCGCGGGGCCAACAAAGAGCCAGACGCAGGCCAGCCCCACCGGGAAAACCCCGAAGCCCGGATCCGTAGCCAGGGCCGGCTCCCCGCGCGCGCCCGGCCGAGCGCGGTCCCCGTCCCGGGCCCGCACCCGCGGGCGCCTCCGGCCCCGCAGCCGCCGCTCGCCCAGCGGCTCCCGCCCCCGGGGCGGTGCCGGGAACACGCGGCGCCTCCGCCGGTCACGTGGGGGCCGCTCCGCCGGGCGGCGCTGCCGCTTCCCGATCGCGCCCTCCCAGCGCCGGGGACGCGGCGCTCGCGCTCCCGCCCGAGCCCGGGGAAAGCGGAGACAAGGAGGCGCCGCCGCCCCCTCCTCCCGGCTGCGCCCCGGCCCTGCGCCCGCAACATGCCGGCCGCGGAGCCGAGCGCCGCCCTCCTCCTGGAGCTCGCGGAGGCGACGACGCTGCCGGCCGCGGGGCCGCGGCTGCGAGGGTAGCGGGGCCGGAGTCGGCACCGAGGCGCCGCGAGGCGGGCAGAGCGGGAGGAGGAGCAGCAGGCATCTTCCGCGGCGCGGCGGGCGGCGGCCCTGCTGCCCCGGCGCGCCCATGGCCGGGGCGCGAGGAGAATGCGAGCTGCGCTGCCCGCCGGCCGCCGCCGCCTCCCCCCGCGCCGCGCGCTCGGCGCCCCCCGGAGCTGCTCGCGTCGCCGCCGCCGCCCCCCAGCTGCGGGCGCCCCGCCGCTGGCTGCGCTAGGACCCTCAGCCGCCGGTCGCCGAGGGCTGGTGGGAAGGGAGGGGCGAGAGGGCCCGGGAGACTGGCGCCCGCCCGGGCGCAGCGCGGCATGTAGCTGCGGGCGCCGGCGCGAGGGTGTCGGCCCGGGGCCCCGCCATGGCTGGGAAGGACAGTGGGAACCTGAAGACGGTGAGGCTGTGGCGGGACGCCGCCCTGCGCGCCAGGAAGCTGCGGAGCAACCTGCGCCAGCTCACCCTCAGCGCGGCCGGGGGCTGCCCGGGGGCCGGCGCCGAGCAGCTCGACTCCCCCGACGCCCCGCAGCTCGTGCTGCCGGCCAACATCGGGGACATTGAGGTGCTGAACCTGGGGAACAACGGCCTGGAGGAGGTGCCCGACGGGCTGGGCTCGGCGCTGGGCAGCCTGCGCGTCCTGGTCCTGCGCAGGAACCGCTTCGCCCGGCTGCCCCCGGCCGTGGCTGAGTTGGGCCACCACCTCACCGAGCTGGACGTGAGCCACAACCGCCTGACCGCCCTGGGCGCGGAGGTGGTGAGTGCCCTGCGGGAGCTGCGCAAGCTCAACCTCAGCCACAACCAGCTGCCCGCCCTGCCGGCCCAGCTGGGGGCCCTTGCCCACCTGGAGGAGCTGGACGTCAGCTTTAACCGACTGGCGCACCTGCCCGACTCCCTCTCCTGCCTCTTCCGCCTGCGCACCCTCGACGTGGACCACAACCAGCTCACCGCTTTCCCGCGGCAGCTGCTGCAGCTGGCGGCCCTGGAGGAGCTGGACGTGTCCAGCAACCGGCTGCGGGGCCTACCTGAGGATATCAGTGCCCTGCGTGCCCTCAAGATCCTCTGGCTGAGCGGGGCCGAGCTTGGCACCCTGCCCAGCGGCTTCTGCGAGCTGGCCAGCCTGGAGAGCCTCATGCTGGACAACAACGGGCTGCAGGCTCTGCCCGCCCAGTTCAGCCGCCTGCAGCGACTCAAAATGCTCAACCTCTCCTCCAACCTCTTCGAGGAGTTCCCTGCCGCGTTGCTGCCCCTGGCTGGGCTGGAGGAGCTCTACCTTAGCCGCAACCAGCTCACCTCCGTGCCATCCCTCATCTCGGGCCTGGGCCGGCTGCTCACCCTCTGGCTGGATAACAACCGGATCCGCTACCTGCCCGACTCCATTGTGGAGCTGACCGGCCTGGAGGAGCTGGTGCTGCAAGGGAACCAGATCGCAGTGCTGCCGGACAACTTTGGCCAGCTCTCGAGGGTGGGCCTGTGGAAGATCAAGGACAACCCGCTGATCCAGCCCCCCTACGAGGTCTGTATGAAGGGGATCCCCTACATCGCAGCCTACCAGAAGGAGCTGGCTCATTCACAGCCGGCCGTGCAGCCCCGCCTCAAGCTGCTTCTGATGGGCCACAAGGCTGCGGGGAAGACCCTTCTCCGCCACTGCCTCACGGAGGAGAGAGTGGACGGAAACCAAGGAGGAGGGGACAAGGAAAAGAGCTACCCGCCTGCGGCTCCTTCTGTGAGCAAAGGCATCGAGGTGACCAGCTGGACGGCCGACGCTTCGCGGGGGCTGCGGTTCATTGTGTACGACTTGGCCGGGGATGAAAGTTACGAGGTGATCCAGCCCTTCTTCCTCTCCCCAGGAGCCCTTTATGTGCTGGTGGTGAACCTGGCCACCTACGAGCCGCCCCGCTTTCCCACCACCGTGGGCTCCTTCTTGCACCGGGTGGGGGCCCGCGTGCCTCACGCCGTGGTGTGCATCGTGGGCACGCACGCAGACTTGTGTGGGGAGCGGGAGCTGGAGGAGAAGTGCCTGGACATTCACCGCCAGATCGCCCTGCAGGAGAAGCACGACGCCGAGGGGCTGAGCCGGTTGGCTCGGGTGGTGGACGAGGCCCTGGCCCGGGACTTCGAGCTGCGCTCCGCCAGCCCCCACGCAGCCTACTACGGGGTTTCCGACAAGAACCTTCGGCGGCGCAAGGCCCACTTTCAGTACCTGCTCAACCACCGGCTGCAGATCCTCTCCCCGGTGTTGCCCGTTAGCTGCAGGGACCCTCGCCAGTTACAGCGCCTTCGGGACAAACTGCTCTCGGTCGCCGAGCACAGGGAAATCTTCCCCAATTTACACAGAGTGCTGCCTCGGTCCTGGCAGGTGCTGGAGGAACTGCATTTCCAGCCGCCCCAGGCGCAACGACTGTGGCTGAGCTGGTGGGACTCCGCTCGCCTGGGCCTGCAGGCGGGGCTGACCGAGGACCGGCTGCAGAGCGCCCTTTCCTACCTGCACGAGAGCGGCAAGCTGCTCTACTTTGAGGACAGCCCAGCTCTCAAGGAGCACGTCTTCCACAACCTCACCCGCCTCATCGACATCCTCAATGTCTTCTTCCAGCGGGATCCTTCCTTGCTGCTGCACAAGCTGCTTCTGGGGACCAGCGGCGAGGGTGAGGGTGAGGGGGAAAGTTCCCCACCGGCGGCGGCGCCCACCCCGGGCCAGGAACTGCTCCGGACCACCCAGCTCCATCACTATGTGGAGGGCTTTCTGCTTCATGGGCTCCTGCCAGCCCATGTCATTCGGTTGCTGCTGAAGCCTCATGTCCAGGCCCAGCAGGACTTTCAGCTGCTGCTGGAGCTGCTGGAGAAGATGGGACTCTGTTACTGCCTCAATAAACCCAAGGGCAAGCCTTTGAATGGGTCCACGGCCTGGTACAAGTTCCCATGCTATGTGCAGAATGATGTGCCCCACGCAGAGGCCTGGATCAACGGGACCAACCTGGCCGGACAGTCTTTTGTGGCCGAGCAGCTGCAGATTGAATACAGTTTTCCCTTTACCTTCCCGCCCGGGTTGTTTGCACGCTACAGCGTCCAGATCAACAGCCACGTGGTACACAGATCGGATGGTAAACTTCAGATCTTTGCATATAGAGGGAAGGTTCCTGTGGTGGTCAGTTACAGACCTGCCAAGGGGGTCTTGCAGCCAGACACTCTGTCCATTGCCAGCCATGCCTCGTTACCAAATATATGGACGGCGTGGCAAGCCATAACCCCCTTGGTAGAGGAACTGAATGTCCTACTTCAGGAATGGCCTGGACTGCACTACACCGTGCACATTCTCTGTTCTAAGTGCCTTAAGAGAGGGTCGCCCAATCCACACGCTTTCCCAGGTAAGTGGAGAGAAAGACGTGGCTCTTCTGTGGGTAAGTGGAGAGAGGGACGTGGCTCTTCTGTGGTAATGTTTTAAGGTGCATTTTTTGAAGATGCCGGTGTTTCATTTGATCGACTGTTTGCTTAACCTCACAGGCTCTCAGGGAAAGTTTTTCAATGTGAATGCAGGGGGGTTTAGGGACGAGCAAAAGAGAAATACAGTCGCCAGTGTCATACTCTCCTAATAAAAAGACCCAGACCTCAGAAGCGGGTTCCAGGCCCACTGTTGGATTTTGGATCTCCTTTTCCCTTTTCCCAATTCAGCCTGCCTTCCATGGAAGGAATTTCAGGTGGTTGAACAGAAGATGGATAGCTTCATGCTGAGCCCTGGCTTATTGTGCATATTAGACACATCTCTACGGGGTGCTCGTGGCTTGAGATGTCATTGTCATCATCTTTGGTTTAAATTCAGCGTAATCATAAAGTAAAAATTATCGCTCACTTTTCTTGGGAAATTCTAGAGAAGAATGTTTTGTAAATGGGGTGAATGATGGTTTAGTAAAGACAAAAATTTCAGTCTGTAATGCATGACTAAGTAGTCCTGGGATCACTGTTGCCCAGCACACTCTAAGGCATGGAAGATAGATTACTGAAATCTCTGAGGGGAGTTTCCTCGGGTATTTCCTGCCAGTTTTGTGCTTTAGAGATGTCTAAAGGTTTGGTTTTTGCTAAGCGTTGGAGCTTTTTGGAAATACTTTGTGAGAGATGGAAGGGACAAAAGGCTGACAAGAGTTTTATGGGTTTTTTTTTTTCCTTTTTCTCTTTTGGGGACTGTTTTGCAATAGATGTTTTTCTGTTTTACTTTTTTAAAGCATTGTAGGTGAGTGGGAGAATTCCAGAACTGGTGGTGTGGGATTTTTTGAGCCTGGTTAATTGATACCCTGAGTCTTTAGCTGGGAATGTGTCCATTTTTCACACTGGAGCATTCTTTAAACAACTCCGGCTTTTGGGGAGCAGGTATGGTTAACAGCATTCCGGGCGTCGTAGGGACAAGCCCAGTGACAGCATCATGGCCAGTTTCCCCCCCCCCTCAGTCTCCACCCCCAGGGTACATTGAGCTGTGATGAAATGGAAGACCGCATGCCATTCTGATCTTTGTCCTAGTCTGAATGTAGCTCGTAATAGTGTCAGGAAGCAATCGGATACCAATATTTCCAAAGGTAACCTCTTCCTGCTGCCCTAGATCTAGGCTGAGTTTAATTCTTCAGCCTGAAAAAAGCCACCGTATTCAGTTACCACCAGTCAATTGAGCTGTCCATTCGGAATGATTATCTGGTGTCATGTCATTGTCTGTGACTCTTCAGTTTGTTTTATATTTGCCTTGGTGCCTTCCTCATGAAAGCAAACACTTCTTTATTGTGTTACTGGATTGAAGAAAGTGGTTACGAGTTACATAGTCACAGAGTAGCTCATTGAAGGAGCTGCCCAAAGCTGATTCATAATCCAAAGATGAAGCGTTAATAAATCTGTTCCTATCAACAAAGGGGAAGACACAGGTTATTGGACAAGCAAAGCTCCGGGCAGGGGAGTTCCAGGAAATTTGAGGAGTAAACCATGAGGCCAGAATTTTTTCTTTTTTTTCTAACCTCAGATCTCCATTTTTTATTTTTAACAGTCATAAATTCCACAAGCAAAGCACGTACCGTGTGCCAGGCTACAGAAACCGAGAGCCCATTCTTTTGCTATTGTTTTGCCTGTGCGTCTTTCAAAGGAGGCACACCTGGCTTGCGATGTAGGCCATAAGGAGAAGATGATTTTCTCAACGTAGAAAACAAATAAATGGTTAAAAATCATCGAATTGTATTATATATCGAGTAAGAGTAAATCATGAGTTGGTTTTGTGCTAGAGATTACGCATGTCTGGCTTATACATGGTCTGAGAACTAAGTTAATCTTTTTCGCTTCATTTAGGATTGTATTTCTTTGAAAAGTAGCAAAGGGCACAGAGTAGTGGAAAAAAAAATGATTATGGGTACATTCATGACATTAAGAAGACAGAGAAGTAACCGTATGGTGACAGATGTTAACTAGACTTACTGCGGCGATCATTTTGCAAGGCACGCAAACACTGAATTGTTACGTTGTTTACCTAAAACTAATACTGTGCGTTAAATACACCTCTAAGTAAATAAATGAATAAGTAAATAAAAGAAGATGGGAAGAAACCCATTTTCCTCTTTCAGATTCTTCCGTGACAGCACTCATTTGATACTATTTGTTAACAATTCTGAAAGACTTGGGAAGAGCTGAGATAATAAATAACTAGAAGGCAATGTAGGAACAGAATTATAATGTTGGGTGCTCAGTTAGGGGGCATACGGTTAAAAATATGTTTGAGCCCCTAGGTTTTATTAAAATATATTTTAACTCAGCAGTTTAATCTTTAATTAAACTTTCTTTAATCTACTGGCAGCCCCTCGAGTCTCCTTAAGAAGTCGTTTTGCATTTTAGAGAAGTTAAAACAATTTGTTACTTAGTTTTACATTCAGTTAAAGTGTCAAACTCCCCTGTAAAGTCTTAACAATTTTAGATAGGATGGTGTGAAATTGAAGGAGAATGTTTTGTGGACCGTTTGCTTGTACGTGTACGTGTGTGAGGCAATTTTAAGTGGTTAGTTTTTAAAATCAGTACTTTTTAATACAAATGACTTGATCAAAAATCTGTCAGAGGAATTTGAGACCCATCAGAATGAAGTTTAGTGGGGAAAAAAATTCATTTATTGTTTTCAGTGGTGAAAGACTGGATTTTTAATTTTTTCAACTTTAGGACATTAAGTAGTAAATTACTGTCTCCCTTGATTTAATACAGAAGAAATGTAAAGTTGCACTACGATCTCTTAAAGTTTATTTTGGCGGGGAGGGGGAGGGGGGGAGTCTGTTTTGGCCCTGTTCGTTGTCAGTAGGGCATTGCATTTTCTGGCCTGAACTGCACCAATGTCATTGACCTAGAGAGACATAATGCTGGGTTTCTCTTTTCTGATTTTAGTTTACAAAAGAAATGTGATGTTTTGGAAAATCCTCAGCCAACAACCACTTGGCTTTAAAAGTTCTAGTGAAAAAAAGATCCACTTATGTTGTTAGAGAGATTACCTATGTATCTTATTTAAGATGAAAGCATTGGGGCACCTGGGTGGCTCAGTTGAGCGTCTGACTTCACAACAGGTCACTATCTCATGGCTCCTGAGTTCGAGCCCCGCGTCGGGCTCTGTGCTGACAGCTCAGGGCCTAGAGTCTGCTTCTGATTCTGTGTCTCCCTTTCTCTATGCCCCTCTCCTGCATACGCTCTCTTTCTCTCCCTCAAAAATAAATAAACATTAAAAAAAAATTTTTTTTTAGGGGCACCTGGGTGGCGCAGTCGGTTAAGCATCCGACTTCAGCCAGGTCACGATCTCGCGGTCCGTGAGTTCGAGCCCCACGTCAGGCTCTGGGCTGATGGCTCAGAGCCTGGAGCCTGTTTCTGATTCTGTGTCTCCCTCTCTCTCTTCCCCTCCCCCGTTCATGCTCTATCTCTCTCTGTCCCAAAAATAAATAAACGTTGAAAAAAAATTTTTTTTAAATAAAAAAAAAAAATTTTTTTAATTAAAAAAGACAAAAGTGTTGAGTGACAAGAGATGCTTTTGGAAACTCGGAAGAGGTTAGATAGATCCTAAGTGTATGGTCACGTGTTTGCCCGCTCTCACCAGGTACTGATCTGCCAGAATCGGACAGCCAGGTTTCCTCCTCGTGACTTGGTGGGATGTTCTTGTCCTGGAGTGAAGTCTCTTCTTGTGGAATATTTATTCATGCTTTTGTTCTTTTCTACCAGCATGCTATCCAAGCCAGAAGCACTGACTACTCCTTCGGTTGGATGATGCATGGCACATTGAGTAAGATGTGGAAGCCAGGATATAGGTCTGAGCAAGACCCTAGTCCCTTGAGAGTCCGTGCAAGTGGTTGAGTGAACGAGGTGCATTTTTAAATTGGAAGAGTGGGCCTTCGTGAGTTGAACTTGGTGTGAATGTAGTTTTTCACTAAATATCCTGTTCTCCAAATCATTAAAGGTCCTGTGTAGGAATAATTAGGAAGCAACCCAGGGCAGGAGACAGACGTCCCACCTGGTCGTCTTTATATTTGGTCTGTCTCATTCAGGCAGTGACCTGATGCCTTTCTCCGTCTCCTGAGTGCTTTGTGCCCCTGTTCTGTTTCTTGCACACTGTATACCTCTGAGGCATCCAGCGTATTCTGCCTTGCTCTGCTGGTGTTTCTGTATGTCACAAGATCTCTTTGATTAGGTTGTCCACTTGCTTCCTCTGAGCAGGAGACCCGCCTGAGGCTTGGTGGCTTTTTGTAAGAGCCTCTCAGATGTTTGCTGAATGATTGTTTGGTCTTTTGTGAGAAATACCTTTTTTTTTCTTTGTTATTCACGTACTCTGTCAAATTCCCAGGTGGCCCCCGTAGTAGTGATCATCTTGCTTTGTCCTGTGTCCCAACTTCCCTCCTCTGCCCCACAAACGTCCCTCTGGTGTTTCCATTGTGTCTGTATTACTGGTCTTTCCCTTGAATGGGCCCTTCATTGTGACCACTGAAGCAAAGGAGAATTCTTGCCTTATTATAGCTCAGTTTTAGAGTTACTGGAATCTGAGCATGACCTAGTTGTTTGGATTGAATTAGTCATTGTTTTTAATTTCACAAAGGTTATTAAATATCTTTTTAGTTTAGCTTTATTAACATTGATGCCTCTTGGCTTTTATTTTGTGAACAGTCTTCTTTGAACTCTGGAGGGCTTTGTTTCATATAAAAATCAAAACCTTAATCATGCAGTGGGAGAAAGAAATACCATGAAAAATAGAATTCAAAGACTTGAGAGGCCTTGGGAGTATTCAGATTATTTGAAGTATTAGGTGCTTGTTCTTTAAGCCCTAGAACAGAATCTCAGGCCCATCTCTGCACAAGTAGTTTAGAATTTCCCTAGAGAAAGTATTTTTTATTCGTGAGCAGATGTTTTATGTCCTATTCCGCTGTCTGCTCATCTTACTCCCCAGTAAACCTCTTCTTTTTGTTCTTAGTCATTTACTTCATTTTAACACGCAAAAGGTCATCTTGGGGATTAGGTGAGAGAATGCGCTGAGGAAAACAGTTGTTTTCCTGTGTCTGTGGAGAAGCGAGGGAGGGGGCTTCTGTTCTATAATACAGGACAGGAGGGGTGCAGGCTGATATCGGGGTGAACATTTCTGGTTGCTTTCTCCATTCACCCATTAAGTTGCTTCTCTCCATGGAAACCTGTTTTGATTAAGGACCTGGTCATCCATCGAGTAGGATGCTGTTTTTAAAAAGCCAGGGCAGGTGCTGGCCTCCTCCCTCGCCCTCTCTTGGCTCCTGAGGCTTTGCAGTCCTGTGGCCCGGGGTGGAAAGGAGAGTGGCTCTGTGCTTCTGGGCTCTGTGGAGAGCACCCTAGTAGGGTCTGCTTGGGGCAGGCCCGGGCATCTTGTTGCTCTCCCTGGTTCAGCCGCTCTGATTGCAAAACCAGTTCCCGGTGGTTGTCAGGTTGACGTTTCTCTGGGGACTGGCTACCTTCACTGTAATGCGTTGGAATGGGGAAGCCCCATTTTGGCCTGCATTCCCTAGTTATGCTCTAGCCTCGAAGAAGCTGTCCTCTGATCCGTACTTGGCTTCTCACATCCGGGCAGCCGGTAGAACCCAGAGCAATCCGCAGGCGCTTCGGACAACCCCAGAACACGTATGATGACGTGTTTTCCGTAAAGACTCTTCCTCCCATGTAAGGTATGGCGGTACATACCATGTAAGGTATGACAGAACCATATGGCTATGGTTCTGTCCCTTCCTCTGAGCTCTGACGTTTCCTGTGATGGCACAGCACTCCCGGACAGGGCCAGGCGCAAGGCTGAGACGGTTGAAGGTGTTCAATAGAGATTGATTACTTTTCAAGAACTCCAGAAACTCTAGTGTTCCATAATCAATTCCTTGGCGAGGTGCTTTTTTGGGTTGTTTATGATGTTCTGGGTCTTAAAGTGTGTATTTTAAGGTAAACGTATACCATTTTCCTGTGTGATGTTTCCGGCACCTGTATTCCTGCCTCCTAGCTCCTACAGGAATGGGGGAGGGGTGGGCAGAGGAGCAGCTTACCGGGAGGTCAAGGTGAACAAGTGCAGGAGCCAGCTTCCGAAAGCTCTCTTCCACCCGATCTCACGTTTGCTCCCGTCGAGTCAGGGAGCCCTGCCCGCCCCCCCAAGCGGACTGTTCCCTAACTCGCTCCTTCTGACTCACCCCAGCCCCCCCTTGACATTGTCCTCTAGACAAAGTGTAGAAGGTGAGGAGAGTGCAGGTGTGGTGCTGGTCCAGGAAGGAAGATGTTTTCCGTGGTTCGTACCAGCCGTTTGCCTTCTTCCACCGGCTGTTGCCTTTTCCATTCTGGGTTAGGGGTGCGGGTTTGAGTTCCTGGAAGGCGGAAGAGCTGCTGGCTGTGACGAAGGCAGATACGTTTCCGCGTGGACTGTGCTGTGGATAAGAACTCCCAGACCCCGCTGCCCGCACGCCGGCGTGTTTGTGGAGAGGGAGGAGGAAACGTCTTTAGTTATTTTCAGTTTGGGCACGGAATGCTTGAAAACATTTTCTCGTCTTTCCTTTCTCAACATACTCTCTTAGCTGAACATTCTGATACTTCGTTTCTTAAAGAGTAAATTGGTGAAAAACCATCAGCATCCTTTTTTTCTTTAGCCTTGTATTTCCAGAAGGCAAAGAATACAAAAGGAGAAGAAGGTTCCTGAGTTTGAGCCCCGTGTGGGGCTGTCTGCAGTCAGTGCAGAGCCCGCCCTCTGTCTCCCTCTGTCTCACCCTCCCCTGCTTGTGCTTCGTGTCTCTCAAAAATAAATATTAAGAAAAAAATCCACATAACAGGAAATTAACTCCTGTTAAGTGAACAGTCCATGGCATTTAGTGCCTTCACGTTGTCGTGGCCCCCACATGGGAGGTCAAGTGCTTCCTGAGGCAAGGAGCAGGTGAGGTTGCTGGCTTCCTGGGCGAATGGACTGGAAATTCTCTTGCCAGGTTCTTTGTAGCAACTATGCTTTTAAGGCACGAATTGAGGAGAGTAGGGCCTTTTAGGCCAGGCTCTGAGATGCCACGTTGATGAACATCTAACATGGTTGCATCCGGAATCCTCTTACTTGGCGTCAGTGAGAGGAAGAAAGTAGTTCCTGGGCCTTCCGGTCTGTTCTGTGGCATTTGTGATCTCATGGGGTCTGACGATAAAGAACGCATAGAAGAGGAGCGCCCCTAAGTACCGTACAATCACGGTCTTCTGTGCAGTGCTGTTTCTCTACAGAAATTTTGAGTAGCGCTCTGGAACAATTTGCAGAACCATAGGCAGATATGAGTTAAGGAGATGGAGTAGCATGGAGACAAAAATTAGGTTATTAGCAGATTAGACGGCCAAGTGTACTGTAAGTTTATTAGCCGGATTCTGTCATTAATCACTTGAAGACCTGCTGTGTACAGAAGTCTGTACCGAAATAGGAGTTGGAGGAGAATAAAATAAGTATGTGGCCTAGGCCATGGGGAACTGAGGTGGGATTTGGGGCTTATTTATTTATTTTGAGAGAGAGAGAGTGGGGGAGGGACAGAGAGAGGGAGAGAGTGAATCCCAAGCAGGCTCCACACTGTCAGCGCAGAGCCCAACGCGGGGCTCAAACTCACAAACCGTGAGATCATGATCGGAGCCAAAACCAAGAGTCGGATGCTTAACCGACTGAGCCACCTTGGCACCCCGGTTGATACAGTTTTTGATTCTCCTGTATATGGAATCGGACTACATATGGAGAAATTCATTTGCTGGTTTGAATCATTACTGAGAAGAAGAACCTGGCTTTTGATTTTTTCCAGAAGAAAAATGTGATTGTACTGAGGAAAAAATGTCCTCATACTTTGAATTTGCTTGGCAGAGAGGAGTAGGTGGAGAGTAATGCCTGAGCCATTCTCTTCAGTTGACTTCCAGTTTGGATCACTCATTTGCAAGAAATTGCAGGCAGATCTGGAGAGGATGCTGAAAAAAGACAATGCATGGTACCCGAGGCTTTCTAAAAACTTTGAAAACAAATCTGCTTTTTTGAGGAGGAATGATGGCTCCTCATCAGGGACCTTCACATCTCTGAGTCGTTTATGGATTTGCTTCCTTTTGAGAGAGATCAAAGTGATCAGTCATTTCTGACACCAAAGATTTATGAACACCGACTCTGAAGACGGTGCAAATTAAATGGGATGCTGCTATAGTAAAAATATATGGCTGCTGCTTATAGGTTTCTTTGTTGGAGGATGCTTTGTTGAGGCGGTTTTCTGTTGTCAGCATGTTAAATGTTGAGAGAATTAAAGAGTTAATTTTCTTAGATCCTCTCCACCTTTAAAATGAAGGACTTATATTAGTACCGTGTTACAGGGGTAGCGAATTTAGGGGGAGTAGAGCAAACCTCTTTCTTTACTTTTCTTCTTCTTTTTTTTTAGGGAGAGTTTTAAAAAATAGTAATGGAGAGAGAAAATAAAATCAGAAAAATGATATTTCTTTTTTTATATAAAATTTTTTCAATGTTTATTTTTGAGAGAGAGAGAGAGAGAATGAGAGAACAAGCAGGGGAGGGGCAGAGAGAGAGGGAGACACAGAATCTGAAGCAGGCTTCAGGCTCTGAGCTGTCAGCACAGAGCCCGATGCAGGGCTCGAACCCACAAACCCTGAAATCATGACCTGAGCTGACATCGGTCGCTTAACTGACTGAGCCACCCAGGTGCCCCAGAAAAATTCTGTTTCTCCCAGGGTCTGTTGTTTGATTTAGCAACTTTTTTTGTTGTTTCAGTAAGATTTTTATTTTTCATGCCATAAAGGCTATCATTGTATTAATCATCACGCCAGACTTTCTAAGGGGACAAGGTCGGAAGCCCGTGAGATGCAGGCCCTCTCTTGAGTTCCCACCTGTTCTAGAGAGAGTGCTAAGTGCTTCTAATGGGTGATCTCATTTAATCCTCCCAGCAACCCTGGGGGGTAGGTGTTATCACTGTCCTCATGTGCTGGTGGAGAAACTGAGGCTTAGAAAGTTAGTGACTACCCCAGAGTGAGAGTGCTCTGGGGTTTCAGCCCTGACCTTCTGCTCCTACCCTCTGTCCTGCTCTGGTCCTAGGGTTAGGCTGCCGACTGCCTTCCAGTATGCACGGACCCCCCTCTTCTCCCCTCTTTCCTGGATGCCCCATCCTGTAGCACTGAGTGCTGGGCCTGTGGGGTCTGCTAATGCATGGGACCTGCCCTTGCGAAAATCAGCAGAGGTCACAGTCAGGTGCTGGGGAGAGGTGGGGTCTCAGAGAGGGGTTCCCAAAAGGACCACAGTGCAGGTGAGCGTTTAAAGGGTGATTTCCAGTTAACCACGTGAAGGAGTGGGGGAGGGTATTTCAAATTAGAATGGGATTTAAAAAGTTGGGGGTGGAGGGTGATACAGAGTTCAGCGTGCCATGCCTGGGGATGGGCATGTGTGCACGAAAGCACTTAGCCGTCTTATTAAGGAAGAGGCTTCTTTATTTAAGTCACACATATGAACTGATAAGTTTGCTGGTGACCATGGCTGGTCCAAATGTTAGAGTTTTGGAAGCATCGTTCCTATTCCATCAGGAAGGGCTGTGTTCAGAGTATGGAAGAGCTTTATGGCTGGAGAATGGCAGGGTCATTTCAAATGACTTGCTCAGACTTATAATCAAGTTGTTGCTGGGCCGACAGAACACCTGTCCTGGGGATCCACGTCTGAGCGTGCCACTGGTTACTTTCTCCAGGTCTGAGAACCGGCAGGAAAAGAGAGTTGGTTATTCTAACAACCAGATGGCCTCATGCCTCCATAATCCCTGGAAATGTATCCGAGAACACCGATTTTCCTTCCTCTTAGTCTTAACCATAACAGATTCTGCAGTAGAGGCAAATTGGGTCTGTAACACAATTAGCATTTGATTGTGGACTGAATTTCAGTATCTTACCTTTGTGTTTTTTTGGGACATCACAGGCTGAAAATACAGTTTTTATGAATTTTGCAGTAATGGAATACTGTATTCCGTGCATTTCATTTGTTTAGACACCACTCCCCACACTCTGACAGTATTTTCTCCCATGTTACATTGTAATCCTTCAACTTTCCTTGCCTCTTAATTGATCGGAATATACTCAGTTACATTTTAATTGGAATCCTAGGAAGTGCAAGATACTTTAAATGTTTGATTTATATTTTGTTCATATTTACTTTATATTTTGACTTGAAATACCTGAATTTCCTGTGGCATTAAAAATTTTTTTTTTAACATTTTATTTATTTTTGAGACAGGGAGAGACAAAGCATGAACAGAGGAGGGTCAGAGAGAGGGAGAGACACAGAATCTGAAACAGGCTCCAGGCTCTGAGCTGTCAGCACAGAGCCCGACGTGGGGCTCGAACTCACAGACCCTGAGATCATGACCTGAGCCGAAGTCGGACGCTTAACCGACTGAGCCACCTAGGCACCCCTCCTGTGGCATTTTAAAATGGAAGCCTTGCAATACAGTGGTTAGATGCAAGGGCCCTTGAGTAGATGTCTGCTTTGGAATCCCTGTTCCCCCACCAGTTAGCTGTGTGATTTGGGGCATCATTATAGTCTCTGTGTCACAGGGTGGTTCTGAGATTGGGTTAGTACATGTAAAATGCCTAAAACAATGCTTGACGTATGGCAAGAAGTCAATAGATGTTAGCTGCTGCTACTGTTTCTGCACTTATTCTAGAAAGCACAAGTCTAAACATATATTTGGAAATCTCATTAGCTGTGGATGAAATTCCCCTTTTTGGGGGGAAGGAGTGTAAGTATAGCACAATCCCTGTTCATAAACACTGTATGCTCTTTTGAACCTGCTTTTTTCCCCTTTATTAAAACATACAGATTTGAGGGGTAAAGGGGAAAAAATTCGATATTGTGACTGATATCTAATATAATTATTTAACACAAGTTACTCTCTTTTTAGTCCCCCTTCCTTTTTTTTAAGTTGATGTATTTATTTTAAGAGAGAGGGCGCATGTGCACAGGCATGCATGAGAGCTGGGTAGGGGCAGAGAGAGAGAGACAGAGGGAGAGAGAGAATCCCAAGCAGGCTCCTTACTGTCAGTGCAGAGCTCAATTCAGGCCAGTCTCACCAACCATGAGATCATGACCTGAGCCGAAACCAAGAGTCGGACGCTTAACCAACTGAGCCACCCAGGTGTCCCAGTTTTTCCCCCTTAATTTTAAATTTATTAAAATATGTAGCTGTAATCACACTGTATAAATAATTTAAATATTGTTTTTTTAACCTAAGTAAGCGGTCGTGAATATGGTTTCATATTATTGGTATCTACATGATAATTACAAATGCTTGCATAACAATACATCAAGGGGATTTTTACCTTTGTTAATTTCACCACTGGACTCTTAAGTTGTTTCAAGTTTTTGTTGTTACGAGTAATTCTCCGATGACTACATTTCGAGTAATTCTCTGATGACTGTATTTCTTTATAAAAGCTCTTTCTTATTCAGGCAGTAATCCCCAGAGTGGAATCATTGAGTCAAAGGCGAGCAATGTCTAAGGTCCAGTACATGTCACACTGCTTCCCACAAGGGGCCACAGTTCATTCTCATACCTGCTGAGGACACCAGATTGATCTCACTGTACATCCTCAGTATTGGGTATCGTCTTAAAAATGCACTAACATTTGATGGAAGACAATGTCTCACTGATGGTCAAAACTTTATTTCATGAATATGAATGTTTTCCTCTCTGAATGTTGCCTAATTGTGTTGCTTCTTTTGTGAATTGTTTAATAATATCTTTCAGCATCAGCTTAGTGGTATTTTTATTTTTCTGATTTTAATCACAGTGATTTCTTATTTCTTATAATTACAAGCTTCAATTTATATGAACTCTTTATAAACGTTAAATATAATAACCTTTTGCCATCACACATAAGGTATTTATTTTCCAGCATGTTTGCCCTTTCGAGTTTAAAAAATTTCTGATGTTTTAAATTTTATTCAGCACATGTCTTGATCACTTCCTCGTGATCAAATATAATACCATTATCATTTTTCTAAGTACAGGGAAGTAACAACAGAAGGATTCACACGGGGAACCGTAATATCTCCACCTGTATAACCTCTACTGACAATCAAAAACTAATACCTGTATATGGATGTTATGTTTAGGAGCAGAATCCCATCTCTCATAACCCTAACCCTGAGTTCTCTTGGGGTTTTCTTGGAAAATCTTCCATTTTCTTGGAAAATGTTTCTTGTGAATTCTTCCAAGAAAAAGAAAGCATATGCTTGCATATGTATATGTGTGTGTGTGTGTATAACATATATATGACATATATATGTTACATATATTTTGTATGTTCTTTTTTTAAAAATGTTTATTTTTGAGAGAGAGAGAGAGTGTGTGCAAGTGGGGGAAGGGCAGAGAAAGAGGGGGACGAAGGATCTGAAGTGATCTCTGTGCTGACGGCAGAGAGCCCAGTGAGGGGCTCCAACTCACAAACGTGAGAGCATGACCTCAGCCAAAGTTGCCATTTAACCGACTGAGCCCCTCAGGTGCCCCTGCATATATTTTGACCTGAAAAAGATAATGCTACACTCATTGTTTTGCACCTTGCATTTGGCCACCTAAAATTGTATTTTGGAAATGCTCTCATATGAGTAGTTTTAGACCTGTTGTATGTTTGTATATCAGTCATATTCTACCAATGGATGTCCTATATTGAAAAACCTTGGATTCTTTCAAGCTTGTTTTATAAATTTTATGCTAAGAAAATGCTTCAGTTTCCAGCATCTTGAGAAATACTCCTTTTTATTTCCTTCAGGGTTGGTAATCCAGCTCTGTGCTCAGAACACTGTTGAGATACAACTAGAAGACGACAAAACTCTGAGTCAGAATGGTGGGCCTCCAAAGGGGGCTTGGAAAAAAAAATAAAAAGGGCCTTGGGAGTTATAAAAGTTTAACTTTGTGATCTAAAATAAGGGCAGTCTTTTTAATGGACTGTTGTGATGCCTATTGGAATACCATTGTTTTCAGCACTATTATGCATTTCTCAGCATCACTCGTCCATTTTATTATTTTTTTTTTAAGATTTTATTTTTTAAGTTCTCTCTACATGCAACATGGGGCTCGAACTTACAACTCTGAAATCAAGAGTCTCATGCTCTGTGGGCTGGGCCAGCCAGGCAGCCCTAATTCATCCATTTTAATGTGATGGCGTGTTTAGATATAGCAATACTGACAAACCTTGCATCTCTACAAATAAATTTTCCACTGGTCAAAATAAGATAGTGGTGGCAAGAATAATGCTGTGTCCATGTGAGAAATGAATACAAACATGATTGATAATGAACTGTATTTCATTGACCCAAAACATTAGTTCTCCTTTCTTTTTTCTTTTTTTAAAGTTTATTTATTTTCGAGAGAAAGAGAGTGCAAAAGCATGTGTGAACAGGAGAGGGGCAGAGAGAGAGAGAGGGAGAGAGAGAATCCCAAGTAGGCTCCGTGCTGTCAGCGCAGAGCCTGATGCAGGGCTCAAACTCACGAACTGTGAGATCATGACCTGAGCCTAGGTCAAGAGTCCAGTGCTTAACCAACTAAGCCACCCTGGTGCCTCAAAAAACATTGCTTCTCCTGTCTACCTCCACTGTCACCTAAAGAAAAATCTGCCTGTGCCAGTGGGACAGTTTTCATTTCTGTCCTATAACTAGTCCTAGAGTTCCAGAACATTGTATTTTCTAGACCTCAGCTTGGTTGTTATGCATAGCAAGTGTACCCTGGATGTTTTATCCTGGTACAAGTAGGGGTTCAAACTTTCTTTTTCTTTTTTATTTTTTCGTTTATTTATTTTTGAGAGACAGAGCACAAGCGGGCGAGGGGCAGAGATAGGAGGAGACACAGAATCCGAAGCAGGCTCCAGGCTCTGAGCTGTCAGCACAGAGCCTGATGCGGGGCTTGAACTCGTGAGCCGTGAGATCATGACCTGAGCCGAAGTCGGATGCTTAACCGACTAAGCCACCCTGGCGCCCTGGGGTTCAAACTTTTAAGAGATGATCTGAACTGTTCACTCTTCTGTGTGTGTAATGAGTAAAGAATGGTTGGGGTCACTGGGTAGCTCAGTTGGTTGAGCATCTGACTCTGGATTTTGGCACAGGATCCCAGGGTCATGGGATCAAGCCCTGCGTCAGGCTTCCCGCTCAGTATGTAGCCTGCTTAAGATTCTCTCCCTCTCTCTCTCTCACTCTCTCTCCTCCTCCTCTGTCCCTCTCCCCCTGGTCACACACACACACACACACACACACACACACACACACACACACTCTCTGTCTCAAAAAAAAAAAAAAATGGATAACCCCAGCACAATAAAATGTGTTTAAACTGTAAAAACAGTAAAGAATTCAATCCTGTTAGGGTTGCTTTTGCATTTAAAAGATACTTAGTTGTCTGTTTTGCTTCAAGCTAACAAAACTGGCAATCATTTTCTTAGAGACAGAAAATTTTTAACAGGGCTCATTGAAGGGTTTGGTCTTTAAAATTCTCCATCTCATACTAACTGTCCCAATCCATGCAGACGGTGTGGAGAAGAGTATGCCTACCACATTTTTCTGAGCATCTTGTTAAAAAATATGTATTTGCTGGGATGCTCTTGACCTACCTTGACTGCACATTGGCCTGGCATTGCTGTGGGCTTGTTGCTCATGAATTGCATGGGGAAGAATGGAAAAGAGAGATACGAATTTTCCAGAAGACCACTGTAATGCCCAAACAGCTCAGCGGTCTGCTGAGAGCTGGGCCATTCTGTGCCCAGGGCACAGTAACACAAAAATGGGATGCAAAGCCCCCTTAGGATGCATCTGTCCCTGTCGCTAAGATTGCTCACCCCCAGATGGCTGATGAGTGGCCCAACCCTCTCTAGATAGGGGCAGGTGTTCTTTTGAGTTTATTTCTTTTATTAAAGCCTCTGTGACTACGTATGCCTTTTCCCTTCCCCAAGAAAAACATATGCGTGCCCTCTGGTTACCATGTAATATAATGTGCATTCTCCCTGATTACTACATTGTTTCCACCTTTTTTTTTTTCCTTTGGCACAGAGAAAAGGAAAATTCACTTATTTTCTGTTTGGTCCTTGTAGGAATTTGCCTTGGAGGCTGTCGGGCTAGGCTTTACTGCAGGCAGACAGTTGATCAGATCTGTGTTAGCCTCTCAGCTACTTTTTGAAAACCGTTCATGTTTCCAAGCCTTGTCTGTGTGACAATGGTGCAGCATTTAAAGCTTACCCCAATGGCAGGGGTGACTGCGTCTTGTTGATTACCAGGGCTGTTAAAAGTCTCTCGCCGAGACAAGTAAACAAAAACCAAAACAACAACCGAGTGACCGTTTCCGGACCTGCTAGGCTGCCGTGTACCTGGCCCCAGGTGTTCCCCCCCTTGCAGGCCATCCCTATGCGCAGTCCGCGAATCTTCTGATTTATTGTGCCCTTTGTGATCTGAGACACATTCGTTCATGGGGGGATTTCCCTTGAACGCAGAGCCCGCTGTAGACCAGGAGGAAGAATCAGGAATTAGAATGGGGCACATTGTTCTTTGTTAGAAAAGCATCCTGGTTCTTCATTTGTAGACAAATATTTGCTTTCGAAGAATCTGGTGCACGTCGGTGGCTTTGTTCACATCCACGCGTAAACACACGCTCCGTCGCCTCCCAAGGATGCAGACACACGCGTCACCCGGATAATACAATGCTTGGAATCTGGGTGTGCGCTACTTAAAGTACGAATAGCCTCCCACCTCTGTCTCCTCCCCCCACCCCCCTTAGCTCGTTTCTGTAACGGGACAGATCTTCACCCCAAGGAGCCTACATAGCATCCTGTGGAGGGTGACGTAGGACAAGTGTCCCATTAGCTATAGCTAGAGATGAATCCTGCCAGGCAGCTTTCTTGCATTATGCCACGGCAGCATCAGAGAGAGGGGACTTGCATCTTTCATCTTTCAAAGCCAGCAGATTAGGGAGTAAAGAAGCCTGCACCCCTGGGGAGCTGCCCTGAGCCTCAGTTTGTTCGTGGGTACACGAGGAGAAATCATCCTCACCTTCCCTTAGCATTTGTTCCTCCTCTCACAGCCTCCTTAGATGTTGTGAGGGTTGAATGGATTCATGGACACCAAGTGTCCAGGGTACTTTTGCCAGACAGTCAGTGCTTGATAAATGTTAGCCCATGATCCCCGTTCACGGTGAGGAGCACCGAGGCGGAGGGCAGCCGAGTGACTTAGCCAGACGTACACAGTATGTGTCAGGGCCCAGGCTCTCCTCCTCCAGAAAATATGCCATTTGTCACCACCCTGTACTGCCTTTCAGGAAAATGCTAGCTTTCCACCTGCCAAAAATGGGTGGTTGGTTGAATGACCAATGGAATAACGTGCAAAACGCGTGAGCGTTCAATTCCATAGTGCTGGACGACGAACATCACCTGATGCTTTGTAATGATGCGGCGTTGGGCAGGTGATGGGGAGTCAGAGGTGATGGAGGCCCTGATCCCAGGCATCTGCAGTCTGGGCAAAGCAGACAAGCAGTATACATATGACGAACAGGCCCCAGGAGCCAGAGGAGGGCTGAGGTGGGGAGCTCCCTGGAGCCAGGTGGGCGGGGCTGGATGCATGAGGACAGGTCTCCAGCAGGGCAGAGGTGGTGCTAGGGGACTTTCCGACAACCACCAAGGCCACTGGAGTGTCATAGAATAGGGGTGGGGGGAAGAAGGTCGGACAAATTATTGGAGTCTGCTCTTTTACTTAAGAGTGCACATGACATGTAAATATTTTTTTAATCTTTTTTTTTTTTTTTTTTAGAGGGAGAGACAGGGCGCAAGTGAGTGAAGGGCAGAGGGGAGGGGGGACAAGCAGGGCTCACTGGAAGCAGGGCTCAAGCTCACCCAATTGGGACTCTGACTCACAAACTGTGAGATCATGACCTGAGCCGAAGTCAGATGCTTAACTGCCTGAGCCACCCAGGCGCCTGCCATGTAAATATTTTTTAGCCTGTATACCCGATTAGCTAAAATTCGTGACAGAATTCTGGGCAGCTCAATATAAAGCTATTTTTATTTGATTTGATGATTTTTCCCCTCCCTGGGGGGAGAGGGAAATGTTCAAGGGCTAAACGGGGGTGTGTCAGGTTCACCTTTTGTAAGACCACTCAGGGCAGCATGGAAGATGGGCTTGAATGGAGTAAGAAAGGAGTTGGGGGGGGCACTCTGAGGTAAATCTAATAACAGGAAGTGATGTAGGCCCTTGGGAAGGAAGGGAACAGTCCAGGATGTTAATGAGGAGGTCTTGGGCCTCTCTGCCTGGCCCTGAGATCTTGAGATACGCCAAGTAACCTTCCTGGGCTTCTGTTTCCTGTGTGTCAGGTGGAAAGCGTATCTCCATGATTTGGATGAATGGGATGGAATAAATTTGAACCACACTGGGGCATTTGTTCTTAAAACAGAAAGCAGAAGTGATTTGATAAGATTAATTTCAACAGGACTGTTACGTGTTGCTTGCTTACTTAATTGGTTTATTAGGGTTGTTTAGCCACCCTCCTGTGACGGATACCGAGTGAATCCTAGAAGATTTATGGTCTTTGGATCATGAGTAATGTCATTTGCAGAAAACTAAAGTTCCCCATTTGTTCTTGAACTTGGACGGGTTGTGTAGGAATAAGAGACTTTATAAATATCTGGGAACCTTTTGCCACCTTAAAATATTGAAAGGATAAATGGGGCTGATGGCAGCTTGCTTCGCATCATGAATTATGTATGCAGCGTGCCCCAGGGTTCTTTATGGCCGTGCATAACGAATCACCTTTTGTTCTAGCTTATTTTTAGTGGTGGTGCTTGTCAAAGAAGAGGTCAAAGCAAACATATTACCAAGATCTGTTTGGTCCGGGATGATCGTTTTTTGCCATCCTCTTCTGTTACTGCTTTTGTCGGTGCTTTGTTTACTCTTTATCGAATAGGTCTGCAGTAGGGTGGGGTCTGGGGAGAGTGGGAGGAGAAGGCCCCGGTATTGACAGCTGAGGGTCGGGCTAATGGCAGAGCACAGAGCAGGCACACCCCTTCTGGGTTCGCTGCACTTCTAACGTGGCTCTCTTCTTGCCCCCTTCTTCCTCCTCGCCGTGCCCTCTTTTATTCAGTTTTTATTTTTTTAATAAAGAAAATATGGTATATTTATTTTGAGAGAGAGAGAGAAAGAGAACGAGCTAGTGAGTGCACATGGGAGGGGTGGAGAGAGAATCCCGAGCAGGGTCCGCACTGTCCGTGCAGAGCCCCATGCGAGGCTCGAACCCACAAACTGGGAGACTGTGACCTGACCCGAAATCAAGAGTCAGATGCTTAACCAACCGAGCCACTCAGGCGCCCCTCTCTGTGCCCTCTTTTAAATTCATCAGGGCACTGGGCCGCACCAAGATCTTAATGCTCTGTGTAAAGCAGGTTGGGCCTTAACTGCTTTTTAACCTAATAATAAATACAATAAAATGGAATAAATTATTAACACGCCCATGGTCTGTTCTCCCACTAATTTTCTCTCGACTGTAGATGCCATTAGAGAGGATGAAAAACCATGAAACACAGCAGAGAGTTAGTTAGACTGTGCTTTTTCTCCCCTTCCCCCTCTCCCCCCGCCCCCCCAGCAAAGATTTCTTTAGGAACTGAGAAGGTATCCAAGGTACTGTTTAAGTTTCACTCATGAAGTAATGATGACTAAAAGTGGAAGCCAGTTGTAACATTGTTTATTTTAGTCATTTATCACCTCTTTCTGGAGCGAAAGTGGCTCTCTACTTCATGAGGGCGGAACCTCCCAGAAACAGGTGTCATGCCTGGCCCACCTGGAATTATTTAGAAAGGGCCTACCTGTGTATTTCATTGAGGGTTGAGGAGCTATCTCCTCTCCCCTAAGAAGATCACTTGTGGGGACGATCCGAAGCAAACATCTGAATGGTTGGGAGCAGCTCCGCATTGAGGCAAAGCCCGAGGCCTCTGGTCACCCCTTGAAGTTCACATCTACGGAGGGCTGGTTCCGATGTATCAGTCAGTTCCATTTCATGGTCAGTTGAAAAATGTTGGGGCTGGTCTTCCCAGTGGTTAATTATGGTTTTAGCTTATACTAAGTTAAAAAAACAAATCCTTGCCAGAGAAATGATGGAGCTCTATTTGTCTATGTTATTAACTAAAAGATACAACCCAGCGCTCATGCAATATAGAGATGAGATAACACGTAGGGAGACGTTTGTCAGGATATTTGTTCGTTCGCTGAATCCTGTATTCACTCAGCAGAAATTCACGGTGTCCTTCCAGCAATGTAAGGGCACCAGGAAAATCCAGCAGGACGTCCTAAGAGACGTCCTTTAGGACCTTGGTCTGGAAAGGAAGATGAGGCTTATGTCCAATGGCAATAGATCTAAAGCGAATCTAGACAAAGAGCCATGGGAGTTCCGAGGAGAAAGAGAGTCCAGCTGAGCGGGTCATGGAGAAATCCACTTAGTGGTGAGAAAGGCGTGTTGGGAATACAGGAAGTTGCAAATGGTCTTTTTTCTTCTAGAGAGATCATCAGAGTCCTGGCCTTTAAACCTATTAACTAAAAAAGTACAGTAACTCATAATTTTTGAATTACTATTAGCTCATTCTCATGTAATAATTGTTTGCATGGCTTTTAAAATCCTGGGGTTAGGGGTGCCTGGGTGGCTCAGTCGGTTAAGCATCTGATTTCACTTCAGGTCTTGATCCCATGGTTTGTGAGTTCAGGCCCCACATCGGGCTCTCTACTGACAGTGTGGAGCCTGCCTGGGGTTCTCTCTCTCTCCCTCTTTCTCTGACCCTCCCACACTTATACACGTGCTTGTATGCACTCTAAGTCAATAAACTTTTTAAAAAATTTTAAAAATAAAATCCTGGGGTTAAATTAGTAATAAAAGAGGAGAGACATTAGTTATTTAAATTTTTTTTTTCTATGTGATATGTGTAAAGTACATATAGACCTCCTTTTATTTTTACGCCATTTTAGGAACCTCTGTGTTTTTTGTTGTTTTCGTTTTTGCTTGTTTTTTTTTTTTTTTTTTTTTTTTGCTCTCTTAGGAACAGCTAAAGGCATACTTTCAGCAGCGTGAGATTAATTTTTAATTTGTGCCATAAAAATGTGGGTTTTTTCTGTTGGTTTTTTTTTTAATGTTTATTTTTGAGAGAGAGAGAAAGAGCATGTGTGTATACAGGGGATGGTGGAGGGGGGAGGGGGAGGTGAGGGAGGGGCAAAGAGGAAGGGAGACAGAGGATGCTAAAAGGGCTCTGCACTGAGATCGGAGAGCCCGCTTCAGGGCTGAAACTCAGGAACCATGAGCTTATGACCTGAGCCAAAGTTGGACGCCCAACCGATTGAGCCACGCAGGTGCCCCACCTGTGCCATAAAAATGTAACAGAAAGTTTATACGGTGAAGATTTTAGGTGTCTACCTGCACTATTAGCCATTGTGATTTTAATAAAACCATAGTCTTTGTTTAATTGCATTCTCTGTTATCACAGACTTCAAGAGCTCAATTCATCTGCTTTATTACCTCGTTTCCTTCAATCTGAAGTCCTGTGTTGTTTCCCCTTCTCTGTTATATTAGCGCATGTTAGCAATATGGGAAATAGTGTGACTGTGTTATGTATAGCTGAACCGGATGCTAAAAATAGATCATACCAAGTCACCTCTCTCTCTTTGGGCTTGGTGTCACCTTCTAAATTTTTAGTTGTTTGCAAATGATGGGATTATACCTTAAAAAGGGTCTTGTGTCAGGTCTCTACCTCCCCATTCACTTCAGAAGGCTAATGATGCAAGTAAACTCATATCCAATATCATATCATGATTTTATTTTAGGATTCCTCGAGGCAGTTGCCTAGTGGGATAGTTCACAAGGCCAGAGAGATCCAAGTAGTAACATGAACATTTTCCATCACATTTATGCAGTTCTGTCTTCTGCAGAAGATACAGGAAGCAGTCAGTGTGTGTGACGAGACCGTGTAGGAGATTGGAGAAAGAGGAGGACTAGTGGCCCCTTTGTATCACTGATCCTTCTTACCGGCTCTTGAGAGTCAATCTTACTCGGTAACTGTACATTGATTCCTCTCGTAAGTCCCCGTTTATTTTTTTTTATTTTATTATTTTTTTTTTTTAAAGTTTTTTTTTTTCAACGTTTATTTATTTTTGGGACAGAGAGAGACAGAGCATGAACGGGCGAGGGGCAGAGAGAGAGGGAGACACAGAATCGGAAACAGGCTCCAGGCTCTGAGCCATCAGCCCAGAGCCCGACGCGGGGCTCGAACTCACAGACCGCGAGATCGTGACCTGGCTGAAGTCGGACGCTTAACCGACTGCGCCACCCAGGCGCCCCTCGTAAGTCCCCGTTTAAACGCCAGAGTTGTATCTTCCGCAAAAGCAGTGGTCAGTTAGGGAGAACACTTGGGGCAGGTGAAGTGGCAAGGGAAGTTTAGGTAGAGAGGCGGGGACTCCGTGGCTAAGCTTTCCCGAAATTGCCCGGCCGAGTCCGGAGAGCCCCAGCATTTGAACATCCTTGTCATCGCCCCCTTTTGAGACTGGACGGTTTGGTACTCCTGTGTGCCTGCAAGAGTGAGCAGTGGTGCGGAAGGAGGACCCCGTTCTGTAGCAGGAATAATCCCTGTCCTGATTGTTCTGTCTTCCCCAGTGAAATCATAGGGCACTGTTTTAGATGGACCAGGCTTCTGAGTCCATTCTTCTGAGCTCCTGAATTAAATTCTTCTGAGATCCTGAATGTCAAATTTGGGAACACAAAGTAGTGGGGCCAAGGGGCTGAATGGCTTATATCGGTAACTCAGTTTTTACAATACTAGCAACTTCGTAGAAGTTGTAGCCACTCACCTTGAGTAGCCTAAGAGTGGACAGTGAATGATATAAAACTGTACTCCTCAGCCACTTTCTGAAATGAAGAGAAGTCATCCAGAGAGGAGTGAATGTCATGTGTCATGTGCTGCTTTTCAGCGTGACTCTCCTCCTATAGGACTTTCTGGGCTGCGTCTGGTGAGTTAGGATAACTCCTAATCTCCCTCTCCACCTCCCTTCCCCTTTGTTAACCATTGTATCCGGGAATTTCCAGTTTTTGCCCTTTAAACTTGTTTCTTAAACTAAGTGGAGATAGGTTTTTATGAGGAAACAGTTTTCCTAATTTTCTCATTTGGAGGATGAAACTTTTTTTTATTTTAAACCTTGGTGGACCCCTAATTGATTAGTTTGGAGACTAGTAGCTAAACTGTGATTTTTTTTTAGTAGCTAAACTGTGATTCATACATAAGCCAAAGGAAATCTCAAGTAATCTTTGGGATGAGAAAATGTCAGTGCTATGTATATAACTTTATTTATTTATTATTTTTTTAATTTATATATTTATTTATAATGTTTATTTTTGAGAGAGAGAGTGTGTGTGCACGCATGGAGAAGGGGCAGAGAGAGAAGGGGACAGAGAGGATCTGAAGCAGGTTCTGCGCTGACAGCAGAGAGCTCGATGAGGGGGCTCGAACTCCCAAACTGTGAGATCATGACCAGAGTGGAAGTTGGTTGCTTAATGGACTGAGCCACCCAGGTGCCCCTGTTACATAATTTATATCTCACTTCCTACTTCTTTTCCTTTTTTCCTTCATTCTGTCTGTCTTTCTGACTGTCTTTCTTTTTTAAAAGCTAGAGACCATGGGTGAATTTAAAGGGAAAATGACTGTCAAGTGACTCCAGGTCCTAAGGCTTTTATTCTGGGATGTAGCCAGGAAAATTCATTTTATGTCATAGAGAAAATAAATTTCAAAACCATCTAGTAGAGAACTGGTACAAATTACAGGAAGGGAATAGCTAATTTCATGCATAATATGATTCTTATAAGATGATATAAATATGTTTATTTTAAGAAAAATAAATTTGAAAATGATTTACAAAACCAGTTATTTGAACTCTTCTGTACTTTGACCTGCCCGAAACACATCAAAGTTAACATGAGAGTATTTAGGGTATGCATTTGGCCCGAGGAACATTAAATATATTTTTACTTAGCAATTGTTAATAAGAAGACATTGTATCTACCAACGTGTGAGTGGGGATGGGGAGCAGAGGTGGAGAAGTGGGGTCAGGGCCATTTGTTGCACAGTTCCATTGTGTCAGTGGAAAATGTGCTCCTGGAGTTGGGCAGTGGACAGCCCTCAGGGCCGTTAGCAGCAGGCCTGTTGGGAATACAAGTGGAAGTACTTTGTTCATTGATTTATTCTTCTGCGCTTCTGGCTGGGTAGGGGTAAAGTCCAAATTGAGAGTGAACCAGCACTCAGGGAAATTAGTCTCTGAGACAAGCCAAAGGTATAGGAATCAGATGATCCAAAGAGAGGTTAGGTACTTTTTGGTAAGGTGGTCTGGAACAATCTAAGGAGTAGAGACCAGAGTCCAGGAGGTGTTAGTGGTAACAGTATAGGTGAGAGCCCGATCTCGGTAAGGTCAACTGGGTAGGAATTCTTTATGCCCCATCTAAGCAGGGAGGAGATGAAGGGCTGTGATGCCTCACTGCTACAAATGGAAGGAGCCACTGTTAGTTCAAAACAAAACAAAACAAAACAAACACAGGGGTGGTGGTGATGCAGAAGGCAATGGCATCAGCTAGAGGTCTTACGATAGGTCCATTGGGAGTGAACTATCCCATGGGGAATCATTCACAAGTTTTTAAATTATTGACAAATAGGCATTCTAAGTTGAAGGAGTTTTACTACCTGTTATCAAGGTAATCAGGACAGTATATAATCAAGACAGTATGGTATCAGTGTAGAGATGGACAAAGCACTGGAACACAGTAGACTGATATATATGGTTAATTGATGTTTGCTTGACAAAAGTACAAAAGTAATTCAGGAGGGAAAAATAATATATTCAACAGATGGTGCTGAGATAATTTCATATTCATAAAAATGAACCTCGACCCATACCTCACGCCATATACACAAATCAACTTGAAATAAATCATAAATCTAAATGTAAGGGCTAAAACTGTAAAATCTTCTGAGGAAAACATAGGAGAAACTCTTTGTAACCTTTGAATAGGCAAAGGTTTTCTTTGGTTTGGTTTGGTTTGATTTTTAGCACAAAAACTATATAAGAAAAAATTTGATGTATCGGACTTAAAATGAAAAACTTTAGGTCTTCAGAAGAACTAGTAAGAAAATGAACAGGTGATCCATAGTTCAGGAGAGAACATTTGCAAAACATATATCTGATACAAAAAGAAAAGCCTCTTACAACCCAATGCTAGTAATAAAATCCAATTAAAAACTGGGTAAGGGCACCTAGGTGGCTTGGTCAGGTTGAGCATCCAATTCTTGATTTTGGCTTAGGTCATGAACCCAGAGTGTTGGGAACGAACCCGGTGTCAGGCTCCATGCTGGGCACAGAGTCTGCTTAAGATTCTCTCTCTCTCCCTCTGCCTCTCTCCCTTGCTCATGCTCTTTCGCTAAAATTAAAAAAACAAACTGGGCAATAGATTTGAATAGACACTCTCCAAAATAGGATGTATGAATGGCCAATATGCATATTAAGAGATAGCAAAATCATTAATCATTAGGGAAAGGAAAATTAAAACCACTGGGAAATACTGCTACATACCCCCTGGAATGGCTAATATTTAAAAGACTGACTATACCGAGTGTTGGTAAGGATGTGTAACAGCTCAGGCCCTCCCCTGTGGCTGATGGGAAGGCAAAATGGCATAATCACTGTATGAAACTGTGGTTGTGTCTTAAAAAGCTAAACATCCATTTACCATATAACGCAGCAACTTCATAACTGAGTATTCACTCAAGGGAAATGAAAATATTTAAAGAAAGATTTATGTGCAAAAAGATTTAAAAAGAAAAAAAGATTTACAGCTTTTTTTCATTATGGTCAGATACTGGAAACAGCTTGTTTGGTGAACGAGTAAACAAATTCTGGGGTATTACTTAGCAATAAAAAGAAATGAACTATTAATAAAACAATCTAGGTGAATCTCAAAGCCATTGTGCTAAGTGAAGGGAGCCAAACACAAAAGAGTATATACTGTATGAGTCCATTTGTAGGAAACAGTAGAAAAGGCAGAAGGCTGCAGTGACAGAGAGCTAGTGGTGGGGGAGGGGATGTGCTCCCAGGGACCTTTTTTGGGTGATAGAAATATTCCACACCATGATTGTGGTGGAGATAACAAAAATGGATACATTTGCCAAAAACCATCAAATTCTACACTTAAAATTAATGAGTTTTATTGTATGTAAATTATACATCATTAAAACTAATTAAAAAAATAAGTTCTGATTAAAATGATCTCCTTAGATACCCAGAAACATACCTTTTGTTTTTCACGTGAACATGGTATACGCCTCGTGATCACATCCTTTGTACGTGAGTGTTTTGGTAAGTGAAACGTGTTACTGAAGGTATATCCAGATTTTCCACCTTCGCTTGTGGGATTAATTATATTAAGTTGAACCACAGGAAATTGTTGATATCTAGTAATTTTTGACCTTCAAAAGCAGCAATTTCATATCGTTCAACTAAAGAAGACATTTTGTTTGCTTTCTGATATGCTGGAAAGATTTGTGGCAGTGGTTACAGTTCAAGGCTACGTGCAGTGGTTATATTCCAAGGGTTTTCTAAGACAAGGAGCCTCAATTTTTCGTTCTGAGTTATGCATTTTATTTTATCTCGTGCTTCAATTCAGTTCAGTAGATGCTTTATGTATCTCTACCGCTTTCAGGTCCCTTTACTTGGAATTAGTAAGGGATGGCTATAAAGATGAATTTGTTGCTCCGGCCCAAAGGAATTTAGGTGATGAAATTAAAAGACAAGTGTAGACTTTGTCATAATCACAGATAAGAGACTGAAATACAGCTCTTGGTTGTCCATGTCTCCATTGTAGTAAGCAGAAGAAGGTATTTGGGTTTCCTTACTGAAGAAATAAGGGGTTGTAGATTTGAATATGTACACACACACACACACACACATATATATATATATATACGTATATATGTATATACGTACATATGCATATCATATATATATATGTATATGAACCTGAAGAAAAAAATGGAAACAAGGCCAACCATTCAGTCTGTGTGAAAACTAGAGCATTCTGCCAAGAGCAAGCCTCTCTTCACCTTTCTCAAGAGGAGTCGGTAAGGTTTGCCATTACTTAGTGGAATACCTCATGCTGACTCTTTAGTTCTTGGTTGAATGTACGGAGTCATCGTCTCACCTCAGATAATGAATGCTTAAGGAGGCATGTTTCTGGGTGTCTTTGTGGTCTTTCGTTTGGAGTGCAGATGTTGGGCAAGTGGCTGTCACTTCATCCTAAGACTAAACTTCATTGTTGACTAAGGTGGCGACAGGGGCCCCACTCAGCATCCAAGAACAACCCTGGGACATATTCTAGTGAATTCGATATAGCAGTGTGTCCAGTCTGGTAAGCTTAATACCCTGTTTTCTTAGGTTTCTAAGTGGAGACCCGTCCAAGCAAAATGGAAAAGAAGGAGCAGAACGTATGCTTTGTGTTTCCTAATTATGGTGTACTTTCTTCTCCTTCTAATAATCAAGTATTATTAGGGGGACTCAAGGGGACTGAGAGGGCAGGTGGTTATTCTTTTCATGTGGAATGGAGTTGTCCTAAACAGTTAGAGATGAGGTTGTTGACACATAGCACATAGGCTGTTGTTTTTGGACATCTGCCCCAGAAGGGAGTGTACCCACCAAATGATGTTATGTAAGTGGGATGGGTTTCCATGCTTTGTTCTGCACTCTCTTTATGGAGTCTCAGGTCTGTGTGTGTGTGTTCCTCTGAAAATAGCCTTTGCTTTTGATCAAGGATTTGCAGCTTGGAGAAGGAGTAGGCAAACCCAAACGAAGTACTTCAGTGGGTTGTTGTTTTTTTTGGTGGTATTGGGGAATAGTAGAAGAGAGGACAGGCTTTGGAGTCAGCCAAATGTGGTTTCAAATCCTACAGCCTCCTTGTAAGGTGTTACAATCCTGGGCAAATTATTTAATTCCAAGCTGCCATTTTCCTTACCTGGAAAATGGGATTAATACCAGGTGTCCCTTAAACATTGTTGAAAAATAGACACTAAGTTACTGCTAATATTCTTTTTTACTCTTTGTAAAATTATCATACAGTGAAATTGACCCTTCTAGGAATACAGTTCCATGAACTTTAACTCGTAGATAGATTTGTATAATCACCACCACAATCAGAATACAGAAAAATTCTATTATGCTCTAGTAAACTTCCCCTGCTTCCCCTTTATAATCATGCCCTCCCTCTGTCACAAAAGCTTCTTTTTGAAAAGGGTCTTGGGGTACAAATTATGCTTAGTTTACATTTGAGATCACCCCAAATTTAGGAAAATCTTCAGTTTATGATAAAAAAAAATACATATTATGTTAGGAATTACTTTTCTGGGTTGTGGCAGCAGTGTGTATGTGGGGCAATATGTCATTTTTTCCCTTTTTTTCTTCTCCCTTTCTTCCTTTCTCTGGAAATACTTATAATCCTGCACATTGGAAACGCTAAGCTGCAGAAAATCTAATTCCCAAACTACTGCATCTGCTTTGAGATTCTTTCTAATGCAGTCATACGCTGACATGAAATTTAACAAAACTGTGTTTTGTACCACATTTAACATCAGTCCTCACCAAAGTTGTAAAATATGTACTTTGTCTGTCAAATCCCTCCATCTTTTGAGGCAGTCAGAGTTCTTTGAAAGCAGGTATCTGCCCTTAGGTTCCCTGCCTTCTAGTTGAAGAGACTAAACTAAGACAAGCCTGGCTGTCTGTTATGGCTTAAGTTGTGCCCCTTCTCCCCAAGATATGTTGGCGTTAACCCCCAGTACCTCAGAATGGGACCTTATTTGGAGAGAGGGTCGTCGCAGAGGGGAACAAGTCAAAATGGGAACATTATGGTGGGTCTTTGTCCAGTATGACTAGTGTCCTGATGAAAAGGGGGAATTTGGACAAGACAGTCATCACCCGGGGAGAACGCCACGTGGAGGTGAAGGCAGAGACCAGGGAGTCGCAGGAGAAGCCAAGGCAGACCAAGGATTGCCAGCAACCGCAGAAGCTCAGCGAGGCCTGGGTCAGATTCTCTGTCATGGCCCTCAGGGTTGTAACCACCCTACCTGCACCTAGATCTCGACTTCCAGTCCCCAGAACTCTGAGGCAATCCATTTGTGGTGTTTAAGCCACCCAGTTTGTGGTATTTTATATGGCAGCCTTAGGAAGCTGACGGGCTGTCTTTAATAAAAATTATTTTTTTTTAATTTATTTATTTTGAGAGAGAGTGAGAGAATACAAGCGGGAGGAGGAACAGAGAGAAAGGGAGAGAGAGAATCCCAAGCGGGGTCTGCATCGTCAGCGGGGAGCCTGATGTGGGACTCGAACTCCCGAACCGTGAGGTCGTGGCCTGAGCCGACATTAGGAATAGGACAATTAACCGACTGAGCCACCGAGGCACCCCTAATAAAAATGACTTTTTTAAATGACAGTTTGTGTGTTGGAAGAATGGGCAAGTGGTGTTTGAGGAATTTGGAGCCCTGGTGTTGGTGGTTGCTGGTCTGTGGCTTGTGGACGTTGAGTTTCCTGCTGTTGCCGCCACTGTGTGCAGAAGCCAGCACTTATTTCACTCTTTTTTTGTTTAGACTGATTTGAACCACTACTGTCTCCTCCCCTCCTTCTTTCTCACCCCGTCTTACTCTCTTCCTCCTCCAGATTCTTCTTTTTCTCCCATGGGTGCCTAATCTGCTTCCTCCCCAGAGCCTGCTTCCTTCCTCCCACTTGGCTTGGCTCACCTGTCTTATCACTCGTGGTTGCACAGAGAAGAAGTAAAGCGAGTGATATTGTACCTTCATGGAGTCCTGTCCCCGGACAGGAGGAAATTATTGATTGGTAGGTGCTTTGGGGTGACTGCTTCCTAAGTTTTTGTTTTTATTTTCCTAGAAAATCCCCTTGATTTTCTTGAATTCTAGACAAGTCTCTACTTTGGGTTTAAAAAAAAATTTTTTTAATGTTGTATTTATTTTTGAGGCAGAGAGAGCGCATAAGCAAGGGAGGGGCAGAGAGAGAGGGAGACACAGAATCCGAAGCAGGCTCCAGGCTCCGAGCTGTCAGCACAGAGCCCGATGTGGGGCTCGAACTTTCGAACTGCAAGATCATGACCTGAGCCGAAGTCAGAGGCTCAACCGACTGAGCCACCCAGGTGCCCCACTACTTTGGGTTTTTTAAATCGCACTATTTGAAGACCTAAACTGATGGGGTACATTTGGTTAATTATTTACAGAATCCACTAAAAATTCTTTGGTCCCCCTGGGACTTCCAGAGGGTGTGGACCTTACCACCTGTACCCTGTCTTTCTCTTCCTCACCCCACTTAGACTGCGTGGACCATTACCACACGTTCACCTCCGTTGGCTCAGCCCCGCCTCCCTGCCACATGATCCTTCTAGTGTGAAGTGTTTGAACGTAGCTGAAGACGGACAACCACGCTGCATGGTTTCCCCTTAGATGTACGACATCACGTCGCTCAAGTGTCCCCCGAGGATGTCCTGCTACACCGCCCTCGTTTACCTTCTTACGCTCCGGCGGCCTGACATTTCTTACTTTCTCCTCTCCGTTAGTGTTCAGCGACCTTTGTCGCCCTGTCAGCTAACGTCTTCGTTTCTGATTTTACTGAGAAACAAGGAGTAGGACGAGAACGTCCCCATTGTCCTGACACCACATTTGCCAGCATACTTGTATCCGTGCCCATGTGGTGTCTTCGCCTTGGCTGTCCCGTGGACGAGCCACCCCTGTCCTAGCCACTTGTACTCCTGTCTCTTCCGAAGCGCTGCGTTCTTACGGTGAGTGCTCCCCGCGCTCTCGTGGTTCACTTCCCCCCCTACCTGTGTGTTCCTGGCAGCGTGTCATTAGCCCGTAACATCTCCTTCCTTAAAACAAACAACCGAAGCCTGGTTTTTTCCTGATGGTCTTCTCTTGCTGCCGTCTCCCCCCCTGGTTGAGAGTGAAGTTCCTCAGAAACGTTGTTCATCCTCTGTATTGACTTCTTTGCTTCTCGTTCTTTCCCGAAGCTCTTTCAGTCAGACTTAGTCCAGAGCTGCTCTTGTCTTGGTCTTCAGTGGTGACCGTGTGGTCAGTGGCCCGGTCCTCCTCCCACCGGACCCCACTGTTGTCCCCGCCATCTTTCTGGGGCCACTGCCTTCCCCTGGCCTCCTGTTTCTTTGCTGCTTTGAGGAACATCATGCACCCAGCTGTCTTGCCTCACCGGATGCTCTGCTCAGTCCCCTTTGCCGGACGGGCTTTCTCATCCCAGTGTCCCAGGCCGCTAGGGACATGCCTCTCCTGACACGTCTCTTCTCTCTCTGGGAAATCTGGGCCTTGTGGGCCGTACAGTCTGGCACAGCTACTCAAACCCAGATGCTGTAGCACAAAAGTAGCCATTGGCGGGGTGCCCGCGTGGCTCAGTCTGTTGAGCGTCCGACTTCGGCTCTGGTCATGATCTCGCGATTCGTGAGTTCGAGCCCGTGTCTGGCTCTGAGCTGTCAGCACAGCTTCAGATTCCGCGTCTCCCTCTCTCTCTGCCCCTCCCCTGCTTGTGCACTCTTTCTCCCTCCCTCCCTCCCTCCCTCCCTCCCTCTGTCTGTCTCTCTCTCAAAAATAATAAACATTAAAAAAAAAAAAAAGCAGCCATTATCATCGCCTACATTTGAGCCAGTGTAGCTGTGTTCCAAGAAAACTATTTTGGACTCTACTGTTTTAATTTCATGCGGTTTTTACGTGTTGAAATAGTTTTAATTTTTCTAGCCATTTCAAAAACGTGAAAACCATTCTTAACTCACATATCATACAAGAGAGGCTGTGTCCTGTTTGGCCACATTGCTGACAAGCACCCTGTATCATGAAGCAATGTCATCTGTTCCTTGGTGTTAGTATACCACACATATGCAGGTGAATGAAAAACTTGTATCTCCAGCACCAACTACCCACCTTGAGTTTCAGGCTCACACATTTAGCGAGCCTGTACCTCCACACTTGGATATCTAATAGGCATCTCATGTCTAAAATAGAGCTCTTGATTTTTTTCCCTCTCAGGACTACTTCTTTGGCTGCTGAGTGGACTAAACCTCAGTAAAAGTAGAAGGATAATGCAGCCATTCCAGATTTAGAACCACCGTGTGATGGAGAGGTCGGATGAGGACTCGGGGGCCAGACTTGGATTCAGATCCCAACTTTCGGCTCCTTGCTAACTATGTGACCTTGGGAAAGTTACCTGACCCACCCGCCCCCTCTCTTTAAATATGAAAAACACTAACTTTAAAGGGATGTGAGGATGATGAATAAATGTGCCTGACATAGGATGGGCTCAGCAGGTCATTAACAGAAACCATAGTAAAAAGCTACCTATGCATAGATTGTCAGATGAAGGAAACATTTTTTATAATCAATCTATTTGTATAACAGAATAAAGATAGCTTACCAAACTGGAGTATAAATTAGAGCAGCAGAGAATTCAGAAGGATATTCAGATAGGTAGCAAAATCTGTCAGGTTACAACTTCCATAGGTAGGGTAAGTCTGTCAACTGGACGTCTTACAAATCTCTTGCCAGTTTAGCACTATGTTGAAAAGTGTTACGGATTGAATTTTGTCCCCCTCAGAGTCCTATGTTGAAGTCCTAAGTTCTGGTACCTCAGAATGTGACCTTATTTGGAGATAGCCTTTAAAGAGGTGCTCAAGTTCAAATGAATTCATTAGATAGACTCTAATCCAACATGGCTGCTGTCCTCTTACAAAGTGGGAACTTGGAGACAGACAAGCACACGTGGAGAACACAGCCACCTATAAGCCAAGGGGAGAGGCTTGGGACAGGTTTGCCCTGACAGCCCTCAGGGGGAACCAACCTTGCAGACGCCTTGATTTTGGACTTCTGGCTTTCAGAACTGGGGGATGGTACATTCCTGTTTAAATTTATGGTCCTTTGGTACAGCAGCCCTGGTATAGGGCTCATGTAGAAGGGATCAGGAGGATTTCTGCAGCAGGACCTGACTCAGGGATCTCTGCTCACACCCCGCCGTGTTCTCTAATGCCTCTGAGTCGTGCCCACTTCCCCCTGTCACTGGGAAGGAAGAGGGGGTTCATGAATGAGAGCCACAGTTACACCTGGGGCCTCCTTCTGAGAACCCTGGCCTCCCTGGTCTCTAAGCGATCAGCTGATCCAGAGCCCGTGAGCCTGTGAATTAGAGCAGCATTACCCACAGTGTGTTGTGCGGATTAGCGATCCCAGGAGACCCTCTGGGAAAGGGTTTCTGGTCAAATTCGTTTCAGAAAATTGTGTTTTTATAGAGCTGTTTTTGAAAAGCACCAAGTATCAGAGAAAGCCTCTGAGAAGTTCTCAGAGCCTTGTTTAATGAAGCAGTTCTCAAACTTAGGTGACCGCAGAACCTGTATGCGCATGTAGTGTGTGTGCAAAACATTTGTTAACATCCCTGAGAGCTGGTGTTATGTGGGATATACTCTGAGAAATGCTGATAGATAAATCTTGGTTATATTCGTCATATAGCTTTTTTGACTCAGAATACTTTATCAGTTACGGATATTTTCACTTTTCTTATACCTATTTGGGTCTCATCCATGGCATAAACTTTTTCTCAGTTTTATTGAAGTGCAACTGACATACAATAAACTGCATATATTTCAAGTGTACAATTTGGTAAGTTTTGATGTACGTGTATATCTATGAGGTCATCACCACAATCAAGGTAATGTATGTATCACCCCAAAAGGCATAATCATTTTTAATATAGTGATCATGGTATCACATAATCTTTAAAAAAATTTTTGTTAACATTTACTCATTTTTGAGAGATGGAGAGAGAGAGAGCACAAGCAGGGGAGGGGTGGAGAGAGGGGGAGACACAGAATCCGAAGCAGGCTCCAGGCTCTGAGTTGTCAGCGTAGAGCCCAATGCGGGCTCGACCCTACAAACCACGAGATCATGACCTGGGCCAAAGTTGGACACTTAACCGACCGAGCCACCCAGGTGCCCCTCACATGATCATTTTAAGTAGCATAGACCTAGTCTGTAGCTCTAAGTCCCAATAAAATAAACAGTTTAATATTGAACCCTCTTAGCCTCCAAAACTGGTTGGCCATTTGGAATTGTCCTATATAGCAAAGGGTAATAAAAAGAGATATGAAGAAGAATACTTTGATTTGTTTACATTTAAATGACTTGGGACCATCTGTGTCTGTTTCCTTCACTATAAAAAAGCTGTATCTCTTTCATAGAGCTATTGCAAAGAGTAAATAAGATAACATGCATGAAAATGCACAACAATGCCTAGCACATTGTTGGCACCAACTAAACAATTTTCTTCCTTCCCTTCCTGGTTTCTTAGCCACCACCTTACCCCCTTCCAGTTTGCATCCAGGTGTCAGACAGATGGCTGTTGCTCTGGTTTGGATCCAAGGTTATTGGGCGTGGAGACAGAGAAATGACCCAGAGTAGTGTACGTTGGTCGTTGTGTTAGAGCATTTTTGCTTGGTGAAGCTCAGGTATTTGAATCATCTTTTTCTAGGTCTGTTTAAAAAATGTTTTACCAAGGGGCACCTGGGTGTCTCAGTCGGTTGGGCATCCGACTCTTGATTTTGGCTCAGGTCATGATCTCATGGTTTGTGAGTTTGAGCTCAGCTAAGGGCTCCGTGCTGACAATGCAGAGCCTGCTTGGGATTCTCCCTCTCCCTCTCTGCCCCTCCCCTGCAAGTGTGCACATGCCCCCCCCCCCTCAAATAAATGAATTAAAAAAAAGGTTTTACTAAAAGTTGGTGTTGGTAGATTGTTGGGTAGCAACGTGTACATATCAGTAAGTGGGGTAGGTGAGCAGAGGGAACTGGCTAGCTGTAGAGGAAAACTTGCTTTATGTTTTAGGCAATTTTTAAAATTCGTTTGTAAATGTCACCTTTTGTTATGTTAACAGAGAGTTAAAAGTCATATATGTTTATTGAATTCACAAAACAGAAGACTGATTAAATTCGAACTCATTTTTGTGAAGATTTTATTTTTGACTAATCTCTATACCTAGTGTGGGACTTGAACCCACGACCCTGACATTGAGAATCCCATGCTCCACTGACTGAGCCAGCCAGGTGTCCCTGAACTGATTTTTAATTAAAATTATTCTTAGAGTTAATTTCATTAATTTATTTAACTTGGCAGTTATTTTTACTCACTTTTGTTTGTAATTTTGTATGCATATTACTTATATGTATATATATGCTACTTATGTATATATATTATATATAAACATATATGTTTATATTTATACATTACTTATTAAATGTGGTTGGGATGACTAGACTATTTGTGTCTGAATAAGAGGAAGAAGAAAGCACCTAAGCCCGGAAAGTTCATGTGTTTACTTCAAGGCAGAAAAAGTTGGCATATTTTGGCTTGCCATGTATCTCATTATGGAGGCAGCGATCTTGAAAGGGATATTAAATTAGAAGCAAACCTGTCCTGTTTGGTTTCATTGGTTAAGCAATGAAAGTTAGATTGACTGTTTAATAGTTAAGTACTGGGGCCACATCTGGAATTAAATCTTTCACAAACTTTGTTTAAACCTTTGTTGCCTTGAATTGGTACAGTTTTCCCCCCATTTGTTCAGTGGCCTAAATTTGTTTTTGGCTTTTTACAATTCTTTTTTCTTTTCTTTCTTCTTTCTTTCTTTCTTTTCTTTTTTTTTTTTTAGAATTTGGCAGTGCTTTCCAAAATGTTTCCTTCTGCACTGCCTCCAAAACAAAATTATAAACAGGTTGACTTTTTTTTTTTTAATGCATTATGAAATAGTGTTTTTACTTTTCTGACTTGGGAAAGTGTCTGGGTTTGAGTAAGTTCTAATGCTGGGCCTTGAAAGATGAGAACATGAATATACTTTTATCGCTTCATCAGCTAGAGAATGATGTTGGCAGTTGGAAAAATGTATAAATAGAACTATGTAGCTGCGGAGTGTCCTGTGTGCACTAATAGACCCAGGAGCACCCATGGTAGGGAACCTGGCTCATAGGGTTGAAACTCATGGGCCCCATCCATTAACTCGGCAGTTTATCAAACATCATGGCGTATGTGCTGTGTGTCGTGATAGTTCGTAAGTGCTGAGGACACACAGATGAGTGGGGTGGGAACAAAAGGCCAATTTTATTTTTTGAAGTGTTGGTATTTTTAACGCTGAGACATGAGACCTTGTAAGGAAAATAATATGAAGCTAATTACCCAGTTTTAAGGTTTTGAACTATGGTCTTTGATGTGAGATATGATCTGGGTTTTCCACCAACGGACCCCAAACCTTACCTAATGCATTCAGCAGTCGTCATGGCCTCTTTTCCAAGGTCTAAGGCAATTCCAGCAGGAAATAAGTACATACCACCTATTTCTTAGCATTTTCTGCTTCTTTTTCTTTCTACCTTTCTTTTGCTTTTTCTCCTTTGATCTGGAAATCAAGGGGAAGTGAAGTAGCCCTTCAAAGAAGGTTCAGATAACTTTTAGGCTTGGGGCATTTCTGTGCCAGGCTTGCAGATGACGCCTGCCAGATCATCATAAAGGGAGAATCATGTGGGACTGAGGCAGGTCACTCCGGTACTGTCCTTGCTGGACCCGACCTGACCTGTCCACTCTGTGCTTTCCCCAACTCCCTTGGCTGCTAGGAGCCAAAAAAAAAAAAAAAAAAAAAAAAAAAGAGCTCAAGATATGAAAGGAGAGTTAGTTTTCCAAATATGGGCCCCAAATCTTACTTTCAGAGCTGTGTACATGAGTAGCATGTGGAGAATCCCTCGTTTCAACAGAGATGGTGAAGACCGTCCTCTAAATTGTATCTGAAACAGGCAAACTCTCAAACCATGCTAGCTCTCAAAGCACACAAAGTCATGAAGATTATTTGACGTTGTAAACAGCTCAGTTTGTTTTCTCATCTGTCTTTTCAAATCTGTTTTATGGACAGTATTCTTGAACTCCTATTAGATTACCTCGACATTGGCTTGCTTCAGATGCAAGTAACAGCAGTAAGCATACTGAATGTTCTTCACAGTTGTTGAGGTTCGGGGTTTACACAAGAACATGGCTTGGCGTTGGTCAAGTTCAGTTTCCTTATCCAGATGACTCTTACTGAGCACCTCCTGCGTGCAAGCCGCATCACTCTGATTTTATGTGGTTTCCTTGGATGTTATCAACACAGCCCTCTGAGTTGAGCAATTCCTAGAAGTTTCAAAAACTTCAGCCAGCTTGGGTATTGCGTCTTACGCTGTCGATAATACTCCTAAGGGGGGAATGGTGGGTGATGTCCAGGTAGGGAAGAACACTTGGAACACTTAGCAAGTTCACGAATCAGTAGTATAGAATCTGTAGAATATGGAACATTCTAGAATAAAAAAGTCCATAATACTTCTTTTTATTATGAAGGGTAGAGAATTTATGGGTGTGCTAAATTAGGATTGAATGGCTCCTTTGCCTGTGTTTCTCAAATAACCTGGTAAGCCCCTCTCATCCTCCCTCCATTGTAGCCTGGGTGGTTCTTGTTCAGATCTGGTTCTCACCAGACGGTGCAGTCCTCGGGGTCAGATGCCATGTCTCACCCATCTTTGTTCTCCCAGGATCTAGTGCAATGTTAGGGTTGCCAGATAGAGCACAGAGTGCTCAGTTAGATTTGAATTTCAGGTAAATAACAACCAATTTTTATTTTAAGTATGTCCCATGTATGCATGTATTAGTAAATTTGAATTTTATGTAAGCAACAAATCATTTTATAGTATAAATATGTCCCATGCCATATCAGATTTAATTGGTAATCCTATATTTTTATTTGCTCAATCTGGCAACCCTATATAATGTCCATTACTTAGAAACTATTTTTGGGGGGGGGGGCGCCTGGGTGGGTCAGTCAGTTAAGCGTCCAGCTTCGGCTCAGGTCATGATCTCACGGTCCGTGAGTTCGAGCCCCGCATCGGGCTCTGTGCTGACAGCTCAGAGCCTGGAGCCTGCTTCGGATTCTGTGTCTCTGCCCCTCCCCCGCTCACATTCTGTCTCTCTCTCTCTCTCTCTCAAAAATAAACATTAAAAAAAAAGAAAGAAACTATTTTTTTGAACCAGAACAGGTATAATTCTACCGTGTGACCACAACGTAGTATTCCTTCACAAGTAGTATTAGTGAGGATGGACCATTTCACCACCAACAACCAGGTAGCATTGATTATAGCAATATGTAGCGAGGACCTGAATTAATGGGTTTGCCAGTGCCTCTTGCCTTCTGTGAGCCAGGCACTCCTAATCCAAGTTTTTTATGTCCATAAGCAGCCATTCGGGGAGGTCATGCCTGTTGCCAAATGAAAGAGTTGTCTGGGATTATGGAACCCCTTCTCCCTCTCTGCTTTTGTGTTCCTCTCGTTGCAGCTCGCCAGTGCCCTGCTTCCTTCCTAAGAGGTGAGCGGGGACAGGCAGGACCAGAGATTGTCATCTGTTCAGCTAGAGGGCATCAGAGCAGGTTATGACAACCTCGGGTATTTTAAGCCTCCAGATTTTTGCAGGGTGTGTGAGTATGTATGTGTGGGTCGGTGTATATACACGTATAACTAAGCATGAGCGAATGGTGATCTCTCCGTTTTTATGGTAGGAGGAAGTGGAGCATGTAGGGATGAAGTCAGGGGCTGCAGAGCAGAGACACAGGCTGATTTAGGTAGTGGTTGCTACTGGGAATAGAATGAGGGGCTCCTGCTTCCTTTGGGTAGTATCGTTTTTTTTTAGGCCGTCCTCCCATCCACAAAGTACGACTCTGAAGTAGGTCTGCGTATAACTGTTTTTTGTGGAAATGTAAATAGTTCTGACCTTAAGTATTTGGAAGTGAGGACTCATGCCCTTCTCCCAGAATATAAATTTGACTCGGTAGGGCTAAAAACAATTACAGCCTAATGTAAGAAACTGTTCAGCAGACTTTGTTCAGATGTCAGCCAAATTAGAGCTTTGCGTGGTGGGGCACGCTCTGTTGGCTGTGCTCTATTAGGGAAAGCAAAAATAGAAAGCTTTTTCTCTAGACTTGAGAACGCAATCAATGTATGCTCATTAAGAGCATCGGTGGCACATGGCCACGGAAGTTGGAATCGCAGCTTTACCGAGGGGTGCTGGTGTCCCAAGAACACAGAATTTGCAAGGAAACGGAGTGCTCCCGTTGGTCCTGAAGCCATCGAAACAGCAGACGCTAGACCTAAAGCCTCGTGTGGTGATTTGTAAGTGGCCATGCTAACAACATGTGCAATGTGCCGGGCACTCCTGCAACCCTGACTCTGGAGAAAAGGGTGTCTGGTGGGGGGGGGCTCGCTTGGTGCTTGCCTTGAGAGGACTCTGGCGTCCCACCCCCACTTTCCGCGCCCCTGAAACTGGGCTCTGCGGAAGTGTTTTTGAGGAGCGTTCAGTCCTTCCCGGGGATGTACTTGGTGACTGGGAGTTTACACTTCAGCTTCAACTGTGCCCGGAGAAGAATAGTTTTTCTCTGTCACTAAGGCCTTACGGAGAACAGAGGACTAGGTGATTGTTCTTGAAGGCTCAAATGCCAGAAAACCTTGTTTTATGGGAGGCATTGAAGCTTCCTATTTTCCATTCACCTTAGTTTAACATTACTGCTAGTGTTATGCTCAGGTTAACGTCCTGTATTTGTTTTTATTTGCAGTGCATTCTTTAGTTAAAGTGTTACTTCGTGAATGGAAAGAGAAAAAATAAAAGCCAGGGGCAGGGGTATAACGTGGAAGAATAGGGTTTTGTTTCCAGTCCTGTTTTGCAACAGTAGATTAAGCACTTTAAACTTGCTCTTCCCTGGTTGGTGAACAAGACGCTGAAACTCCATGTCATGCCACTACATGGTGTAATGCATTTGGTTAAACTGCCAGGCAGATCCGTCATCTTGTCTACACCGCAGTTCCACTCGCAGAGTTGGAGAGGCTGTTTTGGGGCATCCAGACCTCACTTTTCAGAGCGGTCTGCACTGATCCGTGTCTTAAGCAGTTGTGTTCATATATGTCCGAAGCCCGGTGTCCTTCCCACTTGCCAGTGTACTTATTTAAATGGCAGAAACGTTGCAAATATTAAGGACCTGAAGGATACTAACCCTCAGTGTTTGGGATCAGACAACAAAATCTAATTCCTATTCATCAGACACCCAAGTCTAAGTCGTAGCACAAATGAAAAGGGCAGCTTCTTTTTGAGAGAGTTGGGAATCCTAAAAATAAGCAAAGCTTAATAAAAAGGGAAGGAAAAACGTTCTTGTCATTTTTGTAATTCATCTGGCTCTGGAATTTTCTCCCAAGCCCTTGAGGCAAATTTCCATTCATGGCCCTAGGTAAGATTCTGGATCATGAAGCCAAGAAGGTTATTCTAAAGAAAAGCTGATGGGCTGTAGGCGATTCATTGCCAGAGCGGTAAAACCATCCATGGACTTGTTGGAGTATATTTGGGACTTGCTAGAAGGGGTGGCTGGTTTGGAGAAGGAGCAAGGGCAAGTTCTGTTGACCTTACACCGGTGCTGAAGGGTTAGGTGGGTGGTTGTACGGTGTGGTGGCCTGGGAATTCAGAGTCCTCAGATATCATTTCTGTGTGTAAGCTCTGTGTCTTTGGACATTTCAGCTCTCTGGTCCTGCCATCTCGTCTTTAAAATGAGGTGCTGGATTAAGTGACCTTTAAAGTCTCTTCCAGTTTAAAAATTCTGTTATCATTTGGAAATACACTGTCAGGAAAACATCAGTGCCAAAGCCTGCCTCTCTAATAAGGGAAGTATTTTCAGGTTCTGTATCCTTGACTGTTACTTTTGCGTTTAACGTTTTATAAAAAGTGGGAAATTATTACCGTGTGTTATCACACCCATGTTGTTTGTGTTTCAGTTAATGAAAGAGAACTTTAAGTGACATTTACCAAGGGGCGTAGTTGAGAGTTTGTAAGTGCACACTAGTGTAATTGCCCCTGGGTTGAAAAGTTTACAATTTGGTTTTTCATTTTTGTAGCCTCAAACCTAGTCAAAAGTGGATGGTTCATATAAAATTATTTTCCTTAGAACAGGCACAGTATTAGCCATCACTGTTGGTCAGGGTAAAGATTTCAAGGTGTTAGGTTCAAGTATTTGACTTTCCTTTGATTTTCTAAAAGTTTCTACCTAATCCTGAGAAAGTCTACTGGCTTCATCCAAGACCTGACTGCTTTCTGTCTCAGAGTATTTAAGGAAAGTACATTTTCTCAAAATGGAATTTTCCCTGGGTCATACCAGGCAACTAGGCTTTGAGCCATAAATTATCTCCCAGGGTTTGGTTCCCTTTGAGAGAAAGGAAAAGGAGATAACTTTTGCTCTTGCTAGAAAGTAAAGCTTATCTACTCCTACCTGTTTGCAGTTTAAAGAAAGGAGTAATTCATTTATGCAAAAGCATAGGTCCCTTGACCACAATAAAGCAGCCACTTAGGCTGCACGTTTTGTGTCCGAGAGACACAGAATGTATTTTCAGGCTACAGGAGGCTCTTTTGGTGCCAGATTCAGACTGAGTTCTAAGGGAAGGTAGAAATGTGTGACTGAGTAAATACCTTTATATTAATGGTACATTCTTCTCACTAACATGAGTAAGTATATGTATATGTATGCACACACACATATATATATACTGTATACACACACACACACACGTGTGTGTGTGTGTGTATATATATATTGCTGATATATAACAATATATAGTGTAACCATTATATATATGTTATATATATGTTACTATATATTATATCGCTATATAGTAATATATCTTACTATTTTTATATTACTTGGTCATTATAGTTATAGATGTATAGTATATATATGTATATATACTTTGTCATATATAGTTAATATATGTTATTATATGTTATATTGCTATATATCTTACGATTTTTATATCACTTGGTCATTATAGTTCTATATATTACGGATATAGAAGATATACACACAGATGTGTGTATATATACACCTACACATGTACATACATGGCTGCGTGAGTGAAGGCTTGAAAGTCAGTGACCTGTTAACTCTGTCGCTGCAGTACTACTATCCTTTACTGTGTACCTTTACCCTTGATATGTGGGGGGAAATGGTGAGTGTACTCAGTCAGCAATTTAGAGGGAAGTAAGTTTAATGGATGTTTGGAATCGTGGGTAAATCGCCTTCCCACTTTCAGGAAAAACAAAAAAAAGTTGTTGTATTTAACCACTCTTTTCCAAGCCACTTTTGTGTGTGGAAGCCGACATCACCCTGTGTTGGACAAAAGTAGTTCTGTGGACATTTAATTCTTTGTGGTAAGTGGCCTGTGGGCTGGTGGCTTGCTATAGTACTCTCTGTTTTTCTATTGTTTAGTGTTTTTCTTTTTTTTTTATTGAAAGTACTCCTAACGTAAGGACAAAAGGCTTTTTCAGTTTTGTCTGGGATGTTTTACTTACTGTTTTAAAAATGACTGTCCAGCTCTGTTACTGGTCAGAGGGCTCGCCTTGATCTCCTCCAGTATTTTAATATTTCAGTTCCGAGTTTAATGATGAGGGGGTTTCGAGTTCCCCGTGGGTTCTGTTTGCCGATATACTCGTGTCTCTTTATGTTAACGGCTTTCCCTTTTATCCTTTGCTTGAGCTAGAGAAGGAAATGAAACTGGATGACTTACTTTTAAGCCTGACTGGCTCTTGAGAAAATGGAGAGGAGAGTCACTCCCTCAAAACGGCTAACAGGTTGAGCTGCGTGTAAATTGGCGTCATCATCCTCTCTTTGAAGAACAGGAAGGATGCTGTTACGATAAATGTGCTGGAAATCATTAAGGATGAGAGGACGGTAGGACACAAGTGGCCACTCCAAGCCGTTTGCTGTCAGGTGGGACACCGGGTGGGCCCAGGTGAAAGACAGACAAGTGAAGGGATTAGCCACGGCCACCTGGGCCTCCCTTCTGCGAAACAGCAGACCCAGGGGGTGTTTCCGAGTGGTCCAGGTATACAGGCGTCTTCTCTCCCCTTTTATAAGCGGGACGGAGGAAAACACGCCAACCTAGGGGGGGTATTTGTGTATCTGTTTGTGCCTGCTTACGTCATACCAAACATGCTCCCCTCTCGGTGTCTTGGAGATTCTTTTCTTAAGCATGAATGTGGCAGGAAATCGAGGCCATTCAGCCCTATGGGTGACACCACGTATTGACTATACTGAGCAGAATAATTTGACTTTAGATGGCTGCTATTTGAAGTGGTTGAGAATGAAAACATCCCATTCGCCATTTACGATAAGGCAGAATTTTAGTCGATCCATGTACTCTGAAGGTCTAGAATGTGCAGGGAATTTGCCGTAAAATTGTTTCATACGCATGCAGTGGGGCGTCTTCATTCAGGGAGTTAGTTCACGACAATTGCAAATATGGATTGTTTTCATTCCTTAGTATATAACCATTAGCTTTCTTACCAACAATGAATTTATATTCTATTTCTACCTTTTTCCTATTTCTACCTTTTAAGAACATCCTTTCTACTTCTGAGAATCTTTATCTCTCAACACATTGCTAACCAGTTTATTGGAAACAGAAACCCCCAACCCTGTGTCTGTCCCTTCCAGGGACAATAAAATACGTTTATTGTCAATGCATGAAAGTGAAACAAGATACCAATCACTTGTAATCTCACCAACTCTGTGAGAGTTGAAAGGCCAGTGGTAGGTTTTGAGCCAAGGAAATTTTAAATGAAATATTTTTAAAAGACCCCGGACGGTGTATGGGGATAGGTTAGGGTGGGTGCAGGGAGATGACTTAGGACCCTTGCAGGAGTCCAGGCAAGAAACGATGGTACCTTAGACTGGGTACTGGCAGAGGCACTGGAGACATACAGTCACATTCTGGCTCTGTTTGGAAGACAGACCAAAAGGGTTTGCTGATGGGTTGGCTTTGGGTTATGAGAGAAAGAAGTATAGAGAGACCAAGGTTTGGGGCCTGAACAACCAGGATGATGGAGTTGCCATTCATCAAGGTGGGAAAGACGGGGAGAAGGGGAAATCCTGAGGGGAAAAAATAGAAAGTTAAGTATGGAACCTATTTTTTATTTTTACTATGATCGTTATGAAAAGCTGTTATTGTCTCATTGAATCTTCCCAAAGCCTTTCCATAGCCATAACTGTGCTTTTATTAATAAGTCTTGGGGCAACACTAAGCTTAAGCTATGGAAACATTAAGTCAAGGAATATGGCACCTGGGTGGCTCAGTTGTTAAGTGTCCGACTTTGGCTCAGGTCATGGTCTCACGGTTTATGGGTTCGGGCCCCGCATTGGGCTCTGTGCTGATGGTTCAGCGCCTGGAGCCTGCTTTTCAGATTCTGTATCTCCCTCTGTCTCTGCCCCTCCCCTGCTTGTGTGCACGGTCTCTCTCTCTCTCTCAAAAATAAATAAACACTAAAAAAATTTTTTTAATGAAAAAAAAAAAGGAAAGAAAAATTGGGGGTAAAGATCAGAAAAGGCCAGTTAGGAGAAAGCATCCCCAGGAGCGTGACATGAACACCAGCAAGAGGGTCTTATAAAAGGCAATTTAATGAAACTATAGGCTTCTAATTGAGAACCTTTTCCCAGACAGCCTCACAGATGATATTTATGATCTTTGGTTCCTGCATCTGGCTCTAACTGCATGTGCGCCAGGTTTGGACTTTGCCACTGATATGCTGTGTGATGGAGCTGATACTCCTAAAGAGGAATATGGATTTTCTGATACGTCATAGATAGGTCAATTGCAGTCTTGTCAGTGTTGATTGATATTGATTTTCACTGTGAAAGTGGCTCTGCTCTTTCCTTCCATCCCTCTGTCCTTCTCCTTCCTTCCTTCTCATTCCTTTCTTCCTTCCTTCCTTCCATCCTTCCTTCTTTCCTTTCTTCCTTCCTTCCTTCCATCCTTCCTTCTTTCCTTTCTTCCTTCCTTCCTTCCATCCTTCCTTCTTTCCTTCCTTCCTTCCTTCCTTCCTCCTTCCTTCCTTCCTTCCTTCCTTCCTTTCTTCCTTCCTGCCTGCCTTCCTTCCTTCCTTCCTTCCTCCTTCCTACCTTCCTTCCTCCTTCCTTCCTTCCCCTTCCTTTCTTCCCCTCCCTCGCTTCCTTCCTTCCTCCCTTCCTTCCTTCCTTCCCAAACTGTTTCCAACTTTTATGCAGACTAGCGTAGAAACTTCCATTATTTGTTCAGCTGATTGCATCTGCACAGTTTTGAAGCAGAGTGTAAAAAAAAAATCCAGGAACACCAGGGAGGTTCAGTCGGTTAAGCATCTAACTCTTGATTTCAGCGTAGGTCATGATCTCCCAGGCCTGGGAACCTAGTCCTGTGTGGGGCTTTGTGCTGGGAATGGAACCTGCTTGGGACTCTCTCTCCTTCTCCCCCTTTCCTTCCCCTGTGCTCACTCTCTCTTGCTGTCTCTCAAAAAATAAATGAATAAAAAATAAGAAGTAAAGAAAAAAGAAAACATCCATTTTATTGTCTTTGCATGCAGATAAAAGCCGGCCAGTTTAAATCTCTATCCGTAGCTTTAAGGGAAAAAGAACATATCCGCATCCAACACACGGAAGGAGGTTAGACCTTAGTCCATTTTTAATGCCCTCTTATTCCTCCTCTTTTAACTGAAATGGGTTCTCATTTCCTTCCTTTTTCATCTTTTGTTCATAACTTCATCCAAGAGTTGCTTTGTTCTACTGATAATATTTGGGCCTTCTTTTAAAAATAAAGCAACGACCTAAGTGGCCAGTATTAGAACTTAAATTTGTTAATTTCGCAACGTTTATGGAGCACTCCTATGTGCCAGGCACTGTTTGAAGGGCTGGGGACGCAGCAGTGACCGTCAATATCCCTGCAGCCTGGGAGTTGAAAATCTAGTTGGGAGTGTGTGTGTAGGGGGCAGTAGTCCAGGTTGCAAATATATGACTTTGTTTTGACTACGTAGAGAGCCACGGCATAGAGAGTGATGGCAGTGCATGGGATTATCCAAGAAGGGGCCTCTGCAACCAAGACCTGACCTCGCGTAGCCCCTGGCTTATGGCCAGATGGTGGACAGAAACCAGCCCTGCCTCTGCAAAATGCAAGCATCTTAATTGTATAGTTTTAGATCTTTTCAGATAAGAAACTGGTGTAAGAGTCATGCTAATTTTAAACAATGACAGGAGTGATGTATATGCCCATGCATATTTTATTTGTATTTTTGTAAAGAAACCTGGTTAAGCGTGAATAGAGTCACATTTTGAAGAAGGCTTAACTGTTTCCCAAAGTGAACAAATAACACATTTGAAGTCTGCATCTGGTAAGCACATCTGTGGGTTATTGTTTCCATTTTTACAAAAAGTAGGAACGTTGGGACTGTGATTAGATGACTTAGAATCTTATCAGTTTTAGGGCTGAAATGGAGGCACTTTCGGGGCCTGTCTAGTTTGATTTCTCTCATTTCCCTGAATGACTACCCTGATGGCAGACCGACGCTCTGCCCGACTCTCTCCCCTTCGATCGTGGAAGGGCCGACACTGTAATCAGGATCCTCCTCCCATCTCTCACACTCTTCTTTTAAAAAAAAATTTTTTTTTTAAAGTTTATTTTTGAGAGAGAGAGAGAGAGAGAGAGAGAGACAGAGCATGAGCAGGGGAGGGGTAGAAAGAGAGCGAGGGAGACACAGAGCCTGAAACAGGCTCCAGGCTCTGAGATGTCAGCATAGAGCCCAATGCAGGGCTCGAACTCGGGAATGGCGAGATCATGACCTGAGCCGAAGTCAGATGCTCAACTGACTGAGCCACCCAGACGCCCCTCTCTCATGCTCTTCTAAATGATGAGAATCTGTGACTCCATGTCTTTCAGCGTGACACCCATACGGTCAGAGTCTCAGAGAAGAGTCGATGTTTAATTCTATTAAATTGACCCCGCCGTTGTTTATAAAATATGTTTCTGCTATTTATATGTTGTCTTTTTAAGCAAATAACTCCACCCCCAGAAAATGATAAAAAAGATAATTCTCCAGTTTCCGTCTTTCCGTTTTTGGTTTGTTATCACTGACATTAGTGTAAAAGCTAAATTTAAGATTAGTGCCAGTCTTTTGTCTTCCAGCCTGTAGGATGTGGCTGAATTTCCTAGTGTTTGTGGGGACGGGGGCACAGGGTGAAGTGTGGGGGAGAAGTGACTGTGCTGTGCCCTCCCCTCCCCCCTCTTCCTGTTCCTGGCCTTGGGCATCCACCTCTCTCTCTCTCTCTCTCTCTCTCTCTCTCTCTCTCTCTCACGGACCCCTCTCTTTCTCACTTTCTTGCATGTACACCAGATGCCTGCTTCCTTGTTTTCATATTGGTTAAAGCCATACCAGTCTGTGAGTGAAGGTTGCCAGAACACAAGAGAGAAAACTGAGAGACAATATGGAATGTCATGTGCATCCTTGTGTCTCGAAGTGCCAGTTGGGAAGAGATTCGAGGCAGCATCACGGGATTTCTCTGAGACAGTGCAGGTGGTGACCAGGAGTCAGGCGGTGCCCCTCCGCCTTGAACATGATACACGTCAGGTGGGCATCGCGTTCAAATGCATGATGCTGATCCAGGAGGTCTGGGGCGAGGCCCGAGGCGCCGCATTCCCCCCCAGCCCCCGGCTACTCCAGGTACCGCTGGTCCAGACCACACTTGTGGGCGTGCTATATGGTAAGGGTTTGTCCGATCTTCGCAAGTCGTTTTAAAGGTGAATTACATACTGTGTCATGAGGTAGTGTAGTGTCTAAATCAGTTCTCTGAAATTCCAGTCTCTCCACACAGTACGGAGGGCTGGTTCTTCCCGGGGCTTCCCTTTAAAACCTCCGGTCGATGGGGCGGGCGCCTGGGCGACTTCGGCTCAGGTCACCATCTCGTGGTTCCTGAGTTCGAGCCCCGCGTCGGGCTCTGTGCTGACGGCTCAGAGCCTGGAACCTGCTTCCGATTCTGTGTCTCCCTCTCGCTCTGCCCCTCCTGCGCTCATGCTTTGTCTGTCAAAAATGAATAAACGTTAAAAAAAATTTTTAAAAAGATAACCAACCTCCAGTCCATTACTTGGATCAGGTTATTAAAAAGGGAAAGCCTGTTTACACCCAACCTCTCACGTTGCTTTCTTTCACCGTAGAATCAGGCCCTGATTATTTTTAACTGCCTGCCTTGCTGAGACTGAGGAGGCATTTTTATTTCTAGTACCAAGACGGAACACATACCCCCCTTTCTTTAAACTCAGGAAATCTTACATAAAGTTGCCAAAATGGGATGGCGTATTTCCCAAAATTATGCAGCAACATAAGGGGTGACATATTCTGGGATTCGAGTAGTAAGATCAGAGCCTTTTTTTTTTTTTTTTTTTTTTTTTTTTTGGTATGTTCAACACATAGCAAATACAGGGTGGTGTGGTATAATTGAGGTCAGGGAGACTTTGTGGCGCAACGAAGAACAGGGAATAGGGGGCTTCGTATTCTTGTTCAGTCTCTGTAGCTTAGAGTGAGGTCCTCAAACGGTTTGGGCCTTAGTATTGTCATTTCTAAAATCAGGGTCCTCTGGTTGACTGTTGACGAGGTCTCCTCCAGCTCACCTTGCTTCTGGCATTAAGTGTACCTCCCTGTGGGAAGGGAGCTGGGGTTTTTTGTTTTATTTTTTAAGTTTACTTATTTTGAGAGAGTGCGCACAAGTGGGGAAGGGGCAGAGGGAGAGGGAGAGAGAATCCCAAGCAGGCTCCGCACTGTCAGTGCTGAGCCCGATGTGGGGCTTGGTTTCAGGAATGGTGAGATCATTACCTGAGCTGAAGTCAGATGCTTAACCAACTGAGCCACCCAGGCGCCCCAGGGGAGGTAGTGTTTTATATGTGCTGGTTTCATTCCCATAAAACAACAGAAAGAAATTTATTCATATGGTCTCCCATCAGTATTTTTAGCAAGTATCCTTAAGGAGATTGCATACAGGGCCCCTGGGTGGCTCAGTGGGTTGAGCGGCCGACTTTGGCACAGGTCACGATCTCACAGCTCACGAGTTCGAGCCCCACGTCAGGCTCTGTGCTGACAGCTCGGAGCCTAGAGCCTGTTTCGGATTCTGTGTCTCCCTCTCTCTCTGCTCCTAACCCACTTGCATTCTGTCTCTGTCCCTCTCAAAAATAAATAAACATTAAAAAAAATTGTAAAAAAAAGAGATATTGCATATATAGTTCGATGTTTATTAGGGAGCTTTGCTTTGTAATTGTCCTTCATTTTATTATTATTTTTTTAGTTATTTAGGATTAAATGAAGATATTTAAAATATTACATATAATTAAGCTGTTAACGTCTAGGTTACACACAATGTAACCTTGACTAAAACCAACCCAATGGGAGAATATACTTTTGTGTAAGAAGTGGATTATTTTATACAAAGAAAAAACTGAGGGTTACTGGAGGAGGGGGGATGTGTTAAATGGGTGATGGGCTTTGAGGAGGGCACTTTTCAAGATGAGCACTGGGTGTCATATGTAAGAGATGAATCATTGGGTTCTATTCCTGAAGCCAAAATTACACTGTATGATAACTAACTTGAATTAAAAAAAAAAAAAGGATTATTTCACAAAAGGATTTATAACAGGATATGTATAAACAATAAGTTCCTTTAGGAATTTTTTAAGTGTTACCTTTTATACCATCTTTTTAGGAACACACTTGTAACACAAAGGAAGGCGTATCACTAAAGTAGACTTCCGGGCAGATAGAATTATGGTAGAAAGGCAGCGATGTGGGATTTCGGAAGCAGGGGTTCTAAGAACCAGTAGCATCCAACTCATGGAATTGTCCCTTGAGGAGAAATGATCATCCAATCAAAAAGATTATGCCTTAAAGCAGCTGGAGGACACTGCTCTCGTGTGGAGTGTGATATGTCCAGTGGTGGTATTGTGACCGGTGATTTCGTGGCTGCCTAGTCCTTGAGATTTGGACAGGGTAGTGCAGATGGTAATAAGCCATCTTGTTACATCCCTGGAGTTTCCCTGATAACAGGGGCATTGGGACAGTTTTGACGGATAACAATCTTTTGCAAACATTGAGTTACGGTGTCCAAATTTGTAAGTTCTCTTTTCCGTGTACTAGAACGAATCATATACTAGAATGCATCCAGACGCTGATGGGTCTCTGCCAAACCTTTTCCCCCCTCCAATTATTATGCTCATTTTGAGTCAATATCAAAACTCTGGAAATACTCATCTGGGACAGATCAGGTCAAGACATTGAAGATCCTGGATCTTCTACTGTCATTTATTTCTTAGAAACAGTTGGATTCAACGAGGTGATAGTTATTCTGTGGGCTCATGTTACAAGTGTATCTTGAGACTATTCCATCAATATGTGTAATCAATAATGTGTTAAATTGTCTGAACCAAACTGATAAGAAAAAATAATATTACCTCAGATTGAGAAAGTCTCAATGGTCTTAAGAGTTTGTTCACATGCAGTCATCAGATTTGCAGAGCAAGCTTGTCACATGAGGAGGGCATAGATTGGGTCAGCATAAGGAAAGTGAGGCTCAACGCAAGGGAATACTTGCCCAAGGTCCCTTAGCTCATAATCTGGAGAGGTGGGACCAGAACTAGGATATGTGATTTCTAGTTCAGTGTTCTCTCTGATACCATGTGTGACGGCTAATTTTATGTGTCTACTTGACTGGGCCAAGGGATGTCCAGATATCAGATTAAACATAACCTCTGGGTGTGTTCTTGAGGGGGTTTCTAGAAGAGATTAGCATTTGACTTGGTGAACTGAGTAAAGCAGGTGGCCCTCCCTAATGTGGGTAGACATAACCCCTTCCATCCACATCCTGCATAGAACAAAAAGGTGGAGAAAGTGGGTATTTGCTCTCTGCCTGACTGTTGAGCTCTAGGACATCAGTCTTCTCCTGCCCTGGGTGATCCTCATCCTCAGACCTTCAGAGGTGGATTAGAACCCATACCATTGGCTCTCAGCTCTCAGGCCTTTGAGCTGCACCACCAGCTTTCCTGGGGTCTCCATCTTGCAGACAGCAGATCATGAGAATTCTCAGCCTCCATAATTAAAATCTCATTTTTTATATATAACCTCCTCTTCCCCGTCCCCATTATTGGGCCTGTTTCTCTGGAGAACCCTGACTACCACACCATATTAAAAGGGACAGTCTGAGGGCACCTGGGTGGCTCAGTCAGTTAAGTGTCCGACTCTTGGTTTCAGCTCAGGTCATGATCTCACGGTTTCGTGAATTCGAGCCCCACGTTGGGCTCCACACTGGCAGTGTGGAGCCTGCTTGGGATTTTCTCTCTCTTCCTCTCTCTTTGCCCCTCCCCCACTCATGCTCCCTTCCTCTCTCTCTCAGAAGAAATAAATAGACTTTAAAAAATCAAAAACAAAGGGTCAGCTGGGTGGCTCAGTCTGTTAAACATCTGACTTTGGCTCAGGTCATGATCTCACAGTTCGTGGGTTCAAGCCCCCCTTTCGGGCTCTGTGCTGACAGCTCAGAGCCCGGAGTCTGCTTTGGATTCTGTGTCTCCCTCTCTGTCTCTTCCTCCTCTGCTCATGCTCTGTCTCTGTCTGTCTCTCAAAAATAAATAAACGTTAAAAAAATTTTTTTAATAAAATTTTTTTAAAAAAGGGACAGTCTCGCTCTTTATGATAATAGCTTTTAAATGTACAGCACTTTACAGTTTGACAGGGCTTTTACATAGATACCACCTTTTCTTCACAAGCTGAACAATAATGTTATCTTTAAATTACTCATGTTGAATGAGGCATGAGAAGAAATAATTGTATTTACTTTTCTCTTTCTCGGTTAATTTTTGCATCACATCTTCTAAACTTAAAATCCTTATTTCATTTTATTTTCTCTTTCTCCAGGCTTGATTTTCTTGAAAAGAAAAACTGGAACAGTAATTACTGTCCAGAACAAGTAGCTCCTGTAGGAAATGAGTTTATTGATCTCATAAAATTCCATGCTTTACTTTGTCAATATTATTCTCATTTCTTAGTAGCATTTATCTTTTAAAGTAGCAGCGTGTAACTGAGTTAACGTCTCTCTTTAACATGCATGCAGTTAAGCCTCAAACAAGTCCTGTGTGTATCATAATGTATTTCTTTGCTTAATTTTTATTGTGTTGAACCACAGAAAGAGAAGATCCCTAAAATGATGAAATGATGGATACTCAGGAAGGGAAAAGAGAACGTTGAGGATATTATACGGAATTTTGTGTGTGAGGTTTGTCAGAAAGAGTAGGGTATGGAGGGAATAAAGACAGACTTTCTGCTTTGCTTTGTTTTTTGTTTTGCTTTGGTTTTTAAATTTATTTTTATTTGAAAGCCCAATAAGATAACTAAACAAACAATTTCTTTATGTGTAACTTACATAAAATAAAATGCATCATTTTAAATTTACTGTTCGCGGGGCACCTGGGTGGCTCTGTCAGTTAAGCGTCCGACTTTGGCTCAAGTCATGATCTCACGGTTCGTGAGGTTGAACCCTGGCGTCGGGCTCTGTGCTGACAGCTCAGAGCCTGGAGCCTGCTTCAGATTCTGTGTCTCCCTCTCTCTGGCCCTCCCCCGCTCACGCTCTCTCTCTCTCTCTCTCTCAAAAATAAGTAACCATTAAAATCTATTAATTAATTAACTTACTGTTCGATGAATTGTGGCAAATGCATACACATGTATCATCACTGCTACACGCAAGATTACACAGACTCCTGAACATTCCTTTCTGCCCCTTTCCAGTCAGTTCTTTCTTGTTAGTCTCACCTACCACCAGTGTGCTCTCTGTTACTTATACAGTAGGTTTGCATTTTCTAAAGTTTCATATAAATGGAATCACAAAGGATTGTCTTTTACCTGGCCTTTTTACTCAGTGTAATGTTTCTGAGCTTCATCCATGTTGTGGCATATGTCAGCAGTTTGTCCTTTCAGTGCTGAGTGCATTCCATTTAGGACTCTACTACGGTGAGTTTATTCAGTCACCTGCTGATAGACATTGACGTTGTTCTCACGTTTGGGTTATTATGAGTAAAGCTGTTGTGAGCATTCATATACAAGTCTGTGTGCTGTGGACGTGTTTTGTTTTTGTTTTTTTAACATTTATTTATTAGCGAGAGACAGAGAGAGACAGAGCATGAGCATGGGAGGGGCAGAGAGAGGCAGAGACACAGAATCCGAGGCAGGCTCCAGGCTCTGAGTTGTCAGCACAGAGCCCGACAGGGGGCTCGAACTCACAGACCTTGAGATCATGACCTGAGCTGAAGCCAGAGGCTCAACCAGCTGAGCCACCCAGGCACCCTGGACATAGGTTTTCATTTCTGTTGGGTAAGCACCTAGGAGTGGAATCGCTAGGTCACATAGTATGTGTTTACCTTATTATAAGAAATTGTCAAACTTGTTTCCAAAGTGCTTGCACAATTTTATTTCCCTACAAGTAATATATGAGCGTGCCAGCTACATTGGGGTATTATCTTTATTTTTATCCATTCTAGTGGACATGTGATTTTAATTTGCATTTTCCTGATGACTAGTGTTGAGCATCTTTTTATATTATTGGCTATTCACATGTCTTCTCTTGTGAAGTATCCACTAAAATCTTTTGCATTTTTTGGGGGGCACCTGGGTAGCTCAGTCGGTTGAGCGTCCAACTTCAGCTCAGGTCATGATCTCACGGTCCGTGAGTTCGAGCCCCCCGTCGGGCTCTGTGCTGACAACTCAGAGCCTGGAGCCTGCTTCAGATTCTGTGTCTCCCTCTCTCTCTCTGCCCCTCTCCCCTCATGATCTGTCTCTCTCTCTCTCTCTCTCTCTCTCTCTCTCTCTCTCTCTCTCTGTCAAAAATAAATAAACATTAAAAAAAAAACCTTTGCATATTTTCTATTGTTGTGTGTGTTCTTATTGAATTCTAAGGGTTCTTTATATATTATGGAGGCAAGTCCATTCCCGCATTAGTTTTTTCCCCATTTTTTGTTGTGGTAAAATACACATAACATAATATTTATAAACTTAGCCATTTTTAAATGCACATTCATATTATGGTACAGCCATCACTACCATGCATCTGCGGAACTTCATCTTGCAAAACTGTACCCGTTAAATAACAACTCCCTATTCTCCCTGCTCTCCAGCCCCCAGGCAACCACCATTCAACTCCCTGTCTGTATGAATTTGATTTCTCTAGGTACCTCATATAAAGGGAATCATACAATATTTACCCGGCAAATTTATTTCATTTCGTATAACGTCCTCGAGGTTCATGCCTGTTGCAGCATGTATCAGATTTTCCTTTCTCTGTAAGACTGCGTAGTATTCCAGTGTATGTGAACACCTCATTTTGCTTATCGTTACTCTCGGTGGATGCTTGAGTTGCTTCTCTGTTATAGCTATTGTGAATAATGCTGCTATGACTGTGGGTATAGAAATATCACTTGGAGACCCTGCTTTCAATTATTTTGGGTATTTGGGGTATATTGCCAGACCATCTCTTAATTCTGTGTTTCATTATTAAAGGAACCGCCGTACCATTTTCCATAGCAGCTATACTATACTTACATTCCCATCAACAGTGTATATCCTCCTTAACACTTATTATTTTCTGGGGGGTTTTTTGATAGTAGCCATCACAATGGGTACGAGGTGGTATCTCAATGTGGTTTTTTGATTTGCGTTTCTCTAATGATTAGTGATGTTGAGCATCTTTTCATGTGCTTATTGGCTATTTATATATCTTCTTTGGAGAAAATCAAGCATTGCCTCATTGCTTTTAAAAACCTTTTGTCCTAAAAGCCTAGTAGGATAATGTATTTGGCCGTCTGTTTCAAGAAGAGCTTGTCCACCTTGGCAGAACATTTATATCATCATTTAAAAACTACACTGACATGAACATCTAGTTGCTGATTACATATGACCATAGTTCATATTGCTAAATGAGTATTTGTAGACATGGAACTTAGTTATGTTTTGTCACAGTCACAGGATCACTATTTCCCCATTACTTTCCCTAACACAGTTAAACATTTACAAAAATACCTAAAATGTTTTTCCATAGAACTATGTTTTGGTTTCTGTATTAAGAGAGAAAGTGAGGTTCACACACATGTAAAGAGCCAGTTTAAAATTAACAATGAGATGACTATTACTGTGGACAGAAAAGAGAAAAGAAGAAAGGTTGGTTCACTTACAGAAAAATGATGAAATTCAGAGAGGAAGAAGGAATAAGATTTTTCAGACCCATGTAAGGCAGAGGGGGGGCAAAAGAGAGCTATCTCCACTTCATTGCTGTCTCCTAAATTAATAGGTTTTTTTGTTTGTTTTTATGATACCTTGCCAGTGATTGGTAATGAATAATGTCCCCAGGACAGAGTTGTTACCCACAACAAAAATAAAGAGTATCTAAAGAATCAAAATGAAATATACTAAGTATTTCATCAGATCACACTAAATAATTCAGAATACAGTCATCAATATGCTTCAATATCCTGTTGTTCGACTTGACATTTTCCAGGATTGTACTTAATGGAAATGCCAACCCACTAGACCTCTGTTTGAATTCAAGACACTGTGTGTGACTGAATTTTCTGGATTAACTAACTGTAAATGGCTATTTTTGTGTAATAAAATAAAAAACACTGAAAAATGTTAAATATTAAAAAAAAAAGGCCCTTAAGACCTCAAGTTCATGGATATATGGATCCATCACCCAGAAAGTGCTTAAAATGGAGAGCTAGGTACTTTTTCTAAAAAGTGTAGAGCCTGAAATTTGCATTTAAAATAGGAAACTTGTCTCCTCAATCACCGCCTGCATGTCATTGCTTGGTTGTGTTTACAAAGAAATCTTTGCTTTCCGTGTTTGGTTTTCTCCTGTCTTGCCTAGTATATGATGTTTTAGGTCAGATACATCCTAGATCAGGGTTCAGCAAACTTTTATGTAAAGGGTAAGTTGAATGTTTTTAGCTTTGTAAGCCATACAGTCTCTGGCAACTACCCAACTCTGCTCTTGTAGCGGTCGGAAAGCAGTTTACCATCTTGGAAAGAAGCCATGGATAATATGTAAAGGACTGGCGATAAAACTTTATTTATAAGAGCAGGCAGCGGGCCCTCTTCTGCTGATACCTGTTCTCTCAGGGGGCCATGCAAAGTTTAATCTGAACACGTGGTTAATGAGAGCCGTCTCCACATGTTGACCCTCTATATGATATTACTGGGGCCCCAGGAATTCTTAGAGATTTTAATTTTAATTTGAAGCCTTACTCAGTGACTAGAATCCAGAGGGAGTAAGAGAGAAAAGCTTTATAAATATTTATAAATGCTAAAAATTAAATTGCTGAAATAAAAATTGATTCTCATAAAAAGATAATTGCACAGCAAGTTCCAGTTTCGGTTTGATTTCCTTGTGGAAACATCTTCATTGTGAGGAAAATCAAGAGATTAATGAACAAATGTTTCCCAAGCGTGAGGTGGTGCTTGGCCAGGTTCTGAGGGTGACTGGCTGCCAGGGTGACGTCACAGCCCCTGCGCTGAGCACTTACCATCCTGGGAAGGCAATCAAGGCCCCTGAGAGAGGTTATTTTTGTGAATGTGTGTTTTTAACTTTTTGAGGGCATTTTATTTTAAAATGAACTTTTTTGCAGTATAATTTGCATACAGTAAAAACATACCTCTTTTAAGTACATGACAAATTCCATGAGTTTTGATATGCAAGCATCGTCTCCATCAAGATAGGGAACATTTCCACCTCCCCAAAAGGTGCCTCAACCCTCTCCCTCACCACACCCCAGACAACCATTGATCTGCTTTCTGTCCCTGTATTAGGATTGCCTGTTCTAGAATTCCTATAAATGGAATGTACTCTCTTGTGTGTGGCTCAGAGATTACTAGACTTTCTTGGTTCATAAGACCCTTTGAGGGTAATTTTTTTCATGGTGAGCCAAAAGGAGTAACTGACAGTTCAATTAAGTCGAGAGAACTCAGTAGGATGGAACTGCATGGTGTTCAGTTGTTGCACTGCTTCTGTCATAAATTTGAAACATCCAGTGGCCAACTGTGAGTTCGCTATGGTGCCCTGGGTTGACTTAGCACACCGTTTGAGAACCACAGATCTAGCTTCTTTTACTCAGTTTTTGGGATTTATTCGTGTTGTTAGATGTGTTAGTAGTTTGTCCCTTCTTTATTTTATCTTTCTGAGTGCTGTTCCACTTTAGGAACTACCACAGTATATCCATTCACTTGATGGGGCGGGGCGGGGGGGCATTTGGGTTTTTCCATTTTTTGGCTGTTATGACAAGGACATATAAGCATTCAAGTGTAAGTCCTTGTGTAGGCCATATGCTCTCATCTTTCTAAGATTAGAAGTATTGGGTCACATAATAACCCATGTCTGACTTTATCAGAAACTGTCAAACTTTTCCAAAGTGATCTTACCATTATACTCCTACTAACAGTGCATGAAAAGTACATTTGCTTCCGTTCTCATCAATACTTGGTATTGTGAATTTTTTAAATTTTAGCCATTCTACTACCGGCTATGTTGTGTATCTTAGTATGACTTCAACTTGCATTTCGCTGATGACTAATGGTGCATATCTTTGCATATGCTTATTTGCAGGTGTGTGTGTGTGTGTGTGTGTGTGTGAAGGATCTGTTCACATCTTTGCCTATGTTTTAATGGGGTTGCTTGTCTTATTATTGAGTGACAAGAGTTCTAATATAGTGTGGAGGCAAGTCTTTTGCCACAGTTGGTGGCTTGCCTTTTCATTTCCTTACCCTAGTGTCCTTTGAAGAGCAATATTTTAAAATTTCACCTTATCAATTTTTTTTTTCTGATGAGTAATTTTTTTTTTCGTTTTGCTTGCTTAGGATTAAGAAAATTTTCACCTAAATTTTCCTCTAGAAAGAAATAAAATATTTTAATGTCATAGCGTTGACTTTCACATGTGAGTGTATGTTCCATTTCAGGTTATGTTTCTTGCATGCCATGAGATCGGGGTTGAGGTTTTTTTCCATACAGATACCCAGTTGTTTCAGTATAATTTGTTGGAAAAACTGTGCTTTCCCTTTTGAATTAACTAGACTCTTTGTCAAAAATCGGTTGACTATGAATGTTTGTCTGTTTCTGAACTCTTGTTCTGTCCCATTGGTATATCTGTTCACATTATCTTGACCATTGTAGCTTTATGATAAATTTTGAAATCAGGCACTGTGATGGAGAAGGTTGTGTTTTTAAGTTCAATTTCTTTTATCCAACCATTTTTTTTCAAATGTATTTTCAGTAACTACTAAAAACTGAATATTTGGGTATTAGGCTGACTTTTTTTTTTTTTTTTAGTGTCTTATTTATTTTTGAGAGAGAGAGCATGAATTGGGGAGGGGCAGACGGAGAGGGACAGAGGATCCAAAGTGGGCTCTGTGCTGATAGCAGCGAGCCCAATGCAGGGCTCAAACTCATAAACCGTGAGATCATGACCAGAGCTGAGGTCAAATGCCTAACAGACTGAGCCGCCCAGGTGCCCCCTAGGCTGACTTTCAAAACAAAGAAAGTATACTTTGTATCAGAAAGTACTGATCATAAAGGACAAGTGATCTTGTTTCAGTGCCAGCTTTGATGACCTTGGGACTCAGTTTCCTTGCCTGTCAAATGATAAGATTGGTGAGGATAGTCCTCACCAATGTCCTGTTGGAATCTAATAACCTATAATTTTACACGGATCATAAGCCATTTTCTCTTTAACTTGTACACTGTGCTGGGATTCAAGTTTTAAAATAGCCCAGCAGAAGTAATACTGAAAACCAAAGGGCTTAATGAAAACAGTACCTGACACTTAATAATACCTTTGTGCCCTTTTCGTGGAAATGCATCGGGAAAATCTTGATGCACAACTGGACTCTATTTTAGGAGCTTTTATGATTTTTCCCTGCTTCGGCCTAAATTTTAGCTTGGTGTTTCAACCATGTAACTATAAGTTTTTAACTTAGTTAATGGCTCCACGGGCCAGAGGCTGTGGGTCTGCCTCTCATATCAGAGTCCATGAACACATCTCAGGATTGGAGAGAAATAGAGGTCACATAGCTCCCTGTTCTTCAGAGCATGGTCCTTGGACCAGCAGCTTTGGTCACCTGGGAACTCATTGGAAATGCAGAATCTCAGGCCGTATCCCAAACCTACTGAATCCGGCATGCACAAATGTGTGTACTAAAAGTCGAGGAGCTCTGCTCAAGTTGGACAGTAAGAATCTTCTCCATGGCCTTGCCACCAGACCATCTGGCCTCTAGACACCTGTGAGGGTAACCTCACAGAGGCAATCTGTTCCCTTTGTGGATAATTCTGTTCCAGTTTCTATATCTATATATTTGGCTGTTATGAAAAGGCCATATAAGCATTCAAGTGTAAGTCCTTGTGTAGGCCATATGTTCTCATCTTATATATATCTCATCAATATATAATATATATATATATATTATATATTGATCTGAAATCTGTCTTCTTATACCTCCTGGTGTACCTCGAAGTCATCCGTAGGTACTGCCGATGTGCCAGGCACTGCAAATACAGAGATAAAAAGACACGGTCTCCTTTTTCGAAGAGCTCCCTTCTACTGTAGAAATGGTAATGTCCATGAATGGCCAGTAGTCCAGTGTGATAGACTCAGTGAAGATCATGGATACGGTGCTGAAGTCGCACAAAGGAGGGAGTGGTTGATTCTGTCAGGATCAGGGTGTCGGGCAAGGACTCGGGGTGAAGGTGCAGCCAGTTGTGTGGGTTGAGTTGGAGTGAGCTAAACATGGGGAAGGGGTTCTGGAGGGACAGAGGTGCGATATTTTAGCCAGAGAGAGGAGCTTTGCAGAGGCCATGGAAAAGAAATGCTAGCTGAAAAATGGGAGAACCCATTGACATGGGGGCAGGGAACACTCTCAACCTGTCTTTGACAGTCCAAAGGAAAGATGAGGAAGGACTGAACTAGGGGCAAGCAGCTAGGTCTTGGCCCCTGGGGCCATGATGGATCTGCCTCAGAAAGCCAAAGAACAAATTCTTTCCCCTACATTCTTCGCTTTTGTTCAACAGCTGGTTATTACAGGCCAATTATTTCTAGAGACTTTGCTCAGCTTTGAGGGTACAGATAAAGAAGGTATGGGCCTTGCCTCCCAGCCCCGAGTTTCACGGTTTAGTGGGCAGTGGACATCTTAAGTAGTTCCTTCTTCATGTGATACTGTTTTAAATGTCTTTCTTTACTGTTTGCTTTCTTCCTCATAGAAATGATCTAGTCAATATTCTCCTGGAAGGGTAGTGTCCAGAACAGAATTAAGTGTTTCAATTAATGTAGAATACCTGAGCAATATAGAATGGGGCCTAGGCCATTACCTTCTTTCTATTAAGATGGCCTAAGATACAGACCTGCTTCTTTGAAGGTCACCTGCAATCACTTTAATTTTTTAACAACCATGAATCAAAGCTACTCAAAAAATTCCAAAGGGGACTCGACGTGTCTTTGCTTCCGTGTTTGCTTCCCATTCTGTATTTGATGCTTTTAATTTCATGCATCTAATTATAGGCTCTAACTATATTCCTAATAGCCCTTATCTTACTATACGTATCCTGTTGGTCTAGCCTTTTGAGTTTGTTTTTTTTAATCTCTGGTTTCATCCTGTTGATTCATTCTTTTGGTTATTAGCTAACTGAATGATGTATGCACTCCCTGGTAGTATATTTTCACGAGCATTATTGAGAGGCCCATGAGGGCAGGACCTGTGTCTGAGTCCTATCAGCCGTCGCCTGCTTTGCACTGTGCCTCTAGGTGTGAGCAAGGTGGCATTTCTGATCAGTGGGGGAAGCAAACTATCACTGCATGGTGTTAAGGACAGCTGGATACCTATTGGAAAAAGAGAAAGCTGGAGTCCTGCCTCATTCTTTAGATAAGACATGTAAACATACGTTACAGATAGCTCAAAGATTTACACTTTAGTAACAAAGTCATAAAGGCTATTAGAAGGAACATGAGGGGCGCCTGGGTGGCTCAATTGGTTAAACGTCCAACTTCAGCTCAGGTCGTGATCTCATGGTTTGGGAGTTTGAGCCCCATGTCAGGCTCTGGGCTGACAGTGCAGAGCCTGCTTGGAATTCTGTCTCCCTCTTCCTGCCCCTCCCCTGCTTGCTCTCTCTTTCTCTCTCAAAATAAATAAACATTAAAAAAAAAAGGAGCAAAAACAGTACATATTCAATATATCTTGGAGTAGAGACTGAAGACTTTTCCCCCCACTAAGCAGGTCACAGAACACAGAAGCTATAAAGGAAAAGACCGACTTTCCAAAAAGGAAAATTTCATGTGAATGTTAAAAGGTTCTGTTTGGCAAGAATTCCATAAATGAAGTCAAATGACAAATAATGTCCTTGGGAAAATAACTGGCATGTATGTCAGAGAGCTAATTCTTTTCACATGGAAAGAATTCTTAAAAATCAATAACGAAAAGATGGACAATGAGGAGGTTGAACTGAAATTGACAGAAGTAAGCATATTAAAACATACTAATCCTTACTCTGTTTAGAAGCTCAGTTTAAAATCACAAGATCTCATGTTTCTACCTATCAGATGCCCATGAGGAAGTTTAGTAATACTCATTATAGCGATGATACAGGGAAACAGGCAGACATATCGTTGATGAGTATTTTTAAAGATCATTTGTACAATACCTGTCAGAATTTAAAAGGTCATTATCCTTAGACTCAGGAATTCTGCTTCTGACCCTGTAAATATTTTCCAGTGAGTGTGCAGAAATAGCTACATAGATATTTGTTGTAACAGTGTGTGGAATAGGAAAAAAAGGAAAGCAAATTGTGTGTCCGTCAGGAGGCATGCAGTGGAGTGCTATGCAGTGATTAAAAATGTTGCACCGCTCAATGTCTTGATTGTGAAAGAGTCCAGATATTAAGTGAAAAAAAAAATCAGTGTGTACAGTCTGATATCATAAATGCTTTCTAGAAAAGATGTATGTCGGTCAGGAAGGTATTAGCTACAAATAATAAAAAGCCCCAGTGGGCATGTTTCTCTCGCACAACAAGAAGCCTGCAAAAGTCGGCAGTTGTACAGGGTCCCAACTACACCACCCGTGCCTTAGGCATGCTCTGTCATTCTTCGCTGTGTTCCTAATTGTGTGGGCCTCTGTCCTCATATTTTCCTTCCCCTTAGTCCTAGCAAGATGGCTGTGCCCTACCAAGCCTCACATCTGGATTTCCAGGTAGGAAAAAGGCATCGGGAGAAAAGTAGGAGGAAGGGATAGCCCCTGTTAAAAGCCAGAGTGTTTCCAGAAATACTCAGCAGACTTCTGCTTACGTTTCGCTGGTTAGAAGTGTCCCCTGGCTCCCTAGACCTTTAAAGGAATCTGTGAAGGCAAGAATTTTAGCGGGGTGCACGTTTTCTCCTCCCGTGTAATGCAGGATTCTGTGAATATGGAAGAAGAAGGGAAGGAATATCAGGTAGATAGCTGGAAGGCACTTGAGAAGTGGATAACAGTGCAGCCTTCCTCGACTTACAGTGGGGTTATGTCCTGACAGACCCATCGTATGTCCCGATAAACCATATCATAAGCTGAAAATGCATTTAATACGTTAACCTACCGAACATGACAGCTTAAACGTGCTCAGAACACTTACATTAGCCTCCCGTGGGACAGAATCATCTAACCCAATGCCTGTTTTATAATCAGGTGCTGGATACCTCGTGCAGTTGACTACTAAAAGCGAAAAACAGTGGATGTGTGGGTACAGAATGGTTGTTCAAGCGTATCGGTTGTTTACTCTGATCGCGCGGCTGACTGGGAGCTGCCGCTCACTGCCATGGCCCAGCGTCCCCAGAAAGGGTCACACTGCATGCCACCAGTCTGGGGAAAGTTCCAAATTCAAACTTCCAAGTATGGTCTCCAACCAGATGCATATCACTTTCACACCACTGGAAGTGTGGGGTCGTCTGCACTTACCTCTGTGGAACCGACCGGCAATCGGGAGGAAGAGGGACATTTATTTTTCACTTTATATTGTTATTTCCCACTGGGGATTTTTTTTTGAGGGGGGCGGGTCTCCTTGAATGTATTCTGTACCCAACAGTAGGATGAAACGGTTCCCATAAATAAGGGGCATAAGCCCTTCTTCATGAGCCTGGTCTATAATAGGGGGGAGGACAGAGGGGGCCTGAATAGGCATCCTTTCAAGAGACCATGGGCAGGGGACTTGGATCCATGGGCACCAGAGTGTGAGCAGGAGGCTGCCCAGGGCTGGTGGCCGATGATGCTGGGCCGGGCGGGCTGGGGAGGGGTCAGGAGCTGGCCTGGATCCTCTCCATATAGCTGTGCAGCTCTTGGGGTCCTTCAGTCCCATGTCCTCACTTACCCAGTGGATGTCGTCCTCGCCTGCCACCAGGATGGACCGCATGGCAGGGGCTCTCAGGGCCTCTTCAGACAGCTGGGCTCGGGGGGCGGGGGGGAACTGGCACAAACGTCACAAACTCCATGCGCTCCCGCCGCCAGCGGCTTCCTTCCGGCTGGGACTCCGGGAGCTGGTGGCATCCCCAGCAGGTGCCTGGGTCAGGGTCAAGGCCCGGGACTTTTCTTTCTTTTGTTTGTTTGTTTGTTTTTAACAATGAATATGTGCTAAATGTAAAGGAAGGAAGTCGATAGGAAGTTGACATCAGTCCATTATCAGAACCCCTTGGGGACAGCTGTCCAGTCAGTTGGTATCTTGGACTCTCTCTAGGTTGGAGCCTCCTCAAGTCATGTACAGGTTATAATTTATACAATCTCCAGGAACTGAAGAAGGGGATTAAGAGTCCACCTCTTTGGTCACAAAAGAAACCTGGCATTTTGAAGAGGTTCTTATGGGCTGAATGTGACACCCCCCCCCCCCCCCCCCCGCATGTGGAAGTCCTAGCTGCCAGCACCACAGCACCACAGCACCCTTTAGAGATAGGGTCTTTAAAGAGGGATTAAAATTAAATGAGGTCATGAGGGAGGGCCCTAACCCAATGTGACTGGTGTCCTCACGAGGAGAGGAGATTAGGACCCAGACGCACTGAGAGGGAAGACCCCGTGAGGACGCAGGGAGGAGAGGGCCATCTGCAAGCCCAGGAGAGAAGCCTCAGAAGAAACCAGTCCCGATGACTCTTCGTGTCAGACTTCAGCCTCCAGCATTGTGAGAAAATGTGTTTCTGCTCTTTAAGCTGCCAAGCCTGTGATACTTTGTTCCGGCAGGCTGGCAAACTTACACATTCTTCTATCCCTTCAAACTTTCGCGGAGATCGACTTCTGTGTTTTGCAGAATCGACTTCTGTGTTTTGCAGAATCTCCAGGATAGTTGAGACGGCACTAGGTTCAGCTACCCCCTGCCTTCCTTTCCCCGGTGAAAGCTGGTCCCCAGAGAGTCTAGCCTGGGAACATGGAAATACTGAATGTGGGCTAGGGCAGATCCCTGACGGGCCTTTCTCCAGGACATCTTTGCTGCAAATGCCTCATTCCCAGGCTCCTTGGAGCCCTGTCTCCGGCTTGCTTGCCCATTCTCTGATCTGTTTTCTTTCCTTGAAAGTCAGGACTGATGGATGATCTGGCCTCTGATTGCTAAATCCATCTGGACCACAAACAGGCTTGCCTCTTAGAGACGATCTGCACCTGGGCAGCTGGTGAGACTTGGGAGTGGGATCCTGTATTCTATGAGTTGCCTTAAAATACGTATCGGCAAGAATTATATTCCCCTTCTGATGGAGCAGGAAAGGGTGTGTGTGTGTGTGTGTGTGTGTGTGTGTGTGTGTGTGGTGGTAGGGGGGATCCTTTGTACTTGAAGCCCGCTGCTTTTGGGGTTTGTGTGACTCCAGTTTAGCAATCTGTCCAAGCCAGAGCTCGGCCTCGGCCAGGGCTCTGAAATGGCCTGCAGTGATCCAGTTTATGGGAGGCTTGAACTTTTCTGGGGCCCATTTTGCCCGTCCCAGTGGGTGATGACTGCAGGGACGCTCCTGCCCCTGGTTAGGAGGGAGCCAGGCCTGCATTTCCCACAGACGTCGGTTGACTGAGGGGCGCAGAGGTTGGCCTCTGCGTTCTGGAGCCTGCTGAGCCCCTGGAGAGGGAGCCCTCGTTTGTGAGGTTTGCCTGTCTGCTTACCTGTTTCTTCTGAGGAAGTATACGGCATGCGTGGGAGGGGGCGGCCTCGCTGCTCAGCAGGTGGACGTCGCGGATGGGCTGGTGTCCGAGCAGAGAGCTGTACAGATGGAAGTATTTAGGTCTGGCTAAATGCACGGAACTGCAAGCTCCTGGAAGGTACTGTTGTTTCCTGCTAAATGGGGAATGAGAAGCACTTTTCTTTCTATAGAAAACTAAATTTCACTCTTTTTTGTGCGGTTTACCATTGGTTTTTTTCACACCAGGGAGATTTGCCACGATAGAGAAGAGTAACAGACCTTTCATATGAGCACTTGAACTCGTACATTATACACAGGGTGGCTGAGTCCTTTGAAGCCCAGGGAGACAGATGCATCTCGGAGTAGAGGGCTTTCCTGGCCATATCATTTCTCTTTTTCGGAGCCCTGGCTGCTCCCCGTGCTGAGCGTGAGACTGAGCTCGCGGACAGCACCCTTCTCGCTACCGGTGGGATGCGGTACCTTGTAACCAAGCATGACGGGCACAGAGTAGGGAAGCAGTGAGAGGGTGGCTGGGGGAGCCCAGGCCGTGTTTATTTGGCCTATTTAACAGATTGTTCTACTTCATGCTCAATTTGCGAGGAGTCTAACTTGAGAAACCTAGAAAATTCAGTAGAAAATATATTTTCACAGTATTTTTAAGCTGGAACACACTATTTTAAGCTGAACAGACCCTGGGGATAAACCAGTTCAGCCTCTTCCTTTTGCAGCTAAAGGACTGGGGCCCCCGAAGAGTCAGGGATTGTCAGGAACTTGCAGGGAGTTAGTGCAGCCCTGGGATTAGAACCCACGTCTCCATGCCCAGCCCTCGCCCTTTCCTTTCCAGCTGCAATGCTCCCTGGGCTTTTGCAAAGCATTTTCCTAGACACAGAGAAATACCTCGTTGCTCGTAAAGCCGAGGCTTCGAAAGCTGTTCTTATAGTAACTTATTAGAGGTATGTAATTAGTTGCAAATAATAGCTTATAGTTACTAAAGAAATGTTTATGCTCAGTAAAAGCCGTTTATTAATTATCATGTTCTAGTCAGAGCTCATGAGTTAACTTAAGGGAAGAAGAACATGATTGTATGAAGAATAGAGCCATCCTCACAATCCAAAGAAAGGAAACAGAGTCCAGGCTTTCCTTACGTGATTTGGAGCTTGGGACCGGTCCGTGTCGCTCTGCCCCTTTGCCCCCGTCTCTCTCTGAGTCCCACATCCTCTGTCTCATGACACCCATGTCCTGTTTGTCCATCACTGGCTCCCATCTCCATTGCCCTGACTTGGTCCCCTGGCCCCTCCTTGCCCCCCCCGCCCCCCCCCCCCCGTCTCCCGGCTTGGTTTCTGTCCCATCTTCTGTCCCTCCGTCTCCATAAGGACTTGCCCCATTTTTTTCTCCCCTCAGACCAGCTTCCTCTGCAGCTTGCCCAGATGCAGACGACCGCCCCAACCTCGCTCCGCTTCAGTCCCTAATTCTGTCACCCCAATTCCCAGTTCCCCACGGAGCCATCCGATCTACCTACTTCAGCGTTGCTCGCCAGGCTGCAAGTTGCTACCATACTTCAGGACTGGCTGCCTGTGGCCAGCCCTGGTCTGGGGCCAGGGGCCTGGGGGGCCTCGGGAGCCCCCAGGAAATGCAGCCAGCCCCGTGCTAGACACCCATGGGTATGATCTCATTCAGTCCTCACAGCAGCCTTATGAGGCGTGCTGTGTCGTCTCGCAGGGGCATGTGGAAACTCAGGCTCAGTGCCCTCAAAGGCATTTCCAAGGGACCCACTGCTAGGGGGTAGTCCGGCTGGGAGCCGGCCTCCATGGTCAGCGCCCCACCACCCTAATCCTCGTCCTCCTCCTGGGCTCTTCTGGAGCTAAGCCGCGCATTCCCGATAAGTCAACGTGCTCTGATGCCAAGTAGACCCAGTTGGCTTTTGCACACGTTTAGAAGTCACTATTAAGCCTCCTGGGTCTGTTAGTAGACTTGGCATTAATAGGATTTTAGGAAAACCTTGCTGGAGACCCTGCATGGTACCTACTAACATCGTCACACGCTTGGGGTCCGAGGAGGATTTCTTTGATCCAGGTCAAGTCCTTGTAGAAACACCAGAGTGAGATTTTAACACCACGAGCTGGTTGTAGGGATTTTAAAAAGCACCCCCCACCTCCCTTAAAGAACCTGTGAAACGCTGGCAGAGATCGGACTTTGATTCATCAGTGGAGACCGGCTGGTGTTTTCATAGCCCCTGGTGTCAGTAAAGATCGGCTACGGACAGAAGACCTGGAGCATAGCTGGGAGGGAGGGGATCATCTGGGCACCATCCTCCTAGCTGAACAAAGCTCGTGAGCACTGCCTTGCACTCCGTGAAATTTGCCGCGATGAAACCTAAGAACCGAGAAATGGAGGGTGGAAATGGGCCTAGTGGCAAGTGACCCTGCGTTTCCACTCCCTCCTCGTTGTCGGACCTCCTGCCACAGGGCCTCTGAGGCCCTGTAAACTCCGCACAGAAGCCGCTAATCCTCAGCCTTTCGTTCTCGCTCCAGCCCGCAGCTGCTGCCCGTCACCCCGCGGCCAGGCCAGGCCAGGCCAGGCAGGGAGCCGCTCAGACCTCAGCGGGGAGACCCAGATACCCTTCCCTTCCCGCTCTCTGCTCCCTCGTCTCTGCTGGCTTTTAAAGGAAGAGGGGTAGGGAAGGACGCTGGAGCTAGAAGCCTCTGCTTGCTGGAGAGCTCTTCGCTGTCACTTGTGCTATTTTCTCTTAAATGTGTGATTTGGGTTTGTGAAAAGCTTCCAGTGGCTTCTCCTTTTAGATCATTTAATAGCATGATGCACATGGCACCTCCAGGGAAGTGGCACACTTCATACTTGGCCAGAGCCCACGTTTCGCGGACTGGCCAGCTGGCTGCAGTTGGCCGCAGGGCACGCCTGACTCTGAGATGCCCCGAGAGCAGGAGCCGGTCCCAGAAAGAGAGGGAGAGGGCTTGGGGGGGGACTTCAGGGTGGCAATGTGGGCACGCAGACTCACCCTCCAAGGGCGCAGGAGACTGTCTAGGAAATGGGTTGGGGGGGGAGCGGTGGCAGAAAGCAACTAAACAAAGAGACCCCATTAAAAATTATTTTGTGACCTGAGTCCATTTATATAAAATTGTGTGAGTGCGGGCAGGGAGGGCCGAGGGCCAAGGAAGAGAAAAAGGTTGACACTAGATGAATCAAGAAACTGGGAGCAAATATAGTTCCCATCCTGGCACAACTGTCAGATAATATGCAGTCGGATGAAAGAAAAGAATGTTGCACTTGTACATATGGTAAGATTCTGCCTGATAGAAATCAACCAAAACATCCCGGGTGTGTAAATATGCATTATCGCTACGTTCGAGCCGAGCAGGGAGAGAGGTAAGGAAGACAACCTGGGTACTTGGGAAGGAGTAAAGGGAGGAAAGTGATTATAACCTTTCCTTTACACATTTTATGTTAATTATTAAAACCAGCACATGTTAACTTTTTTATAATTAAAACATAAATGTAAAGAAATCTTTTTTAGGGGCGCCTGGGTGGCTCAGTCGGTTGGGCTTCCGACTTCGGCTCAGGTCACGATCTCACGGTCCGTGAGTTCGAGCCCCGCGTCAGGCTCTGGGCTGACAGCTCAGAGCCTGGAGCCTGTTTCGGATTCTGTGTCTCCCTCTCTCTCTGACCCTCCCCTGCTCATGTTCTGTCTCTCTCTGTCTCAAAATAAATAAATGTTAAAAAAATAAAAATAAAAAAAAAGAAATCTTTTTTAAAAAACAAGAAAGCCATTCTAGAGAGAAAAGGGGAAACAATTATACTGGTATAGATTGTTTTAAGTTTATTTGTTTTATTTTAAATATTTAATATAAATATCACTTTAAATATATTTTAGAGGGGCGCCTGGGTGGCTCAGTCGGTTGAGCATCCGACTTCGGCTCAGGTCACGATCTCACGGTTCATGAGTGCGAGCCCCGCGTCGGGCCCTGGGCTGATGGCTCAGAGCCTGGGGCCTGCTTCCGATTCTGTGTCTCCCTCTCTCTCTGCCCCTCCCCCATTCATGCTCTGTCTCTCTCTGTCTCAAAAATAAATAAACATTAAAAAAAAATTAAATAGGGGCGCCTGGGTGGCGCAGTCGGTTAAGCGTCCGACTTCAGCCAGGTCACGATCTCGCGGTCTGTGAGTTCGAGCCCCGCGTCAGGCTCTGGGCTGATGGCTCAGAGCCTGGAGCCTGTTTCCGATTCTGTGTCTCCCTCTCTCTCTGCCCCTCCCCCGTTCATGCTCTGTCTCTCTCTGTCCCAAAAATAAATAAATGTTGAAAAAAAAATTAAAAAAAAAAATTAAATATATTTTAGAGTAATATCTACGCCCAACACGGGGCTCAAACTCACAACCCGGAGATCAAGAGTCGATCAGCTTGTACCAACTGAGCCAGTCAGGCGCCACTTAAGTTTTATGTTTAACAGATAGTCTATGTGAGTGGTAGACACCTTTCAAAAGGTGCCAAATACTGTATGGGGAAAAGAAAGTCTTCTCTCTTGTCCATGGCCATCCATTGCCCCCGCTGGAGACAAGCAGGATTTCTGGGTGTCATTGCAGAGATGCTCTGTGTTTTTACCAATATATGTTTGCATGTATAAACAGGAGAAGGGAGAAGTCTACCCGTCCCCCTCAATGGTAGCAGAATAGAAGCACTGCTTTGGGTCTTTTTGGTTGTTTTTTTTAAGTTAAAAATTCTCTCTGGATGTATTGATATGTCAGGAGCTGTCTGGTTCTCTTTTTTATATTACTGATGTAAGCTGCATTTATCTAACCAGGCTTCAACAACCATTTGAGTTGTTTCAGTCTTTTACATTAGAAACGATAACGAAGAAGTCCTTGCGACTCTGTCCTTTGACATTTGTCAAATGATAGCCACAGAAAAAGTACCTGGGGGGGTACTCTGGAGATTTCTCTCCAAAGAAGAGGCACAAATTTACTCTCCTTTTAGAAATGTGCAAAAGCGCTAGATGCTCTTTAGCAGACATGTGCTGCCTGGGAGGCGGGATATAAGATAATGGTAGCAACAGGGACTTCAGGGACAGGGATAGAAAAGTCAGGCCTTTTCAATTGCTCATCAGTAAACACATCTCTTTTCAGAAGTTATTTTTGCATCAGCCTTGGTTTTTATGTTTCAGATTGGCAAGGATACGAGGAAGAAATGAACATTTAGTGAGCTGCTACGATGTGCCGAGAATAGGGTTAGGTCAATTTAATTCTTGAGGTGTATGTTTGGCATTTATTATCCCTAGTTCACAGATGATACGATGAGGCTCAGAGAGGCTAGATAACTTCCCCAGGGTCACACGGTGGACAAGTGGCCTTCAGACTTTGCCAGAGTATTCATCCCATTTTGATCCTTCTCCCCTCTCTCTTGGAAAAATTAGCAATCTCTGTCGCTCTTGTGTTGGAGAAAATCTGGGGATGCATTAAGCAATGAACTAGGTATAGAAGACTGATGTCACCTGTGTGATGTCACCTGTGTGATACTGCTTGTGCCTCAGGAATCCCTTTTAATAGGGGTCTGTGGGGGGAGAGGACAGAGTTTGCTGTTGGATTATGTGGATTGTCCTTAACCTACTAAGGGCTGTGTTCCAAAAATTCTTTTTTGTCTGCTGACTCTAAAGGGAAAGGCATGGCCCTGAAGGGGCGATACTCCGAATACTGGTTTGGCTTTGGCTAGACCACAAAGCCCATCTAACCTACAAAGTTATGGAAGAGCATTGGTGGCCATAGGTCTTGGCACTCTGGGTCCATAGTGGAAAGTATGGGTGAGGCTGTGTGGATAGATATGGGCTAGAGCCACAGTGAGGACAAAGATAGGAAAAGGTAAGACCTCCCACATCTGTGGACTGGGATGGGCTTCAGGATCATGGCTGCAAGGAGGCTGAGAGGCTGGGGCCAAGGACACAGGTCGGGAGGAGGCTTGCTTAGGCGGAATTGTTAAAAGCATCACTGCTAAGAGGCATGGGGCCATGTGTTTTTGAAAGTCAAATGTTTGTAGGTTGTCAACTGCCTATGCTTTTTGGTTCAAATGGCTTTATGAGGCTGGTAACCTCTGATACAAATTTGGCTTCAATTAAAGAGTTTGGGTATAATTTGGTATAATTTCTCAGCCCAAGAAATAAAGGAGATTTTTCCTCCCATAAAAAGCAGGGCAAATTTTATCACAGATGATAGAGATTATTATGGTCACTTTTCCAGGTGTAATTTCCAGTCTAAGTGGAGGGAAGGTGATGCTCTTTTGAGCTAATTTTGTGAGTCCGTCACTGGATTACTCTGTGCTTCAAGACTGAAAGGAGCCAGTGTCCTCCCCCTTAGCCTTGTCTTCTTCTAGAAGTTTGGTGGAATAGTGTTGGAGGAACTAAAGTGTATGTCTCACTTGTATGTAATAATACCTTAAGTTTCTTCATTTAATTTGAGAGAGAGGGAGAGAGCATGAGCAGGAGAGGGGCAGAGGGAGGGAGAGAGAATCCCAAGCAGGCTCCACACTATGAGCGCAGGGCCTGATGCGGGGCTCAGACTCACAAATCGTGAGATCGTGACTTGAGCCAAAATCAAGAGTCGGATGCTCAGCCGACTGAGCCACGCATGCGCCCCAGTACTCTTAACCTTGCAATAGGCAGAGAGTAGTTTCCAGAAGAGGAAGAGGAGAAGAAAGAAAGCAAGTTTCCATGTCTCTAGGTGATTAGAGGTGAGTGGGTATATTACCCCTTGACTTACTTTATATTCCAGCTCTAGCACGTGTGTCCTGTAGAAGCCGTCCTTGGTGCTTTCCATATTATTGCTACTTCTTGGAAGTTTAAAACTATCAATGATCTTTAACTACTTTGTCCCACTAATTTAATGGTCATTTGTAGGTAACATCACCTACCAATTATTATTAGATATTAGATAGTATCTAGTTTTTTAAATTTTTAATGTTTTTTATTTATTAAAAAACTTTTTTAATGTTTATTGATTTTTGAGAGAATGTGAGTGGGGTAGGGGCAGAGAGAGAGACAGAATCTGAAGCAGCCCCCAGGCTCCAAGCCGTTAGCACAGAGCCCAACGCAGGGCTTGAACCCACAAGCTGTGAGATCATGACCTGAGCCAAAGTCAGTCGCTCAACCAACTGAGCCACCCAAGTGCCCCATGTTTTTTATTTATTTTTGAGAGAGAGACAGAGACAGAGTGCAAGCAGGGGAAAGGCAGAGAGAGAGAGGGAAACAGGGATTCTGAAGCAGGCTTCAGGCTCTGAGCTGTCAGCACAGAGCCTGACGCGGGACTCGAACTCACAGACTGCAAGATCATGATCTGAGCTGAAGTCAGATGCTTAACCAACTGAGCCACCCAAGTGCCCCTAGTATCTAGTATTTTTAATATTAGAACTTCCTACAGGATTGAGTAGAGCTTCAGCTTGAATTCATCTAACAATGTACTTTTTTCTCTTACAAATAGTACAGTGAGGCACCAGGGAAATAATCGTAAATACAAGCTGGAAAAAGAATCTTGGCCAAAAGATACATGCGTATATGGCATTTCTGCCTTCTGTGCATTTGATCTGAGAGCCTTGATTCTTCAGCATGAAACTAATGGGATATGGTAAATGAAATTTGTCCTCCCCAGACTCTGTCAAGCACTTCATTTTCTTGGGTAGGATGCTCATGCCCTCACACCAATTGGAGTTTCTTGGTGATAGCTTAGGTTTTTGATTAATTGTAGGGTTTGGCTTTATTTTGTTTGTTTGTTTGTTTGTTTGAAAGACTTTTTTTTAATGTTTATTTATTTTTGAGACAGAGAGACAGAGTGTGAGCTGGGAAAGGGGCAGAGAGAGAATCCGAAGCAGGCTCCAGGCTCCAAGCTGTCATCTCAGAGCCCAATGTGGGGCTCAAACTCACAAGCTGTGAGATCATGACCTGAGCCAAAGTCAGACGCTTAAATGACTGAGCTACCCAGGCACCGCTAAAGACATTTTATAATGTTTTTAAGAGAGAGAGAGAGACAGAGCATGAGTGGGGGAGGGACAGAGAGAGGGGGACACACAGAACCCAAGCTGTCAGCACAGAACCTGACACGGGGCTCAAACCCAGGAACCGTGAGATCATGACTTGAGCTGAAGTCGAACACTTACCCGACTGAGCCACCCAGGTGCCCCTAATTTTGTTTGTTTTTAGTTGAGATATAGTTGGGATATAACTGGAATAGAGTAAAATGCATAATTTGAAAGCGTGTAGTTCAGTAAGTTTTGATATGTAGCTACCCATAAAATCATCACCACAATCAAGATAACGAGCAAATCTGTTTCCCTCAAACATTTCCTCTTTCCTCTTCTCACCCAGTCTCTTACTGTCCCCCACCTCACCCCAGGCAACCACGATCTCTGTCACTATAGTTTAGCTTGCATTTTCTAGAGTTTTGTTTCGCCGAGTCGTACAATATGTGCTCGCGTTTGTTCTGGCTTCACTGACTTCAGCAGGTACTTGTGGATTCATCCATGTGGCATACGTCCACGGGTTCCTTCCTTTTTCTTGCTGACTAGTATTCCATCCTGTGGATACACCATGAGTCTTATCTGCTCACCGCAGTGACAGACTGTATTGACCCTCGCACCCGAAAACAAAACAAACCAACAAAATATATAAAATGGTGACTTTCAAGACCCTGAGCATTAGGCAACAAAGGACAAGGATCCTGAGAGATGGGAAACCAAGGAAGTGAGCCCCATAGCTGCCCCAGCTGAGTACCCTCAGCTGCAGTGCAGGGAGCGACACTGAGGCGGCCTGGCAGATTCCCTGCATTACGGAGAGTGAGGTAACTAGAGTTTGCAGGATAGAAGACTGGAGAAGAGGGAGCAAGAACTCCAGCGATGTGGAGAACCCGGCGGGGTGCTGATCAGCGCACAGGTGTGAGGAAACCACAAGCCCAGGGACAGAAGGGAGGCGCTGAGATCTTTAAGTTAAATTTTATTTTTTTTTAAATCTTTATTTTTGAGAGAGAGAGAGAGCGAGCGAGTGCGGGAGGAACATTGGAGAGAGGGAGATATAGAGTCCAAAGCAGGCTCCAGGCTCCGAGCTGGCAGCACAGAGCCTGATACGGGGCTTGAACTCACAGACCGTGAGATCATGACCTGAGCCGAAGCCGGACACTTAACCGACTGAACCACCCAGGGGGAGGCGCTGAGATATTACTGCAGCTGTAGTCTCCCCTTCCCCACATCCGGAGCATTAAATAATTTGTGGTATCTCTGCTTCCCCGTGCCCCCCCCAACCCTCACTCCTACTACTCTCAAAATAACCCATTTTCAGCTACAGTTCAGCAGAGGGCATTTTTAGCTACACTTACAGGTTTCCCTAAAGAGTCTCTGAACGATGCAATCCTTAAAGTTTAAAAAATATTTTAAGACGTTGGCATTAGAATCTCCCCAAATGGATTTTGACTTTGTGATGGCTTTCTCTTCAGTTTGAAAAAGACGACAGAACCAAGTACGACGGAGAAGCAGGCTGACTTCCCGCAGCACTTCTGGTTGTCGCACCCGGCAGCATCGTGCGGGAGGTTAGGAAACCTGCCCTCACTGGGCATCTGGGTACCCTTTGGAAGAAGAGGGTGCAGACTTTGGCCCTAACGGCCTGACTGTGTGCTGACCAGTGTCAGATTTGGAACCACAGACCTGAGGGACCTGGAGAGGCTGCCTTGGATATGCCCTCCATCTGTGGATTCAGCAATTGGCTGATTCAGTTGTTCACCATGTACCGAGGGCCTGCTGTGTGCCGGGCACTGTTCTGGTTGCTTGGGATCCAACAGTGAGCAAGGGAAGTCCCCGCGCTTGTGGTGCTTACATGGGGCCAGTGGAGTCAAGAGTTTGATTGTGGACATGTCAGCATCCAGGTGACAGTGCTTCATAGGTAGTTGCATCTTGGTCCAATGTATCAGTGAAAACTCAAGACAGGGGAAATGGAGGCCATGGCAAGGCAAGTGGCCTCGTCAAGTGATGGGCTCCGCACAGATCGAGCTGCTCCGAGAATTGGTTCCTTCGAGGCGCTACCCTTTCCCCAGGTGAAGCTAGTCCTGTTTGGCGATGCGACACTTTCTAATGGGTTTAATGGCGTCAGGATTGCGTTCTTTTCTTTGTCTAACTGTATTTAGGCTTCAGTTTGGAAGCCAGCTACATCTGTTTCAAGACGAGATGCCATTGAAATATAAGGAGTTCATTCTTGTTCTTAATGACCCCTTTTGAGAGGCTAGGCCAACGAGTTCTGGGTTTCCATTGTTGGTGCCATACTTCCCAGATCATCATGGATGCTCGTTGCTTGTTTACAGTGGCCCCAGGTCCAGTCTGCATCTCCTGGGAATGAGACTCGGGCAGGGGGAGTAGGTAAAGTGAAGCTCATGTTGAATGAGGACCCCAGCTACAGTAGGCTCTCCTATGGTGTTTGTTTATGCGGGTGGGAGATCCCCACCGTGTGCAGAAGAAACAAGCTGGACCGTCTCAGGGCTCCTTCCAGCCTTAAGTTTGTGGGCTTCTCTGGTCTCCCAGGCCCCTGCAGGGGCTCCTCGGCTCCCCGCACCTAGCCTGACAGTCACTCCTTTTCCCTCCGAGAAAAATGTGTTTGCAGAAATCTTCTCATCTTCCCTGTTAGGAGACCGGCTAATGTACGACTTCTGATCAGCCTAGTATTTCCGAATCAGGTCGATTTTGATAAGGCTGTTGGGCCAGTGTTTTAAATTTCAGGCCAGGTAGGGGCGCCTGGGCCACTCAGTCGGTCAAGCGTCCGGCTTCAGCTCAGATCATGATCTCGTGGTTCATGAGTTCGAGCCCCCGCATCGGGCTCTGTGCCTGGAGCCTGCTTCCGATTCTGTGTCTCCCTCTCTCTCTGCCCCTCCCCCGCTCACACTCTGTCTCTCTTTCTCTCTCAAAACATAAATAAGCATTAAAAAAAATTAAAGTTCAGGTCAGGCCATAAAAGTTCCTCCCATTTTCAGTTGGATGGAAAGCTACGGTTGGAGAGAGACAGTTTTAGTCAGAACGCTTCCATGTGTCCGCGTGAACTTCTCCGAGCCTGGAACCGTTTCCAGTAAGAAGTAGGTGACAGGCTCTCCAAATAAAGAGTAACCTTTTGAAAGCACTTCAGTCCAGCGGCAGGGGCTTTTTATAATCCTCACTTGCATTTTGAGAGTGGGAAGGCCGAGCTGGGTTCGGGCTCAGCTTCTTCCCCCGCCACCTTCCCCCCCACACACTTTGATCTGTGAAGGATGTCTAATCCTGAGCCAAGTCTGTTGGAACTTTATCCAGAGCAGGAAAAAGGGAAATATTTTTCCTTTCTTGGGTGGATTTGTATTTCTATAAACCCTTAGCAATGAAAATGGAGCCAAGTGACAGGCCCGTGCGTCTGAGAGGCAAGTTGTTGAGTCAGTGACAGAAGGGGAAGGGGCAGTGCATCTTTCTGCCCCCGGCCAGCTTTGGTTTGGGTTAGACCCTGGCCGACCTTCTAAGGGTCACTGAGGACAGGACAGTGTTAAGTCCACATGAGCATTTTCCGGGGGCCATTTCTGCTGAGCCAGAAGCCAACCAGTCAACTTCGGATCATAACTCTGGTGGGATATTCGTTACGTATGTAGTGGGTTCATTTGCTTCGCGTTTGTTGTTGCTGCTACGAGAGTAGTGTTGTGGAGGGCCTTAGCTGGCCTCTGTGAGTCACTTCAACTCTGGAAGCTTTCTTTACCTTCTCACATTATTGATTTACTCGCACGAATTTGTTGGCACTCATTGGACCAGCCCTTGGTACTTCTTATGGGTGCGAGTTTTTAAAATGTGCTGACATTGGGGCGCCTGGGTGGCTCATTCGGTTGAGCATCCAACTCTTGGTTCTGGCTCAAGTCATGATCTCATGCTTTGTGAGATAGAGCCTTGCATCAGGCTCTGTGCTGACAGCAGGGAGCCTGCTTGGGATTCTGTCTCTCCCTCTCTCCCTGCCCCTCGCCCGCTTACGCTCATGCGCGCGCGTGCCCTCTCTCTCTCTCTCAAAATAAATAAATAAACTTTACAACAAATAATAAAATAAAATGTGCTTGCCATTGGTATGAAATGCTTTCCTGTCAGAAAACCACCTCATCTAAGGTTCAAGTAGTGCCTCATAGTTCTACGTTTCTAGGATGAACGGTGGTTTATTTTTAGACATTCAAGAGAAATCTTGTATATAATCTAAAGGCAAGATATCTTGTTTTGGTGTCATTGTAATTTGTGTGTTATCTGGGCTAATGTGGGACTGATGGAGACTTTGAGATCAGAAAGGGTGAAGAACTTTGATATAATCATTTCTTTTGCTAGTGTTCACTCTTTTAGATACAAAGGCCTTCCTGGTAGGCTCCTGAACATACTGCACCTTCCCTGGAATCATTTCTCGTCCGTGTTAATAAATGCCACCCCAGCCAGGTTCACCTGCTGTCCTGGATGTTTATTCCGGCTCCCAGGAATATTTATGTGGTGTCTGTTGGAACCTCACACTTAAAGGTGGAAGCCTCATGAAGTTTCATTCTGGTATCTTGTCCCAGTGCTGTGATGAACGCCCGGGGAAGGCAACTCTGGCGATTCAGAGACCCTGAAACTTTTCAGCAGGTGGGGAGTCTAGATAGAGGAGCGGCCTGAGGGGGGAGGGGATGGGGCTCTTACTCCATTGGCGGTGATGGAGATAGGGTGCCGTAGGAAAGGGGACTTGAGCGAGCCAAGCGTGAGGCAGTGGTAAGAGAGTATGGTACCAAGGATTGGATGTGTGCGAATAAAAAACCAAAAAAGGTAAACAGACATGAAGAAAAGGAAGTAGGAATTGTAATGTGAAGGAAGTGACAAAACTCAGGTGGCGCTTTGAAAAGAAATTGTGTTGGCAGTTTTCCCTCGGTTGAACTCTGGTCGAATGCTCTGGAAAGGGGCGCTGTGCTCTTAGGTCACAACTCTTCTGATCTAGAAGAGACCTGAGTCATTATCCACCAGGGAGGGGCGGGATGCAGCTCTTCTCGGCCTGGCACGCCTGAGGTATTCAGTCACTTCCGTCTGTCCCTCAACCAACCAAGCAAACAAAGCTTTATGTGATTAGTAAGCAGACATTACTATGAGGACAGTCATCCTCTCTTAGGAACTGGGCTAAACAAGGAGAAGCCGAGCTCGTTCACTCCAGGTGGAGCATCTTCCATAAAAGGAATATGAAAGGTGTCCGTCATCTGTGCCCAGGGGGGCGGGTCCCCCTTGGCTTGGCTTCCACTACTCATCAGGAGAGTCTGAGGACTTCACAGGTGAGAATCGTTGTGTGAGTCATAGAGGAATCAAGCGCGTGACCTTTGTTTTTCCTCTTGCCTCTAACTGTCACCACCGCCAGCCACCACCTTGGAGGACGTTGGAAGTTGAGGCCAAATGTTGACACTGAATTTGTCTAGCGCAGCCTGAGAGCAGGCCATGACGACTCACTGACGATAGGTCCTGAGTCGCACCTCTAGTTCAAGGGCATCTCCATGACCCCAGTTGGCCTGCTTCTGTTTGGCTTAGAGAGTGTACTCTTACGGATAAGGCTTTGTAAACTGTCCCCAAAGCCTCGCGGCACAGAAGGGCATGTGGGCGGTTTTCTTTTTTCTTTTTTTGAAGAAGTCTCAGCTTTCAGAGTCAAAACTGGTCTTGGGAATGCAACAAATGGCTGGAGACGGCAATGTCTTTACATTGCTAAATCGCCCAGAACTCAGTAGATGCCTACAATTTGAAGAATTGAAGGGCTGTATAGTGAAAATGAAAATACAGTTCTACAAGAAGTTCATAATTTCTGATGGTGTGAGTTTTTGCAGCTGCCTTTGGAATGCGTGCCTTAGGATGCATCCGGCTATTAAGCGGTCCTATCGTGGACTCGTTTCCAAGAGGAACTAATTGAGCCAAAAGCAGACTCTGCTCACAGGAAGAAAGCAGCATCCCTGCAGTTTAGGAGACCAGTCTGAGTCCCGGAACTCTCTACAAGTACGTGTGGCCGAGTGCTGGACAGTATCTGTAGGCATCCCAGCTGACTTCCAGTGACCCAGCGGGAAGATTCCTGCCCAGTCTCCGGGTACCCCAGCTGGTTTCCTGGCAAGTTCAGTAGCAGCTCCCTGGGCACCTTCCAGAGAGTCTTGACGGTGTCTCAGCTGGTGTTCCCGTAAATTCGGCCGCACCCACGGGAGTAACTGTCCAAGGACTCCAGCCAGTGCCCCATCCAGTGAGTTTGACAGCATGTTCCACCCACCTCCAGACAGCTTCCCAGGCAATTTTGTCCTCGCCCAGAGGATGGGTCCCTGCCGGCTGGCTTCGGCTAAGAGTGGGCGGGTCTGGCCTGGGGCAACCCCTCCGGGGGTCTGCACTATTCCCTATCCTGAGAAAGGTGATTCCCAGTGATGGGCACACTTCTGGCCCAGCTCTGTCTCTGCTCTTTACAAAGACGTGCCCCACTCCCTCCTGCATGTCACTTTCTCTCCCCCTAAAAAGTTATAATTCACAATCAAAGGGCTGAGAACAAAGCTACTTAACAAAAGGGAATTTCTTTTAAAGTTGAGATTACCAAAACGTACAACCTGATCTCTTTATTTCATTTCTTCTGAGCGGTGGCCAACCAGGAGCCACCCAGCTGTGGTCCTGTGGGGGAGGGGGGGGTGCGGGCATGGGGGGGTCCTCCTCTGAAATGGCAGCCAAGCGTACAGATGGTTATGTTGGAACCAGCAGATATCGGGGGGGTCTCTTCTGCCTTTTCTCACACCCTTAGGTGTGTACGGTGGCGTGTTTTTAAATTGAGCGTTTTAACGTCGGATGTTTACTTCTGCCGTGTATATACTTTCTGGGCTTTATTTTGTCTTAAGACAGGGTGTCCTGTTATCTCTATCCGGCCTTCCTCTTCCACATGAAGTAATCAGGGTGTAGTTCTCTGGTCTTTGCTGCCTGATACCTCGATGGGCTTGGAAAGTGGGGGACTTCCTGCTCACTGGTTTCAGAGGACGCTGCCTTTGCCCAGGGGAGATGTGGGAAACAGTATTCACGGATCTCAACATAGCTACGTCCAGAGTCACATTTAATTGAAGTACAACAGTAGACTTTGGGGTGGGGAGAGCAAGGGGGTGAATTTTAGAATATTAGAGCGAAAGAGGTCCCGAAGACATCTAGAGAGTTCCTTACCTAATAGAACCTATATACTTGTTTCTTTTACTGTCTAGACCACTTTGGCTGTTTTGAGGGATGTTCGTAATTTAGATCTTCATTCTGGATCAGGGAAGTGGCTTTTATTTGCACTAAAAAGAAATGTAAGGGGCTTTTAATATTGCGATTTGACTCATCAGTATGACACATTTGTCGTATTCTGTGTAAAGTGCTTAATGCTTGAGAATTCTGATGCTTTGCAGAAAAAGATGAAAAAGTTCCTTCCACTTCTGTTGATTTTCTTTTAAAAAAAAAAAAAAACATAATAAAACTTAGCGTTCTGTTCTTCCACAGGGGGGAAAACGGTTGATGTGGCAGCTTTTTAATGCCAGAAATCTTGAGCCGGAGTAATTAAGGACAGTTTTTCATAACTTTAACGGGCACAAGGAGACTGGGCAGTGGCCTAAAACAGCTTCAGTGAATGCAGTGTTCTGTTCTTCGGGCCAAAGTTCTGCTTTTTCAGGAAGACTGACTGCATTGTGTGCCGCACGTGAACGGACCATCTCCAACCGTACAGAAAGCACTAGCATTCGAAACTGGCATTCCCCTTCGGTGTGCGGCCGGCATGCTTTCGCCTCGTTTTCTTACTGACTCGAACATAAAATAAGTAAATAAATAACCCCAGGACCATTTAAATCTCGAGGGACCGCTTTCCCTCTGAATTCATCTGTGTTCTTGGTCAGTTGATGTTTCTAATTAGAATGTAGCTCTAAGTGGACACTGACTCACAGAAATGTCAGTCTCATAATTTGTAACGACTACAGAGAATCCCGTCTTACTGGTGTGTCGGAGTTTTTAATCATTTCCCCAGTGTTGGACTTTTGAGAGGGTTACCAGGTTTTCACTGTTTTATAAATAGTGTTGCTATGAGCAATCATTGTATAATTTTTGTCAGAGAGAAAGGCCTACTTCCTGGAAGCAAGTTCCTGAAAATGGAAATATAACAGGTCACGTGTGTATTTATCCTTACTTCACCACCGGCACATTTTCTGTAAATGTAGCTTTTTTTTTTTTTTTTTTTTTCAGCTTCCACCAGCTTTGGGATTTGTCTTTTTTACTGGCTTTTGCTAGTGATGACAGACGTGTCATAGATCTAACATTTTTTCATTTGAAGTTTTCAAATTTCTGGTGACGCAGTATTTTGCAGGTAAATCATTTACGGTCTAATCCTGGTGTACGGCTTTACCGTAGAGAATGTGGGTACGATCACATATTCGCATGAATTCTTTATATAGTTGGAAAAGTAAGCTTCTCAAAAAAATCTCATCAGTATGTCATAGTGTCAAGAACTTACCGGATGCCGGACACAACATTTAACACTTTCTGTGTTATCTACTTTAGTCATCACGATGTCCTTGCCTCGGGACAGTATTACATGGTGGTTAAGAGTGAAGTCAGATAGTCCTGGGTCCAAATTTCGGCTTCGCCACTTCCTCCTTGTTGGCGAATACCTAACCGCTCTGAGCCTCCCTCGCCACCTCTGTATATAATGAGGACAGGATTGTAGGTACTTCATAGTGTTGTCATGAGGACTAAGTGACACGATACAATGACAGCCTAAGCGCATAATAAGTGCTCAATAAATGTTAGCTGCTACTGCGATCACCATTTTTTCTTCTGTGGTTGCTGTATGTCATTTACCTTGATGTATATAACAGCATGCTGGTAACGTGGAGTCCTGGATAATCGATGTGATGGGTCTTCTGAGACCGTGTTCTCTGCTCTTGGAGGTCTTTTGGAGTCCTGCAAATCAGTATTCTTCTGTCCTTCTCATTGTCCTTCTAACATTTCATAACTTTCCTCGGGGGGCCCTAACATACAGGGCTACAGTTCCTTTTATGCACATGTGACTTTCTCAGATGCTGGGACCCTCCATATGAAAGGCCTTGACTTAGACTCCGGTATCCCCTGTGTCTCCTCACACACAGTAAGATCTCCCTATTTAGATACTGAGTGGCTGTTGCTTTTTCTAATGTTTATTTATTTTTTGTGAGAGAGGGACAATACATGAATGGGGGACAGGCAGAGAGAGAGAGAGGGAGAGACACAGAATCCAAAGCAGGCTCCAGGTTCCGAGCTGTCAGCACAGAGCCCGACGCGGGGCTCGAACTCACCAACTGCGAGATCATGACCTGAGCCGAAGCCGGACGCTTAACTGACTGAGCCACGCAGGCACACTGGCTAATATTTTAGCTTGAAAATCAAGTTTGTGTGCAAGAAACTTGAGATGACCAGCTTCTGTTTTAGTAGATAACACATATTATGAACCACTTTTGTATTTGTGATCATGTTTTTTGAGAGGAAAAGGCTGTTTTCCTCATTTTCTGAATCTAACGACAGGGCACATTCCTTCCGTCCTAAGAATCCCGGCACCTTGCAGGAGCCTGTTGGAGGGCGGGGACCTGCGGGAGGTTGTGAACGGTGCAGCTTGGCTGCTGGGTTTTCTGCAGCCTCGAGTGGAGTTTTCACACCTGGGAGGCTTCTTGGCGCCTGCAGCTTTCATGCCCCCCCTGCGGCTGGCAGTGCTGCTGAGGGTAGGGCCTCCACGAAACCGTTACCTAGCTCAGTAGGATACTGGGAATCTGGGGTAGGGGGCACTAAAGCTGTCAGTTTAATAAAAATTCATAACGGGTGCCTAACGGTCTACTGCAAATAATTGCAACCCTGGCAAACGGGTCCACTCCCCCAAAACCAGCTGTGATCCCGCGCTCGGGCGGCTGCAGGAGGCCTGTGGGCATTCTGCCCACCAGGAGAGCGTTCCCAGGGGAAACCATGGAAGCTGAGTGTGTCCAGGCCTTGGGGGTGATCCTGGGGACAGAAAGCGCAGAGTAGAAATGTCAGGTAAGGAAGCAGGTGACAGGGGGCTTAGAACCAGGGTCGCAGACCTCCTCCCGTCTCCCCGGGGATGCACAGCTCTCCATGACACTTGGAACAGACCCGCCAGACTCAGAGGGTTTCTGACTTAGAAGGTCGCGTTTGGACCAAATGACTTCCAACTTTCCGTCCAGCTCTAACGTGCTACACCACTTTGGTTCGTGTTATGGCCTTGGTAGCATTTTAGTGTTTACATTTTTAACTTGCATTTTTATGTTTTGGAACCTTTCCTTAGTTGGTGTCAGAGTATGGCTTTGATACCCATGTATCCGTGGTACAGCTAATCATGTGAAATTACCTTTTGCAGTCGTTGGGTGTTTATGGTAGTTTGGCTAAGGAACTTCAAATTACATTCAGTTCATATTGTCCAAAGCCACAGAAAAATGCTCGAAGCAGGAAACGAATGTCTTATCACAAAACTGCAAATATGTCAACGCTTAGTTCATTATGTAAGAAGAGTGTTTTTAGATTGCTCCTTTAGAAGAGACGTGTTCTGGCGTAAAGAAGCAGTTCCCGCTTTGGGAGGTCTTGGACGGTCGTGGCAAAGAGTAAGCATCCCAGAGATGGCTTCCCAAGGTCACATTCCAAGCCTGCCACTCGCCTGCCCTTGACTCGGGGTACGCCACATAACCTCCCTGACCTCGTTTGTAAAGTGAGGATGACCCTCCTAGAGACATCGCACAGACGAAATGAGAGGTACATTTAAAGCTCTCGGTTCACTGCTGGCACGTGGGCGTGCCTCACCAGTGTGAGAGTTCCGCTGAAGGTGAGGCATTTCAAAATATGGTATTTTGACGCCAAGGACTTTCTAATCATCCCTTATTGGCTTAACTTTGGGTTCATTAGAATTTTTTCTAATTTTAAATTTATTTTTATTTCTCGAGAGAGGTGGAGGGAGAGTGCATGCAAGCAGGGGAGCGGCAGGGGGAGAAGGAGGGAGAGAATTTTTTTTTTACACTTTATTTTTGAGGGACAGAGAGAGAGCGTGAGCAGGGGAGGGGCAGAGAGAGGGGGAGACACAGAATCTGAAGCAGGCTCCGGGCTCTGAGCCGTCAGCACAGAGCCTGACGCGGGGCTCGAACTCACGAACTGTGAGATCACGACCTGAGCTGAAGTGGGAGGCTTAACTGACAGAGCCACCCAGGCGCCCCTGGGGCCCTGAGAATTTTCAAATCAGTTCTACTAAGTGATGGCTGCCAAAGGGCTGATGTTTATTTTCAGTAGCATCTTTCCCCAGTTGGCAAACGTTTTGTGTCCTTGGTTTGGTCTGTTTACTTTCTAGGTTTACATAGGGGGATTTAGGCAGTAGCAAGTGCTGTCCTCAGCTAGAAGCTAGTTACTGAATTTTCTCTGAGCGACAGCACAGTGCCAGCCATGAGAACAGAGAGAGGGCAGGGTGCTGCCGGTAAGTAGACGAGGTGGAGGGGAAAGTAAGGAATGGAAGTCCTCACTGCTCTTTGGGATTTAACGGTCTAGTTGTAGAGAGATGAGATCCGGGCGTGCAGAGGACGCAGATTTCCTCTGGGTGTTGTGGTAATGCATTAAGTTAACTGTCTGTTTTTACTAGACCCCATTAGTCATAACATAGTCTTATGCTGGTGCTTTCAAATCCCCACACAGACCTACCCAGGATATCCTCTTGCCAGTGTGAAGCTGGGCTGTTTACCTAGATAACACCTTTGGTCGGCTGCGTGTCGAGATCATTTCTGTAGGGCTTTGTTGAAGGGCTGCTACGGTCTGTCCGAATCCCATCTGCCCCAAATGCTAATTATGAACACCTCCTTGGCAGCTTCTCCGGGCCCTAGGGATCCGCACTCAATTTGCCACAACATCTAGATAAAGACCTCCGGAGTCAGTCCATGAAAAGGAAGGTGAGGAAAATAGTGGCAGATGCTGTCTTTGTCTGGAAGGATGGCCTCTTCGCCACAGCCATTAGAACGTTCTCCATGGTGATGCAGATGAGAATGTAGGCGGCGGGCAGGGAGCAGGGCCGGTTTGCGATTCCGGGCGCATATCTGTTCTCTTGAGTCCGTTGTCTGTAGACAACTCACTACCTGCCCTCCTCCCGGCTTCCGCAGTCCCCGGGTGCTGCATTCCTCTGTGGAATGGTCCCATTATGAAGGCACACCTCATTAACGCATTTTCTCTCTCCTCCTGCAGGGGAGTTGCTGAGTCAGCCCAGACCAGAAGGAGTGGCCGAGATCATTTGCCCGAAGAACGGCAGCGAGCGAGTGAATGTTGCCTTGGTTTACCCACCTACACCGACTGTGATCAGCCCCTGTTCCAAGTGAGTTCCAAACACGGTAGCCCCGGTCGCTCACTCCCCATCCTGCTCTGGTAGGTGTGATACAAAGGGCCGAGTGAAAGTGCCTTCCAGCAAACTTTGGATGCTCTCCCAAGGCAGACCTAGGTATCTGGGTGACAGAGGCACCATGGCTTATGTAGCAAACTAGGAATTTTTATTTTTTATTGTTTATTGTTTATGATTTCTTTTTTTTTTTTTTTTTACTTTTGCTGATTAAAAGTGAGAGCATTTGAAAAAAAAGCATTTTTTAACAGCTTTATCGAGCTGTCATTTCATAGGCAATACGGTTCACTCATTTAAGGTATGTAGCTGGTTTTTAGTAGATTTGCAGGTATATACATCCAAAAAGAACATTTTTTTTTATGGAAAGTGAGCGCCCACTAAGTAAGAAAAGCCTACAGCAAATCCATGGTAGACAATTTTTTTCTGTAGGTCTCTGATTCTCAGCCCTTCATAATCATGGCTGTGCAGATTGCCCCCACCGTCCCCCAAACAGCCTGAAACACAGAGAATGTACACGTGTGAACTTTTAGATAGTTGACTTGGCATTACAGATCGAACTCCTCCTGTTTTGGGTTTTTGTTTAGTTCTTTTTGTAGTGTTAAGAACCACAGGCCACTTTTAAAGTGTGATAAAATCCCTTTCCGCTGCAAATCTTGCAAAGGAGCAGGGCACAGTCTTCTTGGAGATGCTCCGGGAGACAGCAGCGACGTGGCTTGTAGGGCAAAGCATTCATGTGGCAAGCTTGAGTTTTTCTTCCGAGCTGACCCCATAGAATTTTGTTTTCACAGATGAGCTTTTTATAGGGAGGTTCTGCAGTTTGCATCTGAAAATGGTGGCCTGTCCACCTCACCTTGAGAGACTCGTTATGGGGTGGGTTCCACAAGAGCCCCGCGAGGTAGGAGCTCAGGCCTCAGCCCGGAAGTGTCCGTTTGCCTGACTTTCGCGTGTTGTCTGCAGAGCGAGGTGTTCAGTGGGTGCTCATTCCTTAGCGGCTGCAGTAGAAGGGTGCTTTGTCCAAACCAAGTGACTCATTAGAACATCCCTAATTCATCTCTGCTGGAAGATGTCACCAAACACCCACGGGAAACTCTTATCTAATGCTGTGTATTCAGAATGCTATTTTAGCTAACACACACATGGACTAACTCCTCACGCACGGGGCCCGTAGGACATTGGGAAATTGTGAAGCACTTCTTACGATTACATAGTAGCTTCATACTAACCAGAGCACCCCTTGTCCCTGTCTGTTGTATGAATATATCAAACACAAATGTGATTGTTCTTTGGTGGACGTTGGCCCCTTTCTTTCAGAAACACAGTGGGGAGAGGATGAGGGGGGCTTACAGAAGTAGCAGGGGGTGAAGGAAACCGTTGCACTGGCGTAGGTTTTCCTGAGCAAGCACAGACGTTAACCTCTTGTTTCGCCATAGCCGCGTGGCGTTTAATAGGCGAGATAGAGGTAGAAGTTAAAGTATCAGTTTGCACAAGAAACCACAGTGGCAGCCAGCCAGCTTTATCGGTGCTTTCCCATGGGCTTCTCGTTGTGCTGCCACAGAAAGACATTTATACCAGCCTGGAAAAAAAAAAAAAAAACCACTATCACCTCCTCTGTCTCTCACACGTTATTATACTTAAATTGAATAAGCAGCTTTAAGGTCTTGGATAATCAGAGCCGCGTAGCCTCAGACATCTAGTTGCTGGAGAGAATACCTTTAGGGACTGAACTGCTTTTGACCTAGCTATGTGAATAGTTTTATTTCAAAATGGATTTTTTGTTTTGTTTTGTTTTAAAGCCTCATACAATGAACAGCGGGTTTGGAGTGTAAGTCTCAATTCTAAATGAAGGAATATCCATGAAAACAAACAGACGCTCAGGTCCGGCCCTACCCAGTGGAGGTCTGATTTATGTCGATGACTGTGTATTGAAAGCAGGAGATTTGGGGGACTGAGGAGGAAAGCCGTCACAGGTGGTGGTTATTATGTAGTCACAGCTTGGGTCTGAACCTGACGATTAAACTTGGGGGTGCCAACAGGCAGTAGAAATTAGGAGTCTGGACCACTGCACTGGCTTTGCAACTCTAGGCCAGTTAACTTTTTAGCAAGGCATAGTAGAGTGATTTTTTACTTCTCTATCATCCCATTAAAATGCAGGTGGGTGGTTGAGATCCATCTTTCTTAATCGGGCATATGTATGTGAATTTCCAGAGGGAAGGGCCAGGCACTAGACTTTGGAAAAAACGATAGTCCCCCTGATGATTCTAATGTGCGTATGCTGGACTTTATGATCTCTGGGCCCCCCTCCATGACTCTAAGTGTGGGCTCCCCGGCCAGTGGGCTTTTATCTTTGTCTATAGAGCCTGTCTCTGGTCAGCAACCGATTGTCAGCACCAAGGCAAAGCTGACCCGTGTGCTACATGGATCAGTAACTTATTGTTCAAATCAGGAAAGGATTGAGGTTGACAGGAGGGCTCTTAATAATTATTCCAGGACAGCAGGCCAGCCAGTAAACTCTTCAAGGCGTACAAGAATTATCACCCTACTCCTATGTCATTGATCTAGATCTCATGGTGGTTTTTTGAAAAGACAGTCCAAGCTCTTTAACCAGCTTACTCCTCTCCTTTACAGGTCAAATCAGAGACTTGTCATTTAACTGCCTGCCTTTGACCATGTGTAAAATAATGGTGCTGCCATGCGCTTTATAAAGAAAAACCATCGATGACTGTTATTTAACTGGATCTTCCTTATAAATTCCAAGTTTTTCTATTTCTCATTTAAAAATTTTTCTGTGTTTTATTTCCCTATGGGGAGAGACAGAGAATAAAGAGTAAGTAGTGATTTTTTTTTTAAGACGATTTACTTTCATCCATTGTTTTGGTGACTGGTGGTTGGGGTCCCTACCAGCTTTCCATTGGGAAAAGGTCGCATGAAAGAAATGCCTCTACTGTACCTCTCCCTCCAAGGGGATACTGAGGAGCTGAGTGGCTTCTTGTCTTTGCTGATGATCAGATAGAAATATGAGTCCTCTCCATACTGTGGCTCTTCTGGGCTGATTTTCAAGGATATTTGCTTTTGAGATGAGGTGAAGACTCACCTAGTGACACATTTGCTAGGTCGCTCTGAAAACTTCTGACCTCCTTAAGGATGTGGATTCTGTCTGATACACTTTTTAAATAATTCAGTGATTATTGACATTTATTATGTGGTTCAGAGCCATCACCACTATCGAATTTTAGAACATGTTCATCACTCCTAAAGAAACCTGTGCCCTCTGGTGTCTAATACAACACATATAGTTCCGGGCAGGCAAGAAATTTTTTCGTGCTGCTTTCGGAATGGCTTTGCTGCTTAGTGTGTTGGTATTAAGCAGATTTGTGAGTTTCAAAGAAATTCTCATCACGTGTTATTCTTGGCCTCGTTCAGTCTAAAGGCAGTGAATTGACTAGCACCCCCGCCCCCAATGCCAGCCCCCCATTTATTGGACAGTAGAGAAGTGGGGCTGCTTGCAGGGAGACCTGCCTCCTTCAGACCTTTTTTCTCTCTCTCTTTCTTTTTCTTCCTTCCTTCCTTCCTTCCTTCCTTCCTTCCTTCCTTCAGTATAGGAGGCAATGTTTTAAAACACAAACTTATTTTGTAGAGAAGCTTTGGGTTCACGACAAAATTGAGCAGAAGGTACAGAGAGATCCCACATCCCTCCTGCCCCACTCTGCACAGCTTCCCTCCACCAGAGCGGCACATTTGTGGTACTAGATGGGCCCAAGGTCCCACAGTTTACTTCATCGTCACTCAAGGTCCACAGTTTACTTCCGGGTCCACTCTTGGTGCTGCACGTTCCATGGGTTTCTGTGTCCGCCATTGTAGTATGAAAGGCAGTATTTCCATTGCCCTAAAGGTCCTCTTCCTCCTTCTCTTTATTTATTCCTCAGTCCCCGCCTCCTCCTTAACCCCCGGCAACCGTTGACCTTTTCTCTTCAGCTTCAGTGAAGTATAAGCGACAAATAAAATCGTACGATGGCTAAAGTGTTCATCGTGGTGATGTGATATATGATGCATTGTGAGATCTTCTCACCACCTCGCTAATCACCCCGTCCGCCACTTCCCATCCCTTTCCGCCAGAAATTCTGGTCGGCCGGACTGACCCCTAGGCATTAAAGGGATACTGAGTCTTGGACATTATGAGTCGTTAAAGGCAGAGTCCTACTTTCAGTGGGAACAGAAAGGAGAAAGTAGATTCATTGTTTTATTTTTGAAAACTTTATCTGTGAATTCCTGTCTTTGCCCTGCTGCTCTGTACATTGAGACACTTAAAATTCCAGTTCAGAAGGGAGTGTGAACTTCTTGAAGCGAATGGCAGCTCACTGTTTGCTTTTAATTTTAGGTACCCTGTACGATGTTCCTCTTTCTCATTTCCAAAGAGGTTTAGAGGAACCCAGCCCCCACCAAGTATATACTCAGATAAACTGCTAGATAACCCAGTTTATCTACTGCTTTTCATTAAATAAGTTCTTTTAATGTTTTTTTAAAAAAATTTTTTTAACGTTTATTTATTTTTGAGACAGAGACAGACAGAGCATGAACAGAGGAGGGGCAGAGAGAGAGGGAGACACAGAATCTGAAACAGGCTCCAGGCTCTGAGCTGTCAGCACAGAGCCCGACGCGGGGCTCGAACTCACGGATTGTGAGATCATGACCCGAGCCGAAGTCGGATGCTTAACCGACCAAGCCACCCAGGCGCCCCTAATGTTTATTTATTTTTGAGAGAGAGAGAGAGAGAGAGACAGACAGGACATGAGCAGGGGAGGGGCAGAGAGAGGGGGAGACACAGAATCCCAAGCAGGATCCAGGCTCTGAGCTGTCAGCACAGAGCCCCGCATGGGCTCGAACCCACCAACCGTGAGATCATGACCTGAGCCAAAGTCGGATGCTTAACCAACTGAGCTGCCCAGCCGCCCCTCTACTGATTTTCATTTAAAAGACAGGATCCAATAGGTTAGCATCTAGAAATGTGTTACCTGAAGGCATACTGAAATGCAACCGACATTCTTCCATGTGGTTTCCTAATGGACAGACCCTGGAACATACAGGACATGGGAATATGTCATTTTTATTTCCTGACAGTTGCCGTTTCTCTTGTGGTGGTTCCGTGTCTGTCTGCACTTCATGTGGAATGGTGGCAATGAAAAGGGAAGCAGATTCTGATTTGGGCAGGTCATGTGTTACAGAATTGGAAAATATGGGCCGGTTTGAAAGTTGTCAAGCTAAGCTTTCTCCTTTTCCAGAAAGTGCGACTAATGATAAAAAGGGCCGAGACACTGCATCTCAGAACTACCTCTTACACTTGGGTTATTGTATATATACACGTTTGTAAGTAGTCCCAAGGATACAGTGATTGCTTCGCATGAGAATTTGGCAGTTACATTGTTACCACACAGGGATTTTTAAGACCAATTGAAATAGCCCTTTATAAAAAGTAGCATGAAGACACTGTCGCCTTTATCTCATCAGATAAACGGGCAAAGTAGGTTTAATTACACTCAGGTTCGTTAGTATGGACCTGATAATTTCTTTTTACAAGAGCAACGGAGCAGCACAAACTTGGCTTTAGAACGATGGGGGATTTTTCAGTGACCACAGGATTGTGAAACACGGAGGGTGGGGATGGTATGGTATTTCAGAAGGAAAGGAAGCGGAATGTGGAGGTGGCCTGTGGGGTGTATCATGCTGATTTGTGTTGATTTGCTTTGTTTTTTGTAAGGAGTGAGACCGCTCATTGCCTCGCTCCTTTCACAGGCAAGGGGGAATAGTGTCTTTTGATTATTTAGTGCCCCATCAGCCACACTGATACTAGAATTTGTTCCCTCTCTGCTTAGGTATCTCCATACTTTCTTGGAAAATTAAGTGGAAAAGATAGTGCTTCTTTCCCTTATGTCATCATTTTTACTGTACCCAATCTGTGACTTTAGGAGCACCAAGTTTTAAGGGTAAGTCTCCGGGAAGCAGAGAGGGTTTCTTGAATTAGGGACTTCCTAAGGACTTGAGAGTTTAGGGGAAAACGGGGGTGGGGTGGGCTTTGGCATGAAGAGATCTCTTCATATATAGAGCAGGGCATTTTAAGGTTACAAATCTTTTGCTTATTCAGAATCAAGACAACATTGAGAATTAAGAATCAGGAAACTGCTTGATTCTTTGGCCTAACTTACTATGATATTGCGTATGTTAGTAATCTCAGTTCCTTGCTGGAAGAAAGAAGGCATTTTATTTTTAAGATTACCTTTATTATTTTTATTTTTAGAGACAGAGAAAGAGCATGCATGCGCGAGCAGGGTAGGGGCAGAGGGAGAGAGCGAGAGAATCCTAAGGAGGTTCCAGGCTCTTGGGGAGCCTGATGCGGGGCTCGATCCCATGACCCTGGGATCATCACCTGAACTGAAATCAAGAGTTGGGTGCTCAGCCGCCTCAGCCACCCAGGCGCCCCAAAAAAAGTCGTTTAAAAAAATGTAATATGCACGAATGTAACATCACGAAAAGCTCGAGCGGATGGACACAGCAAATAGCTTCTTAAAAGTAGTGTTTGCCTTTATTTTCTCAAGGCAGTTTGGGCGCTGGAGTTACACCGCCCGAGTGTGAATCTTTGCCATCTGTTGGTGCCGTGGCTGTAGAGCTCTGTCAGAAGCGGATCCCAGAAGCGGTTGTCTTGTGGGGTTGTCATGAGCATTTAGAGAGGCCATTGCTGGGGAGGCCAGGTAGCATCATTCCTTCCACAGAGCAAACAGCGCTCAATAAACTCGGTTGCTGCTTTTTCCACTAGGAATATTAGTGGTGTGCACCATGGGTGGCATATCAAGGTAATCATAAAAAAAAAACTTCAAAAGGCAGATATAGATACTAGAATAAAATGTGCTCACCGACTTGCCTAGCAACATTTACTTATTTAAAAAAAATTTTAATGTTTATTTTTGAGAGAGAGAAAGTGCAAGTGGGGGAGGGGCAGAGAGCGAGGGAGACACAGAATCCGAAGCAGGCTCCAGGCTCCGAGCTGTCCACACAGGGCCCGACGCAGGGCCCGAACCCACGAACGGTGAGATCATGACCTGAGCCGAAGTGGGGCGCTCAACCGACTGAGCCACCCAGGCGCCCCAACATTTAGTTTATTAACTGAGGTGCCTGCCCAGGGAGGGTGCACGTTTGTGCTGGACAGGTGGTGGCAGGGGGGCTGGCCTGCCTTGCCAAGTAACCAGGGAAGATCCGTTTACAAGGCCACCTGGAGTGTCCTGGCCCCGTCCTCAGGGGGGAAAGTGGGGATGAGTGGTATCATTTCTTTCATATTATAATCACAAACGCCTGCAGTGCCAGATGAACAAAACGCCCCAACGCACTGGCTCACTGGCCCCTCACCGCCCTGTAAGTCACACAGGCCAGGGGTCTCTGGACTCCAGACTAGGCCACGTGCGGACAGTCACAGTCACCGAGTGACGCGCCTCGGCCTGAAACCCACTCCATGGCTCCCAGTTCAGTGCTGTGTTCACACAAGCTCTTACTTACGCATTTGTCTTAGAATGTAGTATCGTAACAGAGCCTTGCACATACGGTAAGGCCAACAGATCAGGAAGTGACTGCCACTGAAAAAGACAGCTTAGGACTCACAGGGCCCTAGAGGAGGGTGTATGCTGCGCCATGGGGGGTGGGGGGGGGACGGAAACGAGGCACAGAGAGGGGACTGTGCCCAAGAGTGTGAGTTTGCCGAGGGCGGGTGCTGGCTGGGCTCCACGGGCCTGAGTGGCTCGGGCGGGCCTCGGGGCACAGGGAGGGTCCCTGGTTGCCTGGCACATGGCCCTGGAGTGAGGGGGGCAGATAGAGGGTGGCCCGCAGTGTCGGAGCCTGATAAAGGCGGTGGCTGAGAGGTGTGGGCTCCGGATAGCGGGTGGGTACTGAGAAGCGCGCTCACGTCGGTGTTGTTTAGGGTCTCTAGGAACCTGCTAGTGCGGGGGGAGGGGGGGCCTCCAGGGGCAGCAAGGGCCCGGATGTCGAAGAATCCCAATACAGAAAATAAAAGACCTGATTAATTGATTAATACAACATGGTAGAGCCTCAGTTTCAGCCTGAGCTTCTAAATACCTGGACTGTGTGTGCTGTGTTCCAGGAAGAGCAGGTGCAGAACCCCGAGAGGATTCTGGGTCTGAGCCCCCACGCTGTCCTTTCCCCCAGCGCCCCACGGCAGCTCCCTTGGGTGTCCCGCGGGCTCTAGGCTTCACTGGTGTGAGTTACTGTCTTGTCCCTCAACGCTCCTCGTCGGTCTGCTTCCCGCCTCGGGGAGTGGCGTTGCTTCGCTCCCGTCCGCCGAGCCAGGGGCTGCGGCTGCAGACACACAGCCTTCCCGAGACCTGTTCTCCCATCTTATCAGTGTATCTTGACACGAGTAAATTTGGCCACACAACCGTCTCTTTGGCCCTTCCTTTCCTCTAGATGCACCTGTCCCTGCCAAGATACCTGTGACTGAGTCTCAACTGGCCTCCGTCCCTCTAATGTCTTTTTTTTTCCCCTACGAACCAATATTATCTTTCAACGTCGGACCCTCGCCACTTCTGTGTTTAAAAGCCACAAGTGGGGGCGCCTGGGTGGTGCAGTCGGTTAAGCGTCCGACTTCAGCCAGGTCACGATCTCGCGGTCTGTGAGTTCGAGCCCCGTGTCGGGCTCTGGGCTGATGGCTCAGAGCCTGGAGCCTGTTTCCGATTCTGTGTCTCCCTCTCTCTCTGCCCCTCCCCCGTTCATGCTCTGTCTCTCTCTGTCCCAAAAATAAATAAACGTTGAAAAAAAAAATAAAAAAATAAAAGCCACAAGTGGCTTCCTGGTGATTATAGGCTCTGGGTGCCCTTGCTTCGACATCCTTGTGCTTCTGTCTTACATGTGGCTCAGGGGAACAGACAGCCAGACACAACTGTCTGCATTTCCGAAGGCTTGTTGGGTTCCGTGAGGAAGACATTTTCATCCCTCTCACAAACCCAGAACTCGAACCACCGAAGTTAACTGTGGGGTGGAGATGGGAGTTTTCACACTGCCATCCTCTTTACGTTAGATTTATTTTCTTATTACTCGAATTTGAGGCAGTTGTCAAAACTTTCTCTACTGGGAAGTTTGCTATATATTAGGCCTTCAAAAAGTCTTCGTGGCTGATGCCGTAGAAACATGAAGCTATCCCCAGGGCTCCGAACATCCCAACCTGGCTTTTAGTGTCAAGCACGCTGTGGAGTCAAGTAACCCTTGCTAAAGGCTGGCTCTCTCGCACCCTGGTGTGTTCCCTCCAGAAGTTATTTAACCTCTGGGAACCTTCGTTTCCTTCTTGGTGAATGTAGAGTAGGATGGAGCTTACCCCATAGCCGTGTTATGAGTTGAGGATTAATCCAGTAATGCACTGCAGTGAGTGGGTGTAATTCCTGATGTGTAGTAAGTTGTTAGTAAATGGAAGGTGCGTTTTTTTGGTAATGTTACTAATATTTTACAAAGTTTCTGTGAAATCAAGCACCATTGAGAGATGGGGGGTGGGATGGAGGGACTGCATGTCATTATAGGAAAGGTGACATAAGGGATGAGGACCTTTGACCTCTTTCTCTCTAATCATTTTGTCTGAATTGAATGCCACTCTGTTTAATTAGGTGGCGATACAGGAGTTTATTTTATATTCATCCAACTCCAGCTTTTAGTTTGACAGCCTTGCCTGCATGTAACATTGCAAGTGAAATCATGCCTTTTAAGGCCAGTTAGACATCCTAAAAGTTCTCTTTTCAGTATATATTCCTATTCCTAGAGGGCTATTTAGCTCGCGCGCGCGCGTGTGTGTGTGTGTGTGTGTGTCCTAAAAGGACTCAGTGCTGTGGTTAGTGTTTGGGGTTCTTGATTATAAATCTCATTCGGCTGTGAAATTACAATGGCTTAGGTGGTTATTACTAATTCGTATAGTTCCTCATTATGCCTAAACTTAATGTCACAACCAGAAGTGTCCGACCAGCTTTCTAGTGAAAAGACGCTTTTCTTTGTAGGATCCTTAGTTGCCTGACACTCACATTTTTATAAGGAATTCTAGAAGTAAAAATTAAAATTGGTGCAAAAAAAAAACCCAATTCATAGTTTTGCTTCCTGTTCTTAGAATTGAGAATATCCTTCTCTGTCACCTTTTGTCATGTCTGTGCTTTCTTCTCCTCTACCCGTATAGGAAGAACGTTGGTGAAAAGCACAGAAACCAATGACTTCTATGGCTATGGAATTTCCGTGGAGAAAAGAGAGCATCAGAACTCACCTGGACCATCATTCGTACCCGGCAAACCCTCCACACTCCCACGCACGTTCCGTGAACTTGAGTAATAACTGTCCAGGGTGCTTGCAGAGGAGGGAGCGCACCTGGCCTGTAGATGAGGTGGGGGAGGGGCGGGGGAGGATGGGGGTGGGGGGGGGGAAGAACATGGAGCAAATGTTTTACAACCTGAACCTCAGAACTGTGATCCTCCAAGGAGAGCGCTACTTGAAGAAAAGATAAAAAAAAGTCGAATGGCTTCTCAGGGATTTTGTTTTCTGTGCACATATAAGCCATAGTTGCAGTACAGGTGGCCGTGTTTTGAGCACTCAGATTTCAGTTCTGTTAAATGTGAAAGAAGGATCGACTGACCGTTCATTGCTGTTCCGTAACTAGTGTAAAATATGTATATGTTTATCTTTATTTTTATAATATGCAAATACATTTAAATTTATACAGTTCGAAGCTTCTAGCGTTAGTTAACACTGGGTGCAATATTTCTGCATGAGGACTGTGCCAAGATGGGGCTGGTTTCTTATTTTAGCAAAAGGCCTTTCTGTTCATTCTTTCATCTTTAGTCCTTCTGAGATTTTAAAAAACCCATCTGTCTGCCCATGGATTAAGTGCTGGTTCGCAGAGGTTGTGATAATCAGCAAGAACCTTACCTGTATTTCAGGCAGTGTCTCCTCCCCTTCTTTTAAATAAAGGTCCCTGTCTGCAAGCCTGTTCCTTGGGCAGGCTGGTGGGATTCTTGTTTCTCTTTGCCCACATTTCCAGTGGTGCTGGGCAGAATGTTCCTTGCTCCCAGCTTCCTGTTGACATTACATTCTCACTAGATGATATGCTAATGGATTCTTCAGGGGCAGAGGACAGAGGGGTCATGGAAGCCTGGTGGTAGGATTCTTCAGGGGAGGGGGACAGAGGGGTCAAGGAGTCCATGGAAAATCTGAGTCTTTCAATAGCTTAAGATAATCAGGAGTCAGTTGTGAATGGTGCAAAGAGCTTTGCTAATGAGTACTTCTCTCTCTCTCTCTCTCTCTAGAACAGAGTCTGTGAAATTTAGCAGAGCACTTAGAAAGCCCTTCACATCTGGCGGTCAGACCTTGAGATAGTGAGCTCCCTAACTGGAGAGCATAGTCCCGCATTGGTTATTTATAAATACAGAGCCTCTGATTGGATGGTCTGCTGCCAAGAACTAGTAAAACCATTGTTTTAAAATCTCCACCAAGTAAAACGTGAAAAGCAAAGCAAATTGCTCTCATCTACTCCTAATTGGGGCCAAACAGTATCTGCTGCAATAGTAACACGTTCTTTGAAGAGTATAAAGGACTCTGTTTACAGCTGCCTCCTCTGTGTGTTGATGGAAAAATGTGTAAGACAAACTGTTTTCTCACCAGTGTAAGGCATGAAAAGTGAGTCAGCTGGTATTATTCTTTTACTTCTTTTATAAAGTATTGACTTTTGGAATGCCACTATACAAAGTCTCAACACATTTTTTAAAAGAAACAAGAAAAGCAGCTGCATTGTGAAAAATCTTAAGTTGAGTTTTGTAGATTTTGTGCCCCAGGAGTTGACTTTACTAACTCCAGAACCTCAGTGAAACGAGTATGATTTGTCATGATCATAAAATCAAATGGGATCAGACGATTTCTTCATTTTTTGATACTTGAATACGACACCTCAATCTTGAGATTTCGTTTTCTTTTAGAACACAGTCACGAGATTACCTGCTTAATCCTTTGGTCACAGTTCTCTGTGTGCGTGCGTGCGTGTGTGTAAACTGAATGGTAACATTTAATTGCTTTATGGACCATTGAATTGTTGGGCATAGGAGTTTTGTAATTGGCACGAGACAGTTCCTAAACTGTCAAATTAACTGACTTTGACCAGTCTTTTTTTGCAAGGACACTTAAGGATGTGACTTCGGGCTAACTCCCCAGGGGACCATATTAAGTGAAAAAAAAAAAAATGCTCCTTTGGGTGACATACCCTGCAAGGTGTTTATCATAATTATGAACATAAATGCCCACATTCTTAATATCTGCTATTTTTTGACAAGTGATGTTTTGTGCTGTCATCTGAACCCTAGAGAAGCAGTGTAAGAAGAAATCTTGGTGTCACATGTGTTTCGGCAAAAAGGTCGTCATGATTGAGGGTCATGTGACCAAAAGAAGCTCCAGAAAAGCTTAAGAACTTGCTTCAGGGTGGGGGGGGAGGGTTGGAGATACAGAAAACACTCTGCTCTACTGGAATTTTCAGTGTCTGTGCAGGAAATTCCGTTTTCTCTTTCCATACCTGGGAAGGCTCGGCCAGCCGAGGTGGACGGGCAGTTCACAAAGCACAAGGGGGAGTCTTTCCAGACCAAGTAGCCCTCGCCTGGCAAACATACGCCCTTCAAGTCTGTTATGGTTTCTATTCTTGCAACCAATGGTATCAAAACCGCTTCCTGGAATTGTAAAAGTGCTGCCAGAATAAATGTTTTTCCCCCTTCCAAGAAAAAAAATGACAGTGCTCATATTTGACATTTGTGCGTTGGACTCTTTTGAATGAATAAAAAGGAAAGGGTTTGGTATAACTCCTGATGGGGTGTGTGTTCTTTTTCATGCCACAGTTTGTAAATTGTCATTGTGGTTTCCCACTTAATTGTCGTGACTGGGCAGAAATTAAAAAAAAAAAAAATTGAAGAAAGTTCAATAAAAATACAAAGAAATGGTTAAGCAATTATATTTCCGGAGTTTAGTTATTTTTGTTTTTGATTTCTTTACTTTCAATTATAGAAATACGATTCGTAGTTTTAGTTCGTAGGTCACTTCTGAGCTGTGGGAGATGGATGATGCCAGCCCGGTGGGGGGGTGTGGAGACCCCACAAGGAAGACTGAAGGGTCCCTGGTTAAAACCCTGCCTCTCTTCAGACTAGAGATTCAATTCTTGAATATCAGCTCTCACTTCAATCAGACCCTTTTTCAGTGATCTGCGATACTCTTAAACTTCTGAGTCTGTGACACGGTTGGCAAATCCCCTTTCCCTGAGCTTTTTTTTCAAGGGTTCTTAGCAGAAGTCTTTGCCACCACCTTGTAAATATTGGCCCGGGCGCCAAGAGGGGTCTGTACTCACAGGACCTGCAGGTACTGGGTCCGAGGCTCTATTCTCCCTATGGAAAAAAAAAAAAAAAAGTTGATAAGGGGAAAAAAGAATGTGGGTGCTACTCGCAAAATCAACACCCTCCGGGAGGGACCGGGAGCAGGAAAACCCTCCCTGAGGCCCAGGGCAGAAAGGCCCCTTGACCCGGTGCTTCCTGAGAAAGCAGGTGACGCCTCTAGGGGCCCCGGGCTCCAAGTGCCTCTGCGGAAGAGCTGAAACCATGCTGTGGCTATCAGAAGTTTCTTTTTTTAATGTTGATTTGTTTTTGAGAGAGAGAGAGAGAGAGAGAAACAGAGCACGAGCAGGGGAGGAGCAGAGAGACAGGGAGACACAGAATCCGAAGAAGGCTCCAGGCTCCGAGCTGTCCGCACAGAGCCTGACTCAGGGCTCGAACCCACTGACCGCGAGGTCATGACCTGTGCCAAGGTCGGATGCTTAACCGAGCCACCCAGGCACCCCCAGAATTTTCTAAAGGATAGCGAAGCAGGCCGTGTGCTCCCTGCAGATAGGCCTGCCCCGGCAATGTGTCCAGGCCCATGGAGTCCTCCCTAGTGCTCCCTCTCCTGTTGAAGAGCATACAAGGAGCAGAAGTCCTCATTTGGAGCCTAGTTTTATATTATTTTTTTTTAACCAAGAAACTCAGAGTTCTTTAAACTTGCTGAGCAGGTCACCGATCAGCAGGTGTCAGTGGTGACAGCTACTGCACATGATTTATCGCCCAGCTCATAACCTCTCAAGGCTGTTTGTGAGCTTTTTGAAGTCGATTCCAGGTTTGCTCTGACTACCGGTGCGGCTGCTCAAGCGTTGGATCCAAAAGCCCAGGGTTTCCCTTGTCCACGCCTCTGGCGCCCAGTGGTCCTGGCAACAAGGAAGGGCCTCACCTCCTAGAACTTGACTCTCTTGCACCGAGTAGGGAGGGGACACAGAGTTGCTGGAAGAGGTTTTATTGAGCAGAGGAGCCTTGGAAGTTACCTGGGTTAGAAGGCGTAAGAAAATTCACCTGGCAGCAGAAACCCTATTTGAATATTTCAGCTCAAGGGAAGCAGTGCCTTTTTCATGTGCATATACGAGAAATATCTTTGAATGAAATGATTCCATTCTGACTCTGAGATTAGTTGAGAGTTTTCTCAAACGGCTCCATGAAACTGTTGTATCTCCTGAGATGCTAACTCGTGCTCCTCTGTAAAGGAGTCCTGAGCTTTTAGTAAGTGTGAGAAATGCCGCATTAAATAAAGCAGCACAGTTTTTGCCGCAGGCCTCTGAGAAGCTCTTGGATGCCACTGCAAACTGTGAGTGGCCCAGAGGGGAACGGACCTCCATGCAGCGTTTCTCCGCGTTGAGTGTGGAAGGAGGCCCTTCCCGAGTCGTCTGCAGATGCCCTCGGGGACCGGGTTTTCCAGGGTATGGGGCGTGTGGTGCCAGTGCTATTGGGCGCGGGTGTGGTTGCTTCTTTGCTGCCTTTTATGTTCGTAGGAGGCAGGGTAGTGTTTTGCTAGAAAACTGGTATTTCTTCAATTTGAAGTTGAAAGTAAGTTTTGCTGCATCTGGAATGTTTCAGTGCAGCTAGAGTTTTCATAGGAACACAACTGAAATTTGAATGAGAAAGTTGGTTAGATGTGTGAAAACTTGAATTAGTTTTTGCAGAAGACCCTTATAGATACAACATTTTTTCTCTCTGGATATTTTACTGAAGCCAGACCGAAAAAGGAATCCCGTTTTCACTCATCAGAAACAAAAGCAGAATCTCCATAACCGATCTGGGATCCATAGAACAGAACACATCCCTTGGATTTATATTATAGTCAGTACTTGAGGAACCAAATCATGGCATGAAATTAAGTTGGGTACAGGCCACATGCCCAGTGTGTGCTGAGGGATACGTGTAATTAATGCCTGGCAAACCAGTGATCCGTTCACTCTTTTCTTTCCTACTCCAGAGAGTATGCCAGGATGGTGGGTGAGCAAGACTTCCAGAATGACAGGGTAAGGAGCTCAGTGTAAATTCTCCCTAGCAAAACAAAATAGGGAGAATTGTTTAAAAAACAAAACAAAACAAAAACAAACAAAAAAACACAGTCATTTAAAATCCCCAGAAATCATCCTAAGGACATACAGCAAATGGAGACATATCCATTCAAGAAAGTCTACTAAATACAAAATCAGCCAGGGCCTGTGACCTTTAAGCCATGACCTTCCTGACCACACCCCCCGCCCCCACAGCTCCATGTTCCAGAAGTGGTACCCTAGGCCCTCTACTTTGGGCAGATGTGGCCCAGAAGATGGAGATTCTCTCTCCCCTCAACTCCCCATTGGGGGCTGCGGTTTCTCCTTGGGAGAGGCAGGCTACCTGCATTTCTCATCCTCCTCAGCCCTCTGTTCCAGAAGCTCTGTTCCAGGCAAGAGGAGCCGGGAGGACGAGGGCCACCTCCTGCTTGCAGGCGAAGCTCTACCGCAGGCAGGGCAGAAAAGGATCCTGAGGCCTCAGTGGTCCCTGCCCCTCCTCACCCCCAGGAGAGGCAAGCGAGGAAGACTGCTTCCTCCTCCCTCAGTGCCGACTTGAAGAGCAGGGGTGACATGGTCAGGAGAAGTGGATCCCACCCTCAGTGCAGACTCGCAGGGGTTTGTCCAGAGTAAAGGCAGGCCATAAGGATGAAGGCCCCCACAGCTCTGCCCAAGGAGACCGACTTTATTTGGAACAGGGCCCGGGGAAAGGCATGTCTCAGGATGTTGGCAAAACCAGGGGATATCTTGGAGGCCAGTAGCTCCAGGATCCAAGGGAAACAGAGCAGCTAATGGAACCAGGGAAAGAGCCAAGAAGAGAACTCCTGGGATCACAGTCAATTCTGGGGGTGCTCTAGGCTGCACCCACTCAGGAGTCATCAGATCAGGACATGGGGCAGACTCCAAAGCGTCCTCCAGGCACTCACAGCCCCATCACCACAGGGCAGAAGCCTCACTGGCTCAAGGGGCTCCAACATAACCTCTGAGCAAACACCGACTCAATGAGCTACTCTGGCTAAGGGGCTACTCCTACAAAGGCAGGCTTGCAACTAAAACCACACTTATTCCTGGGAACCGAGAAGACTGTGCAAGTCCAAGACTGAGCTCTCTCAGGAGTGATCAGAGAGGAACTCCTTGCTACTAGTCCCTGGCTGAAAGTGGAGCCCAAAATGTAAATTCCCTGAAGTGTGATAGCAACCTACAAGCTACGCACACACGTCCAAAAGTACAGGGTGGACATCTAATGGCTGGAGTGGGCTAAAGCACAACTTTTGACCAGCAAGGGACTTATGCAGAACCAGGGGCAGCCCCTATGTTGCTGGGCTAAAAGATAAAAACTAGGGAGGAAATGTGAGCAGGGATATCAAAGAGCCCCAGTAAAGGAAACTACGTAGGTGATGGTAAAAACTGTGTGATTGCGTATGCCTTCTTTCTTCTCTTAACTGATTTAAAACAATCGGACAAAACAATATGTATATAAGAGAATGTACACGAAAGTAATATATTCAACAATATAAGCACAAAGGAAGCAAGCGGAACTAAACTGCAATGGAGTAAGGAATTGACATCACATGGTAATTGAAATCGAAAGGAAGAAAGGAATGAAATTTACCAAAAGGTAAATAAGAAAGTTATTATAACAAATGTTATGGTATATACTTCCTCTTCTTTCTTCCCTCAGCTTCTTTAAAAATATTTGGGGCGCCTGGGTGGCGCAGTCGGTTGGGCGTCCGACTTCAGCCAGGTCGCGATCTCGCGGTCCGTGGGTTCGAGCCCCGCATCGGGCTCTGGGCTGATGGCCCAGAGCCTGGAGCCTGTTTCCGATTCTGTGTCTCCCTCTCTCTCTGCCCCTCCCCCGTTCATGCTCTGTCTCGCTCTGTCCCAAAAATAAATAAAAAACGTTGAAAAAAAAAATTAAAAAAAAAAAATATTACATAAAGCAGGTGTGCCTGGGCGGCTCAGTCAGTTAAGTGTCCGACTTCAGCTCCGGTCACGACCTCATGGTTTGTGAGTTCGACACCCGTGTGGGGCTCCGTGCTGACAGCTCAGAGCCTGGGGCCTGCTTCCGATTCTGTGTCTCCCTCTCTCTCTGCCCCTCCCCTGCTTGTACTCTCTCTCAACAATAAATAGATGTTTAAAAAAAATTCTTTTAAAGACAAAGGAAAACGATAACCCAATTTTAAGATGGGCAGAGGATTTGAATGGACCTTTCCCCAAAGAATACATACAAGTGGTCAATAAGCACATAAGATACTCAAAGTCATCAGCTCTGAGGGAAATGCAAGGCCAAACCTGGGTGAGATACCACTTTGCTCCCACTGTGATGGCTACAAAAAAAGAAAGTAATAAGTGTTGACAAGGATGTGGAGAAATTGGAACTCTCTACATTGCTGGTAAAACGGTGAAGACACTTAGGCAAATGGTTTGGCAGTGTTTCAGAATTTCAAACATACAGTTACCTATGACTGGGCAATTCCACTCCCGTGCTCCAAGTTTATACCAAAGAGAAATAAAAGCACACCTCCATCCAAAAACTTGTCAACAAATGTTTATGGCAGAACAATTCATCAGAGCCAAAAAGTAGAAACAATCCAAATAGACATCTACTGATGAATGGATGACTAAAATGTGGTTTATCTACAGAATTGAAACACTATTTGGCAATACAAGGAAATTAAGTGCCAATGCATGCTATCACTTGGAGGAATGTTAAAAAAGCCAATCCTAGGAGATTACACATTGTATGATTCCATTTATATGAAATATCCAGTACAAGCATATATTGTGGTTGCTTGGGGCTGGATGGAGGAGAGTAGGGAATGACTACTAATAGGGTAATGGGTTTCTCTTAGGGCATTGTAGTAGTCAGGGTATCCAGAGAAACAGAGCCAATAACATCTATTGGAAAGGGATTAATGATATAAAATAGGCTCCCACGATTCTGGAGGCTGCCAAGTCCAAAATCTGTAGAACTGATGTCTCCGTGTGAAGGCCATCTGTCAGGAGAATTCTCTCTTACTCAGGGGAGGGTGAACCTTTTGTTCTCCTCTGACCTTCAACTGATTAGATGAGGCCCACTCATAGGGGGCAATCTGCTGAGGGCCAAGGATTCCATGAGAACGATTCAGAGAACAAAGGGAGTGATGGAGCCAAATTGAGAATGGAGTGATGAGGTTTTCAAGTGAAATAAAGGAAAATATTTTAGGGCAAAGAGTTGTTAGACTGCTGGCCAGCATCAGGGTAGAGTCTGAGGATGTGAAAAGATAGGGAGCCAGCAGGCTATGCCCTGATAAAAGCCTTCCACAACATGGCGCCTACTGAATACAGTTCAGATTCCTTGGTCAATTGGCATAAACCTAACTCAGCTCTATTTCTGCCACAGGTGTGCTTAAGACTGTCAGAGCAACCGCACCCAATTCTAAGGGAGACACTTTGCCCACAGCTCGTGCTAGCCCTCTGCCAGTCCAGCATGGCTGGTTGAAGTAAGCATGGGCATCTGGTGGCCATGTATGCAAAAATCGTCCGGGCCAGCACGTTTCCTGCTCTTAGCATTAGACACGCAGGGACCAAGCCAACCAACAACAGGAGCAGGGGGAATGTCATGACGTGGAAAGAGGGATCAGAGTGGCGATTGTGACCACTTCCATACTGCAGTAAAGATGGAGCAGAGACTTGGCTGAAGCAGAAGAAGCTGGCTGGAAGAGAGGAGAGCTGACCAATGCAGGAAAGCATTCCAGAGACCACACCTGCTGTGAGTGAGTCTGCAGACAGTCCCTGGTCCCTAGAGTTGCCTCCATCGTTCCAGTCCAACTATGTTATCAAAATGAACCACCCATTGCTAGAGGTAACTTGAATGGATCTCTGCGTGTGCACCAAAAATACCCGGCTGGAGCAGGACCTCTTTCCGTTACCAGCCACTCATTACACACTAAGTGCCGTTTGGCACGCTGGAGATTCAGCACTACTTGAGGCAGACTGGGCCTCTGCAGAGACCTGTTTCTCTTGTGGTCAGAGTAACGTTCACGACTCACACTGAATTCCTTACCCCCAACCCCATGCCCTGCACTTGCACTCCCCTGGCCATGTGCTTGGACTACCCGTGTTCAGAGTGGGTTCTCGTCACAGAATTCCCTTCACCTGCTAAATGCTACCCTTTGCTTGTAGCCTTCTGGCAGCTCTCAAGCAAAATTCATCTCCTTCTTTCTGGTACTACGTAGCGCTTCTGTAGCCATCGTGGCACTCCTGCCATTCTGCCTGGAGTTAAAGTTGTTTATATGCCCATCTCATCTTCAGGAACTTGAACTCCTTGAGATCAGGAAACAGGCCAGAGTCCTCCTCCCCTAGGGCCTATGACTGAACCTTCCACACGAGATCCCTTCAATGCATATTAGTTCAACTGAATCAAATTCAACCTACGAGGAACTAAGGAGGGAGAAAGTGAGGAGGACATTCACCCTTTTCCCTCATTCCCAGCTTCTACATCCAAGCATATGGTCACAAAATGGTGGCATGTATCTGAAGACTTGTCCAGCTGCCTTCCTACAAATCCAAATCCTCACTAGCTCAGACAAGCTTGTTATTTTATTTTATTTTTTTTTAGCTTTGGCACGTGGTCACTATCGCCTAGCTCTGAAGAAGGCATGGTGAAATATTTCCGAGTGCTTTGAACTGGCAAACCCGTGTTTATACAATTACACAAAAACGAGCTAATGTGATGGCCTTGCTGAGGTTTAATGATGTTGAGGTCAGGAAATTACAGTCCCCTGACTACATGTCTCACTGCAGATTGGTTTGTATCTCATCGGAAAAGAATCTCGAGTTGGAGCTATTCCTTCATGCATAGGGGGCTTGCTATAAATAAGGGGCTAGAGGAATGAATTCTTAAGTGCATTTTATTTCATCCTGAGAGACACAGATGAAGATAAGTGGATGACTGTCAGCTTCCGGGCTGCACCAGAAAATTTCACTAACTATTTGCAGGTGGCAGCAACACAAATAATAAGGGATGTCTTCTCACGAGTCCGGGCTCCTCTCTCAATCCGTTCTGCCAGGCCCCACTGACATTGCCAAGACACAATGGACATGGGCCAGAGATGCAGCCAATGTAGGGCCAGAAAGTGCACTTAGCCTGCAATCAAAAGACCTAGTTAAAGACCCAGAGAGCCACTAACTAGCCATGGGATCTTGGACACATCTCTGACTTCATGAGATTGCTCATCGGTATACTCGATAATTGCTTAAGGTCCCTTTCACAGTTTATATCTGTACCAGTTATATCTATACCAGGTCATTACACTATTGTCCCACATGATGACCTTGACTCACCAACATTTGGGTCATTGTTCTAATTATACTGAACGACACACATGTCCTGACCTGGGTCTCCTTGTGACTAAGTCTGCGTCTGTCCTACAGTGGGATTTGGCTGGGCTGTGACACGTTTCCTCTTACCCATGCATGATATTAAAGAAGCAGCCTCTAGGACTTCTGTCTCCTCAGCAGCAGGGTCTAACAGTTACTGAACCAATTCATGTGGTCACTGGCCTTTGAGGAATTTATCATAGTGTTATTTTTAAATTCAAGTGAAAAGAACTAAATGTTCAAGTTCTTAAGTGGAGAGGTTGGATGAGTGATACATTTTCTGTGCAAGGGTGATCTCTTGTAAAACTTCAACACAGTTAAAGAAAAACAGTACATCTAGCTGCACTAGAAATGTTTAGACCCAGGGACGCCTCTAGCATGTTGTTCTTGAAACCCGTGTTTTTGAAAAGGGACTGACCAGGCTATAATGTGAGGCATTTCTGAGGCCAAACTCCCCAGATGAAATCTAAAACAGACTTGTGTCAGGGTGCCTGGGTAGCTCAGTTGGTTATGCTTCTGAATCTTGATTATGGCTAAGGTCGTGATCTTAGGGTCGTGAGATCAAGCCCCACATGAGGCTCTGTGCTGACAGTGCAAACAGAGCCTGCTTGGAATTCTCTCTCTCCTTCTCTCTTTGCCCCTCCCTCCCTCTTTCTCTGACTCTCTCTCTCAAAATTAATAAACAAACTTAAAAAAAAATAAAACAGGAGTGCCTGTGTGGCTTAGTCAGTTAAGCATCTGACTTTGGCTCAGGTCATGATCTCACAGCTTGAGGGTTCAGGCCCCACATCGGGCTCTGTGCTGACAGCTCAGAGCCTGGATCCTGCTTCAGATTCTGGGCCGCCCTCTCTCTCTTTGCCCTTCCTCCACTCGTGCTCTTTCTCTCTCTCAAAAATAAACATTAAAAAACAAATAAATAAAAATAAAACAGACTTGTGTTGCATTGTTAGGATTGTAAAATGAAGATGCTAAGAGGGACCATGTCAGTAAATCCACCTTAGATTTGACATCTTGTGCCACCTGGTGCTGTGAACATTCCCACACAGTGCACCTTTCGTGTTTGCCTCTTTTGTGCTCAAACACTGAGGCCATGACAGTGGAAGTTGGACCATTCTGGAAAACAATGAGGAATAGCTATCAAAGCCATCAATGTCTAAATTTCATCCCACTCTCAGGAATCTATCCCAACTTCACAGAAATATGGACAAAGCTACATATATAAGAATGTTTAGCAAAAATTTAAAGCAACAGTCATCCAAATCAGTAAAGAAGAAGTAAAATTTTCACGGTTTTCAGGTGACATAATGCTTTATATAGGAAAGCCTGAAAGACTCCACCCAAAAACTGCTAGAACTGGTAAGCGAATTCAGTAAGGTTGAAGCATACAAAATCAATTGACAGACTTCTGTTGTATTTCATTACACCAATAATGAAGCAGCAGAAAAGGAAATTACAAAAACAATCCCATTTACAACTGCACCCAAAAGAATAAGAAACCTAGGAATACACTGAACCAAAGAGGTGAAAGGTGTACTCTGAAAACTAGGAAGCACTGATGAGAGAAATTGAGTAAGACACAAAAAATGGGAAGACATTCCATGTTCATGGGTTGGAAGAACAAATGTTGTTAAAATGTCTGTACTACCCAAAGCAGTTTACAGATTTAATGCAATTCCTTTCAAAATACCAACAGCATTTTCCATAAAGCTAAAACAAACAGTCCAAAAATGTAGATGAACCACGAAAGACCCTGAATAGCCAAAGCAATTTTGAAAACGAAAAACGAAGCCGAAGGTATCACAATTTCAGACTTCAAGTTATATTACAAAGCTGTAGTGCTCAAAACAGTATGGTACTGTCACAAAAATAGACACATAGACCAATAGAACAGAATAGAAAATCCATAAATAAACCCACGATTATATGGCCAATTAATCTTTGACAAAGCAGGAAAGAATATGTAATGGGAAAAAGATAATCTCTTCAACAAAACATGTTAGGAAAACTGAACGGCAACATGCAAAAGAATGAAACTGGACCACTTTCTTATGCCATATACAAAAATAAATTCAACATGGATTAAAGACCTAAATGTGAGACATGAAACCATAAAAATTCTAGAAGAGAGTACCATCAGTAACTTCTCTGACATTGACCATAGCAACTTTTTTCTAGATGGGTCCCCTGAGGCAAGGCTAACAAAAGCAAATATAAACTACTGAGACTACATCAAAATAAAAAGTATCTGTACAGCGAAGGAAACAAAACTGAAAGGTAACCTATGGAATGGAAGAAGAAATTTGCAAATAGCCTATCCAATAAAGAGTTAGTATCCAAAATATATAAAGAACTTATAAAACTCAACACCCAAAAAACAAGTAACCCAATTAAAAATGGGAAGAAGACATGAACAGACATTTCTCCAAATAAGACATGCATATGGGCAACAGACACATGAAAAGATGCTCAACAGGGAAATACAAATCAAAACCACAATGAGATATCATTTCGCACCTGTCAGAATGGCTAACATCAGCAACACAAGAAACAAGCGTTGGCGAGGATATAGAGAAACAGGAACCCTCTTGCACTGTTGGTAAAAATGCAAACTGGTGTAGCCACTGTGAAAAACAGTGTGGAAGTTCCTCCAAAAGAAAAAAATAGAACTGCACCATGATCCAGCAATCAGACTACTGGATATTCACCCAAAGAAACAAAAACACTAATTCAAAGGGTAACATGTACCCCTATGTTTAAAGCAGCATTATTTACAACAGCCAAATTATGGAAGCAGCCCAAATCTCCATTGACTGATGAACAGATAAAGTAGATGTTTTATACACACCACCCATACACAAACACACACACACACACACACACACACACACAGGAATATTATTCAGCCATCGAATGAATGAAATCTTGTCATTTGCAAAGACATGGATGGAGCTCAAGAATATAATAATGGTAAGTGAAATAAGTAAGTCAGAGAAAGACAAATACCATATGATTTCACTCATATGTGGAATTTAAGAAACAAACAAATGAGCAAAGGGGAAAAAAGAAAGACAAATCAAGAAACAGACTCTTAACTACAGAGAAAAAAATGGTTACCAGAGGGGAGGTGGGTGGAAGGATTGATGAAATAGGTGATGGGGATTAAGGGGTACACTTGTATGATGAGCACCAGGTGATTTTTTTTTTAACGACAATTTAAGGGGCATCTGACTGGCTCAATCAGTTAAGCGTCCGATTCTTGGTTTAAGCTCAGTCATGATCTCATGGTTCATGGGATCAAGCCCAGAGTTGGGCTCCATGCTGACAGTGTGGAGGCTGCTTGAGAGTCTCTCTCTCCCTCTGCCTCTGCCCCTCCTCCACTCACATGAGCTTTCTCGCTCCTCAAAATAAACAAACAAACTTTAAAATAAACTTGAAAATTTTAAAGTAACCATGGGGAAAGGATTCAGGAGAGTATATGATGGGAAATGGCATTAAAAATATGTTCTGAATGTTTTATAACATACAAAAATTTTTGCTATAATTTTCAGTGAAAAAAAATGAGGTTGCAAGTTTTACAGAAAATAGTTTTTCAATGCTCATTAAGATAAATGCACAGACAAAAAGCTGAAAGACAAAATGCCAAGAGGGATTACATGAGATTTGGGAGGACAGGTGATTGTCTTTCCTCTTTCACACTTCGCTTTGCAAGTTACCCACAATACGTTTGCGTTGAAATTGCAGTATTACAAAACATCAGTGAGTGTCCCTTAGATGACCACCACCCTTATCTGAGATTGCCTTGTCTCCCCATTCATCACCACCACACTTTTCCCCCCACAGATACACTGATAATGAGAAGATCAAAGCCACAGAACTCACTTCTGTTGGTGAGGATCCCAAGGGTCCCAGCCCATATAGATGGGTTTAGTGGAGAGTTCCAGGATGGGTGGGTGGGGGCAACTACCTATTTTCAAATGATTATCTTGAAGACAAAAGGAAGAAACACAGCAAGATGAGCATTTATGGATGACTGCTTGGTTCTGAAATCCTAAGCGTTACCCAAGCGCCAGAAGAGAGCTGAATGATGCCAACACAACCCCATCGTCCAGGAAAGCCCAGGTGATCACACTTTTTCTTGGAACAGACTTCTCATTCGGTGAAAGCCTGGGACTCTAAGAAGCTTCCAGCATTTTGCCCATTACATTAACTCATCCTTTAAAAAGTCAGAGTGGTGCTAAGGAAAATCAGAGAGCAGATTCAAGCCTTGGGCCTTTGGGCCACATCTAGCACAGGGGCTTTCCCGGAAGGTCGTCTAATCCTGGATGTGCTTTGTACACTACATGCCACAGGAGGTAATCACATATGAAAAGCTGGTGCTAATCACAGAGGAGAAGGTTATAGAACATATACAGGTTTTAAAATTCATACATAAAGACACACACAGAGTCTGGAGGGAGATCCCCCAGGGTATTCACATTTTTGAATGATGGAATTATTGGTGACGTGATTTTCTCTGTGATGCTGTTCTGTATTTTCCAATATTTCTGAGTGAGCATGTGTTGCATTCCAGTATAAAGAAAAGATTTATTTTTATTTTTATTTTTAATATTATAATTGGGGGATAAGTATAATGGTACATAGAAAAGACTCAGAAGGAGGTGGAGTAAGAGATACATTCGTATTTTCTTTTTTATACTTTCTTTGCATTTTCTAATTGTTTGGCAATGAAACTGCATTCCATTTCCCATTAGAAAAAAAAAAAGGACATTTACTTAAATGAGTCCTAGATGGCTTCTAGAGAAATGTTTATTTTCACAGCTAGATGTCTTTTATTTCTCCAGTAGGGGAGGGATTTTTCTCAGCCATTCATGGGCTGTGCTTCTTTAGAGATCCACCTTGAGTCTGATGCTGTCAAAAGTATTTACCAAGCAGTTATTAAATAGTTAAGACTGTGCAGGAGACCCTTTGCTTTATTCATTCTTTCAACAAACATATTTGCTATTCTGTACTTTAAAGGCATTGGTAAAAACATTTGTCTCTGCCCCTAAAGCACTTTCTGTCTTGAGAATAGAGATGAGTTAACATACAATTACAGAAGAGCAAGCCGGTCCTTCAAATTTAGTAAGCTCAGAATCTCCTGGAGGGCTTCTTCTACCTAGACTGCTGGGCTCCACCGGAAGGCTTTCTGATTCAGTCGGCATATCCCAACTTAGGCTGGTGCTGCTGGCCTGGGTCCCATCTTTGGAGAACCATTGTATTATAACTGATGGAGAGAGAGAGAGGAGCCTACCCCCCACCCCCAGTTGTCTCCATCAGATGGTGTGTTTCTGCTGAATGGTGTGAAAGTGGGGGAGGAGGTGGGGGGAGGAGGTGGGGGGAGGAGGTGGGGGGAGGATTGGCCCACAAGGCAGGATTTGCAATCAGTCCACAGGATCCCTGAAGCCTTAAGAGGTAGGTCTCTCGGTCACCATTCCTCCTCTTTGAGGCCCTGCGACAGCCATGAACTCTTTCCCTGCTCCTTTCTGGGACAGAATTCTCCCAACTCCACTTCTCTTCTACCTCCTCTTAAAACTTTCTGTACACACCAAAGAAATCTGAAGTCCCACCCTCTCCCAAATGGACGGGCCCCCACCCTGGAGGTGGCTACCAATTGGCCTTAAAATAAAAAGGAATCCATATTGTTAAAACGTTTCCGAGGCCATGCTACAGACTGAATGTTTGTTCTCCCCCAAAATTCATATGTTGAAATCTAACCCCCTCTGTGATAGTATTAGGTGGTGGGGTCTTAGAGAGGTGATTAGGCTATGAGGGTAGAGCCCTCCTGTATGGGATTGTGCCCTTATAAAAAAGTCCTCAGAGAGCTCCCTTGCCCCTCTGCCCTGCGAAGGCTCAGCAAGATGGCCATCTAAGGACCAGGAAGCAGGCTAAAAGAGCGGACCTACGCGGGCCGATTCCATCTTGTTCTGTGTCCTCCACCTTGAGTGACTAGGTCCCGGAAAATCGCAGAAACCTCAGACCACGCCTCCTCCCCTTGAGTAACCTCCAGCTCACCTGTTCAAACTTCCTGATCAAACACACCCTGCCACCTGCCTAACAGGACTCAGACCCTTCCCCAGCCAATCAGCGGAGGCCACGACCCTTCCCCAGCCAATCGGCTGAGGCCACAGTCATTACCTTACCAACTGCCCCTAGACCCCTATAAAATCTTTGTGCTTTTGAAACTCGCTCTCTCTCTCCAGTATCTCACCGCTGCGTAGGTGCAGGTAGGGAATTGAGCTCGAGCTAGCTCGAATAAAGGCTCTTTGCTATTGCATCGGACTCGGCTCGCTGGTGGCCTTTGGGGATCCCGAATTCTGGACATAACAAGGCTTTTATCAGACAACGAATCTACCAGCACTTTTATCTGGGACGTCTAAGCCTCCAGTCTGTGCTCTTTTGTTATAGCAGATCCAACGGAGTTAGACATACCGGTAGACACACAAGGAAACTGACTGCACCCCTGGTGAGACAGACCACCAAAATACAAGCCCTTCAAGAAGGCTTCACTGGTGATATTAGCATGGTGAGGCTCTGCAGAGACTCTTCCAAACGTTTGTGTATGTTTTCCTGGGAGGGAAGAAAAAACAATATCCACAAGGCTGGAAATGCTAATGAAGCTGGCCACGTTAAGTGGAATCCTTGCTAAGGATGCAATGTCTCTATTTTGTGACTGCTTTATAAGTGCATAATGTAGCCAACGGTTTATCCATGCCTGTGATCATAAAGTGTTATAAAGATTTCCTACAGTATTAAAATAGTAGTCTACTTACAAAGCACTTTCTGGATGAAAGTCAAAAAGATCACTGTTCCCTGGATAGAAGTTCAGCTATATACAGACTAAAAGCCAAACAGAAATGGCATAAGCTTAATTGTTTCCACCCACGAATATTGTATTTGTTCAGCTGTGTCAGAGTTTAAATGTACCAGGACAACTATCTCGTTAAAAGGATTCATAGAGGGGCACCTGGGTGGCTCAGCTGGTTAAGTGTCTGACTTTGGCTTAGGTCATGATCTCACAGCTTGTGGGTTTGAGCCCCGCATCAGGCTCTGTGCTGACAGCTCAGAGCCTGAAGCCTGCTTCAGATTCTGTGTCTCCCTCTCTCTCTGCCCCTTCCCTGCTCGTGCTGTCTCAAAAATAAATAAAACATTAAAAAAAATCAAAATGCTTATCATGTATGTAAGAACTGACCAGCTCCATAAGTAAGACATAAGCTAATGTTCTCTATATGTAAAACAATGATGAGGTGAAAATTACTAAACCTATTTTACCGATAGGACAACTGGGACAGTATGAATAGAAATCCTGGGTTTTTTTAATGGGCATTTATTCTTTTTTTTTAAATTTTTTTTTCAATGTTTTTTTTATTTATTTTTGGGACAGAGAGAGACAGAGCATGAACGGGGGAGGGGCAGAGAGAGAGGGAGACACAGAATCGGAAACAGGCTCCAGGCTCCGAGCCATCAGCCCAGAGCCTGACGCGGGGCTCGAACTCACAGACCGCGAGATCGTGACCTGGCTGAAGTCGGACGCTTAACCGACTGCGCCACCCAGGCGCCCCTATTCTTTAGAAATATCACCAAAATGATCTTAAGAAATATGTTATACTACTCGTGAGGGGGGAAAAAAGCTAGATTTTTTTTTTTTCTTAGCATACACCTGAGTAAATTCCAGAGGGAAATGAGGAGATTAAGTGTAAAAATTGAAATTAAACACTTTAGGAAAATAGAGTGAATTGACTTCAGAATATGGTTCGATTTTCTAATAAGGGCCATGAAGGAAATCACATTTGATTACATGCATCTTTTAAAGACTCTTTCCATCTAAAAATATCTTAGACAAAATAAGAAAGTAAAAGACAAATTTAAAGAAATATTTGCAACATACATGAATGAAGATATGGCATATTATGAAAAGAAATCTTGGGGCATCTGGGTGGCTCAGTCAGTTGAACGTCTGACTCTTGATTTCGGTTCAGGTCATAACCTCACAGTTTGTGAGATCGAGCCCCATGTTGGGCTTTGCACTATCAGCTTGAAATTCCCTCTCTCCCTCTCTCTGCCCCTCCCCCGCTCATGTGTGCCTACTTAAAAATTAAACTTTAACAAAATGGTCAAGAATCTATACAATTCATAAAAGAAGAAATACAAGTCACAGGCATACATGTGAAAATGTTGAACTGCATTATTAATGCAATGCACTTTAGAACAAACTTAGATTGTTTTGGTATTTGTAAAAAACAAAGATTTTTAAAGGTGCAAAGTTGCTGTTAATGACTATGGAGAGGTGGTTATACACATCTACTCTGTAAAGCAGAAGATGGCAGGGAATTGGCAGTTAAGTAAGTATTAAGGGCCTTTGAAGTACCTGCTATCTTTTTTCTTCTGGTCTACTTGACCTGATATCTTTCGTGTTTACAATTTTAAGGAGGTATAATTAGCATACAATAAACTGCACATATTTAAAGGACATAATTTGATATGCTTGACATACACATACACTCATGAAACTATCATCATTTGAGAAAATGTCCCCCAAATGTTTCTATGTAATATCTATTCCCTTTATAACCTGTTATAATCTATTTCTTTATAGCCTAGTGCGCTTTTCACTTCCATCCACAAGGAACCATTGCTGTGCTTGCTGTCAATATAGATTAATTATATTTTCAAGAATTTTATATAAATTACATAATACATTACATCATCTTTTTTTTTCTTTTGGTCTCTATTTTTTCATTCAACGTAACGATGGTGAGATTTATCCATGTTGTTGCATGCATGTAACTTGTTCCTTTTAATTGCTGAGTAGTATTCCATGGGGTGGGTTTACCATCATTTATTTATTGAGTCACCTGCCAACTGACATAACATCGTCCATTATATTTTTCTACACATTTATTCTAAGGAAATAATCATAGACATGTTCAAAGATTTATATATAAGGATATATATAAAGATAAAAATTATTTTTATTATATATTTTATATATATATTGTATATTATATATTGTATATATATATTGTATATTATAGCATTACTTAGATTATCAAAAAAGTAGAAGCTACCTATCTGTCCAACAATAAAAGATGAATCAAGCAATTATAATCAATCCCTCAAAGAAAGTGCAGCATTTTAAATCTAGATTTTCAAATAATTTTTATCAACACAAGAAAGTCTTCATATATGTTAGCTTTTTTAAAAGGGCACAAAATCTATTATCTGAATTTTTAAAAAATCAAATCATATGAAGTACTAGAAGAAAGAAGGAGAGGGGTGCCTGGGTGGCTCAGTTGGTTATGCCTTTGACTTTGGCTCAGGTCATGACCTTACTGATCGTGGGTTCAAACTCTGCGTCGGGCTCTGTGCTGACAGCTCAGGGCCTGGAGCCTGTTTCAGATTCTGTGTCTCCCTTTCTCTCTGCCACTTCCCCACTCGCACTCTGTCTCTCTCTCTCTTTCTCTCTCAAAAATAAATAAACCTTAAATAAAAAATTTAGAAGAAAGCAGGAGTGAAATCTATTATACTATGTATATAAGGAAAGGTTTTCTAAGACTCAAAGGAAAAAATTTAAAAATATGAAAAAAATCTTTTGATAAAAATAAAATCTTTTGCCAAAAACAATGAACAAAATCAAAATATACCCGATAAACTGGGAGAAAATATTTGCAACATTTATCACAGATTAAGGAATAATGTCCCCCAATATATTAAGAACTGTTTAAAATTAAGGGAAAGAAGACCAAAAACTAGATAGGAAAAAAGGCAAAAGATCATTAATTTTAAAAAAATCCCAAACAGCCTAAACACGTGAAAAATATTCAACTCCACTCGTAATTAGGGAAATTCAAATTACAACTTCACTGAAATGCCATTTCTCACCTACCGGATTGGCGAAAATTAAGAAGTATGACAACAAACTCAATTCAAGACGCTGTGGGAAATAGGCAAGCTCATGCACTGCAGGTGGGAATAGGAAACCCATACAGTGCCTTGGAGGGGTTTCTGGCAATATCTAGTAACTACATTATCTATTTAAAACTACCTTTTGACCCAGCAATTCCATTTCTAAGAATTTATCCTGCAGTGGCGCCTGGGTGCCTCAGTCAGTTAAGCCACAGACTCTTGGTTTCTGCTTAGGTCATGACTTTATACGGTTTGTGAGTTCCAGCCTCCTGTCGTGCTCTGTGCTGACAGCTCACAGCCTGCTTGGGTTTCTCTCTCTCCCTCCCTCTCTCTGCTTGCCCCCCCCCCGCCCCACTCTCTCTCTTTCTTTCTCAAAATAAATAAACTTAAAACAAATTTTAAAAATGAAGTAAAATACACTTAAAAAGAATTTATCCTCCAGATGAACTCCAGCAGAATTAAAATACATATGCACAAGGTTAGGCACTACAGCATTGTTTAAAATATTAGAAACAACCCAAGTGCCTGCATACAAGAGGGGTTGAATATACCATGATATATGCACACAATAGAGCTGTAAAAAAGAAAAGAAAAGAAAAAAAAAGAATGAAGATCTCACAATGGACTGCGGAGTAATTTTCAGAATATGCTATTAAATGAAAAAGCTGTGCGCAAAGGAGTATCTATATTTTACTACCTTTTGTGTAACAAAGACGTGGAGAAATAAGAAAATATTCATTTTATCTGTTTATTGGTGCAAAGATAAATAAATAAGAAAAATAATTTTAAAAATAATAAAAAGATTAAAAAATCCTATGATTCAATGGAAGGATAGACCGGAAATAAATGAGATTGGTTACCTTTCAGGGTAGATGGGTGAAATAGAGTAGAACGGATGAGGAGAGTGACACTTTTGAGTAAGCTTTTTGTATAGTTTTGACTTTTAGAACCATGTTTATTCTTCACATACTCAAAGAGGAAATAAATAAGCACATTGATAAATAGGTCAATTTGGCTATGGGATAAAAGTTGCAAATAGAACGTAAGCAGACATAGATAATCCTAATGCTATTTGAAATAAGTGATAACCCGGGGCGCCTGGGTGGCTGAGTCCATTAAACGTCTGTCTGTTGATATCAGTTCAGGTCATGATCTTACAGTTCGTGAGTTTGAGCCCCACATCTGGCTCCGCGCTGACAGCACAGGGCCTGCTTGGGATCCTCTCTCTCTCTCTCTCTCTCTCTCTCTCTCTCTCTGATCCTCCCCCACTCATTCTCTCTCCCTCTCTCTCTCTCAAAATAAATAAATGAAACATTAAAAATAAAATAAAATAAATAACAACCCTACAAAAAGGGAGCATAGGAAATCAATTAAGTAATTTTTAAAGACAGTGATTTGATTTTATACCCGCAAGCTAAAGACGAAAACTACTGACTAGTTAGGAGTCCCCGCCACCATCCCCCTCCCCTGCCCAGAGTGGTATATGTTAGCAATTCTGAAACTATGTTATGGAGGCTCTTAGGTTGAACAAATAATGGGATCCAGGTTTTTCACCATCAGGGAATAAAGTTACAAATACATGAAGGGAGAAGGCTAGAATGTACCCTGTAAAGTAGTATTGGATTTGGAGGTGTTAACATAAACACGGTTATTAAATATACAGATTTGGAAATGAACATGAATCTCAGGACCCAAACATATTCCTGTTTGCCAAGATGTCTGTCAACAATGACACCTTAGGAGCAACAAACACATTCAGTGCCCGTATCTGGGTTTTAAACGTCATTCTCCACTAACAGGACCTAGAATACTTTGCAAACTGGCTGATTCTAGGGCTGGACCTTCTTACTGTGCAGATAAGCGAGGACGTAGTCAAAGGATGTTGGGCACATGTCAAGAAGACATGGCAGCCAGACTGAGGGGCTCCCAATGACCAAGTCTGAGACAATATAAGCATCAAAATAAATAAAGACTAAAATGAGAATCCATGAGTACTGATCCTGAATAAATAGGTGAATAAAGGAGGAGGAGGAAAAGCATTTCCTTATAGTAGAATGTAAATTAATAAGTGAAGAGAGACGGAATTAGAGAATTATCAACATTTATAAGCACCATAATGATAATCGATTCCGGCAACAATCGGCCAGGATGGTAACAATAGCAAGTAAAACAAATGCAAGGTTAGCAGGATATTTACATGGTATTAAAAGTCATCTCTCCACAAGACAGTTTTTAATTACAAAGGGGAAAATAGTACCCTTTACAGTAACATGTTGGCAGACCCCATCCTTAACTGGCATATCAAACTTGACATCTCCAGTAATATGTTAACCCTGCACACGTGCCTCCGATCTGATGTCCTGAGAACAAACACTGTCTCACTTCTGTGGCATTCCTGCTGAAGTAAGTATGGATCTAATTATGAAGAAACATCGATAAACTCCAAACTCTCTTACGAGCTAACTGGCCTGTACTCCTCAAAAATGTCCAGGAAGAAAATCTTGAAGAGCCAGCAAGAAAGGCTGAAGAATTGTCCAGATTAGACCCCAGAGAGACTAAATTCTATTAGTCATGTTGGACTGGACTGCATTTTTCCCCCTTCTGCTAAAAGAGCAATAAGGAGGCAATTAGTGAAATTCAATGGTGAATTCTGAGGATTAAATAATATGAGAGCATCACTGTTAATTTTCTGATTTTGTTAAGACTGTATGGGTATATATAAGACTGGTCTTGTTTTTAGGAAATATGGCATAAGTATTGAGAGGACAGGGGACATCAGTTTGCAATTTTCCATCTGATGGTTCAGAAAAATGCAACACAAAAGGGGGGTGGACACAGAAGACAGATATAATAAAATGTTAATATCTGGCGATTCTGGGTGAAGAGAATATTGGAATTTTTATACTACTTTTGCAAAATTTCTGTAAGCCTGAAACCATTTCAAAATAAGTGGTAGAAATAATAAGGGGGGAAAATATATCTTTCTCCTTTCCTCCCTCCCTCCCTCACCTTCTTCCCTGCCTCCCGCCTTCCTTCTCTTTCTCTCTCTCTCTCCCCACACAAACACATAGGAACATGTCTGAAAAAAATGTTGTAAGAGTGTTTATATCTAGATGGTTGGATGTTACATTTAAAATTAATCTTCTTGCAGAGAAAACAAGAGTGAAAATAAACAAACGGGACTACATCGATCTAAAAAACTTCTGACCAGAAGATACCATCAACAAAATGAAAAGACAACCTACTGAATGGGAGAAAATATTCACAAATTATATATCTGATAAGGGGTTAATACTCCAAAATATATGAAGAATTCATACAACTCAATAGTGAAAAACAAGCAGACTGGTTTAAAAATGGGCAGAGGACCTGAACAGACATTTTCCCAAAGAAGACACATGCCTGGCCAACACATACACGAAAAGATAACCAACATCATTCATCATCAGGGAAATGCAAATCCAAACACAGCGAGAGATCACCTCACACCTGGTAGAATGGCTATTACCAAAAAGACAAGAAGGGACAAATAGTGGCGAAGATGTGGAGAACAGGCAACTCTTGTGCACTGTTGGTGGGAATGTGAATTGGTGCAGCCACTGTAAGAAAACAGTATGGAGTTTCCTCAAAACATGAAAAATAGAACTGACATATGATCTAGCCATTCTACTTCTGGGTATTTATCCAAAGGGAATGAAAACACTAACTCAAAATGGTATCTGCCTATGTTCATTGCAGTATTATTTATAATAGTCAAGACACAGAAGCAACCTAAGTATCCACTGATAGACGAGTGGATAAATAAAATATGGTGTGTGTGTATATGTGTGTATGTGTATATATATGGTATATATGTGTATTTGTGTATATATATACATGTATATGTATATGTATATATATACATATATATGTATAATATATATACATATATATGTATATGCATATATATATACACCACAATAGAATATTATACACACACACACACACACGAATATTATTTCGCCTTAAAGGGGAAGGAAAACCTGCTATTCGTGGATGGACCTTGAGGGCATCATGCTAAGTGAAATAAGTCAGAGAAAGAAAAATACTATATGTTTTCACTTACATGTGGAATTTGAAAAGAACTGAACCTATAGAAACAGAGAGCAAAATAGTGGTTGCCAGGGGGTGGGTGAAATGGGAACATCTTGGTCAGAGCTCACAAACCTCTGCTTATAAGGTAAGTAAGTTCTGGCCGTGGAATGTAGAGCATGGTTACTATACTTAGCGATAGTCCACGGTACACTTGAAAATTGCTAAGACAGTAGATCTTGTATGTTCTCACCATAACAACAACAACAAAGGCAATTGTGTGAGATGAATGGTGTGCTAACAAACCTAAGTGTGGTAAACATTTTACAGTCTATACTTGTGTCAGATCATCATGTTGTACACCTTAAACTTACAGGATGTTGTATGTCAACTATATCTCAATAAAGCTGGGGGAAAGAAAAGAAAATCAATCTCCTTTATGCTTTTATATTTTGAACATATTCAATCATGGGCATGTATCTATTTTTGGAACATAATGTATATTTGAAAATTTAAAAAGCGCGATCAAGGGCTGTGACTGTTGATGTCATGATGGCACCTTGTCAGTTCAGCTGTCTTGGCCAGATCACTACTCTCCTCGTACATGGTTACACCCATCTGGGCCCTCCCAGCAGCTGTGGTCGTGCCAAAATAGTTCTGAATGGGACTGTGACAGTAAGACAGCTGTAGTCTCAAATGACTTAGAATGTCACATGTTTGTCCCCTGAGGCCACGAGTATATCATGTAACAGAAGGAATTCCGAGAATGGCAACGCGCATACTCTGGTGCAGAAACACCCTGTCATTTTCTGGTGGCCTACGGGTCCCAGAGTGATGAACTTGGACTATGTCCACGTGGTTAAAGTGTCATTGATTTTTTTTTTAGCACGAATTGTTATTTATTACAGATTTGCAGAACATGCCCTCTTAATTTTTGTGTGTCTTGGAAAAGTATTCTTTTTCCTTTAGTTACAGTTTTAAAAATAAACCTCAAAGCAGCGTTTCTCACAATGTTGGGCATAAATAACAGAGAGCCAGTAAATACTAGTTTGATTAGCTAACTAGTGTTAGCCAAGCGTCAGGTGTGAGGGACAGGCGTGAGTAGAGGGCTCTGCAATCCGGGTTTTAAAGTCTGGATTATGCAATCGATTTGACAGTTTCTGACCCATTTACGTAACAGCTTTCTGGTGTCTGCAACTGGGAGGTGACTCTGGTGGGTCACTGAGTTTTCCTCTGCAGCAAAGTGTTAAGACTTCAGGATCTCAGAGGGCAGGTGGCACTCCCACATTCGCCACAACTTCTGGAAAGGGCTTTCGCAGCTAATATGCAAGCAGACATCCTAAATTTTATATCACTCAAAAATCCAGTCCTAACTGATCAAACTCTTCATATCGCAAAGCTGGGTCTTTTATTTAGTTTGTAATTTTGGAAAGAGAGTCACATGTCTAATTGTTCTAAATTCTTCTCATTCCTTTCTGTCATTAGGAGAGAGTATTCCCTAAATTTATTCTCAGAGGCTGCGGCCATTCAAACATGGAGAAAAATTCTTAACCCCTCATTAGAGGAATTTGACATGGAGTTTCTATGACCCAAATTTCTGTGTAACCTCTCTGTTTGACTCCAACAATTTAAAATACACTCTTGGGTTAAATGGCATGCTCTCTGGGAAAACCCAACTGAGTTTCTGATATTTACAAAATATTTAAGAAATCAGGATAAAAGCCTGTACAACTAAACCCTGGACGTTTAAATTTTACTTCTGAAATAAGGGAAGGTATGATAGGACACATGTATTATTCTGTACTGAAATTTGGCATTGTGTTTAGTCTCTTTCCAGAAAATGAATTTAAATCATGATGGGAAATAAAATGTAAAAATGTAGCAAGCCTTAGGATTTTACAATTCAAGTGTGTTTCTGTTGTTTGGGTCATTAATTTTTTCGTGGGTGTTAATTCATCATCACCTTTTAGCAATAGCAAGAGCCAGTCAGTACATGCAGCTAATTAAGGTGGCTTCTATACATACGAATTCATGGAATCCTTACAATGACTTTATGAAGTAGGTACTATTATACATAAATAGACACTGAGAGTCGAGAGCTGAAGGTATACTGCTAATAAGTGGCAGAGAACAGATTCAAAGCCTGAATCCTGACTACAGAATACAAGTTTTTAGCTACTGCATTTTGCTGTGTCTGAATTATTATCAGAGGCAAATTGGAATGCCAAATTCCTTTCCCTCTGCCTCCAGGCACAATTTATGTGTCATTTCCCCTTTTCCTTGCACACTGGTATCTGGCTAATGTTTAACAACCGGCCCTCTGAAGAGCTGGTCTGTAGCATTTGCCAATTTCCAGGGCCAATTTCCAAGTGGCCAATTTCCAATGACCAGCCTGATGTCACTGAACATGGAGTTGGGAAAAGACATGAAGTAGCACCCATTATATAGTATTTATATCATGTAGACGTGCACCCCATTAGATAGTGTTTGTATCCTAGAGCTACAATAGATGTATATAACCTCAAGGGCACAGAAAATAGTAACATGTAATAAAAGAATTAGGAAACAGTAAAAATGTTGAGTGTTTATTACCTTAGCTTAAATACAATGTAGTTAATTGTAAATTTATAAAATCTAATTCTCATTTTAGAATTTAGCAATTGGCTTTCAAGAATCCGTTCTATCAGATAATATATTTTATGGAACTACTTAGGGTAAAATTGGAAGAAGGATGAAAGTAAGGTATTGGGTTACAGTCTCAATGGTGTCTGACTCTGAGCACTCCCCCAGACAAATTTCCGTTTCCAAGACTTTCTTTTCTTTTGGGGAGAACAGCCAAGGAATGGGTTTGCCTTCTACCGCTGAGATTTTTGGAGTTCTGCTCCGCCACCTGGTGGTTACAATGCGCAATTGCTATTTTCCCCCGTGCTGTCTTGCACTCTTTGCACTCTGGGCTCTTCTTGACTGACTTTCCTTACCCACCAGCATTTTCAGCCATTAATTAGACTTCCAATGGGTAACTTGACTCTCTTAGCTTACAATATCCTACATGAAGGCCTTTAAGATAAATTCTCAGACGTTGGGCTGAAGGGCACTTGACTAACAAATTAGCAGGTTTTTTGTCCTTCACTGAGATTGCCGGTTGAGTAGTGGAGAGTATTGCCAGGCTTGGCTTAGAAATATTAATCAGAATAGTTAATGTTTTGACAAATACCCCAAAGTTCTTGTCACTATTTTCTAGAAGGATTACAGGGTCCTCAGCAAATAGGTGTTCACGCATTCCACTTTGCTAGCTCACAGTTCCAAAAACTAAAGGCACGGCCCTATCCTTCATCCCATTATCCTGCTATTTCCATCAAGGACCTTGTCTCAGTACATTATTTTATTTTATTTTAAATGTTTATTTATTTATTTTGGAGAGAGACAGAGTGTGAGCGGGAGAGGGGCAGAGAGAGACACACACACACACACACACACACACACACACACACCCACACAGAATCTGAAGCAGGCTCTAGGCTCTGAGCTGTCAGCACAGAGCCCCATGCGGGGCTTGAACCCCCAGACTGTGAGATCCTGACCTGAGCCAAAATCAGATGCTTAGCTGACTGAGTCACCCAGGTGTCCCATGATTTTAATATAATAGAAAACATATGTCAATGAGAAAAAATGAAATATGGCCTTTTGTAGCAACGTGGATGGAACTGGAGAGTGTGATGCTAAGTGAAATAAGCCATACAGAGAAAGACAGATACCATATGGTTTCACTCTTATGTGGATCCTGAGAAACTTAACAGGAACCCATGGGGGAGGGGAAGGAAAGAAAAAAAAAAAAAAAGGACGTTAGAGTGGGAGAGAGCCAAAGCATAAGAGACTGTTAAAAACTGAGAACAAACTGAGGGTTGATGGGGGGTGGGAGGGAGGGGCGGGTGGGTGATGGGTATTGAGGAGGGCACCTTTTGGGATGAGCACTGGGTGTTGTATGGAAACCAATTTGTCAATAAACTTCATATAAAAAACAAAAAAAAAAAAAAAGAAAACATATGTCATCAGATAGAGATGATCGGAGGCTACCTTTTGGTCGTGACCATCCCATCTTGGATCTCTTTAGTGTATGCAGTTAAGCACCAACCTTATTTGGGGAAGGGGTGTCCCAACCATTCTTTCCATCTTCTTCATGTTTGCATTTTCCACTTAGTATTAATTCATTAATACAGCAAACATCTCTTGAGCATAAACATGTGCCAGCCCCTCGGCTGGGAGAGGTGGATGTAGAGAAGACACAGACCCTGCCCTGAGGACTCACCAGGCTTGTGGTGGAGGCAAAGCAGGGATGTGGGAGCACTGGGCAAAGCAGGATCTGTGGTTGCTAACGACAAGAGCAGAAGGTTCAAAGCAGAGGGTTGGGGCGGGCTTCCCGGAGGAGCGTGAAAACTGACGTTGAAGTCTGTGTCAAATCCCGACAGAGAATATAGGGAAAGGCGAACGGAGGGATGAGATCACAGACTGGGGGAATTTTCAGCAGACCCACAGCGCATGTTGGCTGGAGTCAGAACAACATGTTCATGAGGCACAAGTAATGAGCGATGACGCTAGAAAGTAGGCGGGGGACAGATCTTGATGGTCTTGATTGCTGTGCAGGAAACGTGGACTTCATCCAGGTGGTAATCAAACATTAGGTAACCTTTCAATGTTTTTAAGCAAAGAAGTAAGAGAGTCAGATCCACGATTCAAGAGTTATCTGTCCAAGCTGTGTGGGCTTTGGGTGCCAAATGTGGGCTTCTTCTCCACCTACGCACACAGGGCATCCAAGCTCCTCACCTGATAAAGAGAAGGACTTGGACGTTTTTAACAAGAGATGAAGAATCTTGCTCACTACTCTTGCCACTTCTGGAAAGCTCTGTTTCATGGAATGAACAACTTTTCACTCATAAAAGAGGGGGAAAAGCTAATTTGGGCAAAAGGGAAACAAGGTACTAAAAAAGAAAAAGCTTCCCAATTAAAAAAGGAGGACGAGGAGGAGGCAGAGGAGAGGGGAGGGGAGATGGGAAGAGAAGAATCAGAGATGGACCCATGGGCAGGACGGGCTCCTGACAGCCCCAGTGAGAGATGGCTGGACCTGAACTAGGGCAGTAGGAGTGGATAAAGGAAGTTTGTTGAAGGAGAATTGATGGGTTTTATTGCTGTGGAGTTTGGGGAATTAAACAAATTTCAGGGAGCATTTCTAGGAAGTGAATTGGTGCAACATCACAAAAGACTTAAATGTTCCTACCTATTAACCTAGTAATTTTACTTCTAGGAGTTTAATCTCAAAGTAATCACAGGTGAGCATCAGATGTGCGTTATCATGTGCTTATCACAGTATTCATAGAGCAGAAGAAATCAGAGGATATATATGAATTTTGATAGATCCGGAAAAAGAGATAAATATCAGGTTATGTTTCTCAAGAATACTTAATGACACGGTTAAGTGCTTTTTGATAGATACAATCATGTTAAAAAAAATCAGGCTTCACAGCGTATGGTATGATTCCAATTTTGTAAAAACAAAACCAACCCCCCACCCCCCAAAAAAAACCTGTCTATATGTACAGAAAAAAAAGAAAGAAAAGCAAGAAAATATTAACTGTGACTATTTCCGAATGATAAGATTGTGGATTGATTCTTCTTTATACTTTGACTGGGCTTTCCAAAATTACGTACAATTAACCTATATTATTCTAATAAACAAAAAAGTAATAACTTTAAAATAAAATAAAATATAAAATAAAGTAATAAATATAAATAAAGTAATAAAATATAGAAAGGAAATAATCAAACCTTTGGCCTAAGTTACTTGCAGAAAGTCTTGTCAAATATTTACATTTGAGGGGCGTCTGGCTGGCTCAGTTGGAAAAGCGTGTGATTCTTGATCTCAGGGTTGTGAGTTCGAGCTCACGTGGGGTGTAGAGATTACTTAAATAAATACTGCTTAAAAATATTTATTTTTTTAATGTTTATTTATTTACTTTTGAGAGAGAGACAGCAGCAGAAGAGCAGAGGGAGGGAATCCCACGTAGGTTCTGCACTGTCAGCACAGAGCCCGATGGAGGGGGTGCTTGGACCCAGCAACTGTGAGATCATGACCTGAGCTGAAGTCAGATGCTCAACTAAGCCACCCAAGCGCCCCTTAAAAAATACTTAGATTTAGGTTTGAATATAGTTTATTACAAAAACATATACAATGACTTTTTCAAAGTTTTATTATTTATTTATTTTGAGAGAGAGAGAGTGTGAGCAGTAGAGGCACAGAGAGAGAGGGCGACAGAGAATCCTAAGCAGGCTCCATACTAGCAGTGCAGAGCCCGACTTGGGGCTCAATCCCACAAACTGTGAGATCATGACCTGAGCCAAAATCAAGAGTCAGTCGCTCAATGGACTGAGCCACCCGGATGCCCCCAGACACTGACTTAGAAAAAAAAAAAATGATGTAAAAATTCAGGATCAATAAAAAAAGAATATCCCTTTTTTAAATTATGAAGTTCAACGGAGTTGGTGTGATTAAACTTTATTTTTTTTTTAATTTTTTTTTTCAACGTTTATTTATTTTTGGGACAGAGAGAGACAGAGCATGAACGGGGGAGGGGCAGAGAGAGAGGGAGACACAGAATCTGAAACAGGCTCCAGGCTCTGAGCCATCAGCCCAGAGCCCGACACGGGGCTGAACTCACCGACCGCGAGATGGTGACCTGGCTGAAGTCGGACGCTTAACCGACTGCGCCACCCAGGCGCCCCTGATTAAACTTTAAATTAACTTATGAGCTTCAGGTAGTTAGGGCAAAAAGAAAAAAACAGAGTCAGCACATTTTCATTGCAATGTGTTGCATCTCATACCAGACCAGCAAGGGAAATAACTATATTTCTAAGCACTGCTTTCTAAATTACATTCCTTAATGAGGCTTATAATGTAGGAGACTGGGTGATAGAGACTTCAATGTGCACTATGACAATGTAATAAACTGACTTAATAGTGTGACTTATGCAAATCCTAAGACATAGGATGAAATTCAGTAAAGGCGGCCGTAGGCAAAAGATATAGCTAAGGATATACCCTCTGATGCTTCAGCAAGATGCGAAATAATAGATTGCCGAGAGAATATTTCTGCCGCTTTACTGTGCTTAAGAAACACAGGGCTCGCTCCTTAAATAAAAACAGCTTCCTAGGTCTCTCTTCCTAAAGACTCCAGTTCAGTTGACCTGGAGCGGAGTCTAGAAATCCTTACATTAAACATAATAAATAAACACCCAGGCCATATCGGAGGCAGGTGATCCAGGAAGCTTATTTGGAGACGAATAGACCCTAGGGAGGGAAGGGGATTGTTGCCAAGCCCTTTGTGCACCTTGCCTAACTAGCGCTTCTCTTAGCAGCCTGTACTCTTAGCAAGATCCTCTAGCACCAGGGTTCCGAATCAGTAGTCTTCAAACAGAGGTATAGATAGCTCTGAGCTTGCACGGGAACTTTACAAGAGTTTCTTGCAAGACGTCTTCAGACACTTGTTTACAGATAAGTCGCTTCCCTTTGTGCTAAAATTCTTCCCTTTGTCTAAAATTAAAGGTGTGACGCCACCAGGGGGCGCCTCTTCCCAACACGCCCTGCCCTTCCCACCCGCTCTGCTTCCACACCCCGCCCACCCCCAAGCCCATTCTGCCCTGCAGCGCAAAAGCCTCTGCGGTAACTAGCAAAAGAACAGTTTTATATATTGGTGTCTGCTGGACTGTAATGTCAGGGTAACAAGTGCTTTTGCAAGTCAGGAGCAGAATGAAAGAGCTGATTTGTCAGCTGACAGAAGATTGGAAATGAAGATATGATCGATGAGGGTGCAGTTCCTGGTGTAGAGGAATCGTTGCAGAGGAATTTTAAGAGGTGGATGTAACAACACAGCGACCATTTCCACTTATTTACTTATGTCAATGACCTTTCTCTTCGTTTCAGTCTTTTTTTTTTTTTTACAGGAAGTTAGCAATAAAAGAGCCCCATTCACGTAATGAAATGATGTACTTCTAATGCGTCTTCACTTCTTATGCTGTAAGAAGTGTTTATTTATTTACTTTTGAGAGAGAGACATATTTATCACAATTTGAAAGATCCTGAAAGATGTTGCTTTGATTAAAATTATGTACCACTAGTTGTAAAGGTAATCAATCCAAAGGAAGAAAATTGTAACAGAGTTCTATGATGATTGGAAACAAACAAAAAAAAATTCAAATTTCTATTGAGATACATATGCCTTTGCGGCCAAGAAATATGAAGCATGGCTGAAAAAAAAGAGTTCCGAGCTTAAAAAAGTGTTGCCAGAGGAGACGATTCTGGTAGAAATGAAATGGAGACAAGGAGGAAAAGAAATAATGTCAAATGTCTTACTGTGAAAGGAGCTCATGCATATTTAAAATGGATTGTGGTGGTTATTAAATCTCCAGACTGTTTGGATTCTGTTGAATATATTAGAAGGACTGATAGTTTTGTTTCTAAATGTCAGCATTTACAAATACATCAGAAATGACATCTTTTGTAGTGATTTAAGTGTGATGAAGAAGTCTCTATATCCGCTTAACCATGTGCAAGGTGTGTAGTTTTTTTTACCAATTCTGTTTTACAAGTAAAAGTTTGACGTCATTCTTCATTTTTGAGAGAGAGAGAAAGAGAGAGCAGGGTAGGGGCAGAGAGAAGGAGAGAGAGAGAATCTTCAGCAGGCTCCCCACCCAACACAGAGCCTGATGTGGGGCTTGATCTCACAACCCTGAGATCATGAACTGAGCAGAAATCAAAAGTCAGACGCTTAACTGACTGACCCACCCAGGCACCCCTTGAGGTCACTGTTTGAATGATGCACGCTGCCATAGAGTCTCTCTATGTGAGGGGGCTTGGCTACAGCCTGAGAGTGAGTGGGGCATGTGTTGAAAAGCTGCATTTATTTGCATAAGCATTTTGTTTTTATACTGCACAGTACAGATCATCAAAAAATAGCAAAGCTTTCTAATAGCTGCTTTTATTCTTTAAAAAAAAAAGTTTTTTAACGTTTATTTTTGAGAGAGAGAGAGAGACAGAGTGTGGGCAGGGGAGGGGTGGAGAGAGAGGGAGACACAGAATCTGAAGCAGGCTCCAGGCTCCGAGCTGTCAGCACAGAGCCCGATGTGGAGCTCAAACCCACAAACTGTGAGATGAACCTGAGCTGAAGTCGAACACTTAACAGACTGAGCCACCCAGGCGCCCCTAGCTGCTTTTATTCTCATTCACGTCGTAAACAAATGGTTGAAAAAGCATCAGTTGTCCATATCCTGAGAATAGCATTCATGTTTTTATTGTGGATTTGCGGGCACTGGAAATTGAGGAGCGGTGCTATGGGAATTTTTCTCATGAACCTTCTATGGACTTATTCCAGCAAGTGAACATATGCTTGATGGGGCTCGAAGCCTTCTCACTATATCCAGGAGCCTGCTTGGGATTCTCTCTCTCTCTCTCTCTCTCTCTCTCTCTCTCTGCCTCTCCCCTGCTCATGCTAAGTAAACTTTTAAAAATTCTGATTTTATTTTTTTAATTTTTTAACATTTATTTATTTTGAGACAGAGACAGCATGAACAGGGGAGGGTCAGAGAAAGAGGGAGACACAGAATCTGAAACAGGCTCCAGGCTCTGAGCTGTCAGCACAGAGCCCGACGCGGGGCTCACGGACCGTGAGATCATGACCTGAGCCGAAGTCGGACGCTTAACCAACTGAGCCACCCAGGCACCCCTAAAAATTCTGATTTTAAATAGTTTGTTAGGTTTTCAATTCTTCTCACACTCCTTCCTCTGCTTTGTGAAGGCCATGTCCTTATTTTTTCAATTTCTGAATTCCTTTTGGTTTGAAACATGCACCCAAGAGGGCAGTACATGCTAGCAGATGGGATCGTACTGCCCCACCGTTTCTCAGAATTATGCCTCACCATAAGCTGAAAAGATGCGAGGCACATCGGATTTTACTGGAAAATGGTATTAACCGGTACCGTAATAGAAGCTGAACGCTTTAAAAAGTCCTCTGGTTCTCCCCCCGCACCCCAGTGTGCCTCCTTTACTTCCCACATGGAGCGCTTCACTTCTGGTCACCAAATGTGTGGGTCCTTTCCCCCCACACGAAGCACACACCAGCTGGGCATCCGACGATTTAACTCAGTTCTAACACCACCTGCCAGGAAACAGTGTCAGACCCCACAGGCTAATGCTGACTGCCTCCTCCGTCAGACGCCAATCACGGGGAGCAGGCCCCCATACTCGCAACTTCTGTCTAACTTAGCTACAAATTGGAGGTTCCCATGACCCCCTTCTCAGGTCCGATTAATTTGCCAAAGCAGTGCCCAGAGCTCAGGGAAACGCTTGCTTCTGCTCACCAGGTTATTGAAGGATATGATTAAGGACACAGACGGACGCCCAAATGAAGAGATACATAGAATGGTGTCTGGAAGGGTCCCGGGCGCAAGAACCCCTGTCTCCATGGAGTTGGGGTCACCCTCCCAGTAGGTGGATGTGTTTACCGACCTGGAAGCTCCTTGCAACTCATACTTTTGGGATGTTTACGGAAACTTCATCGCACAAGCATAATTAATCACTCACTGAGCTTTCAGCCAGTCTCCTTCCTCAAGAGAATGGGGGGCGGGGCTGACAATCCCAAGCATCTAATCAGGGCTCCGTCTTTCTGGTGACCAGCCCCCAGCCAGGAGCCATTAGAACAAAGACACTCCCTTCATCCGGGAAGTCACGAGGGTTTCAGGACCTTTGTACCAGAAACCAGGGGCAGAGACCAATATATGTTTTCTATTATCTCGCGGGGACTTAAAGTCCTAACTGACCAAAACTTCATGGAAACAAGTATGCCCCGTTGTATTTGGTAAGATATTCAACATCTTTGCATAGCACATTAAAAAAAAAAAACAAAACAGCTTGCTCTGTGGTCAGTGAAAGCCATGATTACAGGACAAATGATTTCTGATTGTGCCCAGCAGTGTGCGAGAGCCACAGTGCCAAGGGCTTCCTCTGCTCTGCCTGATGCCTGTGGGCTGCAGAGCCTTCAGCCAGTACTGAAAAAGCAATAGAGCCAAATCAGAAGAGCACAAAATGAAGGAACCACAAGAAAAACTTATCTGGAATTTCCACGACTCAAAGGCAGTCCCCGTGAAAACTTTATCCTATTTTCTTCTAGTCTATTCTTCCATAGTTTTGACTGACTATCTGAGACCGTGGACCATATGGATGTGTGATGGTGGTCTCAAGTCCACACCGTTTGAGAACCAGCCGGGGAACGGATGGAATCAGAGCAGGGGCAGATGGTGGGCAGCTAGGCCTCCTGGGGCAACGGAGAGAAGCAGGCGGAGCCGTTACCGAGGGCCCTCTAGGGACGGCCTCTACCTGCGGCCTGGAACGGGACGCAGCCTCCCTATGGAGCCAGGGTAGGAACAAGGGAAGATCAATGTTGATACGTATTTCTTCAAATGGAAGCACATAGATTACCAGTGCGTATTTATGACAGGTTGGTGATGCTAACCTCTGTGTGAGACGGAAGGGATTCTGCAAAGACTTAGTTATCTTCTCAACCCTCACAGAGTCGCCTGGACAGAGTGATGCCAGTCCTTTCAGCTGGAAGTCACGGGCCAGGACAAACCTCTCAAGACCTCTTACCTGCTCCCTCGGGGAGTAACTACATTTCTGCTAATTTCTTTCTTTTGGGTTAATTAAATTGGGATATACAGCAGGTGTATGGCTGTGTACATGTGTGTGTATAAGATGTCACATCCTACAGACCTGTAACTGTCACATCCTACAGACCTGTAACTGTCCTCTAACACTACAGCATTATAGCACGAACACTCTCCCAGGTCACATGAATACACAATATTCTATTTCATGGTTATGCCATCCTTTCTCCAATATAGTATTATATATATTAAGTTTCTATCTTGTTGTTATTATTATTATTATTATTATTATTATATAGTGCCCCATGTTTCAACATTTAGAAAGTATTTCTACAGATCTCATTCATTTGTTCTTTATTGATATCTACTATGTATAAGTCACCAGCCTGGGTAATTTAGAGGATCCAAACATGATTAGACACTGGCCCAGAATTTATGATTTACAGAAGAATGAGTACCCCATGGATGGAATCAACTCCTTTGATTTCATGGCTTCACAAGGACGCTGTGAGTTGGGCAAGGCAGATGTCACTTCTCCATTGTTTTGGTAGGTGGGAACCTTCGAAGAGGTTCCCTGAGGTAACACAGAAGGTGCCTTTAGCCTCAAACTTGATTGTTTGGCTGGGTCTTGATTTCTGCGTTGAAAGAATCACTTTCATTCAGATTTTTTTTTTTAAGTTTAGTTATTGATTTTGAGAGAGAAAGAGAGAAAGAAGGAGGCAGAGAGAGAGGGAGAGAGAGAGAGAATCCCAAGTCGGCTCCACACCATCAATACAGAGCCCGACGTGGGGCTTGAACTCTCAAACCGTGAGATCATGACCTGAGCCAAAATCAAGAGTTGGACACTTAACTGACTGAGCCACCCAGGCACCCCCTTTCATTTAGAATTTTAAAGTCTTTGTTCCATTATTTTCTTACTGTCAGGGTTGCCATTCAGAAGTCTGACACCATCTGGATTCCTATTTTTTATTGTATATAGTTCTAGAAATGTTTAGATTTTTTTCATCTCCCTTTCTGAAGTTAATGGACTATGTGTCATATGTTGTGAGTCTTTATTTATAATCATAGGCACTCGGTGGGTCTAGAATCTGGAGAACTGTGTCTTTAGCATGGGGAAGTTTTCTTCTGTTTGTCTTTGACAACACTCTCTGCACTATTTTCTCCCTTCCCTCTTGGAATTCTGATTATTTGGCCATTGCGCCTCTTGTGATGATCCTCTGATTCATTTACTTCTCACCTCCTCTTGTCTTTTAAAAGAACCATCTGAGAGATTTATTTTTGACACGTTTACCAATTCTTTAAAAATATTGGCTATCAGATTTTTAATTTCCAAGGCTTTTCTTGTTCTTTGAGCTTTTCAAAGATTTATATTCACCCTGTTTCATAGATGCCACATTGACTTATTTCTCTGAGCATATTCATTTCCATGGAATTTTCTTTAGAGTCTGAGTCTAGAGTTCTCTCTTATCCAGCAAGAGAGCAGATGCAGAATTGAATATGAGAGAGTCTAATATCCGTAAGGAGAAAAGAGCCTTGAACAGGGGTTTCATCTCTGTATGTATGTATGTATGTATGTTTGTATGTATTTATATTTATTTTTGAGACAGAGAGAGACAGAGCATGAGTAGGGGAAGGGCAGAGAGAGAGGGAGACACAGAATCTGAAGCAGACTTCAGGCTCTGAGCTGTCAGCACAGAGCTGGATGCAAGGCTCAAACCCATGAACTGCAAGATCATGACCTGAGCTGAAGTCAGACGCTAACCAACTGAGCCCCCAGGCGCCCCTTGTCTCCTTATTCATTGAGCTCACAAGATATTACCCATGTGGCGAACATGAAGAAAACAAGATCTACACACATGAACAGGGAGAAAACAATCAGACAGTAATGATCAACTTGAATGTGTAAGAAGCAAAGGGTCTAGGGGGCAAGTGGAGTTTGTGATCAGAGTACAATAGGATATCAGCGTCAGTGGAAAGTAATTTCCTGCAGGTGATATAACAAGTCACTCGTGAGCCCATTACAATATCTCGCTAACCTCGGGCACTTCCCCGCTGTGGTGGCTTTCCACCCTAAGCTTTTTTCTACCCCATTTATGTAAGTAGAACCTACTTCACACACACTGTCTCTGTTTCTTCTAAATTTCTGGTTTCCATTTGTTTATTCTGGTCTTTTTCACTTTACTTTTACATTTGTTTTAGTTCTTTTCCTCAAATACCTGGCAAGTGGTGCCTGGCCATTAATGAGAGGGGCATACGTCTGAGCTGATTAGAAGTTGTGTGTCTTCTGAGCTTAGTGTCTGGTAGGCTTTACTGCAGCTTGGCTGGAAAGGGACCTCACTGCTGTACTGCTTTACTGGGTGACATCTCAATGTTCACACCTCCCGGAGGAGGATGCATGTCCCCCACTTCCTGCCAGGAGGGTACAAGTCTGGGAGCCGAAGTTACGGAGCATGGAAGAGAAAGGAGTCAGGTGGGGTGGCTCCTGGCTCAATTTGCAGACTTTCACTTACTCCTGTTTTTAATCTGGCATCTCATTCCACCCATCGGAGGGACCTTGATTATCATCTCTAAAAAAAAACTTGCAGCTGTTCTTAGGGTTTCTTGATAACTTATTCAGATACCAATCTAAGCCTGACTGTGATGCTGGACTTTATTTCCTCAATCCTGTTTATTTCCAGTACAGGTGAGCATCAGAGGGAAAGCTGCTGATTCCGCGGCTCTACATCAGGAAGCGGTTCCTGCTCAATTACTATTTACACTCAGAGCTACAGATATTTTAGTCATGAGATACAAGAAAAAGAGGCAATAAAATAAATGAACATCTTACCGACCGACAAGTGTTCAAACACGTGTCAGTGTAAACTGTCAACAGCAATTATTCATGTAATGGATGAAACTGGAAAGTCTCACGTCACAAGAAAGACACATTTGTTTAGAAATCTTTTTCAGCGACATAATATCCAGCACTGGCAGATATAACTAGCCTAGCGTTTCCTGGCTATTGAAATGAAAGTTTGCAATGATGCCACCACTCATGGCTGGATAACCTCCCCTTTTTAAAAAAATTTTTAATGTTTATTTATTTCTGAGACAGAGACAGAGCTTGAGCAGGGGAGGGGCAGAGAGAGAGGGAGACATAGAATCTGAAACAGGCTCCAGACTCTGGGCTGTCAGCACAGAGCCCGATGCGGGGCTTGAACTCATGAGCTACTGTGAAATCATGACTTGAACCAAAGTCGGACACTCAACCGACTGAGTCACCCAGGTGCCCCAAACCTTGCATCCTTTTTATAATACAGATGATTTTTCAAGTTGGGTATTTCTGCAGCAATTACACCAAGTCTTTTGTGTTTCTAGGATCAGCCTTAGCTTGTGCGGCGATGAGATACCTTTCCTCAAGTCCTTGCTAAAGCGTGGAATTCATCTGATGGTAGATCAGGTTTTGCATCCCACAATAACAGCTAAAGCCTGAAGAGCAAAACTCCTGAGCTGCTGTCGGCTCCTTCGTCCTCTGGTCCTCTGTCCTCGGGACAAAAGCCCTTCAACAAGCTCCCTGCTGATGGTTCCAGAAAGCCCGGCCTCTTTAACCCGGTCAGCAGTCGGACCCTGACTTGAGCAGCCGAATCAGAGCCCAGGCCATACTTGCTCCGCTGGTCATGCGGGTCTGAGAGCTCATTCTCTGACCCTAAGCCCAGCCACATCTATTTCCTGTTGGTCCCCAAGACTGAGTTCTTCACGAAGCTATCTAAGTCCTTTTTGGCCCTTGGGGACGGTGGGGTCAGGACTCTTGTTTAGTTGGGCTCCTCTGAGGAGTAGACACCAAAATAGAATTCTGTGAGCAAGGGATTTACTGGGGGTACACTGTGAGGGGCAGACCAGGAGCATGGGGACCAGGCCGGGAGCCTGCAGACCAGAGGCCCTGACTCTGGGACCAGAGTCAAGGTGGCAGTGCTGGTGTCCACATTAGCACCTTCTGCTGAGTCTCATTGCGACTGGGCTCTGAACTTCTGTGCTTCCCAGCACCTGGAACATAGCCATATCCATCTCGTTTCCCATGGAAAGATCTGCAGCTGATCTTACTTCAGCCTTTCTCTGCCTCAAGGCCTCTCTGGGCCACTGTGATGCCCACCAGTGCCACCATGGGGCAGGGGGACCCCAGGGGAGCTGTCTCAGCTGCCCTCACGGTGACTGCATGCTGGCTGCAGCCTCTCCTCATCTGGGGGAAGGAATCCCGGGGTCCTGCTGTTTCCCAGGATCCATCCAGGAGGAAAGATACAGGCAACTTCTGCTGTTAGCTCCTCTGGAGGTTTTGTTATCCCATGCCCCACAGGTCAGGTGGGGACGTGGGAGGCGGACCTAGAACCTCATTCTCTGGGCCACCGTGCAACATTTTCATGTTTGCCTCCATTCTGCTTCTCTCTGTCTAGCTAAGGGGATCATCTCTTCTGGGGTAGAAAATTGGGTCAGCAGTATTCTTCTAAAATCTATCACTACAGAATGGGACAAGATATTTGCAAACGGCATAAAGGGTTAGTATCCAAGATCTATAAAAAACTTATCAAACTCCACACCCAAAAAACCAATAATTCAGTGAAGAAGTGGGCAAAAGACACGAATAGACACTTCTCCAAAGAAGGCATCCAGATGGCCCACCGACATGAAAAACTGCTCCACATCACTCATCATCAGAGAAACACAAATCAAAACCACAATGAGATACCACCTCACACCTGTCAGAATGGCTAACATGAACAACTCAGGCGACAACAGATGTTGGCGAGGATACGGAGAAAGGGGGACCCTTTTTCACGTCTGGTGGGAAAGCAAACTGGTGCAGCTGCTCTGGAAAACAGTATGGAGGTTCCTCAAAAAATTAAAAATAGAACTACCCTACGACCCAGCAATTGCACTACTAGGTATTTATCCAAAGGGTACAGGCATGCTGATTCAAAGGGGCACATGCACCCCCATGTTTATAACAGCACTATCGACAACAGCCCAAGTATGGAAAGAGCCCAAATGTCCATTGACTGATGAATGGATAAAGAAGATGTGGTGTGTATATACAACGGAGTATTACTTGATCAAAAAGAATGAAATCTTGCCATTTGCAACAACATGCATGGAACTAGAGTGTGTTCTCAGCGAAATCAGTCAGAGAAAGACAAATATCATGTGATTTCACTCATATGTGAATTTGAGAAACTCAACAGATGAATATAGGGAAGGGAAGGGAAGGAAAAATAAGATAAAAACAGAGAGGGAGGCAAACCATAAGAGACTCTTAAGTACAAGAGAACAAACTGAGGGCTGCTGGAGGGGTGTTGGGTGGGGGAGAAGGGCTAAAGGGGTGATGGGCATTAAGGAGGGCGCTTTGTAGAATGAGCACTGGGTGTTATATGTAATAGATGCATCACTAAATTTTATTCCTGAAATTATTATTACACCATATGTTAACTGACTTGGATTTAAATTAAAAAAAAATTAAAAACTAAAAAATTAAAGAAAATAAAGTATTCCATATTTAGAAAAAAATGAAAATAAAAATAAACCTATAGACACACCTAGAAAACCGATTGGAGGATTAACACAACAATCTGCACAACCTGAACCACAAAATTTAGCAGGTATGTGGTGCAGAGAGGTGAACTTGGGGAGCAAGAAGGAGCAGGAACGGAGGTGCTTTTGCAAGCAGAGAGAGGACAGAGACTAGGGGGGAGGGAATACGGGAAAAGCACCCCTTCCCAAAAGCAGCTGGAGAAAATGTAGAAAATTAGAAACAGCCACAGGTGCTAAACTAAAAAGGGAGAAAGGAGAAAGGAGAGGGTTTAAATTCCATTAAGACTATAAGCAAAGGGAACGCAAAGGCTGCAGCTCTGCAGCTCGATACCTGGCGGTGCTCTGGTGGGAAGGGCGAATCCCCAGGAACAGAGTGGGGTCCGGGAGGTTCTCGGGCCACACGGGGAAAAGCGGTTCCACTGCTGGAAGGACACTTGGTAAAGACCGTTGAAGCCACCGGGTCCCAGCAGACCCCGGAAGGCGGCCACATTCGCTGGTGCTGGAACAAGGTCTTTAAGGGTGAAGTCTGGTGCCAGGTGTGTGTTGTGATTTTCCATCATCCCTGAAACGCTGCAGCAACACTGTCTTGCAAACGTTTTCTGGGGCGGGCTGGCACCTGGCCAGTCTCGGGGGTACCAGCAGCAGCAGGGTCCAGCAAGTGTTCCTGGGTGCAGCTGATATTCGGCCATTGCTCATTCGGCCATTGCTCGGTGAAACCCTCCCGCAGAGGGGCGGAACGGGTCCAAGCCGCAGTCCTTCGGAAGTAAGGGGCTGGGGAAAACAGCCGCATCTGAGGCAAAACTCAGGAGAGAGGTACTGCCTGGGGCCTGGTCACGGAGAGTGGAACAGCGGGGAGTGGATGAAAGCTGAAGACAGAGGATGGGTGCGCGAATGCTGATCCCGGAGAACAGACTGCGTAGCTGGGTGGTGCCATTTTCCACTGCTCCCGTGCATGCGCATACGCACATACGCACCTACGCACCTACGAGCATGGAAACACTCCACCCCAGTAGGCTAGCAGCGCCATCTAGTGGAGAGCGGAGCCATTACACTGAGTCCCGCCCAACTGGGCCAACTTCCCTCTTCAAGAACACAAGTCTCACCACCTGCTTCTAGGGGAAAACCAAGCAATTTCAGTCCTACTTCAATCTGTTAGCAGGTCCATCTATTCAATTTTCTTCCTTTTTTTTTTCTTTTTCTCTTTTACACTTTTCTTTTTCTTAAATACCGAAAGAGAAAAAATTCATTTTTATTTTCAATTTTTATTAAAAACAGTTTTCTTTAATTTTTATCACTATATTTTTTACTTTTGTGTAATTTTTTTCAAATTCTATTTTACTTCCATCATTTTATTTTAGTCTACTTCAGTGTATTCACCTTTTCAAATTTTCAAACAATTTCCTTTTTTCTTTCTCTTTCTTTTTTTCTCTTTTTTTCTTTTTCTTGAATGCAGAAAGAGAAAAACTTCATTTTTATTTCAATTTCTATTTAAAATATTTTTATTTAATTTTTACTATATTTTTTGCTTTTATGTAAATTTTTTCAAATTCTATTTTATTTCCATCATTTTATTTTAGTCTACTACAGTGTATTCACTTTTTCAAATTTTCAAACGATTCTTTTTTTTCTCTTTTTCATTTGTTTTCTTTTTCCTTAAATACAGAAAAAGAAAAAAATCATATTTGTTTTTACTTTTCATTAAAAATATTTGTCTTTAATTTTTCTCTACTATATTCTTTACTTTTGTGTATATTTTTTCAAATTCTATTTTACCCATCATCTCATTTTAGTCTACTTCAGTGTATTCATTTTTTCAAATTCTCAAACAATATCCTTTTTTTTCTCCCCACCCTTTTTTCCCTCTAATCTGTCAAACCACTTTCAACACCCAGACCAAAACATACCTAGATTCTAGCATCATCTATTGAGTTTTTGTGTGTGGGTGTGTTTTTAATTCTTAATTTTAATATTTTTTAACTTCAATTTTTTTTTTTAAATTTTTTTTTTTTTAACATTTATTTATTTTTGGGACAGAGAGAGACAGAGCATGAACGGGGGAGGGGCAGAGAGAGAGGGAGACACAGAATCGGAAACAGGCTCCAGGCTCTGAGCCATCAGCCCAGAGCCCGACGCGGGGCTCGAACTCACGGATCGCGAGATCGTGACCTGGCTGAAGTCGGACGCTTAACCGACTGCGCCACCCAGGCGCCCCAACTTCAATTTTTTTAATTTCAATTTTTTTTTATTTCAATTTTTCGGGGCACCTGGGTGGCTCAGTTGGTTAGGCGACAAGCTTCAGCTCAGGTCATGATCTCACAGTTTGTGAGTTCAAGCCCCATGTCGGGCTCTGTGCCGACAGCTCAGAGCCTGGAGCCTGCTTCCAATTCTGTGTCTCCTCCTCTGTGCCCCCTGCCCTGCTCACACTGTGTGTCTCTCTGTCTCTCAATAATAAATAAATGTTAAAAAATTAATTTCAATTTTTCTACCTCATTAATTCCTTTCTCCCTTCAAAATGACAAAACAAAGCAATTCACCCCAAAAGAAAGAGCATGAAGAAACGACAGCCAGGGATTTAACCAACACAGATACAAGCAAGATGTCTGAACCAGAATTTAAAATCACGACAATAAGAATACTAGCTGGAGTCAAAAATAGATTAGAATCCCTTTCTGCAGAGACAAAAGAAGTAAAAAAATAGCCATAATGAAATAAAAAATGCTGTACCTGAGCTGCAATCACAGATATATGCTGCAGCAGCAAGGATGGATGAGGCAGAACAGAGAATCAGTGAAATAGAGGACAAACTTATAGAGAATAATGAAGCAGAAAAAAAGAGGGAGATTAAGGCAAAAAAGCACGATTTAAGACTAAGAGAAATCAGTGACTCTAAAAAGGAACAACATCAGAATCATAGAGGTCCCAGAAGAGGAAGAGAGAGAAATAGGGATAGAAGGGTTATATGAGCAAATCATAGCAGAAAACTTTCCTAACCTGGAGAAAGACACAGACATCAAAATCCGGGAAGCACAGAGGACCCCCATTAGATTCAACAAAAACCGACCATCAACAAGGCATATATATCATAGTCAAATTCACAAAATACTCAGGCAAGGAGAGAATCATGAAAGCAGCAGGGGAAAAAAAGTCCTTAACCTACAAGGGAAGACAGATCAGGTTTGCAGCAGACCTATCCACAGAAACTTGGCAGGCCAGAAAGGAGTGGCAGGATATATTCAATGTGCTGAATCAGAAAAATATGCAGCCAAGAATTCTTTATCCAGCAGGCCTGTCATTCAAAATAGGAGAGATAAAAAGTTTCCCAGAAAAACAAAAATTAAAGGAGGTTGTGACTACTAAACCAGCCCTGCAAGAAATTTTAAGGGTGACTCTCTGAGGGGAGAAAAGATGAATATACATATATAAATACCAAAAACAACAAAGATTAGAAAGGACCAGAGAACACCACCAGAACTCCAACTCTACAAGCATCATAATGGCAATGAATTCATACCTTTCAGTACTCACTCTAAACGTCAGTGGACTCAATGGTACAATCAAAAGACATGGGGTAAGAGAATGGATAAGAAAACAAGATGCATCTATATGCTGTTTACAAGAGACCCACTTTAGACCTAAAGACACCTTCAGATTGAAAATAAAGGGATGGAGAACCATCTATCATGCTGATGGTCAACAGAGGAAAGCTGGAGTAGCCATACTTACATCAGACAATCTAGACTTTAAAATAAAGACTGTATCAAGAGATGCAGAAGGGCATTATATCATAATCAAGGGTCTATCCACCAACAAGACCTAACAATTGTAAACATTTATGCGCCAAATGTGGGAGCACCCAAATATATAAATCAATTAATCACAAATATAAAGAAACTCATCAATCGTAATATCATAATAGTAGGAGACTTCAACACCCCATTCACAGCAATGGACAGATCATCTAATCAAAAAATCAACAAAGAAACAATGGGTTTGAATGACACACTGGACCAGATGGACTTCACAGATATATTCAGAACATTTCATCCTAAAGCAGAAGAATATACATTCTTCTCCAGTGCACATGGAACGTTCTCCAGAATAGACCATATACTGGGACACAAATCAGCCCTCAGCAAGTTCAAAAAGATTGAGATCATACTGTGCAAATTTTCAGACCACAACGCTATGAAACTCAAAATCAACCAAAAGAAAATTTTGAAAAGGTAACAAATACTTGGAGACTGAAGCACATCCTACTAAAGAATGAATGGGCTAACCAAGCAATTAAAGAGGAAAATAAAAAGTATATGAAAGTCAATGAAAATGATAACACCACAACACAAAACCTCTGGGATGCAGCAAAGGCAGTCATAAGAGGAAAATATATAGCAATCCAGGCCTTCCTAAAGAAGGAAGAAAGATCTCGGGTACACAACCTAACCTTACGCCTTAAGGAGCCGGAAACAGAACAGCAAATAAAACCCCAAACCAGCAGAAGACAGGAAATGATAAGGATTAGAGCAGAAATTAATGCTATCGAAACCAAAACAAACAAACAAGCAAACAAAAAAACCAAAAACCAAACAACAACAACAACAACAACAAAAAACAAAAAACAGAACAGATCAATGAAACCAGAAGCTGGTTCTTTGAAAGAATTAACAAAATTGATAAAGCACTAGCCAGTTTAATCAAAAAGAAAAAGGAAAGGACCCAAAGAAATAAAATCAAGAATGAAAGAGGAGAGATCACAACCAACACAGCAGAAATAAAAACAATAATAAGAGAATATTATGAGCAATTATATGCCAATAAAATGGGTAATCTGGAAGAAATGGACAAATTCCTGGAAACATATACACTACCAAAACTGAAACAGGAAGAAATAGAAAATTTGAACAGACGCATACTGGTAAGGAAATCAAATTAGTAATCAAAAATCTGCCAAAAAACTAGAGTCCAGGGCCAGATGGCTTTCCAGGGGAATTCTACCAAACATTTAAGAAAGAGTTAACACCTATTCTCTTGAAACTGTACCAAAAAATAGAAACAGAAGGAAAACTTCCAAACTCTTTCTATGAAGCCAGCATTACCTTGATTCCAAAACCAGACAGAGACCCCACTAAAAAGGAGAACGATAGACCAATTTCCCTGATGAACATGGATGCAAAAATCCTCAACAAGATATTTGCCAACCAGATCCAACAATACATTAAAAAAATTATTCACCACGACCAAGTGGGATTTACACCTGGGATGCAGGGCTGGTTCAATATCTGCAAAATAATTAATGTGATTCATCATAAAATAAAGGAAAAGAACCACATGATCCTCTCAACAGATGCAGAGAAAGCATTTGACAAAATACAGCATCCTTTCTTGATAAAAACCCTCAAGAAAGTAGGGATAGAAGGAGCATACCCCGAGATCATAAAAGCCATATATGAATGACCCAGCGCTAATATCATCTTCAACGGGGAAAAACTGAGAGCTTTCCCCCTAAGGTCAGGAACGAGACAGGGATGTCCACTCTCACCACTGTTATTCAACAGTATTGGAAGTCTTAGCCTCTGCAATCAGACAACACAAAGAAATAAAAGGCATCCAAATTGGCCAGGAGGAGGTCACACTTTGACTCTTAGCAGATGACATGATACTCTATAAGGAAAACCCAAAAGATTCCACCAAAAAACTGCTAGAATTGATTCATGAATTCAGCAAAGTTGCAGGATATAAAATCAACGCACAGAAATTGGTTGCCTTCCTATACACCAACAATGAAATGACAAAGAGAAATCAAGGAATCAATCCCATTCACAGTTGCACACAAAAAACTTAAAATACCTAGGAATAAATCTAACCAAAGAGGTGAAAAATCTATACACTGAAAACTATAGAAAGCTTATGAAAGTAATTGAAGAAGACACAAAAAAAATGGAAAATGATTCCATGCTCCTGCATAGGAAGAACAAATATTGTTAAAATGTCGGTACTACCCAAAGCAATCTACATATTCAACGCGATCCCTATCAAAATAACACCAGCATTCTTCACAGAGCTAGAACAAATAATCCTAAAATTCGTATGGAACCAGAAAAGACCCCAAATAGCCAAAGCAATCTTGAAAAAGAAAACCAAAGCAGGAGGCATCACAATCCCGGACTTCAAGCTATACTACAAAGAATCATCAAGACAGTATGGTACTGGCAAAAGAACAGACACTCAGATCGATGGAACAGAATAGAGAACCCAGAAATGGACCCACAAACCTATGGCCAACTAATCTTTGACCAAACAGGAAAGAATATCCAATGGAATAAAGACAGTCTCTTCAGCAAGTGGTTCTGGGAAAACTGGACAGCAACATGCCGAAGAATGAACCTGGACCACTTGCTTACCCCATACACAAAAATAAACTCAAAATGGATGAAAGACCTCAATGTAAGACAGGAAGCCATCAAAATCCTCAAGGAGAAAGCAGGCAAAAACCTCTTTGATCTTGGCCACAGCAACTTCTTACTCAACACGTCTCTGGAGGCAAGGGAAACAAAAGCAAAAATGAACTACTGGGACCTCATCAAAATAAAAAGCTTCTGCAGAGCGAAGGAAACAATCAGCAAAACTAAAAGGCAACCGACAGAATGGGAGGAGATATTTGCAAATGACATATCAGATAAAGGGTTAGTATCCAAAATCTATAAAGAACTCATCAAACTCAACACCCCAAAAACCAATAATCCAGTGAAGAAATGGGCAAAAGACATGAATAGACACTACTCTAAAGAAGACATCCAGATGGCCAACTGACACATGAAAAAATGCTCAACATCACTCATCATCAGGGAAATACAAATCAAAACCACCATGAGATATCACCTTACCCCTGTCAGAATGGCTAACATGAACAACTCAGGCAACAACAGATGTTGGTGAGGATGCGGAGAAAGAGGATTTCTTTTGCATTGTTGGTGGGAATGCAAGCTCGTGCAGCCACTCTGGAAAACAGTATGGAGGTTCCTCAAAAAACTAAAAATAGAACTACCCTACGACCCAGCAATTGCACTACTAAGCATTTATCCACGGGATACAGGTGTGCGGTTTTGAAGGGACACATGCAACCCCATGTTTATAGCAGCACTATCGACAACAGCCAAAGAACGGAAAGAGCCCAAATGTCCATCGATGGATGAATGGATAAAGAAGATGTGGTGTATATATACAATGGAGTATTACTTGGCAACCAAAAAGAATGAAATCTTGCCATTTGCAACTATGTGGATGGAACTAGAGGGTATTATGCTAAGTGAAATTAGTCAGAGAAAGGCAAAAATCATATGAGTTCATTCATATGAGGACTTTAAGAGACAAAACAGATGATCATAAGGGAAAGGAAACAAAAATAATATAAAAATAGGCAGGGGGACAAAACAGAAGAGACTCATAAATATGGAGAACAGAGGGTTACTGGAGAGGTTGTAGGAGGGGGGATGGGCAAATGGGTAAGGGGCACTAAGGAATCTACTCCTGAAATCATTGTTGTACTATATGCTAACTAATTTGGATGTAAGTTTTAAAAAATAAAAAATAAAATTAGAAAAAATAAATTAAATAAACCTATAGTTTATCAATGTGTGGTATATCCTTAGGACTTTTTAATCTTGGAATCTTATGTGGCTTACAGAATTATAACTTTAATAAACAAATAAATCATTTCATTCAGGAAAATATAAGTACCATTGGAAAATTCCTGTTCTGCTAGTGAACAGAGACACATTAAAGTACAATTCTACCAACCCCCACCCAATAAATAAATTAATAAATTAATTTAAAAAATCTATCACTAATGCCAAAGTCTTGGCTTTTGCTAAATGCTTTGTGTATATCATCTCAATAATTAAAACAAAAAGTTTGTAATGTTTGCACAGAGGCGCAGAGAGGGGAACTGGCTTGCCCAATGCCACACAGCCTGCGGCTGCCGGGCTGGGGCTTGAGAGCACTTGCTGAGACTTCAGAGCCTGTTTTCTTACCATTCCTTAAATTCCCCCTGGTATCATCAGTACTTACTCCTTTAGGGCAGGTTTTGTTTTCTCACATAACTTTTAAGGATTTGAGAAACAGAGTATCTAACAAATACGCACTCTGTAAAATGGTTTTAAATCAAGTGGGGAAAGGTGTTACTTACGTGTAAGACAACATTGTATCTGCCCCCAGAAGACAAAACAGAAATATTTTTTCACCTGCCCGGGGTCACAACTGAGCCTTTGGTCTGGAAGATCTTTAAGGGGAGAATAATCTGAGGTAGAGTCACTCATCAGGCAGGAGTTGAATCAGGTGGGTTCTGGAACCTTCCAGCTGAAAGAGTGTATGGATACCGAACGGGTGAAAGGTAACAACCAAACAATAGCTTTGAACATGTTATAGGTATGCACAGAAAAAAGCTTTTTTTTCTTGGCTTTTCTCCCCCCCCCATGCATAGGTATTTATATGTCCACACATGAACATATAAACACAGAGCAGAAATGTAATATTTGTAATATGTGTCACCCTGACAAATGGGGACCGTCCTGAGGAGCACAGGGGAGGGAGAAGATAGGGTAAAGCCAAGCAAAGGAAAAACTGCCCTGAAAATTCCCTTGGTGATGTGTGATGTGATCAAATGAACACATTTCAAGTTAGAGAATTTAGGTGGAAAAAGTTAAGAAAAATGTAAACTGAAACCAATAGCAATGAAAAGAAAGGTTTGCCTCATCCTTGGACACATTGTTTGTAGTTTGAGGAAGTCTCAGTTTTCATGAAGAAGGTATGTGAAGAAGGAAAAGCAGTAATTGACTGGAGATGAATGTGGGCAGATGATGGGTGCATCATACTGTGCCCCGTGTGCCCCGAGCACCCCTGTTGGTGAAACTACTACATTATATCGTAGTTTGGTTTGTTTATGTGGCCCACACAGCTCCAGCGACCTGTTGACATGAATGAATGGGGGGAGGAAGGAAGGAAGGAAGGAAGGAAGGAAGGAAGGAAGGAAAGGAGGAAGGAAGGGAGGTGCGGCAATCTCTTTTACCAGGTGAACAGCTCACTGAAGCTAGCGTGCTCACCTAATATGGCCATTTTACTCATTTGACTTTTTAAGAATTTAGCAATTTCATGTGCTCAGTTGCTCTAGAGTTTTTGGGAATGGGACACTCCCAAAAGATACCTGTGGGGGTGATTTTCCCATGTACTTGAGCAAATCAAGCATGTCATAGTGTAAAGAGTTGTTTTTAAAGTTTATTTATTTATTTTGAGAGAGAGAGAGGGAGGTGGGGAGGGGCAGAGAGAGGAGAGAGAGAGAATCCCAAGCAGGCTCCACACTGCCAGCACAGAGCTCAACGTGGGACTCAAATTCAAGACCCTGAGATCATAACCTGAGCCAAAATCAAGAGTCGGACGCTTAACCAACTGAGCCACCCAGGAACCCTGAGAATTGTTGACTTCGAACCACAGATTTGGGTTTAAACCTGGGGCTTACTACTTGTTAGTTCTATTAGTTTTTTGGACAAGCAACTTGATTTTTCTGAGCCTTGATTTGTTTCCCCGTCCATAAAAACGGGGGGGGGGGATAAGAATGACTCTCTTACCGTATCATGAAGAATAAATGGGGTCATACACAGGCAAGGTGCCTTGGCACACAGGAAGCGTGAAAGAAATGCTGGTGTTTCTTGTGAATATTATCATTCTTATTTCCACTGGAGTGACGGTGTGGGCTGGGTGGGGCCTCATCTCAACCTCCGGCTAATCCAGGAGGGGAGAAGCAGGGGTGAGCGTTGACGAAGTGGAATTTCCTGGGTGAGAATGTTACTGCTGGCATGTGTGACTCAGAGATCATCTCAGGGCCTCGCAAGGGAAGCTGTTCCTGGTACGAATTAATTGCATCATTTTTCTCCCTGACATGTAGATGTATGTCTGCAGGTCCCGGCCTGGATACAGACCATACCCATTGTGCAAGAGTCCCCAAATACAATGTTTAAGGGATCTTGTGGCAACTGTGAAAAATAGCACGAAGCGCAAAGTGCTGTGCCCAGACTGGACTGTAGGTGGCAGCAGAAACTCAGGCGTGGAGAAAGAAGTTCGTCCACAAAGCCTTTCCTGGGACTGTCCGGTAGGGGGTCCACTACTCACTTTGTAGCGACTTAACAAAGAATACCTGGAAGTTTTTAGCATCCGTAATGTTAGTGGATTCAACATCATTTGACGCCATCTTATCTGTTCTTCAGCGTGAATGAAGATATGAGTTCACTAGTACAAACTCCCCCTAAATCAGGCATTTGTATTTCTTTCTGTTAAAAAAAAAAAAAATCCGAATGTCTTCAGGAATAGGACCTCATTAGGTTAAGTTCAATATTTAAAGAGAGAGCTTCCAAATTATGGCCTGTGACAGCCATCATTGATGTTATCCATGGGGGAGCAAGCTCTCCCTTTCAAGTGGGTTGCTAAGGAAACAATGCCATCCTTCCAAAGTGTAGACAGAAGATGCATCGTTTGCAAACCCGTGTGGCTCTCCTACAGCCAATATCAAAATGATTGCTTTTGAATTTCCTTTCGCTGGATACTATTTGGTTTGCATATGCCTGATTTATATTTACCTGTCCCTTAATTTTCAAATTTTCCAGGAAGAATTTAAAATATGTGTTTTGTAAAGAGCATATGGCTTGATATTATTTCTTAACCCAGTCTGAGAGTCCTATCATCTGATACTGGATTTCAACCCCTTCACATCCATTCTGATAGTATGATTTCCTACCTTCCTTCTTACTTTATATTTAACCATTTATTAAATATATTGTTGTTCATGCTTTTCCTCTTTTCACATTTCATCTGGGTTAATCAAGACATTCATTTTTTAAGTTCTTTTCCCCGCCCTGCTTTGTCTCAAGCGATACACTTTTACTATATAGCTCTTATTATGTTTTGCCTCCTCCTTAAAGTTGGAAATCTCCATCAGTGTGCTGCAATCACAGAGTCCCCTTGACCCTCTAAAGGTTTAACATCATTCTTGTCCTCCCTACCAACCTAACTGGGACATTAGGAATACTTTTGCTTTCTTATGTATTCATTCTCCCATTCCTGACCCTTATATATGATTAGAAAAACAAAACTAGTACAAAGGACATCTACAATGCTCTTTGTCAGACTTACCTATTAACATTTTACCCCAATTTCCTCTAACCTCTATTTACTTTCTTTTTTTTTTTTAATTTTTTTTTTCAACGTTTATTTATTTTTGGGACAGAGAGAGACAGAGCATGAACGGGGGAGGGGCAGAGAGAGAGGGAGACACAGAATCGGAAACAGGCTCCAGGCTCTGAGCCATCAGCCCAGAGCCTGACGCGGGGCTCGAACTCACGGACCACGAGATCGTGACCTGGCTGAAGTCGGAGGCTTAACCGACTGCGCCACCCAGGCGCCCCTAACCTCTATTTACTTTCTATGCACACACACACACACACACACACACACACACACAGATGTAATTATATCTTTTCAGGGTAAGTTACATATATACCCTTATATCTACTCTTAAAAAATTATTTTTACATTTATTTATTTTTGAGAGTCAGAGAGAGACAGAGTGCAAGTGTGGGAGGGGCAGAGAGAGAGGGAGTCACAGAATCCAAAGCAGGCTCCAGGCTCCGAGCTGTCAGCACAGAGTCTGATGTGGGGCTCAAACTCATGAACTGTGAGATCACGACCTGAGCCAAAGTCAGGCGCTTAACTGACTGAGCCACCCAGTGCCCCCCCCCCCCGAATAGCTACTCTTATCCCTAAACACTTTGTGTGTACTTCCTAAGAAGAGTGATATTCTCTTACAATTTCCATAGTATAATTATAATTTCAGACATTTTGTTATAATAATTTAATTTAATGTAGAGTTAATATTTTTGTCTGTTGACCTAATAATGCTTTTTATGGCAGTCCCACCCTCCAGGGAAAGGCCATGTCTGAGGCTAAGTGTCACTTTTGGTTGTGCCTCTTTAGCCTCCTTTGGTCTGGAAATCTCTACAGCCTTACTTGGTATTTTATGGCATTCACATTTTTTAAATTGAAGGGTAATTAATGTTCAGGGTTATATCGATTTCAACTATTGTATACATTACTCAGTGCTCATCATGACAAATGTGCTCTTAATTCCCTTCACCTATTTTATCCATCCCCCCCCCCACCTCCCCTCTGGTAACGACCAGTTTGTTCTTTGTATTTGAGTCTGGGGTTTTTTTGTTTATGTTGTTTTACCTTTGTTCATTTGTTTTACTTCTTAAATTCCACACATGTGTGAAATTTTATGATATTTGTCTTTCTCTGTCTGACTTATTTCACTCAACTATATACCTTCTAGGTCCATCCCTGTTGTTGCAAATGGCGAGATGTCATTCTTTTTCGTGGCTGAGTAATATTCCTATATGTATGTATGTGTATATATATATGTGTGTGTGTGTATATGTGTGTGTGCATATATATATATATATACAGCCTCTTCCTTATCCATTTACTTACAGATGGGCACTTGGGTTGCTTCCATGCCTTGGCTATTGTAAATAATTCTGCAGTAAACATAGGGGTGCATATGTCTTTTGGGATTCGTGTTTTCATTTTCTTTGGGTAAACACCCAATAATGGATTACAGGATCATATTGTAATTCTATTTTTAATTTTTTGAGGAATCCTCCATATTGTTTTCCACAGTGGCTGCACTGGTTTGCATTCCCACCAACAGGGCACGAAGGTTCCCTTTGCTCCACATCCTAGCCAACACTTGCTTCTGGGGTTTTTGGTTTTAACCATTCTGACAGGTGTGAGGTGACACCTCACTGTGGTTTTGATTTGTATTTCCTTGACGACGAGTGATGTTCAGCATCTTTTCATGTGTCCGTTGGCCATCTGGGTGTCTTCTTTGGAAGAGATTCACGTTTTATAAGAGTACAGTTTCCCCTGACATTTAAAAATATATGATGTTGAGGGGCGCCTGGGTGGCGCAGTCGGTTAAGCGTCCGACTTCAGCCAGGTCACAATCTCGCGGTCCGTGAGTTCGAGCCCCGCGTCGGGCTCTGGGCTGATGGTTCGGAGCCTGGAGCCTGTTTCCGATTCTGTGTCTCCCTCTCTCTCTGCCCCTCCCCCGTTCATGCTCTGTCTCTCTCTGTCCCAAAAATAAATAAAAACGTTGAAAAAAAATTAAAAAAAAATATATGATGTTGTTTCTATTGTTATCATGCTGTTCTGTGCTTTTCTGATTATTCAGTCATGATTGATTCAGGTCACGTGCCCTCATCTCATTCTCAACAAGTGAGCTGTGTCTTCCTCAGTTTACCTTGTGTGCCCTCACACAACAGCTACCTGCCCTCCACTGCTGTTGTGAATTTTGATCACCTACACAGGCTGTTGACTGATTCTCCACTCTATCATTATGGTTTTCCTTTCTCTCCCTTGCAACTAATAAGCAGTCTGGAGTGATATACCTTATTGTCATGCAGCCCTCCTGCTGCCGATCGAAACTCCCCCCTAGATTTATCATCCACTGGTGATTCTTGCCCGATCCAGTCATTCCTCATGCTGTTCGCAAAGTAGCGATTTTTCCAGCTCTATCACGCCCTACACATTTACCAGTGAGCACTTGACATTCAGCTGGAAGGAGAGCCCTAATTCTATCTAATCTATCTATCTATCTATCTATCTATCTATCTACCTAATCTATGGGCACAGACTGATTAATCCCTAGGTTTCCAATGGCTTGTAATTCAGTACCGTACTTAATTATTTTGACGCTTGAATCATCTCAGATTTGGCAGCGGGAGTCAGATTTGTGTGTCCTTCCTCCACCGTGAGAACTAGGCTTCCAACAATATCAGCAGGTGTAGTCATTTCCTCAGTTCCCATACAGCTACAGTAGTTTCAGAATTACTTTGTCCATGCTGCTACAAGTAAGCAAATCGCTAAAAAGCGTTCAGGATTTCTTTTCTTTTTTTAATTAATTTATTTTTTAATGTTTATTTATTTGTGAAGGAGTGAGAGACAGAGCGTGAGTGGGGGAGGGTCAGAGAGAGAGGGAGACACAGAATCGAAGCAGGCTCCAGGCTCCGAGCTGTCGGCACAGAGCCCGATGTGGGGCTGGAACTCACAGACCGTGAGATCATGACCTGAGCCTAAATTGGAGGCTTAACTGACTAAGCCACCCAGGTGCCCCTCAAGACTTATTTTCAATTCTTGACCCCCCCACCAATGCCCCCAAATGAGGCAATATAGGCAAATGCTGTGTTACTGTAAGGTACTTGGATTCTTTCTTGGTTCTCCCTTCCTTCCTTTCTCCCTTCCTCCCTCCCTCCTTCCTTCCTGTACACACGTAAGAACAATTTGAGCAAGAAGATTTTTTTAAAGTAGTGTTGGATTATAACAAAAAGGGTAAAGTAAGAGTCTATCAGTTCGTATTGATATAAATACATGCTTGAAGAAAATAGAAGGAAGGAAGAGAGAGAGAGGGCACAACAATATATATTGTTTGTACTCATTTGCATTATGCCTTATCAATTTAAATTATACATTTTGTAGGTATATGTATGCTTGTCACAATTTTTTGGTATTTTTACTTTCCCCTCCCTGTTGTGAAGTCTTAGAAGTGAATTAATTTTTCCTTTTATTGGAGTGTCGTGTAGTTTCCTTGGTAATGGAATGAGGGTGATATATTTCTGAATTCTTGAACAACCCAAAATACCCCTCTTTTGCCCTCACATCTGAATGTATGCCTCTGTGCACAGTTCCCAGATCACAGCCCTTTTCTACCCCAAGCCTGCAAATGAGACATTTGGCGCTAGCCTAGATTCTCTTTTTATGCAAGTACCGTTTTGTCTGTCTGAAATGTGTTTTCTCCATTCTCAGGGTTCAGAAATTTCAATGATGTATGGCCAGATATATGTCTGTTCTCATTTTGCCTGGGAATTGGCGAGCACCTTGTAACAGAAAATAGTCTCTCTCTGGCTTAGGGAAATTTTCTTATATGCTTATACAAGCATTACTTTTTCTCCATCCAGTGCTTTTTCTCCCTCGGAAACTCTATTATTCACATAATAAATCTCTAGGCGAGGTTCATTCTTATCTCTTCATTCATATTTTCTGTTACTTTTTATTTTGTTCAGTGTACTCAGCTACTTTTTCCCTTTCTTCTCCCCCAAATCCCAGTTCAGCTCTCAGCATTGACCACTGTACTTCTCATGTCTGCTGTTTATATACTTTTTTCATGTTTATTTATTTATTTTGAGAGAGAGAGAGAGAGAGAGAGAGAAACAGACAGAGTATGAGTAGGGAAGGGACACAGAGAGAGGGAGAGAGAGAAAATCCTAAGCAAGCTCTGCACTGTCAGCTCAGAGCCACATGTGGGGCTCGAACCCCCAGACCTGAGATCATGACCTGAGCTGAATCAGGAGTTGGATGCTTAACTGAGCCACCTGGATGCCCCATGTCTGCTGAATTTCTAAGTTTATAAATCAGGGGCACCCGGGTGGCTCAGTTGGTTGAGTGTCTGACTCTTGATTTCACTTTAGGTCATGACCTCAGGGTCTTCCGATCCAGCCCCGCATCCAATCTCTGCCTCCCTCTCTCACACTTTGCGCAGAGATTGGATGGAAAGCAGGGAACCTGCTTGGGATTCTCTGTCTCCCTCTCTCTCTGCCCCTCTCTGGCTCTCTCTCCAAAATAAAAATATATTTAAGTACATTTAAATTTGTAAATCAGAATTTGAACTTCTGAAAGTCTTCTTTTGGCTCCAATTACATCTCCAAAGTTATTTTTATGTACTTATTAAAATTTTCCCCGGTCTTGTCTGCTGGTTCTACTTCAAAAGAAACCACCTGTTCTTAGGCAGCCTGCCCGCCCTGCCTCACTTCCTGCCCGCTCGTGGGCAGGACCAAAGTCAGGCTGTTAAAAACCATGGCAAGTGGTGAACTGGCAGGAAATGGTGAATGAGTTGGCGAATTAGTCTGACAGTGGAGGGGGGACTTTGCTGTTTTTGCGGTGGGAAGATCCCTGTCTTTTATTTTATTTTATTTTATTTTATTTTATTTTATTTTATTTTATTTTATATGCAAGTTAGTTAACGTACAGTGTGGTATTGGCTTCAGGAGTAGAACCCAGTGATTTATCTCTTACATATGACACCCAGTACTCATCCCAACAAGTGCCCTCCTTAATGCCCATCACCCATTTAACCCACCTCCCACCCCCCATCAACCCTCAGTTTGTTCTCTGTATTTAAGTCTCTTATGGTTTGCCTTCCTCTCTGTGTTTATCTTACTTCTCCTTCCCTTCCCCTATGTTCACCTGTTTTGTTTCTCAAATTCCATATAGGAGTGAAATCATATGATATCTGTCTTCCTCTGACTTATTTTGCTTAGCAGAATACACTCTAGTTCCATCCACGTTGTTGCAAATGACAAGATTTCGTTATTTTTCATCGCCGAGCAGTATTCCATTGTATATACGTAAAAAATATGAAAAGCTTCACAAACTTGTGTGTCATCCTTGTGCAGGGGCCACTCTAATCTTCTCTGTGTAGGTCCAGTTTTAGGATATGTGCTGCCGAAGTGAGCACAATCTGTCTGTATTTTAAAGCATTAAAAAGATGATGCCCCAGCCATGGACACCTGCTGTCACGTCATACTTTTCTCAGTTGTTGGGCGGCCTTAGCGAGGAGGTGGGAGATTGGAGAGTCTGGAAATGTACAGTTAACCTGCCATTTTTCTCAAAATCCCTTTCTTACAGGTTTGCGGGAGTGTTTTTAGATGTTTGTGACAATCTGGTTTTCAATTCATAGAATGCTGAAGTCAAGAAAGATCTGGAAGAGAATCAGTTTCCACCATCTGATTTTGTACACGAAGTCCAGAGGGGCTCCAAAGCTTAATACATGTCATAGAGCGAATCTGCAGCATGGCCAAGGGAAGAATTCGATCCCTTCATCTCTAGACCGCTGCTTTCTTTCCCCAGTTCACTGCCCAGATCTTCCTGGGCAGTAAATTTTATTGTTGTTCTATCAACAAATGAGTGTGATCTTCAAACGTTGCCAGGACAAACCTAAGCCAGAACCAAATCAAGATAACAAAAACCACCACCGCCACAAAAGATAAAAAAGGAAAGAAGGAAAGAAAGGGAGGGAGCAGGGAAGAAAAAAAATCCAGTAAATGAAATCTCAAGCCACACTTTTCAAAAGTCTAGCGAAATCAGATCGCTTTAGCTTTCTCTTAGTCACGCTCTTGCAATATTTGGTAAAAAGAAACAGAGAAAGAAAATCTCTGATACACAAAGATCTGTTTGTAATTGCGTGGAACACCAGACTGCTCAGGGCCACGTCGGAGAGCAGCCTGCTACGCAGGTGCTGAGCACAGACATTGAGCACAAGCCGCTGAGAAGGGCATGTGAGAGGGCCAGGGGCTGGAGCCGGGGTGCGGACAGGGGGCATATGGGGGGGGGCGCGATGTGAGAGGGACAAGCAGGTAGAATAGGAGGACTTACTTGACCTGGTGAACACCTGATTGAACCAACAAGGAAACTGTTAGTACGGTACAGAGGAAATTCACTAACGAATGCTTTTCTTGTTAGAAACTTAATATGTAAACAGAACATACTGGAATAGACACTGCCCCCAAATATTCGACTGCGGCTCTGAAGTCCTGCTATATCTGTACCTTTTGTGGTCCCTGCTTGTGATGATTTCATGCTGTCATTTGCCACTATTTTTAAAATAAAGACTAATAATAATGCTATAAATGAAATGCCAGTAAGGTACTTACTATTTTCTCCTTCTCTGTAACTTCAAGATCTTTGACACCCTGTGTCTCCAGGTTGAGCCCCCGGGATATGCTCTTTGGAGAGACACAGCAAAAGGAGTTAAGATGACTCATTTTTACCAGTGACGATAACATTATAATGACTCTCGAGAAATGGAAAATGCAACGTTTTATTGTTTTATTTTTACCTTTTTTAGAGACAGAAGGAAAGAAAGTGAATGGGGGAGAGGGATAGAGGGGTGAGAAAGACTCTTAAGCAGGCTCGTGGGGCTCAGTCCCGTGACCCTGCTGGGATCATGGTCTGAGCCGAAATCAAGAGTCAGCCGCTCAACCGACTGAGCTACCCAGGTGCCCTGGAAAAGTGCAACATTTTAAATTGAAATAATAAGTGACACAAATTTGGGCAAGGGGTGAAGAACCCAAGAAACATGGTTACAGTCATTGGTGGAGAAGTAGGTCGTCACCTTGGATGAGACAAGCACAGCCATTTTCAAAATAGCTCCTGTCAAACCAGGTTGTATTAGCAATCTGTTACTCAGATGGCCCAGATGGACACCAGCGAGGGAGGTTCTTCGGGAAAGGTGATTCTCTGGTATTTAGACTCAGACAGATGGGTGCTTCCAAAGCGGTTCAGCTTGCAAAAGCGCCAAATCAACAGTTAGGGAAATTAACATAGATCTCACTTGCTACATAAATGATCCTCTGTAGTGTGTTTCTTTTTTTCTTTCAAATGGCTGCTTAAATTCCACCTCTTTCATGAAATCTTTCCAGGATAATATCTCTTGGCACGTCATCATTCAACATTTATTCCTTTTAAGTGTTTGAGACACGCATGGACACCCACACAGTTCTCTGCTACCCAGCTTGGCAGAAAATAAGGTATTGGTGAATCAGCTCACGGATGCAGATTCACTAGGCTTAAACATACGTAAATTAGCAAATCCTGCAGTTAGAAAATAAAATACATGTGACACCAAATAAATTTTAATATCAATCATTGGCATAAAGCCTTGTAGCAATTTACCCCATTGTAATCATAATAAGAACCACAAGGACCAATCCAGGCACAGCATTCATCTGGAAGTGTCTGTGGGGGGCTGCAGGGCATAGTACAGGCCCAGGTGAGTGTCCCAGGCGTTCCTACCTGATAGCATCCCTGCTAATGGGCTGAGATCAACCCAAACCATTGGTTTAACATCTAAAAATAGATCAATATGATATATCATATTAGTAGAAAATAGGATAAAAACCACATGATCATCTCGATAGACTTAAAAAAAAGCACTTGACAAAATTCAACTCACTTTCATGATAAAAAAAAAATACTGAACAAAACAGGAATAGAAGGAACTTTCTCAACCTGTTAAAGGGCATCTATAAAAAAAAAACCCCATAGCGAACATCTTATATAATGGAGAAAGCCTAAATGCTTTCCCTCGAGATTGGGAATGTTGCTGGCTCCAAATTCAAAGTCCCACGGGAGATGAATCAGCCAAGCTTGGGTTACATGCCAGCTCCCTTACTGGGGAGGACAGAGAATGAATCTGACACCAGGAATTAGTGGGAGGCAGGGGCTGGGCCCCTACCAAGATGCTCCCACAGCAGGGATGACGTGATTCTCTACAAGGAGATTCAGGTGCCCTTAAGAAGGGGCTCAGGGGGCGCCTGGGTGGCGCAGTCGGTTAAGCGTCTGACTTCAGCCAGGTCACGATCTCGCGGTCCGTGAGTTCGAGCCCCGCGTCAGGCTCTGGGCTGATGGCTCGGAGCCTGGAGCCTGTTTCCGATTCTGTGTCTCCCTCTCTCTCTGCCCCTCCCCCGTTCATGCTCTGTCTCTCTCTGTCCCAAAAATAAATTAAAAAAAAAAAAAAAAAAAAAAAGAAGGGGCTCAGGTCGTAAGTGGCACAAAAAAAAAATCAACAAAATGTTGCTTTATAGTAATATTCAGGTCTGCTCACTCCAAGTCCTTTGCCTTGTCACTACGTTTCTATATATCTTGGAGAATTCAAAAGGTTCTTTGAGATCCTAATTATGAACATGAATGTTACTGAAGAACCTATGGCCAACGGATTTTGAAATAAAGGTTGTTGCCCATCCTTGCCTCCAGACCATTCCTTTCCTGGCAGATTCTGTTTATGGCGGCTCTACCCTACTCCTGGGGTTAGTGAGAGGGGAGCAGGATGTGTCTGGTTTCTTACTTCCCATTGCTGAACCACTGCTCCAACTAGTTAGAACTCCTAGAAGGGCCATACCTACAGGTCCCTTACACCCAGCCCGATGTCCTCTTTACCTCTTGATGGCTCAGCCTGGGCCTAGTTTGAATCTTCATACGCCTAGTTGGATGTCCAAAAGTTCCCCAGAACTTTCTTCAGCGTAGCTCACCAGGCACCTCATGATTGGGACCTGCCTATCTGTCCAGCTTCCTATCCAGCCACCGCCTCAGGAGAAGCCTTCACTCCAGCAACTCTGGATTAACGGGAATTTCTTAGAACACACCTTGGCACCTTCATATGGTCTACTCTGTCTGGCTGGAATGTCCTACACACAGATAGCACGTCTTTTAAAAATTAGCTCAATATTATGGTGCCTGGGTAGCTCAGTCAGTTAAGCGTCTGACTTTGGTTCAGGTCATGATCTCATGGCTCATAGGTTTGAGCCCTGCATCAGGCTCTGTGCTGACAGCTCAGAGCCTACAGCCTGCTTCGGATTCTGTGTCTCCCTCTTTCTCTGCCCCTTCCCCATTCGCCCTTGCTCTCTGTCTCTCTCTCTCTCTCTCTCAAAAATAAATAAACATTAAAAAAAATTAACTCAACATCATGACCTCTCTGAAGCCTGCCCTGATTGTGTCTATCCCTGGCCAACCCCTGTCTCCTCTTTGTGTCTAAGACATACCTGTGTGTTCCTCTATTGCATTTATCATACTGTATTATAATCGTTGGTTTGCGGGTCTGTTACCACTGCTGTAAATTGTAGGACATACCTCTTACATTATTTTGAATCTTCAGTGCTTGATGCCCCATCAAATTATGGAGCTTACTGCATGGGGAACTGCGTTTCATTTCTTAACAGTTCTTTTCTTCAAATCAATCAGAGCTGAGAACGAGTGCAGTATTAATATTAGCCAACTAAATTCATAAAGCATGTTACCTTTCATAAAACAACCTTTATTTTCTAGATCTGATCAGAAGGCTGAGGCATTAATTTAGAAAGTCAAAAATAAGAAAAAAAAACCTTAACAGCAGAGCAATCATTAACAGCTGCTCAACGTGATTCAATATTTATTGTATCTCCTATATGCAAGACACTGGTTACTAAGATATTGGTTCATTGTCACTACATGTTGAATTTCAAAAAAAAACAGTGAAAATATGAAGGTTCAGAATGACTGCAGAATAGATCCCAATCATAAGAGTTCAGCATTGCAAATTATATCACATAATTCTTCTGTCTTGTTTTCTTTACATGGGTTGAAATTTGGGGGTATAACCATAAATGCAAATCTCCTGGTAAGGTATGCATAAAAATATAAGATTTTTCTAGGCAGAATCTTGAAGATGCCAAGAAATTACCCGATAGAACTCTAGAGGCCCAGGAGCTGAAGTCCAGATTTCGGTTTCATTGTATAAGGTTCAACTTCAGGATGACATCCATTCGTTTCATGACACTGATGGATTAGTCAATGTTCTCCAAAGAAACAGAACCAATAGGATGTACAAATGAAGATATTGATATAGATATGTGGAAGGAAGGAAGAGAATTCACAGCTTCCTCTATATTTTTGTTCTTATCGGAACAATTGGATTGGACAATGTCAGGCCACATTGACGAGGGTGGTCTTTACTCAGTCTACCATTTCAAATGTGAGTCTCTTCCAGAAACATCCTCACGGACACACCTAGAAATACTGTTTTATCAGCTATCTGGGCTTCTCTCAGTATCTCAAATGTGACACGTAGAACCTTGAGATTGTGACATGAGCCGAAGTCAGACGCTTAACCGACTGAGCCACCCAGCAACCCCTACTATATATTGTATTTAATATTAATAAAATCTGGTAAGTTTGTATAATCCAACATATGTCCTACGCCTTTTTTATTCTAAGTATTTTATAGATTTTATTATTAAAAATTTTTTTATATTTACATTTCAGTTGCTTTTTTGCTTTCCTAAAGAGAAGATACTGTTCTATTTTTCCACCCATGTTAGCAAATTTTCTTACTAATTTTAGTTTAACTTAGTGATTATTAAGTTTTCTGGATATAGCAGCATTGGTATACAAAATTTTTTCTTTCTTTTATGATACATTTTATTGTACATTGCTTTCCTGTCTTGTAGGAATGGCTGCTGAATTTCACCGAAGGTTTTGAGCATATATTTCCAAATCATATGGATAATATAATATTAATCCTTTCATTGTTGAGGTAATTAATTATATTAAAGATTTCCTAATGATACATGAACTTTGCCTTATCAAAATAAACTGTACTTGTTATTCAGGATTATGTTTTTTGAACTACTTGATATAATTTACCTTAGTGTGTTTAGACTTTTTTCAACGTTTTTTATTTATTTTTGGGACAGAGAGAGACAGAGCATGAACGGGGGAGGGGCAGAGAGAGAGGGAGACACAGAATCGGAAGCAGGCTCCAGGCTCCGAGCCATCAGCCCAGAGCCTGACGCGGGGCTCGAACTCACGGACCGCGAGATCGTGACCTGGCTGAAGTCGGACGCTTAACCGACTGCAGCACCCAGGCGCCCCAGTGTGTTTAGACTTTTAACCTCCACTTTCATATGCAATATGTCTGCTGGGAAGTGTTAAAATTACACAAACTTCATAAGATAAATTGGAGCTATTTCCATATTTTTCTTTGATCAGTAATAGTTTTAATAGCTCCTAAATTAGTTTTCCTTTAAAAGCAAACTAGATCTCAGTGAAAAAAAAAAGAAATGCCTGAGCCTAACACTTAAAAAGAAAAAAAAAATCTATTGAGCTATAGTTTACAATAAAATGTCCTCATTTTAAGAGGACGGTCTAATGAGGTCTAACAAATGAACACACCTGTAGAATGGCCGTCCCACACACGATCACCTCCAAAAGTTTCCTTTTATGCCTTTTCAGTCCCTGTCACCAGCCCCAGTCAACCAGTGGTCTGAATTCTATTGCTTAGTTTTCCTGCTCCAGACCTTCATATAAATGGAATCACACAATATGTACTCTTCTGCGCCAGTCTTTTTTCCTTAATACAATGGTTTGAGAATTATCCATGTTGTTGGACCTACCAGTAGTTTGTTCTTTTTTGTTGCTGAATGGTTTTCCATTGTGTGGACATACTTCACACACTGTCCATGCACTGTTGATAAATATCTGCATTAGTATAACTTGGGGCTAGAGGAAATAAAGCTGCTATAAAATTCACATAAAAGTCTTTGTACGAACACACGTTTTCACTTCTCTTTGTTAAACAACTAGGCGAGGGATCAGTGGGTCATATATTAAGTAGATGTTTAATTTTATAAGAAACTGCCAAATGGTTTTCCTAAACCGGTTGTTGTATTTTACACACTTCCCAGCAATGAAAGAAAGTTCTGGTTGCTCCGCATCCTGACTTGGTATTATCGAGTTGTTGTTTTTAAATTTTAGCTTGTAAAGCTGGGTCTACCTAATTTGTTCTCATTTGTATTCCTCTGACAATTTCAAGTATATAAATCTCTATAAGAAAAAAAAAAAGAGAGAGAAATCTCCTTAGGTATTATCGGCCAGCCATATACCTACTTTTGTGAGGTGACTGTTCAAACATTTGACCAGTTAAAAAATCTGGTCATTTTGCTTCTTATTATTGAGTTGTAAAAGCTCTTTACATATGGTGGATATGAGACCTTTCCTTTCTAAGATGGTCTATGGATACCAGTGGGCCTCTGAGGTCAAAACTATTTTTAAAAGAATATTTGCTTTTTTTGTTTTGTTGACATTTGCCCTGAGGGTAAATAGACAAATAAAAACCAGTGGTGGTAAAACCCCTGGCTCCTTACCATGAATCAGGGTGGTGGCACCAAACCATACTAGTAGTCAGTTATTCTTCATTGCCACATACTTGTAGTTTAAAAATATGCCTTAAAAAAAAAACTTAAGGGGCGCCTGGGTGGCGCAGTCGGTTAAGCGTCCAACTTCAGCCAGGTCACGATCTCGCGGTCCGTGAGTTCGAGCCCCGCGTCAGGCTCTGGGCTGATGGCTCAGAGCCTGGAGCCTGTTTCAGATTCTGTGTCTCCCTCTCTCTCTGCCCCTCCCCCGTTCATGCTCTGTCTCTCTCTGTCCCAAAAATAAATAAACGTTGAAAAAAAAAATTAAAAAAAAAAAACTTAAAAATGTACTTTGTGCAGTAAAAATGATTAATTTTATTATTTTAGCCTTGTAGTCTATGGCTTTTAAATATTCTGTTACTAAATGACAAGTTTGCACGAGGCCCTTCTGCTGCCCACCTACTTAGAAGAGGCAAGCACCTGTGCAGTTGCCTGAGTTGCAAGCGTAACCAGTCACGCTTCTCGCTAAATGCCATTTTGTGATGATAAACATCTGTTTATTCAGACTTGGGTACTTGGCAACATGTTCCTCAGAAACGCATGGTGCATTTGTGTCACTTCAAGGAAGACAACTGACTGTATTTGTCGCCAATGATATAATTTGAGCTTTCAAGGGAGAATTACAATATTTGAAAACGTGAGTCCACCAACAGGAGCTTACTATCTTCTCAATAGTCAAAATCTTTCCAGATGATATCAGTAGTGATGTTAACAAATGTGATTTTTTTTAATGTTTATTTTATTTTTGAGAGAGACACAGAGCACGAGCAGGGGAGGGGCAGAGGGAGAGGGAGACACAGAATCCGAAACAGGCTCCAGGCTCTGAGCTGTCAGCACAGAGCCCGACGTGGGGCTTGCACTCATGGACTTCGAGATCATGACCTGAGCCGAAGTCGGACGCTCAACCGACTGAGCCACCCAGGCGCCGCGACAAATGTGAGTTTTAAACTACTGTATGATAGGAACTGTCAACATTTGGACTATCAGCATAACTTAATGAGCCCATATTTTCCAAATGATTAGTGCACGGTGTTACAAAGTCATGCATGGATGAAAGATCCATTCAAACTATAAAATAGGCTGGTGGATTTTAATAAGAACAGTATGAAACGGTCACTCACATGGTTTCAGATTCCACACTGCAATTACCCTTTAAGAAATGGCCATTCTTAAGACCATTTTGGTCTTCGTATCTACACCAATTTCCTAGGGCTGACATAGCAAACTACCAGCAACTGGGTTGCTTGGAAGAACAGAGATTTATTGCCTCACAGTTCTGGAGGCCAGGAGTTTGCGATCAAGGGGTCCATGCTCCCTCCGAAAGCTGTAGCAGAAAGGTCCATTCCTCTTCCAGCTTCTGGTAGCTTCAGGTGCTCCTTGGCTTGAGTAGCATAATTCCTATTTCTGCTGCCATCATCACATGGCCTTCTCCCTGTGTCTCTTCACACCGTCTTCTTCTCTAATGTCTGTGTCCACAGTTCTCTCTTACGAGGATTCCAGTCATATTGGATTAGGGCCCACTCTAATGCCCTCACCTGGACTTGAGTAAATCTGCATAGACCCTATTTCCAAATAAGGTCACATTCTGAGGTACTGGGAGCCAGGACCTATATTTTGTAGGAGGAAGAAAATTACAACATCAAAGAAGAATATTGGGGCGCCTGGGTGGCTCGGTTGAGCGTCCGACTTCAGCTCAGGTCATGATCTTACAGTTCATGAGTTCAAGCACCATCAACGAGCTCCCTGCTGTCAGCGTGGAGCCTGCTTGGGATTCTCTCTCTCCTTCTCTCTTTCAAAAATAAAAAATAAACATAAAAAAAAAAAAACCCAGAGAAGCACGTCTACATTTAGATATCCTTTGAAAAGACTGTTACTTCTTTTGCAGGCAACACATATCTGTGTGAGGCCAGATTTTCTTCATATCCTGCAACCAAAACAACAGTAAATCACAATTTACAGGTTCTGGGAATTGGAATTTACCTTTTTCAGGTGGTGTGTGTGTGGGAGGGGGCATCATTCTGCTCACCCACAGGCTGACAGAACAGATTGAAGACGTGAAATGTGGGGAGAGACAGAGGACCGTGGGACCACACATGTCACCAAGCAAGAATGAGTCAGAACACAAAGATTTAAAGCCAAATATAAATGCTACGGAAATTCTTACTTCTGTCACCCATGTCTATGGCTTTCTCAGCCTGTATGGGTTAAAAAGAGCCCACGCTGACTGTTGCCTAACAATACAGCTGCCATTTACATCCACGTATAGCCTCATTTAGCTGAGATTCGAACCCAGGTCTACCACACTGCAATTCCAGCTTCTGACCACCGGCTTCGGTGCCTCTCTGGGAGGAAAACGCGTCTATATTCTTAAAACTCTGAGCTGCTCTATTGTGTCTCCGAATGCCATTAAGCATCCGATAGAATCTGGTTCCAAAGCAACAACATTTCAGCAGAAATCATTATGATATCTTAGGAGGTTTTTGTTAAGCGCGGAAGGGTCCTTTTAAGCGGCTTATGCAATCAGAGCACACAACGAATTTAAAGAAAACTTCAGAGCATATGGCATTCCGATATCTTCCAAGTGTGATTTGATGGGGCCAGCAGTGAACATGAAGAGAGGTATGATTTAAAAGAAAGCTGTTGGAGTACTGTGTTGCAAATAAAATCTAAGAAGGCACTTTGCAATTCAGTTTTCTGTTTCTATTTTTTTTTCCTGGTGTTTTATTGCTGCCTTGCCCTTCCCAACGCTATAAATGTTCCTTGCCGGTTTTACATTCTAAATTCTAACTCCGCTGGCGTGTTCTCTCCAAGAATCTGACACTCACGTCCCCTGGTGTACTGGAAAGAAGGAATGCCACAGCTTAGTAAGGGGAAGGGAGGTGCTCTATGGCTTTGCTAATGTGTTACCAGTTCTCTCTCTCTTTTTTTTTTTTATCCATCATCTCATCCCCGATGGCAGCATTTGGATAAAACGACCTCCAAATTCTCCCAGTCCTGTAAGTCTATGACCCTACAGAGATTATGTTGGACTCTGGCTTGGAGCCACCAGATCCACGTCCCCGTCCCATTGTTTAGGAAAGTAATTCCACTCCTGCGGGGGACACACACGGAAAGCGGTATGATGTTTCTCGGGGCTTTTGTGCTGTGACTCTCACCGCCGGCCAAGACGACCCACCCCTCCGCGCTGTCAGTACAGACCCCTCGCAGGAGGGCCCGGCTCTGGCCGGGGGCGCTGGGAAGACAGGAGGCAGAGAGGGGGGAGTCCTCGCAGAGAAGGGCTCCCGAGCCCCGCGGCCGCCGTGCTGTCCTCAGTTTGCTGTTTCAAAGTGAGGTCTGAGGACCAGCAGCCAAGGCGTCACCTGACGATCATTCTGTTAGAGGCTCTCAGGCCCCCGCCCCACACCTCCGGGATCAGAGTCTGCCGAGTAAGATTTCTAGGTGATTCCTGTGCCCATAAGAGTTCTCGAACCCCGTAGTTAAGCGCGGCTGAGCAGTCCCACTTGGCCCCCGAGCGTGGCGGAGGCCAGGGCCCGAAGTAGCGGAGTGGCCGCTGTCCCGCTGCCGGAGGAGAGACCCCGCGGGGAGGCGGGCGCCGTCCCGCCCGCAGCCGGGCTCGGTCCCGGGCAGCGCCTCCCCGGGGGCCGGCCGCGGGGTGCTCCCCACGCCCCCGCCGCCGTCATCCCCAATGAGCGGCGCGAGCGGAAGAAAGCCCGCCCCGGGCGCAGCCTGCGCTCCTCCCGCCAGCGGTCTCCTCCGGCGAGCGCGACTCCGGCCCCGAGGCGCCCTGTCCCCTCCCCGCCATGGGGCTCCGGGCGCTCCTTGTGCTCCTGCCGCCGGTGCTGGCCGCGCTGGGCGGCCTCGCGGGCTCCGGGACCGGTGAGTGGGGTCGCGCGGCAGGGCGTCCTGGAAGGGACGGCAGCGTGCAGGGGTGGCGGGCTGCGAGGCGCTGAAGGGGCGGGAAGGAGAGCTTGGGGCACCCTCGCTGGTGTGCGCGAAGCACCCCCCCCCCCCCGCTTCTGCAGTGACCTTCCACAGAGGAGGGTGAAGTCCGGCCTTCTGGTGGGGCCGCCGGCTGAGTCGCGGGGCCCCCTGCTTCTCTGCCCTTTCCTCCTTCCCCGCCTGCCCAGTGGGTGGAAGAGGAGGTGGGCACAGCGGTCAAACTCGGCGTCTTTCCTTCATCCCACCCCAAGCCTGTGGGAGCGAGCTCTCTGCACACTGAGTGCAGGAAGCACCTTCTTCTCCCCCCCTCCAATTCCAGCCCCCCCCCCCCCCCCGCCGTGTCGTGGCCAAGTGGGATCCGCTTTGCAGCCCTGGTCTCTGATGGGACCCTCACTCAGGGTTCCCCAGGCAGCAGATTTAGCCTGGCGGAGGCCCGGGGCCTGGGGAAGAGGTAAGTCCCTCCGGAAACAGCAGCCCCCCCCCCCCGGGGGGCAGGGGTGGAGTGGGGGGACGGGGCTTGGGCCGGAGGTGCAGTTAGGAAGGGACTTCCTGCATCACTTGTTGATACCTCTCGGGTTTAGGCAGACCCCAAGGCAGAGGAGAGCTGAATCCGTGTCCCAGGGTGACTGAGACACCCACAGTTCCCAGATGGTGGCTGGCTGGGCGACTGGTTGGTGGCCTAGCCAGGTGTAGGAGGTGCTCAGCGTTTGTCAAACCACCCGGCCTGCGGGCATGCTGATCTCTTGACAGGTTCTGGTTACTGGCCCTCATAGATTGAAGGCTGGTCATTTTAACTCGCGCAGACTCCTGGTCAAGGTGCTGTTAACTAGTTCGGAGGAGGTACCACTTAACTGAGTTCTCTGTCTTCCAGGAGGGATTCTCACCCACAAGATTTTTGCCTAACCTGGCAGAGCATCTCTGCAGGGATGAGAAGCCTTTGCTCTGGGTGGTCTTTTTGTACCACTCCTGGAGAACGTTTTAAGTTACTTGGGTTTTTTACTAAGCAGTGGTTACCAAGGCCCTCTGGCATGAAGACCTCTTTAGGATGTCCGTTTTAGAATAGCATGGGATCATTGTACTTTGTGTATTGACAGACTATGAGAAAGCTACCCTAAAATTAATATAGAAGTAAAAATATTAATAAGTGTCGTATTCATTCACAGCAAGCGTCTACGTAAGTGAAAAGTAATGTTTTGAGATGCATCTGTAGATGTGTAGAATCTCGATGCACACATGGTCTCGAAACTGAGAAGCACCAGAGCACCGTATTGTTCAAGGTGTGACTCACCTGGCAGTATGAGTCTCTGAGGGCTGACTGAACCCCTAACTGGGATCCTTCTGGAAGGATCTGCTGGAAGAGGCAGCAAAAGAGTTAACACTTTTTGAAGATTTATATGGTGGGTATACTGTGCCAAGTGGCTTTGTGGTCGTTTCATCTCTAACTCTTCCTCTTCTGATCACTTATTTAGTAGTCTCCTTCTATAGACCCGAAAACCGAGATCCAAAGAGAGGAAGTGACTCTCCCAAGGTCCTATTGTTAGTAAGCGGTTTCACTGAAATACCAACCTGTGTAGTCTGACAGCTGAGTCTGTGCTCCCATATTAGCGGTTGGTAACATCACTTGCTCTCAGTGGTTTGGGTTAAGCTAAGTAAGATTGCCTGGATGGTATGCGAGTCATCGGCAAAGTTGTTAGCTACCCATTAGTAACCAATACTTTCTAAATATTTCATTAAAATATTTTTTGCAAGCCAGCTTTAAAAAAAAAAACATACCGGGGCGCCTGGGTGGCACAGTCGGTTAAGCGGCCGACTTCAGCCAGGTCACAATCTCGCGGTCCGTGAGTTCGAGCCCCGCGTCAGGCTCTGGGCGGATGGCTCGGAGCCTGGAGCCTGTTTCCGATTCTGTGTCTCCCTCTCTCTCTGCCCCTCCCCCGTTCATGCTCTGTCTCTCTCTGTCCCAAAAATAAAAAAAAAAAAAAAAAAACGTTGAAAAAAAAAAAAAAACATACCTTGAGTAGCTATGCTAAAATCGCTATGTTAGAGGGATACAAGTAAGACTATGAAATGGTCCCTTAACAAAGAAGCTGTGGTCTACACGACCTTCTGTTGTCAACTTCCATTACACAACTTTGCACCGCTTTCCGTTCCATATTGAAATTGTCCCAGGGAGTAGGACTGCACAGGGTTTTCAGTGCATCTTGCAGAGTCTTCTAGTATGGGCCATGTGGCTCATCTTTTCTAGGAACCAAAGGCTGGCTCTTTCTTTTTCAAAGTTATGACAGCATAATAAACTAAGTATAATCAGGCCTTCCTGGAGCCTCCCTCTGGGGACCACATTCTATAACAGGCTGATTTTTGACCATTAATCATTCAAGGTTGACAAACACAAGTTCCTAACTTGAACCAAACTGAGAGTGTAAATCAATCTCCTGCAAATAACTGAAGACTTAACAAATGCTTATAACCAGCCTATGAGAGGCATTCTTATCAAGATGGTATGTAGGGACCCGCAATGCTAATCTAATTTTCAGATGCGTCTGCACATGCTTAAAAGTAAACTAGAGTGCCGTCTTTGAGCTTGGACTTCTAAATGTGCAACTATTCATACTGAGTGTTTAAGACAGAACCGGAGCGAAAGCAGTGCCTGTGTCTCTTTGAGCAGAGTGCACGCCAGCCCCTTATTCTAATGGGGACAGGCGATGGCCATTCCCCAACTTTATACCACCTGAAGAACTATTTCCGATGTAGTAACGACTGCAGAAGTCATATGCGATTTTATGATACTGAATCCCCCCAAGTGTCTTCCCGAGTATGAGTTGACGGAAGGCCTTCTGAATGACCTCTTGACGGCAGCTTACCATGGAAAGGTGCTCCCTTGTAGCCAACGTAGCCAGGAACTCTCACGGATTTGCTTTTTTTCATCCAACGCAGACCAAGTGAGGTGCAACATGACGAGGCAAGCTACCTGTGGGGAAAGGTGCATTCCCGTGGCCTGGCTCTGCAACGGAGAGCGAGAGTGCCCCGACGGAACTGATGAGCAGTGTGGTGAGCGGCCTCCCCGTGTCTGGACTCCTAGATGGCCCCTCGGGCTGTGTGCCTGGCTGACGGTGCCAGGTTTGGTGGTTTTCCCTCTTGGGGGTATCCGGAAATGTTGGGCCTTCTGGATTGTTGCGGGCTTTCAGTCGGTAAACCTAGGGATGTAGGTGTTGGTAGCATTATTATCGAAATGAGTGTGGAGGGCTGGTTGGGATAGAAAAACCAGCAAAGGTCTGGCTTCTCGCCTTAAATTCTGGCTGAAGCATGTGGCAGTTCCTGAAACTGCAATCATACAGATTCCTGTATAGGAAACCTTGGCAGACCTCAGCGCACACAATTACTTGTAAATATATACAGTAAGTTAGTTCAGCTTTGCTTAGGGATTTTGTTCAACTAAAAGATATCTTTACAAATTGAGTATAAAGAAAACTACAAAACCAATAGAAGCCAAGTTAGCTACTTGGTAAATGTCTTCCTGAAATAAAGCTCAAACGGCTCTGTGCTAAGAGTGCTCCCAGTCCCAGAAGGGACACCTGAACACCTATAGATGAGGAGAGCCTCTTAACAGATGCCTCTCGTCCTTGTGCGGTAAATATGGAGGGAAAAAATTCCTCATTAAAAGAGGAAATCCCCCCCACCCCCCGCAAAGAACTTGGGGAGCGCTGTATTCCTTTTCTGTACCCCACATGCACATTCCTGGACTGGTCACTTACTGAAACTAATTTAATGTGAAACCTTTGGTGTGAAAACCTGTAATAGGGCAGGTTAGAATTAAATTTCATACTTGCATCAATGCCTTGTGCTCTGCTCCCCCATATACTTCACCCCACTTCTCCAGGTTTACTTGCCCAAAGGCATACTTCGAAGTATTTGAAGATCTAATTAACCCCCAAACTAACAGTCTCCAGGTTGTCTGAGTTCTTGATATAGTCTCAAACACCAAAGGGGTTTGAAGAAGCAAACTTGTAAAACTGTACTGTCCACTACAGTGGCCATTAGCCACATGTGAAGATTTTTTTTAAGTTTGTTTATTTTGAGAGCGAGAGAGAGCATGAGACAGTGAGTGAGTGCAGGAGGGGAAAAGGGAGAGAGAGAGAAAGAGAGAGAGAGAGAGAGAGAGAGAGAGAATCCCAAGCAGGTTCCACACTGTCAGTGTGGAGCCCGATGCAGGGCTTGAACTCACGAACTACAAGATCAGGACCTGAGCCAAAATCAAGAGTCGGATGCTTAACTGACTGAGCCACCCAGGTGTCCCCCACATGTGAAGATTTAAATTTATTTAAATAAATACAGTTCCTTTATCATACAAGTCACATTACAGTTGCTCCACAGCTACAGGAGACTGGTGACTACCATTTTGGGCAGCATGGGTCCAAAACACTCTTCTGTAGTCACAACAGGCTTTACCGGACAACTGTGTTCTAGAAGCATGTTGGGGAGCATAAGCTTTATCGGGCTGCTAGGTGATTACCCCTGAGGCCGGGGTATAATGTGTTCTTAAGGATAACCTGAAAAGGACAGGCAAGTTCAGGATTGACTCAGTGGCGAATCAGGAATTAATTATTCTTTTGCCAATGACAAGACTTAATATGAAACCCAAATTTAAAAGCTGCGTGTGCCCTGACAAACCCCTCTTCCTTTCTGCCCCCCGGATACCGCCCCTGGCCTGCAGAGGAAGTATGCGGTGGACATCCTCAGGCCTGGCAGTGTGATGACGGGAAATGTATTTCTATTAGCTGGCTCTGTGACGGTACCAGAGACTGCTTGGATGGCTCCGATGAGGTTAACTGTGGTACGTACAACTTCGTGTATCTTCACACGTATTCTCTGTGTCTGCGGCATCGAGGAACCTCCACAGGATTGAGTGTAACACACAAGTCACTAAACAGCCTTATGCCACACGGGCTCACTCCAGATATGGTCTCCGTTATTAGAGGGGACGTTTTATCCACTTCTGCATTTTTGCAAAATTACCTAAAAGATTCTTGCCTCCGTTGCCTTTTTAAGCTCCTCTGGGATGAAATTGAGTATACAAAGTTGGGGCCACACTGCTAATCGCTACCATCCCTTTCAGTTCTGGGTTTTCTATAGACCAAATCCACAAGCAGACATAAATACCTGAATAAACAAGCAATACCTATGGTCTGTAAGCAGACCATAAATACCTGAATAAACCTGAATGAACAAGCAAGTTCAGGGGCACTGCCCCCCTGAGCCCACTCCTGCCTTTGACAGAGATACCAATAGCATGTCCTGGCCGAAAAATCCAGTGTCCGGGAAATTCTCGGTGTCGTGATGCTTGGGAGCTCTGTGACGTGCATAAGGACTGCGGCGACGGGCTTGACGAAGCACCGTGCTCCCCGATCCGTTGCCTGGCCGGGCAGTGGCAGTGCAGGAACAAGGTGTGTGTCATGGATAGTTGGAAGTGCAACGGCGTCAATGACTGCGGTGACTCCTCCGATGAGGAAGCCTGTGGTGAGTCCCCTGCCCCGCCCACCTCCCCGCTTTCTGCACGCTGCGTTTCATTCCTGTGACCGAGACTTCCATCCTATATCTAAAAACAGGATGTTTCCTAGCAATAACCGAGATTTAGTTATCCATGGAAACCTAAAGCAGTGCTCAAATAATAGCTCTGTGGTGGACGCTCTGAGTGTTGCCTCAAATGTTTCCACTACTCAACGTGGCCAATGCACAGAACACCCGAGCACCGGCTTATGAAGGCAGTCTCCTAACAGGTGCCTCCCGTCCTGGTGTAGTGAAGACGGGAGAGGAAAATTTCTCATTAAAAGGGGATTCCCCCCCCCACTGCCCTGCCTTACGAAGCACTTGATGAGTATTACGTTCCTTTTCTCTACACCCTCCCCCCCCACCCCCAACAATGTGGTAGAAACTCCAAATTCTCAGTAAATCCCAATCCTACTTCAATCTTTCCAGAATTAAATCTGCAGTATTGAATATATTCAGATTCTAACATTTTTGTAATGTTTAAACTGGCTTAAGAAGAGTCTTCTTTAGGGCGCGTGTTAACTCACTGTAACACCATTTCAATTGGAACTACTTAATGCTAATTGAATTCAAATTCAATATTCTTTCAGTCCAGTGCCCAAGTGGCAAAACATCCTTGTTATCAAGTCTTAGGTCCCAGTTTCCTGAAAACCCTGCTTCAAATGACACAACGTCCTTTCCTACCTAGACTTGCTTTGGGTTCTAGAAATACTGCGGCCACCTTACTGTAATAAGTGTTTCTATCACCCCTTCCCCCCAAGTGCTGTCAGAAAAGAATGCTTTCCTGCCTCCACAGCTTCCTGTCCAGAAGGCACTGTGAGGTGTGACGAAGGGAAATGCATCCTGGAATCCCTGATGTGTGACGGGGAAGCAGACTGCGCAGATGGTACCGATGAGCCCGCCACATGCGGTGAGGACCCTGTTGCTGGGTTGGCCCGATGCAGGGGTGGGGAGAACTGGACCAAGTAAGCCAATGCTGCTTGGTAGTCATGAGGGTCTACACTCTGGGAACGCGTGGACTAAAACACCTATTAATCCTTCAGTGACGGCTCCATCCCAGGTGACAGGTTCCAAGCCTTGGTTTTGGTCTCCCGAGTTTGAGCCAATGTTACTTGCGCCATGAAACTTTGAGAGTTCTTCTCCTGTTATGGCTTTAGGGAAATAGACTAGCTAAATACCCCAAACCACATGGCTCCTAAAATTCTGGAGTAACGCATACTTTGCTACTGAGAAGCACATCGTGTGTTCAGGACCATATGGTGAATTCTCTAAGGATTTAACTGAAGAAAGACTTAGGAAGACTGTTTCCTGGTGAGGATGGAAAGAACTGAGGGAAGCAACTCAAACTTTTTTTTTTTTTTTGAATGTCTACTTGTTTTTGAAAGAGCAAGAGTGGGGCAGGGGCAAGGAGAGGGGGACAGAGGATCAAAACGGGTTCTACACGGACAGCAGAGAACCTGATGTGGGGCTCAGACTCATGAACTGTGAGATCGTGACCTGAAGTCAGATGCTTAACCGACTGAGCTATTCAGGCGCCTCTCAAACTTTAATACCTTGCAGTTCTCACTATAAAAATCACTGTTGATTCAAGTTGTTGTGGAGGGAGAGGGGGCACCTGACCCCAGGCACTTTGTCATCTGTCTTATTTCCTCCTCAAATCTGGTATTAGATGTGTACAATGAAACCTCTTTAGTGCTGCTAAAGGCTGTGAAAGCAGCTTTCTACTAAAGGAACAAGTAAGATCGTAAAAGTATAAACAGTGGGACAAAGCACAGGCTTCTGGTCCTGTGTAGATAATTCACTGAAATTAATAAATTGCTATAAAGCTTCCTGAGGCAAGGGTCCTGACCACCCACATTTCTGGAGAAATTAAGGAAGAGGTTGCTGGCCCCTCTGTGGGCAGAACAATATGCCAACATTTGAAATTGTCCGGACTGTCCACCTAAAAATTCCTTTCCCCTGCTCCAAGTTTCCTAACTTTCCCTGTCTTCTGGTCTTTTCCCAAAGCCTCCACATTCCTAGGTCAGGGAGCAGGGTCAAAACAGTCATATGGCCCTTACACAGTGTGGGGGTTTGTAACACAACGGTTTATGAAATGTTTGATCTGCACCGTGTTAAGCCGTCCTGACCGCTGCCCTGTCTCTACCAGGTAAAAACTGCTCTCTGGCCAACGGGGGCTGTGAGGGGCAGTGCAGGGACACATACTGGGGAGTCCAGTGTTCGTGTGGAGCCGGGTGGCAATTACAGCCGGACGCTCAGAGCTGTGCAGGTCAGCGTTCATTTGGCTCATCTTCAAAGTTTTTATTGCAGGATGATGGATATGATATAAAATACACCATCTTAATCATTAAGTGTATACTCCAGTGGCCTCAGCATGTGCAAACATCACCACTGTCCATCTCCAGAACTTTGTCATCCTCCCAACAGCAACTCTCCATACCTGTGACATAATAACTCTGTCCCCAATCCCTGGAAACCTCTACCGACTTCCTGTCTCTATGAATTGGCCTGTTCTAGTCCTGCATCTAAATACGATCATGTGGTAAATGTCCTTGTGTGTCTGGCTTATTTCACTTAGCATGTTGTTAAGGTTCATCCATGTCCTAGCATGTGTCAGAATCTCTCTCTTTTTTTTTTAAGTTTATTTTGAGAGCGAAAGTGAGTGGGGGAGGGGTAGAGAGCGAGAGAGAGAGTAGGGGAGAGAGAGAATCCCAAGCAGGCTCTGTGCTGTCCATGCAGAGCCCGATGTGGGGCCTGATCTCACAAATGGTGAGATCATGACATGAGCTAAAACCAAGAGTCGGGCACTTAACTGAGCCACTCAGGCCCCCCAAAATCTTAAGTCCAAATAATATTTCATTGTGTGTATATGTCTCACTTTGTTTATCCATCTGTTGATGGACACTGCCACGGTTTCTACCTTTTGGCGATTGTGGACAATGCTATGGACATTGGTGTGCAGATGTCTGAATCCCTGCTTTCAATACTCTTGGGTATATGTCAGAAGTGGAATCGTTGTATCATGTGGTCAAGTCTGTTTAACTTGAGGAACCATCCAACTATTTCCCACAGGGGTGGCCCATTTGATTTTTCCCACCAGCAGTGCACAAGTCTTTGTTTTTCCACATCTTACCATTCATTCTGAATCAGCAACACCCCCAAGAATGTTGTTAGGGCAACCTAGATCCATCTTCTGGGGTCTCTATATTGATGTTTCTGCTGAATTACACTTACGTGGATGGCAGTTCAACAGAGGCAGGGACTGTCTGTCCCAGCACCCAGTGCAGTGGTTTCCACATAATACATGTCCAGTGAGCGTCTGAAAAGTAGCTCAAAGGAACAAAAATACTCAAGGGATTGCTCCTTGGTCATCTCTGACTTACGACTGTCTATCATTAGATCTAGATGAGTGCTCCAAGGCCTACAGTCCTTGTGGCCAGCTGTGTCACAACACACCAGGCTCTTACTCCTGTGAATGTATTCAAGGTCACCAGCTCTACAATGGTACCAGTTGCCGAGTTACAGGTGAGCTCTGAGACCCTAAGTAAAGCCTAGCTCTTGCTGTGCCCTTAGCAGTAATTATAGATAGAAATACTATGGGTGATTCCCTTTAGGGTCTAGTATTAGAGAAGACTTTATTCTTTCCATAAAGAAGCTGCTATGACAACATTCCTTGGCCAATTTGAGTTTCAGTTGCTATTAAGTGTCTTTAAAATGACGTATTCTCTAGGCTATACACCTAGGGGCTCCAGAGACCCCACTGATAAAATCCTAACTGTTTCTGGGCCTGTGTTTCTTTAAGGATGGGACAGTTCATTTATTTGGCTTCTGTGTATGAGGCATAGAGAGGACGTCCGTTTAGGGTTGGGGGAAGGGCTGAATCTGAAATCAAATGGGCCAAGAGATTCCAAAGATTAGTTTGAATGTGTTGGAGTTTAGAGGAGGAATTAAGACTTAAGATGGTCCCCGAGATCTCCTCTGGACACTCCTGAGTCCAGACTTCAGGGTAAGTGCATTTCAGCAGGGACAGCTTCTTTGGTTAAAGAGAATGGCATGAAAGAAAGTTTCAAAGGAATGTGTCACTACTCCTTTTCCAATTCTATTACAGATGATGCTGTTAAAATTCTTATAGCAGCAGATCGAGAACTTGGTGTCCTGGATCAAAGAACAGGCATCTACGAACCTCTTGTACCTATAAAATCGAGGCCTACTTCCGTTGCATATGATCTTGAGAGAAGCATGTACTTTTGGGTGGATGGAATCTTAAATGTGTTTGTCCTTGGGAAGCCAAATTCGGTTCTTCTCTATCCAGGTATATTTCTTGACGTGAAGAACCCTATAGCTTCTTAAAGCCACATCAACAGAGTATAAGCAGCCTGTGTTACTCATCTGGACATCTTCTGTGACTTCCTTGGGAATCATGAGAGTTTATACAGTCCCAATTTGAGATAAGGCTGTCTAATTTGGCTCCATGGGAGCTTTGGTAGAGTCTACCTGGAGAATGAAGTCACTATTAAGTAGTCCAGAAAGTTTGGGGATGTGGGCTCAGGCCAAGGTTTGTCTCCACTCTATTACTAGGTATGTAACTTTGAGCAAGTTGCTAACTCCTTTGAACCACCGTCTGTAAGATGAAGGGAATAGCACTTGCTTGATTGGGTAAGTGTGGGGGTTAAACCAGAGTTGGTACATGTGCGGAAGTGCTTAGCATTGTCCCGGGTGCCCAGAAATCCTCTGCGAGCGGTTAAGAGGTACAGTTCCTAACAATGCACCTGAGACTTCCGTAATAGATAGTGCCCCAAACTGAGGTTGCATTCTCTTCGATTTCTTGGTTATGTTTCTGCTAAGATCTTTCTCTTTCCCTGCTGCACACTGCATATTGGACATAGCACATCTCTGGCCCTCCTTCCCTGTGTCCTATTTGCCTCATTGTGCAGCTTGAAATCAAAACATGTAGACAAGTTCGGTCCAAATCTGTGGGAACAGAACACTGTCTCCTGTATCCCCAGAACTTAAAACGGTGAACAGTGTCTCTTTGGACTGGTTCACGGGACAGTTGTATTGGGCGAGCAGCTTCGCAAGGGTCATCTGTGCTGGTTTAAGTGATGGCAGAGGCTACGTCAAAATCTTGGAAAAGGATCTGGTGCCAGAGCAGCTCATCGTGTTTCCCACAAAGAAGTGAGTAGTGTTTCTTTGAGACTATATCCCAAATCATTGGTTATCTTAGAAGTTTAAGTCGATAAGAGAACACTTCAACTTTTTCAACCTATTTGCTCCAAAAAAAAAAAAAAAAAATCTTGAGTTTAAAGCCTAAATCGAATGTTCTGAGGCCCAACTTTTCAGTCTATTGAGTCTGAGGGCAGAAATCTCCTGCATTCTTAGCAGTGTGGTGATCTGGGACCTATACAAGAGAGCTAAGGGGACCTGGCTGTTCAGTGGAGGGGACTGTTAACATCTTGCCCCTTTTACTTTTCTCAGGTCCTTGTATTGGGTAAATCGTGGTGAGAAAGGCATGAGAACTATTGAGACTGCAGGAATGGATGGCTCAGATAGGAAGGTGCTCGCAGCTGTAAACATGGAGGAGCCTGTAGGACTGACACTCGACCACGTGACCGGCAGGCTCTACTGGATCAGTGACTATAAAGAGGTACTGGAAATGGGTCCGGGAGAGAAGATAAACTGTTAAACCTGGGTCTTGGTATGACTGTGGGCAACTGCGAAGTTCTCTTTGGTCTTGCATCAACACTGAAATATTTCTGGCTGTGAAAACGGAGAGAAGCAAGCTAGGATTGCACAGTGTCTTTAGGTAGAGTCTGACGATATCAACATAGGTTGGGAGACTTGGCGTGACTTCCCTTTTTTTTTTTTTTCCTTAGGTTTATTGAAAAGAGAGAGAGGGAATGGGGAGGGGCAGAGAGAGTGGGGGAGAGAATCCCAAGCAGGCTCCATGCTCAGTGCGGTGTCTGATGCAGGGCTTGGTCCCATGACCATGAGATCACGATCTGAGCTGAAATCAAGAGTCACTTAACCAACTGAGCCACCCAGGTGCCCCTATTGTGACTTTCTTAAATACTACAGTCAAAATTGGCACTGGTAGTATAGGGCATATTCTATGTCATGCCTAGGATGTAAAACCTTTTAAGATGGCAGACCACCTCCTTGAAATAACATAGTTAAGTACTTAGTACTTACTTATATTCCTATTTCGAGGTCTTAATATTACAGTTTGTGTAATCTCATTTTTGGAAGCATCAAACTGACAGACCAATATGACACGGTGGCCAAAAGCATAGGCTTAGGAGTCATTTTTTTTAAAGACATCAATTTTTTTTTTTTTTAAGTAATCTCAACACCCAGTGTGTGGCCCAATCCTGAGATCAAGAGTTTCATGCTGTACCAACAGAGCCAGCCAGGTGCCCTGGGGAATCATATTTTTAAGCCTATCACATCAGCTGTGATTTTGGCAATTTATGGCACCTCTTTGGGCTCCCGTTGCCCTCTCTGAAAACAGCTAAAATGTTTTTCTTCAAAAGACAATTGGAAAATGTAGGGAAAGAACTTGGCACAACGTTTGGATGCAGACAATGTGTTGTACAAGTAACTATTGTAACTTATCTGTGACCCGGTTTGTGCAAGATGCAGTTGCACCACTGGGTTTGGCGTTACCTTCCGTGAATCCTAAGATGATTTCATCTCTGTCAAGTTGATAGCTCATGAAGATGTTAATCAGTGTGCATGAAAGAGGTGCACTGACCTCGGCATCTCTTGCTAACGGTACACTACTCTCATGACTCTAACCCTTTAGTCCATAGAGACGGTAAACGTGGACGGCAGTGGGAGGCACACCTTTCCTGAGATCTTCTTGGAAGGTGACAATCCAATAGGACTAGCTGTATTTGAGAACTCTTTCTTCTGGGCAAATAAAATACGGCTATTTCGCACTTCACCCCACACCCCAAAGGAGAGAGTGGTGCTGCTGAATGCTTCCATATCTGCTTTCTCTGTCCTGCACAAATCCCAGCAGCCCAAGGGTATGTCAAGGACTTGCTTTTGAAATGCTAATGCATCAGAATGTACACTAAACAGAAATGGCCTAAATTACTACCTTGGTCTGCTCTTGGAACTTGCTACTTTTTTAGGCAGGGAAAATGTTCTGGGTATTATTCCAGAATTCTATAGGACTTCTAAATAAGAGAAAATGAACAAAATCCTTTTCTGGGAAACTCCTTCCAAGCATGTACCTTGTGCTTTGTCCAAGTCCAATGTAGTAACCAGATTCTTGAAGTCTGAAATACATGAAACGGGGTAATAAGCTATTCACATAAGGGCTACAATAGCTTACTCACAGACACGTTAATTGTCGTTGACCTTAAAGTTTTATGCTCTTGATAGAAAGTTGAAGAAAGCCCAGTATCCCATTTATAGAAGAGTAGGAGTTAAAAACTTTCGTCAATCAGCAATTATATGTCAGATTCAACTCAGATAATGGTTCTTACTGTGTCTGAGAGACTAAGCAAAGTAGAGAACTTAGACTACTATTTACTTCTAAAGGAGTCTTCCTATAAGCGAACTAGGCAGCATTTTGCCTTAACTCTGGGGGGAGAAGATGCTGGTGGTTGAAGCTTTATTGGCTTGAGCTCAACATGGATAAGTAATTGCCAATATCTGAAAGGGGATCGTGGGAGTTTAAAGGTCAGCATGCCTAACCTAGAAGGAAACGAAGATACTGGGATTCCTCTTAAGGCAAAACTAATTTAATTCCCTTGAGTCTTCAGTTTTGAACTAGTATATGGAGAATTCTGAAATTGTATCTAACCTATTTCTCTTTTACAACAGGCAGATACCCAGAATGTGCTCCAGGCTCTTGTAGCCACTTATGTCTCCTGTCCCCCATCCATCCCAAGGGCTATAAGTGTGTTTGTCCAGAGGGAATGTTTCTTTTACCTTCTGGTACATGTAGTGGTAAGTCTGCTGGGTGAAATGGGTTTGGCTCTGGGAGTCACATTCCATGGTAGGCCTGGAAATAACGTGGCTTCCATTTTGGGATCAATCACTTTTGCAATGACAACCTTACTTTGGTTAAGTTTCGCTCTCAAAGATCTTGATTAGTTTTTTCAGTTGTGTTAAAAGTCCATAACCTAGAACTTCCTATTTTAACCACTTCTAAGTGTACAGTTCAGTAGCATTAGGCACGTTCATATTTTTGTGCAGCCATCACCACCATCCATTTCCAGAACGTCTTCATCTTCCTACACTGAAATTTTGTACCCATTTAACAATAACTCCCCCTTCCTCTCCTCCTCTGCCTGCCCCTGGATGACCATTCTACCTTCGGTCCATATGAATTTGACTACTTGAGGAACCTCATTAAGTGGAATCATACAGTATTTTCCCTTTCGTTGCTGGCTTATTTCACTTAGCATAATACCTTTGAGGTTCATACATGTTGTAATAGGTGTTAGAATTTAAAAAAAAATTTTTTTAGTGTTTGTTTATTTTTGAAGGAGAAAGTGTGAGCAGGGTAGGGGCAGAGAGAGAGATAGAGAGAGAGAGTGCGTGAGAGAGGGAGACACAAAATCCCAAGCGGGCTCCAGGCTCGGAGCTGTTAGCACAAAGCCTGATGAGGGCTCAAACTCACGAGCCACGAGATCATGACCCGAACCGAAGTCGGACGCTTAGCCACCCAGGTGCCCCCAGAATTTCTTTTTAAGGCTGGATAACAATCCATTTTATCTGTACTACATTTGGTTTATCCATTCATCCATCCATGGGTATTTGGGTTTGATTTTAAACTAGAAAAACATAGCTTACACCACTCAGTTTTACCAGAAAATTTAAGTTGTATAAGAAAAGTAATCCTCCATAGTCTTATAACTATTATGTGTTCTGGCTTCTGTTTGTGAGCAGAGAGTCTATGTCAATATTGTTAACATAAAGTCTTCCTGCTGGTTTTTGTCTTTGAAATATTAAGGCTACATGCTCCATTGAACCCCTCTATCTAAGTTGCTTTTTCCTAAAGAACATTGAGGCTTTAAGAACACATGGTGGGGGCGCCTGGGTGGCTCAATCGGTTGAGCATCCGACTTCAGCTCCAGGTTATGATCTCACGGTCCGTGAGTTCAGGCCCTGCATCGGGCTCTGTGCTGACAGCTCAGAGCCTGGAGCCTGCTTCGGATTCTGTGTCTCCCTCTCTCCCTGCCCTTCCCCCACTCGCGATCTCTCTCTCTCTGCCTCTCAAAAATAAAGAAAACTAATAAAAAAAATTAAAAAAAAATGCTATGAGTATGTTCACGTTCTAACTACCTTTAAAGAACACAATTCTCAGGGGTAGCCACTGAATGCACTCGTGGTGTATATAATACACTATTGTGCCAGACTCAGGACTTGAGCTTAAATCGTACCTTGAACATTATATATCCAGTTAAGTTCCCAAGTAACTTTTCTTTAAGTGGGCAATTGAATTTAAAATTCTTTCTACTGAGACTTGAGTGCCACGAGCAAGGATTTGAGGACATTACTGAATGAAATGGGGCACCACCCCAGCCCTAATCCTCCTGCTTCTGTGTGGACCTTTCAGCAGAAAATCCAAAGGGTTTGTGCCTTGGGAAAGCTGATCAGCACTTCATTTGCCCAAATGGCTCCCTTCTCTAAGGAAGCTAGGGCATTTGGGTTGTATGTGTGCCTCAGAAGCGAATTTGATAAGACCCCTTTCTAGGTGTACCTCAGCTGGAGGGATTGCTCAAGAAGGGAGCATTTGGGCTTACCTAGCAAATGGCCAAACAGTAAATCTCCTCTTTCCCTTGGTAGAGTTAAAGGTGGTGTTTTCTTCTGGCAAACGTCTCTACTTGTTGAAAGTTGGTTTTATGGGAACTGCTATAGAGCGAACCCTGGTTCAAGAGCATCCTAGGAACATCTATTTACTGGATATTGACTGGAAAAGAAACCTCATCTACTGGACAAATGCCCAGGGACGTCTGTTCTTCTCAACTGGCTATTCGGGAGAAAAGCGAGAGATTTGGACAGAGCGTACAGGTAAGTTGGGTGGCTATTTTGGCTTTTTCCCTTTATTTTCTGGCTCTAAAATTAAGTAGAGCCAAAAAAAAAAAAAAAAGGTACCTATTCCTGATCTGAATCCGTCTTAATGCCAAAGAATTTTTTTATTTTTATTTTTTGTGTTTGTTTTTGAGAGACAGAGCGAGAGCAGGGGAGGGGCAGAGAGAGAGAGAGAGGGAGACACAGAATCTGAAGCAGCCTCCAGTCTCTGAGCTGCCAGCACAGAGCCCGATGCGGGGCTCGAACCCACAAACCGTGAGATCATGACCTGAGCAAGTCAACGCTCAATCAACTGAGCCACCCAGGCACCTCTGAAAGAATGGTTTTTAACTTACATATGAAGTATCAGTTACCCTTATGCTTAGGCGAGCTGTGCAGACTGTTAAAAGGCTACCATGATTTGGCAAATCCTGGGGTCAGTGGTAAGTTTTTTGAGATTCTATTTTCCTGGCCTTAAGTTTGGGTAGGACAGAAATAGACCTCAAATCCTTCAGTTTTGCAATGCAGATTTTTTTCTTGCACTAATTTAGAAGTGATTTGCAATGCAGATTTCTGAGAGAACTAGCAAGATATTTTCTTACCGTGGTAATATATACTTTCTCTTCTCTCCCACTCCTGGGTGCTACACCCCAAGCTTAGTGCCCTGTGCTCTGCCTAACGGCAAACATCTACTTTATAAAAAGGAACTGAGGCTACAGCTCTAGGGTGAGTAATTTGATTTCCGGATGTTCCCTGTGTACTGTAAGTACCAACAATAAGCTTTACTACAAGCAGTGCTGTCGTGAAAGACGTGCTCCTGGGACGTCCTATAGAGCAGTGGACTCTGCTGAGTCCTGAGGGCAAGCACAGTGCCTGGTGCCTTGCAACTTCCGGTATCTGCCCTGGAGAACTTTCAGGAAAAAGTGAAGCGGGCAGTGATCTTGCAATACAGCTGATGGCTGTCTGAGGAAACTTGTGGCCTTAAATTTCTTCCCATTTAATTAAAAATGCCACCTTTGCTCCACTGGCTAATCTTAGCTAATAGGTTTCAGTGTTACAATGATTATATCAAGGAATTTTAGGAGACTGGCAGTTTCACTTGAGCTGGGTTCTCGTGTGGAACACTGAGTCCTTGGGGTAGGTGGCTCTGAAATAATAGGAAAAAAATACACATATCTGACCCTGGTTACTGGCACAGAGCTTTGTAACTTCCTGAGTGATAGCTCTGACACAGAGCTCCTAGGTCCTTTGGGGTTTCCTGGGCGAGAGGAATAGCTTTGGCTTGAATGAGCCAAGAATGCAAAATTGAATTTAAGGTCCATTTCCACGACTTAGGGCCAGAAAAACTTTAAAACCTTTATCACTGACCCTGGGAGGCTGTTAGCCAGAAAGACCAAGCCATGACCAGAAGCTTAGACCTCTCAGCCCTACTCCCCATTCTCCAGAGAGGGGAGGGGGGGCTGGAAATGGAATCGGTGCTCAGTCATGTCTATGTGACGAAGCCTCCACCTGGTGTGCCGGAATGGAGGCAAACCTCAGGTCCATGGGAACAGAAGCTCCTGCTTGTGGGCCCTTCGGATGTGGCCCTGTGAATCTCTTCACCTGGCTGTTCATTTGTATCCTGTATGCGCTAAACCAGTAAGTATGTTTCCCTCAGTTCTGTGAGCCATTTGGCAAATGATCAAATTCGAGGGGGTTGTGGGAACCCCGATTTAGGGCCATTGGCTCAGAGTCCGGGGACAACCTGTACTTACGGTTGGCATCAGAAGTGGGGGCAGTATTGGGACGGAACCCTTACCCTGTGGGGTCTGATGCCAACTGCAGGTAGATGGTGTCAGAACTGAATTAAAAACATTTTTTAAGAATGTCCTACAATTTAAGTTTATTTATATTTTGAGAGAATATGGGTGGGGGACAGGCAGAGAAAGAGGGAGAGAAAGAGAATCTCAAGCAGGCTCCTCAACACTGTCAGTGCAGAGTCCGACGCAGGACCCGAATCCACAAAACTGTGAGATCATGAGCTGAGCCGAAACCGAGAGTCGGACACTCAACCGACTGAGACACCCCCAAGTGCCCCTGAATTGTAGGACGTTCTCGTGTTGCAGATTGCTTGGCGTAGGGAAACCCCACATGTATCTGGAGAACAGGGGTGTGTTTTTCGTGTATGATGGCTGAAAGCTTGACAAAGCCAGGCAGGCCATTCACAGCAGGGAAAGGGCTGGTTACTACATCTCAAGGCCTGTTTACAGATCTCCAGGACTCCTCACGACCCAGCTTCTAGCTTATCCTCACATCAAAGTATACTAACATCAGTATTTTCTCTTGAATGTGTTAATCCTGTCCTACTGAGAAGCGAAGCTGGTAAATACAGTTGAGATTGCTAATAAAAAAATGGGAGGGCTTCAATATCCTCTTTTAGGAAAGAGTGTGTCTTTAAGAACCTATGTAGAATCGCTCAAAGAACATTCCGTGGTCCTGGCAACTGGACACTCAACCTTGAATCTGCACGGCACCACTTGAATCTCATGCCAGAGAGAGCGCATCTTCTGTGCAGACGTCAGAGCCCGATAGAGAAGAGCGAAGCTGAACCAGGTGTGGCCAGTCTGTTCTTGCTAACTGGCCAACCTTAAGTCCCTTCTTTCCTGGAGTGAGACTTAAGGAACATGGGGACAATTCTATGCCAGTTTCTCCTCATGAAAACATGAGGAATAAGGGTGCCTGGGTAGCTTAGTCAGTTAAGTGTCCAACTCTTGATTTTGGCTTAGGTCATGATCTCACAGTTTGTGACTGGGAGCCCTGAGTCAGACTCTGTGCCGACAGCACAGAGCCTCCTTGGGATATTCTCTCTCTCTCTGCCCCCTCTCCCTCCCCCCTCTAAATATAAATAAACTTAAGAAAAGAAAATGTGAGGGATATTAAGATATGCTCCTACCCTAACACCCAGGAAGTGGGAAAAACTAACACACGTTAAGCCTGTGGGTACTGGCTTCACCATTCTGGTACCACGCCCCAGTTCCATGCCTTGTCTGTTTCTCAACCTTCCTGGTAGTTAACATTTGAGTTCTTTTTTAAAAAAAATTTTTTAACGTTTGTTCATTTTTGAGAGACAGTGGGTGAGCAGGGAGGGGGAGAGAGAGAGAGGGAGACACAGCATCTGAAGCAGGTTCCAGGCTCTGAACTGTCAGCACAGAGCCTGACGTGGGGCTTGAACTCACGAACCTTGAGATCATGACCAGAGCCAAAGTTGGACGCTTAACTGACTGAGCCACCCAGGAGTCCTAACAATTGAGTTCTTAAATATATCCCAGCATACCACTGGATATTATATTAAGAACCAGCTTTCTGGAGGTTGGGGGATATGTTCATATATACATTATATATGTTTCTAATAAAGCTGGCATAAAGGATGTGACATTATTTACAAATAATAAAATAGACGACATTCTTTACTGTAAATTTCATATAGCCACACGATTTTCAGATTGGCTACAGATTCAAGAACTCAGAAATAAAAAAAGCAGTTTATAGTTGCAATTCAATCAGGATTTAACACAATCCAACTGTGAATAAATGCTTGATTGCTATCTGACTTGGCAAAGATGTCGATGCCATCGTTGAGTGAATATAGTCCTACTGAAGTGTTGTTTGCTATGTGTTTCTGTAAACAAGTGAAAAGTGTAGCAATGGAGACTAATTGGAATTAGTTTATTGACACAAAGGACTTATGTGTGGAATTGGATAATAGTTTTCAAGGACTAGAAAAATATCTTCCCAATTTTTGTGGTATTTAAAAGGTAATGGCTGTAGATGTGACACATGTTAAGTTTAATTTGCAATATTAGCATCTTTCTCCGCTACTTCAGCCCAGACCAGGGGTTTTCAACCTCTTCCTCTGAAAGGCCAGTTGTATCTGAAAAGATACAACAGTAGAATGACCAACCAGCCGAAAACATGTACTGTAAAATGACCATGGTGTGCTCCACCAAATTTTATGAAAACAGATTGCAGGCTGGAATCCGCCCAAGGGCCGTTGTTTGTCAGTCCCTGGACTAGAAAACAAAACCTAACACAAAGTCCTGATGTGCAGCGTTTGCCAATTTCTCTGCTTGAAAATACTCCCACGGTGCCAGATTTCAAGCCACCAATGTGATGTCCCTTAACGCCGGTGTGCAGTAACAAAACGCGGGGAAGTAAGTGATGAGTGTTTTAGTTTTGTTTCAAATACAAGTAGGCTTATGTAATTTAGTTTCAATAATGACCGTACTGGACAGCAAATTTGCAGCCTCCCTGAATTTAACAACTGGCCGTTACAGGCTCGTGCAAACTAGCTCCGGCACAGCGCTAGAAAATACCCGACACAGTGGGGCACCTGCGTGGTCCGGTTGGTTGAGTGTCTGACTTCAACTCAGGTCATGATCTCACTGTTCTTGGGTTCGAGCCCCACATTTGTCTTGCTGCTGTCAGCCTGTCAGTGCAGAGCCCACTTCCGATCCTCTGTCTTCCTCTCTCTGCCCCTCACCTGCTTGCCCTCTCCCAAAAATAAATACCTTAAAAAAATAATAAAATACTGGACACTGTCCTAAGCTTTATGCATACTAACTCTAATCCTCAACACTGAGAGAAGCAGTGTCCCTACCATGCATTTGTGGAAACTGAGGCACAAAAATTAACGGGCACCTTATTTTGGAACGTGTTTCAAACAAGGCGATCTGACTCGCGAGCCTGATACTGCTCCTAACTTTTATGCTATACTGCAGCCCAGTAGTAGGAACTATGTAGCTTAGACCCAATTGTCCAGCTATGGTGAGCGGAATGGGAGCAGGGAGTGCTTCGTAGGGTCGTGCCCAGCTGTCACGCTTAGAAGCTAACGCTTTGTGGCTTTCATATACTTGGTGCCTATCATGTCTGTGTCTTCTGGCTGTGGGTCACCTCCCTATGTGTCCATCCCACGAATGACCTTTGATACCACCGTTGTGGTTTCCCTTTACTCAGTCTCTGCTTTCCCGCAGCAATCTCAGTCCTAGGCACTTGACATGTAATCGATTGATTTTCATACTTAACCGATGAAGAGGGATGTGAATCCAAAGTTGCAGACCTGCATTCAAGTGTCAGCGTTGCCACGTAGATCTCCAACTCCTGAAAGGTGGTGAATCTCTCCCTTAGCAGCTGGTTGTAAGGGTCACATGAGCTGGTGCTACAGACAAGGTGCTGGATCCAGGATAGGTATGATGGGACTCAGATGAATGAGCCATGTAGGCTTGTTAGGAACCAGTCTTTGCATCCTAATTGTTTCTAGTTGAGTCCATCCTTAACTCAAAACTTAAGACCATGCATGAGTGTATTTGAGTGTCCTTTCTAATGGAAGTTCCTTCTCCTCCTTACAGTCTGCTCAGCAAATGTGGATGTATCCACTGGGGACTTGTACTGGCTGCCCTGTGACAGAAGTGCTATTCAGAAGACCAACATTACTGGCCCAGACACACATACCCTTTACAGGACAGGCAGCATTATACTGCATCTTCTTCTCAACTGGCCAAAGAGGGTGATCTACTGGGTAGAGAGTGGGAAACATTTGCAAAGTATGACCCTTGATGGCAAAAGCAGACAGGAAGTCTGGATGGGCACCTGGACGGCCGACACCCATATGGCCTTAGACCTTAGCTCGTCTAGCATCCTCTGGACTACCAAAGGGTCAGGTAAGTGCAACACCAAGCAGCACAGTTGGAAGAAGCTTGGGACGGGAGGTGGCAGGAGAATCTTGTCTCAGCACAAGGATTCTGGCCATTCTTAGAACTGGCTAGACCCAGGCTCAGATTCTGACTCTCGTAGGCAAAGCTGGGACCCGTGTCACTTACCTCACACTTGGTTCCATTTGTAAGTCTGGATTCTTGACTTGAAAGGTAGTAAGCTTCAGAGCTAATATGCTTAATAGCTTTTTGTCCAGAATCTGTTTCTGTTCCCGTGAGTGGAAGTAACAGAACCCAACTTCCATTGCAAATGGAGCAGAGATGCTTCAGCTACACTTGACACCAGATACGGCCTCTGCCTCGCGGCTGTTGACGGTCCTCTCACCCAGAACCCATCTCCAGCAGCTGGTGCCTGAGCGTGTTCACAGACCGCATGTGAGGCAGTAACACCACACCTGATGCTTCCAAGTGGCAGATCTCACTTTCCTGGAGCTTTGAACACTTTCCTTGGACTTATTTTCAGTTGGGATCATTGAACCTCAGTTGAGTGGTGCCCATGACCCCCCTTGCCCCTGCCATCACAGGTTGTATGTTCTCCGTCAGCTGGTAAGAACTTGACTCTTCCTTAGGGTTGCAAAGTCTGAGCCTCCTAAAAAATAGAACATACGCTTTGAACAAGGCCTGGAGTGACGGCATTATAGCGGCCCACGAGCCCTACCTGGTGACCGTGCACAGAGGAGCTCTACTGCTGTGGAACAGGAGGATGCCGGAGCCCTTCTCCGTGTCAAAAGAGCCAGACGTAAGGAAAATGATCATCCTGGCAGAGAATCAGCAGGTTTCAGGCGAGTCTTCCTGTGTGGGGTCATTCTCTGAAATCCACTTTACCTGCCTCTTATCAGTGTGTTTTCAGAGGAATCTTATGTTGGCAGTTGTCCCGACCCACAGGTCAGCAGGCCTTCTCCTAACTTCCCTATCCTGGAAGAGTAAGAAGCTGACACGTTTCTTAAAATTTGCTAAATGACCCAAGACCCTGAGCAAATGCATAATAAACCTCTGGCCATAAAGAGATCCATTTAATTTGTTCTAAACTACTTTCCCAGACAGGTTTTACCAAGGAACCCCCTTCCTCCAGGCAGCAACATCTTGCGGAGCATCGTGTGCAAAGCTGCTCTGGGGCTGTGGGTACAAGGAGAAGCGGTTCTTTCCTGCTGTTGAAGCTGTACCTGTAGTTCAGATTGCCCTGCTTAAGGCTGGCTTACCTTTCTCTTTTCACCTATGCCTTTGGCCTGGAGCCCAAAAATCTGATCCTGGATCTTGCGGCAGAAAAAGAAGAAATCCTATCACAGGATTCAGGGGGCTTTGTCAGCAAGAGTGGCCAGAAGTCCAAAGGAAGGGTAGAAACAAGGAGGGCAGACTCATTCTGTCCTCGATGTGCCCACTCCATAGAGATCTCTCCTCTCCCTCTTCTGTCTGAACTGCCTTACCTTTTGATTCATTGGTTCGTTTAGCCTGATTTTCAAGGCTGAGAAACATGAGGCATAGGAACCTATCTCTTAGGGAATAAAGTGTGCCAAGGAAAGGTTAACGTTTTGGTAAAAATCCAACTTTGATTATCCTACAAACTGATCTGTTAGGTTGCTGTGCTAGTTGTTGAACGTACTAACTGGTAACTTTTAGAAGTGAAACTGAAACATCACAACAAGGGAGTGTCCACATTATGCTGGTCCCTGTCCCAGATCACAAGACGCTATAGCAGGGAGCCAGACAGAACAAGTCTGGCTGAAACTTTATTTTTTATTCCTAGCATATGGCATCAGGCAGTGAAAAAAAGTTGGTAGGCCTGAAAGGAGAGAACAGTTTGCCGAAATTTGAAGCCATTAGACGATGGGCCAACGCAGCACATCTAATCTAAGGATCTAGGCTTTGAGTCCATCTCCCTGCTTGTCCTGATGAGGTGGAGAAATGGCACTACCCCACCGTCACGTGGTTTTGGAGGAGGGGGACCATGGGAGCACATCTCTGTTGCTGAAACCTTAGGGACTGATTTCCTGAAGCAACTGTTTATTCTAGATCCTGAGTTGGAAGGGGCAGCCACAAACGGCCCCGCCGCCCTTCTTCCGGCGCCCCCTCTGCTTTGCCCCCAATCCTCTGTCCCCTGTCAGAACGGGGAGGAATGCGTCTCTCAGGAGTACCTCTGCGATGGCAAACGGGACTGTCAGGATGGCTCGGATGAAGGGAACTGTTCCCACTTCTGCAACAGACCAGGTTTGTCACGGTCTCCTGTCTAGTCCTTTGTGCCAGGCATATGATGCCACTCTGGCCGGGCACATGCTATGAGGTACCATGTTTATATTCTAATCACACTTTGCTTTCTTAGATAAATTGTCATCAATAAAGGTCAGAGTCTGTCAGAATGTGGATTCTACCAGTATCCGTTTTATCACATTGAAGGCAAATGTTCTACTGGGTGTAATTTAACTGGTGCTTCCTTGCTTCCTCATATTTGCATAAGTGTTCCAGGATTTGCCTTTAGAAAGGCTGAGCCATAAAGTGACCTAAATAGACCACTTGTAACAGATTTGGAGTGTCCCAACAAGTGTTTAAAGTAACCAAACCAATATGAGCGCTTATGAAACAACTTAGTTCAGCTTGTTAATATAATTGGACTGAGTACTTTACTAAAGCTTGCTCATGGATTAGATAAGCTCTAAAGCTCACACAAATAGGATGCAAACTCCAGGATGAGGGGGAGTTCATCTAATTTTATATTATTTATTTTTTGAAATGTTTACTTATTTTGAGAGAGAGAAAGAACAAGAGCAAGGGTGGGGGGCAGAGAGAGGACAGAGAGAACCGCAAGCAGGCTCCATGCTGTCAGCACAGAGACTGATGCCAGGCTCGAACCCGTAAACCGTGAGATCATGATAGGAGCCGAAACTGAGAGTCTGGCGCTTAACCGACTGAGCCACCCAGGCACCCCGAGTTAATCTAATTTTAAGTCTTCAGTATGACTGAGTATATGATGAGAGCCTCCGGTCCTTTCCATTTTAGGAGTCTTCCAGTGTCTGAACAGAAACCAGTGCATTGAGGGCAAGTACCACTGCGACGGGGCTCAGCAGTGCTCTGATGGGTCCGATGAGCTGGACTGCTGGGAGCCCACTGAAGATTGTTCTTTGCGTTGTGACAACAAGACCCGCTGTATCCCTAAGAGCTGGCTGTGTGATGGCAACCCAGACTGTTCTGACAGGAAAGACGAACAAGGATGTAGTAAGTGCCATATGGCTCCCTTGGAGTGTTTGAAAATGCATTACGGTTGATTCTCCTTATCTGTGATAGTTATATTCTATAAAGTTGCCACAAACACTGAATAAGCAGGTGTCACATCATTGCTCGTAGAAAAAAATGCAGGGTGAGGTTTCGGAGAATCTATCGCGATAATATTTTTGTCAACCAATCCATGTGTAACCTTGTTTTAGGAGTATTGCTGTTTAGAGACCACTAGATAATATATTGTTGACTCATTAACACTGAAGTCAGAGCCAACAGCATTTTAACTCATGCCTGAGCAAAGCTTATCTCATACATATATTTTCTCTGTAAGGCTTCTTGCACTCATGAATGCTAGACAGCCTTTCTGCCCTATACTTGGGGGCCTATTTAAACAGCAAAATCACCAAAGATACAAAAATGTGGGAAGTATGGCCCTAAACAGACTGCAGAAAGGACACTTGTTTCCAGTATAAGGACCAAAACAAGAAGGCAGAGCGCCGCCTTGTTTGATCGCAACTGGAAATGTGCGTTAACAACACAAATGTTTTGCTGCTGTATATGTGCATCTTTTTTTTTTTAAGTTTACTCACGTATTTTGAGAGAAACAGAGACCGTGTGAGTGGGGGAGGGGCGGAGAAGAGGGAGAGAGAAAATCCCAAACAGGCTCTGAGCTGTCAGTGCAGAGCCCGATGCTGGTCTTGAGCCCGTGAAACCATGAGATCGTGACCTGAGTCGAAACCAAGAGTCGGACATCTAACCGGCTGAACCATCCAGGTGCCCCGTGTATGTGTATCCTCAGATGACCAAAAAAGTGTGGGAGCACAGATTTAGGAAGGGTGTTACAAATTTTGGCAAGTAGGCGAATGTGCAAATAATCTGCAAATAACAAAGATGGACTGTACTTAACACAAAGTTAACAGACTAGGACGGAAGGTTCCAAGTTGGAGGGACAAGATTCCCATTAGTGGGAAACCAGTCTACTTGACAGCACATTTCTTGAGCTAGAATCTCCCTCCTTGAAGATTTTAATTTTGATCCTAGGTCTTCTCATGTGACGGGCTATCCTCATCTATAGGTGTTACCACTTTCCCCTCTTTTTTGTGGGGTACACGATCTTTCTTTTTAGTCTTCCCAATGACTTGTTCCAAAGACCTTGATCATTTTGTGGGAATGGGGTAGAAGAGAGATTTTGGAGAAATTGAAGTGAGCAGAAGAGGGAGCTGGTCGAGGTACCATGATGGATTTAAATGTGGAGGTGACTGGGTAGCCAGATGATATGACTGTATTCGTGCTTATGAGAAGAACATTAGGAGGAAGAACCCAAGGTATCATTTACTTTTCAATACGTATTTGTGGTTTTGCCTGGGATCTGACCTTTTTTCTTGGACCAAGCAACTTCTGTCTGTAGGAATGGAGCCCATGAACAGAACATGTAGGGTATGTTGGATGTTGTGAGAGACTTTCTCTTTTCATGGATGACATTAAGGTCCTGCAGGAGAGTCTTCCTCCCCAGCCTATCCCAGTGTCCTTCCACATGTCTCCGTCCCTGTCCTCTAGCCCTTGTTCTCCAAGACAGGATTTTTCCGGGCAAGCTTAGTAGGCCTTTTCTGACCTAACACTGCTCGAACCACCTTTGAGGGCCAGGGTTTAGTTCCCAAGGTGATAGCAGGAGACTGAAGAGTCTTCAGACCATTTCTTTTGCCATCAAACTGCTTCCACCTCTGGCTGAGTTCTTACCTAAAGTTCTATTTTCCAGTTCATGCAAAATGCAGCACACCTGAATTTCGATGCAAGAGCGGCCAGTGCATATCTAATTTTCTGCGCTGTGATGGCAATCAAGACTGCCTGGACCACTCCGACGAAGAGGGCTGTCCTGTTGATTTGCCTCCGCGGTGCCCGTCGGGGGAGGTGAGGTGCCGGAGGAGTGGAGAGTGTGTGTCAGCAGAGTGGCTATGTGACCGTGACGTAGACTGTGAAGATGGAACCGACGAGAAGGTAGTGTACCCTTCTTCAGAAAAAACAGACTCCTCGGGACACCTGGGTGGCTCAGTCGGTTAAGCGTCAGACTCTTAATTTTGGCTCAGATCATGATCTCACCATTAGTGCGTTTGAACCCCATGCTGGGCTCTGTGCTGACAGCGTGGAGCCTGCTTTGGATTGACTCTCTCTTTCTCTCCCCCCCCCCAACCCTGCCACTTTCTGTCTGCCCCTCACCCACCCCAAATAAACAAACATTAAAAAAAACTTAGGGGTGCCTGGGTGGCTCAGTCGGTTAAGTGTCTGACTTTGATTCAAGTCAAGATCTCTTGGCTCATGAATCTGAGCCCCTCGTCGGGCTCTGTGCTGACAGCTCAGAGCCTGGAGCCTGCCTCACATTCTGTGTCTCCCTCTCTCACTGCCCCTCCCCTGCTCATGCTCTTTCTCTCTCTCAAAAATAAATAAACATTAAAAAAGATTTAAAAAAAAAGCAGCTTAGAAGAACAGATTTCTCCTCACAACAGGAATATGTGCTTCCCTCTAGAAAACTTGAGAAAATACAAGAACAGAGAAGGCTCTCCTCCTTACTGCTCAGAAAGTTACTCGTAACTACATTGAAGTGTCCAAAGTGAGAAGATCTCCTGTTGAAACAAAAATGTTTAAGAGGTTTTTATTGTAGGTTTTCAAATGTTCGGTCTTAATGGCTGTGGCTTAAGTGTCCCACTCAGAAGCTCCGCTCACCTGTCACCATGAGGGGCACTGAGGCTGCCACATTGTATGTGAGGTGCAGCCTGGCTAGAATCCTACGGCTTGTGTTGGACCTTAAGAAAGTACTTACTCCTGAGTGTTTTTTCCCTCATCTCTCAAATGTGTGGAAGATGTGGCTGCTGGTACCCGAGGGGCTGAGAATGCATCTGAAGGTTCGGGGCTACAGCAGGCGTACAGATGTCCCCTCCCCTCTTGTCCCAGATCTAAGTGTCCAAGTCAGATTAGGTGCAAATTGGTGCTATAACTTTTAACATGCTAGGGTGTGGGTTTGATATGGTAAAACAATCTAAAGAAAGTTTCTAGAGCACATTCTTATGTTTCTTTCTTTTACTTAAAAATTTTTTTGATGTTTATATTTGAGAGAGAGACAGAGCATGAGCGGGGGAGGGGCAGAGAGAGAGGGAGACACAGAATCCGAAATAGGCTCCAGGCTCCGAGCTGTCAGCACAGAGCTCGACGAGGGGCTCAGATTCATGAACCAAGAGATCTTGACTTGAGCTGAAGTCGGACACTTGACCGGCTGAGCCACCCAGGTGTTCCCATTCTTATGTTTCTTAAACGAAGACCTTTCTTCCCACTTCCACCCAGGTTCAGTTTACCTAGAACTCCTCACCTAAACTCTGGCTACTGAGAGTGTTTCTGAGTTTTGGGGCTTTCTCTGGCCTCATTGCAGAGGGGACCTGAGCGTTGCCTCGTAACCCAGGCCTGTTCTCCCTCCGAAAACCGCTTCCTGGGCTCTGAATGCAGGTGTCGCTGACGGAGCCACTGTCTCCGCAGGACTGTGACCCCGAGGAGCTTCGCTGTGGCTCCAGGCAGTGGTCCTGTGCCAGCGGGGAGCGGTGCGTGCCTGATGCGTGGCGCTGTGACGGGCAGAGAGACTGCGGGGACGGCAGTGACGAGGCCGGGTGTAAGTGCAGGGGCTCCGGTTGAGCAGGGGAGGCCTCAGGGGCGCCGGATGCCGGCCTCCTCTTGGCGTGAGAAGCCAGCTCCACAAGCAAGCGGTGCGGGCACTGACATCTACCCCCTTACCAGAATGGAGGCGTCTTGATGGCACGTCGTTGCTGCAGGAGGGGTGTTCGGGGGTCGGGGGCGGACTATAAAAGTAGAAAGTCCTCCTCTCCAGGCCCCCCCGAGAAGTGCCAGAGTTCTGAGTTCCAGTGCGGCTCCCGTGCCTGCCTCGACCTCCGCCTGGTGTGTGACGGGAAGGAGCACTGTCCCGATGGCTCCGACGAAGGCGGACAGTGCGCGTGGCCAGCATGCAGCCGAGCGCGGTGTTCCCACGCCTGCTACCAGTCCCCGCACGGGCCTGTGAGTTCGTCCAGCTACTCTTCTCCAGCAGCCATAGACTTGGTTTAGCGAAAGGGGGCTACGTCCTCACTCAGGCTGTCCCTGACTGCTCCGGAGGCTCTAAGTCTCATGTGGCAGAGCCGCCCCGACCCATCCTCTGATGTCCCCTGAGTCCTTGCCAGCTCCTAGGGAATCCCGTTGAGCTCCTTCCCCACGTCGTGTCTCCTGGAACCGTAGCACCCAGCCTGTAGAAACTCCACTGCCTGCGAGCTGTGAGCTCAGGGGGACACGTGGGACTGAGCCAGAAGTTTTGAAGGAATTCCCTTCCATGTGTGTATTTGGATGTGACCTGCCCTTAAACTGAGGAGAGCCACAGCCCATGCACTGGTCTGGCATTAGTAGTTGGCCGAACATCATGAACTTGCCTGACTCTGATGGGCAAGTAGAAGAAAACGGTATTCTGATGTCCCATCATAGTAATGTCTCTCTCTGTTGGCAGACTGCCGGTCTGCCAGTTAAGTCTCCATGCCTCTTACTGATTCTACTGGGGTTCTGGGGTGTCATGGACTGAACTTGGACCCCTTTGTTGATTCAGGAACCATGGTGGTGGCAAGGGTGTGAGGTGTGCAGCAAGGTTGATAAGACAGAGAATGACTATATTAAAAAAAATTTTTTTTACACTTATTGTTTGAGAGACAGAGAGACAGAACACAAGTTGGGGAGGGGCAGAGAGAGAAGGAGACACAGAATCCGAAGCAGGCTCCAGGCTCCGAGCTGTCAGCACAGCCTGATGCAGGGCTCAAACTCACAAACCGTGAGATCATGACCTGAGCAGAAGTCAGATGCTCAACCAACTGAGCCACCCAGGCGCCCCGAGAATGACTATATTTAAAATGAAGTTGGTTCTGGGGCACCTGGGTGACTCAGTTAATTAAGCGTCGGACTCTTGATCTCAGCTCTGGTCACGATCTCACAGTTTGTAAGATCGAGCCCTGCTCTGGGCTCTGTACTGATAGTGTGGAGCCTGCGTGAGATTCCCTCACTCTCTGTCCCTCCCCAGCTCATATTCTCCCTCTCCCTCCCTCTCTCTCTCTCAAGAATACATAAACATTAAAATTTTAAACGAAGCTGGTTCTAAGAACTTTTTTGTTTTCAGCTGTTGAAATTGAGTGTATCACCATGTGCTTTTAATAGCAAGGTGAGGCCTTTTCATCAATGTTATGTATCGATGTCTTCAGGAAGTCTTCATGTTTTTGAAACTCATTCAGGTGTGTGCTTGTGAGCGAGGCTTTGAGCTGGAGAGCAGCGGCCAAGTCTGCAAGGACGTGGATGAGTGCCAGAAGCCAGGTGGTCAGCCTTGCAGTCAGACCTGTGTCAACACCGAGGGCTCCTATGGCTGCACCTGTCACCCTGGCTACTCCCTGGAGCCTGATGGCCATACCTGTAAAGCAGCAGGTAAACTGGAGCCCGGATGTCTCCTCAGCCCCGGATCAGGAGCTTTGAGCTTCTAAATTTTCCAGGAATAACAAGTGCAAATCTCCTTTCTCAAGTCCTAAATGCCCCTGCCTGCTTTCTGTCTGCAGAGCAGGACTAGCACGGTCCCCAAGCCCCCTTTTTATATGTAGCCATTTAGGTTGGGTTAGAGTCTGAAGGTGTCTACAGATAAGGCATCCTTATAACAGAACCACAACTCCGGCTTCTGTCGCCACCGGTCAGCCTTACCTGAAGTTAGAATGAGTGTCAAAAGTTCCAATAGGCACTTTGTTCCTGCCCACTATGCACAAATCCTTAGTTAGAAATATTGTTTTCAGTTTACGCTAGCCATGCCTTTCTTCTGAGTATCTTTGAACTGTGGGTATTAGCTCAAGTTTAATAACATCGAGGGGAGAACTACTTACATACCAGCTGGCTGGTGTCCCAGCCCTGGCAGTGAGAAGGCAAAGACGACTTTGTTCTCTTATTCCTTAGCCCATGCTGGGTTCAGCAATCAAACTCCTTAAGGCTGTGCTGAAAGCGGTTCTAATTTGGCAGGTACCGAACCAATCCTGCTTGTGGCAATTCAGTTCAGCCTACTCCTCTATGGCTTGAGGAGCTTGAAGGAAGATATTCTGGCAACCGTAGACAAGAACATGATGATTTTCTCTATTGACTATGACTTAGTGGGGCAGAAGGTCTTCTGGACGGATGTCGGTACGGAAAGTATTAAGTGGATAAGTATGGACACCAAGAAGAAAGGGACCATGGTGAAAGGTATGTCCCTTTGCGCAGACTTCATGCTGCCCTTGTGAATTACATATAGCGTGAAAAATAAAATGAGTGGCCATTAACATTCTAAACACTGATTTCGTTAAATCTTCTTCACTAAAAGAGATCAAAGCCTGCTAATTGGCTGGAAATGGAAAGATGCGTTGTCACCCCAGAAGACAGTGGGAGCCAAACTGTCAGCCAGAGGCCATTATTTCTAATGGCCGTCTTCCTCTAGGAATAGAACTTGGGAGTATTTTAAAGATTGCTCTGATGGGGATGCAGGTACTCGTAGGAAAATGAATTAACATGACATTCAAGCCTGAAGCCTAGGAGCCAAAACCCAGTAAAGGCTGTAATTTAACCTCGATTCACATGTTGAATGGCTTCCTCTCTTCAGGGATAAGGTCAGACTGTATAGTGGTCGACTGGATCGGAAGGAATCTGTACTGGGTGGATGGGACGGCTGGCCAGATTTTGGCAATTCGGCTGACTGCCGTCTGGAGAGGAAAATCTGAGCACACGATTGTCCTGGATGATGACGTGACTCAACCACAGTCTTTGGCTTTAGATCCCCTAAACGGGTGAGTCCGGGGATCACAATGCCAGTGAGGTCCTTTAGGTTTGTCATTCCTCCTTAGTTCTACTTTGGTTGTGTTCACCCAACACAGAATGAGTAAAAACCTATCTGACTTGACTTTAGATCTTATGGTGATGTGGGTCAACCATACACATGGTAATCGTAAAAGTTTCTGGTAAAAGTCCTTTATTTCAGTGAAGTGAGGTATAGGTATGCTCACTTGCTGGCCCACCTACACTTTCTTCTGCTAAAATAATGCTCCATTCAGAGGTATATTATTTTATGGCTTTAAATGGCAGGAGGAAGGAGAATGGAACTAGGGATAGTGTTTAATTTATACTGATGTGCTTGGTATTAGTGGAGGAAATAATTATGTGTTGGGCTTGAATCTAGGTTCTTCCATCCAGAGTCCTTTCTCTGTGGAAAGGGCCAAGAACTTAGAGACCATGTTTTGTATCTGTCAGAGCCAAACCTTCACTGGGATGGCCATGTGTGTATCAAATGTAAGAACAAGATAGAGCAAAACTTAGGATCCAAAGGTGACCCATATCAGGGACCCTCTGCTTTTCTCACCCTTTCAACACCTTCAACCAGGAATCTGTTAACATGGTCCTCAGGAAATTGGCAATAGTTCCTGATGCATCTAATGGCTTCAATTGTGACTAAGAATAAGGTCTAAGGCACACATCTTCCCATAGAACTAGCCTATTTTCTCGCCCAGAGAAGATCGGCAGGTTCCCTGGCTGTTTTCCAGGCCCAGAACTAAGGTATTCCTTGGCTGCTTCTATAGCTGTTATGATATTTTATCTCCAAGTAATGAATAAACAAGCACTGTAAAATTTCAAGGGAAACTTTCTTTTACCACTTCATAATTTTTTTTTAATTTTTTAAAATGTTTTTATTTATTTTTGAAGGAGAGACAGAGCATGGGGGGGGGAGGAGCAGAGAGAGAGGGAGACACAGAATCCGAAGCAGGCTCCAGGCTCTGAGCTGTCAGCACAGAGCCCGATGCGGAGCTTGAACCCACAAACTGTGAGATCATGACCTGAGCTGAAGTTGGACACTTAATCGACTGAGCCACCCAGGCGCCCCAACATTTGTTCATTTTTGAGAGACAGAGAGAGACAGAGTGTGAGCTGGGGAGGGGCAGAGAGAGAGGGAGACAGAATCCGAAGGAGGCTCCAGGCTCTGAACTGTCAGCACAGAACCCTATGCGGGCTCGAACCCACAAACTGTGAGATCGTGACCTGAGCCGAAGCCGGACGCTCAACTGACTGAGCCACCCAGGCGCCCCAACCACTTCACAATTTCACATAAGGAATAGACCAAGTTTGAGGAAAAAAAATAATTGGGCTAGAGATCAGTGTTTTAAGGAATGAATCAATATTTTCTGTGAGGTAATACTTTAAAGCTGACTTTCATCTGTATAGGTTAATGTACTGGTCTGAAATCGGAGGAGAACCTCAAATAGAACAAGCCGGGATGGATGGTAGCAGCAGAAAAGTACTCATCGATCAAGGTCTTGGCTCGCCAACCAGCATAGCGCTTGACCAGTTTAGCTGGAAGATATTCTGGTCTGATGACAAATTTCACTGTATTGGCTCTGCTAATCTAGATGGCACTGGTATTACTGTAAGTGTCCCTTGGTGTTAGGCTGTATGTAATGTCTTATGCCTTGTATAAAACTCATCCCAGAAACCTCATCACCACCATTTTAGATGCTGCAGCTAACTCGAATCAAGAGCCCCTTTTCAGTCGCTGTGTTTGAAGATGAAGTCTTCTGGTCTGAGATGAAGACGAGAACTGTACAACGCATGAAGAAGACAACAGGCAAGGACAGGGCTGTCCTCATCAAGCGTTCTGAACAGCCGTACGGACTCAAGGTCTACAGTGTACTCTTCAAAGTTTGCCCCTCAGTCTCCCTAAAAAGGCCATATGTATGAACTTCCCAAGTGCAAACTAGTGACATCCTTCTGTCATGATTAGAAAGCAAGATTTACTCATTAGCTATTTGTCAGGATTAGGTGATGCGTAGTAACATCTGGCTGCTTTCTTCCAGATCATGCATGAAGTGCTCCAGCCCAAGTCTACCAATCCTTGTCTGGACGCTGGATGTTCTCACTTGTGCCTTCTGAGCCCACGCCCCAAGGGAAGCTGTCGTTGCCCAGTTGGACTCCTGCTTGCAGACGATGGCACCACCTGCGTTCCACTCGAGGAGTCTGCATTTATGTTCCTTGTGTTGCCCACAGTTATCATGCAGGTACTGTTCCACAGCCTTACGTGTCTGGGCCTGGGCCACAGTCCATTTCAGACCGAGTAATTTGCATTCCCCACGCACAGTTATACATAGTAGGGGCCCTTGCCCTTGGAATGTTCTTTTTTTTTTTTTTCTAATTTTTTCTCTTTTTATTTAGTGTTTGTTTATTTCTGAGAGAGAGCAAGAGAGAGAGCGTACAAGCAGGGGAGGGGGAGAGAGAGAGGGAGACACAGAATCGAAGCAGGCTCCAGGCTCTGAGCTGTCAGCACAGAGCCCCATTGTGGGACTCGAACTCATGAACTGCGAGATCATATCCTGAGCCAAAGTTGGATGCTTAACCGACTGAGTCATCCAGGCTCCCCTAAATTTTTTATTCTTTAGTCTCTGCACTTCATCTGGGGCTCAAACTCACAACCCTGAGATCAAGAGTCACATGCTCTACCAACCAAGCCAGTCAGGCATGACCCCCATCCCCCCTTGGGATATTCTTCAAATACAATTTAAATTCTAGCATTCACTGTGTGTTGGGAGCTATCATGACCAAAATAAAGACCAAAATAAAGAGGCTATGAAATGAAGACCACTTCTTAAGAAATAGCACATCAGAACACAGGTGAGGGATCTGAGAGTGGGATTAATCTCGTTTAGTTGTCCAAGCATCTCACTGGTGGTGTGGAATAATTCTAAATACAAGCAGCTCAGCTGGGTTCTAGCCTGGTGGGGGAGGGTGAGTGGGTGGGGGAGTACATTTTGTGAGGGAACTTTTCTTAAATCATAGGAGGTACCAACAAACAAGTCACTTCTAACTTCTGTCCTATAGAGACGATTTGTCAACTTTGGTACTTTAAAGTGACAAATGTTGAGGGGTGCCTGAGTGGCTCAGTTGGTTAAGCATCGGATTCTTGATTTCGGCTCAGGTCATGATCTCACAGTTTGTAACAAGATCGAGCCCCACAAGAAGCTCTACACTGGTAGCATGGAGCCTGCTTGGGATTCTCTCTGTCTCTCTCTGCCCCTGTGTGTGTGCACACACATACTCTTTGTCTCTCTCGCAAAGAAGCTGATGAAAATGAAAAATGTTGGGGTGAAAGATTGACTTCAGTTTCAGTAAGATATTAATAGTGGAGTCTCATTTAACGGAGAGGGCCTTTCATATGTAAATGTATCAAATCAACACCTTGGACACCTTAAACTTACACAAATGTCATAGGTCAATTATAGTTCCAAAATTTACAAAATAAAGGGGAGGGCATTTAATGAAGGAGTACCTCTTTAAAACCCATGGATTCAAGGACTTTTAAGTGCTTAAAGCTCCATGAAGGGAGAAAAATAACTGCTATCGGTTTTTAGAAGATAAGTTCAAACTCTCATATATTCCAAGCAGCGTGACGTTAATGCAAAATCAAGGTGAAGAATGACACTAGATTCAGCTGGTGCCATCCACCTAATTTTTTCCCCACAGATTTATCTGAAAAATCTAGAAGCGTTACTAGGACAGCCAACTTTACCAGAACATAGGATACTTCCCTTTGCCACTGTGAACCAGCTTGCATCCTTGGACTACCTAGTCCAAGAAAAGGCTCTCTACCTTTCAGAGTTGGATAATGGTGATATCAGGCTACTGAGGCTCAAAGAATCTGGAAAACTCTCTTGGAGGAAAATCCTATCCGTGGAGGGGACCGTGATCGACTTTGCTGTGGACTGGTTGAGTGGAAACATATATTGGATTGACAGTGAGAATCCCCACATCAATGTAGCTTCCTCAGAAGGTCAGTGTCCCACTGTCCTGTTCAGTGAAAACCTCTACCATCCTGCCTCTGTTGTGCTCCACCCACCCTCTGCAGTCATGTGCTTTGTGGACCTGGGTTCCCAGGAGGATGGTGGGCGTGGGTCCAGGATTGAATGTGCCTCCATGGACGGCAGCAGGAGGAAGGTGCTGTGGCAGAAATCCCAGGTCCCTGCAGGCCTGACCTTTTCGGATTCGGGGACCCGAGTGTACTGGGCTGACACTGGTAAGCAATTATAACCTATGCCCTAAATGTGAGTCCGAAGGACTCTTTGGCCAGAGTGAAATAGTGATGTCCTGCTTTCTGGTCTTCAGCCATGAAGACCTTCAAATAGCATTTAGGTCTGAGTTTATATATTCTGTACCACCTTCCAAACAAACACAATGATTCCCCATTCTGAGTAGAAAGTAATAGGCCCCAGAATCATGCAGTTGCCTCTTTGTGATGGAATAAAATCAAGAACTTAACAAATGTGCACGAGCAAATCGTGGTGTATCTCTGTTGGAGTGAATGAAGGAGAGCTGTCCTTCAGAAAATGCATGGTAGATCATATCCTCCTGGAGGGGAGGCAGGACAAGACCAAAGAGCTACAGGATAGAGTATGGTTGTTCAGGCTAAGTGAGATTAACTAAGCCTCTCTTTCTAGGGAGAGGACTCATAGAAAGTATTCAACAAGATGGCTCTAGATACAGAGTAGACCGCAGAGGAATTGAGGGCCTTAACCTCTTTACATATGGCCAAGGCATGATGTTCTGGACAACAGTTGATGATGGTGGGTGTCTTTGTGATCTGAATTTACTCCTGGATCTCTAAAGCAAATCTGTTAATGCTTAGCATTGATCTTTGGTAGGGTCTTTCTTCTGGAAGAATAGTTAAGCAACTTCTCTAATCTAACATGTATATGTAACAGAGATTCTATGACTTGGGGAAGCTTTTATGTGAAAAAATATTATTCTGTATATACGAACAGGCTTAATCCTGTTCTACCTGAAATTTCTGGCTTTCATTAAAAGCTCTCTGCCTTAGAGGACATTGTGATATGGTACAGAGAGAACTGGGCCAGGAATTGGAACCAGGTAGTATAACTGCTATGCTGCTTGGTAGCTATAACACCTTACCTGTAAAATGAGGACAGTACATGACTCACTTGACTAAATATGCATGGAGGTACTAAGCGAATTACAGAACATTCTGTACTTGCAGGGAATTTCTAGAATTTAAAGCGATTGTCCTAAACCACAAGTGTTCTAGTATGTCGTTTCTGGCTAGCATCCAGATTTGGTAAAACTAGAAAACGCTATTTAAAAGCTGTCTCTTTTATAATTTCCAAATGCTGGTCCATTGACCACTTGGGCTGGCCACATCACAACTGCAAAAACAAGTTTTCAGATCCTACCCCAGAGATGCTAATTTATTAGGTATGTAGTGAGATCTTTGCTTTCTGTTGTAAGATCCCCTGGTGATGCTTATCGCAGAAAACCATTTTCAGAAATGTTTTAGAACAGTGTTTAAAATCATTACCCATTATTTGCATGGGCTATATTTAAATGTCTCATGTCCTAATTTTCTGTCTTTGTATATCAGGATGTGTACGAATGTGCTCAACATAATTTACACCTGACTTTATTTTGGAGGAAGGCATAGAACTGTTTTTATTTATCTTAAATTTCTTCCCAGAAACAAGATTTAGAAAAACACCTGTCTCTCTGGTAAAACTCTTGTTACTCAACTGGAGTTGATGCAGATAGGGTGACAGTTTCCATACTGAGCAATTTCTTTTGCACAGGAAGTTGTCTTAGAAGTAGAATGTGCTTTTCTTAAAAAAAAAATTTTAAATTTACTTTTCTTCATGATATTTCACTGGCTTTTGTTTCAGCCCAAATCACTAAGGTTTGGTACAGCAAGGCAGAACTTTCTGAAAACCGGTGGTTCCAAACAGACCAGAAGATTGTGGATTTAAAAGTTTCCAGCAAACTTAGTCAACAGGGTAAGCAAAAATTATGACAACACTGAAGCCTGCTGTGCTTCCCCCACGAAGGGGCCTTCCATCCCACAATATCTCCTTGAAATAACTCTGTTTCCCATTAAATTACTTTGGCAAATTCTTGTGGATCTGCATAACTCTCTTGTCTTTATGAAGTTCTATGCAGTATAGTTCTGGTATATAACTAGTCCTGTTACTTACTGAGGAGATAAAACACAGTGGTAAGTATATTGGGCTGGGGTTTGACATACTTGGGTTCTATTGTGGATGGAATTACATCTGTGGTATAATGGGAATTGTCTTTTATCTCTGCAGTGGAACTGGTCTTTATTCTACTTGTTGTCACTTGTATCTACTTGTGGTGTTAACTAATCCTTGGAATACCAACCTGGGGGCACCCAGATGTTTTCTTTTCTCCAGTGTTTGGGTAGAGTGATGATGGGCTTAGTTAAAATAGTAATAGATAAAAGTCTTTTCCTAGTTGAGATTAACACCAACAATGTGAGCTCAAATAGTTAACCACATCTACCACTGCCGTGTATATTGAGTATTTTGGTCTTAAGTGATTGCTGCCCCATTGCTTTGTTTTGGAAAGCTAAACATGACTAAAACTGGTGTTAGTCATGCTTAAACTTCTGAAGGCTTTCCAGAGAGAACCTTTTCAGAATTCTTCAGTGTGGATTAATGGTCACCCAAGTGATAATAATCTGTGGCTTAGGTCTGAGAAGCAGCAGAAGGGTCCCTGTCACTCCTGAAGCAAGTTTTATCTGCACTATATACATACCTAGTCTACTATTCCTGGAATATCTCAAAATAAAACCTTACTAGAGGTTAAAGCTTAAGATCTAAGCCTTGCAAAACCATGATCAGCTATAAATGGCTGACTTCTACTCAGAATCTTACAGAGGGAGAATAGACACCACAGCCTTCATGTTTTCATCTAAAGACAGCTTTATTTCTAAGGCCCTTCTAGTGTTATTGTTGGGTGCTTGATGTGAGAGAAAAAGGAGAACTCACAAGGGGGTCTTGGATGGGCCAGAGTTCAGAGCGATTTTTCTTAAGCTTCTCACTTGTCTGAACTCCTAGCCTTCTGAAGTCATCATTATCCATGAAGAAGAATCACCAAACACTCAGCACCTGGTTGACCAAAAGGAGTTAAACTAAAAAGCTATCTACTCTGGAAAAACACATCTGGGTCCCATAACTCTGATAGTCTGTTTGTAGAACGTCTGCAGAAGACCCTTCTGAAACCATCTAAATCAATGTTTTTTTTGGGGGGGGGTATCTACAGGTAGTAACAGCTGCTCAAAGGACAACGGAGGGTGCAGCCATATCTGTTTGCCAAACCCTGAAGGACCGACTTGTAAATGTCCCAGTGGGTACTACTTGGCTAACATAAGCAGATGTGTTAAAGCTGTTCAGTGCTCTGAGCCATCACAATCCTGTCAGGATGGTCAGAAGTGCATTTCCATGAAGCAAGTTTGTGACGGTCATGTTGACTGTCTGGATGGATCTGATGAAATGGGCTGTGAGTAATTCCTATCCAGGACCCCACTGTTCATCACCATGCATGACATACTTTCAATATTTAATAAAATAATTCTTAATATCTCAATCTAATTCTTAATATCTAATTCTGTAGTATCCCTCAAGCTTTTATTCTCTAGACCATAGCCTTGTTATTACAGGCACTTTTAAACCGAACAGCAACATAAAACTTCTATGGGAAATTGGATATCAAATTATATAGACACCTTCTGGAAAGCTAATGTGTCCTCCCATTCAGTTTTAGAACAGGTATTATGGTAGCTGCAAGGAGTCCGACAGTTTGTATGTTGTCTGAAAGAACATTCATTCAATTTAGATTTGATTCTGTGCATTTAAATTGATCACATAGTGAGCATAACCCAGGAGGAGGAGGTTGGGCAAACGATTTGACCTGTCTTGGTTCAGCTCCCCGCTGTTAATGTGGAAAAAGCACTTTTCTATGTCAAAGAGTTAAGGAATACAAGAGCATGCAAATAAAGCCGCCATCTTAGTACATACTGTTGTCATGTTACTTCTTAAATGTTAGCTGGTAGATGGTCGTTACAGAAATGCTGCTGCCACATAGGGCCTTCATGGAAAGTTGTTGTCCTGGCCAGTCAGCTAAGCGACTGTGATGTCTAATGCTGTGGCAGTCACTATCCTCAAATCTACAGCTTTGGCTCCAATGGTATTCAAGTCACGTGAGCTGTAGAATTGAAGAAACAGTGGGCTCAGCACTGAAACCCGTCATAACTAGTAAGAAAACAAACTGGAAAAGGAGTCTTATAGCCAAGGGTTCTTATTGCTCAATTTAAACCTTCATCTTCCTGAAAGCTGACTAGATGGAATACCAGTTGTTATCCCTAATCAATTCATCTTAAATTGGAAAATTAATAGGTTTTGACTCCCGGAGTTGATTCTATGGTCTAGTGAATGAGAGTGGTTTTACAAAACGCCTTGTGTTACAGTGACTCAAGCACACACGTCAGTGAGTGAGAAATGCATTGCCCTCACCATCTGGTTTTAAAACTAAACCAGAAACCTAACATACACTCTCCTGTCTCCCGTCCTGATGACAAAGCGTTGGCTCTACTCCTCAATCAGTATTTCACCCTGACTTTCACATGAAGCTTCTTTGGAGGGGATGGTATTGGGCACATAAAGCTAGACTGGCTTCCTCTGGATATACCCAACTGTCAAAGACCCTAAACTGCCCAGGAGTGGAAACACGCCTGTAACACCAGCTAAGGCAGAGACAGCAGGTGCTGCTGTCTTCCCTCCCAGGAGTCTGGTCTTTAGCAGTTTCGTGTGGAATAATGCTTGTGCCAACAGGGATGGAGAATATGGTGAAACGTGTTCAACGCAAACCCAACTTTCAGACTGTTGGTGAGAAGCGCCCTGTTGCCCACCCTCTTGCGCCCACCACTGCCACCAAGTCCAGTCCAATATTTGCAGCTAGTAGATCTCGCTAAGCCAACAGTTTACTTGGGCTCAAAAAAAAAAAAATCATGTTTACAGATAAACTTACATCTTAAAAATCTTTCTAGAGATTTACCATTTAGATCCACCACACTATTCCTTATAGAATAAAACATTTTGGTAATGGAGGTGGTCTACCTTGGCTAAAAATGGGCACACCGTCATTTATAAATAGATTGGTATGATAGGCTGCTCCTGAAACCAAACATTTTAAGTGCCTTACCATATGCAGGTTTTTGTATGTTTTTAATTTTCTGTCCAAAGGTTATGGTAATGATAAGTTCAGACTTCTCTGGTTAAGTCTTCTGGAATTCTTGCTCTTCTGAAATAGTTCTCAACTGACACATATGTGTATATACCCACACTCCTACCTGTTTTTGTAGGTACCTATCCAGATAAAACCCATTCAGCACCAACATCGAAAAATGCAGAGGCCGGTAAAAGGTGGACCCTAAAAGCTGAGCTACCTCTCCAAGCTACTGAGTCTCCCAAGGCTAGATATCCGGGGCCAGAAGGGATGAATTATCCTCTCAGAAAAACACCCATCCCTCCAATTTCTGCTAGAGAAAGCAAGACCTCAGAGACCAAGGGAAAAGGCGAGCCTGTTCATCCCAAGGACTCACAGAGGGCAAAACATCTGCCGTGTAGCACCGACTACTGTAATGGGCGGGGAGTCTGTACGGTGGTAGGAGAGCTGAGAAAGTGCAGCTGTCTGATGGAATATGGTGGAGAGTTCTGTGAAGAGCCAGCACGTGGACCCGCCCCTGGCCACATCGCCCTCGGTGTAACCATTGCCTTATCAGTTGTCCTGGTAGCTCTGGGAGCATTTGTTTATTTCAGAAGAGAACACAAATTAAAAAGGTGAGCAGTTATTAATGTCCTCACGGGAGAGTTTATTCCCAAGAAGGCTTATAAAATAAGATTAATGGGGTTGGAGGTATGGCTCCATCCTAGAAGCCTGTCCTCTGAGAAAGGATTTGGGTGATGAAGCAGCCCTCACCTGTTAGATGACCTACAGAAAAACAACAGAGGCGACGTCTTTGAGTCAGACCTGGGGCAAATGAGATTGTAAGGGATTTATGAGGCACTGATGGAGGTAAGACTGCCCTCAACGGCCATTAGTGGCATAATAATCTCAGGGATGAAGTGATGAGATTCTTTACCAACGAGGCAGAGTTAGTGCCAATGATTGTTTGGAGGCAAATTCAGAGGTGTGTTAGTTTGCCAGACTGGGTGTCTTAACAAATTTACTTTCTCAGTTCTGGAGGCTGGAAGTGTGAGATCCATGTGTCCGTGGAGTTGGTTTCTCCTTGAATTATGGATGCAGACTTCTCCCTGTGTCTTCACATGGTCTTCCCTCTACATGTCTGTGTCCTAATCTCTTCTTATCAGGACACCAGTCATATTGCATTGGGGCCGAAACTAATGACCTCACTTTAGCATAATTACCTCTTTGGGGGTGCTTGGGGATTAGGACTTCAACATTTGAATTTAGACAGGACGCAACTCAGCCCCTAACAGGAGGTGAAATCAACTCCAGAAAGATTTAAAGCAAACAAAAAGTTTTGCGTAAAAGCAAGAGAGTCACAGGATTAAAGAAACAAATGAGGATAACAAATTGCTGGCTAAGGGTAGAAAGGATGACGAAATCGGCTTAAGTATAGGAAGTTATAGAAACTGAAGAAACTGATTAGGTTACACATACTGGGCCAAAACATTAAGCAGCCTGTGTATCAAGAAATATGGAGAGAAGGAAAGTTTTAAAAGTTATGTCTCTGTCCAGCGTTCACACAATGAAGAGAAGGCCAGGAGAAATGGTGTATCTTTGCCCAAGGTAACACTGGTTAATAGCTTACTAATGTTAAAACAGACTGAAATTCTACCTTTGGGATACTGATGGTCACCTCAGGTCTTTCTACCACATTAATTGGCTTTTTTATTTTTTATTTTTTATTTTTTTCAACGTTTATTTATTTTTTTTGAGACAGAGAGAGACAGAGCATGAACGGGGGAGGGGCAGAGAGAGAGGGAGACACAGAATCGGAAACAGGCTCCAGGCTCCGAGCCATCAGCCCAGAGCCCGACGCGGGGCTCGATCTCCCGGACCGCGAGATCGTGACCTGGCTGAAGTCGGATGCCTAACCGACTGCGCCACCCAGGCGCCCCTTAATTGGCTTTTTTAAAAAAATGTTTACTTAAAAAAAATTTTTTTTAATGTTTATTTTTGAGAGAGATAGGGCATGAGTGGGGGAGGGTCAGAGAGAGAGGGAGACAGAATCTGAAGCAGGCTCCAGGCTCTGAGCCATCAGCACAGAGCCCAGTGCAGGGCCACAGGCTTTGAACCCACAAGCCGTGAGATCATGACCTGAGCCAAAGTTGGATGCTTAACCCACTGAGCTACCCAGGTGCTCCATTAATCTGCTTTCTTAAGTCACCTGTGTCCGATCTCTCATTGACCCCAATTACCTAGTTTCCCCCAGTTGAGAAGATGTATTATTTTGGAAATTAAGTGAATGCCTGGTAACAAATCATAATTGACTCAAGTATTGCCCATTCTAGATCATTTGATTCATTCAAAAGACAAAATAGAACATCATTTCCATAATGATAGCCTTTGTTTGATAGGGGATGAGTTGGCCTTTCTAATCATAGCCCGATCCCAGCTTCAATCTCCAGGAACAACTCTGATGACTGTTTCTTTGATTTTTAGAAATAGTACAGCAGCATCAAGAAATATGACCCACCATAATGAAAATGGCCAAGAAGAGGAAAATCTAATGAATAGTGAGACTTTTGTCAATGAAGCCTATGACGAGCAGGTATGCCTGGGAAGTGTCTTTGGGGAAAACAGATTGTGGGGGTACAGTGAAAGAAGGTCCCTTCTGAAAAATCCGAGCTGGGCAAAACTAGGCAGTGGTAAGTTACAGAGCTTTTTGTAATTGGTGAATGATGCCATTATGTGTGTCAAATGGATGTCCAGTCCCTTGTTTATGTTTAGACTCTGTTCAATCTCTAGTTCAAACTGAAGTGAAATATGCATGAAACAGTAACCTAGACGTTCAGCTTTTGGTGAACTTCCACAAGGAGCTCAGTCATATGGTGGGGTGGGATGTCATTAGAGTTAGCTGGAGTTACCCCTACAATTTACATCCCTCTGTGAGCTGTGCTAACATCTTTGTTGTTTGACCATCTCTGTGTTTTGCTTTGTTTTAACATAGTGAGTATTCTTGGGCACCTGGCTGGCTCAGTCAGTAAAGCACATGACTCCCAATCTCAAGGTCATGAGTTCAAGCCCCACATTGGGTGTAGAACTTACTTAAAAATAATTAATTAAAATATATATATATATTAAGGGACACCTGGCTGGCTCAATCAGTGGGGCATATGACTCTTGATCTCGGGGATGTGAGTTTGAGTCCCATGTTGGGTGCAGAGATTACTTACAAATAAAATCTTAACCCCCCGTCCCCCCCAACCCCTGCCACAAAACAACTATAGTTATAGGGTATTCTCTAACCTCAAGTCTCTTTTCCAACAGGAACTGTTAACTTTACAAACTGACTAACCTGATGAATACAGGAGCTGGAACATCTCAATAAAAATGGTTTATACATTGTATTGTGTGCTGTTTTAACATCTGCAACTTACTGTAACTGCATGTGCTAAAATGGTAATTTATTAAAATAACTGCTCTTTAAAATTGGGAGAGTTCATCTGGTTTTGTTAGTGGGTGTTGGCAGACTCATCACCAGCGGGGGTGGACGTCAGTACAGGCCCCAAGTGATTTAGGTCGTGGCTTGTTCACAGAAACTTTCTAATCCCCGCGTGCCTGGCCCCAGTTCTAGTCAGAGGTTCTGAATTTGAATCTTCTCTCTGTCACTAACTTTGAGGTGTAGTTAATTGCTCCAAACCGGTTTCTCAGTCTTGCAAACGGAATGATCTCTCTCAATCTTTACCTTTCAGGTAAAGGTCAAGTTTCTGCAGTGTAGCAAGCGTTCAAGTATTAGTTCTTTACCACTCTCTGATACCTACAAACTTAGCACTCGCTTTTGTTGAAAATTTATAAAAACCGTTAATGCTCTCATTTGACTCTAAAACCAAGTACAGTTGACTCTTGAACAACACAGGTTTGAACTGCACTTATGCGTCCGTCCACTTAGGTGCAGATTTTTCCAATAAGTACAATATTGTGAAGGTGTTTTCTCTTATGATTTTCTTAGTAACTTTTTTCTAGCTTATTTTGTCAGGTTACAGCATATAAAACATACAATGTACAAAATATGTTAATTGACTGTTATGGGTAAGGCTTCTGGTCAACAAGAGGCTGTTAAGTCTTGAGGGAGCCCAGTTATATGTGGATTCTCTACTGCCGGGGGAGGGCACCCCAGCCTCTGTTTGCTCAAGAATCAACTGTACAGGTGAATCTACTTCACAGATGTAGAAACTCGACCAGACGATTTGTCTAAGGCTGTGGGTGGACACTGTTCTCAACACAGAGTTAGAGGTGTGGATCAGGATGCATTTCAAATAGCTCTTGCCTGCCGGGGAAACATGTAGATGCTACTTAGATCCCAAAGTCCCTTTGGCCACTAATACTTCCGCTTGCCTTCGAGATGACATCTTCCTTCACACTTATGTAAGGAATCAAGGGCACTGTATCAGTGATGGGAGACGGGTAACTGCAGTATTGTCTAAAATTGTCTAAAATAGCAACCTTGGGCAAATCACTTAATCATGAAACTGTTTCCCCAGTGATAACAAGGGGGCTAACAGAACCTCTCTGAGGCCAATCGAACAGCCCATGAAAATACAAAAATGCCTGCACACTAGAGACTGAGAACATGTTTAGTTTACTTCCTTACAAAATGGGTTTGTATAGGCCACTGAGCATAAAGAGAAGTCCTGGGCTTCTTACTGTGAGTGTGGTACCCAAAACAGACTGTGCTTTGCAGTCAAGTATAAAAATTCCCAAGTACTTGACCAAATAAACAACCACTGTGGGCTCCGCCTTTCCTGATCCTGGGAGATGCACAGAGCAGCATTAAGTTGATCAGGTGCTTAGCTGTATTTGGCAAAAACCATTTCAGCACCAAAGTGCCTAAGACCTCTCTCATCCACAGAGGGAATCTTAGATTTGCTACCTCTCCCGAGAACCATCTCACTGCCAAGTTGGCCATTGGCAAGGCTCTGCCTCTCTGTGCAAAAGTGAGTAAAAATGCCACACAAGAATCTGGCTTGAAACCATGCACGGATGACCTGTGGCAGTATTAACACTTTGCCTGGACACACTTCAGCCGTCGCCTTCACCTCCTGTGGACCTCAAGCCTCCATGGGACTTCCAAGGCTCGTGTTCTGGCCAGCTCCGTCTACTTCCTACTTCTGCAAGCTGTCCACTAGAGTGCAACTCCTGGCCGCACCTTCTAACCTGCGGGCCTCGCTTCCAGGTTAGATCCCAGATAGGACCTCCGTTTCCTCTTCCTGGGGAAAAGGGTTGCTGACTGCAGCCAAATCTGTGTGTCTGTGGATGCACCCCTTCCCTCCACCTTCTGCCCTGGCTCAGTTATGTCTTTTCTCTTTGTTCCCCTATGAATGTGTGTCTAAGTATTATGCCACTTGAATCTAGTTCAACACATCCTGTTACGCTTTCCCTATAGTTAAGAGTTTACAAGACACATCTGAATGTCCTTTTCACCGGAAAGACTTAAGTATAAATGTTAAGTACCCATTCATAAGGTGAACAATTCCTAACCATCCCTATCCCCAGAACTGGGTTTAATTATATCAGTTTCATAATCTTACCTGTTTGGAGCAATGTCATATTAACTCTAAGAGCTGCCTTTTGTGATGGTCTCTGTATTAGGTGTTAATTTCTTAATTTTTTCTCCACATAAAGAGCTGGAGTAGTAAACCCCGTGGCAGATATAAAATTTGAATTTCCTTATAGGAATTCAGCATCTATAATCTGTTGGGAGGTTTGGGTTCTCTTCTGGAGAGACCAACGAGCTTTACCAAAGTTAACTGGCTCATGCTTTAGAGTCAAGGAGCCCTATGCAAAACTTGACCTTTTATGTTTATAGCCAGCAGTTAAACACTGTATACTCTCTTTAGGAAATAAATGGGGGATCATTGATAATGGGAGGGATCCATCAAGTTCCTACTATTTTAACTGCTGAAAGCCTTCTGAAATTCAAGAGAAACCAAGAGCCAGAACATGGAGTTAGTTGCCATCAGGCAATTTACAGGTCAATGAGCTTCCTAAACCTTCACTGTTTACTTATTTTTCTCCTCTTCACTGCACCTAACTCTTACCTTTCACTCTCAAGATACTAAATTTAGAAAGGTCCTCTGATCACATCGAATCCATTCTTCCCCGTTGTACAGACAAGAAAGCCAAAGTCCAGCAAGGGCAGGTTCCTTACGTTATTAGGAAGCATATGCCAGCCGCACCCCCCCCCCCAAATTCTAGTAAAACTGCGGGGACCCTCAGCCCTGTGATGAGTGGCAGCTCTTTGGGGGGCACTGGCACGACTGGAAGCCAAGGTGGTTGGGGGAGAGCGGTGGTGGCCATGTTGAATGGCAGAGGTGCTCCTCACCGGTGAGTTGGCCTGCCCTGCCTGGCTCTGTGCCTGGACCTCACGCTGGTTTATGAATGTGGCTATGATGAGGGAGCATAAGACAAGCGGAGGGCCAAGCACAAGCTAGCACACCCATCCCCCAGGTGGGTTACGTGGGATATTCCTCAGGGACCCCTGCCTGCCCAAGAACAAAGGAAAGGAAAGAAAGCCAATGGTTACCTGATAGAGATCACAGTCGTGCAGGATCTGAGTCTCCATCAGTTCACAAATATCTTAGTAAATTATAAGAAAAAGGCAATCTTATCCATAGCCTAATCTTCAGAAACCTACAGACTCAGCTTCCTGGAGCCCCAACATCACCCTCCCCTCCATAGTGATGGGGGGAAAAAAGGCAAGAAGGAACTGGAAGGTTAAGTTAAATTTCCTCATAGCCTGCAGCCCATTGACAAATACTTGAGGCAAATACAGACTATACCATTTCTTAGGTCTTAATCATAATGCTTTGCTAGAGGGAAAAAAAATACTGACCTTAGCTTGACAATAGCAAGGCCTCCAGTAATGTGAGTCTTTAGCATATGGAAATCCCTCTAAGAAACTTCCTCTTGACTTTATCTTCCAACTCCATAGCATATAACCAGTCACTCTTCACAACCCCCATGTAGCTCTGTCACAGGCCCTGTCCCCGTGCTTTAATAAAATCACCTTTTTGCACCAAAGACATGTTCAAGAATTCTTTCCTGGCCATCAGCTCCAAACCCCACCGTTACCCCAAAACCCCCCAGCGGCGCCCGCCTCCCTGTCAGACGTGTTGGGCAGGCTGGTGGGACAAGAGTGCTGTAGAACTGTGTCTACCTCAAGGTTTAAGCCCTCCTCTCCACACACCAACACAGGAGAATAAACTCCCTAGTCAGCGCTGCCTCTCCCAGGCCCTATGCCCACCCCCACTCCAAAACGCCTTGTCTGTATTTTCCTTGATTTGGACCAAAGCCCTTGTTTTCCTGTGTTCAGTCCTGTGTAATGGAGATTTACTGGAGGGGCTCATTTCACAGCTTGCAGTGTGGGGAGAGAGGAATGTGGGTGGAGGTCATTGGGAAGACTGGATGAGAATTGCACACACATTGTGTTTTTGTTTTTGTTTTTTCCTCCCTGGCCCCTCACACAAGCTTTTATTTGGAATAATGATGGCGAGATTGTGAGCAAGGGAGGAACAGAGAGGGAGACACAGAATCCAAAGCAGGCTCCAGGCTCTGAGCTATCAGGACAGAGCCCAATGCAGGGCTCGAACTCATGCACCGCAAGATAATGACATGAGCTAAAGTGAGACGCTCAACCAACTGAGCCACCCAGGCGCCCCTAACTTAATAAATTGCTAACAGGCCCTGAACAAGTGTTAGTACCCATTCTGGGACTATAAAAATGCATAGAAACCATGCCCTTACCTTCAATTTAGAGGTGAAACAGGAAAGTACCCCAAGAAAACGGCACACTTGAACATGTGGATGATGTGTTCAAATAGGACACCTTGAAGCTGATGGGGGAGAGCAGCCATTTAGGGTGCGATGGGACAGGGGAAAACTATGAAAAAACACAGGCTTTGGCCAAGCCATGAATGGCATTTAAGCTAAGAGTGGATGACACACAAGGAACATCCTGAGGCTTTTAAAGCCATGATTGACAGGTCTTCATTTTAAGATACGGGGGTAAGATCCAGAACCCTGGGGATGTGATGTGGCCCTGAGATTCAAATGTCTTTCTCTGCCTGCTGCATTGTGGGCTATCTATATACATCAACAGAACAGGATGTTTCTCACCAGTTAGTCACAAACCGAATCGTATTCAATTCTGAACACATTCTGTGAGTGCAGAGCCCGACGCAGGGCTTGAGCTCACTAAACATGAGTTCTTGATTTGAGCTGAAACCAAGTGAGCTGCTTAACCGACGGAACCTCCCAGGTGCCCCTTGATTCGGACAACGTTCTGTAAAAGACTGCGTTTGTTCCAGACAGTATTCCCTCCTAGAGAAGCGGTTAACCTGACAACAGGGAGAGGGCAGGATTTCCCAAGGCTTGCTCAAAGGTACCTCCTACTTCTTCCTGTCCTTAGCAGATTGTTCTAGAGTGAGACAGAAGCAAACCACCCTGGTGCCTGGACTGCTGCGCCATCACTGTTCTCTCAGCCAACAACGTTCCCCTCTCCCTTCTTTCCATTCTCCGGTCAAGCCATCACCCCCTTCCTGGCTGCCTTTCCTAAAATCCCACTCTTTTTTTCCCCCAGCCCTTGGCTCTGGTCTGTTATTCATTTTCCTTGTACACAGCTCTCCTGCTAGAGTGTGTAAGTTCCACAAACGCAGAGCCTGGAACGGTGGGTTTCCAAAGTGTCCACAAAGGTGCTGACGAGATGACAGTCATCCCCAAAACTATCAGTTGGACGATCTGTGCAGTGGAGGGTGGTTTGCAAAGCATCGCTGACGGCCCTCCTACAGCCTCCACAAAGGCTTGTGTGCTAAAACCTCACCCCTCCTTAGTGAGGGCATGCTCCCAGAAGAGCCTCACTGCAGAACAGGTAGAGCCGGAAGCCTGTTAACACAGTATCTCCTCCACTTCCACGTGTTTCCCCGCCCTCCAGGCATAATTGGAGTAATCTTGAGAAGACTTCAGCCAGTAACTGGGGACACATACTTTGTATGTGATTGGGATTATTCAGAATAAGCTGTGTTGGTACATGATGGTGGGGGAGGGGGAGGCTTGAGGCAGAGCGGCTGTGCTGTTCCCCATTAGTGTCTTCCCTGCGGGGAGATCGCCTGGCTAGTCCATAGGAAGTTCCGGAGAAGTTCAGGCCCACAACAGCCACTCCTGAGGCTCCAGCCTGGTCCAGCGTCTTGTGTGTCAAAGCCATTGTCCGTTTATCCTGCTGTGGCACAGAATGACCCGTGTGTCTCCAAACAGATCCCAGCCTGATGCAGGAGTGCCTTTCCAGGCTTTCTTGAATATTTTTATAGCAAAAGCCAGTTTGCATTTTTAAAAGCAGTTTTGGTTTCATTTCTGTGCTAGGGCAAAAATGGAGCTCTAATTCTTGAAAACAAAGTCTTAATCACCAGAAGGGAACTGTTTTGAATATAAGCCACAGGAGAATAATTGGGCAGGGAGGAAAAGTGAAAACATACAAAACACTAGTTTTGTTTCCACTCAGGCTTCTCTAAGAAATATTTGGAATTATTATGCAGGCAGGATTCAGTGAATTCAATACTTGCTAGAAACCCAGTATCTTTGTGTTTGTTGTCTGCTAGGTCCTGATTTCCCAGGCCCTTAATCCCTGCCTTTTGAGGTGTTAGCTGAGAAAGCAGTGTTGCCTTTTCTCCATCTGGGCCCCATTCCCTGGAGCAAGTGCCCTAGCTCTCCTAGGGGGCAAGCTCTCAAAGGTCTGATTCTGTGCTGTCAGTTGGGAAGGATTGCAATTTGAGCCAGGCACAGTCCCAACGAAAGCCTTTGCAGCCCCAAGTGGGGGCCTCCCATCAGCTCTAGCACCTCCTGGGAGCTCCTTAGGAAATCAGTTCCAGGCCTCACTCCAGGCCTACTCAATGAGAATTTGCATTTGAAAGAGGTCACCAAATGATACGCCTGCACTTTAAGGTTTGATCTCAAAAAACAGGTGATTCTGGTACAAAATGGCAAAGGAAGCGAATTTATATTATCCTTTCCACTGCTAATAAGCAGCAGGTGCCGTTTAGTTACTTACGGTACAGCTCTCTGTTACCAGTTCACTACTGAACTGAACATTCCTACCTCTGAATTGGATGCCAAGGGTAAGTTTTAAAGATGAGATTCGGCTCAGTAAAAGGCACCCTTAAATCAACAGCTTGAAATGAGAGCCGGCCCTGTTGGAGATTTAGTCTCCCTCATGGAACACTTAGCAGCCTACCTGTGATTTTAGGCACCGCTGTTACAAGAGGAAAAGATTTCTAGGCTCACTTTGTGTCGGAAACTGGTGCTTCTAGTTTTTTCAACAATAGACCTGGCTTTGCCCAGAAACCAGCCCAAACCTGAAAATAAAGCAATCAGGGATTTAGTGTGTGTGTGGTGGTGGTGGTGGGGGGGGGGGGGTTGGCTCCTTTTAGCAATCCTATGCTAAGAGGGGCAAAGATCTGAGTGCTAGATTTCAGAAACAGTGCTTAAGCAGCCAGGAAATTGTTAGCAATGAATGATTAAACTCCTAAAGGTTGTACTGGAGACAAAACAGCTTGAGGGAATATACTGAAACTCGTTTTCAGCTTTTATTCATAAATAAGAGATCTATGCCCATGTTCCTTAATCTGATGTGATTAACAGGTTCCACTTGGTACCAAATATTTAATTTATGGTCCTCTAAGTCCAGGGTGAGGTAGCCAAGGAATAGAGCAATATAAGGTTAGTCTGTTCAATCCCACCTGGCTTCTAATACAGAAACTCTGCAGTGACCACCAAAAAAAAAAAAAAAAGTAATAAAGACAAATCCTATGCATACTTGAAGAAATGTAAATATGAGTTAAACAAGTTATTCCATGAAAGCCACAAAAACTGCCGGTATTTGCATGGCTCTACATTTATTTTAAGAGCTTCGTTCAAACATAGCCAGTATATTGGTCTCTTGAGAGTTTGCATAAGAATAAATTATATACAGCAGAAAAAAAAATTATATTGATGTAAGGTTGACTGGTATTTCCGGATACTGTTTCGAGGTGTTAAAACAGGGTTTTGGGGCCTCTGTTTGCTGATTTTGACGTTTTGTTATTGTCCCACGTCAACACGAGGCAAAAGCACCCTTTCTATATCTCCTTCAGCTTAAAGTATGAAAAACGCGTCACTCCATATGAGGACCCTGATCCCTCGGAGAGGAAGACTAAACTCTACAAAAAGAAAACCAAACAAACCCTGAACTAATTGTCCAAGGAGTCTAGTTTGGCCACAAGAAAGGAACATCACCCTCCAAACCGGTTACAGGAACGTGTCCGGGTTCAGACTCTGAGCCAGGTGTTTCCTGCTACAAGGTAACAGACAAGTTCAAGGCTGGACGTGGTGGAGCGAGTCCTCTGTCCGGGCAGAGCCTGGCCAGAGCAGGTAGGGGGGCCGCCGTCTACAGGTCGGAGTCGCAGGGCAGCGAGCCTTGGCAGCACCCGGTGCTCGGCAAGGAGGCGTCGGGGGTGTCGGCCCTCTCCCCGCGGAGCACGTCCACCGGGTTGGTGTAGGCGCTGGGCCGAGGCCGCGGCATGGGGAAGCCGACCCTGGGCTTGCGGGCGGCGCCGAGGTCGGCGGGCCGCGGCAGGTGCTGGCCGGCGCTGTAGTACTTGATGGCGGGCGCGAGCGCGGGCTCGGGCCAGTCGACGTGCACGGTGCTGATGCTGCCGCGGCGCGGGCTGCCAGGGGGCGCCTTGCGGCAGCCGCGGCAGCGCTCCTCGCACCAGGGCGCGAAGCTGAGCGCCAGCGAGAAGCCGCCCAGCAGCAGCAGGCAGCTGCCCAGGTAGCCCAGCACCAGGCTGTAGCTGACGTGCACCGTGACCGGGCTGGCGTCGGCGGGCAGGACGGTGCGGTCCTCCAAGAAGTGGTTGTACCAGGAGACCGGGATGAGGCTGAGGAGGCCGGCGGCGAAGAGCACCACGCCCGAGAGGCCGGCCAGCGCGAAGCGCGGCCGCTCCTGCCAGCAGCGCACGCCGAGCGACGCCAGCAGCAGCCCCAGGGCCGTGGCGGCCAGCGACGTGACCATGAGTCCCCGCGCCGCGAGCACGAGCTCGGCCTCGAAGTAGCCCCACACGTCGGGCTGGCCACACTGGCGCTCGCGGCTGGTCTGCTCGCGGCATATGTCCCACAGGCCCTGGTACAGCTCCAAGTCCACGGGCTGGTTGAGGAAGCCCTTCACCAGCCTCCAGCCGGGCGCCAGCGTGGCCGTCAGGTTGAGCAGCAGCCCGCAGGGCGCGAGCACCATGCCCAGCGTCATCACCACCGGCGTCCGCATCCCGGGGCCCGCACCTGCCTCCTTGGCCGCCCCTGCGCCCCCGGCTCCGGCCCCCGAAGTGAGCGCGGGCGCCCCGCTCCTTCCCGTGCGCCCTTTGTCTCCGGCGCCGGACCGTCCCCACTCCGCGGCTCGCTTCTGCTTCCCTCCGCGCGTCCCGGCCGCTCCGGCCTCCCGTCCCCAATCGAAACCAGCTGGCGGGCGGGTCTGACCGAAACCGAGGGCCGAGGTGCGGACGCCCGGAGGCGGCCGCCGCGGCCAAGCAGGTCCCGGTGGGAGGGGCGGAGGGGGTGCGAGCGGGAGGCGGTGGGGAACCTCGCGCGCGGCCGGCTCCGGGCGGCGCCGACACCCCGCCCCGCAGTCTCCGGAGACGGAGCAAAGGTCGCCCCGCCCCTGCTCCTCGCGCGGCTCCGCGGCCCCGCCGGCCTAGCGCGGGGGAGGGAAGAGGCGGCGCCGCCCGGACGGCCCCACCAGGCTCGGTGGCCGCGCCGCTGCCCTCGTTCGCGGCCGATCTGGGTTCGCCAGAGTCTCTCCCGTTCCCGCCCGAGGGCCCTGCGCAGCCAGCCTCTCCCCGCTCCGCTCCCGGCGGGGTCCGGTGTCAGCTCCAAGTTTTGAGCCGTTGCCTTTCGGGCGCTCGAGGCCGAGTGGGCGGCGCCATCGCTCCCTGCCTTTCGCGAGATGCGCCGGCAGGTGCGCACGGAGGGTCCGGTCGAGTAGGGCGTCCGGGAAGGCACTTCATTTGCTTAATAACACTTGCTCAGTGTGCTTCGTAAAAGCTTCATGCTCCGGTTTAAGTTTGACTCAAAAGAATCAAAGGGAGTGTTTTCCTGGGATGAGGGTTTCCAAAGGATGATGATGATGATGATGATGATGATGATGATGATGATGATGATGTTGTTGTTTTAGCCCCGTGGAAGATTCTGAAGAGACCAAACAAGGGAAGGGTGCTACTGGGTGTCGTGTCTAGCACACTTTTCAGTTGTATCTACCACAGCATCCTAATGCAAGTAAGTTTGTGTCAGTAGAACCTAAGTGATTATTGCCTAGTCGATAGTGACCAATTTGTAAATTCATGTTAGCTGTTTACCTGTCAATGTAACATACTTCTTCTCTTACTAATAATAAAGTAAACAACATCTTTGACAGCTGTTCATTTTATATTTGTGTGAGAGTCATGATCTTACATTTTACTAAAAATTCTTAATATTTTTCTCAGTTCCCCTATTTCTTACAATGGAAGTGCACTACCTTTATACTTGGTTAAAATTAAAACCACATACTTCTAAAAATCAAAGTTAAGTGTTGATTTGAAACAATTTTGAGCATTCTAGAGTGGATAATACCAGGGAAAGGAATCACGTCTCATGTCTTAAAAAATTTTTTTAGGGGCACCTGGATGGCTCTGTCGGTTAAGCAGCTGATGCTTGTTTGGCTCAGGTTGTGATCTCCTGGTTCATGAGATTGAGCCCCGTGTCAGGCTCTGCACTGACAGCGAGGAGCCTGCGTGGGGTTCTCTCTCTCCCTTTGCTCCCCTCTGATCTCTCTCTCTCAAAATAAATAAACTTAAAGTATTTTTTAAGTTGTGGTAAAATACACATGGCATGGAATTTACCATCTTAACCATTTTTAAGTACACGGCCCGTCGGCATTAAGCTCATTCAGACTGTTATGTTGCTCTCACCACCAACCATCTCTTGAACTTTTTCATCTTCCCACACTGAAACTCTACCCATCGGCCGAAAACTCCCCGTCCCACCACTGGTCCTCAGGCTTCCAGCCCCGGCAACCACCATCCCACTTTCTGTCCCTGTGAATTTGAGTACGAGAGACACTTCATATGAGTGAAATCATATAGTATTTATGATTGGTCCATTTCACTTAGGATAATGTCCTTATGATTCATCCATGTCGTAGCGCATACCAGAATTTCCTTCCTTTGTATGGCTAAATAATATCGCACTGTATCCATATGCCCCATTTGGTTTATCCATTCATCCTTTGATGCACAGTTTGATTGCTCCCACCTTCTAAGTTGCTCTAACGGTGATTAGATGACATTAGAGAGCCTTGAGTCAAAGTCACACTCCAGAATATACACACTTCAGCTGTCTTCAGCTATTTACCTATGTTTGTCTCCAGTCTCCAATCAGAGACTTTGATGATGAACATAGTTCCTGTTACTAATACTCTTTCACTGGTAAAATCATTCCTGTCTGAGATTTGTGGGTCGGCTAGATATACCAACAAGGCATCCTTGCCCCTCCAGATACAGGTGTTGGAATCAGGACACCCAATACCTGCAAGAATATTGCCCCAGCCTTGATTTCAACATGTACACACACCTGTGAAACCATCACCCTAATCAAGATGGCAAACCTATCCACTACCTACAGAAGTTTCTTTCTGCCCTTGGTACTCCTCCCTCGCATCTCCGCCTGCCACCCCTATTTCCAGGCAACCACTTATCCGCTTTCTGTCTCTATAGATTGGTTTGCATTTTCTAGAGTTTTGTGTAAGTGGAGTCCAATAATAAAGACCACATACAAGAGAATATCAGCATGTCTCCCATGGCCCAGCAGCTCCCTAATTTGTCTGAACTAAAGATCACCTGGGGCCATCGCTTAGGGAAAACAGATTCCCACTGAATGGGACTCCTCTGGGTAATGTGATGACATTTGTGTTTACAAGCCCCACGGAGTTCTTAGGCTTAGGGAAGTATAGGGCACAAAGCCAGTGCAGCCAAAAAGAAAACAAAAAACAAAAACCACAATTGAAATCCTTTTCAGCTCTGAGAGGATATTTTTTCTTTTGAATGCATTTCACAGTTTGCCTTTACCTTGGAACCTAACTTTTTGTTGTATAGGACAGCAAAAAGACTTCATAAAGACTTTATGGGATCTGAATCACCTTCTCATGTAGATTCCTGTGTGGATTGAATGAAGCCCAGGCTGTGTGACCTGGGAGGGCCAGAGTCGGTATGTTCTGCCTCCTATATCTATCTCCTGCCCTTCCATTCCTCCGCCTTCCCCACTGCCTCTACCTAAGCCTGTGACGTTCTCCCATCTTCCCTTAAACTGGCTTCTAACTCGTTTCCTACACCCGTGCTTCCTCTCTCCCTTTCTCTTAGCCACACCGGCCTTCAAAGCTGAATCTTGTGCCTAAATTAACCCCTTTTAATGCCATCTACAATGCAGCCCCAGCTACCCACTCCTACCCATCTCCCTTCTCCCTATCTCCTTCTCACACCATTACCCCCCAAAACTGGATTTTTATCCCATTCTTTTCCAAAGCATTGTGTTCCCTTTTGTCCCAAGATCTTTGCCTCTTCTGTTTTCTTTTCCTAGAGTCCTGCCTGCCCTTTCCCAACCCCAAGGTACCCTTCAGACCTTTGCTTAAATGCTATTTTTCCTGGGAGGGCTTCTCAGTCTCCTGGATTGAGTTAACTTTTCCTATTGGGTCCTGCCATACACCCTTTTCTATTATAGCACCTGCCACAATTCCTCATTACTTGAATCACCTGGTTGTCTAGCTAGGTTGTAAATTCTTTGAGGGCAGGGGTCATTTTCCTCTTGTTCTGTTCTGCCCTGAAATCCATGTTAGAGCCTGGCTACCGTATCCACTTCACAAATCAATTGTATCTCCTTCTGTCCTGCATTCTTAGACATCGTATCCACAGACTGCTCTTACAGATGACTGTCTGGCCAAAACAGGTTGTCAACGCATCTCCGTAAAGAAATTTGCTGGTTTGTTGCTTGAATGCTTACTAATCCTCAGCATAGAAAACAAGGAAATATAGGATAGCTCCAGATATTTAGGATGATGAAGTGGAGCCCTGTGGGGGTAACTCTCTATGATAATAAGAGAAAGAAATGATAGCACTTAGTGTAGTATCTGATTATAGACCTGAGCTCTTTGTTCTGTGGGCTCCAAAGTTCACCGTAAGGCTGAGTGAGACACAAAGCACGAATCGTGGCATGGAATGAATTATTGCTAAGATTAGTACCTGTCAGTGTAAGCTGATCCCCAGACCCTATAATAGCTTTCTTTTCTGAAGACGGGCCCTATGGTAAGACAAGACTCTATTTACAGTGCCCTAGGTTTCCAGATGAATAGTGAGTTCCCAGCCATTAATTCTAAAGGGACTAAGGCTAGGTGTTCTGTCGGCCTTCACAGAGTGGCTCACAGATAACACCTAGTACAAAATCCTAGTCTTCCGCAGTGCCTTATCTTGGAAGTCACGTTACAGACTTCAGCAGGCCAAGAGGTTCCCAGAGGTGTCCTCAGAGTCTCTATACAAGGTCCTTATACTTTACTCCCACAGACGAAGGCCCTAAACACTGTCACTAGTCTTTCAACGGCCAATCTACTTCAGTAGGTTATAGAATAAAAAATAACTGATCAAAAATTAAATTAGAATCATTCTGTATTGTAAAACAGCATTAAAACAGCCTGAGCTGAACTGGGTCCCTTTGATATTAGCATCAGCTTACCTTGTTGGCAACTAGCCCGACAGTGATTTTTCTAGTCTTTGTGCCCAAAGTTGTAAAAAATATGTAACTTTTGGTGTCTAATTTAAAGTGGTGCCCAGTCAGCTCAGTATCACATCACCCAGATTTGTTTTCTTTGTGGAACTTATCACTACCAAAACTTTTCAAATTAATTATGTATTGACCCGTTTATAGTCTGTGTTTCTCCCATCGCATTGGAGGATCCAAACACTAGGAACCTCGCTACACTTGTCCGTGGCTGTATCTCAGCACCTAGGATACTGCCTAGCTCACAGTAGGTACTCAATAAATGTGTACTACATAGATGAAAGAAGTTTCATAAAATTCCCACACTATAACACATATGGAGGTTACAGCATTCATCACTTAAAAAAAAAATCTGTGGGGCGCCTGGGTGGCGCAGTCGGTTAAGCGTCCGACTTCAGCCAGGTCACGATCTTGCGGTCCGTGAGTTCGAGCCCCGCGTCGGGCTCTGGGCTGATGGCTCAGAGCCTGGAGCCTGTTTCCGATTCTGTGTCTCCCTCTCTCTCTGCCCCTCCCCCGTTCATGCTCTGTCTCTCTCTGTCCCAAAAATAAATAAACATTGAAAAAAAAAATTTTTTTTTAAAAATCTGTGAATTTGACTACTCTGTGCACCTTAGGAATTCTACACTGTCTTTTCATAACTGACTTATTTCTCTTAGCATAATGTCCTCAAGGTTCATCCATCAGGATTTTCTTTCTTTTTGTTGATTTTTAAAACTTTATTTATTTATTTGGGGGGGCAGAGAGAGTGTGAGTGAGCGTGAGTGGGGGAGGGGCAGAGAGAGAGAATCCCAAGCAGGGCTTGATTTGGGGCTTGATCTCATGAACCGCCAGATCACAAGGAGAGTGGAAATAAAGAGACAGATGCTTAACTGATGGAGTCACCCAGGTGCCTCCAGAGTTTTCTTTCTTTTTAAAAGCTGAGTTAATATTTCATTGTATGTGTATGCCACCTTTTGTGTATCTAGTCACCTGTCAATAGACATTTGGGTTGTGTCCACATTTTGGCTTTTGTGAATAAGGCTCCTATGATGGTATATCACTTCTAATCTATCATATTTCACTCTGTATGGTGACTGCCTACCTAAAGCAAGAATTGGAGGCCCTGAGTGGCTCAGATGGTTAAGTGTCTGACTTTTGATTTTGGCTCAGGTCATGATCTCATGGTCATAAGATCAAGCCCCACGTTTGCACCCCTGCTGGGCGTGGAGTCTGCTTGGGATTCTGTCTCTCCCTCTCTCTCTGCCCCTCCCCTACTCATGCTCTCGCTCACAAAAACAAACAAAAGCATGAATCTATTTTCCATCCCTCTCATATGTATCAGAAGGCATTCTGGGGTATCATGCCACATAGGAAAAAAAGCTTGCTTAAGTTTTATCTTCTGAGGGCTCCAAACCTTTCTTGGCTTAGCATTAGGATGCTGCTTTACAAAGATAAGGCTGCATGGTATGGGTGGGGTGTTCCCAGGACCCAGTTGCCATTCGCTATCTTACACAGCCTGCTTCTCTTCAACCCTGTCCATTCCTGTCTATTGCAGAGCAAACATATTTGCCATGCCATGGACTAGATTCCTGTAGGTCTTTGACATAGTTTTCATTTTGAGATTGGGTATTTTCTTATTTACAAGTTCATGCATGTGTGCACACATGTGTGTGTGCATGTGCAAAAATTTATGCTGCATCACAACCATGGCAAACTCCTAAATGGAAAAACCGAGAACTATAATGATAGTAATGCTTTCCAAATTCATGTAAAGATTCTGTGCAAATCCAATAAAAAGTCATGCTAAGACTGAATAGGTAATTGCAAAGCTCATTTGGAAATATATATGAATGAAATACATTAAGACATTTCTGAAAGAGCAAAATGTAAAGTGCATGCATGCTGGCTGTTAAATGTGCTATAAAGGTCTAATTAATAATTCAAGTGTGAATGTAGTACTAGAATAGGAAGACGGATTAATAAAAATAGTCAAGGGGTGCCTGTGTGGTTCAGTCCGTTAAGTGTCTGACTTTAGCTCAGGTCATGATCTCACAGTCTGTGAGTTCGAGCCCCGCGTCGGGCTCTGTGCTGGCATCTCGGAGCCTAGAGCCTGCTTTGGATTCTGTGTCTCCTTCTCTCTCTGCCCCTCACCCACTTTCACTCCATGTCTCTCTCAAAATAAAGAAGCATTAAAAATTTTTTTAAATAAAGTATAAAATATAGTAAAAACACAGATCCTACTTATATATAAACTTATAATTTGATAAGGTGGAATTTCAACTTATAGAGAAAGGCATGAAAATTCAGTTGTGTTGTGGCAACCCCTGAATTTTGGGAGAAGAAAAAAAACATATGTCTGCATCACAAAATACATAGAGAACCAAGGAAAACAAGTTTAGGTGGACGATATTGTTACATACAAAAAGGAATTCTGAAAGAAGTGGAAGGAAGTAGAGAGGGGGTTAAATGTATAGGCTGTGCAAAGCCTTTCTAAGCAAAACATCAAAGATGGCAATTATAGAGAAAAGGCTTGGCAGACTTAACTGTATGGAAGCTTAACATTTTAACTTTAGTAATGCCTCAAAATTTGGACACATTTTTTTTCAGTTTTTGTAGCAGAAGAGTAGTCGATATTTTACGTCTATATGGCAAGTCAATAGGAACACTTAATACCCCTGTGAAAACTGGGCAAAGAAAATGCACAGTCATAGAAGTAAATAAACACCTATAAGTATAGTCAAAAGTGTTCAGTTAGGGGCACCTGAATGGCTCAGTCGTTTGGGCGTCTGACTCTTGATTTCGACTCCAGGTCATGATCTCATGGTTGTGGCATCGGTCTCTGCGCTGAGTGTGGAGTGCTCAGGATTCTCTCTCTCTGCCCCTCTCCCCCATTCACACTTTCTGTCTTTCTCTAAAAAATAAAATAAAATAAGAATTAAAAAGTGATCAATTAAATGACTCTTTTATTCACATAAATCCAAAACCAAACATGGGTAAGCCAGTTTTCTCTTCTTTTTTTAAAAAAAATTTTTAATGTTTATTTTGAAGGAGAGAGAGACAGAGAATGAGCGGGAGAGGGGCAGAGAGAGAGAGGGAGACACAGAATCTGAAGCAGGCTCCAGGATCTGAGCTGTTGGCACAGAGCCTGACGTGGGGCTCGAACTCAAGAACCTTGAGACCATGACCTGAGCTGAAGTCAGATGCTTAACCAACTGAGCCACCCAGGTGTCCCCAGTTTTCTCTTCTTGAACTGGAAATGTTAAGGGGAAAAATACTACCCAATCTTGGCTAGAGTTGGGGAAAAAGTCATTACCGGAGGGAAAGTAAACAGTGAATTTTTGCAGAGGTGATGTTGCAGTTTGTTTTTTTAAAGACTTAGATATGTGCTGTCTCAATGATTTATCAATTAACATTCTAGGTATTTGCTTCAAGGAAATAAACTAAGGATGTGGGAAGATGTAGCTATAAGGATGTCCACTGTAGTACCCTTTATAATAAACACATTATAAAATCAAATTGCAATATGAAACCAATTAGGTTAAAAAGATATATATGTGTATTGGAAAACAGTAGAAGGAGATACACTAAAATATTAACTGTTCTTGAAGAGGTGTGATTTACTATTGCTTTTTATTTTCTTTGGGATTTTATACATTTTCAATTTTTCCTTTCTGTAGAATTTATTTATTTTATTTTTTAGAGTTTAAAAAAGTTTACTTATTTATTTTGAGAGAGGGCACAAGCAGGAGAGAGGCAGAGCAAGGGAGAGAAAGGACCCCAGGCAGGCTCCAACTGCCAGCACAAAGCCCAACAAGAGGCTAGAACCCATGAACCATGAGGTCATGACCTAAGCAGAAACCAAGAGTTGGATGCTCAACCAACTGAGCCACCCAGGCACCCCAACCCAATTTGAAAAACTCAACTTTCGCAAGTTTACAGTCAGTTAAGTTTCTCCATTTTTCGGACTTTGAAAGTCAAGTTGCGTATTCTTCTGACACACACCTCTTCCATAATTGTGAATGCGCCACCTTTTAAAATGGCCACAACTAGACCTACTCTTAGATGAAAAATAAAGCTGAATTCTATTGTGACGTGATGTTCAGTAGTTCCCAGAAATGCACACACAAGAAATGATATGCACTTATTTCAGGAAGAAAATTGGGTGCTATTTTTCTATATTTCCAAGTGTTTTTCATGTTTATGCATGATATAGAAGCACTCTTTACATAGTGACAAACAGCAAGGGCAAAATTCAACACTTAAATCAGTCATGAGCCTCAAAATTTACATTCGAACTTCACTTTGAACTTCCAGAATATATTTGGTAACTATAGTGTAGATTGGTAAACAGATGACCTTATATCCCATTTTCCTACTTTTACATTATTTCTTCTTTTGGAAGGTCATTTTTAATAATATCATGGCTGTAACTGTAGTCAATGTTGTATGCTTACAAATAGTAAGAAACACATTCTCTCTTTTTCTTCCTGGATCTCTGAATACACTTTCTTATGGTTGCTAAGCAGATAGTACAAGTCTATGAATGACTCAATGTTTTGTTTACCATATTATTTTATGTCTAAATACGTGTGGGAAATCCCTTAAACCCAGTAACAGGCAAAAACTGTATACTGCTAGGCATTAAGCTTCAATTAGGAAGTTTAAATTAAAGGGGAAGTTTTTAAAAATTTTTTTTAAAAATCTTTTTTTTAACATTTATTCATTTTTGAGAGACAGAGAGGCAGACTGTGAGCAGGGAGGGGCAGAGAGAGAAGGAGACACAGAATCTGAAGCAAGCTCCAGGCTCCGAAGTGTCAGCACAGAGCCCGACGTGGGGCTTAGACCCACAAACCGTGAGATCATGACCTGAGCCGAAGTCGGAAGCTCAACCGACCGAGCCACCCAGGCGCCCCTAGATTCAAGGGGAAGTTTTAGCCTAGAGATATCAAAGCTATAGTGCTTTAAAAGGAACTGTTGCCCCATTCCATAGGATTCAATTTATATGCATAAAGTAAAAGTTAATAAATTTGGCAAACTCTCTTGTCTGTATTTCTGTTCTCTGCCACTCATTGCTAAAAGGAGAAAACACTCTAGACCGCCCTGGAAAGTTCTGTGTCCTATCTTGCTCCTTTTCACAGTTATGTTTCACATCAACAGACGGAGATGGGGTGAATTTCACTGAGGCAACTTGAGTATGAGGAACTGAGAGGTTATGTATCACTGACATGTGGATAGTGATTTCATATGCACATCGTTGAGAAAGGTGCAGAAATGTGTATTGTTCACCTCTGGGTTGCATGGGATTTGGTTAGCCCAGGAGCTAGAAAATGAATGCCGTAACACAGAACAATTTCTGAGCATGAGCTTTTGAGAAAAAGTTCATTTTCCCATCAGGCCAACATTCTCCTCCACCTCCATTTGGTAGAAGCCATTCAAAACAGAACCTGTTAAACCTGTAAAACTTGTCAGTTGTCTGTGAAGTTGGATGCCATCGGTCAGGCATTTTAATCAGCTTTTCGGTTCACCTGGATCAATAACAACATATCATGTTAACAACAGAGCAGGTACACTTCAGTTCTTGACCCGGACAAAACCCAACAAGGGGGAAATGGACGAGCCTACCATGGTGTGTCCAAAGAAACGCTTGTTGGGGCTGGAAGGGCCATGAGAAGGTGGGCTCCAATCTTCTTATTTTCCTGATGTGGATTCAGAGGTGTGGAGAGGAGAAGCGACTTTCAGACCTATACAGTGAAGACAGTCAGTGCCAGCTCTGACACTGAACAGACGTGAGTGTAAGCCTGGCTCGGCCATGCTTTGTTTGCCTTTGGGCACATTCGGCTCTCAGGGTCTTAACTTTTTTCTCCAAGTATAAAATGGAGCGATTAGCTCCTACTCAACCGGAGTGTTATAAAGATGAATGAGTTAACGAACCTTCATAATATATGTAACATATACTAGGCAGTTTAAAATAATATTTTTTATTAACATCGATGAGACTAGATTCATCTGTATCTGGGTGATCGTAGAGATTGAACCCCATGATACTCCTTCCCTAGCATTTCGAAAATATAATAAAGAAGGGAACCTGTAAGTCTCCAGAGCGTAACAGAGAGGAAGTAGTGTGCTCACAGTGATGACGTGGTAGTGACTCGAAACAAAAGGCGGCATTTAGGTGCATCTAGTTCTCTAGGTGTATCTATCTCTCTAATTCCAGCTACGGAATATAAGGTCAAGAGCCAACACATGAGGCAGTGGCATTAAAACAAGTGTGTTTAGGGGCTCCTGGGTGGCTCAGTCGGCTGAGCGTCCGACTTCAGTTGGGGTCATGATCTTGCAGCTCGTGAGTTCGAGCCCCGCTTCGGGCTCCGTGCTGACAGCTCAGAGCCTGGAGCCTGCTTCGGATTCTGTGTCTCCTTCTCTCTCTGCCCCTCCCCTGCTCACACTCTCTCTCTCTCTCAAAAATAAATAAACATTTTAAAAAAAGTGTGTCCAGTCCACAAACCAATGTAGCATTAATGATAACCCAAATCCTTAGCCCCTGCTCCATTTGTCTTTAGACTTGAGTTAGTCATTCTGTAAGTCAAATGCAAGTGTTGAAAACCTAGACACTTTTAAAATTCAGTTAGTTTTGCAGAAGGAGTTACATAAAAAATCTTAGAAGTTGCTTCAGGCTAATTTTGATACAGAACTCTAAAGCTGATTAAAAATATTTTTTCTCAGGGCACCTGGGTGGCTCACTAGGTTAAGTGTCTGACTTTGGCTCAGGTCACGATCTCATGGCTCGAAGGTTTGAGCCCCACGTTGGGCTCTGTGTTGACAGCTCAGAGCCTAGAGCCTGCTTCAGATTCTGTGTCTCCTTCTGTCTCTGCCTCTCCCTGCCAATATCTCTCTAAAATGAATAAATGTTTTTTTTAAAAATTTAAAAATAATAATAAAAATATTTTTTCTTGGTCACTGAAAATGTAATAGAGCATTTCTAAAGTAGAATGTTGCTATATAATTGGAGACTACAAATGTAAATTCTAAATTCGAATAGCACTTTGTTGAGGATACATAAGATACAGTCGGTAGAATGAGGAAGGCAGTGAATCAAAAGAAAATGACCCCATCAGAATTGGAATCTTTCTGCATGATCGTTAGAAAGATGGTCAGTTGATGCCCTATGCTATTATCAAACCCCAGCCACATGTTGTTTGTGTTTTGATTTAAGTGTATTTAAAATTTCTTGGGCATTTGATTTTACTAGAGTGCAATTCATGAACAATACTCATCACGATATTCCGAATGGCTTCTGGCTGTGTGGTAAATAACAGTCTTAATTAACTGGAAAAGGTGCCCCCACTTTGGCTGGGGGAACACGCACTGATCCCTTTGAGAGCAGGCTGACTGGGGGATTGGTCAGCTGGAAGATTTCCAGGGGAAGCAATGACACAGGATTTAGAAGCCCCGGCTGTGCCACTTGTTAGTCACATCGCCTGTAAAACGTTGCTTATTGCTTATCGTGGGGGCAATAAAACTCACCTCCTGGAGGCAAGAGTTCTTATCTATAAATGGTTAGGAGAAGAGGAAGTTCCTTGAGGGATACCTATAAAGTATTTGAATTTTGAACTGCATGATAAGGCAGGTAAAAGTAAAGGAGGACATTGGTAAGAAATGACATCCTGGTGAGAAATTTGGCTACTTTAAAATCCATTTGTAGACTTTAGAGAATCTGACAATGTGTTTTCCATTCACGTATAATTGAATTATGACTAATCCGCACTTACGTACAGCATGATTTCTATCTTCAAGCCTGAAAGTACTGAATCAGTGGGCCTTGGCTGCATAAAGAGTATATCAAGAATCCATGGCTTACAACAATAACTTATTATTTCTCTTCATTCTGTGGCTTGGCTGGGTGACGCTTCTGCTGGCCTTACCCTCTGACATGGGGGCTGGGGGCTGCTGGGGCAGCTGAGGTGTCCACACAGCCTGGCCTGGCCTTAGGGTCTCTCGGCATCTTGGAGGCTGCCGGCGGCACTTTGTGTGTGGTTCTGGGGTTCCGGCAGCAAGAGGGGGCCGCTCTAATGCACTAGTACTCTGCAAGTCTCTGCTCGCTTTTGTCAAGTCACACGGCCAAGGCCAGAGTGAGTGTGGGAAGGGATTGCCCAGGGCATGGATAGAGAGAGATGAGAACAAACTGGGGCTATTACCTGCTTGTTGCGGGCCTCGTTCTTCCAACCCACTTTGGATTGACTTCCCCCAAAGAATCCTACTTGCAGCTACCTCTTCACCATCCCTTTGGCAAAAAGTTCCAGCCAGGGCCTGTAAAGTTAAAAGGACAACTCTTATAATATTTTGTTAGGGGTTCAGGATTTACAGTTGGTCTCTTTTCTGCTGTTCTCTCTTCAATAAGACATAAATTTCACTGCTGATTAACTTTGTCCTAAGGGACAGGTGAACATAATTCCCAGCATGACTTTTGGAGATGATGTGCCCTTGGGAAATGAACAGATGGATTTCCTTCCGGGCAGAAGAGGAGAACCTTATAAATTAGCCCCCTATCTGCTTCAGCACATTCCTCTTTGTCATCAAAGCATGCCCTTGAACTTCCTTGCAGTGCGTCTGAACATCACTGTTTGGAATGTGGCCCAGTGTCAAGGGTTTCTCATTGTCTAGATATGTAACTAAGGAAATGTGTTTCCTGGGAGTTTTAAAATTCCAATCTATAGTCTAGCTAATCTGTTTATTCCTGCAGATAAAAAGGAAAAAATGTATCAAACATTGTTTTTATTTTTACTCAACCCACATCCTTATTCAGAAGTTGAACTGTTGGCGGTATCAAGGGAATCAGGTTCTTTTCTGAGCACTGGACCAATTACCAGTTCCTGGTGAATAATGGAAATAAATGGCTCTCTCTTTTTTTTTAAAGGATATGTTGTACTATTCCAGTGCTTAAAGTCAAATTGGACAGAATGTCGTGTCAAGCCACTTGAAAACAACGAAGGACGTGACATCATCTCGTCTCATTTGGTGAGCTGAACGTATGTGCCCATTGTCCCACATACTTCTTTCTTCTCATTTCAGTGACTCTTTCCTTACTCATTTAGTTTGCTTCCATGCTTGTCACTTGAAAACGATGTTCTCTTGTTTCTTGGACTTTCTCTAGTGGCATAATCCACCCCAGGCCACTGCCATCCCAAGGCGCACACACTGATTCTGTCTGGTACCGCGTGGGGTCCTCAGGAGGAACAATGCCTACCTGTCACGCAGGGCCGTGAGCCCCCTTCCTAGAGGGGAGGGGGCAGGGGGTGGCCTGAGGGAAGCCAGTGAGAGGACACACGGTGAACCGGTCCTTGGAAGATGAGACTTCGGGCAGGTAAAGGGGAAAGGGTGTCAGGCAGAGGAACGGGCAGGCCCAAGACCACGGACTGGTTCTTAAGAATCAGTGAATGTGTGTTGATGTGAATGTGTGCACGTGTGATCTCATGAGCAGCAGCAGCTAAGATGTCTTCTGGAAGAAGCTGCCATCTGAGGGGCGTAGTCTTCATTCTGCAGGCAAGAAAAGTACCGTGGCTGGAAAGGGAATGCCTGACTTGGTTTTGAGCCATCTCTCCAGCAGGACCGAGGGAACACAGCAGGGAGACTGGCTAGGAGGCTGATTTTGTAATGCTGCAGGTGATAGGTGTCAGACTTGGGACAGAAGCGATCGTACTGGAGAAGAGAAAAGCAAAATTAACGTGGTGGGGGAAGGGTGAGGTTGATGCTTAGCCTGGTGTCTGGGTGAATGGTGAAAGCCACGTCCAAGAGTTAAGATGGGGACTCGACGCTGGGGTGTTGGTGAAGGAAGACGGCCAGGGCTTGAGATGTGGGTGTGGGTAAATTTGCCTTTGGAGACTTTGGAGGTTAAAGAAAAAAAAGATTCTATATGCTCAACATCATTCATCATTAGGGAAATGCAAGCCAAACTACCGTGAGCTATCACCTCACACCTGTTAGAATGGCTAAAATAAAAAAATGTGAGGGCGCCTGGGTGGCTCAGTCGGTTAAGCGTCCAACAGCAACTCAGGTCATGATCTCGAGGTTGGTGGGTTCGAGCCCCGTGTTGGACTCTGTGCTGACAGCTCAGAGCCTGGAGCCTGCTTCAGATTCTGTGTTTCCCTCTCTCTCTGCCCCTTCCCTGCTCTCTCACTCTCTCTCTCTCTCTCTCTCAAAAATAAACATTAAAAAAATAATAAAATAAAAAACACAAAGAAAAACCAAGTGTTGGTGAGGATGTGGAGAAAAAAGAACCCTCTTGCACTCTTGTTGGGAATGCAAACTGGTGCAGCTGCTGTGGAAAATGGTATGGAGATTTCTCAAAAATGTTAAAAAATAGAGGTACCCAATAATCCAGTATTGCATTGCTGGGTATTGAGCAAAAAATACAAAAACACTAATTCAAAAGACTACACACACCCCTATGTTTATAGCAACATTATTTACAAGACCCAAATTACGGAAGCAGCCCAAGTGACCACTGATAAATGAATGGATAAAGACGAGGTGGCATATATACGTAAGGGAATATTATTCAACCATAAAAAAGAATGAAACCTTGCCACTTGCAATAACGTGGATGGAGCCAGAGAGTAAAATGCTAGGTGAAATAATCAGTCAGAGAAAGACAAATACCATATGACTTCACTCACAGGCAGAATTTAAGAAACAAAACAAGCAAAGAAAAAAGAGATGAAATAAGTGAAAGGGATTCAGGGTACACCTCCCAGATGAGCAGAGAGTCACGTAGAGAATTCTTGGAGCCTGCATTTTACACCTGAAACTAATATAACACTGTAGGTTAAGTGTATTGGAGTTAAAATTTTTAAAAAATGAATTAAAAAAGAAAAAGATTCCACAGATGACTCAGAGATCTGACAGGGGTCAGGCTGAGGTGTGATGCCTTTGGTTCCAGCCAGCTCAGTACCCCTTAGGTCTGCCAACCTCTTCAGACTTTCCTTCACCCGTTTGGGTGATCTCGCTGTCAACTTATAGTCCCCTAGATTTTTAGTGTTGCTTTCTGTATACAACAATAAAATTACACAGTTTTTTTAACGTTTATTTTTGAGAGAGACAGAGACAGAATGTGAGTGGGTTAGGGGCAGAAAGAGAGGGAGACACAGAATCAGAAGCAGGCTCTGGGCTCTGAGCTGTCAGCACAGAGCCCGGCACACGGCTCGAACTCACGAGCTGTGAGATCGTGACCTGAGCTGAAGTCGGTCGCCCAACCGACTGAGCCACCCAGGCGCCCCTAAAATTTAAAGTGAAATGGAACAAAATATCAGGTCAATTCACTTGAAAATAAAAGTGACTAACTATATATATATATATATATATATATATATATATATATATATATTAACTATATATATATATATATATATATATTAACTATATATATATATATTTTTTGAAGAGTATAGAGCTGTCAGTTTTCCTGTCTCCCTTGCTCTGTTTTTACCTTTACACCCATAGCTCGTATGTATCCACTTCTTTTCCCTCTCTCGATATTCTTTTCCAATCTTCCATTTAGAGGGTAAGAGTATGGGACATCTTTCCCATCTGTGTTCTGCAGGGTTGGTCAACTACCACCTCTGGGAGGCAGTGGGACAGAAAAACTTAACTCTCCTCTTCTTTAGGTGTCTCCTTGAAGCATTGGGAGCTCAGATTGATAGCATTTTCATCCCCATTCGTTGATCCCTGAAACAAAAAGATACACCAAAACTTTATTATTCAGGCAGAATTGCAGATTATAGGCACGGTTGAAGAGTTTGGTGAATTTCGGCAACGATTCTGCCTCTTATAAAATTGAGATTATATATCTTTCATGAAGAAAGAACAATGGCTCCCATTTTCTGGGTGCCTACCCGTGTGCCAGTCCGGCGCAAAATCCTTAGCTCACACCCACTCATTCTACGCCTTTGTAACAGGATGTTAAATGTGACGTCTCTATGTATTTGGCAGAGGCTTCAAAGCTTGGGAACAAGGGATGCCAGACATTTCTGTAGAACCTGTTCTGCCACCATCACCCATCACCCACCTGCAAGACAAAGTGAAAAAATCCACTGAGAAAAATCACGGCTTGAGTTTGTCATTCAGCAATTTTATGCCGTGATAGAGAGCCATGTTCTTTATAAGCGTGTCAGACTTGATCTGTTGTATGGTTCGGTTTAGCTCAAGTTTTATTTCTTAGGAAAACCAAAGCCCCTCAGACTCTACACGAGTCCTTTTTGGTTCTCAGAGTTTGGAGCAAAGGCTCAGGTGACCCCACAACTGCAAAAGTCCATTTTCCCATCTGAATTGGTAAATAGGCCCAGTGAAGAAAAGTGGCAAAGTAGTATATTCTTAACAGTTCCCTAGAATAAGAAATACAAGGATAGCGTGACGCTAGCTTATGAACACCCCCTACCCCCCAGATTTTTTTAAAAATTATTTTTAAGGTTTATTCATTTTTCAGAGACAGAGAGAGACACAGCGTGAGTGGGGGAGGAGCAGAGAGCGAGGGAGACACAGAATCTAAAACAGGCTTGAGGCTCTGAGCTGTCAGCACAGAGCCCTGGGACTCGAACTCATGAGCCATGAAATCATGACCTGAGCTGAAGTTGGACGCTTAATCTACTGAGCCATGCAGGTCTCCCCGCTGTCCCCACAGCTTTTTTATTTCTTGTAGTGCTCTTGTGTAATGTTGGCATTTGGAGTTTGTTAATTTTCAGTTAACTCTTACATTAGTTTCCTACGGCTGCCGTGACAAAGTAACACAAACTGCGCGGCTTAAAACAACAGAAATCTATTCTCTCACAGTTCTGGAGGCCAGAAGTCTGCAGTCAATGTGCTGGCAGGGCTGTGCCTTCTCTGAAGCAGAGGGAAGGATCCTTCCTTGCACCTTCCAGCTTCCGGTGGCCCCGGGTGTTCCTCGGCTTCTGACAGCATGACTCCAGTCTCTATGTCCATCATCACGTGGCTTTCTCCCTGTGTGTCTGTGCATAAATTTCCCACCTTTTATAAGGACACCGGTCATATTGCATTAAGGGCCAATCCTTCTCCGGTATGACTTCATCTTAACGCAGTTAATTATACCTGCAAGGACCCTATTTTTAAAGAAGGTTACATTTTGAGATACTGAGGGTTAAGACTTCAACATATCTTTTTTTGTCGGGCGAGAAGGGGACACAATTCAACCCATAGCAATAACCAATCACGTTTCCAGTCCACTTGGAAGCAGAATTTCTTCTTTGCGAAGAAATCTAAGGTTGCCTCTGAAGCCTGTCTTCTCCTGGGGGCCCGTTCTGTCTGCTCTACCGCTGGGCATCAGATCCCCCACCAAGACACAAGGGATTTCATCCACTGCTGGCCCTGAATTATGTAGGGTATCCCTCCTAGAATCTTTACTTTATAAATGTCAACCATTTGACTTGAGCTGGAAGAAAAACGCTTCAGGATAGAGCAGAGGCAGAGAAAGGAGCAGGGGAGTGAGAAAGTCCCCAGGATGCCACAGCAGCACGGGAATGCCTCAGAAACACATTGCCAACCAACCCGGCCCTCTGTATGCTGCTTTGGACGGAGTTGGCAAAATGGACGTGGGTTGAAATCGGTCTCTGAATGGCAGTTGTGGAAAGTCACTCCTGTCAATCACACCCTATCTCTGCTGAGTATGACCGAGACGCATGCTAGCGGGTTGAATGGAGCAATCGGGGCTGTGCACCGACCAGAGGACGGACAGCAGCAGAGAGGGACCCCATCTGGGAGCCACGGTCAGGTGGCATTCCAGCACTGACAGTTTGTGGCATTTTCCCAAGAAGGACCGATTACGTTTGTTATCCAAAATTAAAACCATTTATCCCTTCCTTCCACCGCCTCCTTCTAACCTCTTCTCCAGCCAGTGGCCCTCAGCGATGCTGATGTGCAGAAGCAGATTAAGCATGTGATGGCTTTTATTGAACAAGAAGCTGATGAGAAAGCAGAAGAAATTGATGCAAAGGAAGAGCTCAACATTGAGAAAGGTCGTCTTGCACAAACCCAAAGACTGAAAAGGATGGACTACTATGAGAAGAAAAGCAGATTGAGCAGCAGACAAAAATTCAGATGTCTAATTTAATGAATCAAGCTAGGCTCAAAGTCCTCAGAGTGAGAGGTGACCTAATTACAGACCTGCTGAATGGAGCAAAACAGAGACTCGGCAAAGTGGTAAAGGATACAACCAGGCACCGGGTGATCCTGGATGGCCCGGTCCTCCAGGTTTGTACCAATTGTCGGCGCTCCGAATGATCGTTTGCTGCAGGAAACAGGATTTCCCTCCGGTAAAGGCCGCAGTGCAGAAAGCGATTCCTATGTACAGAATCGCTGCCAGAAAGAGATGTTGATGTCCACATTGATCAGGAGGCTGCCCTGCCTGAGGAAATAGCTGGTGGAGTTGAGATCTACAAAGGGGATCGTAAAATAAGTTTCCAGTCCCCGAGAAAGCCAGCTGGATCTCATAGCCCAGCAAGCAGATGATGCCAGAAGTACCGGGTGCTTTATGTGGTGCAAATGCCAACAGGAAGTTTTTGGGCTTAGCCTTTGGGAGCGGTGGACGTGATCCACGGCTCTCTGGGAAGAAGGTGTTCCGATCTGTGCCACTGAAGCCTTGGCAGACTCTCTGGCTCGTTCTCAGAGGTGCTCCTGAGGTACCTCCTTCCCACTTCTGCAGGAGCACCGTGAACTTGTGTCTACCTCCCGCTGCATCTAACACCGTGCCTGCTATACAGAGGCTGCTATATAAACACACGAATAAATAACTTTTTTTTTTTAATTTTTTTTTTCAACGTTTATTTATTTTTGGGACAGAGAGAGACAGAGCATGAACGGGGGAGGGGCAGAGAGAGAGGGAGACACAGAATCGGAAACAGGCTCCAGGCTCCGAGCCATCAGCCCAGAGCCTGACGCGGGGCTCGAACTCACGGACCGCGAGATCGTGACCTGGCTGAAGTCGGACGCTTAACCGACTGCGCCACCCAGGCGCCCCACGAATAAATAACTCTTAAGGCAACATTTGACTGTGTGAGCCTTGAAATCTGGAGTGGAATGAAGATCACTACTTTTACGAATTAAAACAGCAATGGAGCCCAGTGTGGGGCCTGAACTCATGACCCTGAGATCAAGACCTGAGCTGAGATCAAGAGTCAGATGCGTAACAGGCTGAGCCACCCAGGCAGACTTCAACAAGAAATTTCTGATGCCTTAAAAACTTGTGTTGTTTCCTATAAAAGATTTGAGAGGTAAAGCTAGAGGTGGGGGGGGGGGGGGACTGCCAGCTTGTAAACCAAACACGGGGTAGTGATTAAAATGTGACAAAAACCTTTCTGTATTTAATGAATGGTTCCATGTCAACAAATAACAGGAATATAAAAAATACAGCCATTTACACTGCTTGGCATTCAACCGTGTCATTGTGCTAAACAGGAAAACAAAGGTACTTAACCTTTGTTTTTTTTTTTTTTGTATTTTGATGGGAGGTGACTGGGTCTAGTGGAAATAATTTGGGTCTTGTATAATATTAGCATTTGCTGTTTGTTCATTTAAAAATTTTGGCGGGTAGGGGAGCCTGGGTGGCTCAGTTGGTTGAGTGTCCGACTTCGGCTCAGGTCATGATCTCGCGATCTGTGAGTTCGAGCCCCGCGTTGGGCTCTGTGCTGACAGCTCAGAGCCTGGAGCCTGCTTTGGATTCTGTGTCTCCCTGTCTCTCTGCCCCTCCTGGGGCATGAGCCCGCTCATGCTCTTTCTCTCTCTCTCTGTGTCAAAAATAAATAAACAATTAAAAAAAAATTTTGGCGGGTGGGAAATAAACTTTCCTGCTTTGAGTTTTCTCGTGCATTAAGCGAAGACAATGACATTGGCATTACGGATATATGCACTATGCGATGGCAACTGTGCTAGAACGGTACACACCGCCATCTTTTTCTCGTCCTCTGATCCCACCCACCTCTCCTTTCAGAGACTGGCCCAGGACTTGGCCTCCTACCAGGGTAAGTCTCAAAAGAGTTGCCACCGCACCTGCGCTCTCACCCGGGTCCTTTCCCACCCTACTCCAGTCAGTTTTCTGTCCCTGGAATTCTGCAGGCACGGCCCCCGTGAAGTTCACCAGTGACTTCCATCTGCTACCTCATGCTCAGCCTTCTGTCCTCAGAGCAACATTTCCCAGCTGAGCGCTCTGCCCTTCTGACAACACGTTTCTCCAGGCTTCCAGGACTTCACAGTTGTCTGGAATTCCCCTCACTGCACAGTCCTTTTTCGTGTCTCTGTAGTTTTCTTCTCCTTGTGGACTTCTAAGTGGGAGAGTACTCCAGGCCCCCGCTCGGGGACAGCCTTCTCCTGTCCTCCCCTCCCTGCCTAGGCCATCAGGTCATCTCACGCATATGCCAACGACTCTTGGTCTGTCGCCTTACCCTGGGAATTACATGTGGCCACGTCCACCCAGAGGTCAATAGGATACTTCAACCTTAACATAACCCAGAGCCCCACTGAACCTTCGCCAGTCTTCATCGCCCTCCACGAGTCTTCCTCTTCTGACTCCATTGATGTCCCTTCCATCGAGTTGCTGGGGAAAGAACCCAGAAGCCATCCTGGACTCCCATTCTGTCCCTTTCCATGTCCGACCCATCAAAGTTGTATCAGGGCTGCTTCCAGAACGTATCTTGAATCCAACCACTTCCCACCATCTCCGTGGCTAAAACTGTAATGCCAAACACCATCATGACTCCACCTGGTGTCTGCCTGGTGGCTGGTCACCCGAGAGTCCATTATCCACACAGAAAGCGAGAATCAGATGACGTCACTCTCCTGCTTGAAGCCTCTCAGTAGCTCTTACTGCCGCCAGAATGGAATACGAAGTCCTTGGCCTGGCCTGTAGTTCTGACACGACCCGGCACCAGTCTTGTTCTCCACCTGAATCTTTAGCATTTCCTCCTCATCCATCCAGACCCAGCTTCAGTGGCCACCGGTCTGTCTCCCTCGCGTGTCATGCTTCTTCCTTCCTTAGCACCTCTGCACTTCTCTTCTCTGCAGGAACTCTCTCCCTGAGACTGTCGTGTGCTCTCTCCTCATGATGTAGGTCTTCGATGGTTCCTGCTCAGAGACTGTCCTGACGTGCCTGGCAGGAAGGGCCTTCCACCCCATTTCAACGCTTTCCATTACCTCATTTTACCCTCTTCTCAGAACACAGCTCCATCTGACACTATACCTGGTACTTCTCTCTTTATGTGACAGTGTGACAACGGTATGTTTCCGATCCATGGAACGGACAGAGAAATCCCTATTCTACATGATACACAGAGGACATGCTCATGACATTTGTGTGGGATGAGTGAAACTTTTAAAATGCCTATAAACAGTAAGCATTCAGTAGATTTGTCTCCTCCTGTCCTTTATTTTGGGGGAATAAATTTAAAACCTCTGACTTCTCTTTGTATATTTTTATTATGCTGCCCTTTATTGTGGTCTCCACGTGTTAGCATCTAGGCTAGGGGGTGAGGATCTCAAAATGAGTGAAATCTGGTCCTTTGGGAAGGTGTAATCTAGTAGGTGAGGTAGGCACATCAATAGACGTTTTTAAAAATTGTGTAAATATATATATGTGTTTATTATACATAATATGATATTGATCATTTTAACCATTCGTAAGTGTACAATTCAGGGGCATTAAGTACATTCGCAGTGTTGTTCAACCGCTCTCTCTCCAGAGTTCTCATCATCCTGCCACAACTCTGTACCAATTACACAGTAATTCCCCCCACCCCGATCCCAGGTTACCTCTCTTCTACTTCCTGTCTCTATGAGGTTGCCTATTCCAGGTACCTCCTATAAGTGAAATCTTATAATATTTGTTCTCTGTGTCTAGCTTATTTCACGGAACATAACGTTTGCAAGGTTCACCCATGTTGTAGCACTTATCACAATTTCATTCCTTTTTTTTTTTTAATTTTTTTTTTCAACGTTTATTTATTTTTGGGACAGAGAGAGACAGAGCATGAACGGGGGAGGGGCAGAGAGAGAGGGAGACACAGAATCAGAAACAGGCTCCAGGCTCCGAGCCATCAGCCCAGAGCCTGACGCGGGGCTCGAACTCACGGACCGCGAGATCGTGACCTGGCTGAAGTCGGACGCTTAACCGACTGCGCCACCCAGGCGCCCCATAATTTCATTCCTTTTTATGAATAGTATTCCACTGTATGTATGTAGCTCATTTTGCTTATCCGTTCACCTGTGGATGGCATGTGAAAATGCCTGAAATATAGCAGGTACTCAAGAAACATTAGTTTCTTTCCTTGATTGAGTGATTGACTCTGTTAGGTCACCACAGTTGAGGTAGACGTAGCATCTACGAGGTGGAATATTTTGGTATTTTGATACCACGATTTGCCAATTTTAGGGCTGAGATTAGAGAGAGATGTACTTGGTGAGGATAACCAGGAGGGAGGCAAGGCGTGGGTGGTCTGCACTCCCATCTATATACAGGGGTGACTTGGTGGAGGCGTAAGTTATGCCTAAAAGGATGATCGATGTGGGGCGCCTACAAATGAGGATGGATATGGGCTTCGTAAAACCTTGTTCACTGATCCCACCAAATATGATTGTTGCTGGAAAATACTTGTCAAGGCCCAAGATATGCTTCGACTGATCTTTTGGCTCCACCTAATGGAGTGAAGTGGTATTTCATTGTCTTAAAAGCCAGACGTAGTGGTTGTCTTTAGACCCAATTGTAAATGGGGTGGTGTTTGTGTGTTTATGTCTATGGTTGTTCTTAATCTAAACGTGCCTTGTATCATTAAGAATTTAGTTAGGATAACTCTAGAATGTGTCTCATATGCGTGCTACAGGAAAGCAGAGGCAAGGGACTGCAGTAATTTGCCCAGGGTTACTCAGTGAGTTTAATACTTGTCTTGCAAGAAACTAATCATCTATTCCATGCTGCCCAGGACACAGAAACCCCGAGACTTCGCGTCAGACCATCCCACAGGTAATACAGTGTTTATCTGGCACAACTGGGAGTCCTGTGGCTCTAACTGCTTGGCCTGAGACCAGTGGGCGGGCTCAGAGCTCCTGGTGACTTTTCTAGTGCTCTCTGCTTTTATCTTCATTGTCTTCTTCGGTGAAGTTTACGTCCACCTCTGGCCTCTGGCTTTGCACAGCTGCTCGGTCGCCTTTTCACAAAACCTTCTTTACCCTATGCTATTCTTCCATTTGTCAGCAGGTGTCGGCAAATCTCAGGGAGTAAAATGCACTGTACCAAGATGCAGTCTTTTGTCACAAAATTGGGGAGGAGAGGAGACGGATGAAGAAAATGGGCAGTGATGTACCAATTGTGCCGATATCGGAGTGCGCTTCCTTAAAAGGGACACAGTGTCGTCCTTGAGACATGGCTTGAGATCGGGGTCTAAATATCAGCCCAAGTCTTTCAGGGGCCTCGTCACTTTTGTTACTTAAGTGACTTAAACTCTGAGCCACTACTACCCCGCCTGTAAAAATGAGAACAAACCCTACCAACCTCTCAGGATAAGGTGCCATAGAATGTGTTAGCTTCCTATACTTCCCTATTGCACCCTGGAAGTAGAGTGTTGGTAAAAAAAAAAAAAAAAAAAAAAAATGGCGGGGAGAAACATCAGTGACTGCCTCCTCTCATTCATTGAGCTGACAACAGATCAATTTACATTAAAAACGTAATCTATAGTCTCTGCATAGACAAGTCATAGAAGGGTTTATTAATCCCCTGTAGCGGCCACAACCAATTACCACAGAGGTTTATTGCCTTACAGTCTGAAAGCTGGAAGCCTGAAATCTGGCAGGGCTGTTCTCCATTCTTTGGCTGGTGGCAACACCACTCCAGGCCACTCTGCCTCAGGGTCACATTGCCTTTTTCTCCTCTGTGTGCAGACTCGCTCTCTGCCTCTCTCTAATACGGAAATGTGTGTTTGTACGTAGGGCCCACCCAGATAATCCCTCCATGAGATCTCTCCATCTCATGGTCCTTAATCACATCTGCAAAGACTTGCCATATAAGGTGACCTTTGTGGGTTCCGGAGATGAGGACCTGACATCTTTGGGAAACCAGTTGTCAGCCCACCGCAGAGGGGATTAGCGAGTGCGCTCTTTGAGGCCCAGGCATGACCCCCAGGATGCAGGAAGTGAGGTTACCTGAGCAGAGATTGTGCAGTAATCTCTCTCTTCCTCCATTCCAAGATAGGGGGTGTTCGGGGACTTGCAAGAAACTTTCCGGCTTGGCAAATGTGGGAATGGAAGAAGTGTTAGGGGCATGGAATATTTCTGTGAAGAAATGGAATGCCTTGCACAGAGGCCCTCAAAGTCTGCAATCTGGGCCAATGCACAGAGTGGAAGAGGGTTCGACAAACATTGCCTCCAATTACTCAACTGTGCCACTAGAGTGGTGAAGGAGCTACAGACAATACATAAAGAAAGGACTATACCTCTGCTCTGATTTTTGTAAAATAAATTCAGACTTACCCTCAGAGAATGGCTGAAGGAAGTTCTCCAAACATGAAAGAAATGACAAAACGATAAAACTTGGGAAATCAGAAGGAAAGAAACAATGAAGCAAGAATGTTCGCTTTCATGACTTACTCAACGTGGTGCTAGAACATCTCGCATAGAAAATCTCCCCACATCTAAAAAATACTCCTAAAACTTATGAGTGTACTTAGCAAGGCTACAAGATATAAGATCACAATACAAAAAGCAATTTTATCTCTGTGTGCTAAAGATGAACAAGGGGGCACTGACATTAAAAACACTACTTGCTAAAGTACACACTACTTTACCATTTGCTAAAAAGGAGAGAGAGAGAGACAGAAAAACAGGTAGAAATCTAGCAAAATATGTACAAGACTTGTATGTGAAAAGCAACAGGTACTAATAAAAAAGGCAAAGAAGGTATAAATAAATGGAGAGATCTACTGTGTTCACAAATTGGAAGATGGAATTTGGTAAAGGTGTGAATATCTCCAAATTGATTTACAGGTTCAACATAATTCCTAACAAACTCCTAGCAAGACACTTTTGTAGATGACAAAATTATTCTAAAATTCACACAGAAAAGGAATGAAAATATTGAAAACAACTTTGAAAAAGGATAAAGTGGGAGGAATCAGCCTACCTAAATTTGAGACACGCTTTACAGCTACAGTAAGCAAAACTGTAGTAAGGGCAGGGGATAGACGTATAGATCACTGCAAGAGGAGAGAGAATGCAGAAACTGATACACACGAATATACCCCACTGATTTTCAACAAAAGTGCAGCATCAATAGAAGATCTACAAGTAGCCTTTTGAAAAGATGGCTCCAGAGCGACTGGACCTCCATAGGCAAATACATACATACATACATACATACATACATACATACGCCGGGTGGCTTAGTCGGTTAAGCATCCGACTTTGGCTCCCATCTTATCTCGTGGTTCATGAGTTGAAGCCCCACATTGGGCTCCCTGCTATCAGCAGAGAGCCTGCTTCGGCTCCTCTGTCTGTCTGTCTCCCTCTCTCTCTCTCTCTCTCTCTGCTCCAACCCTGCTCATGCTCTCTCTCTCTCTCTCTCTCAAAAATTAAAAACAAAAACCATATAGAAGTGCAGGGGATCAAAGATGTGGCAGGTGCAGACTCTGCACCCACAACACTCCTGGCACTAAGTGCTTTCAAAGGTCCCCGTGAGTGACACACCTCCCTGGTGACTACCCTCAGTATTTTCAAATCATATCTATTGTCTTTAGTAAAGTTAACATAGCCGCTAAGCGATTTACTTTACAGCCGTAACAGAAAGCTCTTCAAATCATTAATAACTAGGCAGCTTTTGCCAAGGAGTCAGGAATAGAAGAGCAGCGAGTTAGATGCCAGGATAACTGGGCTGTAGTCCCCACACTGTCACAGTGCCATGCGTGGGCGAGTCCCTTGAACTTTTGGAGACCTGTTTTTTCCTTGCACAAAATGCTGATAATACCTGTTTTCCTGTTAGAATTTTTTTTTAAGTTTTATTTATTTATTTTGAGAGAGACAGAGACAGCACGAAGAGGGGAGGGGCAGAGAGAGAGAGAAGCCCATGCAGGCTCTGAGGTGTCAGAGCAAAGCCCGACACAGGGCTCGACCTCACAAACCACGAGATCATGACCTGAGCCAAAGTCAAGAGACAGAGGTTTAACCAACTGAGCCACCCAGGCACGCCACCTGTTAGAGTTTTCAAAGTATAGTCAGAAGCCTGAGGTTCTAACCCCAGTTCTGCTATTTACCAGCAGGGCAATTGTGGACCCATTTTCCTCATCTCTGCCATGGAAAGGACAGTATCACCCCAAACTTCAGAATTCCAGCTCATGCCACATCTCCCCAGGGATTGCTGTGAGACTCAGTGAGATGATAAAACACACTACCAGCTATTAAAGAAAAAATACAAACTAGTGGATATAAAAATTACTTGAAAGGCTAAGGTGTCAAATGTCATTTTTGTCATTGGTTGGAGGGTCCTTCACAGCCCTGGAGCCCACAGCTACAGCCGCGTGCAGACAGGATGGCTCATGCCCAGCAGCACCCCAGGGACCTCAGGCCCTCCCTTCCCCCAGCCAGGTTCAGGGGGCTTAAAAGTTTCTTGGTATCCTTAATTCTCTCAGATTTCCAGCTCCATTATCCCTGTTCTGCTGACTGCTAGTTCCCCCTCACTGAGGACAATGCCTTTATTTTAAATTAAAAAAAATTTTTTTAAGTTTATTTTCATTTATTTTGAGAGGGGGGAGGGGCAGAAAGAGAAGGAGAGAGAGAGAATCCCAAGCAGGCTCTGCACTGTCTGAGAACCGCAAGACCATGACCCGAGCCGAAGTCAAGAGTCGGAGGCTTGACTGACTGAGCCGTCCCTTTATGTTAATTTCTTGCATGCCCCTGGAGAAGCATTCCTTGCCACCTTTAATCGAATCTAAAATGCCCTCCATTTTAAGTCATATCATTCCTTTATGTACCCCAAAGAGAGAAAAAAAACTGCCGAGGCTGTGACACTGTGTCTTCATGACAGCCCTGCCTGTGAGCGAAATGGTCACATGGGCCTCTCGTGTTGAAATTTCTTTCATCGATTCTGCACCACCTGACAGTCTCCCCGTCTTCAGCTGCGCTGCTTGGCTTTCAATGAGCATTGCTTTACATGCATCTCAATAATTCAGTGTAATTTAGCTTCACATTATGTCCTTTAAAGCAGTTCTCAAACTCTGACGCGCAGTCACCTGGGGATTTTGCTAAAACCCAGCTCCTGATTCAGTAGGTTTAGGGTAGAGCCAAAGATTCGGCATTTCTAACGACCTCCCAGGTGATGCTGCTCGATCGTGGACCACAGTCTCCGTAGCAAGTGTAAAGCACTCGGTTGGTTTTGCAAGAAATAACGGAACTGCAAGCATTTCTTCTGTAATGAACATTCACTTCACAAATAACAAACATATGCCTCACTGCTCTGTCGCCTCGTAAGTTTTCCTTTCGGGACCGAATCATGGTGTAATCTTTCTGAAGACATTTTACACGGCAATTAAGCCCTGCACATGTAGTACCAACAATACACATAATCCCACTGACGTGATGACAACAGCAACAGCTGTGAACGAGTTGGCACATGCAAGTCACGTTGACACCGGAGGACAGCAATTGTAAGATGTTTTGGATCAGAAGATACATTCCAATGTCAAGCTGTAGAGATGTTAATGTATGAAAAAAATGCGCATCTTGGAATCAATGCAAAATGGAAAGTAATTTATTCTTTCCGTTCTCTCTTTCCTATTCTTTTTTTCTCCCCCTCTTAATTTGAAGAAATTTCCTTCAGGGGTTGGTGTAACCTAGTATCTGCCATAAGTTGGCTTTGCTCTTTGGGCACAAGTTCTCTATCCCATCCAGTCCCATCCAGGGCCCTGTTTGGGCAGTCAGGGCAACTCTCACCCCACTATCTTGCTTGAGGTTCTCTGTACTGGGGCTGAATGTCACCTTCAAGCCTGGCTGCTCATTTTCTTTCCCCCAAAAGCCTCTGGGGGCTGAGTTACGGCTACATCTTCTGTGAACTTGCAAAGCCAACGTGCTGCTGGCATGCCAGTAAATGCACTGAGCCTAGCACAAAGTAGGTGCTGAACCGATGTCTGTTGAATTTGGTGTGATAAGTCACGACTGATCAGGGATGCCTGAAATTTCTGAGTCACAGAGGATGCATTTTATCTCAGGAGCATTTAGTGCTTTACATCAGCTTGAGGTGAGGTTGGGGCGGCAATTTCTATTTGAGAGTAGTTATGCTGGGAATCTTTCTCATCAATTCACATGTTATCAACACTTGGCCTAGTGTGGAATATCATCAGAAAGAGGGGACAGGATAAATAAACACACAATTAAATTAAATCTGTAGATCCACATTTCCCGTGCAAAAAAATTTGAATTTCTAGGGATTAATAGGTGTGCCAAAGAAATGATTCTGTCTGCCAGGGGAATGAAACACGCACCCGTTTGCCCCCCAGCGAACTCAACTACAAAACCTGGACAGGATACATAGCTAATAAGTTTGGGAAATTCTGGCATAAACCAACTTAAATAGGTTTCTTTACTGTACAAACCTGGATTGACTTTATTAAGTGTTGTGAATCTCTAAGAGGGGCTTGTTTGTATTTAGTGTTTTCCAAATATGTGAGTAGAGGTTTTTCGTTTTTTGGTTTTTCTCAAAAGATATGCTCTCTTGCTTCTATGTGTCCCATGTCCCCATATGTGGATTAGATGGGTATGACATGACTCATCTCTCACCAGGAGATCATGCTTTCTTTTGACAACTGTCAAATTTGGGGAGCGGGGGAACCTGTCAGTTCATGGTGACTTTCACTTGGCCTATCTGATGGGTGGCTATAAACGATTACTTCTTCTAGGTTACTAATTATACCAGGCTCGCTATTTGTCCCTGTTGGGTGATTCATGTAATAATTAATAAAGTCATATAGTAAGATTAACTTTTCTTGCCTAAAACTCAATGAACTTGATGAACCGAGAGGTGCCAAGGAAACAAAAGTAATAAAGCAGCTTATGATTGCACAGAGATGAGTTGCTACATAGAACTCTGCCAGAAAGAGCTGAAATGTAGAGATATCCCTCTAATACTATACCGGGAATTCAGAGAAAGGAAAATCCAACAAAGAGCTTTGTTAAAAAAAAACAAAACAAAACAACAAACAAACATACTGAGAAATAATCAGCACTTTTAGAATAACATTTGTACCTACACTTCGTTTCCAATGCTGTTCCAGGTAAGAGAAAGTATATTAGATATTTGCAGTGTAACAATGATGGCAAACACAGAGGCTTAAAGCAAACTATGGACTGTGTCACAGTTTCTGTAAGTCACAAATCCAAGCAGGGCTCAACTGAGTTCTCTGTTCAGGGTCTCACAAGACTGCAATTAAAGTTTCAGCTGGGGTTGAGGTCTCATCTGAGGCTTGAAGTCTTCTTTCAAGTTCATATGGCTGTTGGCAGAATTCATATCCTTGCAGCTGCAGAATTCAGCCACATTCTACCTGCATCTTCAAGGTTAGCCAGAGAATCTATCTGGTTTTGAATCTCTTTGACAACTTTTAAGTGCTCTTCTAATTAGATCAGGAACATCCTGATCTAATCATCTCTTTTGATTCATTTAAAGTCAACTGATTAGGGACCTTAATTACATTTGCAAGATCCCTACTGCCATAAAGTAACATAATCTGAGACCCTGGAGAGCTCAGTCAGTAGAGCATGTGACTCTTGATCTTGGGGTTGTGAGTTCAAGCCCCATGTTGGGCCCAGAGTTTACTTAAAAAAGAAATACAAAGAATTATGGGACTACACCAAAATTCAAAAAACCATAAAATATTACTCATGGGAGTGATATTCCATCATATTTATGAATCCTGCTCATAGTCAAGGGGCGGGGGAGATTATAAAGGGCATCTACATTGGGGTAGGAATCTTGGGACCTATTATAGAAGTCTATGGATCATGTGAAATTAACACACATCTCCCTTTATTTTCTACTAAACTCAACTATAAAACCTGGACAGAATACAAGAACAGCTATTTGGGAACTCTGAAAAATAAGTCAGCAGGCACATTGGGGAGGAGCCCGGAATTCTAAGTATTGTCAAACTAGCAGATATCAATAAGATCACCTCATAGCATAATACTTAAAACGTTCAGGATGAGAAACAAAATTACCTGACAAATGAAGAACTACAAAAACCTCTACCCATATGAAAAAAGACAAGACACCAAGATACAGGAAGCACACATACAAAAAATCAATCCAAAAGATGGCAAAAAATAGGAATAAAGACATTGGTTCACAAGTTCAATTTAATCGAGAATATTTTTGGTCTTATTTCTTCAAATATTTGTCCCATCATCTCTCTTTCTCTCTGCTTTCCTTTGGCAACTCCAATTACACATACCTTAAGCCACTTGATACTCTTAATTTTTTTTTCAGATTTTTTTCGTTTTGGGTTTTATTTTGCATAGTTGCTATTGCCACGTTTCCAAGCTTACTAATGTCTTCTTATGCAATGTTTTATCTATTAATTCCATCAGTTCACCATTTCAGATATTGCAGTTTTCATCTGTAGTTCAATTTGGGTGTGCTTTTCTGAAATCATTCTTTATGTCCGTACTTAACTTTGTTAATATCTGAATCATAGTTATAATAACTGTTTTAATATTCTTGTCTAATAGCTAATCTAGTATCGATGTCAGTTCTGTGTCAGTTTTGATGGATTATTCCCATTATGGGTTACATTTTCCTTATACTTTGAATGTCTGGCAGTTTTTGATTGGATGCCAGCCATTGTGTTATTACTTTCTTTGGATGCGAGATATTTTGTTTTCCTATAGCCCTTCTTGAGCTTTGCTCTGGGATGCCATTAAATTACTTAGACACAGTTTGAGCTCAGTTTGAGCTCTTCAGATCTACTTTCTGATTTATGAGGTGGATCTGAGTCAGTGTTTGGTCGGGGTCTAAATATTTCTCACTACTGAGGCACAACCTTCAGGGGTACTCTGCCCAGTGTCCTGAAACATCTGATTTTTTTCTTGGCCGACTGCGGGAACAGGCTATGTTCTTGGCCCTTTGGGGATGCCAGGTGCCTTTACCTGATCGTATCATATTCTTTCTTCCTCTGGCATCGGGTAGTATGTTCGCATGTGTGTAATGGTGAGAACTCTGCTGAATCTTCAAGGGGACCCCCTCCAGATCTCCAGCATTCTCTCTTGGTGCCACGATCTCCTGTCTGGTATTCTGTACGTTCTAGCTGCCTGGTCTCCCTGGATTCTCATCTGCATCTTTTCATCTCCAGGAATCCACCAGGCTCTGCCTTCCTTTGGGCTCCCCGTCCTAGGCTGCAGCTTAAAAGCTCTCTCAAGGTAGTAAGCTGGGGCAATAGCAGAGCTCTCTGAATGCATTTCCTGTCTTTCAGAGATCACCGTCCTCCATTGCCTGATAGCCAGCATCTTGGCTGGTTGCGCCATATATTTGCTTTTTGTCTGTGTGTGTGTGTGTGTGTGTGTGTGTGTGTGTGTGTGTGTGTCTTTCAGGCAGCAGGCAAAAATCTGTCCTTTTGACTCCATCTTGAGTGGAATTTCTCAACCAGTACTCTTTTCCAGGGCATACTGAATAATCACAGTGTTTTGCTAATGAGAAAGTGGGAAATGGAGAGGTTAAAGGTCACAAACCGACCCATCCCCTAATCATGATGCTGCCTCCTGGTGGAGAACATGTGTTTCTCATGTCTTCATGAGAGAAATTTCAGTGGAATCTTTCCAACTCAGCCCAATGCTTGGCTCTAATCATATTTATAAATGCTAATAGGAGTTGCAATCGCAATTATGCTAATCTCTTTGTTTAGGGCCAACTGTTGCAAGCAATTATGGTCAATGAGTTCAATTTGTAAACTGGAATTTATTAAATCTAGCCACTTAAATATACCTCTGTTTTAGGCAGATTGCCTGTAACATTTATAACTAAAGCTATTTACTTTAAAAATATCCTAATGAGACATAAGCACTTATAAAAAGTCTTCATCTCTATTTTCCTTTGATGGAACAAAAAAGGAAAACGTGCCTGCAGTCAGATTTTTGGCCTATTTACTAGATAACAAAGACTCTGTGAAGCTCTTCAGACATATTTCAGAGGATGTTTTCTGAAGAACCCACCCAGCTCCAGCCCAGAGCCTATATAGGAACTGCAGACTCATGGATAGGAGAAACCCTGTATCCTGGACAGTGGCAAACAGGAGAGTTGGTGGCATGGGTAGGCAGTGGGAGACAATTAGGACAAGAAATTAAACACACAGCAGATTTCTTCATATATGCGGGGCACCTGTCTGGCTCAGTCGGTAGAGCATGTGACTCTTAATCTCAGGATTGTAAATTCCAGCCCCACGTTAGGTGTGGAGATTACTTAAAAATTAAAAAAAAAATTCTTTATATTTGCTTTTCGTACCTTCATTTGGGCATTCATAAAATGTAGCTATGTTAAGTGGATTTAGAACTAGACGTAAGCAAGATTCTGAAGTATAAATTATTCTCACTGGTAAACTGAGATCTATAACTGAGATGGTCTCAAAGGCAATTGCTTTTCCCAAGAGTTTATGATTCTCTGATGCTCAAGCCACACCTTTTGAGAGGAATTCCACTCAAGATGGAGTCAAAAGGACAGATTTTGCCTGCTGCCTGAAAGACACACACACACACACACACACACACACACACACACAGACACACACAGACACAGACAAAAAGCAAATATATGGCGCAACCAGCCAAGACACTGGCTATCAGGCAATGGAGGACGGTGATCTCCTTTTGCTGGTGGGGGCCACCCAGAACCCCGCTTGTGGTGCCCGGCAAGACCCTACGAGTGTTTGATCTTCTCTCCCAGTTGTCAATGTTGACCTTTCTCGTGACCTATTTCCTCAAGGTCCCATCTCCCCCAGCTAATCTGATCAACCAATACAAGAAAGTTATCCCTCGTGTTAAGGGTGCAGTGGGTGGTGTCAGATCCTGACTAGGGTGAGGGAAGAAAATAATAGAATTCTTATGTATATTTATTTTTCTTTCACCCTGTCTGATTTATACTTTGTTCCATAATGTGCATAATATATTAGTTACAATATACATAAACAATTAAAATATATATACACAATAGTACATATCTAACATACACATATTTAATCTTAAACTTTCCCTTATTGTGTAAATCTTCCCCTTCTATATTCTGTCAGTTAATCATGAGGACATCACTGTATGCTAGCTCTCTAGGCTTGCTGCATACCTGTCACCTTAAGCTTTCTTCTTGGCTGCCATCTTGGGACTTACCATTGCTTCTTTCTTCCATTGGTGCATCTATTTCCTAGATCTCTTGTATCCCTTTTCCTGGGCATATTTCTGGTGTATCTAGCTTCTGAGAGCTTCTGGTTGCTTGCCTGAAAAAAGGTAAAAGGAAGGTAAATCTTTAAAGACCTTGTATGTTCGAAAGTATCTTTAGTGTGACTTCACAATTAATTGATAACTTAGCAGGATACGGAGGTCACTTTCCTTCAGAAATTTGAGGGCATCACTTTATTATCTTCTACCTTTCAGTCGCTGTTGAGAAATTCAGTATCAATGTGATTCCCCATCCTTTGTATAAAACCTGTTTAATTTTTATTTTTGTATTAGAAACTGAAAAGACTTTCTCCACACCTTCTCTCTAAAGAGTAACCATCATGCTGGCTTTTATCACTGTAGACTTTTTTGGTGAACATTATATAGGTGGAATCACAGAATATATACTTTTTTGTGTGTCTGGCTTCTTTTATTCAACATCATGTTTGTGAGATTCATCACAATACACAGTAATAATTATTCAGTCTCATTGCCTTATATAACTCTATTATATGAATGAAATCAATTATGTGTCCCAAATGCTCATTTTGTATATCATCCATTCTTTCTTTATGGATCCAATATATTGTCTTATCTCTCTGAGAATATTCATATTAATTAAATACTTTTTTCTTACCCCCATCTAAACTTTGCTTCCTCTAAGTTCCTTTAAAATACAGGTGTGTGGGATGCCTGGGTGGCTCAGTTGGTTAAGTGTCTGACTTCCGCTCAGGCCATGATCTCATGGTTTGTGAGTTCGAGCCCCATGTCAGGCTCTGTGCTGACAGCTTGTGCTCTGTCTCTCAAAAATAAATAAACATTAAAAAAGTTTAAAAAATACAGATTTAAATCTTTGTATTTTATTTTATATGATTTCCTCAAATGTCTAGTGATCCCTGCATTCTGCTCATGTTTATGCATGAGGTACTAAACAGCTGTTTGCTAGAGCTCTGTGTTCACGGGTGGTCTTCCTTGTAGGATGATCTTGCTGCACTATTTTCTTGGAGGAGACTCCTGATGCTAGTACCCTTAGTTTTGCCCTCCTTGTCTGGAGCTGGTCATACTCCACACACAGTGAACTTTTAGGCTGAGGTCCAATCCTGACTCCCAGTATTTTGGGAGCCAACTAGGGGAAAGGCTAGAGAAGCTTTACATGGGACATTGGTATGTGGCCCCATTTTCAGTGTGGCTCCCTACCTTCAGTGGACGTGATGTTTCTTGTCCAGAGACCTTCTTCTGTTTTACCTTTTAGAGAAGACACCTCTAGGCATCTCCCGGTGAGGGCAGGAGAATATGCCTGGTGCTTGGATTTAGGGAGGCCACCTAAGGGTCTCACTAATTTTTCAGCAAACTAACTAGACCAATTTTCTGTCTTCAGCTCCATCTTCACCTCTACTTTCAGAAGTATCTGGCACCACCAGCTCTTGAGTTTCTGGAAGGTTCCACAAAGACAGGGTTTCCATGACATTGCTTTCCAGCTTCCAGATTTGTTGCTATTTGTCCTCTCTCCTCTCCCTGTGTCTTTTGCACTTACGTCATTTTTTTTTTAAGTTTATTTATTTTGGGAGAGACAGAGACAGTGTGAGTGGGGGAGGGGCAGAGAGAGAGACAGGACCCCAAGCAGGCTCTGCGCTGGCAGCAGAGCCTGACCCAGAGCTCGAACCTATGAAACCACGAGACCTTGGGGCACCTGGGTGGCTCAGTCAGTTAAGCATCCGACTTCAGCTCAGGTCATGATCTTGCGGTTCGTGAGTTCAAGCCCCTCGTAAGGCTCTGTGCTGATGGCTTGGAGCCTGGAGCCTGTTTCAGATTCTATGTCTCCCTCTCTCTCTCTGACCCTCCCCCGTTCATGCTCTGTCTCTGTCTCAAAAATAAATAAACGTTAAAAAAAATTTATGAAAAAAGTAAAAAAAGAAAGAAACCACGAGACCTTGACCTGAGCTGAAAGCTGAAACTAAGAGCGGGAAGCTTAACTGACTAAGCCCCCCGGGGGCTCTGCACTTATGTCTTTCAAAATCCTTTCACTGTTATATCGTGAGGCTTCGGACGAGCGGCCACAGGTAGATACGCTCATTGCTCTAGTTTCAGTCAGAAGTTTTGTTTGATAATTTCTGAACTCCACTGTCTAGCACCTTGACTCTGGTTTTTCCAGAATGAAAAAGCTTTTGATACCCAAGGAAGAAGGGATTCTGGTGCCAAAGTTGACAAGTACTTAATTTTTGTTAATATTTATAGGCTTATACACCCCTTCTTTTAGACAAGCCTAATACATTTTGGTTCCTCTGCTTATGGGCTACAATGAACATAATGAGGTCTTTTCATTTTTCCAAAGTACATGTATCATTTGCTGAGTTACCTCCTAGATTACTTAGGAATCTACTGCTGTGGGAGGAGATGTGGGAAAAGAACATTTTTGATGCTATTCCAAATCCACTCGATCATTGGCTTGACCTACGAAGATGAGCTGACACCTTTCTCTTTAAGGAGCTTACCACTTCAGGAGGCATCATTACTCATGCTGAGAAATTGCACTGCAGCCCTCTTAGCGCAGTGGGCAGCGCGTCAGTCTCATAATCTGAAGGTCCTGAGTTCGAGCCTCAGAGAGGGCACAGCTGTTTTGCTGTGCTATAAAGGGGTATTTCAAGAAAACAATGAAAACTTTCAGCAAAGGTGCTTAGAGGCCCTGTACGTGGCCAAGCAGATACAGGGATGCCCCCCACAGAGGGAAGGGTAACTGCAGACCATTCAATCTCATTCATAATAAAAGGAACACAAGCCACCCACAAAAGGAAGTTGTCCACTTTCCTGAGAATGAAAGAAGGGGCATGTGGGCGGTTCAGTCAGTTGAGTGTCCGACTCTTGATTTCAGCTTAGATCATGATGCCAGGGTCCTGGGATCAAGCCCAGCAGTGGGAAAACAAAGAAAAGTGGGAGCCTTGAGCTTAGAAGAACAGCTCCAAATCTCAGGTCTGCCACTTCTTACCAGTGACCTGGGACAAAGGTTTGGTTTTGGGGTTTTTTTTTTAACTTTTAAGGGCTCATTCCTTATTTGTGAAATGGGAATAATAACACCTAACTGGCAAGGTTGATTGAACATATTAAAAGATATTGATATATTACAGTAAATGGAAGAAACTTATCCCATATTTTGGCAAGGAGTAAACAGTCCAATAATTGATGCTCTTAATGTAAGGAGAGGGACTACAGAGGTGTGCGCTCACTGGTGGATTTTTCTCTTAGAAAAGCATCACCTGCACTGTCCAGAGATGACAGGGTGTGGCATCGCTGTCCAGGAGCCGCAAGTCTCTTCCAAAAGAGAATGATGGGCGGTTGCGTGGCTCAGTCAGTTAAGCGTCTGACTTCGGCTCACATCATGATCTCAGGGCTCTTGAGTGGAGCCCCGCACCAGGTTCTCTGTGCTGACAGCTCAGAGGCTGGAGCCTGCTTCAGATTCTGTGTCTCCCTCTCTCTCTGCCCCTCCTCCACTTGCACTCTGTGCCTCTCAAAAATAAACATTAAAAAGATTTTTTTAATTAAAAAAAAGAGAGAGAATGATGACCCAGACACTGTAGGATCCCTGCGAAGCACCTGCTCACTGACACAGGCACATTGGCATCAGAAGGTTTCACTGAACACAAACGTGCATGATCCCTTGCCAGGCGGTATGTGAAGAGTCCCCTCTACTACACGGTGGTTTCAGTACCAGAACAAAGAAGGCAATGCCAAGGTGAAATAAATAAACATTAAGGACTCCAAGTGGGGGCAATTCTCTAAGCACGAGCCCCAAAACCTGCCATTTCACCTTCCTCCCCAGGGCCTCTTGGGGTGCCGTTTCTGGTAATGTCCCTACACGCTCCTAAACCCTCTTCTTGACTCGTCCTACATTTCTTTCCATGTGTACCCTACACCCCACAGCTCCACCTGAACAGGTTCCAAAGGAACACTTTTGCATAGTTATTTCCACAGATATTTACAAAGAATGGTCACTTTCGGTCTGGAAACAGAAAAAATGCATATGACAGATGATCTTGATATAGATCTTTTAAGGAGATAGAAATGGTGAGATAACAGATGAGCTGCTCATCTTTTTAAAAAATAAAAAAAAATGTTTTGTCATCAAGGTGATGTGCACTTTCTTTTTCCCTCTTTTTTTTTTTTTTTTAACTTTTTGGGCCACATTGTCGTTCTGTCTACAGAGTTTTCTCCAAGTTCAATTAGACGACTTTTCCCTGACCCTGCTCGTAAGTATTCCACTGGAATACACAGAGCGGAATATTATTCAGTCACGAGAAAGCAGGAAATGCTACCATTTGCCCCAGCATGGATGGGCCCTGAGGGTATCATGCTGAGATAAGTCAGCCAGAGAAAGACAAATACTGGATTATATCACTTATATGTGGAATTTTCAAAAGGTAAACTTGGTAAAAATAGAGAATAGAACAGTGGTCAGCAGGGGCTGGGGCTGGGAGGGATGTCACTTAAGGATATAAACCCGCATTTAGTAGACAAATAGTTACTGGAGATCTAATGCACAGCATGGAGGTTACAGTAATCAGTACTGTATTATAAACTTCAAAGTTGCTAAGACACTAGATCTTAACTGTTCTCACCACAAAAGAGAATAGTGATGTGATATATGGAGGTATAGTTAATGCTATGGTGGTAATCATATTGCAGTATATAAATGTGTAAAGCCAGGATGTTGTACACCTTAAATTTCCACAATGGTATATGTCACTTATATCTCAATAACAGCAATAATAAAAAAGGAGTAGGACAGAGAAAGAATAGCTGGGCACTCGGGCGTTAACTCCAGTCCTCCGACATCAGGGATGGTCAATGATCTCACTGACCTGATTGGGCTGGTTTTCTTCCCAGCCTAGGTGGCCAAAAATGAGGGCAAGAATGGCTCCAGCTGGGAGCATTAGAGCAACCCATAATCAGAGATGTTCTAGGAGAACATCATGAGGAAACAGCAGCGTTATGACCTAACCAAATAAAGTTAGGAATGTCCAGGCAGTGCGAGCGGAATCCGAGTTACATTAACACTTGCGGCAAACCTGGGTTCCCATTTCCAAAGGCTGGGAGCTGGCCAGGGTCATCAAGTCAGGTACAGAATACTTTGTACTTTTTGCAGATCAAGCGCCCGTTTTAGAATCTGAAAGCTTCTGACACCTTTTAGGGTCAAGCAGACACTCCTGGCTGATTCACATACCAGAAGACTGAAGTCAAGTTGTCCTTTTTGCCTGAGCACACAACCAGGAGAACAATTCCGAGCAACCGAAGGCATAATGAATGTGACCCAGCTCTCTTGTGTTGAAAGAAAGAAAGAAAGAAAGAAAGAAAGAAAGAAAGAAGAAAGTAGGAAAGAAAGGAAGAAAGGAAGAAAAAAAGAAGGAAAGAAAGAAGGAAAGAAGGAAAGGAAGGAAGGAAGGAAGGAAGGAAGGAAGACAAAAGAAAGAAAGAAGGAAAGAAAGAAAGAAGAAAAGAAGGAAGGAAAGAAAGAAAGAAGGAAAGAAAGAAGGAAAGAAGAAAGACAAAAGGAAAGAAAGAAAAAAAGGAAGGAAAGAAAGAAGGAAAGAAGAAAGACAAAAGGAAAGAAAGAAAGAAGGAAAGAAAGAAAAAAAGAAGGAAGGAAAGAAAGAAGGAAAGAAGGAAAGAAAGAAAAAAGAAGAAGAATTGAATCTGGGCCAGTTAATAACGCAGTCCACTGGTTTGTGCCCAGGACACTGAATCTGCGTGTGGCGGCCCTTTCCAAAAGACGATCTGTGCCTGAAGGGAATGCTTAACCTTTCCCCGATTTGTCTTTTAAGGCTCCGTTACCCTGGAGTCCCCTCTTTATACCAGCAGCAACACCCCAAATTAGTTTCCATTCACAAATCACCTCTGATGCGGCCTCCCTGGGAAAATGAAAAGCCTACTTAACTAAAGGAGCGCTCGCTGCCAAGAAGTTGGCTTGGGAGAATGGCAGTAATTAAATGATGATAATATTTAGGATCACACAGGTATAACAAAGCCTCCTTTCTTTGTCTCAGGTGGGGACACGTTAACACGTTGCGTCTGTCTGGGAAGGGAGGTAGGCAAGGGAGGAAGGCAGCCATGGTGGGGGCGTGAGAACGGGGAATTGGAGAACCTCCGCAGGGGCGGGGGGTGCTGACTTCTCAGGTCCGGAGGAGAGGCTGGTGCTGGGAGTGAGAGCAGTTTAATATTAATTTTCATCAGAGGTGGGCCCTGTGGCATTTCAGCCTAAGATGTATCAGAACAGGCGAGAGAGGAAACAAAGCCACCTTCTCTGTTAAATGGTTTATTGTCTGTGGGAGGAAAGGCGGGGAGGGGAGCACAGGGTTTGGGGAGAAAGGAAAGAAGAGTACAAAGAACTACCTTTGGGTTGGTTCACTTTAACGAGTCTCAGTCTCACACTGTCCTGAGGACCCTGAAGCTCTCCCCAGAGCCTCCAGTCCCCGGCTGCCCCCCCCTCCCCACCTCATCTCACAGTGGTGGCCAGATGGGAAGTTGGGTCCCAGTGACCAGCCTTCCCTCTCTCCAATTGGGGGACCTCGTGGGCATTGCCAACCCACCCACCATACATCTAGGAAGGGGAGTGGCCCAGCCCACCAGCCCGCTGACCCGACCCGCGTGCACCGATGGGGGTCTCGCTGCACCCTGTTGGCCTGGAGGCACAAGCACCACGCTAGCGTTTGCCTGCTGAATGCGTACCTGTCTCACGATTCGAGCTGACCCGAAGGTCTGTATGATGGATGCATCCTGCAGATCTGATACATCAGTAAATCCATACCACTTCCTTCAGCTAAAGCAATTTCATCAGTTCAGCCCACAAAGAGGATAAATGGAATGCTCAGCTCAGGGCTCGGGGCCAGGGTTCCAAACACGTGGGAAGGAATGGGTCTGTGTTCCTCATCCATCCTGCCGGGATTGGACAAATTCCATCTGGGAAGGCAGAATGCCAGATCAGTCTATTTCTATCCCCCACCCCCTTTGTCTCTGTCTCTGTCTGTCGGTCTCTCCCTGTCTCTGTCTCCCTCCTTTGCTTGTTCTCTTTGGTGAAACTTAACTCTGGCTAGGACAAACTGAACCACGCAGGGCCATGGTGAAAAGACTAGGGTGCTGTTTGCTGCGTTTGGGAGGATTCTCTGTGTTGGGAGTCAAGGGTAGTGGGAGGAGAGATGAGGAGAGGAATTTAGCCAGAGCGACTTCTCTTAGTGAAGACAAGCGGGGCTGGCCTGGGCTAGGTATCAGATTCAGCACCGTTTACTTCTTAGGTGGCCAGAGGTAGAAGAAATGCAGAAATTCCTGCACAAGAGGCCTAGGGTCCAGGCAGAAGATGTAAGGAAAAGAATGAAACGTGGGCTCTTTCTTATACTTTCCATTATTGGCGCTTTTTTTTTCCCTGTTTATAAATATAACATATTCGCATTATTGAAAAGCTAGAAAATACAGAAAAGCCTAAAGAAGGAAACTAAAATACTCATCTACTAAAACTGAAGGATAAATACCACCAACTTTTTGGAGAATGTTATTTTCGTATAGACTCATAGCCTACTTTTTTTCTTTTAGTAATTATTTTGTGGGCATTTTCCAAAGACATTGCAACATCTGCAAGGATATGTTTGTAAGGGGTGCCTGGGGGGCTCAATCTGTTAAACATCTGACTCCTGATTTCAGCTCAGGTCATGATCTCATGGTTCATGAGACTGAGCCCCACATCAAACTCTGCACTGACAGCAAGGAGCCTGCTTGGGATTCTCTCCCTCTCTCTCTGGCCTCTCTCTCTCTCAAAATAAATAAATACACATTAAAAAAAAACAATATGTTTTAAAATCAGCTGAATTGTATTTCCTTGTATGGATAAAACATACATTTTAAAATCATTTCCTAATGCTAGCACTGAGGCTTTTTTTTTTTAATGTTTATTTTTGAGAGAGAGAGAGCACCAGCAGGGGAGGAGCAGAGAGAGAGGGAGACACAGAATCCGAAACAGGCTCAAGGCTCTGAGCTGTCAGCACAGAGCCTGACGCGGGGCTGGAACTCACAGACTGAGAGATCGTGACCTGAGTTGAAGCCGGACGCTCAACCGACTGAGCCACCCAGGTGCCCCAGCACTTAGGTTTTTAATTTTTTCTACTATAAAAGAAAGGCTCCTTGGGGCACCTGGGTGAAGTCGGTTAAGCATCCGACTTCAGCTCAGGTTACCATCTCACAGTCAGTGGGTTCGAGCCCCACGTCGGGCTCTGTGCTGACAGCTCAGAGTCTGGAGGCTGCTTCGGATTCTGTGTCTCCCTGTCTCTCTGCCCCTCCCCCACTTGTGTTCACTCTCTGTCTCTTGAAAATAAATAAATGTTAAAAAACTTTAAAAAGGAAAGGCTCCAGTGAACACGTGTGTGTGTGTGTGTGTGTGTGTGTGCGCACGTGTAGTGTGGGTATGTGGAATTATTTTGAGTATGTTCTTAGGAGTAGAATTACCAAATTAATTCTTGATGTTCTTCCAAATCCTGGCAGGCAGAAAGTTCTAGGAGAATGGGCTTAGCGCTGCATTACACATAGGGGGCTCCAGCAGCTCAGCTTTGCAAAAGAGGGCGGCTCATACTGCCGGTCTTCTTTGGAGTCCAGAAGAGAAAGAGACAGAGAGATTGAGAAAGTGTGTGTGTGTTAGGAGGGGAGAAGAGAGTGCATCTGAAATGTTGTACCCTTATTTCAGGCGGTCCCTAGAGCTGCTCTGACCTCTGACCTGCCCGGATCCTGGATCCACAGCTCCCAGGCAGCTGTGTTCATCCTCAGGAGCATGGCCCATAGATTTCCTGAAAGAACCTGAGATTACTGGGGGCTGAAGAAGGTGGGGAGCGCTTGGGAGTTTTCTCCATTTAATCCGTGGAGACTAGAAATGCCCACCATTCCCCCTTCCCTCCCTCGGCTCCCTTGGGGACATTTGGATGAACCCTCACAAGACTCTCCTGCAGCCTCTGTGGAGCCAGACCATGGGAACAGAAGGGAGCCGCCAGCCTGGGGTGCGGAGAAAGGACGGCATGAAGCAGGGCTTGGTAGTGCTCCCCCGGAATGTCCAGGGGAGAGAGGCCCCCCCCACCTGGGTCCCCCACCGGAAAGGCCTTGACAATGGTGGGCCAGGTGAGGATAATGTGTCAGGTCTCACCTGCCTTCACTCCAAGCTCATTCAGCCTCCTTCTGATTAATGTTAGGATGTTAAGCTTCTGGGCCTTTGACAGGAATGGGAGCATTTTTGTTACTGGAAAGAAATAACCTTCAGCAGAAATGAAACACTGGCATTTCAGTGTGCGTGCTTGGGTGTTAGGTGAGTCAGCCTCCGGGAATCTGTCTAAAGGGCACCGTCGGGCTGAGGGGCAGCCCCTGAGCAGGGCAAAGGCAGGGAGCTAAGGCCATCTGCCGGAGTCCTCAGAAGCTTTGTGTAACATTCTCGTCGTGACCCTGCAAACCTCGTGGTGTCACACTCTGCCCTCCCACTGCTGCGGCCACCAGCCGGCAAAGCCGACTGTCTTGTAAGGCCACACATGGCATTTGGTCACTTTCCCTGGGTTACTTGCAACTGGACAGCCGTTCTCGAACTCCGCGTACGTATAAGCTATGTGCCGGTGCGAGTTGTCGGTTTTTTTCTTCCCTGAATACTGAACGTGAATTATTGATCAGCATTACGGATAACAGACGTGGGCATGTAAATACAGGACTGCCCTCCACGGTCAGCTATATGATCGCTTATGGTTATGGATTGAATTGTATCCCCCTCAAATTCATACGTGGAAGTCCTGATCCCCAGCACCTCAGAATGGGACCTTATTTGGAAAACAGGGTCCTTGCAGACGTAATTGGTTAAGATGAGGTCCCCCTAGGGTAGGGCCTGCTTCTCATCCAGGATGACCCGTGTCCTTATAAAAAGGATGCCATGCAAAGAGACAGGCACACACACACACACACACACACACACACACACACACACACACGGAACACTGCGCGAAGACTGGAGTGATGTTGCCACAAGCCAAGGAACTAGAGAAGCCTGGAACAGATCCTTCCCTAGTGCCGTCAGAGGGAGCACGGTCTTGCGGATAACCTGGGTCTCTAATTCTAGCCTAGAGAACTGTGAAACAATACGTTTCTATTGCTTAAGCCACTCAGTTTGTGGTCTTTCATAGGGACAGCTCTAGGACACGAATGCACTCACCGCCACTGAGGAGCCTTCTGACCTTGGAAGACCTCCTGGCCTTCCTTACACCTCTGCTTTTTACAGAAAGGCCAGCCAGGTCATGCCTATTTTATAGACGGAGAAACTATATCCGAGAGAGATGAAACAATTTATTTGAAATTGCTTTCTGGTGAAACCCTTGGGAAAAAACAACAACAACAACAACGAACCTGGGAAAAGTTAACTGTGGCCACATGCTAATTGTCTGCCTACTGTTAACCTCCCATTCAGTGCTCCGTGCCATCTTAGGGTTTGGGCCTTTGGGATGCCCTGTTCTTGGCGATGGAGTACAAATGAGTAGCAAATCCGGGAGTGTTGAAGAGTAATGCTGAGCCAAGTCTCACAAGAATCTTGAAGGACCCCTTTATGTAAAATCTGCCAATAGAGAAGGGTGTGGACCCCAAAGTATTTGTTTTCATGCTACGCAATGCCAAAGAATGTTTTAAATTATTTAAATCATTTAAGGGGCGCCTGGGTGGCTCAGGCGGTTAAGCGTCCGACTTCAGCTCAGGTCATGATCTCACAGTCTGTGAGTTCGAGCCCGCATTGGGCTCTGTGCTGACAGCTCAGGGCCTAGAGCCTGTTTCCGATTCTGTATCTCCCTCTCTCTGACCCTCCCCCGTTCATGCTCTGTCTCTCTCTGTGTCAAAAATAAACATTAAAAAAATAAAATAAATCATTTAAATAATTAAACATGTATTTTCCAATCAAATCAAATGGAATCGAACTGAATAAATAATTTAATGTTTAAATTAAAAGTGGGGGGGATTTTTCACTCTGACTGGGGAACTGCCTGGGTTCCCAAATTCTTGGGCAAATATCTGGATCAGAATCTCATTTTTCAGTGCCCAGTCATGAGGGATTAAACATCCATATCCCTACAAACGAGCTGCAAGTAATAGACACATTTGGGAGCTCCAGCTCTCTCTCACGAGGGGTACAACCTCCGGCAAGATGCATTCATGCCCCTGGGTCTCATCTCTACATGGATGACAAACCACACCATGTTCCAGAGGGTTCTAAGGGAATAAAGTATATGGCAGTGCTTTATAAAGGGCAAAGTCACCAAGCAGCGCAAACGGTTGTGTCTGAGGTATGGAGAGAGAGCAGTTCAGATTTCTGAGTCAGCACTGTACCCAGGGAACATTCTGGTGTCTCCTGCCGAGGTCACGCAAAGACGGGGCGAGACGGCAGCTCCTCTCGGGAGCTCTGAGGTGGAGTTCTGACTTGAAGAAGTAAACCATGGGAAGAATTGGGGGAGAGCCAAATCTCAAGTTGTTTTGCAAACATGTCACCCGTATGTTCATTTTCTGGGGGAGAGAACGCCTGGCTATAAGGGCTGGTGACTACTGGGTCTTTCCTCCCAAAGACTTCCTCCACTCTTTAGGAAGGGTGTGTGTGTGTGTGTGTGTGTGTGTGGTGGGGGGAGTCAGGAAGAATGGTAGGGAGGAGAGGAGCTGGGGCAACTTGAAAGAAATGCAGACCACAAACCTGAAGACATGTATTCTCCATTCAAATCGAATGGAATCAAACTGAATCAATGACTCCGTCTTCCAGCCTTGCCCACCTTACTGAACACCCCACCACGTCCTTCTCTCCAGCAGGCTGCCTTTCTCCCAGTGACTCCTTTTTAACTGCCTTAAGGTTTCATCTGTTTTAAGGGGAGGTGACTTTAGAGTATGTAGTGCCATTTGCCCCCTAGCTACCCCCCCTTACTGGAGCCGGGTGTTCTCTGCACGCACAGAAGAGCCTCTGGTGTCAGAGTGGCAGTGTGTGGGAGTCAGCGTGCTACCCTCGCTCCAGCCCGTTCCTCCAAGGAAGATGTGGGAAAAAGAGCCTGAACACAAAGGGCTGGTCCTGCCAGGCTTTGTGTGTTTGCAAGAGTTAGAGGGTGCAGGCTGGAGGTGGAGTGGGCAGGGGGAGGGAGGGGAGAAGGAAGGTGAGGAGGCTGCGTGTGACTCACTCCGAAAGAATTGGGCTGTCTGATTTTCTACATTCTCAGGGGCTGGGAAAGCAAACGCAAATGACCTCAAATTTAGCTAATAGAGAACATTGATTTCCTTTATGTGGCGCAGCCAAATGCATCCAGCTTCCACTTAAATATTGCCAGCAAGTATTTTTCAGGTCTTATAATCAAACCCTCTTTTTAGGTCACCTTTAAAATTTCCCTAGCTGTCCCTTTGAGGAGCTGCATTCAGGGATGACGTCTCAATTCAGAATAGGCGGCTGACTGTTAATTATGCTGCCGATATGCATTTCTTCCTTCCTTTTGTGGAGAGTAGAGAGAAACAGACAGCCATTCCTTCTCCTCTAGAGCTGTCATTGTCCTGGGTTTACAGCACTACTGTATATACGTGACCCCTCTCTGGCAGTCTGCTTCTAGCTTTCCTTGTCCACCAACCTTTCAGCCAAGCCCAAGGATGGCATTTATCAGAAGCAGGAGAGCAGCAGATTAATTCCAGCACCAGAACGAGCTGGAAGAGAGCGTACTCTTTTTTGTTAGTTTCCCTGGCTGACTACATCGTAATTACTTCCTATGGCGTCTGTGCTCCTTTAACCTGACTTCAGGTGAGAGTACAGAAAGCAAATGATGCTTTCACTGACGCATGCCTCCATGTGAACATGTATATAGAGTCTGTGAACTGACCATATCAAGAACCACAGAACATTTTATTATCTAAACTGGGTACATTGTTGTATTTAGTTTCACAAGAGGAAATTTTCAACATCCCTCCTCCTCCGGGAGGCTGTCTAGGAAACACATCTCAGCAGTTTGAGAAATTCTCCTGCCCTGGGTGTTCCTGGCTTCCTGCTGTGTTTTCACTCCTGCTCCCCTCCCCTCCCGCCCCCCCCCCATCCTAATGAATATTCAGCCTGCATCCTTCAGCCAGGATTTTGAATAGGATGCTTCCTGTTTTCCTATTAGAGATTAACTGTTGTCCTGGGTAAAAGGGATTGTTTGGTAAGAACTTGCAGCTGGGAATTCCTGTTTATTTTCCATTTTGACCCCGGTTCTGGGGATAACATACATCTCATAGTTTCAAATAAAGCCTTGTATATTCCAACGCGTGTTAGGCCTGACTCTGTATTACAAATACGTATGTATTTTAAACCTGCCTACTTCTTCTGTCTCACTGTGAGCAACTCAAAGGCAGGGATTAGGTTTTATTAATTTCTCTTTTCTGGTGCCCAACACAGTGCCCAGAACAGAGCAGAAACTCAATAAAATTTGGTGAATGGATGAATAGGCATCGTGATTATAAGTTCCAGAGAGGGATGATCATAATCATCCATCATTGTCCTGAGGCTAGGAAGGGATAAAGAAAGATGAAGATTCGTGTGTACCTATTGTGTGTCCTTGTTGTCAGAGTAGTGATTACCTAAGCACGTTGTGGCATGACCCATTGGGTCCTGGACTGGGGTTTTTAGTCTTCTGCCTTTAACAACCATGGATTTTCCACTTTTCTCTCAAGTGCTTTGTCGTTGCTACAGCTTTACCTGGTTACAGGGGCTACAAGGGTCAGGGCTGTGGTTCCTTGCTTGCTGTGTGCCTCAGAAGCCAGTCACTGAGGGTGGTTTGTGAACCCTCGGTGGCTACCTGGGTAGACTCCAGGTGTTCCAGAAGAATTAATTCACAGGCAGGTGATGGTTTTGTCACTTTACAGAGAAAGTGACAAAAGCATGTTTGGAAGTGTAGTTCTACCAGAGCCGTTTATAAATGTGTAGAGATTTGCCATGTGGATTTTTGATCTGTGACTAGGGTTTCTTGGGATTTGCCCTGAGGAAATTGTCTAGGAACCCTTTCACAATTAAAAGGAAATCATGGGTGTCTTTCCTGAAGACTTTATGGATGATGTGTGTGGAAGGGCACTTACCATCTCAAGTAAGAAATATAAACACCTTGTATTTCCTTCATACTCCTTTAAAAAAAATTTTTTTTAATGTTTATTTATTTTGAAGAGAGACAGAGACAGAATGCGAGTGGGTTAAGGCAGAGAGACAGGGAGGCACAGAATCCGGGCTCTGAGACGTCAGCACAGAGCCTGACGTGGGGCTCAAACTCACAAGCTGTGAGATCATGACTTGAGTCGAGGTCGGTCGCTCAACCAACCGAGCCACCCAGGCACCCCCCCTTCATACTCCTTTTTAAAGGCTGCAAATGTACTTTTCAAACATGATTTCATGACTCCTTTGAACCAAGCCTGAGAAAAATAATGGATACACTTAACATTTGCTGAAACCTCCCAATAGCTTCCTCTTGCCCTGGGGATAAAGTTCCCCTGCAGCTACCTCTTCCTCCACTCTCCACACCCTTTCTCAAACACTAACCTCCAGTCGCACCTCAGGATGGAAGCTTCTAACCTGCAAGGTCTTGCCTTCAGCCTTCGTGTCATTGTCCCTTTCACCAGGAATCCCTCCAACACACTCTGCACCAGGTCCGGTCCCCTTGCTATTTGCTCCCACAGAGGGACCTGAAAAGAGAAATGAAGGGCCCACAGTGCATACACTTTTAAAAAGTGATCACAACTTTTTGGTTATTTGAGATGTAAATAGGAACTCTCTGAGCTCAGGGTTGTCCTCTTTGTAATAATCCACGTCCTTCTGTTTATGTATTTGAATTGATGTCCTTTCAAAAGTTGCTGCCAGAATTGTATTTCAGAGAAGCCAGGAAGAGCTTGTCAAGCCTCTTGACTTGTAGTTTGGATGGTTTTGTTTTGTCAGATTACCTTGGCTGTCCAAGGAAAGAGTAAATCACACCCCAATCCTTGACTTCTTCCTCTGGATAGTTTAACATATTATTAGTAGTTTGACCATCATTCAAATTCCATTATTAGGAAGCTCTGAAGATTACCCGACTTTTCTGATTATATTAGAATATCTTTTTATTTAATGTTACTTAAAATAGAGGTATGCAGAGGCTTAGAAGCCTTTTGGTTATATAAGATACTTTGTGACACTATTATTTTAATCCTGTTAGGTAATCGTTATTATTAATAATATGCATAGCAGCAGGAGGGCCTAGAGAGCAGATTTTGAAGAAGACCATACCAATCGTGATATGTAAATTAACATCTCTGTGGCCAGCAATGGAAATGACAATAATACCTACCTTGTAGGATTACAATGGGGGCTAAATAAAATAATGCGTAGAAAGAGTTTAGGATTATACATAGCACAAGGTAAAGTCTCACTTAAGCGCTACCATAGGAGTGCTGACTACACTGACTCCATCTTTGGTCCCTCATCTTGTTCTTGCCCGTGCAGTGACCTCCCTAAGGGCCATGTATTCCAAGCCTCGAGGAGGTTAGTGTATGCCCTGACTGGAATATGGGAAGGCTTTTTCTGATTTTCCCTAAAGTGGTGCACAGAAGGCCCCACTTGAGGTAACCAGAGAGGACTGATGCACAGACAGTGCCACTTTAGGTAACTACCCCGTGACCTTACCACCATGCCCCTTGCTCCATAAAAGCTGTGCCTTGAGGTCCTGGTGGGGTGGAGAAGCAGCTGCCATAGATCTTCTGTCCACCTGACAGTAAGTTATACTGAATAAGACTCTGTTAATGGTATGGAGTGCCTTGCTTCATTTTTTGGCCTCAAAGTGCCTTCTCAGTTGGAGATACATTATTGTACATCTCAGGAGGATATATTAAGGACTCTCCTCCACTTCTAATAGCTACCTATTTTATTATAAAATACATACTAGCAAGTGCCCCTTTACATTTCCTGATGAGGGAGTTTAGCCATTTCCTTTCTCAAATTCACAACCTGTAGGTGCCATAAAAGTTATAGCCATTGTGGGACAGCGAGTTCCAGACTTAGATCTTGTTTTCCCTTCCTGTGGTGCTAGGAAGTGGACCTAAACTCTCTCAGGCCACGTAAGTCCCACAAGCCACTTGACACTTCCTCATGGAGAAACCCTGCAGCCCCATAGCTCACTGTGGAACAAGACTGTCTCTGCCATTTGCCTGCATCATGGCGTCTTTGTTCTGTCTCTCGTCACTACTTGGTTGGCCAGCTCTTTCCCACACTGGGCCTTGACATGATTCATCTAATGGCCTTAGGCCAGCTATCTCCTGCCAATAGTCACTCAATAAAAGTTCACTGTGAGGGGCACATACATGGCAAATATCCCTTCTCAAGGTGAATAGATGAGAAAATAACTGCCTTATTTTAATCTCAATTTACTTTTCTTCATTTTACTGGTTTAGTGAAAAAGTATGAGGAGAATTGACTACAATTTTCTTAACTAATCAGCCAACAAATCCTTCAGGATATGAAGAGGCATCCAGCTCCTATTTCAAAGGACAGCTTAAATTTTGTGGTCATTATTTTATTGATGAGTTACTGGCTAGCAAATGTATCAGCCTGGTATTCAAGGTGGGCCTACTAAATGGAATTATAATCAGAAAGATGTTTTTAATATTCTTTTTTTTTTAAGTTTATTTATTTTGAGAGTCGGTGGTGGGGGGCAGAGAGAGAGAGAGAGGGAAAGAATATCAGGCAGGATCCAAGCTGTCAACGCAGAGCCCTACTCGGGGCTCCATCTCATGAACTGTGAGATCAAGAAGTGAGCCGAAATCAAGAGTCATGCTTAACCAACTGAGCCACGCAGGTACCCTGATGTTTTCAAAGTTCCATTAGGATTTCTCAAATAGATTTTATTGGACATTTTTGGTTTTTATTGATATGGTATGGTAGACACATTTTTAAAGAATTTCTTGTGTATAAAGGTGAGAGAAGAAGCCCTCACTGACACATGTGGGTTTTATTATTCTTTATCCATTCTTCAAGAACACATACCCTGTGGGGGCACCTGGGTGGCTCAGTCGGTTAAGTGTCCGACTTCAGTTTAGGTTATGATCTCGTGGTTCGTGGGTTCGAGCCCCACGTCGGGCTCTGTGCTAACAGCTCAGAGCCTGGAGCCTGCTTCAGATTCTGTGTCTCCCTCTCTCTCTGCCCTTCCCCTACTCATGCTCTCTCTCTCTCTCTCAAAAATAAAATAAAAACATTAAAAAAATGTTTTAAAAAAGAACATATACCTTGTAAAAAACAAAAAAATAAGATCAGTTATCTTTTTTTTTTCCACTTGGCCATCAAAATGGCTTCTGGTTTTGAATAGATAACTGTTTTGAAGCTCTTCTCAGGCCCAGGTTTGAAGACTCCACACCCCCTTTCCATGTTCCGTCTCCCACGAGTTTGTGTGGTATCACAGAGAGACATTGCTCTGGGAGTAAGGGATTCTGATTCTCCTTTGTCAATTAGGAGGCATTGGAGACATTCTTCCTTGAAGCATGGAAGAAGGAAGGAAGAAGCAAAGGAAGAAGCAAAGCTGATCATTCCATAGCAGCCTGACTCTTACAGTCCGGAACTCAGTTTCCTATCTGGCTGTTGAACTTGCACTTGACTGGATAAGGTTTACTCATCCTTAGAGCTGTACTATTTTTTCATCTATCTGAAGGAAAAACTGGAGGAGGTCTCAAGGGTTTATAATACTCTGAAGACAAGGACAGAATGTAAAAATTCCACTCTGCTAGAACTATTAAAATCCATCCCATAGAAATACTTGACTTGGATACATTATCTATTTAGATGATAAAGTTGCGGGTATAATAATTTACGATATGATAGCTGCTTCCTGTGCTAAATTCTGAGTTTGTTTATTCATCCTGGAAACCATTATAGTCAAGTTAATAGGAAGAAGGAGATCCCCGGACTCTGTGTACCTGGCAGTTCCTGAAAACAGCCCAGAGTTAGTTACTGGATGGCCTCCAGGTAAAATTCATGTACACAGGAGTGTGGGAACCCTCTGGAAAGCCCTCTACCTCCTCTTTCACTTATTTAAACAAATTCAAGTCACTTCCTTAGAACTATGTCCTTTAAAGATAGATCATTGTAACAGTATTTTGATTACAGTGCACTGGAGGCAGAATATCTTATAAGTATATAAAGATGCAATATTAATTTGTCCCTAGTCTAAGCTCTGTTATATTTGCCATGTGTAGGTGCTAGTGCATTCTGATAATCTGAGGAGAATCCATAATGTTTACAGAGAAGATTGGAGCTTACTTGCCATGGAATCACTTCTTTAGAAGCTGCCTGTTATAGGATGTCTGGTTTTGTTTACTGCAGATAGCAAACGGCTAATGAAAACAGTTAACACGAATGGAATTTTCACAATTAGCCATCGGTAAAATGAGGATTAGAAAGACCTTTCTGCCTTGCGGGGTTGGCATAATGGTTAATGGAGGCAATTTGGGTAAAGAATTTTGAAGAGTGCCTGGCATTCAGATAATTCTTTAAAAAATGTTAGGTAGTGTTGTTTCATCGCTAGTAAGTGAGCATGAGTCTATGATGAGTGCTAGAGACATTTTGTAGTCAGTAGAAACTCTGGTCTCAAGAAGTTGTGACAGTCTGCTAACCTCTAGTGTTGGAGAGAATCTGCAGAAACACTGTTTTCCACCCTTCTCTCTCCTAGGCCCTTAACTTAAGGAAGCCATTTGGTTTAATATCTAATAGGGGCCTGAAGTTTCTGTGGGCCATTTTTATCTCAAAAAGATCAGGTGTTTTATAGCCATTTAAGAATATGCATTGAAGCAGACACCTGGGTGGCTCAGTGGCTTAAGTGTCTGACTTCGGCTCAGGTCATGATCTCACAGTTAGTGAGTTCGAGCCCCATGTCGGGCTCTGTGCTGACAGTTCAGAGCCTGGAGCCCGCTTCAGATTCTGTGTCTCCTTCTCTTTCTCTCTCTCTCTCTCTCTGCTCCTCCCCAGCTTGTGTTGTCTCTCTCAAATAAATAAACATTAATAATAAAAAAGGATATGAAACTTAGAGGATTACTAGAAGAGAAGCAAAGATTGTAAAAAAGCATGTTGCTGGTGAGATGACATGAAAATACAAAAACATATGTATTACAAAATGGAAAATGTCTAGAATGTCTGCATGAGGGAACTCTGGGATGCTGGAGAAACCCATTTCCTGACCAGTGGTTTCTGGAGGGGTGGCCAGGCCCTTCCTCTGCTACCCTTGACCTGGGTCCCAGACTTGCCTTCTCTCCCTCCGCCTTGGAAGGTCAGGCAGAAGGGCCTTTGCTTTAATCCCACAGTTACAGTTCAGTCAGCCCTTCCTGTGACCCTCACCTCTGACCTGGATGTGATCACCCCTCCTTTGTGCCCCCCACAAGTGTCTGTCAGCACCTATAACACTACTGTCCTTGCATAAGTTCAAATCTCCTTATAGCTTCCTTCATGGTAAAGACTCTTTGCTATTCATCCTTATATTCTTGTGCTTAAACCAGTGTCCCGTATTTAGCAGGTGCTCAAAAAACATTTCAAATGAATACAATAAAACTAAAATTAAATTAAATGACTGTAGTGCAAATTTGGTTGCCCCAGCATCCATTTCCAAGACACCCACCCTGAATAAACATATTATCTACCCCGCAACTAACAAAACATCTAGATAATTAACCAGAACCATCTCCTCAACCCTGAAGCTCCCCTGTTAGAAAGCCCTGGGTGACCTGGGTACCTGGCCACCTGAGGGACTCCACTTCTCCCCATTCCCTAATTCCGGCTCTTATGTTTTCAATTCACAAATAAAGAGTGAAACCCTAGGCACCTCACCATTGGCCCTGCTAAAGGCAGAGTGTCGGTCTACGTTCCCTTCCACCCATGACCTCCTTCTGTGGCCCTTGGGTGTGTCATGTGCCCTCCAGGAGCTGCGTGTAACAAATCTTGTTCTTCCAAGTTCCCTGATGGTTATTGCCAAGCTTGTCTTGTGATCACGATAAGAACCACCAGAGACAATCCAGTCACAACCCTGGCTCTGGTCGGAAAGGTCTGTCGGGACTGCTACAAGTGGTAGGGGCCCAGGGCAGTGTCTCAGGCTGAGAGCATCGCTATTAATAGGCTGAGACCCACACACCAATGGTACAAAACGTTATCTTGGCACCTGAGATAAATGAGGTACTCGATAAAGGGTAGTTTGATTATGATGATAGGTAACAAATGATGTCACATCATGTATGACATTTCTCAACTAGTATCTGAAATACTACCTTAGGTGGAAAAGTTACAGTCCATATTTTTAAAAAGTTACTAAACAACGAAAGCCTGAATATACAGTTGAATTTCTCTTGTGTGTTAAACTCTCCTGAACATATTTCTTTTACAAAATAAATTTTATGTTTCCTGGTTATGGAAATATTAGGTGTTAATTACAATAACTTTTTTAAACATTGCAATAACTTTAAAATACAGAAAAAAGGGGGCACCTGGGTGGCTCAGTTGGTTAAGCGTCTGACTTCGGCTCAGGTCATGATCTCAGAGTTCGTGGGTTTGAGCCCCACGTCAGGCTCTGTGCTGACAGCTCAGAGCCTGGAGCCTGCTTCGGATTCTGTGTCTCCCTCTCTCTCTCTCTGGCCCTCCCCTACTCATGCTCTGTCTCTCTCTGTCTCAAAAATAAACATAAAAAAAAATACAGAAAAAGAATCATGCCTAGCTCCATCATTTAGAGATAATCATATCAACATATAAATATTGCTTCAGTCTCTTTTTCTACGCAAGAATCTTTTCTGTTTAACATAATTGTGATTCATTCCTTTATTCATTTCATGAATATTTATGAAATGCTTATTATGTGCCAGGACTGTGTATATTATGATTATTTAGAAAATATAATTTTGTATCCAGCTTCGAGTTAATAGACTAACAGACATTTGCCAATATTATTAAAAACCCTTTGTAAATATGATCATGCTTTATTTAATTAGCACCCTCCTGTTGAACATTTGGGTCCTTTTCAACAGTATAATGCTGTGATAAAGTTTTGTGTAGCATGCTTTAATCCTACAATTTTAGCATGCTTTCTTTAGGAAAGATTCCCATGCATGAATTCATTCACTGGGGAGGAAAGCTATGAACCCTTTAGGACTTTTGACACATTTACCAACTTGCTTTCCAAAATGGGTTACCAACTAATTGAATAATATATATAACTACAGAAATGTGTATAAACACACAGAAAATGTTTTCTCTGTTTTTATAAAATCGCGAAAAATAGAGTGGAAAAAAAGGTAAGCCTCACAATCGAGGCCTGAGCGACAGAACAGTGAAGAGATGGCGATCCACCCATCTTAGTTTCTCAAATACTTGAAATTCATTCGGAGTAGACGGCTTGTCTGGAGGTTGCGACCACGCTCGGAGGGAGCAGGGAGAGTCTGGCGGAGGCGCCTTGTTCCTAATCCCATGTCTCCTAAAAGCACCAAACCTTGGTAATTTAAGCAAGACGTCTCTTTGGTATGCCTAGAAGCGCCTACAACCAGGACAAAGTGAGGACAAATATAGCCAATGATCATACGCACACAAGAGTTTCATGTAACCAGTAAAATCAAGATTTCTTTAAAGGCTTAGGATTTCTTTCATGTTCAATGCGCTTATTTATTTTTAGATAGGAGGGGCTCCAGGCAGAAGCAAGCAGTGTAATATCATCTTGTATTGTCTTGTCTTGGAGGAAATTAGCCAGGAATTTGATTCGTTTTTAGCCGTGACATTCCAGGAAGGCTTTAAGCTGACTACAGGGAGCTAATATTTTCTAAAAGTAATTTGGGCCAAAAGAGACACAGACTTCTGAGGCAGAAGATGCAAACATTGCATGCGTGCTTCAGTTTTGTTACGTTCTCTTCTCTTCTCTCCCATCTGACATACGATATATACGTTTAGGAAATTAAGGGGATTGCAGTGATATTTTAAGATTTTCCTTACAACTGATAGTGAGTATAAAGCTCAGAAATTTGGCCCTAAGTAAAAAGTTAAGAGTATTTACCTGTCAGTTCTTAGGGCCCTTTCCCAAAGCATGCTCATTAAAGCTGAACATTTTTTTTTTCACATTGTTCCCATTATTTAATTGGTGAAAACTTTTCAGATCTAAACTCTTAACAACTTTCAAGTATAAAATAAGCATTGTTAGCTATAGTCATCACTTTGTACATTAGATCTCCGGAATTTAGTCAACTTCCAACTGAAAGTTTTTACCTTTGACCAAATCTCCCAATTTCCTCCACTCCCAGCCCCTGGGAGCCACCAATATTCTCCATTTTTCCATTCCTTTACCTGCCTCCCCTCTGTAACCATCAGTTTGTTCTCTGTAGTTAAGAGTCTGTTTCTTGGTTTGCCTCTCCCCCCCCCCTTTTTCCCTTTGCTCATTTGTTTTATTTTTTTTAATTATATTTAATTTAAAAATTTTTTAAATACTTATTTGGGGGGACAGCACAAGTAGAGGGGGGGGCAGAGAGAGGGGGACAGAGGATCTGAATCAGGCTCTGCACTGACAGGCTGACAGACTGATGTCAGGCTCGAACTCACAAAAACAAACCATGAGATCATGACCTGAGCTCAAGTCAGATGCTCAACCGAGTGACCCACCCAGGTGCCCCGTCGTCTGTTTTGTTTCTTAAATTCCACGTATGAGTGAAATCATATGGTGTTTGTCTTTCTCTGACTTACTTCACTTAGAAATACACTCCCTAGCTCCATCCACGTCATTGCAAATGGCAAGTTTTCATTCATTTTGATGTCTGAGTAATATTCCACATTTTCTTTATCCATTCATTAGTCGCTGGACACTTGGACTGTTACCATAGTTTGGCTATTGTAGATAATGTAAAGATGGAAATTTAGCTAACTCTTATAAACACAAAGGTTCATCATGTCTTCAACTGGTTACAAGTGTTATACACATGAGGTCCTGATTTCAACCCTCATTATGACACAGTTAATTGCATTTGGCTTCGTTACCAGGCTACCCTGTCCTCCACTGAATTGGTATGTGTAAGGACAGTGAGGGTACAAGGTGTAAGGAGACCTTGGGAAGAAGGAAGAATGGAGGTAGAAGCTTCTATTATTGGCCCACTAGTATGTACCATTCGTTTTACAAGGAGGACCAGACGAAAGAGTAATGGTAGATCACTCACTACAAATTCATCCCCAGCATGGGGATGGAAAGAAATGCATTTAATACTGGAGCAGTGATATTTATGTGTCTGAAGGACAGTCCATTTCAAATTACACTATATCAAAGCATGATATACATATAAAGACATGATCATTAACCACTATCAGCCTAGGTCCCTCATTTCTTATCTAGCTCATTCGCTCATTCAATAAATAGTTATGAAAGGCCCATTCCATTGTGTGCCAAAGTTCATACATGAAAGGTTAGTCCTCTTATACAAGACAGGAGCTAGATGACACAACCTTTAGCATGCCATAAAACCAACCTAAACTCTGGTAGATCATCTGATCTAGGAGTGACTTGGCAAAGTCAATGGATGGGTCTCCTGTTCTGGGGAGGAACTACATTGGTACATGAGCTGTCCATGAGGTAACTGATTTCCTGGGAACAGATAAGGCCAACTAAAATGAGACAGTCAAAAGAAAAGAGGTCTGGATGAGGGAACTTGGAGAACTTAACATTCCAGGGATGTCAGAGGAGAAGCCATTGAAGATGGTTTAGGGAGGAATGATGGAAACATAACCACTTTTTCCCCTTAAGTGAAACCAAGATTTTGCCATATTAAATATGGAAAAGGGCAGCTTGAGCAAAGCCGAGGTTCACCCTTTCTCTGTCTCCAGAAATCAGTACCTCTCTTCCACTGTCGTAAGCAGACTTTTCTCCTCTTACAGAACTTTGGTTCAAATGGGGACATCTGACACAATAGTCCCCACAGCCTGACTGAGGCAAGGCTACTGTATTTCCACATGACCCTTCTAATCTCAAAGGCAGTTTCTCTCAACCTCTCCTTCCAGCTAAAGCAATAGACACGGTGGGTGACATTCGCCAGGGCGTCTGGGTAAAATGCAATCGCAAGTATATGGAATGAAAGAAATGGTAAACCTGTGTGACATGTTAAACTCTATCATATACATAAAGAAAAAAATTTTTTGAGAGAGAGAGAGAATGCGCACAGGCAAGCAGAGGAGGGGTAGAGCGGAGGAGGGGCAGAGAAGTAACGTGAAACCAGAAACTGTGGGAATGTAGGTGCATGGACATCACAGCTTGTGTCAGGACACGATGACACCCATGACTGGGCACATCCACAGACACTGCATGGAAGCCAATGTGTCAGGTCGAAGGAAACTGAGGTCCATCCCGGGGAAGAGAGAAGAAGACGGGGAGGCCAATCTTTAATATTCAATGGTCTGAGTTTACATCTTGAATTGACCTTACTTTAAACCAAAAGTGACAGAGATCCTGAGTTGAAATATCTAATACGCTAAATTAGGTTCTATGACACACATGGAGATAAAGTTACACTTCTAAACACCTGAGGCATAAGTTTTACTTTTTATTTTTTGAAAGATTGAAAGAGAGAGAGGGAAAGAGAGAAGTGGCGGGCTCGTGTTCCTGAAGGGAGGCTCAAGCTCACCAGAAGTGCAGAACTGGAGTTCACCTGAAGCAGGGCTCGAACTCATGAACCGTGAGATCATGACCTGAGCTGATGTCAGATGCTTAACCGACTGAGTCACCCAGGCACCCTTGAGGTATAAGTTTTAAACCTGTTCTATCTTAAACACAGTGTCTCCTCTTGCCTGTTTTGGGACAATATTTTACCCCTTTCTCTCTGGTACAGCTAATCTCTGTCTGCTAGCTGCTCTGAGTTAGTCACGCTTCTGCAATTTATTAGTCTGCTCACACACACACACACACACACACACACACACACACACACACAAAGAAAAAGAAAAAGAAAAAGAAAAAAAGAAAAAGAAAAAAAACCCCTTTTCTTGACCTCTCCTGCCCCTTAAGCTACATCTGCATTTCTTATCTCTCCTACCTCAACTTCCTATAAACACACACACTATCTTTACTCACTCAATTCCTGCTCATTTCTAAAGTGACTGTCATTTGGTGTCCATCACCATTATTCTACTGCCAGTGAGCTTGCAAAGTTCACAAAAAGCAATCGCTTCTTTTGAGGTCCCCTGATCTCCGGTGTCCCTGAAATATTTGCCAATGTTGACCAAGCTCTCATCTCCTTTTCCCAACTCTTCCTTTGAAAATTCTTCCTTATTCTACTTCATCTTAAGTTAAAATGTTCTCACTTTCTGCAGGCCTGGTTAATTCCAGACACTGAAGTCCCTTTGTGGGTTCACTTATTCAAGTTGGATGTTAGACCGATATGCCTGTTTAGTTTTTGAAGGTAAAGAAACAAATTACCGGGTGGAAACCTAGTTGGTGACCCAGGTACACGGACACCAAACTAAAGAACTGGTGTCTGGAACTCTCTCGTTGCCCAGTGGGAAAATACTAAATCACCCCAGCGATTTGTGCTATCTGGCAGACACAATCTGATTTATGTGGCATGCATTTACATAAATTAGCCTCATTTTCCTTCTTCCTGCTTAGCTGTCTCACAAGAAAGACCTCCCAGCCTTTGGGAAGATGGGAGCCATAAGGCTGAGCTGTGGTGACCATCTGACACTGGGGAGAGTTGGCCTGTAATTAACCATGGTAATGACTGCAGGGGGACTATTGACACAGAGAAGGGTAACCTCTTGTTGGCTCCGCAGAGGGGACATATTTCAGGATTCTCACTCCCTCTTGCAGGGACAGCACATATTTGGGAATCAACTGTGGCCCTCTGCTCTCTGATGTGGAAAGGGCATTAGATATAATGTTATTTTTGCTTGCTTTTTGGTTTTGTTTTTAACTACATTTTATAGCCAAATAGAAACACATGCATAGTGTTTCTGAAGTGACTTCAGATGATGTTTTCTTGAAACACTGGTGAAGCTTGAGGATATCCTGCACAAATGTAGCTTATCAAATGCAAGCACATGGTGTTAGGGGGCCAAACCCCTCCAAGGCATGCTTCTTTGGTGGACCCAGAAGTTGTTTCTATCCATCGCTGAGAATTTTGAAATGTGATGTTTTCTCCAGGCTCTTTTGTGGTTTATGCAAATCCCCTTGAACTCAACTTGTAATGTTTTCTCTCTGAGATTGAAAGGCCAAACACCTATTGAAGAACAAGGTACTAAGAGAAAGATTTAAGTTGTAGAGGATCCAAAAGGATCTCAGAACGTCTATCTCATATGTACCACCTTCTCTGTCACTTTGTGTTTTATTATCAGCAGTAGTTGGTGATAACATCAGTTAGGTCTCACCATAATAAACTGTACAACATCTCAGCAACCTAAAACAAGACACATTCATCTTTACTCACCGGTCAATTGGGCAATTCTATTGATCTGCACTGGGCTCCCTCATATATCTGTGGTTAGTGAACAGGGTGCGTTTGGACTGGATTGGTTAGGATGGCTTTAGCTACACGTGTGGCTATTGGCTGGCTGTGAACTGGGGCAACAAGGTGATAGAAACCACTTGTTTCTCATTACCAGGCAGGCTAGACCAGGCTTGTTCTCATTGTCTCTGGACAGGATTCCAAGAAGGAGGGCAGAAATGAGGCTCAGACCTGGCCCAACAGTCTCCACTTCTTTCCACTAATCAAAGCAAATGACAAGGCCAGCACAGACTCAGGGAATGGAAAAGCAGACTTTCTTTCTTTTCTTTCTTCTTTCTTTCTTCTTTCTTTCTTTCTTTCTTTCTTTCTTTCTTTCTTCTTTCTTTCTCTCTCTCTGTCTCTCTCTTTCTTTTCTTTCTTTCTCTTTCTTTCTTTCCTTTCAGAGAGAGCGAGCGAGCGAGCACACGGCGAGCATGCATTTGCACTTGTGAGTGGGGGAGGGGCAGAGGCAGAGGGCAAAAGAGAATCTTAAGCAGGCTCCACACCCATTGTGGAACATGACCAGGGGCTCAATCTCAGCACCTGAGCTGAAATCAAGAGTTGGACACTTAGGCGCTCTAAGCAGACCCTCTTCTTAACGGGAGGAACCACAAAGTCACATTGCAAAGTGAGAGGGGTGGATATAGGGAAGGGAGATGAAATTAAGGAAAATTTGCAATCAATGTGGTACAGGGATATTTCTAGTAGCATATTACTTTTTAAAACACTTTGCAAACAGACGTGCCGAAGCACTCCACTCCAAAGGCCACGATGAGCATTCAGATTCACTACAAGAATGGAAATACATGAATAAGTTAAAACCTTCAAAGAGTCATTAAAATATTGTATAAATCGGGCCTACACGTGAAACTAAAAGGTCTTCCCGGAAGGAAGTGAACATCACAGCAATGTCTCTGAAAGTAAGTGTTGGTGGAAGTTCCCTTACTCTAAATAGCTTTTCCTTTATGCAAATGAAACTTTGGAAGTTTTTCACATACACATAGCCTGTTACCTGAGAGATAACCTGGAGGTGTCCCAGGGGCCACCTCCTGCTGGAGGGAGGCACAAGAGGGAGGGAGGGGACAGAGTTGGGATGAAGAAGCCCCTGGGAAGGTCTGGCCAGAGCTCTAAGCCTTCCACATGAATCCAATTCTACCAGAGGAACGTTGCCTCTTCCCATGTTGTGTATTGGGCTTGGGTAAACAATTTCATCAAAGGTAGTAGTTTCCACAGATTTTTAAAAGGCTGGAATTCAACAATCCAAGAACAAACAACCCAATTAAAATATGGATAAAGGACTTGAACAGACATTTCCCCAAAGAGGATCTACAAATTGCCAACAAGCACATGAAAGGATGCTGAACATCAGTAATCACTGGGGAAATGCGTATCAAAACCACAATAAAAGCTCACTTCACGTCCATTAGAATGGCTATTAAAAAAAAAAAAAAACACAGAAATAAGTATCGGCAAGGACAGGGAGGAACTGGAACCCTCCTGCACTGTTGCTGGGAATGTGAACTGGTGCGGCCACTGTGGAAAACCGCATGGAGGTTCCTCCAAAAGTGAAAAATAGATTTACTTTATGATCCAATGATTGTGTGCAACCAAAATAGCTGGACTCAGGGACTTAAAGAGATTTTTGCACACCCAAGTTCATAAGGGCATCATTCACAATAGCCAATAGATAGAAGCAACCCCAAGTACTGACAGAGGATGAGATATTATGTGGTGTGTGGGCACAACAGAATATTATTCAGCCTTAAAAATTCCTTAAAAAGGGATAAAATTACGACACATGCTACAACCGTGAATGGGCCTTGAGGACATTATGCTGAGTGAAATAAGCCAGTCACAGAAGGACAGATACTGTATGATCCCACTTAGGTGAGGTACGTAGAGTAGGCAAATTCATAGAGACAGAAACTAGAATAGTGGCTGCTGGGGGCTGCGATGGGGGGGGGTGGCGGCAAATGAGGTGTTAATGTTTAATGGGCTCAAAGTTTCAGTTTGGGGAGATGAAAACAGCTCTGGAGATGGACAGCGATGATGGCTGCCCGATGTGGGAATATACTTACCACCAGTGAACTGGACACTTAAAAGTAGCTCACCTGGTAAATTTTATGTTACATGTATTTCATGGTATTTTTTAAAAAGTTTATTGACTTATTTTGAGAGAGACAGAGACAGTGCAAGCGGGCAAGGGCAGAGAGAGAAGGAAAGAGAGAATCCCAAGCAGGCTCCACACTGTCAGCGCAGAGCCCGATGCGGGGCTTGAACCCACAAAACCGTGAGATCATGACCTGAGCAGAAACCGAGTCGGACACTTAACCAACTGAGCCACCCAGGCGCCCCTATTTTACCATAATTTTGAAAAAGGCTTGGAAAGCCACTGATAAAATCCAAACCCTTCATTTTACATTTGAAAAATAGACTTTGCTCTTTTCACCCAGCGATACAACTTGGAGATCTTTCCACACTGGTGCTGGATGATGAGGTTTTTTGGAGTGATAGTGGGGTCCAGAGCCGATGGCCAAGGAAGGATTCTTGAAGGCATCTTTGGTGCAAAAAGGTGATTTTATTAAAGCCTGGGGACAGAACCCATGGACAAGAAGAGCTGCCCCAGGACCATGAGGAGAGACTGGTTATATACTATGGAGTTTGGGGGAGGTAAAGTCCAGGGGAAGTTTCCAGTGAGACTTTCATATGCTAAAGAAGACTCCCAGGATACTGGAGGCCTAGCTGTTGTCAAGCTAAGGTTGTTTTTCCCTCTAGCAAAGCATTAACATTAAGACAGCAGGGAGTTCCTGGAGAAACCTTGGCCTGCCTCAAGGACTGGTCAATGGGCTGTAGGTTATAAGCAAATTTATTCGCTTCTGCCATTTCCTCCTGCCTTCGTTTCCCACATCACTGGAGATCTGCCTAGGACTGTTTTCACGACAGCGTATTATTCCACGGTATGGATGTACCACCACTGATTTAACCCGTTCCCTGATAAGAGGCACTGAGGTTCCATGTGTTGCCATCATCTCTCTCTCTTTACTTCTGTTTCCTCTTCTGGGCTGTGAGTGTCTTTTGCAGGCAGAAATTGTATCTGGTTCATTATTATCTCTTCAGAACACTGCACAGTGATCCAGCCTTAGTATTTTTACTTATTACAGAAATGAATGAGTATAGACAGTATGTGGCCCACTAAATCTAGATTCTGATTCACTAGAAATGGGCTCTCTGGCCTTGAGCAAGCCCCATCCCCCTCTCCAGGCTTCAGTTCTTCTATAGATAGAAGTAGATAAAATGAGATGTTGCTGCCAGCTAAAAAATCCCACGATTCCTCCTCCTCGTGTTAGACTGACCCAAGGTCTGACCCGCTTCTCAGCCTCCAGAATGGAGCCAGGAAAGATTCCCTTTCTTGCTGTTGGATGGAGCCTCCCCTCACCTGGCCCACCACTGAGAGCTCAGTCAGCTCAAAGCCTGATCCTTTCACCTGGGAGTGGAGACATGCTGTGTGGACCCTTTAATGTCCCTGAGGGCCATAGGAGGTGACTTTGCGCTGGGATCAAAATCCCTCATTGAGGGGTATTTGCCTGAGGGACAGCGACTGACACAGAGCAGTTTCACATAGTCTGTTTTGCATAAAATGTTCCCAGAATGCAGGCCATTGTGCCTTTTCTGCATAGAGGGGGAAAAAAACCCAGCATTAACAAAAGGCTTCACAATGATGGGAAAATGGATGTTAACATTTCTGCCTGACTGATAATCTCTGATGTTACCCTTGGGAAGCCCCAGCTTTCAGAATGATGTATTTGCCAGGGTTTGGAGGTTTTTACGCCTATAATGGGTTATCTGGCAAATGGGCAGCCGAGGGAGGCTCAGTGCCGGAAGCAAAGCAAGCAGAATTTTATGTTTTCTGGCCATTTTATTTGTTCCTGATTTCCAAGGTGAAATTTTCATTTCAAACAAAGAGAGAACAAACAGGAACAAAGAATCAATGGTCTGCTTTTGTTTGCTTTGTTTTTCTTTACGTGTTCTTTTTTTTTTTTTTTTTTTTTAGTGCCAAATTCTGAAATGGAATGTTTGGCCCCCAGGGGTGAAGCTGAGGGTGAGGTTTTTCTGACTTTTCCTGTGATATCTTTGGTTTTCTATTTCTTTGGTGTATAGAAACCTCGTAGAGACATTATTAGAGGATTCAGAGAGAAGAGATCTTGCCAAGGGGCCAGAGTAAAATCCGTTTTGTAGCACACAGCAGGCATTGTGAGTGGGAGAGATGTGGAAAGGCCAGAACCCCAGGGCTCCTTTCTGAGGGAGGACACAGGAGACAGTGTTAGTTATCTGCTTTCCTTTGACTCTTGCATTTGAAAATCATCTAACCTTGGCTAAGGCCCCCGGGAGCTTCTCTTTAACATCCACGCATAGTATAGCTTTCTTTCCACTGGCTCCTCAAAATCCCCCATTATTGTGAGAAAAATGTCAAACTTAATGCCTAGAATTTGAATCCAGGGTTCAAATCAATACCTTTTAGCTACAGTGCTAACTTGTGGCCTATCCTGGGTTCTTGGACTTGCATGGAGTCCTACTTGTGCAGACGAATGTCCACTTACTATGCGACAGATATGTATTTACAGGCAGCATTGAAGTAGATGCTCGGGGGTAGAGCACCTGGTTTCTTCTCTCACTGGATTTACAATATAAGAGAAATATGAAAAATGAACAATATAAGACATCAGAAGGCTGCTTTTAAGTATTGGGGGAATGGAAGACATAGTAATCTATGCTAAGTCTGATGTCTAAAATAATCAGAGTCAAGAGGAATCAAAGCTTTATCATCGTGTCAATGGAGTGTCCTTCTATCTATAAACAAAAATGTGATGTCGCCTGGTAGACAGCTAAGCTACTTCAGGAACTTCACTGCCGGTACTCCCTGACCTTGAACTTGTCCCACACGTGAAAGGTTTTCACTCCAGAAGGAAAGAAAAATGGCTCAGATGGCCTCCGTCCATGGGATATAGTGTCTAATTCCTTAATTAAAGGAAAATTCTTCAGGGAGCTTTATGTGTTCCTTGTCATACCAATTTCTGCAGCCTCCCTTTTGATTTGCCATGAAACAATACTTGGGGACGAGGCTTTGGCACAGAAAATACAATCAGAATCTCTCTTGCAAGAAGTGTAATTACATGGGGCTTTAAATTGACAGTGGCTGACAAAATTTCCACCAGCACATTAGAAAATCAATGACAAGAACACCCTTCAACATCAGGGAGTTGTGATGGCTTCCCCTTAATTGAGGGGAAGGAATTGAGGGAGGAACGTGTGATTACTTGTGGTTTACCTAATACCAGCATCTATATTTCTTTACCAGCTAACAACACGGTTTCTAACCTCCCTCTGCCTTCCCTTCGCCAACTCTCTGCAGAGGAGATTACATTTAATTTTATTCATTATCACATCGTGGAGAGAAATTCAAATGTACCACTGTGAGGCCTAAAACAGTCTCTACTCCAGAATGGTTGAATGAAAGAAGTAAAATATGGTCCAGAAAATTGTTCCCCTGTAATGGTTAAGTCCTTCCGTTGCTTTTAGTGTGTCCCTCCCTCCACACTTTACACAATTAATAGGAGCGATCCGTTACACTGCGTGTGTTTTTGAAGGGGGGAAGGGCACAACAGATCAGCAGTTTTCCTACACAAAAATGAGAATTTTAAATTGGCTTTGTAATCTTTTATTTATTTTTTTTTTAATTTTTTTTTCAACGTTTATTTATTTTTGGGACAGAGAGAGACAGAGCATGAACAGGGGAGGGGCAGAGAGAGAGGGAGACACAGAATCAGAAACAGGCTCCAGGCTCTGAGCCATCAGCCCAGAGCCCGACGCGGGGCTTGAACTCACGGACCGCGAGATCGTGACCTGGCTGAAGTCGGACGCTTAACCGACTGCGCCACCCAGGCGCCCCGGCTTTGTAATCTTTTAAAAGTATTTTCTAGTCACCCAGTTGGTTCCTGGAAGTAAAAGTCACGACACTAGTTTGTTTTTTGGTTGGACTCTATGAGATTGCTGTTTTGCGGGAGAAACTACTGAATATTGGTAATTTCACAACAGTCAACCTAATAAATCAGCTAAGAGCCTAATGCCTGCTTGTGCATTGTGATTTCAGGAGCTTTGAAAAAAGACCCATAGCCTTAATATCACATAAGACCTTCTGTTTCATAACTAAATGAAATAATAATTATAAAATAATAGTAAACAGCATATAGATAAAAAATAAAGGACAGTGCCTACCCTCATTTGAAATGAGTACAAATGACCAACATCAGAGTCTTTTCGTTAAGCTGAGACAAAGAGACAGGGAGGCAGCAGGAGCCCGATGGCTAAAAAGGGGTTGTGGGCAGAGGTGGAGGGACACATAGAAGGGGGGGCTGTCCTCTGCAGAGTCTCTGTAACAGTTTTGCCAACCCTATGGTGCTTATCTCTCTGAAAGGGCATTGTTCCACATCGTGGTCCATGTATTGGCTGAAGAGGAATGTTCTTGGCTCTACATTATTCCACTGGATCTTCACTGCTCTCTCCTGGGGACAGGCTGGACTGTCCTCAACCCAATTCGTGACCAGAAGTCATGAGTGATCTTGTGTGGGCTTCTGGGTTGAGGTTGGGAGACAGAACACACAAACGGACAATGGGCAGGCCATATATAAAAAGAGAGTTCTGACCTACCACCTGCAACAAACTGCCCAGGAAACCACCCCATGTGCACAATCACCAGCCCCTGAAGCCAGCCTGCTTCAAGTCTGACTTGAAGAAAGTCAGACTGCAACCTCTAGTAACAATTCAGGGAGCCAAAAAATAGCTTCCATAAGAATCAGTCCCAAATGGCCAGGGCTTGATTAAAAACTGACAGCTTCTCTAATTTTTGTCTCTGCTTCTGATGAGGTTTTGGGTTGATGGTGGGGAGTCCATAGCTGATGACCAAGAAAGAATTCTTGAAGGCATCTTTGGTGCAAAAAGGTGATTTTATTAAAGCATGGGACAGGACCCGGGGACAGTAAGAGCTGTGCTGGCGCTGTGAAGAATGGCCAGTTTTATACTACGGAGTTGGGGAGGTAAAGTAAAAAATGAGGCCTCCAGAGGAACTTGGATATGCTAAAGAGGACTCTAAGGCCTTGCTATCGTCAACCTAAGGTCGTTTTCTCTCTAGTAAGGCACTTTCCTGGAGAAATGTTATATTTTGTATTTGCCTCAAATATTTGTCAATGGGCTGCAGGTTATAAGGAAATTTAATTTTACCCGCCATTTTCTTCTTGCCTTTGTTCCCCACATCACTATGGAGGGGTGATGTTGAGGCTCCAGGAAGTAGTCCACAGGCTTCTAGAGATCAGGCTATTGATAAGATTGCCTTTTTCTTATAGTTTACTAAGATATTTGTAAACTGATGGAGACTCATGTCCTGTACGACTGTGGTCTCTATCAGTTGGCCATTTTTTTTTTTTCTTTTCTTTCCTTTGTCCTTGGGCAGCCCGAGTGACTGAGGAATATCACACACATCCCACCTGGGGGGAGGGGATGCATAGCTTGCACTTTGTCCTCACCCCACCCCACGACCCCCATCACTTCCAACTTAGGACCAACCAGAGAGAGCCAAGCATGTACTCTTAGCCAGTCACACAGCACTTCTTGCTCCAGCAAACTCTGATAAATAGCCTCTGCTTGTTCTCCTTTGGGTGGTTTCATCCATTTCCACAAGGTACTGCACCCACCACCCGTGGTTCTGAATATCTGCTCCACATCTTAAAAGACGCTGCCTTTATCAGCTTCTCTGTCTTAATGCCAGGACTCTGCCACGCCTCTACTCCTGGAGTTTCTGGATCCCCTCTGGGCCACCGTATACCATGGAGAGAGGCAGGAGCCTCCAAGATGTCATTGTGAATGTTAGAAGAGGAATTTACTTTCTTTCTCCTAAATTTCTTTGCATTCACTGTAACTTCCATAGTGCCTTCATATAAATACCACATACCTTCGTAACCACAAACAGTAGGTATGACTCTATCAGCTGGTAAACATTAAAATACTTCCACATTGGTAGCGGACTAGATGCTGCCCTAAGCCCATGGAACAGGTCCCCACACGTGCCTTCCCCTCAAGAGGAAAGGGCCAGGGTAGCACCGGGCACATCAGGGGCCAACGGGACTCTTCCATCTGGAGACTGGCCTGGACTGTTGTGATTGTCTGATGCCTGGACTGTTGTTACTGGCCGATGACCAGCCTATTGTGATTGGCTGTTGCCTGGTCTGTTCTGATTGGCTGGTACCTGCACAGCACTAGTCGTTGAATGAAATTTCACCCCCACCCCATTTCCCTATGCCAGGCTGCCTAGAGGGGAAGGTAAGGCAGACAGGCCTGCAAATGAGAAAGCAAATGAATATTTTTAAAACAACTACCTCCTCTGCAAGCAGAGCTCCATTTCAAGCTCCTAAGCAAACTTCCTGTGAAGCGACCTGAGCAGGCAGTACGTCTTACTCTGCACTGTGGTTTAAGGCCCACCTTCTCGCTCTTGTACTGACAAGCAGGGTTAACCTTGTCCCAATTACTGGGCTGCCTTAACTCTAGGGTCCTGATCTGTAAAGCAGAGCTCATAACACATACACAGAGTGGCATGGGGGTTGAACTAGGGAATGTGTACAATACTGGCAGAGATACATGGAAGGAGCTGTTATCAGCATTTTTTTAAAAAAGTAATTTCTTCCAAATTTTAGAATTTTAACAGAATCCTATAAAGCTCTGATGTAGGGTACATGAGAACAACATCAACTTTATGGATTTGGGTTTAATAGCAAGAGATGAAGCTCATGATTGCAAATATAAGAGACTGACTCTGGTCCACATAAGCAGAAGGATTCCATGCCTTCTCTGTGGGGGCAATCTTGAAAACAGGTGGCCACCAGAAAACAGGTGAATATTATTCTTGGCTGAGTAAACACAAGCTGAGCGATTACAATGGTCTTTAGCTCTACAAAGGGCCGTAGTATATAAACAGATATACTCAGTATCTGGTATTAAAATGTCACAGGTCAGGGGAATGATCAGGACAAAAAAAAGTCTATGGGGCACCTGGGTGGCTCAGTCAGTTAAGCATCTGACTCTTGATTTTGGCTCATGTCATGATCTTATGGTTCATGAGATCAAGTTCTGAGTTGGCCTCTGCACTTGTGGCTCAGAGCCTGCTTAGGATTCTCTCTCTCTGCTCCTCCCCCATTCTCTCTCTCTCTCTCTCTCTCTCTCTCTCTCTCTCTCTCTCTCTCAAAACAAATGAATAAACATTAAAAAAAAAAAGTCTAAAAAGGCACTTTAGAGACGAAGCGGGCGCTGGTGAAAAGTTGAGGAAGAAGCCAGTGCCTAGAATCTGAGTCCATGAAGAAGCCAGATCCCCAGGTCAGATAAGACAACGACTGGCATCCAGAACCTCTACTCTGCACAGGCCAGACCAAAGAACAAGGCTGGTTAGGAAATGCTGTTATTGTCACTGGCCACTGGATGTCCCCACACTGGGGCAGGGAACATACTCCTTTTGGCACTGTTTCCCTTGCTCCACACTCAGAATCCTAGGACCTCCCTTCCTACCGAGGCTCATTGGATGGTGGATTCCCCACAGGTGTTCAGATGGCAGGCAGGCCTGGTGACAGTGTCCTGGCCTGTCAGTCTATGGACGAGTCCCAGCACAGCCCTAGGTTTTATAGCTATTTAATGTGAGCTCTTTCGTTTGGGGTCCCCTCTGCCCTAGCTCACTGTTACTCTGGCTGTTACTCTTACATTTTCAGAAAAGTGTATTTTTAATCTTCTAATCTTGGACTCATTCTCCTGAGGCAAATGGAGGTGCCACTCACTCCTTGCATGTTTCCCCCTTTGTCTCCAGGGGAATGGGTCCTTGCATCCTAAGACATTTCTAACTTCTGTGGACTTTTCTTTACTCATTCTTTCTTACTCTATTATCTTATTCTCAGGGCCTCTCCTCATCAGCTGTGCCCTATGCCCCTAGGTGAGAAGACTGATTTTTTTGAAAGCTCAGATTTGGATGGGGCGGGGAATTGGGGGCGGCAGGGAAGAGCAGAGGTCAGCTGGATGGCTCTGGAAAAGCACTCATGGCCACCACGATCAGGACTGCCTGGCATACTTCTTGGAGAGAGAACTTTGTCTTATCTTGCATAATCAGTGCAGTCATGTATTTTGTACAATGCTTTACTGTTTAGAATTTCGCATGCAGTTTCTTATTTGACAGGAATGACACTCTGATGAGGCCCATTATTATGATATCCATTTTCTAAGAGGATATACATATGCAGGAAGTATATACTATCAGAATTGAAATATTCAAAAGGAGACAAATCTTATTATACCTTCTGAGGCTAATCAAAATACTCTGATTTCAGCCCCACAGATAATTACGTATCTCTGTCTTTCAGAAGTTGAATATTCTGTGGCTACAGAGTTACTCTAGATATATCCCCCCCTCTGTTCTTGGCTAGCTGGCTTTAACACAGTATTATTTATATTCATAAACTCTTGAGACCGATCCCTCTTCTTTGTGCTACCACTCAGCTCTACGTGGTCTCACATTCCTGGCTTGCTTAGTCTGTATCTGGTACTGGGCTAAGTGGCTTTACGTAGAAGGTTTCATAGATCCCACACAACAACCTTCTGTTGTAAGTGCTATTATGTCGATTTTACAGATGTGGAAACTGAGGCTGCAAATAACATAATACAGCTGAGAAAGGAAGTGGCAGAGCTGGGATTCAAATATCCATCTGTCTGACTCCTGCATCTGAGTTCATCTTTATACCATGTTGCCTCTTTGCTCATAAGTTGGCTTCTCACAATAGTCTCTAATTCTTGGGAAGGAGGGCCGTGACTTCCATATTTCGCACCCAAGAATAGTGCCTGGAACATAACAGGCCCTCAAGAAATACCTGCTAAATGAATGAATGGATGGATGAATGCATATTTTCTGGGGCATTTCTCAAAACTTAATTTTCAGGTATCAAGTGAATGTCATTGCTAGAGATGCTCAACGGGCTGAACAATACACTGGCTCAGAACTGTGAACTTTCCTCTAATTCCTGAGATGAGGCTATTTTATTCAGCCTGGGTGTGGTTGTTTCCTTGTCAAGTCTTGCTCTTTCCCTTGTTGAGTGGAGACAAATGAATTAGTGACCTACATCATGGGGACATTATGAAAAAAACTGGAGGGTCATAAGAATAAAAAGATTTAAAGGAATTACTGGAATTTACAATATATACTGTATCGCATATGGTTGATTTGTAGAAAATGAGTTTTCTTTTCTTTCTTTCTTTCTTTCTTTCTTTCTTTCTTTCTTTCTTTCTTTCTTTCTTTTTCTTTCTTTCTCTTTCTGTTTGCAAGGAGTCATGATCCTAGTAATCAGGGATACTTGAAAAGATGGATGAAAAACTGGAGAACTGTAATGAATATCATGTTTTACATTTTTTAGACTCTTCCTCATCTCAGTTTTGCTTTTAAAATAATGTGGTTTCAATTTTCAGTTTGCTTGAATGAGCCAACCTCAGAGGAAAAAAAAGGCTTTTCTCTTTTTATGGTTCATCTATCTGAAACCCCTGTCTCATGGTGCTATCAACTCCTATAAGGATTATTTAATTACCTGGATGTTTAGTTGGATTTTTGTCTTAAAGTGTTGTACCTTCTTGAAGAAAAAAAAATCATTCGTTTCTTCCAAAACGATTCAAAGAGTAGGTCCATAAGATACAGAAATGAGAAGTAAAATCCTGAATGAATTTATGATATAATTCCATCTCAGAAAAAAACAAGGAAAAACTCAGTCTTTAGGTCTTGTTTGGACTTTCTTCTGCTGTTGTCTCCTTGAAATTATCTTCTCTGTCTCCAGAGAAGGTGAGTTCTGTTTGCAAACAGGCTTCTGAGAGAATTATTTCTAGCCGACTTGAAGGTTAACATTAAAGACAAAGACAAGGCCCAGACTTAAAAATGTCAGTAGCATGGCCTGGAGCCAGATTTATGGGGATCTTCTCAGCCTTCCTCACCCTCCCAGGGAGAGGTTAACATTCTCATCACACCTCCAGAGATTCTAACTTGGTTTTACTACTGTGCGACCTAGGAATGAAATTTTAAAAAGCCTCCTAGATGATTATAATATAGATCAAGAGTCATATAAAGGAATTCCATGATAATATAGAACAATTGCTGATGAAGAAACACAGAAGTGAGTTGTCACTGACTTAGCTATAGAAGAGCCACCTATGGAATGAGAATCTGGGGGAACCTCTGCCCCAACCCACTAGTTGGTGGTTATCTAGATCCTTCCTCCTACTTAAGGTCGGTCTTGACCAGCAGCATCAGCATCAACTGGGAGTGGGCTGGAAATGCAAAATCTCAGCCTCCACCCCACACCTACTGAACCAGTCTGTGCTTCAACTCAATCTCCAAATGATTCATCTGCACAGCAAGGCTAGAGAAGCCTGAACTAGACAGCCACAGGATGAAGCAGAATAACCATAGGTAGGGAATACCTCCTAAAGGCTTCATCCAGACGGCCAAGTTCAGCTTTTGTTTATAACTCTTTTAGCTGGCATATCTTCATAATGACTGTTGATTCTCCAATGCTGTCCTAGAAATTTTCCTGACCCCAGCGAGGTACCCTTAACGGTGCCTTTCCTGCCACCTACCTTACCTCTTCCTAAGGTGGTTGCAAGCATGTTTGCTGATGGTGGTGGTTGGTGTTTAGGGGCCCACCCTTACCATACTTGCTGTCTAACTATAAATTATATAATTACATAACTATTCTCTACCCACTGTCACTGGAACTAGGCAATCTGAGAACAAATAGGGCAGACTAAACGTAAGCAATGCACCTTCTCGAGAGGCAGTACACATCGGAAATAGAAATGCATTCCACAGGTGATGGAAGGTATTTATGAATCATATCTCTGGAGGAAGTGGCTAACGGGAGAACAGGGAGGGGTGACGATAAAGCTGGGAACTCTGTCGCTCGCCAGCTCTCTAACATTCTGAGCCTCCATTTCCTCATCTATAAAATTGAGGTAATACTATGTGGCCAGCCTCAAAGGACTGCTTTGAGGATCCAGAGAGAAAATATATCTGAAAAATTTTCTCAACTCTAAAGAGCTTCACATGCATAAGAAGTTGTTACTGCTGTTGTTACAAACCTAAACTATTTGGAAGACATTTGTCAGGGAGGACAATTCTGTCCTCCTGAAATGGTGCCTGGGGCCTTCTTGGACTTTTGAACCTGGATCTAACCCATTGTGACAAATTCCCATGTCCCTAAAAAATATGGCCACAATGTTGGTCCCAGGCAAACTTCTACATATTTGTTTGTTTAACAAATTGGAAATAGTGTGTATATCTAGTTTATGTCACTGCTTTCTTCACACATCTCAGTTCTCACGGATTATTAACATTTTCCCATGTCATTAAATAATAACTGAAAACATAGTTTTAAATTAATGTATAATATTTCATATGCATATTCTATAATTTGTTTATTCTTCTATTGTGAGACATGTATTATGCCTCTAACTTTGGTTCTTACAAATAATATTGTACAGATTATCTTTAAATACCAACATGCTTTCTCTCTCTCTTTTTTTTCTTTGGTATACATTTCTAGGAATGGATTTCTGGAGTCAAAGGGATGAAAGATTTTTAAGACATTTAGTATACTGTAAAGTTTCCAATGAGACGGGGTTAGAACATATATGAAAGATTTTTTTTACCATGATGAAAAATTTTCATCAGGTGAAAAAATAGTTTTTTGCATTTGTGTTTGAAAAGCTTAAAGTGATACTTTTAAATTATGATTTTCATTTCATTTCTTTAATTATTAAGTTTACATTTTTCATACATAAATTGACCATATATATTTGTTCTGTTTTCACTTATTATCCTTCCTTATACATTTTTTGATTCAGGTTATTTTTACATATCCATAATTTTGTTATGCTCACCAGAGCTCTGCTCCCAAGGTGAAAATTTTAAGCCACGGAGTAGGAAGGGTGTCTCCTTCCTATTCTAACAGAGACTTGTACTGCTTATAAAATTGGTCACGTATTCTGCTGCTTATAGAGCTGACAGTCAAGAATAAAAGCAATATTCTCAAATATCGTAATATTTATTTTAACATTGACTGATAATTTTAATTTGTTCCCATTTACGGGGCGCCTGGGTGGCGCAGTCGGTTAAGCGTCCGACTTCAGCCAGGTCACGATCTCGCGGTCCGTGAGTTCGAGCCCCGCGTCGGGCTCTGGGCTGATGGCTCAGAGCCTGGAGCCTGTTTCCGATTCTGTGTCTCCCTCTCTCTCTGCCCCTCCCCTGTTCATGCTCTGTCTCTCTCTGTCCCAAAAATAAATAAACGTTGAAAAAAAAAAATTTAATTTGTTCCCATTTAAAAATTGAATGAATTCAAATTAATAAGAAAATTGAGAGAAGACCCTCAATTAATTGATAAACGTTTATGGATTAATTGAGGATGTGTATGGATCTACGTGATACAATCTAACATTCTATAACTCTCACTTGTATTTATCCATGTAATGTCTGCATTCTGGTGTAGAATTTGCTCATAATGGTATTATAAAAATGAGTGTATGTGATTACTACAGTATTAGCAATATAGATCTATTATTAAGTTCTAGATATATATAGTTGTTATATTTCATAGAGTTTATATATCTAATATTTATCAATATGCTTATATTGACAACACGTTTTTCATCCACATTTGTTACATCACCTAAAGCCAAGAGTTGCTAATGCCAAAAGAAGGGAATGGTAAATATTTCAAGCCAGAGGAGTCTTGCTCTGTCTTTACATATTGGTTTTTATGGAAAACCATCCTCAACTCTTCTTGGGCCTGAGCATAAAGGAGCGAGCAAAAGCAGAGCCCGGAGACGTGATCAGGTGTGAGGTTTTGCCTGGCAGGTACTGGCACAAGCAGGCGGCAGGGTCACGATGGGTCATCACCTGAATTGGCACTGAGAACCATTTCAGGGATTTCAAGGCTTCCTTCCAGAGTATTGTTTCCTCCTGAGTACTGCTCCTATGATTCAAAGAAGTGCCCATGGGGCTCATCCATGTGTGTGCTTTCCATGGATTACTAACAGCAAGATGGGCCCAAGATGTAATCAGTCAAATTTCCATCAGAATCAACTCCATATTACAATAGTCATCATAATAAATGCCAATAACCCATGAATCATAATAAAAGAAACTGGTACTTTTTGATTTAAAAACATTTTTAAATGTTGATTTATTTTTGAGAGAGACAGACACAGGGTGCTAGCAGGGGAGGGGAAAAGAGAGAGGGAGACACAGAATCAGAAGCGGGCTCCAGGCTCCAAGCTGCCAGCACAGAACCCAACGTGGGGCTCGAACCCACGGACTGCGAGATCATGACCGGAGCCCAAGTTGGACGCTTACCCGACTGAGCCACCCAGGCGCCCCAAGAAATAGGTACTTTTAAAAAAGTTATAAAACTTGCAAAAGGTTTTAGAAATAACAGATGCCCACCTTGCATTTAACTTTACATCAACATGATTCTAAGGCATACCATCAATTCAAAAGGAGAGTAAGGCAGGAGAGAAAAAACTCTAAATTACACATGGAAATTGATTAAAGGCACAATTGGTGAAAAGTAATATTGATTAAGGCAAATTGATTTATTAAATGCTACAATGTTAAAAAAAAAAAAAAAGTATGTCTTAGAATTGAGTACCATAAGCTCTAACTGTGATGAATCACTGCTTAGCTTACGTCTGTTTTTCTTTACCAGGATAGAGTAGAAAGCTTACTCTGACTCATTTTAAAAGGACCAAAATCTTCTGGGAGCTCTTTGACCCTTTGACTTCAGCACTATGGGACTTTAGAGCAGTTCTGGAATAAAAGCCTGGGACCCTCAATTTCAAGTGGGATGCTACCTACTACTTGAGTCACATTGTACGTGACACTTTGAAATGGAGAGAGAGAGTCTGTTCAGGAGATGTCATTATTCTGTCCTCATTTAAAAAAACAGCTAATATTTATTGAGCACTTACCCATGACCCACTCAAGCATCCTCCTATTTAATCCCCACAACAAACCAATGAGTTAGGGTCTATTATGTTTTCATTTTATATATGAATAAATGAAGCTCGGAGAGGTTAACTGAATCACCCAAATATGTTCTACAAAGCCACAGGTAAAAGCAAATAAACCAGTTCCTTCTTTTCCAAGTATCTCGGTGGCCTTCATTATGTTCCTGGGTGCCCTGGTTCTCCACTGATATTGCCAGTTTCTGAAGGCAATCAAGACTCGTTTCCTTTGTCTAAAGTAGGCAATTGGTACTTTTTTTAGTACCTCTACCTCTGCATAGCACTAGGTACTCTAAAGTCCTGGTAATTAAAATTAATCCAGAAGTTCCAGTTTCAATAAGGATAATGAGTCTGGTTTCATAGTCAAACTTAGGATGCTATTTGGACAATTAACTCTTCTCAGGTATAAAATAGCTACTATTTTAAAACACTAACTTCTACACAGTTGGTCTCATTTTCCCCAGGATAGGGTACCTACCGCCTATGGTTGGAGGGGGTTGGATGGAGCCTAATTTCTAGGAAGATAAGATGCATTGCCTCAGATTTCTAGAGATTGATTTTTCCCCCTCAACTCATAGGTCAGTTGACATGGAAACAGTTAGATCAATTATAGTTTAACACCAAATTACCCTCATTATATTAAGAGAATAAAGCTATGGGATGAGCTCGCATAGATGAAACAGCAAATGTTTTGTGAGTAAATGCTTGTGGGCATGGTCTGGCTCCAGTGCTGCGAGGAAGGAGTAGATCACGTCTCCACTCGACCCACACGAATGCGGAAAGGAGTCTGGTCCTCACAGGAATGTGATAAATCAGGACCAAACCACATGCGTGAGCGCTAAACTTGGCTTCTCGCCTGGGAATAACAGCGAGATGTGGTGATGAAGGCTGAGGAAATAATTAAACAATAGGAGCATATGTTATCAGGTATTTTCATAAAGATCCCAGGATTTCTGCCTTTAAGGCAATACGATCACGTTAGAGTGATTTTCACCCATGATCATTTTTGTTTGCTGCTTATTTTACTTAAGTGAATAAATCAATTTTAGTAAACAACTTAAGGAAATTCTCAGTTTCCTTAGGAAATTACTAGAAGCCTCATTTCCTCTAAAAAGCAGATCCAGAGATTCAGATTTTATATAAAAATTTATTTTTAAATGTAAGGGATTGGCTTATTACCTACCTACATTTTGAGCTGAGTCTAATATTGTCAGAGGAATGAGATTATGTATGGCTACTAATGATAAAGTCACTCAGAACCATACAACACGTTTCATTCACAATAAGGCAGGACAAGAGGACACTCATTTTTTTCCCTTCTTTTTTTTTCTGATAATATTCAATTAGCTGAGCAGTCCTATAAGTAGAGGAATGTGGAACCAATTTAGGAAATATAATAGGGATGAACGTAGGAATCATAAGGGACAGGTGCCTGTCAGGGACACACTGGCAGTCGTGTGTGTCTTCCATCAAACATTCATTAAAGTCTTGGGATCCCAAGTACACATCTAACAGTAATCATCATCTGGTTCAGGGGCAACGAGGAGATGTCCGGGAGAAATAGTTGTCTACAAGAAATTGCCAACACCTAAGTATAAATTAAGTATAATCCTGACTAAGCGCTCCCTGTCATTAATCATTGCACAACGTCGCACCCATGACCTCCGGGCTGCATTAAATTTCAGGAAACATTCCTGGCTCTGTTCTAAAGGCCTTGTGTCTGGGCCAGGAGTCTGTGGGACAGAATCCGCTTCTGCTCAGAGGACAGGGGCAGGTCTGGTAGTCACCCCCTCAGCCCTTTGAAGCCCCACCAAGGGAGATGTTTACATGTGCTCTGGGTCTGAAGATGCCAAAGTCATTGGACTAGTTTGACATGTTTTGTCCCTGCTATCACTTTACAAGGAACCCACAAACACTTGGGAGAGAATTCCCTATGAAAATGAGACCCAGGCATGCTGCTTAAAGGACTAGAATCTGAAGAATCCCAAAATAATATGTAGAAATCATCACGCTGGCCGCTTCTAGGATAGTATTCCAACCACAGCTGCAGCTTACAAAGAGTGTTTGCAGGCCACAGTCAGGGACCTTCAAGAATCCATAATTACACATTGTGGGAAGATCATAAAATTTGCATCGGCCAAAATGGCGCTCACACCCCAGCCCAAGAGTTTCTGAGCTCAAGTGCGCTGAGTGATTTCATGTTTTCTTTTGTCACCCGCTGAGGGAAATAGGTCCTTAAAAAACAAAAAACAAAAACAAAGCAAAACAAAACAAAACAAAACAAAACAAAAACAAAAACAAAAAACAAGGTTATGTCCCAGTCAGAGGTGCTGCCTTGGGTTCCTACTTGTCTATGCTTCTGGCTCTGGGTTTTTACATAATAATGGTGTCTGCCAATATGAAATCAAATCAGTCATGGACTTAAATTCAGAACCTAAATTTCGGTTCTCATCTACATCTCAGGCTCTGACTGTCACTGCACTTGGCACCTGGCTACCTTGCTCTGATGCAGGGTGCAAAACAGTACTTTTGTGTGCTCTGTTCTCTTAGGCTGGCTTTGATGTTTGGCTACTGCCCCCACCTGATAGTAAACGAGGGCCTGTTTTCCCTGGGTTCTACTCCATAGCTGGTTTAGGAGAAGCACAAGATTGTCAAATATAGTTCAGAATGCTTAGCCCAGGTTTTAAACATTCCCCCCGTGGGCTCCCGCAGATGCTGGTGCAGACTGCCTTATCATTTCCTCACCCACCACCCATGAGGGCTGGAGACTGGCCAGGAAAGTAGGTGGTCAGGGTTCCTGGACCAAGGGCTGGATCGGATGGTCCTCAGTGAAGGGAATGGGTTTTCAGAAATTCAGGAGTGAGCAAAGCAGGAAAACTTTGCAAATGTGCTAAATCCTAAGTAGCTGAGCATTTGAACGGGCATCCACCCAAGGTGGGTCAGAGATAGCGCCCGAGCAATGTTACAGAGCCAGCGAGGTAAGACCAGACAATGGCAAGAGCCAGTTTGAGAAGTAAAAATAGAAATGCGTGTAAAGTGTTTCAGGAAAATTCTTTGTCTATTTGCACTCAATAAATAGCAGCAGTGAGATAAATGGTTAAAGTAATAAGAGTTTTAGATAGTTCCTCGACCTGCATCCCTGTGATCATGCTCTGATGAAAGCTTATATATTTTTTCTGCCTATCTGTTTTCCTTAGGACATGAGCATCACAATTACTAACAAACATTGTAGGGTCAGATTGCCTGGATTTGAATTTCAGCCAAATTTCATATGCCAGCTGCCTAGCCTTGGGCAAGGTAACCTGAGTCTCACTTTCCTGGGGTAATAGAACACACCTCATCAAGTTGTTGTGAAGTTTCAATGAGACACTTTGTGACAAGTCTTTATCACAGTGAAAGCTATTATTTTGGATATTTCTTATTATCTCTATTCTTGGATTTCTTTCTTGGATTCACCTTGGCAATCTTTCCTCTTTTATATTAGTGAAATAATATATGTGGAATTCTTGGCATGCTTCTACATAAATGTCAGCAGCTATTTTATTATTATTATTATATAAGGATCATTACCTAGAATTACCTAGGATCACACACTGAGTTATTGAGAAAGCAGATTAGAAACCAGGTCTCTGAAATCTCAGTCTAAAGAAGTTTCCATTTAAAGACGGTATCAAGGGGCACCTGGGTGGCTCAGTTGGTTGAGCGTCTGACTCTTGATTTCGGCTCAGGTCATGATCCTGGGTCGTGGGATTGACACAGGCGTCGGGCTCTACACTCAGCGTGGAGCCTACTTGGGATTCTCTCTCACTCTCTCTCTCTCTCTCCTGGCCCCAGCCCTTTCTCCCTCTGCCCCTCTCCCTGGGTCATGCTCTCTCTCTCTCTCAAATAAAAATAAAATGAAATAAAGATGGTATCAAAATACCATTTACCTTTACTCCATGAAGGTAATTTCTCTTATATTAATTTTAGGTAGTATTTAAAAGAAATTCTCAAGGAAACCCTTGTGCACTGCTGGTGCACAGCCACTGTAGAAAACAGTACAGAGGGTCTTCAAAAAATTAAAAATAGAAATACCATGCGATCTAGCAATTCTACTTCTGGGAACTGTATCTGAAGGAAACAAAATCACTATGTCACAGAGCTATCTGCACCCTCCATGTTCATAGCGGCATTATTTACAATAGCCAAGACATGGAAACACCCTAAATGTCCACTGGCGGATAAACAGATAAAGAAGTTGTGAGAATGAATATATTTATATCTATACTGAGATATTATTAATATATAATACATATAATGGGATATTATTCAACCACGAGAAAGAAGGAAATCCTGCCATTTATAACAACACAGATGGACCTTGAGGGCATTATGCTAAGTGAAATAAGCCAGACAGTTGAAAAAGACAAACACTGTATGATCTCACTTATATGTGGAATCTAAAACAAACAAACCCTTAGAAAAAGAGATCAGACTGTGGCTACCAGAGGCGGGTGTGACTGGTTGGGGAATTGGATCAAGGTAGTCAAAATGTACCAGTTATAAAACAAATAGGTATTGGGGTTATAAAGAACAACGTGATCACTATAGTTAAAATGCTTATATAGTGTACATAAAAGTTGTTGGGAGAGTAAATCCTAAGAGTTCTCATCAAAAGGAAAACAGTGTTTTTCTTTTTTCTTTCGGGGGGTGGTATCTATGTGAGAGAATGGATGTTAACTAAACTTACTGCAATCTTTCCACTGTGTATGTAAGTCAAATCATTATGCAGTACCCCTGAAACTTACATGGTGTATATGTCAATTATAGCTCAATAAAACTAGGGGCTGGAGGAAAGAAGCAATTCTCAAAGGCTTTGGCTTCACCTCTGAAGCACCAGCAGACCACAGTGACTCCCCAAGAGACACTTTTGAGTCCAGTTCTGGAGTAGTCCCTCCCATATATAATATAATATAATATAATATAATATAATATAATATAATATAATATACATGGTATACCCTCAAGTGTATATACAATAATCATATATGTAACTATGATTATTATATTTGTCAATGTATAGGGTGAGGCGCAATGGAGCTACAGAAAAGGATAAGTACTAACTCTCTCTTGTGGCCCACATTTTGGATTTTTTCTGTGGGCCTAAACAACACTCAGATGGCAGCACTTGAAGAGCTGAGTCAGGGTAGGATTTCAAACTCTATGTATTTTAATATCTCCTCAGGTAAGATATTATTTAAGTTCCCAAATTTCTAGCCTACTCACTAATGTCAGGGAGGCCTCTGAACCCTGAGGCTGTGTGATAAGCCCACATTTACCTGGAGGAGCAGATTTCTGAAGCTCCAAATTGACAAAAGCCCAGTAAAACCAACAGAGGAATCTAGAAAAAATAACTATATAATTTGTTGTAAAAAATGGGACACTCTGGAGAGCAACAAGAGAAATCTTAGTAAATATGCTTGTGATTTAGCGTTTGAAAATCAGCCTAATTCACCATCACAGAAATAAACCATATCGTCATCTCAATAAATACGGAAGCATTTGACAAAATTCAGCAGCTATGTATGATTAAAACTCCCACAAATCAGGAATAGAAAGGAACTTCCTCCATCTTATAAAGGGTATAGTAGGGGCGCCTGGGTGGCTCAGTCGGTTGAGCGGCCGACTTCGGCTCAGGTCACGATCTCGCGGTCCGTGGGTTTGAGCCCCGCGTCGGGCTCTGGGCTGATAGCTCGGAGCCTGGAGCTTGCTTCCGATTCTGTGTCTCCCTCTCTCTCTGCCCCTCCCCCGTTCATGCTCTGTCTCTCTCTGTCTCAAAAATAAATAAACATTAAAAAAAAAATTTAAAGGGTATAGTAAAGCATGCTAATAACATCATACTTACTGATGAAATATTGAATATTTTCTTGTTTTCAGATCAAAAACAAGACAAAGATGTTGCTATCACCATTTCTATTCAGTATTGTATTAGAGGTCCTAACTAATGCAATGAAGGAAGAAAAGAAATAAAATGCATAAAACTGGAAAGCAAATTGCAGATAATATAATAATGTGTGTGTAAAATTCTCAGGAATCAATAAAACAACTACTTCGTGGATTTAGTCAGTGTGATGGTTAATATTAAATGTCAACTTGACTGAACCATGGGGAGCCCAGATATTTGGTTAAATGTTATTCCTGGTGTGTCTGTGAGGATGTTTCTAGATGAAATTATCATTTGAATTGGTAGACTGCATAAAGTAGATTGCCCTCCATAACCTGGGTGACCTCAAGGCCTGAGCAGAACAAAAAGGTGTAGTGAGACTGTCTCTGAGAAAGGACATCATTCTTTTTCTGCCTTTGGACTTACACTCTGATCGAAACTTATACCATTGGCTCTCTTGGTTTTTAGACTTTCAGACTCATACTGAAACTGTACTAGGTTTCCTGGTCTCCAGTTTTCTTATTGCAAATCCTGGGATTTCTCAGCCTCCATAACCACACGAACCAATTCCTTATAATAAATCTCTCTATATATACCATTTCTTCTGTTTCTTTGGAAATCCCAGACTAATACAGTTAAGATTGAGGAATATAAGATGAATAGACAAAGAATTGTTTGTATTTCTAAGTACTAATAGCAACAACTGGAAAATAACATAAAAACAATTCCATTTACGATAGTACCAAAACAAACAAACAAAAATACTTACGAATAAATTTAACAAAAGATATATTGCTACATTGAAAATTACAAGATACTGCTTAAAAGAATTAAACAAGGCCTAATAAATGAAGAAATACGTCACGTGATGGTCTGGAACATTGTTAGGATGCCAGTTCTTCTGATCTAAGACGGATCTCAAGTTCAACCAAAATCCAACGAGATTTTTTTTATGTAGAAACTGACAAGTTGATTTCAAAATGCATATGGAAGTGAAAGGGACCTAAAAAGCCAAAGTTATCATGAAAATAAAGGACCAATTAGAAGATTCATACTACCTTACTTCAATTCTTACTATAATAATACTTGTTTTATACAAATGTTGGTTTTATACAGTAATCAAGAGAATGTTATATTGGCATAAGGATAGATAAATAAATGAATGGAACAGAATAGAAATCCAGAAATATACCCACACTTTCAGGATGAAATGATTTTTTTAAACTTTTATTAAATATATGTAACATAAAATTTCCCATTTTAACTGTTTTTAAGGGCACAGCTCTATAGCATTAAGTACATTCACATTAGGGAACCATCTCCACCATTCACCGCCAGAACTTTCTTAACTTCCAGACTGAAACCCTGTATCCATTAAATACCAACTCCCCACTACCCCCATTACATAACTCTTACATGTTATATAAAAGTCAACACAATACTGATCATAGATTTATTTATTTATTTATTTTTTAAACATTTTTATTTCTTTTTGAGACAGAGAGAGACAGAGCATGAATGGGGGAGGGGCAGAGAGAGAAGGAGACACTGAATCGGAAGCAGGCTCCAGGCTCTGAGCCATCAGCCCAGAGCCCGATGCGGGGCTCGAACCCACAGACCGTGAGATCGTGACCTGAGCTGAAGTCGGACGCTTAACCGACTGAGCCACCCAGGCGCCCCGTGATCATAGATTTAAATGTAGAGCATGAAACTATAAGACTTTTAAAAGAAAACAGAAGAGAATCATCAGGACCTAGAGCTACTTAAGAGTTCTTAGATGTGACACCAATAGCATGATCCGTAAAAGAAAAAAAAATGATAAATTGACATTCATCGAGATTAAAAATGTGTGCATGGTGAAAGACACTGTTAAACAGAACAAAAATATAAGCTACAAGCTCCAAGAAAGATGCCTGCAAATCATGAAGGATATACAAATGGCAAATTAACAGATGAAAAAGATGTTTAAGATCATTAGCCACCAGGTATATCTTGTCACCCTCCATCTATTAGAATAGCTAAAATAAAAAATAGTGACAATACCAAATGGTGAGGAAGTGAAGAGACTGGATCTCACACATTGCTAGTGGGAATGTAACATTGGTGCAATCACTCTGGATATCAATTTGGCTGTTTCTTTGAAAACTTAGCATACCACTTACTATTCAACCTAGCAATCACACTCTGGGCATTTATCCAGGAGCCATGAACACTTATGTCCACCCAAAAAGCTGTAGATGGGTGTTGATAGCAGCTCTAGCTATCTGGCCAAAACCTGGAAACAACCCAAGTATCCTTCGATAGGTTAAACTGTGGTATATCCGTAGCATGGAATATTACAGAGGGTGACCTGTTGACACACGTAACAGCCTGGATAGATTTCAAGGATGTTATGCTGAGTGAAAAAATCCAATTTCAGAATGTCCTATACTGTATGATTTGATTGATACAGAGTTTCAACATGAGAAATTGATCAAATTGGAGAACAAATTGCTAAGGGTTAGGAATGGGGGCAACGATGGACTGTAAAAGGGTAGCATGAGGGGGATCTTTGCAGTGATGCGATAGTTCTGCAGTGGCTACAGCAACTTGCACTTGTGCTAAAGTGACATAAAACACTACGTGCACACTGTGGCAATGTCAGTTTCCTGTTTTGACATCGCCCTATGGTTATGTAAGAAGCAACCATTGGGAGAAGCCGGCTGAAGAGAACAGGGGATCTCTCTGTACTATCTTTGCACCTTCCTGTGAGTTTCTATTAAAAACAACAACAACAACAACAACAACAACAACAACAACAAAATCCTCTGCCTCTGGAAAGACAGTAAGAAAATAAAAACTCAAGTCACAGATTGGAAGACAGTATTTCCAATACATTAATATCTCACGAGGAAGTGGAATCAAGAATATGTAACAGACTTCTACATTACCATAATAAAGACAAACAATTCAATTAAAAAATGGGCCAGAGCTTAAATACATATTTTTAAAGAAGATGAGTGAAGGCTCAACAAGCGTATCATTGGTCGTTAGGAAAATGTAAGTTAAAGATGTAATGAGATGCTACTTCTCATACACTAGGATGGCTAAAATTTAAAAACCGATAATGCTAAACATTGGCTGAGATGTGGGGCAACTATACCCCCATATATTGCTGGTTAAGTGTATAAAATTAGACACTCACTTTGGAAAACTGTCTGCCAACTTCCAAAAAAAAGTTAAACCTGCACGTGCCCTGTGATCTGGTAATTCCAGTCTTAGGTGGATATCCAGGAGAAATAAAAGATACGCCTTCAGGAAGACTGTATAAGAATGTTTATAGCAGCTTTGTACATAATTTCCTCAAACTGGAAACAACACACATGTCCATCCACAAGAAAATACACTCGACGATAAAAAAGAATGAACACCAACAATATGGCTAAATCTCAGAAACATTATGTTGGGCAAAATAAGCCAAACACAAAAGAGTACAAGCTGCGTGATTCCATTTATATGAAGCTCATTTCTATTCCAAGATATGGAAAACGTGATCCGTGGTGACAGAGACCAGAACAGTCATTGCCTATGTATGTGTGTGGGGGAAGGTTTGGCTGGGCCAGGGTATGAGGGAAATTTCTGGGATCATAGAAATTTTCTGTATCTTGCCTCGGTTGCTCCTTCTACAGATGGATACATTTGTCAAAACCTACTGTCGTGGAACTTATGAGCTGCGTTCTTACGGTACGCAACTTTTAACTTACAAAAGATGTGGGATCAAATAAACCCCAAAAGATGTGGGATCAATGCCTAAACCTGGGTGGTCCTGGGGAAACTGAGACATAAGGTCGGTCACTAAGTCCAGAGGCTTCCAGAAGAGATTGGCAAAGTGACAAGGAGTCCCCACCTTGTAGGAGAAGCAAGGAAAAAGTCAGCTCATCATTGAACAGAAACTAGCCTCCTTCCCACATCCCCAGGGACCAAAGAGGGACAGTGATCAAAGGGCCACTCTGAAGCAGGAGATTCTCATGATACAGACTTGCACTGACTTTTGGGTCTGCCCTGATTATTTTTTCTGGTGTTATCGCAAAAATGAGGTCTGTGAACGTCTGCCCATCTGGTACCCTGCTCATCACTGAGAGTGGGAGAGAGTGCTGGAAGGACAGTTGTTCTTTGTAATGCTGGCATTAGGGCTGATTTTCTGGATCAGAGACTTCAGAGAGGGAGATCGTCTCTAATCTGAAGCATCCTGTACGCTACTCTTTTCTCTGCTGGGACTCTTCCTTTGAAGATTCTATTTGCAAAGTTAGATCTTTGCCCAGAAAATTTGTTCTTGCAGGAGATTCTGAATCAATGACTTCTTTTAACACGCTTTGATTACCTAATCTCTAGGCTGCATCTCACTTGTCATCAATTAGGTGATCCTTGGAGCTGAACTGAGAGAACTGAATCTCCCGAGAGTCTCAAACTTGGTTCATAAATGGAAAGAATGGGAACTACCCATGGCAAGTCCCCATTCCAGCTTCCCTCCCTATAAAAAAGGGACTAAAACCGGGAAGTCATGGTGTTTGAACACTGCACTGAGGGAAAAGACAAAGGCAGTAAAATCCACTGCCTCGGAACTCAGTTCCTTGTAAGAAGTCCTCCTCAGCTTGCTTTGCGGGGTTGTTTTTTTATACTTTCAATTTTTTTTAAAGTTTATTTTGAAAGAAAGAGAGAGAGAGAGAGAGAGCAAGCAGGGGAGGGGCAGAGAGAGAGGTGAGAGAGAATCCCAAGCAGGCTCCAAGCTGTCAGCACAGACAGAGCCTGATGTGGGGCTCAAATTCACGAACCACGAGATCATGACCTGAGCCGAAACCGAATTGGATGCTTAGCCGACTGAGCCACCCAGGCGCCCGTTTTTTTATACTTTTAGTAATCCAAAGAGGCGCTCCCTCCTGATTTCCATGTCAAGACCACAGTACCCTCCCTGCCTCTCAGGCTGGGCAGCTCAGAATCATTTTGCCCCCTCACTCCACCTTGCCCTCCACGCAGGGTGATGGTTTCTAGGTCCTGCAGATGCCAGCTCTCCTGGGCTCTCACCCCCCCCGCCCCCCTCCATGGCCAAAAGCACCTCCTTGTTCAGACCTTGATTTCTTCTCACCAGGACGACTGCAGTTCACCTGGCTTCCCTGCCTCTTGTCCCCGCCTCCGTGCAGTCTGGCCTATGTATTTATGTGTGGTTACTTTACCTAGTGTCCAGCTCGGATCACTCTGTCCCCATGCTCAAAAGTTTTTAGCAGTTTACGTTCGCTTACGGAGGGAAGTATAAACTCTTTACTCGGAATCTGCTTTCCAGCCTCTTGCCTGATTAATCACCCACATACCCAGTGGCCGGGCTACTGGCCCACTTTTCAACTCTGGGCCTTGCTTCATAGTTTTCCTCCTTTTGGGAGAATCTTTCATTTCTGTTCACTTCATCCTTCCATATTCCTTCTTCCAAAAAGTCGCCTCCAACTGGACATGCTGTCTTTATCCCTTAAACTGCCCCAGCCCATAACAAAACAAAACAAAACAAAACAACCAAACTCTTGCAGTACTGACCCTCTGCTCTATGTTCCAGTGAAGCCAATATGTGTCTCATTCCCATGATTAGACTGTCAACTCCTTAACGGACAAATTCACATTTTACTTCTCTTTGTAGGCCTTTCTAGATTTAATCCATTACTGAGTATGCACTGGTTATTACATAAATGTTTGTTGACTTGAATTCAATGCCCACTATTTAAAACTATTTATACTATTTGAGGTTAGTATTTGCTACTACAGTTTGACCTGAACCAAGATTTTAAAAAGTGTCAACTGTCATCTTTCAAGAAGTTGAGTTCTGTCTTCAGCCTGTATAACATTTAAAATGAGGAGAAAGGCCAGGAGGCAAGACTGCTCTCCTTTAACGCTCCCCGAACTATTATGACTTGTCATGGCCTCAGTTAAAGAGACTCTGTACTTCCCTAGAGAACAGCATATAGACACAAAAAGAACCACAGGCCTTAGGAATCATCAGGGAAGCGGAATGAGGAATGCCCAGCGACGGCCGAAGGCTGCTGTGGGGGGCAAGCAGGAGCGAAGAAATTTCTGTAAAATGGCCCCAAAGTCTGGCCTGCTATCTGTGGCTAGGACAGCTATCGTGGCCTCAGACCCACTCTGAAGTCATGACCTTTTTCTTTGTTTGTTTTCTGATGAATTTTTTGTAAAATGTTATTCTTGTTCTGCATTAACATTCGGTTAAGTTGTTCTTGCCAATGTCAAGCTGTCTAGGCTTTACTGAGGGAACCAAAGAATGGGCATTTTAATCCAAGTCTGTACCAGGGGCTTAAAGGAAGAATATGTGGGTTTTATAATAGAAGTAACTGAAATCCTTTTTTTAATGTTTATTTATTTATTTTGAGAGAGAGAGAGAGATTGAGCAGGGGAGGGGCAGAGAGAGAATCCCAAGCAGGCACCGTGCTGTGCTGTCAGCACAGAGCTCAATGCAGGGCCCTGATCTCATGATCTCATGAACTGAGCTAAAATCAACAGTCTTTGGACGCTTAACTGACTGAGCCACCCAGGTGCCCCATAATTCTTAAGGGGAAGATAAACTTCTATAGGCTGGAAGATAGGGCAGAATGAGGCTGGTTTTACATCTCCCTCTGTTTACTTGGAGATTTCTTTCTGGAACTCTTCTCTGATGCAACTGTGGACCATTTCATTACTGTTTCAAACAAGAGAGCCAGTTCCTGTCCAAGATGCTCAGTAAATATTCACTGACTGATTGCTGATAAATGCCCTTGACTATTCCAAATGAATTAGCTCTGCTTGAAGTGAGGGCCATATGGAACTTCCATCCAAGATGACTACTGGCCCTTCTGCAACCCAGAAATGACCTGAAATCACATCAGTTCTTTTTGTTTTGATAAATCATGGACTTCCAACATCTTTGAAGCCTAAACCCTGGCCTCCGTGACTACACATCAGACACTCTGACATGAGAGGTCTCTAAATCTGAGGAGAAAGCCTGCATTACTTTTCATGTTTCCATAGGTCTCCAAGGGACACATCCTTATCCTAGCCATAATCTTCAGGCAGTTTTCCTTCTCTGCTGGCTTCCTCTCCTTTCGTTGTGGAGAACAGCTTCTGAGGCAGGAGAGCCCTTAAACCAAGATGTTCACTGAAGATGCCGAGGAGCCTGGAACTTTATTTAGCCCTCAGTGGGGAACTCAGTCCTAGGGAGAGAGGAGGAAGAGAAGAACTCGGGCCGGAGAGGTCACCTCTCCTCACTCTTTTTGGGCAGTGCTGGAAGCTGTAGGCTTTTGGCTTCAGGAATCAGGTCTGGGTTCTCTGGGCACAGTGGTGCTGGGGTAACTTGTTTATTTTTTTAATGTTTGTTTATGTGGGGGTGGGGGAGGAGTAGAGAGGGAGCTAGAGGATCCGAAGTGGGCCCTGTGCTGACAGCAGAGAGCCAGATGTGGGGCTTGAACCCATGAACTGTGAGATCATGACCAGAGCCGAAGTCAGACACTTAACCAACTGAGCCACCCAGGTGGCCCTGGGTGCCCTGTGTTTTTAACACAAGGTTATCCCTGCCCCCTTGGGAAGAAGCCAGCGAGGAGGCATCACCTTCAACTGGGTTTCTCTAGTCTCTGATTTCAGGTTGTAATGAACTATTTGAACTAAACAGAAACATGGTGAAAAGGTCAGAATATATGGATAAACATTAAAAAAAATAAAACTTGAAATCCTGTCATGTAGAGATAGATGCTACTATATGGATATCATGTAAACCTGTCTTGATATTTTCCCCAAGCAAATACATACACAGATGTATTTGAAAAATAGATTTACACGAATTGCTCTGCCATTTGGGTTTTGTTTTGGTTTTCTCTTTTTTAACACTACCTTGTGTCATTCTTCTCTGTCAATAAATACAGATACGCACAAACATCTGTAATGACTTCATGTATTTGATTTTAGGAATTTTTTTTAAATGTTTTTTAAAATGTATTCATTTTGGGAGAGAGACAGGGAGCCTGAGTGGAGGAGGAACAGAAGCTGGGGGGGGGGGGCGGGGAGAGAGAGAGACAGAATCTGAAGCAGGTCCCAGACTCTGAGATGTCAGCACAGAGTCTGACACGGGGCTCAAACCCATGAACAATGAGATCATGACCTGAGCCGAAGTCAGACACCCAACAGATTGAGCCACCCAGGCTCCCCTAGGGATGTTTTATACTACGTATGTGCCATTGTTTCAGTACTGGATTTGAACAAAGTTACAGTCATTAAGAATAATGATTTCATCTAATTTTATGCTTCAAGTAGGACTCAAATTTCCTTGGGTGTGCTATTTATTAATATTTATTGTTAATATTAACTATTGTTAATCATTATATTAAATATAAATTTAAAAGAATAATGCATAATATGAACATACTAAATATTATAATTAACATTAATTTTTGGGTCAAACAGTTCTGGCTTTGGCCTAAAGTAGTTCTTCATTACATATCCCTTGGGGCCACCTTGCCACACATGAATTTAGGTAAAGTTGAACGTTAACTTCCTTTAGGGTCAGAGTAATTCACAGACCTCTGCACAACTTCTACATCTCGCTCTTACTTTCCTCTGCTTCTGTGTCTGAGCCCATGGAATATTCGGTGTGCCACCTTGAGATAAATGTGGACATAAAGCCGAACGTAGTTTGCCTTCTCTTTAGAATCCACAAGCATTATATTCCCTCTCCGTGTTTGGAGATGTTGAAGTGAAAATGTGAGGTGTTCCAGAGGATCCCCACCATGTACCACAGAGACTTCCCACAAGCCTCGCTGTCAACCCTTCCCAAGGCCCATATGCCAGAGGAACAACCCTCCCCACTTCATGTTGACCCTGCCATGGCTGCGGACATCTGCCTCCAACTCTCACACTTCTTCCAGCTGGGGAGCAGCTCCATGGGGTCAGTCTGGCCCAGGGAGCCCCAGGATTACGGTGGACAAAAATATCACAGACATAGAAATATATATACTGGGGCACCTGGGTGGCTCAGATGGCTAAGCATCCAACTCCAGCTCAGGTCACAATCTCACAGTTCATGAGTTTAAGCCCCTCATCGGGTTCTGTGCTGACAGCTCAGAGCCTGGAGCCTGCTTCAGATTCTGTTTCCCTCTCTCTCTGCCCTTCCCCCTCTCACGCTCTCTTTCTCTCTCTCAAAAATAAGTAAACATTAAAAAATTAAAAAAAATATATATCTATATATGCTCATTTTGGTTGATGTGAATGGAGTTGGCTACATTTTGACATGCCATTCAAATAGACTTATTCACCCAACACAGAGTTATAGACTTCAGGAGCAAGACAAGGAGCAAGACGCAGCTACAAAGGCAGTCAGCTTCCTCATTTTGAGTGTGAGAAACTGGGGCCTAAAAACGGCCAATCGTCCCAGCTATATTCAGCTCCTTAGGACCAGAACCCTTGCCAGAATTTCAGGTTTTTGGCTACTGATCTCATTGCTTCACACTGCTAGGAAAACAAAACAAAACAAAACAAAACGAAACAAAAAATAGGAGCCCCTTTTCCATTACAGAGAGAGCAGGAAGACACCTCCGTCCAATCTGTTTGGGCCAGAAGGGTCCAGGACCAGAAGACGCAGGTGGAAGACAGACTTTAGGCTTTTTTTAAAGGCAGAGATGAAAGGAGATGAGTTTTAAATAGCAGAGAGAAGGGTGAACTCTTAATGTTTTAAACCAAGAAGTCTAACATCACTGCTGTGACTTTTCTTCTGATGGCCTCATAACTCTGCCTGAACCTTTGTGACCAGAAGGATGACCTCAGTTTGGGGAACGTTGGCCTGGGATCCAAGATTTTGAAGACTTGTTCCCGGAGTTGCCCTCTGACTTTGTTCAATCTTCGGGAATTCCCTTAACCTTCTTGTGGCCTGATCCCCTCTACAAAGGCAGATAATATTACTTGCCTTATAACAACATCTTTTTAAAAACCTATGAGATTCCCAGGTGAGAGTTGTGTCTTTGTCTAGAGGGTAAAATGACAGTTTGTCCCTTCAGTAACATCTAGATGATTATCTGGGATCAACCACATAATTAAGTTTATTTTTGTGTGTGTTTAGTACTTTTCAGTTGAGCAAAATGTAATTAGCCCAAGAATGTTTTACCTTTAACTTTGTTTTATCTTAGGACATTATAGATCAGGTCTCATAGGAAAGACTGCCCTTGGAGAAGGAGATTTGAAATTATAGACAAAGTTGGCCATCCCTTTGGCATACGGTTCTGACATGTACTTGGAACATCTCTCTCCTCAGTGTGCATATAACAGAAGGTACAACGCGTCTTCCTGGCCCCTGCTGTGTAGTCCCTCGAGTGAGTCAGGATGACATTAGCTTATATACAAGTCAACACGCCGGTTCCGATGCTTCCAAATTCTACACCTCAGTTCTGGTCTCGCCAGTGAGTGTTTTGCTTGAATTTTAACTACCTGATGGGTCTCCATTTGAGTATTCTGCAGCCAAGGGCATCTCAAAATGTCCTGAGCAGGACTCATTATGTTCCTCCCCTGCCCCCATACCAGGTGGCCCTCTGCCCCAGTTGTTCACCCAAGCTTAACATTCATTCTAGACCATTCCTCTTCTCTCACTTGGCATTTTCAATCAGTTGACAAGTCTGATCAATACATCTGAAGTCTTTCCCTTCTTCTTCCCACATCACTGTCTTTGCTCCTTCCCTAATCATCTCATATTTGAACTACTGCTAATTACTGGTTCAACAAATATTTGGTAAGGCCACACTGTAGGCCATGCACTATTCTAGGAACTTGGGGTACAATTAGCAAACAAAATATACAAGGATCCCTGGCCCTGAAGAGTTTACACATTAGTGGGGGGGGGGGAGGGAGAAGGCTGATAAATGGGTAAATTACATAGGAAATTTAAAAAACGGTCATTCCAATGGAAAAAAGGAGAGATGGAGTGTTGGGAAAGAGGGAGTGCGGGAGGCTGCACTTTGCCATTTTAAACAGGGGGAGTGGAGCAAGCCTCTTTGAGCAGAGACATAAAGGGGGCAAGCCACGTGGTGACCTGGGGGGAAGCATTCCAGGACAAGGGGAAGGAGCCTAACCTGGGAGAGTGGCTGTGTGTTCAAGGGGCAGCCAGGAAGGTCAGCACAACTGGAGCTGAGGAAGACAGGGGATGCGGTCAGAAATTAGGTCAGCGTCTGTTACACAAACTTCAGGTTTTTCAGAGTGGGTGGGATCAGTAGTCCTTGCTAGGATTTGAGCAGAGGAATGATGGGATCGGATATATATTTTAAGAGGATCATTTTGGCTGCCACACTGGGAGCCAAACTTAGGGAACAGACTTAGGGATACATTGGGAACAGACTTAGGGATACCAGGAGAGGAAACAGAGACCAGGTGGGAGATGCTGGTGGCTGGGACAGGGCAGTAGCAGTGAAGGTGGTGAGAAAAGGCAGATGCTGGAAATATTTTGAAAGTAAAGCCAGTGGAATTTCTGGAAGGACTGGAAGGACTGCTTGGTTGTGAGGAAAGTAGTGGGGTCAGGGAGAGGGAGATAGGTGACCTAAGTGGTGGACCCTCCCTGCTTCTCCCTGCCCAGCTCTCCTCCTGGAAATCCACCCTCTGGCCAGAGCAATGCTTTCCAGACTGCAAACCTGACCCTGTCCCTCCTCCCTGGAAGCCTCCGGCAGCTCCCCTTACCTACAGCTCTCTTCATTTACTACAGGAGGACTTTTTGTGACACGGCCCTGTCTTTATTCTCCAACTTCATTTCCTGTGGCCCTACCTTGTAACAATTGCAAACTGCCTGCAGGAGCCCGCACACCACACGCTAGAGGGTGGCTCTGGGTCTTAGATAAGGTGTTTTATGTTTTCTTACTTTGCTCCTGAAACCCCCTTCTCCACTGATCTGCCTGATCGATGGGAACTCAATTTCCAGTCATACCTCAGACATCATCTCTTCTAGAAGGTGGGCTGAGTATACCCACGGTTTCCTGTGCCCGCCTTCCCATGACGATCATCATGTCATGCTGAACTGTCTCTTGTAACTGGACATGAGCCCCTCTCTCCCCCTCCACAAATACTTAGCACATTACCAGGCACATGAAGCAAAACCGGTCCAGGGAGTGTTTGCTGCTCGGAGTGCAAAGCTCAGAGACCAGGTTTGCATAAATCTAAATAAAGTCAAATTTCTCCCCAGTCCCTCGGTCTCCACTGGAAACCAAGAGGTCAGATGAAGTGAGTATGTCACATAGCTCATGGCTCTGTGCCTCAGTTCAGGTTCTCTCCACATCACCCTAGCCAACCTGGGCTCTAAGCAGTCCCGCCAGCACCCTGGATATTCTATAGTGAGTCCCATAACGTTTTACAGTATCCGCTCCTGAACATAAGAAAACAAAACCACCGAGGGCATTTTCTCTCAGCAGTACTGGAGACTGCCTTGTGCTGGGTATGCTGGGGACAGTCCCAGTCCGGGGGGTGGGGGGGTGGCAGCAAAGGGACACCTCATCATGGCTGACATAGGCCCAGGTTGCCTCTGCGGACAAAGCCTTGGCGAGGCAGATGGGGCCATTTTGTAAGCTTTCTATTCAAAGAAAATCGGGAACAGAATAAAAAGAGGTTTGGGACACAAATGCTAAACGGAACAGAGCAGATGTAGGAAGCATCAAGCTGGGCCTTTCGGGACGGGAGAAATGAAATGAGAACCCAAACAAGGCATTCCCCCCACGGTGAAATAAAGACGCCAACGCTGCACTACACTGTCTGTGCAGCTCTCACGACAGGGGTTCTGGGACTCCAGCCAGGTGCACAGGGCCACGGCCCGGGCAGCTGAACCGTGCCAAGCCCATTTGCCGAAAGACAATGGTGCCTCAGCCTGTTACCCAGACAGCCCGGCAAATGTGCCTGGGAGAGCTGAGCCTCCGAGTGGCTACATCAGTGGCAGCTTGGCAACCTCACGTTCTTCGGAAGGATAGAAGGGCCGGGGCGGGGGGCGGGGGGCACGAGGGGAGGTGTTGGCAAGGGCGGTGGGTTTGGGGCTTTAAAGAATCTCAAATGCCCCGTGACTCTCTAAGTCTTTGGTAAATTACCTTTTATTAGCTTTGTTAAGCCTCAGCGGCCTGGAATTGTCCCCTCAAAACTCAGCCATCTGTTCCCCTCCTGTCTGTAATTCTGACCACACACACAAAAAAAGAGTTTAATCTCAGCAAAAGATTATTCTTGCCTTTCAAAAAAAAAAAAAATGGGAAGGGAAATGGAGAGGGGGGAATGAATAAGGATTGGAAGCTTCAGACGGAGGGACATCAAAAGGTTGAGTATTTCTGAAACAGAACCCCACCACGTACACTATTAAGTTCTTGGTGACTGGAGTCCAGACTGTTAGCACCTTAGTCAGAGCACTGTTGAGGGCGCCTGGGTGGCTCAGCCGGCTAAAGGACTTCAGTTTAGATCATGATCTTGTGGTTTGTGAGTTCAAGCCCCACATCGGGCTCTGTGCTGACAGCCTGGAGCCTTCTTCAGATTCTGTGTCCCCCTCTCTCTCTGTCCCTCTCCCACTCACACTCTGTCTCTCTCTCCAAAACAAATAAACAGTAACAAAAAAATGAAAAAAAAAAAAAAAGAACACTGTTGAATGATAAATGTGTATGAAGCTACATTTAAATGCAAGAGGCTGAGCTAGGTGCTGTGAAAGGGAAAAAAAAAGTCACAGCAGCCAAAAAAAAGGGCAAATTTAAATCACAACAAAAGGGAGAAATCAGCTCAGGGAATGTTGCAAGACATGGTATAGGCTAGAAGCTCCATATCTGCTGGGAAGAGGGTTCAGGCCCTGTGAGCTGGGAAGTTTCAACAAAGGGAAAGGAAACTGAGGGAGATGGAAAATTCCAACAGAAGCATCCAGTTTATCTTCCTTCCCAAACAGAAATCCTTTCCACAGCGTACAACTTCTTTTCAAATATTTTCCGAGACAAGTATCCATTACCTCACAGATCAACCCGTTGTATTCTCTTTATTTTTCTCAACAGTGAGTTGAGATCTGGCTTTCTTTAACTTCCTCTTTCTTTGTTTTCCTTTCCAGACAGAAGAAAGTTTTGTCCAGCTTTGAAGACAACCACCAGTAGCCCTGGGATCCTCTCCTCTGCAGACCAACCACCTTTCCCTCTTCCCCACACAGTCCGAGGGCTGCATGCTAGTCAGGGAATGTTCCCGCCCAAAGGCGGTGCCCAGTCCTCTGCCCAGCACTCCAGGTGCATTCCAGTCAAAGATCCTGTGACCTTACGTGATCATTTCCTGAACATGATTCACTATTCATACAGCCCAGTGTTGCCCCAGGTCTCAGCCACGACACTGCATTGTAAGAAAGTAGCAAGGTGGGATCAACCAAAAAACCCTTGGTGTTTTCCACTCACACGTGCTGCTAGGCCAGCTGTCCCCTGTTGAATTGGATGTCAAGGACGGGTGACTTGGAGAGAAGGCACGGGCATTCTGGTGAAGGGAGGAGATCAGGCAATGAGGCTGTTCAGGGAACACTGAGTGAGTAGCTAGCTAACAGATAGCAAAATGCACTCTGATGCTATAGTAATTCAAACAGATTTATACCAGCACAAATAGAGCCAAGCAGAACTGAGAAACAGAGCTATGGAAATTAAGTATTTGTTAAAGATTTTCTTTCAATTTAGTGGGGCAGGTGTGAACTTTTCAATATATGCTATTGGAAAACTGGGCTATCCATTTGTCTGAAATGATGATTCGATGCATTTCTGTCATTATACATCCACACTAATTTCAGATATATTAAATACCAAGATGTTATATTGTATAAATATAAATACCATATTATGTAAATATTACTTGCATACAAAAAAGACAGTTTTTAGTGAAAGGAGAGAGCTTCCTTAAAAAAAAGGCTTAAGACCCATAATATTATTTAAAATGTTCTATACTGGGGTGCCTGGGTGGCTTGGTCGGTTAAGCGTCCGACTTTGGCTAAGGTCATGATTTCACGGTCCGTGAGTTTGAGCCCCGCGTCGGGCTCTGTGCTGACAGCTCAGAGCCTGGAGCCTGTTTCAGATTCTGTGTCTCCTTCTCTCTCTGCTCCTCCCCTGTTCATGCTCTGTCTCTCTCTGTCTCAAAAATAAATAAACGTTAAAAAAAATTAAAATAAAATAAAATAAAATAAAATAAAATAAAATAAAATGTTCTATACAGAAGAAGGCAATATTTTATCTAGCTGTTCAATGATCCAGCCTCCCTGGTACTCACCAAGGAGGATAATGGGGTCTAGGGATTGTGATGGGGTTGGGCTGCAAAAAGTCAGGATGACTTTCTTAGGAGATAAAACTAGGAAGCATGTTTCTAAATGTGCTAAGAATTATCTATACATATATGTAAATATAAAGATATGATCTGCATATATGCATATATTAAATAATATATACATATGCTATATATATGACAGAAAAGTGTCAGAAACCTCCGAGGACCCTGTGCCATATCACATTTACAAATAACACTTCCTCCAAATCCTATCCAAATGTTTCTTTTTCTTTTATTATTTTATTGTTTATTTATTTTTGAGAGAGAGACAGAGCATGAGTGGGGGAGGGGTAGAGAGAGAGAGGGAGACACAGAATCCGAAGCAGGCTCCAGCCTCTGAGCTGTCAGCACAGAGCCCGAAGTGGGGCTCAAACTCGTGAAGTGTGAGATCATGACCTGAGCCAAAGTCAGATGCTTAACTGACTGAGCCACCCAGGAACCCCCAAATTCTTACAGGAAGCCTTCCACCTGGCTCAGAGCAGCTGATTGACTTGGAGAAGTCTTGGAGACAGGTACACGAACTGGATGCAAAAGATGGGAAGCCCGTGCTCCTGAGGACTGGAAAGGAGGATTGTAGCATGTGGTAGGAGTTCTGAGAAAGGTAACTGAATGAATAAATGATTGGATAAACTAATGAATGGACCTCGAATCAGGTAAGGACCCACCATCAGGCCTTGAGAAAACACGGACCTCAGGGCCTCAATCCCACAGGCATGTGACAAGCAGACACTGGGCTCCATTTATTGTCTAGTTCACTTTTCTGTCAAGCTGTCACCTATGACAATACAGTCTATGCTAGCTGCAACTCACCTAGAGAGAAGTCAAAAGCCTCGTACTTAAAATGATCCTAATTTCAAACACAGAGGCAATTGCTAGTGAAACCTGTAAACTGAACAAGAAAGACATCGTGGGATATAATTATATAAATAACTTTATGTTGGCTCTACTGTCCCATGATGACCCTGCCTCCGGAACAAAAACTTGACTACCCCACTGACTTGTTCTGTCAGAGAAAGACACTGGAAGACACGCAGCATAACAATAATTTAACATGTCTAGTCCTAGGTAATAAACATCAAATTTGAGTCAACATTAAACCTCGCCTCCCCAGCTAGGACCTACTGGGAGCTGGCTACCTGCTGGAGCACAGCATGAACAGGTCTCCTCTTGTTTTCCTGTCTGGGGACGGTCTCCCCTGTGGCCCCATGCCCCAGCTTGCCAACCACGATCTGGGCAGGGAGAGGGCAAGGGACCCTGGAATGTTCTTCCTCAATTGATACTGGTCTTAGAGAGCTCACCCTCTCCGCACTTACAGATATCTGAAACTGACTCTGATCAGCCATTTTGCTCTCTAGCCATGGAGAACACATTTCACGCTCAAAAAACCCTATCAAAGCGATCGTCGCTCATCTCCTTTAGATAGGACTCAGCAATAAATTACTCTCTCCAATACACCCGCCTTACATGTTCTTTCTAATGTCCCTCTTGACCTTTTCATACCCCTGACTGGAGGGAATAGCCCTTGGGTGAGAAGCTCAAGACTTGTATGACCAGTTGCCAGATACTTCCTTTAAAAAACAGATGCTTCTCTGTCTCACAACTAATTTTGGTATTGGATACTTTTCTTGAGAGCCTTGACTAAATATTTCAATTGAACATATTTCTATATTAGTTGATCTAATGTAGCTTTTTATCTCAAATTGATGGCTCTGATTCTATGGCTAACTGGAGACCCCCCCCCCCCCCACCGGGAAAACTGGTTTATTAATCTTAATATAAACATATAAAAAAAATCACAGGTCAAGAACTGGGAAAGAACCATCCGTTTAACTTGCTTTGTGTGGCAGCCATCCTCCAAGATGGCCCCCAGTGATCCCTGCTTCCTGGTTATCACACCTTTTGGCTAGTGCCACTGTATCCATGCTGTGTCAGGGTTGGTTGAATATAGAGAAGTAATGGAATGTCATATCTGAGGTTAGGTTATAAAATATTTTGGCTTCTGTCTTTCTTGTTTTCTTCCTCATGTAAATATCCCTCTGAGGGAAGCCATGTTGTGAATAGCCCCATAGGGTCTCACATAGGAAGGGAACTGAAGCCTCTTGCCAACAACCGTGGGAGTGAACTTGGAAGTGGATCTTCTAGGCCCCGTTAAGCCTCCAACAACTGCAGCTCTACCATGTAGCTTGAGGGAAACTTAATGAGAGATCCCAACCAGCACCATCCAGCTAAGAATCTTGGCCCTCAGAATCTATGAATTACAATGTTTGTTGCTATATCTTCTCCTTTCACCCCTCCTGAGTTGTTAAGCTGCTAGGTTTTAGGGTAATTTGTTAGCAAAAGATAACTAAATACTGCCTAAATAGTTGGACTGACTAGTTTTTCACATTTGCAAAATATTCTCACACAAATAATTTACCAACATAACTAGATTCCTCTTTATAGTGTAAGTCAATCATTAAAATGCAAAGTAGAGAATTCTTCATTTTGTGAAAATATTTACTTCAGGGTTTTTTTTTAAACATGTACGCTAATTAGGTATAACTAAAATATTTAATCTATAAAGTTCAATTTCTAATTTTTCAGAAACACTTGTATAAAAAAGATCCATCGGTTAAATCAGAGCTGAAGGATTCAGATAGGACTCTGAAATGTTGTCTGAATTATCATTGTTCTGGACAGCTCTGCGCCATGAGAGTCCCACTATTGTTTAACAATCTCTAGAAAAGGAAATGGGGATGGGGTGAGGAGCTATGAGGAAAAGAAGCAACATTTTGCCATCTTTGCAGTAGTGAAGTCCTTCATAAGTAACTAAACTGTTCCACGTTCAAAATGCTCTTTGCTCTTCTCATTTTCACTATGTTCTCCTGTGGATAAGTGAAATGAACAGCATTTAACATTAGGAGAACTGAGACAGGGACCATAGAAATGGGCTTTCCAGAGATGGTGTTACTAATATGGAAAGGAAAGAAAGATGGCTGACTTAGGCCTCACCCAAAGGACTATGGGTTGGTTTTGTTCTGAGCACAGGGGCCTGAGAACTGGATAATGTATTTGACTCTCCATAGTTGTAAACAAGTTTCATATTTTATCAATACTAAAGCAGCTGGAAATATTAGTCCTGAAAAATGTGTGATGGGGGAGCACCTGGGTGGCTCAGTTGGTTAGGCATCCCACTATGGCATAACCTCATGTTCTGTGGGTTTGAGTCCCAATCTGGAGCCTGCTTCAGATTCTCATTCTCTTTCTCTCTCTCTTTCTCTCTCTCTCTCTCTCTCTCTCTCCGCCCCCCCCCCCAACTCCCCTGCTCTCTCCTGCTCTCTCTCTCAAAAATAGATATTTTTAAACATTAAAAAAACTGTGTGAGGGAGTGGGGGCTGAATTTAGAATATACTACTACTTCAGTAGCAAAGAGACAAATACTAGGTGCTATGTAGGAAATCTAACAGGGCTCATTAGACCAAAAGTATGTTCCAGAAGCAATTCTTGGAGTAGATAGAAGGAAACACACTAGAGTTCCCCTTCCACTTTCTACCTATGGGCCTCTGCTCATTCTGTTCCTTCTGCCTAGAACACTCTTCCATACCCCCTACTGCTTATCTGCTCTTCCGGTCTCAGTAAGAACACCCTTCCTCCAGGAAGTGTTCCACCCCTGCCTTAGACTGGGGTATATGCTTCTCCCATGTGCTCTGTTGTGCTGGGCACTTCCACGGTCAGGGAAATTATCACACTAAATTAGATGCTGATTATCTTTCTTTTTGCAGAACTCCAATTAACTAGGTCAAAGGCCAAGTCTGCTTTGCTCATGACTGCATAGCAGGGGCCTAAGCTCGTGCCTGGTACCTAGTGGGTCTTTAATAAATATTTGCTCAAAAGTAACTAGTTTCCAGTAAATACCATCAGGGAAATGATCCCTCTGATGTGGTATGGGTAATTATCTTGTTGCCTCTATAAATACTATTGGGCAAGCCGTTCCAGAATTCAATGGAACCGAAAGGCTCATGACCAAATTACAGTGCTAAATACACGGTTTATGGAATCAATTTAAAGTGCACAGTGAGATGCAAGGAGAAACAGAAGAGTTGCTTAACAGACAGGATAAAGCACAAGGCTGGACCACACTACCTGAACCCTGGGTCCCACAATATTTGAAGGTTCTCTCTCTCTCCCCCACCTCCCTCCTCCCTTCCTCTTCTCTCCATTCCCCACCTCCTCTTTCTCAGCCATTGGAGTTCTCCCTGTTGACCAGAGGTGAGGTTTGAGCCAAAGGGACACAGAGGTAGAAGGTCCTGGGGTCAACCCACCCTTATTATATCAGACAGTGGCAGGACAATTACTCCTGGCCACAGCTGGAGCTCTCCATTATCTGCTGAGCCGTCATGGCTTTTGCCCGCATGTGTTGGCTGGTAAATAAGTAGGTGGAAGCAGAAAGGGTGTCACCAATGACTGGATACATTAAGACTTCATGAGTACTGACTGCCTACTGTGCCTCATGTATCTGTAGAAGCTCTCGAATATTCTACGTGCATCGTCTGCACATGCTCAACTCTACGTATCTGACCTGTCTCACAGAAATCTATTCTCTCACATTTCTGAAGTCTGAAGTCAAGGTCTCAGCGGGGGTGGTTCCTTCTGTGGGCTCTGAGGGAGAACCTGGTCCATGCCTATCTCCTAGCTTCTGGTGGTTGCTGGCAATTCCGGATGTCCCTTGGCTTATAGGCACATTAATCCCCGTCTCTGTCTTCACATGGCCTTTTTTTCTGTCTCCTGTGTTTCACGTGGCCCTCTTACTAGGATAGCAGCCATTGGATTTAGGGTCCACCCTAATGTAGCAGGACCTTATCTTGACTCATTGTATCTGCAAATACCCTGGTGAACCCTGGTTCACCAAAGGACCTGGTGAACATACATTTTGGGGGTGGGCACTATTCAACCCAGTAGAATACCTAACAGATCTTGTGAGTTTCATCTGTCTTCTGTGTGGGCTTACTTTCCATAGCAGAATTGAATGCCCTCGAATAATAAACAAATGCACCCTCTACCTGGAAACGAAACAAATCTATTCTACCTGGTGGTTCTGCTTCATCACTTGAAGGCATCTCCTGGCTATAACAAACAGCTGCTGATTCCTGACAGCCGAGACATAAGCTCAGGGTTTTCTCGGCTTCCTCCTCGAGGGCCAGCTCTCAGGGACCGATGCTGATGGGAGGTGCAGGGCTCACTTCCACACGCGTAAGGGTGCTCTGTCCCCGGGAGCCACCCCTTGGCTGGGCCTGTGCCTGGAGGTGAGGGGCGCCAGCCTGCTGTGGGGAAGCCCCACTGTATCTCAGCTTCCCAGAGCTCACGGCATCTCAGGGACACCCCAGGGCTTGAGTTGCTCCTGGTCAAGACCTGAGCAGGGCTTCAGACCTCTCAAGGGGGGGCAGAGAAAATTTACTCAGTGTGGTATTCTGCCTGTGGAAAATAAATACTGCCCAACATTTGTCAAGAGTCTACTCTAATTAGAATAAAGAGCTTATTTCTGGATGTCTGAAAATAGGGCTATTTAACTATAGAGAGAGGGGTAGATGAGAAATTACATAAGATAATCATAATTTTTAGAAGCTTCTCACAGGACATCACTCCTTCCTATGAGCCCGCCATACTGGGTGTATACCTCCAGGGTAGCACCTATTATGTTAAGTGCGTAGACTATGAACCCCTGGGGGTTGGGTGTACTTTTTACCTCTCTTTACTTGGCACACTGCCTGGTATTTGCAGACTGTTGGTAGATGTTCGTTGAGTAACTGACCAACTGAATTAGTGAACTTTTCATACTTATAAATGAAACTATCTGATCATCCACATAATTTACCCAAATGAGGGACTTCTGTGCTCATTTACATTCAGTAATGTCAAGTGTTCGTTTTTGTATTCTCCCATCTAGTGATGGATGGAGTAATAGTCTCGCTTCACTTACTTTCGACATAACCTCTGGGCGACCCTAAATGAGACCTTACCTATCTGGTACTTTATCTGCTCAAAATTCCTTGCATGGTTACCATTCCTATCTCTTTTGACTCACACTTGGGTCAACTGACAGAGTAGGTATTTAATCCCTGAAATCGATCTCTCCAGATTCTTTATCATTTGACCCTGCTGGGTCTGACTTCCTTCCAGTTCCAGGGACAAGGCTTTGTAACTGTACCTTGACCTCGGCAGCCCAGGAGAGAGTTTCACAGACTCCACTGTGAAGTACAGGAGTCTTCAGCTTTGATGAGAACCTGTATATATATTATGGACATGCTGTCCGTTACGTGGAGCCCAGCAGAGGAGAGCTGTAAGCTAACAGAGCCTCTGATTCTCCTCACTCTATGGTCACAGAGTCTTTTCATCGGTACACAGTGCCCATTCTTGCAGCCATGTCGAGAGATAATTATGGGAGGAAAGGCAAAGGCCATTAATTTCCATTTAACTGTCAGCATGTAATTTGAAGCCAGACCCAGCGTATCAGTGAGAGGGAAATACCTGAATGGCAGAAATGTCGCAGGAAAGGCAGGCCAACAATGGCATCATCCCCCGAGTGTGAAATGTAGGCCATCAGCTTAAAATGCCCTGCACGCTGCCTGAGCACACGGGCAAATGGGGGCAGTTTCTTCCTCCGATGAAATTTCTACCTGGCCAAAATTAGACCCTCTGGGAAGCAAATTTGCACTCTGGGATATTAAATACAACCTATACACCGCCCCTAAGGGTCAGTGGTGTCACTGCTGTCATTGGCACTGCCAGAGGTAAGGAAAGGAGGTGTGAAAGCCAGCAGTGCTCGGTTGTCTGGGTCAAGTTTATGACGAGTGTTCCCCAGGCATACATGCTTCGTGTGCCGTTTCTCGCTGAGTACCTTCAATGATGCTATGATGCAGATTATTGTAATTTTTCCGATGAAGAAACTGAGACCTTAAGATCTTCTCAAGATCATACAGCTACTAAGCAGCAGAACGGAGATGTGAAGTCAGCCCTCCCTGGCAGCTCCTGAGAACCAGGAAGGTGACTGTAGGAGATGGTTCATCCCAGTTCCAGCCTACATGGCCTCAGGGACAGTGGCTTTATATGATCTAACTCTTCAACCTTACTCTTGGCTCTTCCAAGAGGGGAAATTGGGATCCTCATGTCCTTCTTTCGCTTCCTCACAGGTACTTATTATTGAACCTGTGAAAGTATGTTTTCAAAGAGTTAAAAGCACGACACGCTTAGAAATATAGAATGAACGTGTCAAAAATGTATTCAACAACTGAGAGAGCGAACAGGAACGTACAGTTAGTTCCAAGAGCATTTGGAGGAACTAGATATTTATAGGCATTTGGGGGGAAAAAAGGAATGAAGATTCCTAGATTAGATACAAAGCTGGTTGGTGTCCTATGGCACCATAAAATCATGACCCTGAGGTAATCTCCACCTGTCTGTAAAGTAGGTCTCTACCAGGATCTACTTTTCTATGTATCATGGAACCTCACAGTAGCGGCTGATTCCAATCAAATAGTTAATGGCAAAGCCAAACACAGTCACATTTCATTAGATCAGCGGGTGCCCAAACTTGGCTGCACATTAGAATCACTTGGGGAGATTCTGTAACTCTTGGTGCCCCAGGTGGGTCCTGCATTAGTTTCTTAAGGTACAGAATTACCACAAATACAGTGACTTAAAGCAACACAACTTTATTCTTTTCCAATTCCGGAGGTCGGAAGTCTCAAATGGGTTTACAGGGCTGTGCTCCTTCTGGAGGCTCTAGGGCGAATCCACGGTTTGCCTGTCCCAGCTTCTAGAGGCTGCTTGCATTGCTCGTCTTGTGGTCCTTCCTCCATCTTCAAAGCCAGCAGCACAGTATCTTCTTCTTCTCTCACCTCTGCTTCCATCTTCTCCAATCTGATCGTCCTGCCTCTCTTCTGCAAGGGCATTGTGATTGCACTGAGCCCACCTGGATAATCCAGGCTGCTCTCCCCATCTCAAGGGCCTGAACTTGATCACACCTGCAAAATCTCTTAGACCATGTAAGGTAACCTATTCACAGGTTCTGAGGACTGGGTCGTGGGCATCTTTGGGTGGGGGGCATTATTCAGCACACCACAACACCCCGTATCATTAAATCAGAATGCCTGAGAGTAGGAGCCAGGGTAGTTTTGAAGACCCACAGGTATTTCTAGTGTCAAGCCAAGTTTAAAACCTATCGCCCTGCAAAGTTATGTAATCTAGGTAACTGTTAAACAATGCTCTGATCTGACATTGAGAGGACACGGTCTTGATGTTGCACTAAGCTTGCAGTAATCTTTCTTAGCAAACGAACAAACATACCAATTCTCAAATTAAAAAGCTCTACTCTGGAGGGGCGCCTGGGTGGCTCAGTTGGTTAAGCGTCTGACTACAGCTCAGGTCATGATCTCGTGGTTTGTGAGTTTGAGCGCCGCACGGGGCTGTCTGCTGTCAGCACACAGCCCGCTTTGGCTCCTCTGTTCCCCTCTCTCTGAACCTCTCCCCTGCTCACACACTCTCTTCCTCAAAAAATTAAAAATAAGCAATAGATTAAAAAGCTCTACTTTGATTAACATCTGCAGTCATTGCTCTGTGTTGTCCAACCTTGGACTGGATGCTGCTCTCACTGAATGTGTAAACTTGGCAAGCTGTGGTTGCCTCTCACCCTTCTGCAAAATGGCGCAAATGTAACTCATTTCTGTCAGAATGGTGGTGACGCTGGAGGAAGGTGTAAGCTCAGTGACTGAAGCGCCATCTGTAAATACGACTGCAGCACATGCCCGTGGTCGGCTGCTGGAGGACGAGCTGGTGTCAGGTTTCCACAGCCAAGAATCATGCTCTGCGACCACAAAAGACTGAGGCTTGTAAATGCTGTTCAAATAACTAAGATGAAAATAACATCCATGCTCCCACACCCACCTTCTATCCTTCAATTATGTCTAATGGCTGAAAGCAAACAGAGGGGGCTGTGAAAGCAGTTAGTGGCCGCGTACCTGGGAACCTTGGTGGAGCTCCAAATACATCAAATGTCTTGCAGTAAACCTATCATCAGTGTGAGTTTACTGCGTTTCACCCGGTGCGGATTCCAGAGCCTCAGGGGAAACTTTTCACAAGAAGAAGAAACCGGTGCTCATTTTCAACCAAACACCTAAGTTCATTATAGTAGTTCTCGTCTTTTAATTGAAGCAGAAGGACGTTCCTGAAGTTTGCAACCAACTGCAGCATATACCCGGAGACCCTGAAAGGGCCAAAGAATGCTTCTCAGGCTGGCAGAAAGGGAAGGGAAAACTCTTCAGGTCTGCCATAAAGGAATTCCAAAATAAAATTCCTAGATTTGATACAAAACTGGTTAATGTCCTACAGACGATGAACTCATGACCTAAGAGGTCATCTTATCTACCAACTAGAAATCTACAGACTACTATGGAACATCGCCACCTAATGTAACATTCCCAGGTGACGTTCCCACTTTGGAACTCGGTTCTGTTCATTGTGGGCAAACCTTGCTCTCCACCTGTCTGGGAAGCTTTACCAGTTCCCTGTCACTAGACCAGACTGATGATCACCATGTGAATGAGCCCATGGATCAGGTTTCCTAAGGCACTCACTGGTTTTAGATCTTCTTCAGAGAGTAGAATCAATTTTTCAAAGGAAATCATATGCCGTGTGACAAAATGAAAAAAACTGTTATGTTACCAGTTGGCACCACTGAGCTTCTTAGAAAAGGACATACAGTTGGTCCTAATTACCTGCCCATTCCATATTTTTCAATTCACCTACTTGCTAAAATTTGTAACTACAAAATCAATGCTTGCGGTGCCTCTGCCGTCATTCACGGATATCTGCAGAGCAGTGAAAAAAGTTAAGTCACCGGACATTACTTGTTCCCAGCTGAGGCTGAACAACGTGACGCTCTGCCTTTTTCTTTGGGCTCTCAAACCATCAAGTTTTCCTTTTAGAGATCTATTTGGTGTCACAATTTTTGGTTCATTTTTGTGCTTCTGTTGGTGATTTTGCTTTACAATACCCCCCAAGCATAGTGCAGAAGTGCTTGTCTATGGTCCTGAGCTCTGACTCACAGAAAAAATGAGTTACATACATTTCATTCTGGCCTGCCTTATGGTGCTGTTGGCCATCGGTTCATTAGTTCATAAATCATTAATGAATCAACAAAATTTCTTAAATAAGGTGCCTTTAAAGAGAATGACACGTAAAATAAAGTTCTGCACTGACTGGTTGAAAATGTGACCTTGTAGGAACTTAACCCTGCGTTTCCCCCGGAAGGGGTGGCTCAACATGTCCTAATGCAGAGTGTACAGTGATTTTATAGAACATAACTAACAACTGTGGATAGCAGGAATCAACTGTGTCTTTGGAAAAATGTCTGGGCTATGACTTCAGTTAGGCAATGACACTCCGGGGGCCTAGGAACAAATGTGCTCGTTCTCATGAAGATGGAATAGACCAAGGAAAGAAGAGAGGAAGAGAGAGGAGCAGTCAGTAGGAAGTGACATTTGTCAGCTCTGTTTCAGTAAAGGGCCAAGAGAGCAGAGCCTAGCAACAGGTAGCCTGAAATGAGGTTAGAGAACAACGGCATCGACTATAGACTTTTCAGATGTCTTGCCACGTTGGGTGCACTGTGGCTTTCTTCTTGGGAATCCAGCTCGCTCTTTTCTTTCCCTTTCTTTTCTTTTCTATCTTTTCTCTTCTTTTATCTTTTCTCTTATTTTATCTTTTCTTTCTTTTCTTTTTTTTCCTTTGTTTCTTTCCTTTTCTTTCTTAATAAAATGTTTATTCGTTTCTGAGAGAGCAAGAGAGAGAGAGAATGAGCAGGGGAGGGACAGAAAGAGGGGGACAGAGGATCCGAAACAGGCTCCACGCTGACAGCAGACAGTCTGATGCAGGGTTCGAACTCACAAACCATGAGATCACGACCTGAGCCAAAGTCGGATGCTCAACCGACTGAGCCACCCAGATGCTCCCAGCTCTTTCTTAAAGTCTCCTGTGCTCACATGTGCTCCTCATGGCTGAAAGTTTTGGGTTTTGTTTTATTCTTTCCCCCCCAAATAAAACAAGTCATTTTCTGTCTTCAGCAAAGTGATGCAAAACCTTGTAAGGAGGCAGGATGTCGTTCAACAGAGAGGACCATAACACTGTAAGTCCTCCAGGGGTCTGAAGGCATCTTGGGGAGGATGCTGCAGAGGTGAAGCCTCTGGAATTGAAAATCCCCAATGCTGGGCAATTTTAGCTGACTTGCAAAGGTCAGGGACGGTTCTGGGGACATCCAGGGAGCTGCTCTGCTGGGGACAGGGCAGTGTGCAGAGCCTTGTCCAAATGCACTTTCTCCCTGCCACCCAGCTTGACCCTGCAGAACAGAGGATGCACAGGCTGGACCTGAAATCCAAGAGACAAACAAGCACAATTCTTTCTCGGACACGTGCCTGGTACGTTTCCTGACCATGCCCCTAGGAAAGATCGTTGAGAATTTAGCTCAACCATCTGCTCTTACTTGGCTTTTCACCAGGATCACAGGACTGTGCCCAGAGCGCAGCCTGGGGCTGGAAAGGTTCTGAGTTCCCTGTGGACAAATGAGGCTGCGTTTGATAGCTCTAGAGCCTGAACCCTTCACTTGTCTTGTGCATCCCAGTGGAATTCCACTAGTAATCAGGCTCCCCGCTGACCTGGCTTCTTTCCTGGAGGATAAAGCTTTTAATCAAATGAAACCAGCCTCTTGAACATTCCGGCGAACTTGAGCAGGCAGTGATTTCCCCTGGCTCCATGCACGTGCCAGAAATGCTTTTGCCACATAAACCCTTGAATTTCTCAGCGGTGGGCTGAGGGGAGGAAGCACTGATGAAGAGAACTTGCCCCAATAGACATAGGATTCCTCTGGACCCTCCACAGCTAGGAAGGGGGGAGAGAAACAGGAAATCTGTTTGTCCAAGAGCTAAGGATTTGCTGAGCAGACTTAGTCTTTCCTCCTGGCTCACCTGGTCTCTTTGCTTCTGCTCTGGGGTCTGGGATCCAATGACCTAGGACCTCCTCGTTCTGTTTCCTGAGCCTGGGGCATACGCTGGCCATATATGCCTGCATCAAAAGTGTCTTTGCAATCCCCTGATCTCACGTTTTTTTCCCTTACTGATTTTGTCAAGGCTGATACCTATTTTCCTTTTTTGGGCTTATGGACAAACAAATCAGAGATTATAAAGCTCTGTGACAAGGGAAACTAGCTACACATAATTGTGTTGGATGGAGGCAGTAACAGAAAAGAAAAAAAGATTATCATTCAAAATGTGGTGGTAAGATGACAGGGTCTGTGAGAAAGTCTTCCTACAGATTTTTAGGAAGGGAGAGTATCTTTATATTTTCATAATATGAACTGCACAGACAGTAGAGCCAATGATTAGGTCAGTCCTGTACAATAGCCATCAGGCCACTTGTTTGACTCAGAAGACTGTTTAATTTAGGCAAAATCGTTTGACCAGTAGACCTGAATAAACGTGGACTGGAGGTGACCCAGATTCTTAAGATCAATATGTAGTCTAGCTAAAAGATTTTATGGTAATTTTTTTTAATGTTTCTTTATTGAGAGGGGGGAAGTGGGGCAGAGAGAGAGACCCACACACAAAATCCAAAGCAGGCTCCAGACTCTGAGATGTCAGCACAGAGCCCGATGTGGGGCTCGAACTCACGAGCCGTGAGATCATGACCTGAGCCGAAGTCGGACACTTAACTGAGTCACCCAAGCGCTCCAGATTTTACAATAAAATGTGAACCTCTCTCATCGTCTCCTTTCCATCCCAGCCCCATCCAACGGTGTGAGTGTGTGGGGTGGAAGTAGGGTGAGGAAACTGGGCTTTAGGACATGTCCTGCAGCCTGGTGGCCCAGGGATGGGTGCAATCAGCTTCTCATCTGTAGGGAAATGGTGGATTGGGAGGCCAGGATCAGTGGCGCTTGGGGCAAAGACCCTCATCCCATCACCTTGCTGCAAAGGAGACTCAGTTTTCATGGATGTCATATCCTATCTGGTTGCGTAGGTACTGGACAAGGTAGATGAAGGCACCCGGGGGATTCTTCACTGTTTTCTGTCCAACACACTTAATTTTTAATCAGAACCTGCCATCTAACAAAGACTCATTAAGCACACACCACTACGGAGCACTGTGTGGTCCAGAGTGGCCTGTCCGCTCCTGGATCAGGCTTGCTCGGCCGCCTGTGTGCACAGGGCCAGGTTCACTGAGCACAGCAGTGGCCTTTGCTATCTTAGTCTGAGGCAAAGTCATGTCTTCTGGGACTTGGTCGGGACACCGGAGCTGCTTCCTGACAGAAAAAAAGTCGCTTCTGCTCCTTCTCTGTCCATGCCTGTCAAGGATGCAGACCTCCCTTTGACGTTAGGCCACTTTTCATCCCTTTTGCTTGAACGAATGCAAATTCTAGCCTCCTTGCTGCCCATTTCCAGTGCAGCCTACGCACCACTGTCAGATTCCTCTTCCTTAAATACGGCTGTGATCGTCACTCCTCCCCTCCTCAAAAAGCTCCAAATAGTTCCCCCTGCCTACAGAGGGAAGACCACACTGCTTAGCCTGTCACTACAGTCCCTACAATATGGCCTGCCTTCCCCCCGCCCCCCTGCCCCACCAAATCCATCTCCTCCTTCTCTCCTAAATGCACCTTCCTCTTCAGTCCGTTCTCCGTAGGATGCCTCACACACCCTTTAGCCCGTGCCTTGGCTTATAAACGGTTCCTCTAATACTGGGATGCCTCCCACACTCCGCTCCATAAAAATCCTCCTCACTCGGCAAGAACCTGTTCTTTCTCCACGTAATTCTTAATTAGTTCAGCCCAGAGTGACATCTTTCATTGTTTTGAATTTACCAAGTCACTGATGTGCATTCCTTTGGTGTTCCTGGTTCCTTCCAAATTTATCCCACCAATAAGAGATTGGTGAGTGGGTGCCGGCCACGGCAATGAATATTCTCTGAACCGTTCCCTTTCTCCCTTTTAAAGGGCAGGCATGGTCTGGAGTAGGAAGCACAGGAGGAATAGAACAGTTCTATTCCTCAAGTAAAAGAATCCCTAGCATTTACCCGGAGATAGTGAAGGTTTCCTAAAGGGGCAAGGCTATTACATTTAGCAATGGAATTTTTCACTGTTTTCTGTCAAATACACTTAAAAAACACACACAGAAAGGTTTAATAACCTTTATCTGTAAAGCTGATGCCATGTCTTCATCTCAGTCCTCCTGGGAACATGCTTCTGCCCTGTGCTCTTGTCATGAACCTCACTGAGCCATTCACACATGCTTACCCAGGTGCCCCAACAAGGTCTCATTTCCACAGCATGGCCAGCCAACATCGGGACACCGTGCTGTGGAACATGAGCCAAACTGACTCACTCCTGACTCTGGCCTACAGCCTTGACTTTGTCAATACATCAGCCTACATAAATGAGCCCTGTGGATTTTATATAGGATCAAGTCTTTGTAGGTCGTGAAGGGAGACTGTTCTTCCCAGCATCACGGCATGAGAAAGCCTCTTGAATTGAGTTCCTAGAAGCTTCCAGCTATGCTAAAAAGGTCCCTCAATACAAGTTTGAATGCCTGCTGTCTGATCCTTCATTAACTCTTGATACGACTGGGAAAACACTTTGTTCTTGGTGACAGTTTCCTCATCATTAAATGAAAGGTTTCCTCGTGTTGTTTGAATAGCCTCTTGGGTCTCCTTAAGCTCTAGAATTCTATGCACCTGAATCAACCTTGTGCCCAAGGCTGAACTGAATAACCTCTTAAGATAGCTTCCAACATTGTGACCCATGAGACTTGGCTCTAATTGCTGCTGCAGAAAGAACATGCATTTGTGGAAATCATTTTTCCAGTTTTTCTGTGCTTACTTAAAAGTTTTATGCTTGTCTGTTTGTTCAATCTGAAGTGGCATGAGATAGTTTTTCAAAATTGCCAGCTCTGTTGGTATCAGTCAAGATCCTTGACCGTAAGCAACCGAAATCAAGTCCAGTTGAACTTTCATAGGAAAAGGAATCCATTGGAAGATTCTTCGAGATCTCACAGATTCAGCTCTATCAACTAAGAACGAGGAAGACAAAAGGGGCATGGAATGAAGAAGATGACTCCATTTTTGAGGTTTGACCACTACCAGCTTTTAGGTGCCCACCTTTCTTCTCTACATCTGGGCAACCACATTAAGAAAACCTGTGAATATTCTGTGTTTTTGCTAGCAGCCGGGAATCTCAGTTAGGGCAGCCTCAACCCATGGCCCAGTGCATCGCCCCAACCCAGCTCCACCCCCTTTACACCATCAAAGCCCCAGGCCTCATCCTTGCCCCAGTCCTCCTGGTCACCTTCTCAGCAAACCCAGCCTAAGCTTTCCCTTCCTGGGAATCTCAGCTGCTTGTGAATACTACGTAATTTTGTTTGTAGTCACTGGTCAGTGTGTCCTGTCATCTCTCTCGACATACAAAGAAATTCTTGGGTGGGTGATTTTGCTCACCTGTGGGTAAAATGATTCAAATAGGGAAGCTGGACAGCTGGACCAGAATCCAGGTTAAGCCACAGGACTCCACAGGTGGCTGCCCCTGCCAACTCTTAAATGCTGCCATGGCTTCTGGGAATAATTTACAAACTGACCCTGAATCTTTGTGGTTGTTTTTAAATATTTATTTTTGAGAGACAGCGTGCATGTGTGCATGTGCGTGCAAGACGGGGAGGGGCACAGAGAGGAGGACAGAGGATCCAAAGTGGGCTCTGAGCTAACAGCAGCGAGCCAGATGTGGGGCTCAAACTCACAAACTGCAAGATCATGACCTGTGTCGAAGTCATACTCTCAACCAATTGAGCCACCCATGTGCCCCAAACCGATCCTGAATCTTTGTGTCGTGCCCCTTAGGTTCAAAATTCTGGATGACACAATTATACTGTCTGAGCGTAGGCACATGCCATCCTGGAGGCCAGCAGCAGGAGGAAGTCTTTTGCTTTCCTAGCTATGAGCCAACAGATTTAAAGCTGCTAGGGGGGACACGGTGAGATGAAATGAAATAATTTCCCGATTCAAAACTCAAAGATGGAAGTTCTTTGGTTTTGAGACTGAGTAATTCTTTATAAATAAATTTTTAAAAGTTGCAGTGTTCATGTTCTTACAAAACCTGTTTTTGAGATAAAAGTCAGCATTTTAACTATTTTAAAGCATGTAATTCCGTGTTTTTTAGTACATTCACAATGTTGTGCAACCATTGCCACTACCTCATTGCAGAACATTTTTATCATTTCAAAAAGAAATCTTTAACTCAAGAACCAGTCACTCCCTCTTACCCCTCCTCCCATACCCTGGCAACCACTAATCTTCTTTCTTTCTGGGGGTTTGCCTATTCTGGATACTTCATATAAATGGGATCACATATGGTTTTGTTTTGTGTCTGGCTTCTTTCACTTAGGACAGTATTTTTCAATGTTCATTCATGGTGCAGCGTGTATCAGCACTCCATTCTTTTTCATGGCTGAATAATATTCCACGGTATGAATATGCCACACTTTGCCCATTCATCAGTTGATGGGCATTTGGGTTGTTTCCACATTTTGGCTGTTACAAATAATGAGGCTATGACTATTTCTGTACAAGTCTTTATGTGACCTATGTTTTCAGTTCTCTTGAGTATATACCTAGGAGTGGAATTTCTTGGGTTTTATGGTCACTTCATGTTTAACTTTTTGAGGAGCTACCAAACATATCCCTAGGGCTGCACCATTTTACATTCCTGCCAACAATGCACATGGTTTCTGATTTCCCTACATCCTCACTGATACCTGCTATTGTCCTTAGTTTGATTACAGTCACTCTAGTGACATATAAAGTGACATCTCTTTGTGGCTTTGATTTGCATCTCCCTCATGACTGATGTTGTTGAGCGTCTTTTCATGTGCCTATTGGCCATTTGTGTATCTTCTTTGGAGAAATGACCATTCAAGTCCTTGCCCATTTTTTAATACCGTTGTTTTTTTGTTGTCGAGTGGTAATAATTCTTTACATGTTCTCATATATATCCTTGTCAGACAAACGACTTACAAGTATGTTCTCCCTTTGTGTAGATTGTCTCTTTACATTCGTGATATCCTTCAAAGCACAGCAGTTTTTACTTTTGATGAAGATCCATTTATCTATTGTTTCTTTTGCCATTTGTGCTCTCAGTGTCGTATCTAACAAACCATTGTCTAATCTCGATCATGAACATTTACTGCTATGTTTTCCTCAGAATGCAGATGCTAACAGGTTATAAGAAGTTACCCTAGCTGATCTGGGATGCAAAGAAAGAGGTGTTTGCCCTGTTCCTGTCCCACATCATCTACTATATTTTGAATAACTTCACATCGCTGAAGAGAACATTGTATGTTAGAAGTACTTTATTAAAAGAAATTTCCTTTATGAAATAAAATGTTAAAATTATTTTGGAAAATTTTATCCATAATCATGATTCAAACAAAATTATTTTAATTTCTTTAGGTTTTCTTGTAATTTTAGCCACAAGTATGCATATTTTTATATATTATAATCACTTCATAAGTATATTTTCTTTCTGTTTTCCAACTCATTGTTATGATAATTTTCTGTGGTATTTGTATTTCAATGGCTACTCAATATTCTATGAAGTTACATGTCACAATGAACCAATCTGTTATTTTACATTTTGTTTTATTCCACATTTTTTTTTGCTATTAAAAATAGTAAAAGATTTGTGCCTATTTTCTTTATTTTTGAATTTTTCCCTTAGGATAAATTTGTCATAATTACTTAATCAAATGTTAAGAAGATTTTTATTCACAGCAAATTCTTCTCTAAAAGTTTTCTATCGGGGCGCCTGGGTGGCGCAGTCGGTTAAGCGTCCGACTTCAGCCAGGTCACGATCTCGCGGTGCGTGAGTTCGAGCCCCGCGTCAGGCTCTGGGCTGATGGCTCAGAGCCTGGAGCCTGTTTCTGATTCTGTGTCTCCCTCTCTCTGCCCCTCCCCCGTTCATGCTCTGTCTCTCTCTGTCCCAAAAATAAATAAACGTTGAAAAAAAAATTAAAAAAAAAAAATAAAAGTTTTCTATCGACTTCTAAACTGTTAGAAGCAATGTCTGAAAGTGTCCTAAACAGCCTTGCAAAAATTGGGATTTAGTTTTCCTTAATTAAACTAGTTTAATGATATAGTGTCACTGTTTTTAATTTGTACTTAAAAAATTTTTTTTATGTTTTACTTATTTTTGAGAGCAAGAGAGACAGAGCATGAGTGGGGGAGGGGCAGAGAGAAATGGGGAGACACAGAATCCAAAATAGGCTCCAGGCTCTGAGCTGTCACCACAGAGCCGAACGCGGGGCTCAAACTCACAGACTGCGAGCTCATGACTTGAGCCAAAGTCAGATGCTTAACCGACTGAGCCACCCAGGTGCCCCAATTTGTACTTTTTAATTGTTAGCTAGTTTAAACACTTTCCATGCTTAACACGTTCAGTTTTCTTATATGCTTTATTGAAAAGAGAGTATTTAAAAATGTTTTTCTAACTACTAAAGTAATATTTGTTGAAGGTAGAAAAGCATGAAAAAGAAAAGTCATCCATAATCCCACCAGTGAGATGGAACTAAGTTAACTATCTAAATTGGAGTCTTGTTCCAGACATTGGAAATTCCAGAATTCCAACTCTGAATTCTTTTTTTTTCTTTTTCCTACAACATGCTTTGCCCTTATCTTAAATAAGGCATGGTAATTTCACAGTGGTTTTTAAACTTTATCTCTAAAATTACTATGACAAAATAGAAGTCGGGTGGGTACCCAAATCTGAGTGTCCAGCAAGGGCTGGGCCAGAGGGCACAGTCCACCCACAGCTTCTGAGTCGAGCTGTAAAGCTCTCTGGGTTGTGACAGGGGATGGACCTGGACATGGGAAAGCCCAAACTGCTGAGAACCTTGACAATGACATGCTTCCATGCTTTTCATACCTGTATTCCGAGCCTCTGAAGCCACAGCAAGAGAGTGCCGTCTGTAGTTTAGCAGAATGTCCAGTTTTTCTGTTGATCATTTACATTTTTTAACATCGACCTTATCCTTTCATCAGTTGCAATTGTTAAGATTAAAAGTAGGTTAACAAGTGACCTCATATTTGGAATGTGCCATAAAGTATTTTTCGTTTGGTGACTAAATATTTCCAGAGCTAACAATCCCATTGAATTCAAAAGATGATTAATACATGGGGCGCCGAGGTGGCTTAGTCGGTTAAGCATCCAACTCTTGATTTTGGCTCAGGCCATGATCTCACAGTTTCGTGAGTTCGAGCCCTGCCTGCATTGGAATCCACGCTAACAGCACAGAGACTACTTGAGATTCTGTCTCCCTCTCTCTCTCTGTGCCTCCCTTACTCGTGCTCTGTCTCTTTCAAAATAAATAAATACACTTAAAAAAAAAAAAGAGGATTAATACTTTAAAGACTTAATTAGTATTCACAGGGACTTGACTTAGAGCTGATGCATAGGATTGTGTTAAAATTTACAAACCTATCCCAGTTTTCATTTCAAAACTACTGAATCTAATTACACTTTTTTCCCCCAAATAATTTACAAGGGTCAGAGTTGCCTTGACATTTGAGGAAGCATTTATCTTTTTTTTTTTTTTTTTAATTTTAGAGGAGACTGTGAGACTATGAGATTTTGACCTGAGCTAAAATCAAAAGTTGGATGCTTAACCAATGGAGACACCCAGGTGCCCCATAAGCATTTATCTTAAGGAACTGTCTATGAACATCTCCTCCATCTCTTGGGGGAAAGTGTTCCTCTTTCAGTGGTATAAACTCAAGATCTAAAGTCACATTCCGTGAAATACTTCTTTAGTCTTCCACGAAACCCTCACTATTTGTGGATGTCCATGTACTTTAGGGTTTCTTACACAATTATACTCATGCTCCTTTTTCTATTGATCCACAGATTTGGGCTCCAAAGACAAAATTCACCTTGGAGTCAGCATTTCTCACCTCTAGAGGTTAATGACTGTATGGTAGGCAGGTATCCATAATAGCCTTTTACAACCACAGGGCTAATATTTCTTAGGCAATGCCCTGAGAAACTGCACAGAGATTTCAAGTTGATCACTAGCTTCCCAGTCATCTCAAGCTTTGGAACAGTCAAAGATACTTACAAGCACCATGCCTTAAAAACTCCTACCATCTTCTGCAGCGCAGAGGGTCATTTTTAATTGGTGTCTTTACTAGCTATTTTTCTATTTTTCAAATCCCCAAATAATTTGGGCTGCTTCCATATCACCACTTAACATGGCCAATAATAGAGGAGTTCACCATTACATACCCACCGGCTTGGACAAAGCTCCAGGCACTCCATACTAATGCTTAGCTTAGATAACCTTTGAATTCTCATGATCCCTGGGAAGCTATGAATCAGTGTTGACTTCTAGTAAGACTGTGGAAACTGCATGCCAATAACCTTTAGATATTATCTCAATCTTCATGATACTGACTCATAAATTTAATAACTGTTTTAATCTGTAAAAGCAAAAACACTGAAAAGATAATAGGGCGGACTCAGTGAAGCATCGCTGAGCCATCTCCAAGGCCCAGCTTCCTCATCAGAAAATAGAGGCACTACCTTACCGCAGTGGAATGAGAAGGCGTGTAAAGTTCTTGGGGAAGATTGCGGTTTCCCTTTTTCCCTCCCTCTACCTGCAGCTTATGTTGTAGGAAGAGGAATCGGTCACCAAAAGAATTAATTCACCTCTCTTTTGCCTAGCCGGACCTAACCTTGAGATACTCCTCTAGGGATTGACGACCCTACATTTTCCTGGCTCACCCAGAGCCACAGGAAGTGTGCAGACACTATTCCACTTAGGGTACATTCTGAACGTGTGGCAGGGGGCCAGCCAAACTGTCATACAATGAAAGGAACAAGCTAAATTATTCTCAGTTGGGTTCATAGCAAATATGGATGAAGTGGGAGTCTGCAAATAGAGACAGGAAATGGAAATGGAATGGAAAACACATTTGCATAAATCCTTGCCATTTCCCCAATCTCTATGCCAGTGAAGAAAATGCATTCTGTTGAGAAGATCCCTGGTACTGTCTAGAACCCCTGTTCCCCTTCCCCTGCTCTTGAACAAAGAAATCTCATTATACCCTTGTCTCCAAAGGCCTGTGGAGAGATTGGTGCTTATAGTCACATGCCGGGAAGAGCCTGCCTGAGCTCGGAAACTCCCACGGTGCCAGTAGTGTAGCCTTGGAAGGATTCTGGGGCCTTCTGAGAGAAGAGATGAGATTGCCAACACCTTTGCTTGGCATCGGCTCTCCTCCCTACGTTTCAGGTACGAAGACCATTTAGCCTTTGGCTTCATATGGGCAGCTCAGGCCTTAACTGCCTCTCACTTCCCACAAATTCAACCTGCTTGACCTGGTAAAGGGGTTCTGCCATAGCAGGCCCCTGATCTTAAACTCACCATGCTTGCTCTGCCCCGCATGCAACTGATTCTCTTCCCCAGAGATTGGCGCACTATGGCCCCTGGGCCAAATATCGCCAGCCGCCTGGTTTGAAAATAAAATTTTATTGGAACACTGTCACACCCAACCATATATGGCTGCTTTCACCCTATAGCAACAGAGTTGAGTAGTGTAGGGCTCCAAAGCGTGAAATATTTACTATGGGGCCCTTTACAGAAAAAAATGTGCCTGCCCATGCTCTGCTCACATCGGCCTGCCTGCCTGCCTTTCCCTTTAGAGATGGAGCTTTTCCAGACTCCTCTTTCTAGGTCTCTTTAGGGGAGGTTTCTCTTCCTTCTTTTTTAAGTCTCACTGCAGGCATTAGTTTCCCCAGGAAGGTCTCCGTGAAACTCAGATTGAACTAAACGCTCTCAAGGGATAATGACGGCAAATAATTTACTTAATGCTCTCAGGGCCTCACACTGCCTGATGCAGAACAGGCACTAGATAATGTTTGCTGGATTTGTGCAACTGCATGTGCTCTGTTACATACGCTGCCATCAAGAGCAGGAGAATAATTGCCAGTGGGGTAGGGGAAGTTTGCTGCAGATCTTAAGGGCAGTTACACTGAGGCTTCACTATCCCATAACCAGCCGTGAAGCAAAACTAAGTGCCAGGCCTGTCTCAGACTGCACCCAAGGGATTATAGTCATCTGTATCAAGGAAGCCATATCCTGAGCCTTTTTTTAATCATCACAACTTCTCAGTAAGATCCTCATGGGCTCCATGATAGAAAAGCTCCAGGGCTATTGACAGAAATGTACCATGTTCCCCCTTCATGAATGCCCAAGGCAAGTTCTCTCTTGGACTTCTCCAGAATAGCTCTGATTCTGAGATCCTATTAGATGCCACCTGCCTTAACCTCTGTCTTCATATTCTGCAAAGGAGCTTTCTATTTTGGGTTGGATTGCCAGGAATACCGCTAATGGGGAAAACTGACTTCACGAGACATTCACCAGGTAAATGTCTAGGTGGGTTTCTCAGTGTAAAATGACTGAGCATTTGTATATAAATATGTATAAGCACAATTTCCCAGAGCACTAAATGGTTAGAAAAATTGCCCCTTAGCGGAACTGTACCTTATACTACAGTGTGCAATTGCAAAGGTGAGTTCATCTTTATTTTAAAACCTAACAATAAAAGGGATGAATATTCATGGGTTAATATAGAAAATGATCTTGGAAGATGTTAGATATAGTGATTCACTTTGCGAATGACTTGTGATCCAATCCTGATTATACCTTGGAAAACTTGCATTATGACTAATTCAAACTTAGCTTTTAAAGGAACTGTATTATTTGATATGAAGTAAGATCTTGTCCTAGCAAGGAGGTGAATGCTGTCACTCCAGGTTAAAATGATTCCAGGGGTGCCTGGGTGGCTCATCTGACTTGGTTGGTTGGGCATCTGACTTCAGCTCAGGTCATTATCTCACGGTTTGTGAGTTCAAGCCTCGCATTGGGCTCTTGCTGACAGCTCGGAGCCTGGAGCCTGCTTTGGATTCTGTGTCTCCCTCTCTCTCTGCCCCTCCCTGTTTGCACTCTGTCTCTCTGTTCAAAAATAAACAATAATAATAATTAAAAAAAGACTCCAGCAGGCAGGGTTTGGTTTCTCTGATGCTGCAAACTACCAACTATGCGGGCATTAAATATCTGTAACATGGCCTATCCAGCCCTTTTGTTCTCTTCTCCTGCTCTTTCTTATTCTTTTTCTTTCTTTCCTCCCTTCTTCTTCCTTCTTTCCTTTTCTTTCCTCTTTTCTTTCCCATTTCAGACACAATGAATGGTAAAAGTAGAAGAAAATGTAGTTTGTCTAATCCAACGCTTTCATTTTACAGATGAAGGAAACAATATATCAAGGTCAAGTGACTTGTCAGAGGTCCCCAGTACGCTTTAGGGTTCAGACATGGACCCAAATGCCCTGACTCCCAAAATGGTGCCCTCTTTATGCCATTGTGGCCCTGCAAAAAGGCGGCTAGGAGAGCTTACAAAGATAAAAACTGTATCAATCAGAGTTACTGATTTGAAGCAATGGGAAAATACATGATTGGCTAGGAGATAAATGAATTCATTGATAGTACCTCCTGATTACCTCAAAGATGAAAGAGAGTTGGAAAAACTGTGGATTTCAATTATCCATGAAGACTAACTTATAGTGGGTTAGCACAGATGTGTCCCTTAACATTTGCTAATGTTGAGTAAGCAGCTGCCATCTCTGAAATGAAAGACATTCCTGAAAAAGCATGACCACTGATAATTAAGATAATGGAACATTTTGATGTACTTACTTTAAGTTCAAGGATTTCTGAACCATTTCAAAAATGAAACGAGCCCAGCATAATTTGCCCTATTGTATTTCTCAATATAGTACAGGATCAGAGCAATCCATTGACTTTCATTACTGCTCATGCCTTTTTTTTTTTAGTGGAATACTTAATTTAAAAAATTGTTAGCAATAAACATTCTCATTAGGATTTCACAGCAAGAAGCACTACTAACAGGATTTACCTCTGACATCTTGTATCTGCAAAATCACATGTAATTTTCTAAAAACTCTGGCAGTCTCTACCCTGGTTCTTAATATGTCCTATTTGAACTTGACTAGTCATCGTCACTGGTGGGTAATCCACTGAACCCAGTGTAACAGGAGGTAATGGTATATACTAGCAGGGATACCTGTGGTTTGGAGGATGAATTTTTATCCACTATTGAATAACCCTTTAGCACCAACAAAACTCTATGTATTCTACTGACAGGGTTTTCTTTTTCCTTCCTGAAGTGCTGTAGAGCATTCTCAGTGTAATTTACAACAAAGAGAGATGCAGATAATGGCTCACATGTGCTTTATAATGTTTAAATCATGGCAATAAAACTTGACAGACTGAAAGGTCAGAAGTTTGTCTTGACTATTACGGCAGCTATCTAGGTGCTTCTGCCCCAGAACAAAGCTCCCTTTATTAATATTCCTTTGGGTTTCAGCAGACTTAACATTTCAGAGTGCACCTGAGCCTGGGGCAAATCTTCTCCTCCTCATCTTTGTCCTCCTCATTCTTAATTATTACAGCGTTCTAATACCTTGTTTCAAAGTCACATCGGCTATTGGTCATTGACTGGCTGCAAGGGCCATGGCCTACAGACAGTCTTACATGAAACATCTGTACTAATTTCTAATTTGGTTCCTTATTTTATGATGTGTCTGATGTGGGGTAGGTCATTTTACCCCTCTGAGTCTCTTCATTGGAAAGTGAGAGGGTTGGATTAGGTTATCTCTAAATTCCCAGATAGTTGTCCCAATCTTGAAGAGTACTCACTAATGTGCTCGGTGTTTCTATTATAATTCTAAAATTTAGGTAAATTATTTTAAGAGGGTGTGTGTGTGTGTGTGTGTGTGTGTGTGTGTGTGTGTTTGTGTGTGTGTGTGTAGAGGGGAGCTTCGGGGGGATTACAATTCATCGCATAAATCTAAAGCCAAATGAGTGACAAAATCTATGTTGGAGATCTGAACTTGGGAGGGAATAAGAATTTTCTGTGTGGGTCAGTGGTTGGAGGAGGTATTTGGAGATGCCCCAGGAAGGCTTCAAGCTGCCAAGAGCACACAATGCAGGCAGCTGCCTTCTCAGCTGACAGCCTGTCTCAGACCCCACTTCCTCTTTCCCCTCTCCCTGTTTTTCTCCCAAGTTTGGACAGGTAAAAGGATGTAAGAGGAAGTAAAGGGGTGGTAAGTTGGGGGCCAGAGAGGCCATTGTGAAGCTGATGGGAGGTAACCCTCCCACCCCCACGTGTATGCAACACAGAAAGGCAAAATACCATAGTGGAAAGGTCCTGGCCCTCAGAGCTATTTCAGGACATTGGCAGCTAACCCATAGGAAGGGTGGTCTGGTTTCCACAAATTCCACACAACAGACAATCTTGTATAAATATTCCATGTGGTTCCTGTCTGTGTAAGAGTCATTGCCTTGATGACAGAGTTGGGTGCTTTTCCCAATAGGGGCAGGTGAGGAAGAGAGAGTTTTAAGATTCTTTGTCCTTTATCACACGGAAGCTTCGCCTACTCCCTCTCACATTTCCACCTCAAACATCTAAAGCAGCTCAACAAATCCATCCTCTCCCCCACACAACCTGCTCAAGCAACACAAAACAGGACACCCAAGACCTTGTCCGAGAAAAAAAACTGTCCCATGACATCTCTCTGTCCCCACTTTGGTAATTCAACACACTTTCACAGCAAGATGTGCGCTCTCTTTTCCCTTTCAGGGCCCACTGACTTCAAGTGGGATTCCTGGTAACATACTCATTTTATTTATTTTTATTTAGTTAGTTTTAAATATTTATTTATTTATTAGAGAGAGAGTGTGTGTGCAAGCAGGGGAGGGGCAGAGAGAGGGGGACGCAGGAAATCTCAAGCAGGCTCCGTGCTATCAGCACAGAGCCTGAGGCGGGGCTCGAACTCACGAACCCGTGAGATCATGACCTGAGCTGAATGCAAGAGTCAGATGCTCAACTGACTGAGCCACCCAGGTGCCCCACATACTCATTTTAATAAATGTCATTAAGTAAACAATCTATATGTCCCATGTATTTTTACCCATCACCAGTTACAAAATGCAGGATGACACCCACCTTGGATCTATCTCTAGAAAGAAGAAAACTAGGAAAATCTGGCTTAATCTGTGGCAGAATGATTTTGATTAGACATGAAAAAGAACTGCCTGTATGAAAAATTAATTAGAAACTGAAATAGCTCACTGAAGCTTGTCAGTCCTTTTTCTTTCCCTGGAGATGATTAAGCAAAGAATCATCCACCCACTTCTTTGCCTGGAAACAAGTCCTTCTGCTGGAATCTATGGATTAGCAGCCACATCGCTGTGCCCAGAGGCCCCCCCTTCCCACCCCTCAGTAGGAGCTGTGGCTGACCACTGCACAACCACAAACTCCTCCCGAGAGGATGTATGACCTAAGGACTCCAGGATGCGTTGGCCATTTGGTCTCTTCAGATTCTCCCTTGCAAAGAGGGCCCCATCTCTTTTAATGATCCCCTTTCAGTGTAAGTCCTGTGAATGAACTGGACAGTAGGGCAGAAGTGGTCTGCCAAAGCACCTCCACAGTCCGGGACAGGCTGCCTTAACAGGGAGTGTAGTGAGGGGTCTGTTGTGCTCTGTGGGGATTCTCTCTCTGCCTGGATCCTGCTAGCCTGCAGAAAGGAGAGCCCCAGAAGGTAACTTGTCTTTCTATAACTACAACCAATGGGGAAAGCTGAGGCAGCTCTTGTGATCTGGTTGCCTTGAGCAATGAACATCACATCATTAGTCAGCTTCGGTCTCTTTGTCTCTCTCTTCCTGTCGAGCAATTTTCAAGTGCAAGCTTAGGGGTAGCCACCATGCATCTCTTTCTTCTCTTTTTCAGTACATTTACCGAAAGAGAAATGCAATTTGTGCCTTCCACATCACAGACATAAACAGCCTACAACTGATTTCATTTATGATCTGGGTTAAGTGGAATGTCTTACTATATTGTTTATTTAATAACCTTGCTGTACTTTGCAAACTCAGTCAACCACAGCTAATTCCTACCTAAGAGAACAGTTTCCCTAAAGTACCCATTGATATGCATACACTATATACATAATTTGTCTCTATTCAATTGAATATAATACATGCATACATTCATTTGTGCCAATCTAATCTCCATGTGGCTTTTAAAGTCTGACCTTGCCATTCACTCTTTGAGTTAAATTATAGTCCTATTTATTCTATCGGGTGTTGGAGCTAAGGACTGTGACTTTTCTATTATGAGGCTGGAAGAAGGAAGTACTTGATAATAGAAAACAGAATCATACCCTTCAAGTTCACTGTGATAATGAAATCCAAAACAATACCCTAAAAGGTCAAAGCAATTTTTATTTTGCAGACTTAAAATAACAACCACTTAAGCTTCAGAAACATTTAGCTAATGTATAAAGGCAGCTTTAAAACAACATAAAAGTAGTTATGTAAAATTTCCATTATATTTTATATATTGTCTTCAACTTTAAATGAAGTTAAAGGGTATACACCTCTTTAACATTAGATATCTAGTAACAAAATGCCATTGTACTTACAAAAATTTTTATTATAATTTGTTTATAAATGCATTGATGAGGCTTTTATTTGTTTTTTAATTTTTATTTTTGAGAGAGAGAGAGAGAGAGACAGAGACAGAATGCAAGCAGGGGAGGGAGAGAGTGAGAGGGAGACACAGAATTCAAAGCAGGCTCCAGGCTCCAAGCTGTCAGCACAGAGCCCGATGTGGGGCTTGAACCCACAAACCGCAAGATCATGACCTGAGCCGAAGTTGGATGCTTAACCAACTGAGCCACCCAGGTGCCCCTGAGGAGGCATTTAAATTGTGTATCACATGATTCCTGGTTTCAGTAGCTTATTAAACACTTGCTTTGTGTACTCTAAGATGTGTCCTTTCTTGTAACTCACTAGAAATTTTCACAAGGGGTCACAAAGAATTTTATAATAATATCTGGTGGCAAACATGGCCCATGTCTAATCTTCCACTGGGAAGGTAAACTGGTCACATTTCCAAAGGTATTTGGAATGGCAGAGCTAGAAGGAGTCAGATTTTTCATTATACAGTTTAAGTACCTGGATGGATTGATTGATTTCAAAACAGATTTGTCTCTATTGTTCTTAGTACTATTTTTCATAATAAAAATTTTTTAAGGAACAAAGCCAAAGAGCCTCATTGCTGTTTTGTGTCATTCATTCAATTTCATTGCTATGTCTTATTCTGATACATGCTTAGCATGATGTGAAGAGAGAAAATAAGAAGCTTCTACTTTTCTCCACGTGTGGGTAGAGTAGCTTCGTTCGTCTCCAACAACTCATTCTATGTTCTTCCAGATATGTTACTTCACTTGTAAAGCTAAAACAGATTTTACAAGGAAGATCCTATCTTGCAATCAGAACTTATGATCTTTACACCATTGATGATAAATATTGCCAGATTCCAAGCGAGACTATGGTCATTTCGTGCTGATGGCCAACAGCAGCAGCCTTTAACTGCAAATGTGTGTGAAGATACAAGTCAAGATGGAGAAACAGTGACAACCGGCAATCTCCCTCACCTCTCACCCCCTCTTATGGTTCAGTTTGCTCAGGAAGAGTAGCTGAGGTGATGAAGGGGACTTCTGAGTGGGAGAAACTGGCCTTCTTAAATGTTTTATAATTTTCTTAAAATGGGTATAAACTGTTACTCCAACAACAGAATAGGATCGCACAAGACACTTCACAATACAACAGAGAGAATACTTTCATGTTAATTTTTAGTTCAAATTATGTAAAGAATTTACCCTTAATGACCCATAGGTTATGATACCAATTTACTGAATTACGCTAATAAATAGATGTAAATGTTTACGAACTAAATAAAAAAAATATTTTACTAAAAAATAAGGCTAAATGAGAGCAGTCCAATGTGAAGACAATTAGCATCTGAACTAAGGACCAAGCAGTAGAAAATTAAGGGACTGATGGTAGAGATGTCATAAAGGAATCTCCTGGATTTGGTAACTAAGAGGCCTTGGCAGAGAAGGAGGAAGAAGGGAGGGAGACTATACTGTGAGTACTGAGTTTTTAAGTCTGTGTGGCTCACTGCAAACAAACAAACAAACAAACAACACCTCAGAATTCATGTAGTTTTGTGAGAAAAATCTACGAGTATGGTTTAGACAAACTGAGCTTGACATAATGGGATGAAAGGAAAACCCTGATAGGCAGGTAGATTGCATACGAAATTCAGCACCAGGTATTTACTAGATATGAAAAACTGATGGGCGATTTCTTGATGGAACTGAACTCTGAGGACATCAGGGCATGGAGTGTACCTACATCAAACCCTCAGTGGAGGGCAGACACCACAAGACACCCTCCTCCACACACACACACACACACACACACACACACACACACACACTCTGTTCCAAATACTAAAGAACTATTATACTCACTATGCTTGGTTCTGTCCCCATTCATGACAGCATGGTACAGTACTTGATGACATTCCTGGCAATTTAAGAATTCCTGATGGCTTTCATGGGGCCATTAGAAGTCATCCCACTGCCCTCTGTAACCTCTAGTTCCTTCCATCTTCTAGGAAGTCTTTGAAGCTTCCTCTGCCTGGTTTATTTTTATAAATCAATGCTGGTATGCACTGATGCCTGGACTTGGCCAAATTCAATTTTAAAAGGCCCTGCATTGTAGACATTGACCTGGTCATAGCGAGGAGTTGTGTGACTGTCTGCTTCAGGCCAGCCCCTCTGAATTTAGCACTGAGAAGGAATGCCTGGGGAAGGGGCTGAGGGGGAAGGGGTGGTGCTTGCAGCCCTTGATGGGGATTATACATCTACACTGGTAGCACTTAGAGCAATCTGCAATTAGCCTGACACATGCAAGAATGTCTGCCCCTGACCAGACTGTGTCTGTGAGATAATAGAGCTCTCTACTAAGGTCAGAGAGAGCCCAGGAAGCACATTCTAGCTGGTGCAGCCTTGTAAGGCAGAAGGCGATGCCAGACATCTGTGACCAGCGGATCTGAGGTGGAAAAGGGCTTTCAGAATAGCTCTGGGAACCCTTTAAAGCCCACAAAGAAGCTTTTTTAAAAAATGTAGCCAAATTGCAAAATTCCAAACGAATGAGTCTTCTTTTGTAACATCTCAACAGTCAAATGAATAGATCAGATATACTATCCTCAAGGTTGGAGGACATGTGCCTCATAATCTTTTTTTTAAATGCCATTTAGGCTGAACATTTCCTCTCCATTGCTGTTATTGGAACGTGGGAATTTAAAGTTTCTCTCTGTCCCTCATTTAACAAATGATACTGTTTATCAGTAGTAACAGAGATAAATGAGAAATAGAGTCTCCAAGAATAGCTTTAAGAATTCTTATTGTATTTATCAACAAAGAAGGACTGTTTCTTTATACCTTGATGTGGGTAGTACGTTTCCATTGGGGTCAGAAGAAACAGGGAAGTTTTTTAAATCTAAAATACAACCAGAGATATTTCTCTTCCCTTCTCCTTTCCTCCCATTTGAATAATTCAGTCACAAAGCCATTAAGTCAGGTGTCTACGCAGAGGGACAAGAGGGGCAGGTAGCTCAGAATGCTATGTCAAAGCTTGAATAGAGAAAGGGGTATTCCTGGTATGGTGGCAGAGACTAACAGGGTGGGAAGGGCAGTCAGGTGGCGATGGACAGCCCAGCACCAGAAGTTAAAGCATAAGCAGGGTGAGAGGGGAGTCCCCAAGGGCAAGGGGAACCTGAAATAGTGTGCCAGAGCCCAAGTAGGGAAAGGAGGCGTCTGCAGTGATGGGAGAAGATTTGGCAGCAGCAACGTTAATTGTGTACCTACAAGGGGGTGGATCATATATATAAATATTAAGAATAATGGGAGCCCAGTTTCTCACTGCTAGAGAAGGGCATTGCAAAGATAGAAAGAAAGAATAACAAAATGAATCTTGTGGTGCTGGGATTTGAATGAGAGGAATCAGGATGAACTTATAGTTTTCAATATATAAGATAGATATAAAAATAAACATAAAGGTAATTGTATGTGTATGTGTATGTTCCCTAGTTCTGTCCACTTGAAGGACCTAAGAGCATGACACCCTTATAGCAATGAGCACCCCTAGTACCTACATCTTGGCCTCTAGGTACCATTTTTTGCTGAATCTAAGACTAAAACAGGGCAAATACAAATTAAGTCTGAAATGTGCCAGAAAGCAAGGAAATTCTCAAACAGTGACCAGGCATTAAAAGGACACAGAAGCCATCTTGAATAGGTTCCCACAGGCCACAACAGAGACAATGTGTGCATTAAAAGAAATAATGATATAATAGGTTACAACAAATTGAATAAGAAACAATGAATTCATACTGACATAAGTAAACAGATGAATACTTTAAGAATTTGAGGAGGAAGAGAATGTTCACATCGTTTCAAAGCATTTCCCCCTCCCGATATTAATTACAAAGGGGAAGAGAGTAACTTTACAGTGGAGAAATCTGGCAGACCCCTCAGAATGAATGCCATTAGTAGCAGGACATTTTCATCCTTCTGTAATATTCCTGCCAAAGATGCATAACTGGAATCTAATCTTGAGGAAACCTCAGACAAATGCAAATTGAAGTCGATTCTTCTAAATAACTGGCATGTTATCAAAATGTCAAGGTCGGGGCGCCTGGGTGGTGCAGTCGGTTAAGCGTCCGACTTCAGCCAGGTCACGATCTCGCGGCGCGTGAGTTCGAGCCCCGCGTCAGGCTCTGGGCTGATGGCTCAGAGCCTGGAGCCTGTTTCCGATTCTGTCTCCCCCTCTCTCTCTGCCCCTCCCCCGTTCATGCTCTGTCTCTCTCTGTCCCAAAAATAAATAAACGTTGAAAAAAAAATTAAAAAAAAAATGTCAAGGTCATGAGAATCAAGGGAAGACTGAAGGAAACAAAGAAACAGGACAAGGGATGCCTCGTGTAATTCTGAACTGGATCCTTTTACTATAAAGGGAATAATTGGGACAATTGGAGAAACTTGGTAGAGTTTGAAGATTAGATGGTAATTATGTATCAAGGTTAATTTCCTGAATTTGGTTATTGTGTTTTAGTTACACAGGAGGATGTCTTCGTCTGCAGAAAACTATCTGGTGATGATTTAGCACTAAGTCAGCAATTTCCTCTCAAATGGTTCAGGAAAAAAAGGTCTTTGTACTGTATTTATAACTTTCACATAAATGAGTTTTTCAAACAGGAACAACAAGAAGAGAATGGAGAACTAACTCAGCCAGAGGAAGTTGTCTTATGCTTATTTGTATGATGCATACACATATACAAAAGGGGAGTGGGGAGGGAGGGAGACAGAGACAGAGAGAGGGAGAAAGAGAGATGCACTAATTAGAATCACTTTGATAGCTTTGCTACTGGGAACACTTAAAAGCTATTTAATTACAAAATTTAGCCTTGGATATTAAGGGAGCCAGTGATTTCTATGCACCTGCTTTGTTAGATGTCTTTAGAGAAATGAAAGTCCATGTGAACATCTTCATTTTTATTGCCTTTTTCTTTGACTCTAACTAATTGAAATAAAGAACTGAGAATATCTTATATAGTAAAAATTAATGACAAATGTCCAATAATAAGGGATTACTTAACTAAGTGGATGCATCGATACAATGAAATACTATGCAGCCATTAAAAATCATGTGTAGAACAAAATTTATTTCCATGAGAAACTGTACACCATACTATTAATGCAATGCAGCTGTTTAAGAATAGTATTTCAGTACGGTCCTCTACCTGAAGGGCACATACTAAAATATTTATAGTAGCTATCTGGGTTGGTGGATTCTGGGTGAGTTTTAATTCCTTCATTTTGCTTATGTGAGTTTTAAGAAACATGCATCAAAGTCAAAGTTATAATAAAGCATTTTGAAGGGTAACTTTTCATCAATAATCAGTTGGATAAAGTGTGTATGTTCAAAGAAGACATTTGTTAAACAAACGTTAAATGCCTATAGCGGATCAGAGTATATAAGATATGGAAAACACGGCTTTTTTTTTTTAATAAAACATGGCTTTTTGACTTGGGGATACAGTACACATTACTTGCTCAAAAATATTCAGTCTCCCACTACCTGAAGCAGGATGTTCAAACTCCTCTTAAAATTCATAATACTACTCTGTTACAGCAGTACTAATCGAATTACAATATGAGCCACATACGTAATATTAAGCTTTTTAAGTCAAATTCAAAAAGTGAAATTAATTCTCTTAGCCCAGTATTTCCAAAGTATCATTTCAAAATTTAATGAACATAAAAGACATATATTATTTTTTTCACATGAAAGCTGCAAAATATGGTATATACTTTATAGATATTTTACACTTATAGTACAATATATACACATATATTTATGCTTATATTTATAGCACATTTCAATTGTTCAGTGACCACACACAGCTAGTAGCTCCTGCACTGTGCGACTCATCTCTAGACCCAAACTCTGTCTCTACGTAACTCAAAATCCACTTTTCCTCAAATATAACATTACATGTTTTGCCATTACTCACGCTGTGTTACTCAAATTGAAATGCTTTCCTTTCCTTACTTACTTCTGGAAATATCAGTCATCAGCTTTCCAAAGCAAAGCTCTCCTGTCAACTCCTACAGAAGACTTTCTCCTGGGGCTAATGTATCACCTCTATTTCATACATGTTTAATTCTGCCTGTGTTAGAGTTAATTGTTTATATATCTTCCTCTTCAACCAGATCAAAGATCGTGGTAGCAAGCACTATCTTATTCATATTTACTTATCACCTATTCAATTCACACTGTGCATTAACTAGTGCTCAATAAAAGTTTAGCAAACGGAACATGAGCTAAATCACCACCACCACCACTACCACCACCAAGCAAATTAGGAGAAGATGCTTATAATTGAAGAACCAATTATAATAAGCCACAGGGCTAAGGAGCTGGAGGTAAGGGAGCACTTGCTGGCCAGGAGGACTCACCTCAGGGAAGGATTCCTAGGACCTGAGCCCTAGGTTCAGCCAACTCCCTGAATATCTTGATCTTTTATAAGTTAACAGAGAGTCTTGTACCAGTGTTGTGTTGTTTTTTGTTTTTTTTTTTCTTCCATGTACCAACTTCTTCCCTTAGGGCAGAAGTTTAACACATTTGAACACTGTGTTTTTCTCTATTGTCTAACAGAACAATTGAGCCAAGTCTAATCCTAACAGAACGAATGTGCCAGATGGAGCAAACTTGACTCATAAACAAGCACTACCTATAAAGTATAATTTGTGAAACAGGTGATTTCCATGTCTCTCTGACTTTAGGGCTCCAGGAAGAACAATCCCAGATTACCCACTGATGCCTGAAACATCTTCAACAAGACCAAAGCCATTTTATCTATAGTTAAAATGCAACTACCAGGTGGGGAATATATACATAAGGTGAAATTCACACTAAAATAGCTTCAAGGGAGGATCCATGTCACTGTTTAAAAAAGAATGCTGGGCTTGAAGTCTGAAGAGTTGTAAAAACGATGTAAGAACATGTTTCCTCGTGGACAGTTCAACATACCGTGTCAGAATCTTGAACGCAACCATCCCAACCATTCAGCAATAGGAGAATGGATAATATATCATGAGGCCAACCCCTAGGGTGAAGGTCCTGCAGCGGAAGGGAGCTGTTGAGCAAGCTGCCTAGGACAGGATCTGAAGGGTACAGGAGGAGCCATCCAAAAGAGAGCCCTTCCCACATCCAGGGGGTTGCAGAAGGAAGGACCCCACAATGCAAGAGACCATCTTGAGAACTTTCGGGGCTAGTGAATGTGAACCTTCACACTTCTGACAGTCGAGTGTGAACTCGCTCCAGTCATCTCCCTCCTCCTGTTCCAGTCCCAAAGGAGTCACACATGTCAGTTAGCTAACTTAACAACCAGGGGATGGAGGGTGAGGTTTTTGCTTTGAAATAAAGATTCAAATGTTAAATAATATATTCAACTAGACACTCTAATGTCTGAATCTTATTTAAATTGATTATAGGATTTTCTTTCGTTCTTTCTCCTTCTCTCTCTCTCTTTCACTTAGTAGTGATCAGAAGAGTCACAGAACTGCCCATGTGTGCATACACAGTCAAGAGAGGAACCCAACAATAAATAAAACCTATGTTAATTTGTGAGGAAAAAACATAATAAAGCTGTTTTTATAATCACACTTTATGAGTCCTACTTGTTCAAGTATGGATTGACCATTAAAAAACAGAAGCAGTCAAAAACCCTGGCACATAGATGCTAATAATACAAGTTTGAATAATTTAATGAATGAATCAATGATTTATGCTTCTTGACTCATTGAAACTCATTGAAAAATACATTACTGGGGACGGAAAATAAACTAAAAGAATTCAAGGATGAGCTATGAATGCATGAGAAAACTAGTTTATGAATCAGCGAAGGTTAAGCTGATTTTAAACTCTTTCCGGTAATTTTATACCCACGAGTCCTCTACTGGGTGAGTAATTTCAGAGGAATATAGTTCTTGAAGGATAAAAAAAAAAAGAGCTCAGGGAATTCTTGATGTTAAGCATTCCATTTTTGCAAGGCCAAGACTAGGGAGATGTAAGACAGAGGTGCAGGGAGTAAATTTTAAGGGGGCCTCATTCTCAAAGCAACCCTGCACTTGCACGACCCTGAGTGACAGAGAAATCAGAGTCCCGAACAAGGAGGCCCACTCTGGGGGGCTCAAGGGTTGAGATGGGATGAAGAGAGACTTATCTTAGGTCACACGAAAAGCAGAATCAGTAAAAACCAAAGCTCTGAAAGATACCAAAACAACGAAATGAAAAAACGGTTGAGGCAAAATGCAGAAGGTTCGGCCAAAGGAACCCGATCTGTTGTCACGTGTGAGAGGTAAGCAAGCATTTGGGGAATGCCAGACACAGCCAGAAGGAGCAGAACAGTGTCGAAACAGAAGGCAGGCAAAAAGAGAAAAGCAAAGAGGGAGTGAGACCCTTGGGCCCAGGGATGTCCTGTGAGCAGGACAGAGACACCAGGCACATCTCTTTATGAACAGTGGTTGCACTTGTGTGACAGCCACAAAGGGACCAGAGAGAAAAACAGACTCTTTGAGCCTCAATTTCCTCATCTGCAGTGGACAAATAGCTTCCCTCTATGGTTGTGAGAATTACAAAGGTTATTGTTTCCAGCTTCTCCCCTTTACAAGGATCCCATTGAGTGGGACAATGTGGGTCATGCAGAGGTGGGAGTCATTTCTGTTGGAAATTTGCATCTATCATAGTTGCAGGAAGTCCCAGATCTCAGACATAAGAATGAGCTGTGTGTGTGTGTGTGTGTGTGTGTGTGTGTGTGTTGTGTGTGTTGTGTGTGTGTCGCACACACACTTAGCCCATTTAAACTCATCTTCTCATGCTAGTTAAGGTTTGGAGTGTCTCTTCTGCCTCCAGAATGCCCTCTCTTCCTTGTCTCTCTCCTCTAAAACTGTGAGCTGCTTCAGCACAGGAACTGTCTCTGCTCCCAGCACCTACCACAGAGCATCCAGCTACGAAAATGCTTATTAAACACCTACGGGTCATGTGAAGAGAAGAAATCCAGTGTCTAGGAAGCAACCCTCTTCAAAGGCCTAATGGTCAAAAACTGAGGATTTCCCTTGAAACACACATGCTGGTGCCTTCTGAAGTTATTGTGCCTTTACTCTCACTCTTTTTTTATTTGTAAAATTGTCATCTCATTTCCCTAAATAGCTTCAGAACCTGAAAGCTGGGTCACTGACTAGGAAAAGTTACTGTAGTGTCTGAGGCCCGTTACAGACCTGTGACAATCATGTGCCAGTGGAGAGAGCCGGGCTTTAGACCTTGAATCCGAGATCGTTTACTAACTATGGAACATGGAGAGTCTCACTTAATCCAGCCACACCTCTATCTGCTCTTCTCTAAAATGGGAACAATATTTGCCTCATCAGGTGGTTGAGTTGAAACTGCAGTCTGAGGTAGGCTTTTGTGATCACTCCATTTACAATATCAAAACTCTCCTCCATTCCAGTCCCCGACCCTGTTTTATTTTTTTTCACTGCACTTACCGCCTTCTGATACACTGTATCGTTTACTTACTCACATTGTTCATTGTACGTCTCTCCCTGTTAGCATGTAAATTCCGTGAGGAAAGAAAAGGTTGTAATTTGACAGGAGGAGGTATGTTAGGACCCAGCCTGATACAAGGATTCTGCTTATATCCTGACTTCGTGCTTCCAGTCTTCCCATGGATGACTGGGTCACACTGGACTGGGAGAGGAATCGGCCTTGACACACTCCGGAAGCTCATCCAGTTCTTCCAGAACAGGAGTTCTCAAAGTATAGTCCAGAGATCCCCTTGGAGTCCCCAACACCATTTCAGTGGGCTCACCACATCTAATCTGTTTTAATAGTAATGCTCAGGCCCTATTTGCCTTTTTGCAGTATTAGCATTTGCACTGATAGGGCAGAGGCAGTGGTGGGTAAAAAACTACTCATGCCTTCATATAAATTAAGACATCAGAACAAACTATATTTAGTAGTTATTTTCTTGAAAGCCATACATTCACAGTAAAAATTTTAAAATGAAGTAAAATAAAAGTCCATTATCACTGACAAATGTCCTTGATAAAGCCATAAAAATCATTAACTTTAGAGTTCCTGGCTCTGAAGTATATACATACATATTTTTTTAAGTTTACTGATTTATTTTGAGAGAGAGAGAGGGAGCACGTGTGCACAAGCATGAGGGAGGGGCAGAGAGAGAGGGAAGAGAGAGAGAATCCCAGCTCCAGCTGTCAGCACAGAACCCAGCGTCATGGGGCTCGAACTCACAAACCACGAAATCGTGACCTGAGCCCAAATCAAGGGTTGGATGCTTAACTGACTGAGCACCCCTGAAGTATACACATTTTTACTATTCTGTGTGACACAACAGAGAGAACCCAGAAGGCACTGCTGCAGCACACCTAAAGACGGCAGTTGTCCTGAGGGAGAGCCCTGTACGGTTGGGTTGTGAACTGAACTGGCCGCCTTTTTTGTGGAACAACGTTTCTTACTTGGAAAAAATGACTGACAGGCAAACTATGGTTATTCAGGTTTGGATATTTGGTGGCCACGTTCTCAGAAATGAAAGAGGTAAAACTGTCACTTCAAAACAAAAACAAAAACAAAAACAAAAACTCATAGTGTTTGCTGCCAGTGATAAAAATTTGACCTTTCAAGTGAAAACTGAGTTTTGGGAAACTTGCCACCTTAAGCTTAACAGCATCCCAATTCTTGACAAATTTTCTGAATAAAGCAGAGTTGATATTAGTAATTTGGCCTTTAGGTAGTAAAACATGCTACTATTAGAAATGCCACCGTTGGCGTAAGTTGGTAAACCAAGATTTTCAAATGACCAAAGCATTACAAAATCATGCATAGGTAAGAGATCCATTCAAAGTGTAGCAAAGACTTTTAAAAAGAGATTTAAAATAAATGTAAAAGAGATTAAAAAGAGGTTTTAACGCAACAGAGTATGGAATCTTCACCGACATGGTTTCAGAGCCTACGCTGCAACCTTCTTCAAAGAAAAGGACACAAAATTATCTGAAGAGATGATTTAAATACTCCTTGCTTTTAAAACTATAGATCTGTGTGAGGCTGGATCTTCTTCATGTACATCAACTCAACAACATTCCAAAAGAGATTGACTGCAGAAACAGATATGAAAATCCAGCTGTCTTAAACCGAACATAAAACCTTAAACATTAAACCAAACATAAAAAGACTTGAAAAAATGCATGAGGTTACTCTTCTGTATTTTTTTGCTTAGAAAATATAGTCATTTTTCATGAGAATGTTTGTTAACACGATTATTTTAACTGAATAACTATTTTTATTTTTAATTTTGAAATGTTTATATATTTATTTTGAGAGAGAGAAAGAAAGCATGAGCAAGACAGAGGCAGGGAGAGAGAGAGAGGGAGAGAGAGAGAGAATCCCAAGCAGGCCTCCATGCTGTCAGTGCAGAGCCCAACCTGGGGCTCAAACTCACAAACTGTGAGATCATGATCTGAACTGAAATCAAGAGTCAGACAACCAACTGAGCCATCTCAGTGCCTCCCTAACTATTTTTTAAGTTCTCTGTTTTAATTTCTAACATGACAAATACTGATATATATATAACCCCCACAAACAAAACCTTTTTTGGACCCTCAGTAATTTTTAAGAATGTGCCAGGGTTCTGAGACCATAATGTTTGCAAACCACTGTTCCAGAAGATGTGGCATTATGGTGGGGAAGAAAAGAGCATCATTTTGGGAACATACTGCTATTTTTCAGTTCTGTATTTTCCATTTACTAGCTGTGGATTTTAGGCTGATTATTTAACCTTTCTAACCCTCCACTTCATCATGTGTTGAAGTGGGGATAATTATGCTTACTTTCCATTTTCTTGAGATAAGGATTTATAAGAAAATGCTTGAGAAGAAACCTAAAATTTACAAAGCCTGACCTAAATACAAAAAGTGTCAAGATCAAAGTCACTCAGTGAGTCCTTACTACACATTGCAACAGACCTGGATCTTTAATAGTTGACTTCATTAAAAGCGGGTCAAAGGCAATGAAAACAAAAAACTTCATGGAGGAGCCCAAACCATGGAAGCACCTGTTCCCCAGAACACTCACTGATGGCCTCTGAAATAATTTTAGTAAATTGACCACCTGTCTTACCAGCCTCAGCCTGCCTTACTGCCCTCAAGTCCCTGTCCCATTTTGACCCAACCCCTGACTTGCCCCAACTTGCCTCCTGGAAATGATCTGATCACTCCAACCTGTGGCAGCTTTGTGCACGGTTCCCACACTATGCCTGACTTGTCAGTAATGAACATCCCATCCCTGCTGGAACCAGGGCTAGGCTACTCCAAACAGCACCCTCTGCTGATAGTCATCCAGGTTGAGAGCTCAACCCTCTCTCTTCCTGTCTTTTGTTTCAAAATTGTATTTTAGTGCTGAGGAAGCAGAGCTCCTGCTAGATCTTTGCAGCTGTTCATTCATAGGAACAAAAGCAAAAGCCTTTCAGGCAAGGCTTTAGTCTTCCATTCAGAAAATCCAACAAGATCCCACTAATGATGGGATCATGTGCATAATTGTGAGTGTATCTTACAAAAAACTTGATGATTCTGTGAAGATGTTTTGAATGCTCTTTGATTCCTGGGGAATGGGATTACTTCCATTTTCAAAGTCCAGAGAAATGCTCAGATGCATTAACTTTTAAACTATGGGTCAGGGTTTCCTGGAAATTATTTTCCATAGCTGCAAAGCTAATCCGGATTCCAGACATTTTACATCTGATCAAATGAAGTGAATAGCTGTCCTGGGAATATTTTAATGTGTCTGCTTATTCACCATGGAAGTAAATGAGCTTTGGATCTGCAAAATGCAGAGGGCGTGAGCATAGGAAGAGAAGCAGTGATGGAGAAGAATAGGGAGTTGTAGAAGAGAGAGGGAGAGGAAAGTCCAGAGGGATGTCTACCCAACAGGAGTAAGGAATATCGTCAAGAATGTATCAGGCCTTTAAAGTTTCACTCTGTTGGTTAATTTGGGGCTGTCTCGATAAACTGCTATATTTGAAGATCTTGGTAATACAAATATACGTGACCATGGTAGCCTGCAATCTGACAACTGGCCAGGGCAAAGCTGCCTTAAAGGGTGTGTCTGAGAAGTGAACTTTCTAGCTACTTTCTAACCATGCTCTGCCATCAGCCTCCATGGTCATTTGGCTTCTCATGCTTTGGTTGTCCCTTCTATGAAATTGAAGTGACGTTTAACCAGCCCTCTTCAGTCAACACTGATAGTCATGGTCATCAAAACTCGGCAGTCACCATCTGGGGAGTAAGAGCTTCCAGTGGGATGATTCAAAAAAACTCTGTCATTCAGTCCCAGCACAAGAAATTGTCAGGGCCAGACAGAATGCCAAGTCCTATCCCTGCCTCTTAACTAGCCTTTCTCTGTCTCCTGCTCCGGCTGGAAGCTTAGGTTAATAGCTGTCAAATCTCAGAGAATTTCCTTACTTTAAACAAAAAATGTATACATGCTTAACTCTTGGCAGCTGAAAAATCACCCCCGCATTTTCTCTTAACTAGAGCTGCCTCTGGAAACTACTTCCCAAGGTTGCCCCACTTAATGGATGGCATCTTAATCCAATCCCTTTGCCATGTCAGTAACCTAGGCATCATTCTGGACTCACAGAACTCTCTCATCTCCCAGCACCTAGCATTGTGCCTAGCACATAGTATGCTCACTTGTTCCCCCCCCTCCTACATACACACAATTTCTTTTTTTTTAATATGAAATTTATTGTCATATTGGTTTCATACAACACCCAGTGCTCATCCCAACAGGTGCCCTCCTCAATAAACATCACCCACCCACGCCTCCCTCCCACCCCCCATCAACCCTCAGCTTGTTCTCAGTTTTTAAGAGTCTCTTATGCTTTGGCTCTCTCCCACTCTAACCTCTTTTTTTTTTTCCTTCCCCTCCCCCATGGTCTTCTGTTAAGTTTCTCAGGATCCACATAAGAGTGAAAACATATGGTATCTGTCTTCCTCTGTGTGACTTATTTCACTTAGCATAACTCTCTCCAGTTCCATCCACATTGCTACAAAAGGCCACATTTCATTCTTTCTCATTGCCACGTAGTATTCCATTCACACAATTTAAATTCTATCTTCCTCAAGACTTTGGCCCAATCTTACTGTCTTCCTCCCCACTGTGTTTCATGTTTCCATTCTTTCTGTCCTAACTGCTACATAAAACTGTATTTTCATATCCAATCCCACTTTACTCTGAATGTGTTGTTCTTTTGTCCAGAGCCACCTGTCTCCTGAGTACTGGTTCTGGCTTCATGGGCACTCTCTGAAGATGTCTTATCCACAGAAAACAGACTCTTCTGCTTTTGAGCAAACTTAATTCTCAGAAACACGGTGTCCCTTTGGTATGATTTTTTTAAAAAAATTCCTCATTAGCTTTTGGAATTTTGCTAATTCCATGAATTTTTATTTAACCTCCACCTAAGAAAATGCTTAATTCCCCATTTAAAAGAAGACAGTCATTTAAAATATCTGTTCATTGATTACTCTGATTATACCCTTTTCATTGGGATTTACTGAAGTTTCACAGAGAATCCTAAACCAGAAGGTGTCTTTCCTGGGGGAAGCAGAAGGCACATCTGATCATCTAACACTAGCAGTAGAGACCATAGTGGATCATCTTTTCTATATCTGCCCAGGATATTTCTATCCTTTCAGTCCAGTATAAGAAACTGGCTTATCTCAGGTTCTCACTATTTAAAGCTCATGGACAGGTGCCTTTGACAATCTGGATAAACCTCAGGAACCCTAAAAACCCACTTGTGCTGGCTTCTCCCTTGTTGATTTCAGAGGTAGCTAACGTGAGCTTGCTCTTGACAGAGTGGGAGTAAATTCCCTAAACAGCACATTGATCCCTGCCTACTAGCTGAGAAATATGGAAATAGGAAGAGAGAACCGGGGTGTTATTTCAAATAATGCAGATTAAAAATCTGGTTCTGATACTTGCTTTGTGACTTTGGGCAAATGCTTAATTTCTGTGTCTCAGTTTTTCCATATGTATAGTGGCATAAGAATACCTTTATCATAGAAAAAGTAGCATATAATAAGTACACAATAAATCATGCCTCTTAGTGTTACTATCAGTAGTAATAACAGTAATAATAGCAGCAACACCTTGAAGTAGCTAATGTAATTGTATGATATTAGCACACTTAAATCTGCCTTAGGTTAGAATAAAATCTACACCAAAATCAAGAGACTTTGCTAATGCAGCGTCTCTCTCTCTCTCCATATAGTACAAAGTCCAAGGAAGATGTCCTCCTCGTGCCTTTATCATTGGAGGCTCTCTAGCAAAACTGCAAGCCACCTCCAGCCCTGAGGACCACATACCCAGACATTATCAAGCATGCCACATGGCAGGGTTTCCAATTACTGTGCCCATACTCAATCAGGATTAGATTATTGAGGGAGAAAATGCAGGACACAGTCAACCAAATATCTGTACTTTATTCCCGGCTATGGTTTTTGTCCCCAGATCTTGCCAGTTTTCCCAAACTGCTGAGTTGGGCTGGACATGAAGAAACTTCAGGGTCCTTTCCCCCCCTCTTCCCCTGTGGTCTAGGCCCAAACCCCAGGAGGAAACTTGTTTCCTCAACTAGAGCTGGAGTTTAGTAAGAGCCTGTGGCTAGAGTTTCTTTCCCCTCTCCATTTTGATGACTGTAAATGTATTTTCTTTTTTGCAGTCCGCAGGGTGTATCGGAATACCATGTAAATTTAAACAAGTCGTAAATAGCATTTATTTAAAAAAAAAAAGTGTTGCAAAAACAAAACAAAACAAAACAATAAATCCAGACGTGGAACTTACACCTACCAGTCACAAAAATTAACTTGAAATGGATCATAGATCAAAATGTAAAACATGAAACTCCAAAACTCCTAGAAGACAACACAGGAGAAAGTCTAGGAGACCTTGAGTTTTGCAATGAATTTTTAGATATGACACCTAAGGCACAATTTGTGAAAGAAATAACTGACAAATGGAACTTTATTAAAATTAAAAACCTGCTCAGTGAAAGATAATGCCAGAAGAACGGAAGACAAGCCACTAACTGCAGGAAAAAACTGCAAAAGGCACATCTGCTTTTGGACTGCTATCCAAAGTAAATAAAGGAACTCTTGAAATTCAACAATATGAAAACAACCTGATTAAAAAATGGCCAAAGACCTTAATGGACACCTCATCAAAGAAGATATACAGATGGAAATAAGCGTATGGAAAGCTACTCTACATCATATGTCATCAAGGAAATGCAAATGAAAACAACAGAGACAGACTGTTAGAATGGCCAAAACCCAAATCATTCACTAGAACACTGATGCCATCAAACGATGGTGAGAAGCAACAGGAACTTTCATTCACTGATGGTGGGAATGCAAACTGGTACTGCCACATTGGAAGACAGTTTGACAATTTCTTACCAAACTAAGCATATTCTTAACCATGCAATCCTGCAATGACACTCTGGTTTCTACCCCCGGAGTTGAAATATATGTTCACACAAACATCTGCACATGGACGTTTATAACAACTTTATCCATAACCTCCAAAACTTGGAAGCAACCAAAATGTCCTTCAGTAGGTAAATGGATAAACTGTGGTACAACCAGAGAATGGCATTTTATTCAGCACTAAAAAAGAAATGAGCTATCAAGTCATGAAAAACATGGAGGAGGCTTAAAAGCAATTTACTAAGTTAAAGAAGCCAATCTGAAAAGACTACACACTGTGTGATTCCAACCTTATAAGATCCTGGAAAAGGCAATAAAAAGATCAGTGGTTGCCAAGCGGGGAGCAGGGGGTGAGAGATGAGTAGGCAGAGCACAGAGGACTTTTAGGGCAATGCAAATACTCTGTATGATATCATAACGGTGGATGCACATCATCATATATTTGTTCAAACCCACAGAATACACAATACCAAGGATGAACCATAATGTAAACTACAGACCCGTCAATGTGGATTCGTCGACTGTAACAAATGTGCCCCTCTGACAGGAATGCTCATAATCAGAGAGGCTGTGCAAGTGCAGGGCAGGGCTATATGGGAAATACCTGTCCCTTCCTCTCAATTCTGCTGTGAATCTTAAACTGCTCTAAAAAAAAAAAAAAAAAAAAAAAAAGTCTTAATTTAAAAAAAACAAAAAAATCAGATTAATAAGGAATAAATAAGCCAAATAGCTGTGTGAACTTATTATCCCATTATAGGAATTTTAAATTTTCATTGTTAAACTTTTTCAAATATTTCAGTATAAAAAAACAGTAAAAATGCCTTGAAATCTTACAGATATGAACACTATCAATTCATGTTTTTTTTTAAATGCTGATTTTTTTAAGATTATTTCTTTTTGAGGGGCGCCTGGGTGGCACAGTCGGTTAAGCACCCGACTTCAGCCAGGTCACGATCTCGCGGTCCGGGAGTTCGAGCCCCGCGTCGGGCTCTGGGCTGATGGCTCAGAGCCTGGAGCCTGTTTCCGATTCTGTGTCTCCCTCTCTCTCTGCCCCTCCCCCGTTCATGCTCTGTCTCTCTCTGTCCCAAAAATAAATAAACGTTGAAAAAAAAAAATTTAAAAAAGATTATTTCTTTTTGAGAGAGACAGAGCAGAGGAGGGACAGAGAGAGAAGGGGGACACCGTATCCTACGTGGGCTCTGCGCTGACAGCAGAGAGCTGGACACAGGGTTCGAACTCATGAACCACGAGATCTTGACCTAAGCCAAAGCTGGACACATAACCAACTGAGACACCCAGGCGCCCCTCAATTCATGTTTTTTTATTTAAAATGCATAAAGGCAGCTGAGTTGATAAGTCAGTCTTCTTTTCCAAGTTTAGCTTCTGAATGTCATAGAATTGGGGTAGAGGGAGAGAAGCTTGTAACATGCAATCAAAATGATTTGATGTCCAGTTATTCTAGAATAGTCTAAAAGAGTACACATTAACCTTGTTCAATGGCAGTTTAATTCAGCTGTAGTTTTCCACAGTAGGAAACTTTGGGTTTTTGTTTGTTTGTTGGGAAGGAAAAGTTGGTATCTCATTCACTCAAGAGGAAAAAAGGTGAGGTGGGGGGAAGAACACTATTATATTTATCTATCAATCTGAATAAAAACCAGGGCAATGTAGAGAAATCATAGTTATGAGGACAAGAATAAACAACTGGCATCTTAAAAGTCCAACCACAAAAATCTCCTGAAATGCTCAGAAAATTTCAGCACAAGTAAGGTACTGACATCAGTACCTCAGAATTGGCAAATATTTAAATAGTTACTGAAAAGCCTCAAATTTCTTCCTAACCTGTAACACAAACAAAAGTGAGGACTAGTTCAAGGAAAATATAGATTTCGATTATTATCAGATTCCACTGCCCTGGGTAAATTAACCTATTTAATTTCATGGTTTCTACATGAGTAGAAACAAAGACTTACTATGACCAGGGGACAAAATAGCATTTGATGGGATAAAGAGGGGCATATGCTAGCAGTATATTGACTTAAAACACCCTCCTTTTACAATTTGATCACTGATCACTTTGCCTATAAAATGAGCCCACTATGCTTTGCAATTTCCACTAAAGCAAAATGGAGGATGAGATTTTTTTGCTATTCCCTTCTCTTCATTCTTTGCCTACTTCACTCCTCTTGGCCCAAGGGGTTAGTCCTTTCTTGATGATTAGATAACAGAATATTTATATATAATATAATATAATATAATATAATATAATATAATATAATATAACATAATATAATATATATATTCCCCCTACTTTAGTAAGAATTATCAGAAAAAAATCACCTGAACTTGAAAATAGATAAAAGAGAAGAGTGGATAGGTTTTGGTGTTTTTGTTTTTCTAGTGTAATGATAGGCTTGCTTTCTGTTTACTAATCTAACTTATATCTTTGTAGGGACAGAGATCAAGTTGTAAATTTTTGTTTAGCAGAGATGTAAATAATTTCTCTCTGGTAGAACTGATAACCCCAAAGTTTACATTTTAAACTGAACTGGACATGAGCCAGCTTTATACCCAAGGTAGCAATGTAGTAAATTGCCTGTGTATACGCAGCTTTCCAAATGCCCTTTGGACCAGTTTTAACATCTTACCCATTGCCTCATTAGTTAATAAGTTGAGTAAAATCTTTGGCACGTCTTCATTTTGTAGTATGTCTTTAACCTTTTGAAAACTATACTTTGACAGGATGGTTGTATTCTCCAAACAAAAGTTCAGCAACTCTTTACCTTCTCTTCCCCCCTCAATGACCATTCAAAGGTATTCAAAGGGTTCTAAAAATATGCCACAAGTTGACATTTGGTCTCTTACACGTTAGTATGTCACATTCAGACTGGCATCCAGGGGACAGTAATAATTCCTAGGTAGTCTACTAGTAACTGTAGTCTTTTTACCTAGTTATGCTACCCTTCACATATACATATAGGATAACAATATTTGCTATTAAGATCATTGCAATAGTATGGTACATTGATTAAGAACAAAGGTTCTTAGTATAGCCTACTCCAGCTATACCATTTATTGGCCATCGCCATAAACAAAAATTACTTGACTTTTCCGGACTTCATTTACTCAATCAATAAAAAGCAGCCAGTGATAGTAGTACAATCTCATAGGGTTATTTTGAATAATAGGGGAGGTCATCATGTAAGATGCCAAGAACAATGCTTCGCATGTAACAAGCACTCAATAAATGTTAGCTATTATTATTATTATGCCCGCTAGTAGAGCTGTCTTGAAGCTAGCTTCTAGACACTAGAAATTATTTTGATTTACAACGGGCTCTGAAGGAGAACTCAAGTCACCACCCAGAAAGAAGACGCTTATTGTTCACACTGCCTGGAGAGAGAGCCCCCACAGTCACAGACTCTGGCCAGAAACAGGCCTCCTGTCTGTTTCATGGGTTGGCTTTGAATCATTGCCAAGACTTTCAGGAAAACGGAAAACAGATTTGTAGCATTTATGAAGCTAAGGCCTTATCTGAGCTCCCAGGGCTGGTTTGTTGCATGGAAATGAGCTGTTCCATTGCTTTATTCCCCTCGATTCAGCCTCCGAGGATCTGGTTCAGTGCATCGCTGTTTCCACAGGTTAACACTTGGTGAGGATTCTCTGGTGCCTTTGTTTTCTTTGTAACTTGGGACAACACACTTGTTTTTGTCAGCCTTTCCAAGCAATGCACTGTCTTCCACCTGAGTGCAAAGAAGACTGACTTAGCAAAATATTTTGAAAGCTGAACTCTGTTGGTCAGGTAAATGGTGGTTTCTGTTTTGTTGTTGTTGTTGTTGTTTGTTTTTGTTGTTGTTTTGCTGTTGTTTCATTGTTTTGTTTTGTTTTGTTTTGTTTGTCTTTTAGGCTAGTTTTGTTTGCTTTGGTAACCAGATAAGTTCTAAGATGGGAACAAAGAACCAGAAAAGCTCTATATTTATTAGGATTGTGGGATTCAAGAGTGAGAATAAAAAGCAACTTGCCCAAAGAAGTATTTCTGTGATTCATACTGTGACCAGAGAAGAGAAATCACACTGAACCTCCATGTTTACTGCTCTTGAAGTTGACATTCATTACTCTTCCTGTCATGGCTCCTCCAGAAGTGTCTCTAAGGAAGGGATGCGACATCTTGAGCTCCTCCTCAGGAACACATGGGGTCTGTACACATGGGATCGTCAGACTGTAGAAAACACAGAAAAAGGCACCCTCCTCCCTGCCTCCTATCTGAAGTATCACTCTGAGGAAGGAACAAGTTCACCAAGTGAGTTGACAGCCCCCTGTGTGAAAGTCTGATTTCTCCTGTGATTACAAGGTCCCCAGCAATGACGAGCACCCCTCCCCCACCCCCACTGAAGCTCCAAAAACTAAGCCAGAAGATTTTAGCTTATGCTGTTGCAAACGTTGGTTCCACAGCCTCTTCATTACAGAGTCTACCCTTGGTTTCCAGTCACCCCACACAAGCAGCATCAGTAGCTTCTTTTGGGGGCAGAATGATCAACATACTTTCCATTCGGACTATTAGCAAAAGCTTTGTAATTTTTTCACCCTATTTTCACTACAAAGCACTATCTAAGGTTACCCAGTTCTTATCAGACCTGAAATATTCATTTCAATATTTGAATATAGAATATTATTCTATTCCAGTTGAAATATATGACCATCTACCTTGTGACAATTCAGTAGGGCATCTAAGCAGAAAGGAGAGACAGTTTTTACTAGGTTTGTGTTACAAAGGACACGTGTATAACTAAAACCCACGGCACTTTCTCTGAATACAGTATAGAATGGAAGTCAACAAAACCGGTGCCAGAGTAGTGGGTCAACCGCTAAATTGTGAAACAATGCCTTTTTTTTAAACGGTGGTAAAATATTTTGAAATATTAACTGGCTTTTGCTCCTGGGCATTTCCTTCTTCCTCTTGGCCTGTCTCTGTCCAGTGGGCTTGGCATTTCTGCATGCAATGCCTCAGGGCAGGTGTGACATAGCAGAGAGGAGCTGACTGAGGGCTTCTGAATCACTGAGGCCAAGGCCTTCGGGGAGCCAGAAGGGACAGATGTGCACAAGCCATGAATTTAGAAGAATACTTGTTGATGGAGCTCCTCAGCGTGGAAACTTGGCAGGTGATCCTGAGGAATGCAGCAGGGGGGTGGATGCGAAGAGAGCTTAGGTGCTGCTGGCATCTACACCCTTGTGCCTGCCTCTGTGAAATGAGGTCTCCCCTAGGTAGGAGATCGGGGGTGGGGATGAAAACCCCAGATAGGTTTGGGATGATACTGAAATTAGAGAAGACCTGTGCCCCTAGCTGGGTAGAATCACAGAAAGGAGACAAGCGAAAGAGAATGTGGTATACCTAGACCAATGGGGCCACAGCATCTCACCAAGTTCCCAGCATAGAGGTAGAGTCAACCGGAAAGACCTGGAGGAGTGACTTAGAATTGATCTGCACGTCCCTAGGACCAAGCCCAGATGAGAAGACAGAGGACTTTGAAGACCCACTGTCACCAGTACCCTGACTCTACACAAATGCCATGGAATGCATGCCAAATTCTGGGAAATGGACACACCGAAACGGATTGTGATTTTTTTTTTCTGGTACCTCAGCAGAACGAAATCTTCAAAAAGTTAAACAGAGTTCCAGAAAAATAAATATGTTTCTTAACATTGAGACTGTAGACAGAGCTCTGTAATTGGCCCCATCATATTTTCAAGGTTTCCTTTTTGCATACCCCCTTCCCCCAATCAGCTCCCTTCCTGCCCTCAAGTACCAAATATCCTCATAGTCTCTCCTGCTATTAAAACTGATGCCAGAAAAGGAATGATAGACCCTTATGCCAAGATAGAAGTGGATGATAAAATTGAAATCATTACCTCACTCAGAGATATTCGCACTTTGGCAAGGATTCAAAATTTAAGTCACAAGAGAAAATCCCTAATTGTGGGATGCTGGGTTTCCATTAACCGATGCAGTGACGGTTTCCCGGGGAAGACCCATCTCTTCCTGGGGTTCCGTGGTCACTCGGAAGCCTGCCTCCCACTGGAGAAACTGCATGTCTAATATCAGTTAAACTCTTCTCAGAGATCAAGAGCAGTGTCTCTCAACCTTTTACTTCATTATCACTCCCTTAAGGAGACTTCTTAGATATTTATTTCCTACTTTATTCCCCCATGAATTTTAATACCATGGAAACATTATTAAGAACTATTCTTAATATACTATATGCGCTTTACAAGGCTAAGAATGTTTTGCTCCTCCAGATCAATTTTTGCTTTCTTGCGGGACAGATTGGCTTCATTGAAAATTCATGTTGAGTCAATGCAAGATGGGTCCACAGAAGCATGAGAAATGAGAAGAACCTGTTTCCCCAGCCCGCACCCCCATATGCCCCCACCTCCACCCCCACTCCCCAGCTTCAAATGACTCAGGCTGCCCATAAGGAGAGTATTTTCATGCCATGAGTGTTCACGGCTTCAGGAGGTACAATGAATATTTTCCTGGGAAGTTTAGGAGCCCTGTTTTATTCTTTGAACCTATTAAAAATTAATGGATGTTCGAGGCTGGGCCAATGGAATTTGAAGCTCCTGACTCACACCGAAGTGTTCCTATAAACAGCGAGCCAACCTCAATCCTTTAAGAATGGCATCCGCTGGCCTTGCTGAACCCTTCTAACCGTTGCCTTTGTTGCAGCTGTGTGACGGGGAACTCTGTTTGATGGGTGCTCATGATGAACTGTTGCATACACATACTGTAATTATAAGAAACGTAATAATATCCCACATTTAAACTGCTCGCTTTCATCTTAGTGAATCCCAAGGCATTTTACACATTATATCATTAATAATAAAATAGATAGATATGTTAATTAAAGCATTCTTCCTTTTAAATGCATGCACTACATAATAGGCTACAGAAGTCTACTGCCCTGCAAAATGTAAGCATGCTAGTCAGCACCTGCAGAAAGTTGAGCTTTCTCATGGTCCATATTGTACCGCACTGGAGCGATCTGACTTGCTTTCAACAAGACCACACCTTCATCTGTCTGCATGTGGTGGCGGCCAAGCCCAGCAGTGCAGCAGTGAGTGCATTGATTCACTTATTCATTCATTCATCCGTCCATCCACCAAACATGGGGCACAGGTCTGCTTCTATCACGTACCAACAACTATGGAAAGTGCTGGCTGTCCTCGGCAAGTACAGAGGCAGCGAGTAGGGGATGATCTTGAGGCAAAGAAGCCAGGGGGCATGGAAAATGTGAAGTTTTCTTCCTGGCATTCACTTTTGGGTGTGACAGAAACTTTAAACACCTACCCGCACCTGCCTAAAGCTTGAAGCTCTTATGTCTCTGTCAACTGAAACGAAAGCCACAGCATAACCTCACCCCACTTGGTACCCCAAAGCCTGCAGCCCCCACACAAATACACGCATCTGTCTGCCTGGAGTCACAGCAGCCAGGCCGGTGGATTCCTTTTTTTTATTTTTTTTTGAGAGACTTACGTTGTTTCCAAGGAGGAAAGGGTGGCCTGAATTACCTCACAGAACCTTGTCAAGCTCCAGCCCAGTCTTTCCAGTGGTGTGTCCTGGCTTGTTTTGTTCACACCAGCAGGTCTTATTCAGCCGACACAGGGCATGTTAGCAAGTCCCAGGCAGGTCTTCCAAGGAGACAGCCTGGTGTTCTCTCTGCAGGCAGGGTACAGCTGCAGATCTGGGCAAGGCAGGGCTGCCTGTGTGGCAGGACTGGGCGCTGGAAGGCGTCTAGCACCGTGGATGTGTCTCCCGCCACCAACCTGCATACGCCTGAAGGCTGCCGTGAATGACTCCTTTGAGATTTAAAAGACTCAGAGGACCAGAGAGGATCAATGCAATAGAGGAGGGACCTCAAATGAGCAAAGGCAAATGCTGCTGACACTTTTGGTGGAGGCAGATTCGGCCAGTCTCACTGGTCCCTGGGGAATGTCCTCCATGCAGCTACCATATGTGCAGGGCCCAGGTGCACGCGTGCCTGGGTGGCCCCCGCAGAAGACGTCCAGGCTGCTTGGGCATGCACTGGCTTTGCTTCATTGCTTCCCCCGCTTCTCTGGTTCACACGAGAAACAGAAAGAGTACCATCTGTCCTTTCCTTGGGAGTCACATTGCCCTGGTGGAAGCATGGCTCCAATACCCTAATGTTACGGACATTTTTTGAGATGGGAGGAATTCTACCCCTCTGAGCCTCAGAAAACTCCTTTAAAATGAGAAGGTAATATATTACCTCTCTCAAACAAGAGACTGGACAAATGAGGGTCTTTCTCTTAGACTGATCTGGGTCCCCCAGAATCATGCTTCTCCACACTCTCCCGAGTCCTAGGGACGCTGACAGCAAGGCCACCTTTGCAGGTATGTGACACATGTAGTCACACGGGGTCCTGTGCTCAGAACGGCTTCATTCTCGATTTAATATTCTGCTGTTGCCATCTTCAAATTCTTAATACTTTCTGAACAAGGGAGACAAATTTTTATTTTGCACTGGGCTCTGCAAATTCCATAACCGGTCTTACCTGACAGCATGCACCTCGGTCAGCTCTTCCTCTGGGAAGCCTGCTCTGAGCCCCCGAGACAGAGTGGGCTGCTTTTCTGGGCTCTCTGGAAACCTGTTTCCCTCTAAGGTAAGTTAAACTTTTATTATGTGCTAGGCTCTAGGTAGGCAGTAGAGAGCAAAATAAACAAGGTCCCTCACAAGGAACTTTTATTCAAATGTGGACAGAAACAATAAGTAATCTAAAAAATACATAATTACAAATTGTGTGTTGGTTTGTCTACAGGAAAAACATAGGGAAGAGTGAGACAGCAATAGTAGAAGCACGTAGCTCCTCTCCAAGGAGTGCATTATGGTGCCTCAAGAGCAGAGACTTCCAGGAAAGGGAACAATTTGTGATGAGACCCTGAAGTCGGAGAGCACTTGCAACCCCTGGTTTAGAAAGTGTGGAGTGAACTCGTTGCCCATGGCAGATACTGGTAAGGGATAAGGTTGAGGAGATAGGCAGGACCCAGATCTTATAGGCTCTCGTAGGAAACTGGATTTTATTCAAAATGTAATGAGGAGGCTTTGAGGAATTTTAAGCATTAGAGTAACATAACCCAGTTGGTTTTTTCAAAATGATTTCTTCAGCTGTGTCAAGAAAAGTAAGTTGATAAAGGTAGTAATAGAACTAATAATAAAAGGATGGTTACAGGGAGAGCTAAAAGGGGACTACTGCAGTAATAGAGGGAAAGACAGCAGCTAGGGCTATGTGGCAGTGAAAATAAGATGGAGGGGTTGAGAGATATTCTGGAGGTATGACTTGGTTATGCATTAATACGGGGAATCATGGGGGTGCCTGGGTGACTCAGTCAGTTAAGCATCCGACTTCAGCTCAGGTCATAATCTCTCAGTTCACGAGTTTGAGCCCGCGTTGGGCTCTGTGTTGACAGCTCCGAGGCTGGAGCCTGCTTCGGGTTCTGTCTCCCTCTCTCTCCGCCCCTCCCCTCTCGCATTCTGTCTCTCTCTCTCTCAAAAATAAACATTTAAAAATTTTTTTAAAACATGGGGAATGAGGGAAAGTGAAAAGCTCTGAGTGCCACACTTGAGTAACTAGATGGATAGAGGGCTGTTTATTGAGGTGGTGAGCATGGAGAAAAGAACATACTTGTGGTTAGAGTAGAGGGTGGGAGCCAGGAGTCCAGGTTTGAGAGGTGGGAGGACAGAACAGTAAGTGTCAGAGTTCAAGGGGGTATTATTAATAGTCTTCTGGTACAACAGGCATAGACTGGGAATCTAGTCACTTCACATGTACAGTGCTGTTCCTGTCAGAGCCAGAATAAATCTGGGAACCAGAAAGATTATGTGGAATGACACCCCTCACTATTACACGTGATGGCCCGCCTCAAATCCTTGCCCCCATTCCTGGTACCTAGGCTCCTCTTGTGGCTGGTTGCAGGGGTGGGGGAGTGGGGGGTGGACAGATTACACTTGCATCAGTCACCAGAGGACACAGCATTTGCAAAGTCCCTGGGAGTAGTTGGGATCCTGAGAAGGCCAAGAGCTAAAGGGCAAGTTCAACGATGTGGCTGAAGATATTGTGAGGTTTCTGGGACTTCAGGGGACACATGGAAGGGTTTGCAGGGCTGGGTCGGGGTGGAGTTTGGTTCAGAATGCGGAACAGTGTGGGGATGAGGTAAGCAGATAATGACTTCAGGGACGCCATACCTGAACTTACAGCAGTGATTTCATTGAACAGGAATGAGAAGCAAGGTATCCTTGAGGAGATGGATGGTCAATGTTAATGCTGTGGCCCAAACATGTCACTGAGTGATCTGAAGACTGCAGGACCTCTGCCCCCTCAGGCAGCGGTAGAGTTGGAATGTGGAACTAATGGGCCCGGGTTGGGGCTCATCTCAAATCATGGGCTGATCGTAAGCCCATGTGAACTTCTCTAGAAAAATTTGGCCTATTTGGATGTATATTTCTAATGTCAAGAAACCATGGAAGGGATGATACGGTTTTAGATGGAATTAGATGAGCTTGATGTGTGGTATTTTATTTGTGTCACTTGATAACCTCTGCCCCAGGTTCCCATATAAACTAAAACTCATGACAATGCCTTGGATGAGAGCTATTGTCTCCTCCCTGGGTGGACACCGAGGCTGTGTATCTTGTGTTCTTGTAAGTTGCTGTTGGCAGGAAAGTGATCCCATTGTCCATCTTTTTAAATGACTTTTCTGTAGTAAAGGTTGTGTGGTGAATAGTGTACAATACAGTGTTACAGGGTAGTAACAACTTGCACTTAGTGCTTGAGATTGGAGAGAGAACAGAGCGTATTTTAATATTCACTTCCAAGTAGATGAAAATGGTTCCTCCTTTGCTATTTTTCTTTCTTTTATTCTTTCCAATGGCTAAATGTCCTTTGATGAAATTCAGTGGCCTGGATGAGCGATTCATTCACACATCCCCTATTTTATATCTCAATCATATAATTTAATCTCGTGGGACTGTGCATCTGGAAATATGGAAACCGTGAGTTCTCTTGTTCTTCTTATGAAACCATGAAAGATAGGGAGGAGGGGACTAAACATCAAAAGAGCACCCATTTTTTTGTTTGTAAAAGCAAAAACAACAGCGTGGTTTCCACTTATATTCACCGTATCTTACATACCAGGCTCTGGACTGACAATAATATGCCAGACAAACCTGCCTTCCAAGGGTTCACAGCACCTGAAGGTCGACAGGGACTTTCTATGCTTATGATTGTCCCTTACAGTGGAAAGTACCAGTGCCTGCGAGAACACACTTGTAGGACCCCTGACCCAGTCTTTGGGTCCAAGACAATAACATCGAAACTGAGCTCTAAGTGTTGCCTGGAAGTTACCCACGTAAGGTTGCACAGGAGAGAACATCCCAAGAAAAGGAATAATGTGTGCAAAGGCATGGGGGTGTGGGGAGCAGGATTAGTCCTGAGTGGCCGAGATGTGGAGCAGGGTGAGGATGTTGGAGAGAAGGAAGGCTGGGGAGAGGAAACCGGCTGCTTCAGACCTAAGATAGGTGCGTGACAGGTGACTTTCCTGAGGGAACTGGGCAGCCACTGAAGCACAGGATGTGCTCAGATGACAAGCAGAGAGGCTGAGATACGGGCCACAGAGGCAGGCCATCTGGAGGCCGGTTCAGTAATCTAGGTCTGTGGCCTTCAAAATTGTACTCGTGCTCCTGTGCATAAAAGTTTTTGAGAATGAACCCCAAAGTATGAATATCCATTTACTTATACATGAATTAGGCTGGTGTATATTTTATTTATTTTTATTTTTTTAATGTTTATTTATTTGTGAGACAGAGACAGACAGAGCGTGAGTAAGGAAGGGGCAGAGAGGGACACACAGAATCTGAAGCAGGCTCCAGGCTCCGAGCTGTCAGTACAGAGTCCGACACAGGGCTCAAATCCACAAACCATAAGATCATGGCCTGAGCCGAAGTTGGACATTTAGCCGACTGAACCACCCAGGTGCCCCTGGTGTATATTTTAAACATACAAAATAAGTGATATTGTGTTTATTTCAAGCAAATGTATGTATATATATTTAAAGATGCGTTATGTATGTTTTGAACATATATAATAAATACTATTTTTAAAGATGAGATGAAATACATAAAAATAGAAGCTCTAACCTTTTAAGTTCTGGTCTCTTCCCCTGCAGTGGATTCTCTAGCGCATTGCCCATGTCCCAGTACCCACTGTGGAGACCCCTGGCTGAGGTCAGTCTCAGCCTGAGATTCTGATTCTCAGGCTGCCGCAGCGCTGGAGATTATGTTGTGGGCTGTTCTGACGCACACCCAGGTCTGGAAGCTGCTAGCCCCAGACGTTTCAAAGCGTGTGGATTCTATTCTCAACAGATTCTAATGCAAATGTTTCCATTCCTTGGGAACACTCAACTCTTAGGCTACTCCATCATTTTAGAAAGATGAAAACAGCACCATCTCTCACCAAAGCAAATTTTCACAAAATTTCCATTTTTTTTCTTCCTTTTTAAAAGATAACATTTTTTTCTTGGGGTGCTTGGGTGGCTTAGTTGGTTAGGCGTCTGACTCTTGATTTTGGCCCCAGTTATGATCTCACAGTCATGAGTTCAAAACCCGCATCCAGGTCTGTGTGATGATGGTGTGGAGCCTACTTGGGATTCTGTCTCCTTCTCTCTCTGCCCCTCCCCCACTCGTGTGTGTGTGTGTGTGTGTGTGTGTGTGTGTGTGTGTGTGTGTCAAAATAAATAAGCTTTAAAAAAATGATAACAAATAACATTTTAGTGTTACTGATTCAAAGCATTTTTGTAGAGGACCACGGGACTTGTTCACTGGCTTAGTTGCATTTTCTAACATCTTATGCTACTTTTGACTTCCTGGCCTGCTTGAGCACTGGTGGGAAAAAGCCTGTGCTGGTCTAACTTAAATCTTTCGATGATGAAGGTGGTGGCGGGTGGGGCTTTGACCTCCCGTGCCAGCACCGCGACATGGACCCTCTCTGCAAAGGGTCTAGCAATATCAAGGGGGTTCGTGTGCAAAGCAGCCAGGTCTCCACACGGATACTGCTGCTGCCATCATTCCCAGAACACCTCTAAGAAGGCAGCAAACACAGGTGGAGCTCCTCACGCTGGCGCTGGGTGTGCAGAGCTGCTACCTCCCTGGACTTGACCTTCACCTTCCTTGTCACAGCGACCTCCTGCGCCCACCACAACTCCACGTGCACTTAGACACCAAGACTAAAGTCAGCTCCCCAAGCAGCTATGCTGGGCAGGAGATCCAGGTGATAAAACGTTCATCGTGACTTTTGCTCCTTTGGGGAAACTATTTGAAAGTTCTTTTCTTCTCCCACGAGCCAGATGCTCTTCCCCCCCCCAAAACCAAATTCCTAAGCTAAGAGATGCATATTTATAAGTAAATGTAACTAGGGCTTCTTGTGAGGACACATTCCCAAATCTAAATATTTACTGGGATGGAGAAAAGTGAGAGGAACAGTAACCAATTTCAGGAAATATAGTTTTTTTTTTTTTTAATTTTTTTTTCAACGTTTATTTATTTTTGGGACAGAGAGAGACAGAGCATGAACGGGGGAGGGGCAGAGAGAGAGGGAGACACAGAATCGGAAACAGGCTCCAGGCTCTGAGCCATCAGCCCAGAGCCTGACGCGGGGCTCGAACTCACGGACCGCGAGATCGTGACCTGGCTGAAGTCGGACGCTTAACCGACTGCGCCACCCAGGCGCCCCATGGAAATATAGTTTTTAAAAACCATGTAAAATTATATAAAAATCAGCAACTGTCAGATTTTGATGTTTATAGGTGCAGATTTTTTACACAGCCACTTGGGAATGTCTCCATGCTTGATGTCATGCACTGGAAACCATAGGAAGGCAGAGACGGTCTCACCCATGGTATGGGGCAACTAAGGTCATCACCTACAGAGATCAGGAGGAGACTGAGCTACACAAAATCTCAGCAAACAAGGCCAAGGAAATGAAACAATGAGAACGTTCTGAAACCTAGCCATAAAATGATAATTTATCCTGAAAATAAAAAAGTGGTTTCTCTAGGTGAACACTGCATTGCTTTTATGTGCTTCAGCCTGACATATTTCTATTCTATTTTCTCAGAAAAATATACTTTAAAAATGCTTTCCCCAGATCATTTACTCCTTTTCAATATTTGTTTCCCAACCCCACCTTTGGAAAGTTTATTTATTTTGAGAGAGAGAGAGCACATGCGCATGAGCAGTGAGAGAGAGAGAATATCCCAAGCAGGCTCCACAGTGTCAGCGCAGAGCCCCATACAGGGCTTGATCTCACAAATCGTGAGATTATGACCTGAGCTGAAATCAAGAGTCGGATGCTTAACTGACTGAGCCATCCAGGTGCTCCTGTTTTTCCCTTTCTTAAAAAAGATTAGAAACAATAGCAGATCCTAGAAATCAAAGTTTGTCTATCTAGCTACTAGCTAGCTATTCCACCTGGGCCAAGAGGTAAAGGACAAATTGAAGGGGCTTCTCATCCCTAGGGGAGATGAGAGGAGGGTGGGGATGAAGGAGAGAGATTTGGTCCAGCAGGAGGTTCCAGCTGGAGGTGTGCTCTCCACTGGCATCTAGATAAGTCTGGGCAAGACGGCTGCACTGGTGGGGAATGTCCGCACAGAATTAATTTATTTACTAGGGACTGAGAAATCACCTCAGAGACTCATTTTAAGGGAAGAGAAGGTCAGATACTCATGATTAGTCCACTTCTGTCTCTCACTCATTCATCTGACAAAGATGCTGGATGCCAAGTACTCTTCTTGGAGCTGGGGATAAACGAGTAAACAAAACAAAGTCCCTATGCTCAGGGAGCTCAGGTCCTAGGGGGCAAGACAGACAATAGATAGGTGGTTAAACACGCAGAACTTCAGAGAGGGGGAAGTGCTAAGGGGGAAAAGGAAGTTGGTGGGAGGGAGAGGGAGACAGACCTGAAGGAAATAAGGAAGCATCTGCCCTCTCAGGGAGGAGCCCAGCCTGGCGTCTACATTCAGGGATTCACAGGCTGCAGAGGGTGGCTGGCAGCCCTCATGGCTCCAGAGGCACAGGCCTCTAACCCTGGCAGGAGCCAGTAGTTTGACATTGTCCCAAGGAGGAACTAGACGCCCTCTTATTGCCTCTCCCTTAAATAAGACTGTGACAGGGGCGCCTGGGTGGCGCAGTCGGTTAAGCAACTGACTTCAGTTTAGGTCATGATCTCACGGCCCGTGAGTTCGGGCCCTGTGTCGGGCTCTGTGCTGACAGCCTGGAGCCTGTTTCAGATTCTGTGTCTCCCCTACTTGCACTCTCTCTCTCTCAAAAATAAATAAACACTAAAAAAAAAATTATAAATAAATAAATAAGACTGGGACAGCATGTAGAGGCTGAGGGAGACCCTGAGAAGCTATAGGTAATGACACTGCAGCCTGAAATATTTTCCATGAGCTTGACTAAGTCAGAATGGACAAGGCATTTTCACTTATTTGTTTGCTTATTTATTCACTAAATATATTTACTAAACAGTTTTTTAAAGAATTTAATCCTTTTCTATATTTTTAAAAAAGTTTTTATTTATTTTGAGACAGCAAACATGAGCAGGGGAGGAGCAGAGAGAGAGGGAGAGAGAATACCAAAGCAGGCTCTACAAGGTCAGCACAGAGCACAACTTGAGGTTCGATCCCGTGACCGTGAGATCACGGACCTGAGCCGAAATCAAGAGTTGGACACTTAACCAACTGAGCCACCCAGGCACCCCACCCCTAATCCTTTTCTAAACGAACTAAGCATAGATATAAAAATATTGTATTTACAAACAGATTACCATTAGGTCAAATGCTAAAGAAATACAAGCACCTGGGCACAAATTCTTATCATTAGCAACAATCCTCAACCTGTTAAAAATCATTGTTTGATACAATCATGGTCACACTCAGGTCCAAGGTAAAACTAGCTTATTACTAAACTGGCTCAAAAATCTTCCTTGGGAGTATTCTAGATTTTGGCATTTCAATCAGAGAACTTTGTTTTCAATGGCAACAACATCATCACAGAATTTGTTAGAAATGCAGAATGCCAGGCCTGCCCCAGAGCTACTGAATCAGGATGCACATTTTCACAAGATCCCTGAGTGATTCCTGCACATAACGAAGTTTAAGAAGCACCACCGTAGACAAGATCTGGTCCTTTCCTAAGAGGAAAGCCTCTCTTCGAATCTTGTGCAGAGGCCACTTTATCCTTCTGAACTTCTGGCTAGAAGCCCACACCACGTCTATTACCTGCAGACCCAAGCTCTGCTAGTCCGTCCCTCTGTTCTGTCCCAGTGGCTCAGAGGTCTTGTCTTCACAGCAAGCTCTGCCTCCCTCTGAGTGTCATCACACACCTGCTACCGCTAGATTCCCCACACCTGTCATGGAGTGGGGTACAAGGTGGCTAACCTCCACGCTCACATGGTGATGGCGGCACTGTTGTGACAAGGGAGTGAACTCCTTGTGTCCTTGGGTCCCACCTCTTGCCTGCTCCTTCCCATTTGATTCAAATCCCTAGCAGCTCATTTATTCCATGCATCTCTCCCATGCCTGGTTGGGGGCTCCATGGCGTGTCCGTTGGGACTTCACCCTTGGTCTGCCTCTCTGAATTGCTGCAGAATGAAAGCCTACAGCCTCTGGCCCATTTATAGAATGCAACCATGGCAGAGAAACTGGCAGCAACGAAGCAGTCAGGCTGACCTGACTGTGCTGCAGATCCCTTCCGGAAATTTGCTAATCTCATGATCTCAAGCCCTTGCCAAGGCAGCTCCTGGCCAGCTCCCTCCTCCAAGCGCCTACCCTTGCTACCCAAGGCTAGCGTATGCTCAGCGCTGACAGTCCCTTGCATCAACAAGCTAACAGACCACTTAAGAAGAGGCATAGTACAGACCGAGGGTCACACATGCTATCTGGAACATGCCCAACTCCTTCTGCCTGGTCAGCGGAGATCATTTTTCCCTCTCAGGTGTTCTGCCTCACTGTATTAGCAGATTAATTATCTTTTTGTGCATTGAAATAGTTTTTCTTTCTAACAACCTGATTAGGTTTCTAAAAATTGTTCATATGTTTAAAAGGGGGGCAGAAAAAAAAAAAAGAAACTAAGCTCTCCAATCCAAAAACTGAGATTAAAGAAAAATGTTTAAAGGAAGTACACACTCCCCGTCCCCCAGCCAAATATTTTAAAGTACTTAAACAGATATAAAAATATTTCTTCAGTGTCTCTGATAGGGTCCTAGCTATATTATGGGATATAGCTTGGGTAATGAGCTCATCATACTGACAGTGATTCCACTGGGCACGGCTCCACAAGAAAAGATAACAAGGTGTCTTTCAGACTGGTTATCTCAACAGGGCCACGTACATAGGTGGTATAAACTCAGCATGGTAACTAGTCCCTCACCTGTGGAAGCCATGCAGGTTTGTGGTCTTGGAGGTGAAGTTCTTCCCACATGGAATTTAAACTAATGAGAAGTGAATGGCAAGGGCGTCTTGGGTCTAATTGGCTGTCTTTGTGTAAATGGAAATAAAAATTCGGCAGTACGTTTTTCAGATCACGTTACTTATGAAAGATGGCAACATCTGTATGGTACACTGATGTCCCCTGAAGGTAATTTGGAACCTAAACTAGACAGCTTTCAATGAAGATGACCATCCATGGGTCTCTAGCCACCCAGGCAGAGCCTGGTCCCCTCAAGATGGGGGGATCACCATCCCAAGGCATGCTGTTGGGAAGCATTTGTATCTACAGCACAAATTCTACCCCCTTCTACCCAAAGGCAACTTCTTACACCCCGCCACTATGACACCCGGTTCAATGCTTTCTCTCTGCCCAGCTTTCTCATGCTGTGCAATTGCTCTGCTATCTTCCTTCTTCCTCTCCCCATGACTATTAATTATGGCCAGTTCTGGGAAGCTCTTGGAGTAACAAACTTGTCTCTGCCTTTGAAGGCCAGAACACACATAGAGATGATGACCAGGCATGTGCTTGGAAGGCGGCCATGGTAATGTTGCTGTCCAAGGGGCAGGACACATTCCTAGTAGAAAGCTCTGTGGCAATACCCTCGTCTGAGGCTACACGCAAGTCGGGGCCCATTTCAGTCACCGCCACTTTACCCAACATTTTTGAGTAATGAGGACATTTCCCAGTCCTGCCATTCTAGCTCCATAGATACTTCCAGGACAAACATATTGTATAAAACTAAGAGCAGTCTTGGAATTTCCTCCATCATCTGTTAGAGGTGTGTACAGCTATCTGGTTGCATTGTCTGGAAGTTTTGCCACCCACCCACAGAAGTGAAAATTTGGAAAAAGAAAAAGGCCCTTAACCATTTTCACTGCAAAGAAATACCATTCCAATAGCCTTAAAATTCTGCTAGAGTTGCTGTTGCATTTGCATATATTTAACAATAAAATGGCATTCGGGATTTCTCAAATTTGAAAATTATATGGGCCTATTTCAAAGAAAAAATACAATTCCTGGGAATCCCAAAGAATAGTTGGAGCTTGGCTGGCTAGATGGTGACTTGAGAAGCTAGTCTATTTCATGAAACTATCCCTTACTTGCAATTACTGTTAGAAAAGGGGTCTAATTTTTGTTCAGATCATGTGAATATTCAAATATACACAAAAGTACAGAGACAGATGTAGTATAAGGAGCCCAGAGGTACACCTGCCACCCAGCTTCAACAGCCCTCATTCATGGCCAGTCTTATTTCTGTTCTTCATTTATCCTCCATGTATTATTTTGAAGCCAACCCCAGGCATATCATTTGTAAATATTTCAACGTGCATTTCCAAAGGACTATTTTTTACCAAAACCTAAATTACAATTCCATCATTACATTTAATTTCTCAATATAATTAAGCATCTAGTCTGTGTTCAAATTTTCCAGAATGTCTCATAAATGTTTTATTTTAATTGGTCCATTCAAATCACGATCCAACTTTTTATCTGTGTAACTAGCAAGTGTTAGCAAGTGTTTTAAGATTCTCTTCAAGTTAAAAAAAAATTAGATTGGGGATTACTTCCTAACCTCTGGGGCCATGATATCAGTGAACCAAAGTCTGAGAAACACGAATATGGTGGCTAAGTGTGGGCTTAGGAAATGAACTGGCCTGGGTCTGAATCCTGACTTCTGAGCCCACTGTTCCCTAGGTAGGTGACTTTGGCAACTCACAAGCAACGAGCCTCTTTCACAAAATGAGGTAAAGCCAGTACTTAACTCCCAGGTGGAGTCACCAGGTGAAACACAGCACACCCAGTTAAATCTGAATTTCAGAAAAACAAGTTTTCAGGATAAGTATATCCCACGCAAAAATCCAAATTTAATGATGTCTTGTATCGTCAGCTGCCGTATCTTGCCGTCCTACTTTCACGGTTATTGCGAGAATCCCATGGGGTAACACGTGTAAAGGGCTCAACGCGGGGCCCGACACACATGACAGATACCAGCAGGTCCTCGAGTCAGTCCTGAGAGAGGAAAAGGGGGGACGGGCCAGCCCTCCTGTGGGACTCCCATCTGCTCTCTGCTTTGTTTGCGCACCGTTCCCCAGGTGGGAGATAACAATCTTCAACCAGCTAGAAGTCTGAGCTACAGCCAGGAGTTCCCTCCCGCAGGTTTCCAGGCCTCCCTAAAGAACTGTACAGTGTTTGGGCACGGAGATGTTTCTGATAACAAAGATATTTCTGGCTCCTTAAAAACTGAGAGCTCTGGCAGCGCCAGGCCCGCACTCCCACCTGGCACCAATCAGGGGAGCTGAGTAGCAGCTGCTGCCTCTCGCTGGGCACGCGCCTGCCAGGGCGCCATCTGGCCCGCTCACACACCAGGATCACCTGCCCGGACCCTGGTGGGGGGCGGAGGGGTGGGATTTGAGTTTGCAGCCTCTGCGCTCCCCCGTCCAGCCCTCCCTCCCTGTGCTGACTCTTTGGCCCCAGACAATGCTGAGCCTCAAGTGGGGCAGGAGGCTGGAGAGAAGGGTTAGCTGGGAGGAAAGCAGAATGGATGATCCAAGGACAACATCTTTACTGGCCCCAATTCAAGAATCTGTGAATTGAGTTAGACCACGATGCAGGAAAAAGGGAGGGGGCGGGGAAGGGTACGTACAAATGAAAATGAACACAAAACCCAAGAAGGGCAGTGTGGGTGTTAAGACTGGCAGGGGGGTTGAAGAGGTTCAGGAGGAAAGTGGGAAGCAGGTGAGAATTGGAGTAACTGAAAACTTTGAGGAATGAGGGTCAGCTAGTGGCGGAGAAAAGGGAGAAGAAGGGGAGCTGCGTGATGAGTAACCATCAGTGAGTAGCACAAACTTTCTCCCCAGTGGATGAGTCTTCACAAAGTATAATCTCCGTTAGGGGTTTCTGAAGAATTCTTATGTAAATGCAAAAAGACTTGACTCCTCTTCTTCCAGCTCGGGGTGACATCCCTTTTACTGATAGGCAGGTCAGGGAGAGAATGGGGTTTGGGACATAAAGGCTAGCAAATGGACACACGGCCAAGAGGCTAGCTGGGGTCGGTTGCCTTTCCAGCTAGGTGTTCCCTTCCACTGAGTGTGCCTACCAGCTGTTGATGGAGGGAGACAGGCCCAGAAGCAGCCTTAAACACCTCAAACAGAGTTCCACGGATCAACTGAGTTCCTCAGCCCTCCTCCCACCCCTGTTCTTCACTGGTCTTGAGAAATAGCTGAAAGATGAAGGGGTGATGAGGGAGCAGAATGGAGAGTCACTGTGTCCCTGAAAGCCCCTTCTGAAATACCTCTTTCCCCCAAACGGGCATGCAATTGTTGGAAAGCAGAAAATTTGACAATGGGAAATGTGTCACAGAAGACCTGCCTTGAGAAAAGGAAAGAAGGGGGATGGGGGCTTTGCTTTCTACGGAGAACAAAGCAACTTGATATGGAAAATATATAATATAGCAAGGAGAGCTTGCAAGAACCTGTCCCACAGGTCTGATGCAGAGCCCCCAGCAAGCGGGCCTCCAGTCCTCCAATTATCTGGGTTGAGACCATCCCTCTAGGCGAGATGACTTCCTCATCGGCAGGCAGCCAGTTTTAGAAGCAGCATAGAAGTTAAAAAGGGAGTTGATGAGTCTTCCTCTTCTTATACAGGAACTTGGACTGCCTCTGTTTACTCAGTTCTCAGTGAATGCCTTTCTGGAAATGCTACAGATTTTTACATTTGGGTCCTGCATATTCCTTATTAGCACATTCTTAGGCATTTTAGTTTTTGTTGCTATTGAAAAGAAGAGTCCTTCACTGAAACTTTCACTTGGTTATTACCCGGGAATACAATGTTATCTCCATTTGCGTCCATATCTTGAATTTACGTATCTTGCTGAGCTGTCTTATTAGTTGCAAGAGTCAACTGTAGATATTTGATTTAGAATTGTTTTCCCTTTGTTCATATGTGGCATTTGCATATCATTTTCTCATGCCGTCTTTGTCTAGTTTTGCCATCTGAGTTATGCCAAAATCATGAAATGAATTAAGAGGGATCTTCTGCTTTTCTAAGCTCTGGAACAATTTATGCAATGTTGGCTGTATAGGTTTGTGTTTGGTAGAACGTACTTGTCAAAATTCTAAAGCTAATGGCACTTATTTAGGTATATACCTTTGACTACCTTTTTTAAGGAAGTATGCGTGTGTATGTGTGTATTTTCATGACAGGTCTTAGAAGAAGACCAACTTTCAATGAATTTTTTATCCTCACAAAAAATCATCTCTTTCACTTGTATTTTTGTTTTTATTTAAGACGAAGTCCCCCAAAGTATTCTTTTATAGTTTGAGAAACCCATTTCTTGAGTTTTGTTCTTTCTTGACCGTAATTTTGCTTGTGTATGTGTTTTCACCCTTGTTCTTGATCAGACTTGCCAAGGTTTTGTCTATTTTGTAAAGTAGTTAGCTTTCGTTTTGTTCATCATTCCCACTACTTTTTCATATTTCATAACATTTTGCTTAGTTGATTTTTTTTCTTTTACTTCTTAGGGGTTGCTTTTGTGGGTTTTTGTTTGTTTTTTTACTCTTTGAGTACAAACTTAGTTTATTTTCAGTCTTTCCTATCGCATTAGATTTTTTTCCTACCCACCCCTACTTAGCAGTTCTGAGTGGGGCAGACCCGCTCCTCATTTAAATTAGTCACACTGGAGTTAGTCCCACGGGTGTTGAACTAAGAATGTACATGCCATGCACTGCAGGTGACCATGGTTTCACAGTCACATTGGGGGAGTTTACCTGAGGATGAAGGCACCCAGAGGAAACAAACTGATGATATTTGTCAAGCACCTGGATCCAACCATGCCTGAAGTCTACCCTGGATTCTATAATTGCATAAGCAAATAGGTTTTTCCATTTGGCTAAGCCAGTTTGAGTTGGGTTTCAGGCCCTCATAAATAAAAGGACTCCTACCTTGTCTTCCAATAAAGCCATTGGGGTATGTATGTTTTCCTCTGAGCACTGCCTATATGCTGCAAGTTTGAATGTTTTTCTTATTGTGGTTCATTGCTAATTAGCTAGTAATTTCTGATTTGGTTTTTTTCCTTTAACTTGAAAGGTTTTAGAGCTTTTAAAATTCCAGTTGGATTGCTCTTGTATTGTTTTTTGTTTCTATTTCCTTGATGTTGATTTTATTACATTATAGTCAATGAGTGTGGCCTAGTTTTTGCTTGATTAGAAATTTCAAAATTTAATAAGATTTTTGTTAATATAGGGAATGTTCCATGTTCTGTATGTTTACAAAGTCTGTGTATATGTTTTATATCTACACATGTAATGTTTGTGTGAGTGTAAATATTTTGTAATAAGCAATATATGCATACTAGATTAAGTTTATTAATTGTGTCATTTTAATCCTAGGCATCTGTGACTATTCATCCATTTTAGTGGAAAATATTTTAAAATCTCCTTTTAGGGTTGTGAATTTTTTTTTCTGTACTTGTACCAATTCTTGCTTTATGTAATGCAGGCAATTTGTTGGTTACATTAGGATTCATGTTATAATTTCCTGGATAATTGCCCCTTTTCAGACTATGAAACATATCCTCTTTGTTTCTTTTGATGCCTTTTTCTTTTTGCTTTGAATTCTACTTTATCTGATATAATGTTGCCACACTTGAGGTTTTTTTGTTACCATCTGTTTTATAAATCTTTTTCGAAGATTTTTTTTTCAAAGATTTCTTTCTGTGTCATGTTTGTATCTCTTGTAAGCAGCATGTAGATGAATTATCTTGTTTTTGTTTTTTGCCCAGTCCGACAGTATTTAGCAGGTGAATGTTATCCACTTATTTTATGGTAATTGTGGACAGAGTTAATTTCTGAGAGTAGCAAAAACAAAAAACAAAAAACCTAACCAACTGGTATTATAGTTCCACTCCAGAAAAACAGTCATGTACCATTTTTTAGATTATTTTCTACCCTTTCTTTGTTCTATTCTCTTTCTTGAGATAAATGTTAACATTTTGGAATGCTTTTAATGCTTTTTTTAATTTCATTTTCCCATTTCCCCCCTTTTTGTGTTTTTGGATTGTTTTCCCAGTTTCCGTTGTCCAGCAGGTTGTTTTTATGCTTTGTCTCTGTTACCAATAGTCTGTCTACTGAAACTGTTAGTTCAATCATCATGGTTTTTATTTGCAGTTTCTCTGATGACGATTCATTAAACTTGATTTTGTTTTAGGGCTGTGTGATCTCCTTATCCCCTCTGAAGACATCATAATAACATCTTTTTTAGTGCCTTCATCTCTTTCCTCTATTGCCTCTGTTTTATTTTACTTCTTTGGTTGATAAGTTTGGTGTCTCTTTCAGAGTGTTTATTTACCTAATGTTTTACTATATGTGCTGCTGAAGTGAGCACCCTAATGTTTCAGGTAATTCCCGTGCAAATTCCCATTCGCCTAGTTGGAAACACCATGCCTTTTTAACAAGGCTTCTCCAGCAACGTAGGGGAGAGGCAGAATGTGCTCTCAAGAGCTGGTATCCTGGGCCTGGCCATTCCACGTTCCCCACGTATTTCATTTACTGGACTAAAGGAAAGCAGTCCTACCAGCCATACTGTGGTATGGTACCCAACTTCTCATTCTGTTGTTCCCTGCATCCCTGAGAGCTGGGAACACCCCACAGCCACTCATGCCATGAACCACAGACCTCTTCTCTCTGTACTTGGGCTGCTTTTATTTTATTATAAATATCAAAATTTTCATCAACCTTCTATTCATTCCTAGATTCATCTAACAGAACTAAGTCCTTTCATAACCAAAGTTTCAGAAAGCCTCAAATTTTTATTGCATACATTAGAATATGTATACCCTGTTTTTGCCTAAGACTGTCCCCTTAAAGAGCAAGGAAACATTTTCCAATTTAAACGAGATGTTTCTCAGAATTATACAGCACATTTCAATGTGTTCCACAGGGTTTATAATTAATAGTCAGAGCAGCACCTGCTCTAAATCTTAATTGCTTTCTTCCCCATGAAAACTGATGCTGGAGGTGTTGCTGAATTGATTTGTTCTACATAATGTGCCTGCAGACTCAGTTTTGGCACACACAATACAGAAAACTGAACGCGTTACTGAAATTTTTTTCCCAAGGAAACGCTCAATTTTAATTGTTTCAGGTACTCCTGGCAAGTACCTGCTAATGAACATGACGGTGACAGTACTGCTATTGCCATGTGATGTCACACATGTCTGAATATCCGGAGAAACCAAAGAGGCGGCATAATTTATCTGATAACAACAGAAGCGTTCTGGAGTCCAATAACTCAATTTAGCATGAACTGTCTTTTACACTCAACCTCGTTGTCCCCTGCGGTGAAACGTGTAACTCTTGGTTGAAGGAGTCATTGGTTCTGAGTCTACCTGTCCTCAGCACGGCCGTACCTGTGGATGCACTGCTTCCCTTCCCCAGACCCCGGCTTTCTCATCCCACGAAGGGGCCGCAGAGCTGGGCTGGGCAGTTACACAGCTGCTGCCTCAGGTGACACGGGCTCAGGCCCTGAGGCTCTATGAACAAAACTGACTTCACAGAATATATGTGAAGAGCTACTTTTGTACATTAAACTGTTTTTCTGAAATAACTTCCATTATTTTTCCTTTCAAACAAGCAATATGTGCTTATTTCAGGGGAAAAATTATGAAAAATATGGAGAAGCCAAGGAAGAAAATGTCCTGCACTGCTTCTAATCAACCACATTTTAAATGTCCTAAGAGGGATGTAAACCCTTCACAAAGCCTAAAGTGAATCTTTTTGTAATATGGCTGTTTGATTTGTTAGCTTGATTTTTTCATGCAATAAATTTACTTCACAACTGGATTTAGGGGTATTTCCTGATATGCACTCACCCATCAACACAGCTGGTATTTCTAGAGTCCTCTGCTTTAAGGCCATGCTTCATCCCTGCTGCTGTCTACACTGCACTTTGCATCAGGGCAATGCCTTTCTGTGCAGGACCGCAGTTGTGGGGCAGGAGGCCCACTTGTCCTGTGACTCACTCACCATCCACCTGGGCTATGGAAGCTGTCATGACTCCGTGCAGACCCTCAAGTACCACTGAAATGCCAAACCGAGCTCTAGCGCGGGTGCAGTTACGAATCCATTCTCCACAAGAAACACTTTAAAAACAGTTTACTTTGGGAAGTGACTTTATCACTCTTTCCCCTGGTCCCTTGGGTGTTGGGAGGAAGCAGGGGGGCAAGGGTGGGGAATAGGGAGCTTCTCCTGGAGAAGCTGAAAGGGTCCCTCTGACCATGGATTTCATGAAATGCTTAAGTGGATTGAGGAACCAGATTCAAACACATACCAAAGAGCTTGCTGTAAAATGTAAAAGTACATAGGCCATTTCACATCTTAGGTCTTATTATAACTGTTGTTCTGACATTCCCCATCTGAAGTAGAACAAGGAGGCCCATTATTAGCATGCCCTAAAGGAACGATCATCATAAAAGGAAGCCAGGCTTATTAATTCAGTCACAGTCTTGCGGATTCCCAGTTCAGCTTCTTGTGTTAATGAAACATGCATAGTGGTTGACAGTAGCTGTTGAAATTAGCTGTCATATTTACAGTTTATCAGAGCCGTTTCTTCGGAGATTTCTAACAAACTGACAGGGATTTCCCAGTAGTCTAGTACTTTATTTCTCTGGGTTTACTTGAGATGTCAGTAAATGTACGATGTGAGTAAAAAAATGTGTATTTTTACAAAGAACATTTATTTGATGCTCCAAAAATGTCTTTTCTGACATTAAAAAAAAAAATTATTCATTGCATTGTCTTCTTGTTATTCAGAAGTATATCATTTCAAAACATCTTGACGGGAGCAAACGAACAGTGCTGAAGCACAAATTACCCTCACAGGTCATGCGATATATTTACAGTATACAAGTAGGCATATGTATTATAAATACGTATTTTATGTAATTATTTTAAGTTTGCACATAGATACGGTTTAGAAGCCACTTTACTTGCTTTGTGTATCTCTGTAAAATATATACGGAGGAGAATAAGTTATCTGCGTTTATAATTTCCAACATATTTTTGACATCAGCTGTAGAATATTGATTCACTCTTCGAATTAACTTTATAAAACATTAGAAACTCTGTGACCATTTGCATTTACACACAGTGAGTTTGTAAGGGCTTCATCAATTATTAAGGGCCTACTGGGCATTGTGTCAGTAAAATAAAACACAATCTCTGGGTCTTGAGATCATGCTTCAACGGAGGGATAGTATGTTTTAGAAAAGGGTGAGGGAATAAACAGCTATCGGTGCTGATAATATACACAGGCCTCTGAGCCAAACACAATGGAGCCACAAAGGTGAGAATGGCCTGGTCTGTGTGAAGGTGAAAGAGGGAGCTTTTTCTCATGCTGAGTCCATGGTGGAATCTCCCCTTGGCCTTGTAGGGTGACATTCTGCCCATAACTGCAGGGGCAAAGCATAGATGGGACTGATCTCATGGTGTCCCCAGGAGTAAAGTGAGTGTAGTGGGTTCCAGCAACTACCTTCTCTTCATGGAATTGCATTCCCCCCTAAAAAATGCCAGCTGTGACTGTCTCGTGTTCACTTATTCCATAGCACAAGGCACAAACACAGCTTACAGCCCTTCTTACAGAGCTAAGCTCTGCCCTGTTATCATTCTTGGATATGCATGGAAGGAATGATCTATTTCTGGTTAGAAATTAATGGTCATTTTCCTTCTTTGGGTGGGATATATATATACAGTGGTGATTGCTGTCTGCCTGCTAGGATTTCTCAGCAATTTGTGTTTTTCTCAGCAGTTTGTGGTCCAATGTATTAAAGCAGTGGTTCTCAACTGGGAGTTATTTTTGTCTCTTAAAGGATACTTAGTGATGTCTGGAGACATTTTTGGTTATTAAGGCCGGGTGGGGGGGATGGATGGAGAGGGTGCTGCTGGTGTGAGAGAGGCCAGGGATGCTGATAAACACCACTCATTGCACAGCACAGTCCCCCTCCCCAGAGAGTTACCAGACCAAAATGTCAATAGTGTCAAGGTTGAGGAACTATGTTGGAGGATAACATGAGCTTTTCAAAGCAGTCGCTAAGAAAAGTTGAAATAATGGTCTGAGTGTAAGGGGTTAATATTTTTCTAGAAGCTGGTCTCTTGGTTGAGAAAGCTTAAAGGCACATCCTCTTCTAGACACCTAGAGCAAAATCTTCAGTTTGCTGAACTATCAGCAATGGGAATCACTGAATCGCTGCTCTATGGGCAATTCCTTTCCCCTTCCCACCTGCCCACCATCTATCTATACCCTCTCCTCTCCCTTCTATTCTTCACTGTCTGCATTTTTGCTGGCCTGAGTTGCATATCAGTTTTTACATGCTGTTGTATTTCACCAAGAAATACCACCCACAAGATATTCAACCCCAGAGTCTGCAACCTAATTTCAGACAGCTGAATACTTCTTTAAATTAAAGAATTTTGATGGCAGGAGCTGATAACAACTGTGCACATTTTTTTTCTGGCATTCACAAAGAGACGTGCATTTCAAAAGGCTGCCTCTTCTTTCCAGGATACCATTAGAGGAAAAATAAAACAATTTATCCTTTGAAGTCTTTTTAGTTAACGGGGGGGGGGTAGATTTTAAAGGAACTTTCCTCAAAGGAAATATTCTAGACAGATGACTTGATTTAGGGCTCTTACATGCACTTAGCTTTTTAACAGTCTGAATAACTCAGCAAATCTGAAACAAAGAAAGTTCTAAAAAAAGCAACTCATGGCTAGGACTGTGGGTAATGAAATTTGCTTTGAACAATATGATCACTGTGTGTGAGTATTTCAGATGATGACCAGAACATACACACAAAAATCTTTGTTCTCCTAGTACTGTTCTAATCTTAGAACCAGATTAGACCTCGTGTTCTTGCCACTGTGGAATTTTGCTGCCCATGCAAACAGTCAATCCTTCCCTGGTAGTGAGCAGAAGACAGTACTCCAAATAGAGATGTCCTAGGCGGAAGTAGCAAAGACATGGCACGTGCATGGCACATCTGCTGGTCCCCCTCCCTCCCCCTTCCTTTCCCAGGGCCAACACTGTTGAATAACCAGTGCCTCTTTCTGTTGGAGCCCAACCAAGGACCTGGAATCCTCACATGGCATTCCTTTCTGTCCACGACAACCGAAGGGGTCTCACTGTAGAACAGAAGATCTTCTGGTGAGAGGTTTTACAATGTCCTCTTTCACCATTACCACACAGTCCAACATCCTGCCATTTGTGAAACACAACAAGAAAAGACACTACTCTAACAGACCAAAAGTACATATAAATCCTCAATCACTACATGGCCTTCTACTGTAGCACATCGATTGCAAAAGTAGCTCCGTTAGTTCCCCATATCCACACTCTGCAATGGGACTTTGCAGCTACTCATATCAAGAGATGGAGCCATTTTTCTCTTTGAATTTGACCTGGTTTAGTGACTTGGTTTGGGCCAGTAGAATGCAGTAGAAGGGACAATGTGACCATTGCTAACCTGGGCCTCAAAGGACCTTGAACTCCTCTGCTCTGTCTCTAGTTCCTCTACCCTCACCATGACCTTGGTCATGAGAACATATCCCATTGGCCTGCTGGAGACTGAGAAATGGAGCAGAGCAGAGGCAGCCCAGTGGGCCAAGCCAAGGCCCCAGATTTGGGAGAGAGCCCAACCAAGATCACCCAAACTGCCCAGACTGGCACAGTGACCACAGACATATAAGTGAGCCCTGCTAAGCCAGCTCATATCAGCAGATCCACAGTAGTGAGCAAAATGAAATGTTCACTACATTATACAACCAAGATTTGGGAGTGGTTTGTGGCACAGTAATAGTTGACTGACATAATGGCAAATCACAGTCCAATTTCCACTTCCCCCACAAAGCCTTCTTAACCACTTCAGCCAACATTAACTTCTCACTTTCCTGTGGACCACTAAGCATTTACTAAGCCAATAGTTAGTTCCCAAGCTTTGTTCCGGTGACAAAAATTCTACGTCCATCTTAGTCATGCACCTTTAATATTTGTTGAGAGAACCAATCATCACAATCACTTAAATTTAATAATTTTGAATATTTATTTTCATAATCATACACTTCGCATACATTTAAAAAGAGTTGTGCATATATGATTGAGACATTATTTATTCAGTCAAGGGACGATGGTTGGTACAGCTAGAGATTCAAAACCCCCTTACTACACTTCAGCACTATTTTGGATCCTGGACTCCAAGGTTGAGAACCTTTGGTCCATACGTTTTGGCATCTAATCATGCAATGTCTAGGGGTATGACTTGAATGTTCTCTCAGATATCCATGGCATTGTTTTTGTTTTGAGAGGAGGGACTATATCTTGTCCTCCCCTTGCCCTGCTTAGTGTCCCTCCTCCCAGCACTTACAACCATGCTGTGTACACAACTACAGCAGTGTGGGCAAGGCAGGGGCCGACTACAAAGGCTGTACCTTGTCATTAGGAAAGCACACTCTGGAGTCAGGGTGCCTCGGTTCAAAGCCTGGCTCTGCCACTTACTAGCTCTGTGATCTGGAGCAAGTCAATTCACCCCATCTGGACCTCAGTTTCCTTATCTATAAAATGGGCACATTAATAGTGCTTACCTTATAAGGTTGTGATGAAGGCTAAATATATTCATACATGTAAAACATTCAGAACACTGGGTGATATGTATTAACTTATACTGATCTGCTAGTGTTAGCTTGCGTTATTAATATAAATTAACATATAGTATTATTAATAGAGACATCCTTAGAAAGAGTACCTGGCATAAATACTTGTTAAATGTTAGATATTATTGCTACTAATGTTGTTATCGCCATCATTGTTATTATGATGATCAGATCTTCAAAGTCTCTGAACAGTGTTGATTCATTGAAGTGGGGGTTTGCTAGTATCATTGCCGAATATATGATTCATAATATAATTAGGCTCAGCTCCTCAGTTAGGCTAATTTTGAGGTTAATTGGGACTAATTTTGGTACTGGATTTCATGGTGGCAGATAAGGGTTCTGAGGAAACAGCCTGTTCCCTTTCTGTTCAAGGGAATATGCGTGACAGGTCCTTGGAGAATGTTTTCTTGTTAATCATTCTCTTCTTTTAAAATTTTTTTTCAACGTTTATTTATTTTTGAGACAGAGAGAGACAGAGCATGAACAGGGGAGGGGCAGAGAAAGAGGGAGACACAAAATCTGAAACAGGCTGCAGGCTCTGAGTGGTCAGCCCAGAGCCCGACATGGGGCTCGAACTCACGGGCCGTGAGATCATGACCTGAGCCAAAGTCGGACGCTTAACCGACCAAGCCACCCAGGCGCCCCTAATCATTCTCTTCTGATTCATGCCCAAGCTCTGCTTCTATACCGTGAGCCTCTTCACATGCAGGATAAAGAGCAGTAAAATCTTGGAGAGCCAACTCCTATAACTTTTACTTTCACAGCATTTACTTCCACAAAATGCTTTCAATTTTTCCTTCCATTTATTTTATTTTTTAATTTTTATTTTATTTGTTAAATTTTTAAAGTTTTTTAATTTATTTTTGACAGAGAGAGAGAGAAAAACGGAGCATGAGTGGGGGAGGGGCAGAGAGAGAGGAAGACAGAATCCGAAGCAGGCTCGAAGCTCTGGGCTGTCTGCACAGAGCCCGATGCAGGGTTTGAACTCATGAACTGTGAGATCATGACCTGAGTCAAAGTCGGACACTTAATTGACTGAGCCACCTAGATGCCCAGCCTTCCATTTATTTTTAAATGTCCTCTGACATTATGTAATCATTCCAGCTATGGGGAAGCTAATTGTGTGATGATCGGAACAGTTATATATAAAATCTCCTTGGCATTTTCAAGTACTTGTCAACTGTAACCACGGATGTCCAGGCAAAGTGTCACCTCAGACTGCACCCTTCTGAATCCCTTCACCTTTCTCATTGTGGCCACACTTGTTCCTGTCCCCAGCGCTGTTGACCTGCAAGGACCTGCTGCACAATCCCAAGGAGGAACACAGGTCCCGTAAGGGAGGAGGCTCTGCTTCCAGAGTGCTCACGTGGGTTATGTGTGACGAGAGTTTTCACATTTGGGGCAGGTGTCTAAGTAAACAGCTATGCACAGGTATTACACTTAGGGGTGCTCAGAAGACTTGTTTGGCTTATTAAAAACTGAGGCCTCAGGGCGCCTGGGTGGTTCAGTCGGTTAAGCGTCTGACTTCAGCTCAGGTCACGATCTCACAGTTCGTGGGTTCAAACCCTGTATCGGGTTCTGTGCTGACAGCTCAGAGGCTGGAGCCCACTTCAGATTCTGTGTCTCCTTCACTCTCTGCCCCTCCCCTGCTCACACTCTGTCTCTGTCTCAAAAATAAATAAACATTTTAAAAAAAAGCTGAGGCCTCAGGGCGCCTGGGTGGCTCAGTTGGTGAAGCACTTGACTCTTCACGTTGGCTCAGCTCATGATCTCACAGTCTGTGGATTGAGCCTCGCACCACGCTCTGCACTCACACCTGCTTGGGATTCTATCTCTCCCTCTCTCTCTGCCCCTCCCCTGCTCTCTCGCTCTCAAATAAACATTAAACAAATAAACAAAACTGAGGTCCTGCAAAAGGAAAGCTTAAAACAGCTGAAACCCAAATGATTCTGGTAATGTCTCTGTGCGAAGCCACCCCGTCACTCACCTGCATAGGAGTGGCTTGTTCCGGTACTTTCTTGAGAGCACCTTTTGATGGGGAAGACGGCAGTAATGGATGGAGGCAGAGCCCAGCTAAAGCCTGAGGACAGAGGTGGCCGCTCTATAGGTGTCCGCCCTCTGCGCTAACAGTCCTAGAGGTGGCCCTGCTCAAAACCTTCCAAGGGGAAGGGTCGCAGATGCTCTTCCCACCTCAGAAATGGGTCAGAGTAAGCGGCATCCTGAAGGCCAGCACGTGCAGCCACACACGGCCCACAGGTTCACAATCAAAGTCCTGCTACTGTTTTCCACTGTACATACTAAGATGAGGACTCAAAAACAGCATCTGTTTTCAGCAAACTTCAAATTTCATTCAGTTTTAGTAAAATTTAAATGCAAGTTTCCTTCTGTTTTTGGAACTGGAAGAGGCTTTGACAGGTCACATCACCCATTGCCTTGTCTTCTCTCTCTGCCCCTCCCCCACTCACGCAGTCTCTCTCTCAAAATAAATAAATAAACTAAAAAAAAAAAAACAGTTATGAGGACAAGGACAGGAGTGGGGGCAGGGGGATATGAAACAAGACTGGCCATTGGTTGATGACTTGAGATTGAAGGAGGAATATATGGGATTTTGTTTCATTATCATCTCTTCTTTTGTGTGTACCTAGCATTCTCCCACCACAACAACAAATTTTTAAAAGGGGCATCCACCCTGTTAAAAGGGCTAAACAAAGAGATTTCATTTCCTTCTAAGATAATGTGTTTTATTGTCTCAGAACATTTGCTTTCAGTTAATTCTTACTATTACTTTTTCTCCTATCTTTCCATGGCCATTTGAGTCTCTACTCGTCATCAGGTATTCCACAGCAATAAGAAAAGGGGCCTGACCCCTCACTTATCCATTCCAAAAATGTTTACTGAGCAACAACTATGGTCACTGAAGAAGACAGAGAGTGGCCCTCTTCTCTCATGGAGTTGCCTGGGAAAACTAGAGTGCAAACAAGTAAATAAGAAAAAGAACAGATGATGTATATGCGGAGAATTTTCGTAAAGGGGGCTTGATAATACCAGAGAGGTTACACTGAATTTGCTGGTCAGGAGAGATCTCCTAGGAGAGACAGCATCTAAGCTGAGATGAGCCATCCAAAGTTAACGAAGAACACTCTAGGTAAAAAGACCAGGCAGTGCAAAGGCCCTATGGCAGAGCAAGCATGGTGATGTCTGCAAACCAGAAAGATGGCTGCTATGATTGGTGTATGGTGGGCAAATGGGACTGAGGCTCAAGGTGAGAGAGAAAGGGGGGCGCGTGATGGCTCAGTCAGTTGTGTCCAACTTTGGCTCAGGTCAAGATCTCACGGTTGATGAGTTCGAGCCCTGTGTCGGGCTCTGTGCTGACAGCTCAGGGCCTGGAGCCTAATTCAGACTCTGTGTCTCCCTCTCTCTCTGCCCCTCCCCAGCTTGCACTCTCTCTCTCAAAAATAAATAAAACGCTTAAAAAAATGTTTAAAAAAAGATGAGAGAGAAAGAATGAGATGAAAATTCAAGGCAGACTTTGAAATCCAGGGAAGAATGCTTGATTTTCATTCCAAGTGTGTTAAGAAAGCAGTAGGAGGGTTTATGGCAGGGAAGTGACATGACACTCCATGGAAGAACAATCGCAAGGCAGGGGTTAATGGCAGGCAGACCAGTTTGGGATCTCTTGAGGAAGTCCTGGCCAGGGAAGGTGGAGATTTAGGCCAGGGCTGCTGGCCTGGATGGGGGTAGGACACTGGTGAGGACAGAACAACTCTTGGGTTTGGAACTTGAACAGTGGGGTGGATGGAGACACTGTTTTCAGAAACGGGGAAGACTGAAAGGAAACCAGGCTTTTTTGGCATTTGCGTGGGTCGAGGGGGTGGGAGTAGGAATCATCTGTGTGTTCTAAGTGGTTAATGCCAAGTAACTAAACACAGTCTTGTCATAAACATGGGTGGCAGCTTCTCTCATTGACATTATATTTAGATATGCAAAGAAAACAATCACCTTTGCAACTGCCTTTTTGTTCATGACCAAGACTAAAACTGCTTCTTAAATAAGTTAGTAGAACCAAGCACGTGATTGGGTTTTCTTTTCTTGGTACATCTTTATGTGAAACGAGGCCCTAAATGAATGTTTTCTCATGATATCAATGATGATAACTCACAGCAGGTAACCTGACCTTTATCTTCCAGATTGCATCAGAATAACTGTGTAATTGCTGGTTTAATGGCTGTCTCCATCAGCAGAACATAGGCTTCACAGAGGCAAGGACTTTATCCGTCTTGTTCAGTGCTTGGTACATCATGGATGCTCAGTAAACAAATGAATAAAAGCTTAAAGTTTAGAGAATCTTTGGAAAGTTATTCCAGTTTTGACTATTAAAAAGAAGTTTTTAAAAATAAGGTAGCACGGAGAATTCCATTTCCTGTCATTTGAAACAGATGTCTATGAAATAGATTTATTCCCCCTGCTAAGTACAACTAAAATAAACATTAGAGGACTCTGGCAGTAGAGAAAGGAAGGTGTGGATGTAGGGATCTCACAACCTGAGGAAAACCCAACATTCTTTGGGTTTTCTTTCAGCCTCATCTGTCCCAGACCAGGAGCTGAAAAAGCCAGATGAAGCTTCTTTAGCCAATGGTGCATACGAGAGAAATCTGAAGCAAAAGCCTGCTCTCTCTAGCCAAAGGGCCAAAAAGGGGATAACCTTGCAAATCAGGAAGCTTGCATACAATAACCTCTACACTCCAAACACCTTGGAAAAACCTGCAGCCTCATCCCATCCATGTCAATACAGCTCAGTGGGGAGACTGGACTTACACCCATACAGGCTGTCACAAGGTGAAAGTAGTGTCCAAAAAAGCCAAACACATAGTCAATCATGAGGCTCCCTTGTCACATCAGTGGAGACCACAAGGGGAGCCTGGCTCTTCTTTCTCACCCACAGTAATGAGGTATCTATCCCCATACTACCTGGGGTGGTGTCAGGGGAAGCCCAGTAGGGATCAGGACTTCCAAGATCTACCAGCAGTAGTGACACTTCCCTCAGTGTCAGTGAAGACCAGGAAGGGAACCAGGAATCTCACTCCCAACCAATGGCACCAAGGACTTCCCTATCCACCACCTCCTCGGGTGTCAACAGAGGATACAGTGAACCTGCATTTCCACCTGTACCTCTCAGTCAGCAAGAAACAGCTAAAACAGAAAGTTCAAATAAGATTTAGGGTGACATAACATAATGCAAAAATGTCCAGGTTATAAGAGAAAGTCATTCATCAATATGATCAATAGAAAATCATATAACCAGGAAGATCTTTAAAAGAAGGAAAAGGGAGAATCAATAGATGCCAACAGTGAGGTGACAGAGATGTTAGAATTATTTGACAAAGATTTTATTGCAGCCATCGTAAAAATGTTTCAAAAAGAAATTAAAGAGCACCTGGGTGGCTCAGCTGGTTGGGCGTCCAACATCGGCTCAGGTCACGATCTCACAGTTTGTGAGTTTGAGCCCTGCATTAGGCTCTCTGCTGTCAGCACAGAGCTCGCTTCAGATCCTCTGTCTCCCTCTCTCTGCCCCTCCACCTCCCCCTCCCTCCCTCCCTCCCTCCCTCTCTCTCTCAAAAATCAATCAACATAAAAGAAATTAAGAACTTGAAGTAAATGGAAAAAATAGGAAGCCTAAGCAAAGAAATAGCAAATCTCGGGAAAGACACAGAAGATACAAAGAAGGAACAAATGGAAATTTTAGAACTGAAAATATAATAACTGAAATAAAAAGCTCACCAGCAGAACATAGAGGGTAGAGGAATATAGGCAGAGAACTGGAAGACAGAACAAGAGAAATCCCCCAATCTGAACAAGAGAGAGAACATAAGCTAAAATTAAGTTAACAGAGTTTCAGGAACCTGTGGGCTCTGACAAAAGATCTAACATTCATGCCATTATTGTCCTGAGAGGAGAGGAGAAAGAGGGCAGAGCTGAAAATACACTTAAAGAAATGATTGCAGGAAACTCTACAAGTTTGGTAGGAGATATAGACCTACAGATTAAAGAACCTAAGTGAAACTCAGCACAGTAAAGCCAAATAAAGTTATGCAATGACACATTATGATTGAACTTCCAAAAACGAAATAAGAGTAAAAAAAAAAATTTTTTTTGAAAGCAGCAAGAGAGAAATGACACTTTACCTGCAGAAAAACAATTAGAATGACAGCATACTTCCCATCAGAAGTGACACACCCAGAAGTAAGTGGCCCAAGGTATTTCAAGCCCTGAAAGAAAAGAACTGTCAATCCAGAATCCTATATCCAACAAAAGTATCCTTGAGGAATGAAGGGGAAATGAAGACATTCTCAGATAAAGAAAAACTAGTAGAACCTGTTGTCAGCAGCCCACTCTAAAAAAATGGCTATAGGAAGTTCCCTAAACAGAAAAGACATAGTAAAAGAAGAGACCTTGGCTCAAAGAGGAAATCTCATGGGAAATAGCAAAATATGATAAACTGAGTAAAAATGAAAATACAACATAGGAGAACTTGGGGGATACAGTTAAAGCAGCACTGGCAGGGAAATTTATAGCACTAAAATGCATACGTTGAAAAAGAGGAAAAGTCTCAAACCAATACTCCCAACTCAAGAATCTAGAAAGAGAGGAGCAAAATGAACTCAAAGCAAGCAGAAAAAGGAAATAATGAAGGGTGTAAATCAATAAAACCAAAAACAAAAAAAAATAGAGAAAATCAATAAAACAAAGATGGGGTTCTTTGAAAAGTTCAGTACAATTGGCAAACCTCTGGCAAGTCTGACAATGAAGAAATAAGAGAAAACACAAATAACCAGCATCAGAATGAAGATCTGTATCAAATGATACAGAATGATATCTGTATCAAAAGGATAATGGAGGGGCGCCTGGGTGGCGCAGTCGGTTAAGCGTCCGACTTCAGCCAGGTCACGATCTCGTGGTCCGTGAGTTCGAGCCCCGCGTCAGGCTCTGGGCTGATGGCTCGGAGCCTGGAGCCTGTTTCCGATTCTGTGTCTCCCTCTCTCTGCCCCTCCCCCGTTCATGCTCTGTCTCTCTCTGTCCCAAAAATAAACGTTGAAAAAAAAAAAAAAAAAAAAAAAAAAAAACACAAAGCAAAGAACTTGCGTTTAAAAAAAAAAAAAAGGATAATGGAACACTACAGACAACTGTACACACATAAACTTGATTACTTAGGGAAAATGAACCATTTCCTAAAAAACTCCATAAACTACCAGAATTTACTCAGTATAAAATATGTAATTTGAACAGCCTAAAAACTATTAAGTAAATTGAGTTTTAAAAAAACTTCCAAAAAATAAATTTCAAGGTCCTGAAAGCTTCACTTGGAAGACACTTCAAATGTTTAAAGAAGTAACATCAATTCTATACAATCTCTTCCAGAAAATATATGAGAAATGAATTATGTCCCCAATTCATTGTGTGAAGTTAATATTACCCTGATACCAAAATCATACAAAGACAGTACAATTAAAGATACCTATAGACCAGTATCCCCATAATTAATGATACAGAGGTTCTTTTTTTAATGTTTATTTCTGAGAGACAGAGTGCAAGTGGGGGAGGGGCAGAGAGAGAGGGAGACACAGAATTCGAAGGAGGCTCCAGCCTCTGAGCTGTCAGCACAGAGCCCGATGTGGGGCTCAAACTCACAAACCTTGAGATCATGACCTGAGCTGAAGCCAGATGCTTAACCGACTGAGCCACCCAGGCGCCCCGATGATATAGAAGTTCTTAGCAAAATATCAAGAAACAGAATTCAGCAACATATCAAAAGAATTATGCACTATGACTAAGTGGGATTTATTCCAAGGATGCAAAGCTGGTTCAATATTTGAAAATCAACCATTATGATATACTATATTACAAGGCTATAGAAGAAAAACTGCATTATATTAATCAATGTAAAAAAAAGGATTTCACATAATCAACATCTATTTATGATTTTAAAAATCAGAAAAATAACAATAGAAGGGAACTTTTCCAACTTGATAAAGATTTATCTACAAAGAAGCTATAGCTAACATACGTAATGGTGAAAGATGGAATGTTTTCCTCCTAAGATCAGAAACAGGGCAAAGATGTCTGCTCACCACTCTAGTTTAACAAAGTGCTAGAAGCTTTAAGAAGAAATAAAAGTATTCCTTGTTGCAACTAACATGATTGTCTTTGTAAAAAATCCCAAAGAATCTCCCAAATCTCCTAGAATAAATGAATTCAGTACGGACACAGGATACAAAATAAAAATACACAAATTAATTACATTTCCATATATTAGCAATGAACACGTGAACACTGAAATTAGAACTACAACACCACTGCATTCTCTCAGGAAAGAAATTCTTAGTATATATCTAACAAAACATATTCAAGACTGGTATTGTGAACAGTGCACCATACCGGTGAAAGAAATCAAAGATAAATAAATGCAGAGATATACTATGTTCATAGATTGGAAATCTCAACAAATTGATTCCCCTAAAATTGATCAAAATCCTAGCAAGAATTTTTGTAGATACAAACAAAATTATTACAAAATTTATATGAAAGACAAAGGATCTAGAATAGCTAAAACAATTTTGAAAAAGAAAAACAAGATGGGAAAAATCAATCTGCCAAATTTCAAGACTTATTATATAGCTACAGTGATCAAATCTGTGTGGTACTGGCAGAAAGACACAAGATCAATGCAATGGATTAGATGTTAGGGGCTGAACTGCATTCCTCCCAAAATTCATATGTTAAAGTCTTATATTAGTTCTTCAGAGAAACAGAAACAATAGGCTGCAAATATATATATATTTATTGTAGGCACTGGCTCACATGATTATAGAGGCTGAGAAATCCCACAATCTGCTGTCTGCAACCTAGAGAACTTTTTTTTTTTAATTTTTTTTAATGTTTATTTATTTTTGAGACAGAGAGAGACAGAGCATGAACAGGGGAGGGTCAGAGAGAAAGGGAGACAGAATCTGAAACAGGCTCCAGGCTCTGAGCAGTCAGCCCAGAGCCCGACGCGGGGCTCAAACTCACGGACCGCAAGATCGTGACCTGAGCCGAAGTCGGACGCTTAACCGACTGAGCCACCCAGGCGCCCCTAGAGAACTTTTTTTTAGTGTTTATTTATTTTTGAGAGAGAGAGAGCACAAGTGGGGAAGTGGTAGACAGAGAAATGGAGACACAGAATCTGAAGCAGGCTCCAGGCTCTGAGCTGTCAGCGCGGAGCCCGACACAGGGTTCAGACCCACGAACTGCGAGATCATGACCTGAGCCAAAGTTGGATGCTTAACCGACTGAGCCACCCAAGCACCCCTGCAAGCTACCAAATTAAAGCCAATGGCATAATTCAGTCTGAGTGCAAAGGCCTGAGTGTGTAGTATTTAAATCTGTATCTATCCATATCTATATCTCTGAAAGAAAGAGAGAAAGAGAGATTATAAACAATTGACTCATGGGGTTATAAAGTCTTAGAAGTCCAAAGATCTTCATTCAGAAACCTGGATACTCAGGAGAGCTGAGGGTGTAGTTTCAATGAGTCTTTTTTTTTTTTTTTTTTAAGTTTATTTATTTAGAGAGAGAGAGAAACAGAGAACATGAGTGGGACGGGGCAGAGAAAGAGGTAGACACAGAGAATCCCAAGCAGGCTCTGTGCTATCAGTACAGAGCCTGATGTGGGGCTTAAACTCATGAGCTATGAGATCATGACCTGAGCCGAAGTCAAGAGCCAGATGCTTCACTGACTGAGCCACCCAGGTGCCCCTCCAGTCTGAGTCTTAAGGCGTAAGAACTAGGAAAGCCAATGGTGCAGTTTTAGTACAAATGCCAGCAGACCCAAGAACTAGAAGAGAACTGATGTCCTGGTGTCAGGCAGTCCGGCAGAAAGAGCTCCCTTCTACTCACAGGAGGAGGATCAGTCTTTTTGTATTATTCAGACCTTCAGCTGATTGGATGGACCTGCCCATATTAGGAAGAGCAATCTGCTTTACTCAGTCTACCCATTTGAATATTAATCTCATCCAAAAAAAAAACCCTTGCAGACAGACCCAGAATAATGTTGGCCACATGTCTGGGCCCAGCAGCTCAGTCAAGTTGACACATCAAATTACCCATCTGGAAGCTCTAGCCCCAGTAGCTCAGAATGTGACTATATTTGGTGACAGGGCCTTAAAAAGAGGTAATTAAGTTAAAATGAGATCATTAGGGTGGATCCTAATCCAATATAATCAGCGTCCTTATAAGAGAAAAGGAAATTTGGGCACAAACACATACAGAGGGAAGACCATGTGAAGACACATGTCAAGTCAAGGAGAGAGGCCTCAGAAAAAAATCAACCCTGCTGACATTTTGATCTCAGACATCTGTTGTGCTGCTCCCCAAGTCTGGGGTACTTTGTTACGGCAGTCCAAGCAAACTAATACCATAGAGAATCCAGCTATACACAAATATGTCCAACTGATGTTTGACACCAAGGTGCAAAAGCAATTAAACATCCGTAGGCAAAATGTAAACATCAAAGTCTGACACCTTTTGCAAAATTAAGTCAGATGATGGACTTACATATACGACATAAAAGTATAAATCTCTTAGGAAAAAAAATAGGAAAAAGTCATTGGTTTCCAGAGCTAAAAGATTAAGTAAGACTTGACACCAAAACCCAATTCCTACAAAGAAAAATTGTTAAGTCGGACTTTATCCAAATTAAAAACTTTGTTCTGCAAAAGGCTGTTAAGAGGGATGTTGTTATTTTAAGAGGATGTAAAGATAAGCTACAGACTGGGAGAGTATATTTGCAAGCCACAGATCTGACAAAGGACTAGAGTCTAGACTGTATGAAGTACTCTTAAAATCCCTCCTAAAAACAACAGCAAATCTGATTTCTCAATTAGAAAAATTGGCAGAAGACACAAACAGACATTTCACCAAAGAGAATACACAGTCAATAACCACATGAAAAAATATTTAACAGCATGAGCCAATAGGGAAATGCAAATTATAACCACAATGAGATATCCCTTCATATCTATCAGAATGGTTTGAATAAAAAATAGCGACAATATCCAACACTGACAAGAAAGCAAAGAAACTGTATCCCCATACATTGCTGATGGGAGTGTAAAATGGTCCAGCTACTCTGAAAAAGTTTGCTGACTATGCAATTTACCATATGACCCAGCAATTACATTCCCAAAGAAATATTTATGTCCACATAAAGCCCTATACATGGATGTTTTATGACTGTATCATTAATAACAAAAAAAAATGGAAACAGATGTCCTTCAACAGGTGAGTGATCACACTATGGTACATCCATACTGTGCTATGGAATTCTGTTGTATAGAACACAGTGCAACAATAAAAAGCATGGACATAGTGATACACACAACAACCTCGATAAATCTCCAGAGAATAATGCTGAGTAAAAGGTAACCAAGAGGTTACTTACTGTAGGATTCCATTTCACTTTTTATAAAAATGAAAAAGAGATTAGTGGTTACCACAGATCGAACAGGTGATAGGGTAGGAGGAAAGTGGGTCTGGCCATGAGGGAGCCTTATGATGATGGAAATGTTCTGTGTCTTGACTATATCAACATCAATATCTGGGCTGTGACATAATATTGCAGTTTGCAAGATGTTACCACTGCAGGAAACTGAGCAAAGGATGTATGGATTTCTCCATATTATTTATTACAACTCCCCACGAATCTGTAAATTAGCCCAAAATAACAAGTTTAATTTAAAAAATGAGTTATAGGGGCACATGGGGGCTCAGTCAGTTAAGCGTCCAACTTCAGCTCAGGTCATGATCTCACGGTTCATGGGTTCAAGCCCTGCGTTGGGCTCTGCGCTGACAGCTCAGAGCCTGGAGCCTGTTTCGGATTCTGTGTCTCCTTCTCTCTCTGCTCCTCCATCTCCCCCCACCCAACTCTCTGTCTCTCTCTCACCTATCTCTCAAAAATAAACATAAAAAATAATAAAATAAAAATGAGTTAAAAAATAAAATAAAAAAATAACAACATGCAGAATGGAAGTATAGGACATGATGGCTAGAAGGGACTTTAGTTTTCTTCCAATCCAAAGTACCCTACACCAGACAAAATTCATTTAATCATTTTGGTTTAAATTAACAGTTTCCCTTATATATATGTTAGGACATGTGATTATATGAAGAAACTTTATTCAGCGGCTGTTTAGTCTGAATTTATTAATGACATGCAAAATATAATCCAGAGTATCTTGTCCTTAAGGAAATGGGTTAAAATAATCCTCTATGGCTATGAAGGAACTGTCAGCGTGAGGTCCAGCTGTATTGAACAAAGAAGTGCTCTGGCCCCTTCTTTCGTGAAGCCTTCTTATATTTCATGAGAAATTTACCTTGAAAAGAATCCTAGTTTACTTCTTTGAGAATGTGGATGTAGATCCTTCTAGTTTCTAGCACAAGGACTGATACATGGTAGATCTTTAATAAATGTCTGTTGATTTGGCATGGACATTTCTTGCTTTACTTTCTAGGCTTACCTATTGCTTTTTCAAGTGTACATACTTGTGGCAGATCACTGAAGTAAAGAGATTAAGGACAAGATGACCTATCAAAGAAGTATCGGTGACAAAATTCCTCAGTACCCTATTAAGAGGGTAAGAGACACCTTACAACTCCTTCTGGTATTCCTCTGCTGATGGGTGAAAATGCAAAGAAATCCAAAGTGTACCATTACAGTGTTTTATTTTTAAAGGCCTTGGGTGCTTACAGATATTTTTCTAACATAATGTGCTAGATTCTGCCTCTGGGCATTGTCTTCCTCTGACACAATGGATGGCTCTAATGGCAATGACTGAGCCATCTCATAGAATGTTCTTTGTCTACATTTCTCCTGAATTCTGTTGCCAGCAGAGAAAAATGAGAGGCAATAGAATCGGAGTGCCAGAAGCTGAAAGGCAAATTTACAGGGCCTGTAATTACCCTCCTCACTCTCTAGGTAGATCATTGACATGTAGGGTTCTCTGGTACCATAACAGTGACAGGACGCAGATTTCCACATTCCAAACCACTGTTTCCCTCACTTACATTCCCCTCTAAACATATGATGTCTACTCTCAGGAGAATAAAGGCTATACTGTGTTTTCATCTTTTGCTTGTATGAGAAATATTTAATCCTAAGTCCCTGAAGGGTAAAATGTCTGCTCTTTTCACACATTGTGTATACAATCTAGCTTGGTACTGTGTGTAGGCATGTAATATGCTCAGTTTTTGAATCGATCATTTGAGAACTTGTCTCTTCTTTCTTAAAGTGAATGCTGCTAACTTTTCTTAAGGCCAAGGGCTTGCGTGGCATTTGCACAGCTCAGAAGGGAGTGGTTCCATGGAGGGAATTCTGTGTCAGGACAGCCAAGCCTTGTCAGACGAGCCCTGGCCTGTGCTCTCAGCAGGCTTGCTTTCTCACAGGCTGCTAACCCAGGGGCCATTTGATCTCTCTGGCACGGTCCTCAAAACCAAGGGGTGGCCCCAAACTGCAGCAGAAAGACACTCTTCTTACTGCTTATTTGTCCTTAACAGATTGATTTAGGGTCCAACCAACTTGCAGTGTTACCAGGAACAAGCGCGCGCGCGCACACACACACACAAACACATGTTCACATTTTATAAATGTGCTAAGGAAATAACCTGAATCAGATTTCTACTTAGGCATCCAAAGCCAACTGAGAACCTTTCAGGTATTTTGACATCTACTAGTATAATTGCTAATTATCTGCTTTTATTTGAATCCTTTTAATTCCCTCAAAGCTATCGGATCATGCAACTTCTCTGAGAATCTAAAACTTATCGTACAGGTGTGCAGAGTTCGAAAGGAGGTCACCAATCATATGAAAATGAGCGTGTGAATAGCTCCTGAGGCAGAATCTTGTACTGCTTTCCAGGTATCAGGAATGAAAGAATAAGAAACCTTAAGGTTATTCACAGTAATTGGTGTTAGATGCTGAAAGGTTGGCCACGTCCATGGCTCTCAGAGGGCTGAGCTTCTTAATGCCCTCTAACTGGGAGCATAACTTGACAGAGACATGAGGTAGCACAAACTTGAAATGATAGATTTGCTTTTGACTACCATACGGCAATCCTTGTTAGGCAGCGTAGCCAAATAACTGATCTGGAGAAGAGCTTTGCAATCGGGAGCCGCCCCCTGTTGGCTAGTATCTTCCCCATCACAAAACCCACAGTTCTGCACTATCTCTGAACCCTGGTCAGTGACCCAACTGCTATGTGCGCTTCCTCCTGTGGGAGCAGGTCAAGGAGGAAAAGACAGGTCAGCATTAATCATTCTGTTGCCTCATGAGTAAGCCAGGGTTAGTGGCCTTTTGTACATGAAAAGCAACCTGTCCCATTTTCTAATCTCCAAATCTATATTGCTAAAAAGACAAGGGTCTGAAAAAGAGCTCCAAGCAGGACCATAGTTCAGAGCCCTGAGGCTCAATTCATGATCACAGAAGACTGCATGGTACTCCTTCACCTATTCGTCGTCCAAGCTCCTGGATGATGGATGAGCTTGTTTAAAAGGAAAAGATGATGTTGGCAGATTGCTGCCTGGACAGAGTGTCTCACAGAAGCAAGATTGCCCTTCGCCAAGGCTCTGTGACTGTTGAGATGCCTGGAACCTTGGATGGTAGCTGGTTTTACAGTTATGTCCTTTGATGTGGTACCTAACTGTTTCTTTGAAAAGTTCACAGTGCATTCCATTTTTTAAGACGAACACAGCAGAAGGCATGGCAAGTCCAAACCCATCCCTTTATTCCCAGAGGTAACATTTAGCTGGTGAGCATTTCTGCAGCCCCTCTGGCTGTTACTCCTTTGACTTCTAAACAGGACTAATCAAGTGAGAACAGAATTGGAGAATAGGTTGGTGCACCCACAGATCTGGGCTTCTATGATAAGTGAGAAAGGAGAAACACTAAGAAGTAGAATTTACGCAAAAGCAGTAATTAATTTTGTTGTGAATTTTTGTGTATTTTGTACTGAACTATAGTTTATTAACAGTATAGCATACAAATCACAAGAATATAAGTAGATCTTGACAAATGCACATGCTGGTGTCACAATCATTCAGTCAATCATTATTTTTAAGTGCTTAGGTTTCTAAAAGTACATTAACAGGCCAATCTAGTTTCTCCATTATTTTCAAGTAAACCTGTAACATTTTTTTTTTTCTTTTAAAGGCCAGATCAGATCTTGGGAAGTTGATAAATAGAGAAGGGATAACAGTCTGCTTCTTCCTAGACTGAAGTGTCTTATGTGTTTGATCTAGGTCTGAACACACTCTTCAGAAAGAAACAGATCTCAGGGTAAACCAAATTTTCTTTAACTTTTGGCATTATGGAAATCTTGATGCAACTCATTTAAAAAAATACTCTTTCTAAATGTTACAAATTTCACAAGTATTACTATTTTTTTATTATTTATTTATTTTTTTTAATTTACATCCAAGTTAGTTAGCATATAGTGCAATAATGATTTCAGGAGTAGAATCCAGTGATTCACCCCATATGTACAACACCCAGTGCTCACCCCAACAAGTGTCTTCCTTAATGCCCCTTGCCCATCACAAGCATTATTTTTGATGTATAATTTTCATTCAAGAGGGTACTAAATTTTATCAAAATCCTAAAACATTGGACTTATTTGAGGTACTTACTAAAAATGTAGTCCCCACTCCACTCCAGTTATATTGGATCTCTGAGAATCTGCATTACATCAAATGGCTCTGAAGCTCGGAGACCTGGAAACTCTTTGAGAAACCCAAACTTATCGGGACCCAGGGAACAGCCCTAATGAATATCCAGTAGTGCCTACAACCATGCTAAATTATTCTTTTTTTTTCCCTTTTTGATTCTATGAGCACCCCTTCTGGTGAGCAGGCTCTGACGTCCACAGAGATAAGCTTGCAATCTGGCAGCACAGCTGCACGGTTAACTGTGGAGCCAAATGTAACAGGTTCAAAGCTGGACTTTGCCACTTCCGAGCTATGTTACTTGCCCTCTCCGTGACTTGGTTTTTCATCTGTTAAAATGGCATTTTTTAATTTTGCCAATAAATTTTTCTAAAGGTTATCAGGATTGGGGAGGGGCAGGGACAGTGCCCACCTCATACTGTGGTGTGGATTAAACAAGTTAATACAGGCCCCAAGCTTATTTGTAACCCCCAAATCCACACCTGTGGCATTGCCACGGCCATTCTTGGACACATGCAGTGTTCAAGAATGTGAGTCATGTGACGTGCACAATCTCAGCTGAGACTAAACAGGACAGACACTCTGCCTTCTTGTTTCAGCTCTCAGACTGTAAACAAGTGTCACTTTTGAAGTCTATTTACAGTGCCACGTTTTTGCATTTTTGTGCTTTTCACTGGTGATTCTGCTGTTTAAAATGGCCCCCAAGCATAACTCTAAAGCACTGTGTAGTGTTTGTAAGCACAGACGGCTTTGATGGGCCATGTGGGGAAAATAAATGCATTAGAGAAGCTTTATTCAGGCATAAGTTACAGTGCTGTTGGCCGGGAGTTCAATGTTGATGGGTCAACAATACCAAGGTGTCTTTAAACAGAAAACACACATAAAGTAAGTTATGTACTGACTGGACGATGCAAACGCTGTGACCGCAGGCTCTCAGAAACCTACCCCCAAATCTCCTCCAGGAGCAGCGGTTCCGTATTCCCTAATTCAGTATTTGCTGCAACTCTCTAGAAAATCACTACCACAAATAATGAGAGATTGCTGCATACTAAGTAAAGAGCCTACAGTGCTGCCAGGCACACAGTTACTGCTAAAGAAGTGTTTGTGAAATTAAGAAATCCTGACTGAGTTTAGGGAGTCCAGATCCCATCTTTAGGGAGGCTGTACAAGAGACCCAGGAGGAAGCAGAAGCAGGAGATCAGGTGTCTCCACAAGTCCTTCTAAGGAAAGCCAGGGATCCAGGTTTAGGGGAATCACAATGGGCCAAGGCAGACTGGGCGGATGGGATTCCCTCAGGTTTAAGGCCCTTTACAAGCACTGGGGCTACTTGAAGCGGCAATCAAAAGTGCTGGTGGGAAGGCAATGTGGTTCAGTGGTCCAGTGCCTGAGGGTCAGAATCACCAGGAGGGATTTAGAAACAAACATCTGCTGAGGCTAATTTCCCCAGCCTCACCTCACAAGTTCTGATTCACAGTCTCTGCAGGTAGGTCCAGACATGTGTCACCTTGAGCAGCTCCCCAACACCAGTCCAAAAACAGCACTGGGAGCCACTCAGGTGAGAGAAAGATCTCTTCCTTTCGAATAGGACAAGCTTGTGTTTGAATCCAGCCACATGGCCTTGGGCGGGTGAATGAAATCCGTGAGCCTGGGTTTCAAGAGAAACCTTGAAGCATCAGTGCTGAGGAACACCAGAGAATGTATGTAAATATCTAGATCTGATGTCTGGAATGTTGTGAAGTATCTAATGCATGGTAGGCTGACCTGCCTTCTCGTTAGTTCATCCCCAACTGCTGTTCCCCTGTCTCACTTTATGTATGAAAGGGATGCTGCCCTAGGAAGCACAGGGTTATTTTCCAGCAGGGTGGAGAATTTGTGGCACCCCTCCCTGTGGCGGGGCTCACACATCTGGCTTAGAACAAATGAATATGAAGGCACCTGGGCAGGACTCGGCCCAGGCTCACTTTCCTTGTAGTTTTTGCAACCCAGGGAAGGCTGCAGCCTACATTGTTGGTGAGAATGGGAACCACAAAGAAAGCATTCCTTCCTTGGGCCTCATGTCAGCCTTCCTTAGGAACTTGATCTGGAGCCCCGGGGGCTTTGCAGATGTCACTGGTGAATTGAGTAAATGCAGATGGGCCAGGTGGGTAGCGTGGGCAATGAGCACAGGTGGCCACCGGCCTTAGCTGCATCTGGCCCTGGCTGAAGCTTCCCCAGAGTCCTCAGCAGGCTCTCCAAGCCCCATCTGTTTGCCACTGTCCAGGATGCAGGCCCCTGAGGCCCTGAGCAATAGCTCTGTACTGCAGGACAAACTGTCCTTAGTGAGAAGGCCCATGCGGCCTTCTTCACTTCCTCCCCTTCTGCCCCTAACATCTTGTCCAAACCTGTCTCCCTTCCTGTTCTCTCCACCCTCTGCCCCAACTCCTACCCAATCTCCAAAGCTAAATTTCTTCAGGCCACTCCCAGCCTTTGTCATTCATGGTTTCCCTGGATCTTGGCTAAGGGCTCTGCAAGTAGAAAACCTCCTCGCTGGTGGCAAAGCCATAACCGCCAATAAAAGCAATTTCCCTGTGACTCTTTGGCAGGGTGAGAGGAACCCCACATGGTTTCCCTTCATTCCCCTTGACTGGGTTTTGTTCCAGCCAGTGTCCAGGGCTTGTTGAAGTTCAGTCCTGTCCATCAGAAGGCAGGACTTATATGAGCACTCATCAAAGCACGGGCAGTGGAGTGGAATTTTCCTAGGCTTTTAAGTATGTTCTGTTGACATCTTCCACCCTGACTGAAAAATGAGGGCAGCTATACAGGGCAGTGGAGAGTTGAAAATTTACAAACACATACATTATATTACCTGACATTTCTTCGGTGCCATGTGTCAGGCCTGGTGTGAATGAAATAACTCATTTAATAGTTTGAATACCCAAGGAGTTAGGAACTCTTAGCATCAGGTACTATCTTGATTTTACTGATAAGGATATTGACACATAGAAAGATTAAGTAATTTGGGGCAAGAGCACAAAGCTTGGAAGCAGCAATGTTAGCATTAGAAATAGCAGAATGTCCCCAGAGTCAGCTCTTGTGGCCTCTTCACTAAGCTGGGCTCTAAAACAGCATTTTTCAACCTAAGAAACCATTGATTGAATCTTAGGGTTCCTGGATACCCTGGGGACTGTCAGGGGGTGGGAGGTACCAAATTTGGGGGATACCTAGTTACCCAGTCTGCACCCCTCTCCACAGCCCATTTCCCCAGCCCCAAACCTTGTGCTTTTCTCTGTTATATCCCGTGGATTCTCATGTGAGTCTTAGTTGGAAAGGGGAGCCTAAGGGAAGTATGTAACTCATCAGACAGTTCCGTTGGTCCAGGACAGTTTGGTTGGTGTTCACTCCAGCAATTAGCAGGAAAGCTTGTATTTGGTGGTTGCCCAACAACTGTTTGTTGAATGAGCAAATGATGCTGCCACCTGCCTTCCCTTCCTCCCCAGCGATGAGGAGGTGAGCGCAGGAAGGGGAAGAGTGGGACCAAGTGGCAGAATGCAGCAAGCAAAGCCCTGGGAGTGACGCTTCCTGACTGTGGCACACGTCCAGGGAACTCAGCAGGCCTCGAGGGTCTCGGCTGTAGACTCTGGGTGTTGGGACTAAAAACCTCGAGTTGTAGTACGAACCTTACATTTCTGTGAGTCAACAGCCAGGACGCCAGAACCGGGAGCCAGCTAAGCATCAAAGGTGTCAATCACATCTCTTATCTCTAACAAGGGAATCCTCCTCCCTCCAGTGAGTGCACAGGGCTGCTGTTCAATGTTATCTCTGGGAGCTCCCTTAGGGGAAAATTAACATGAAACCTCCCAAGGAAAGAAACAGACATGTATAGACGGTTACTTTTAAGTACAACTAGGTCAAGGATAGTAAGTGGGAGTGGGACCATGAAGAAGGTTCTGTCTACAGGGACAAGGTGGAAAAAGGAATTACACAGGCTGGAAAGTGATGCACACTTATAGGAAGGCCCCACTGTCATTTGGTCAGAGGCAGAAACAAATGCAGAGACAACGCCAATCAAGTGACATCCCTCAGACTCGTGTACACACATCAAAAGTCAAATATATAACACTCGCCTGCAGGAGTGAAAAGTAGCCCTTGTCAGAGGCATTAAGACAATTTTAAAAATCATTCCTTTTACAACAGATTCAAAATGGGATTCTTTCTACTTTACTTTTAGGTGAGGCACCCAATATTCATTTCCTGGGGCTACGGTAACAAATGAGCCCAACCTGGGTGGCTTAAAACAACTGAAATACCTTCTCTCACAGCTCTGGATGCAGGAAGTGGCAAGCAGTATCATGGGGCTGAAATCAAGGCATCCGGAGGGCTGCGCTCCCTGAGAAGGTTCTAGAAGGTTTGGACACCAGTCCAAACGGGAGGGCGGGAGGGTTCTTGCCTCTTCTGGCTTCTGGTGGCTGCTGGCATTCCTTGGCTTGTGACCACCGCACTCTCTTAACTCTATCTTCCTGCTTATGTTACCTCCTCATCTTCTACGTGTCAAGTCTCCTTCTGACTTCCTCATAAAGACACTTATGATTGCACTAAGAGCTCACCTGGACAATCCGAGATAACCTCAAGATTCTTAGTTTACCATGTCTTTTGGCATCTAAGGTAATAGTCACCCGATATCTTTGGGGGATGTTTTTCAGCAACAAAAGGCCAAGAATGAATTGCTACGTGCCAGGCCAATGCAGGACTCAAAAACCATCCAGATGAGGGCGTGGGGGATGGGGGTAGGGGATCAAACACCCAACACCATCACCCACCTTGAATCACCCACCTAGATAAACAGAGGTGGATGCTGAACAGTGCCAACAGGATGCTGCTCATTTTCCCCCACCCCCGAGGAGGAAGACAGAGAAATTTCCCCTTCTCTAGGCCGTGGAAAGTGCTGCCAAGAACACAGTGGAGCACGGTGAGAGTTTTAGCTTGACTGCACCCGCCTTGAGTGTGCACCTGCACTGGGCTGTGCAGGAGGCGCCGGGGGACAGAGCACAGGGACTAAAGTCAGTGCTGCTCATGGCCACATCGGGCTTTGGAAGACCCGGCCCCACATGGCTTCCAGGAGGGGCACCAGGATCCAGCAGAGGGACCCACATGCAGAGTCCCCAAGACTCAGGAGGGAATTATCATAAGGAGCTTGCCGGAGAATGGCACAACCCGAAAGTGCCCCAGAAAGGAGCACAACTGGTCAACTGTCAGAGCCCACATCCAATCCACTATGACTACATCTGTGCCCCTCCAGAAAGACCTCTGGCTCCCTCTCACACATCCCTTGGCCTAGCTCCAGCCTCAGAGAAACCAAAAGCAGTTCAATGAGGCAGTAATAGGAGGGAAAAATCCTATTGTTGGACCTTGAACCCAAGGCAGGCACAAAATGGGAGAAGGAAAGCTTTAACTTTGACGTCTTCTGTTTGGATGTCTATGCTGGCCTGGTTATTTTAATTATTGAAATGCTTAATTTTCAAAGTGAGACTCATTTGGGGACTTAGAGAACCCAGAGGGCTCTTTATTACCAGCAGTGATGAAGTCATTGGACCTGCCCAAGTCTTTCCCCAGCAGCAGGGAACAAACCAGCCCACAGAATTAGTAAGTGGATTCAAACACACCAGGGTGAAAATAAAGTGGTTTTCTGCATGCACCTCATTAAGGCTAGCTAGCCCATTCACTGTGATGTCTGGATTTCTTTTTATCCTTTGGTCTCTTTTTATTATTTAGAGCAAAGAGTTGGATTTCGCCCATGTTCCTAAGCCTCAAGGGAAGGCCACAAAGGGCACATGTGCCAACTAGAGCTGCCCAGGTCTTTCTGTTTTCGAAAATGAACTGCACAAATCACCTTCACAATGTATGTCCTTAAGCTGTGAATTGCAAGGATTTCTGGGTCAGTGGGGAGTGCCTCCATTTCTACAATTAGCTGAACCAGTAACCTCACTAACTTGAAGAGCTACAGTTCACTTGGCTTCCAAAGGCCATCCTCATGGGCTCATTTCAGTGTCGATACAGCATTGGTATCCAGCCTGGGAAGACAGTTCACTGTTTTACTCATTCTTCCAGTGCCTGGGAATCCCCATGCCTTTTATCACCCTTTGTGACTACCACAAATGTGGTCATCTCTGCATTTATCTGCTCCTAATGTTAAGTGGCCTTAACAGTTGCAGCAGATAAAGAAGGGCCAGGATGGAATAAAAGCGTTTTAGACCAGGCTTCCCTCTTCTATTTCTCTTCTTTGTAGACTCAGGCAGTGAACTTGAAATCTGAATCAGGGTGATAAATGGAATCATGGTTTCCCATAATCTCTGGTGGACCAGAGAGCATCATCCTTCCTAGTTACAGATGGTGTCCTCAATACAGGCCAGAACACAATACGGAAACATGCAAAAGGCACCAGGTTAGAAGTCAGGAAGCCTGTGATGTGCTCCCAGCCCAGGAATTTATTGTTTGCATACCATTCTTCATCTGTGCGATGGGCATTTGACGGCCTCATGACCTGTCCAACCAGGCTGAGAAAAGCCAATGAATCAATGACTGGGAAAGTGCCAATACCCAATTTCAGCAGCATGAAAATAGCCAATTGTCTGTCCTTCTAACAGAGGTGGTGATGAAGAGGTCACACTCCTCCGTGAGGATGATGATTGATAACTTATTTAACTCCACTCCTATTTGTTTCCCCGGAAGAACGAGGGGACAACATTAAATCACTAGGACAAATAGACTGGACAGAAGATCCTATAACAAATCCACACATATGGGAATGGATATGTGCGTGTGTGTGTTATATTCTTAAAAAGGAGAAGCACAAATGATAACTCACTGGGCATATTCTAGCAGATGCATGCTAAGTCAACAGCAAGGGAAGCTGGAAAACAATTCAGTTTGCATCCAGAACCGTGAGAAGCCTCAGGAATTGGCAGCACAGTTACCTTCAGAAGTGAGGATGAATGAGGGGCCAAAAAGGGAGCAGTTGGTTAAAAGTCTATTTACAAAGCAGTGAGGTGCACAGTCCTCCTGCCAACCCTGTACAGGTTTCCCACCCCTCCCCCTGGAGATTGGAGGCTGATTCTCTAGGGAAGACAAAACAGAATCTACAGATCAGTGATCTCCAGACCAGCTGAGGGCAAGAGTACTTGGTTGAAAACAGGGGGATTAACTGAAATATCCTCACCCTTCTTCCCTACTTCGAAAGTGCTGGAATCCAGGGTGACGCTCTTCAGAGAGAAGACTGGAAGATCCTTCTCTGGGGAATGTGAGCATCCTGAGAGAAAAGATCCAAAGACACTGACCTTGGAGTTTCCTGCGGAAATGCACAGTGAAGCCAGCTAAATGCCCCCATGTGCATGTTTCAGATTTCTTTAACACCTAGGAGCAGACAGCCAAGGGCCACAGGACAGCTGAGGCAAGTCTCAGATATGAAAAGCCGATTCCAGAAAAGATAAATAGAAAAAAGCAACTTGGAGTAAACAGATACTACGCAAAGATATGAGAATTACTCCCTGTCCTTGTCAAAAACAAACAACAAAGAAATTTATCTTTATCATTCCCAGAGAGATAACAACAGATATTACAACTCAGAAACAAGCATGGAGTTGTTTAAAAAAGGAAAGCATAACCATGTAGCGAACGTACTACACAGCTCAGCCGAAAACAGTATTTACATAATCCACATAATGCAATCTGCTGTGATATAATCAAAAGAATGGTGCAGTTATATATAAATGAGCAGTGATGGGTGGTAAAATCTATGCCATCGTCTTCCATGTGGGAAGATCAGAGCTAATGCTTAAAACTACAAAAAACAAAAGTACCATTATAAACAATACTGGTGAGAGACATACACATATATATGAAAAGAAAAAGTAAAACAACTGAAAGTGATAACCTTGAGAAGAGGAAATTGGACAGCTGGGGGGTGGCACTAGAGGACTGATAGAATGGTATTTTGGCTAATGAGCTCTGAGAATTCTTTGATTCTTGAAACCATGTGTGTTTCATATGAAACCCAAATCGTAAAAGAGCTTAGGCTCTGGAATCAGGCTGTCTGATTAGTAACTGGTTCTCATCCTTGGCTCCCTATAGGTCATTGGGAAGTCTATGTAACCTTTGAGTGCCTGAGCTATCTCCTCACCTGTCCAGCTGGGATCATGGAATTTTTGGAGGATGTAATGGGATAATGCATATAAGGCATGGAGCATAGACCCTGGCACATAGTATGTGCTCAGTAAATGCTGCCTAGTGTTTTTATCATTGTTTTCCCACCCTCAGGGATCTGACTGAATTGGCCTGGGGCACAGCCTAGATACAGGGGTTTGAAAAGCTACCCAGGTGATTCTAACACATGAAGGAAAACCAGCAGTCTACAGCCTAGAGGAAGTGATAGGGAATATAACTACTGCTAAAAAAAAAAAAAAAAAAAAAAAAATGATTCCTGCATGTTTCATTGTCTGTCATCCCACTTGAGTCCTACAGCATCCAGACGATAAAGATATGGAATGTTAGCACCCCAGTGATTTTCATTTTTCAAAAGAGTAAAAGTTGATAGAAATGTTGACTATACACAGAAGTTTTCTAAGTCGAACCCCACTTGCTCACTGAATTAGATTTGACTTCAAACATAAGTTTTCATAGGAAAATGCTGACCCTAAGACGGTACTAAGACTCAGGCTTCAGAATGCAGCAAAAACTTTAAGAGCACACAATGTAAGCATAAAAATATTATGAAAAATATTAGCACGCTCTGAGTTTTTTTTAAATATTTTTTTTTAACGTTTATTTATTTTTGAGACAGAGAGAGACAGAGCATGAACAGGGGAGGGTCAGAGAAAGAGGGAGACACAGAATCCGAGGCTCCAGGCTCTGAGCTGTCAGCACAGAGCCCGACGCGGGGCTCGAACTCACGGACCGCGAGATCATGACCCGAGCCGAAGTCGGCCACCCAACCGACTGAGCCACCCCAGGCGCCCCAGCAAGCTCTAAGTTTTTGGGAGGTTCAACTACTGGCATCTTCAGAACACTTACGTCGAACCAACATCAAAAGCTTGGGAAAAAAGTCAATTTATTTCATCTTTAGAGATTTACAGTTCCGCCTCAAATTTCCAACACAACACAAAGTAGCTTAAGCAGAAGAGGGAGTTTGTAGGCTCGGGTAGCTGGGAGGACCCAAAGGGTGGTCAGCAGAATGAAAGGATGGGCAGAGGGAACCAGCACTTTAGGGGCCAGCATCGGAAGTCACGGTGCTCCTCACATTCCAGGGCTCCCCAGATGTGCAGGATACAGCAATGAAAACAACCATACAAAACTAAGAGATTTAAACAGCATGCAAAAATAAAAAGATGTCCACCTCAGAAGATAAACATTTGTTCAAGAGCAGTGAGGAGGCCAGTGAGATCCAAAGATGAGGGGGACAGCAGGTTATAGGGTGAACTATTGTGGGACTTTGGCTTTAAGTGACATGAGGTTCCTTTGAAGGATTCGGAGGAGTGACAGAATATAATTAATGCTTCAAAACTTTGTGCAAGCAAACAACCAAATGACCCCTTTGTTGTATGCAAAAGTGAATGTGGACGAGCAAAACAGGAGCCAGAGGCTAAGAGGCTAGCAGGTAGGAGGTTACTACTTTTCAGGGGAGACACTATGCTGGTTGGACTTAAGGCTGTCATAGCAGAAATGATGAGATGTCATCATGTCACCAGGATCTGGTTCTTTTTCAAAGGTGGGGGTTAAAGGACTCACCATAGATTTCACTGGGCTGCAAGGACAGCGAGACATGGTTGATTTCATGCTACCAGGACTCTCTCCCTCCCCATGAATCCTCATGAATGCATCGATCCATCTTTCATCTCTGTCTGTCCTTGGCTTCATTCTAATTCTCTACACGGCAGGCAATGACATGGTGTCCAAGAGCCCAAAATTCATACCCTCCCAGCTAGCAACCATAGGAGCATCTGTATACATCAGACCTCAATAAGGTCCTATTTGGGTCATGGGCCTAACCCTTGGATCAATCACTGTTGTCAGGAAGATGCATTCAATGATTGTCCAGACCTAGAATACACACTCACCCCCATGAGTGCTTACCCCCAGGGCCGTGTTTCTGGAATTGGAAAGTCAGGAAAAGCTCTCCAGGCATGCAAACAGTCTAACCCATGTCCCCCACCCCAGTGAAAACCAACTTGTTTCCCCTTTGAGATTTCTCTTCTTCCCCAGACGCTGAAGTCTCTCTCTTTCCCCGAAACTCAGAACAGCTTTCAACATGGGGCACTCACCTCAAAAGGGATATTGTTCTTTCATTATCTAACGGTAAGAAATCAAATTAAAAGTCCCAGTAATTTTAAATCTGGCCTCAGGATCCAGCTTAGTCTGTCACTCAAAAGCAGGTGGAATAGGGAGGGGAAGAGAGAGAATTTCGAATTGCCAGAAAGATCCTCCAGCCCCCATGAGCCTAACTGTTGAAAGAGTCTCTCAAATACTTTCTCACAAAAAGATGCCCAGAGAAGCATTTCTAGTCAGTTCTCTGAGAGTCCTGACATGTTTTAGAGCAAGATATGCCTGCATTTTTCACCTTACCTAGGCTTTACCTTAACTCTTTGTCAACTAAGAATTCTTGGCTACAAACCAGCTCTACCCCTAACATTTGTGAGTTTTGGAAAACCTCTGCTGAAGAACTGAGGAAATAGTCCATAGTCTGAAAATAAGTAAATGATTTGGCCATTCGGGATCTTGAAGGGTGTGTTTTCAAAATGGCAGGGGGCCCCGTGTGCTGTGTCACGGGCTACCAGTCCACATTAACATTCAGGGACTGCTGCGATGAGTCCGATCATCGATCCCACTGAGGCTGCCATCTTTATCCTTCCTTCTGGAACACCTGCTCCCACAGTCACTGAGAAAGACTGATCTCTGTTGACAGTTTTCCCTACCCCAAACACCCCCGGGCTGTTTATGGTAAATAGCGCACACTAGTGAGGTTTTATTGATCTCTCTTTCCCAGACACCCCACCATCTCCTCCCACCCCACTCTGATTTTTGTTCGTCTGCCACCTGGAAGCAGCAAATGCTGCTCCTCTTGCTTTTCTGCATACCAGAGGCAACGATAATATTTACAGTGGCGGCGAAAGGCCCTTCCTGCTGTCTTCACAGCTCTGGAGCTCAACTGTGGTGAGACCCAGGGAGAGCCAAATGCAGAGAAAGGCTCCTTCCCTCTGCTTGCCTAGAGAGGTGTTCACTTCCGGCCTAAACTCCAGATGTGACTCTGGATAGAAGCCCCTCCCTTGACCATCTGGGGCAATGGTAACCAGGGACTTCCCAGAAGTTTCCAAAAATGAAAGGGCCCCTCTAGGTGTTCAAGAAAAGGTTACATTTCCTTTTGGAAGAGAGTTACAGAAGAGAGGAACACACCTGGTTGAATTTGATGAGTTGCCTTCAAACAGATTTCATGTGCCCCAGAGGAAACAAAGACAACCATTAAGGTATAGGAATAAAATAATACTAATTAATTAATCAATGTAATTTTGTATATATTTTTACTTTTTAAATCTTTTTTAAGTTTATTTATTTACTTTGAAAGAGAAAGCGCGCAAGAGTGAGCTGGGAGTGGCCGAGAGAGAGAAAGAAAATCCCAAGCAGGCTCCACACTGCCAGCATGGAGCCCAATGCAGGGCTCAAACTCACCAGTTGTGAGATCATGATCTGGGCCAAAATCTAGAATTGGGTGCTTAATCGACTGAGCCACCCAGGTACCCCTGTATATATTTTTAAACAAATATACTAGTATAGAAGTATAATTATATCATTTAAAAATGAACACGTAATTTGAGGCTACATGCTCAAATTGTTACTGCTTTGGGTAAATGTTCAAAATAGTTTGAAAACCATTGAACTAGGAGATACTCATTTTCTTTTCTGACACTGAAATTCTACGGTTCTGTGATTTTATGTCTTAGAACAAAGTCTGCCATGACAGACCTGATAAGCGGAGGTGAAACAGACAACTGGCCTCCCAGTGGCAGCCAGATTCTAGTAGAATTTCTGCCACCTGGGCCTTTTTGCTCCCTCCCCACTCCTCACCTCTAACGCCACAGAAGGAGGTGAGGGAGGTTACAGGTACAGGGCAGAGGATGGGCGTCCTTGCTGCCCACCCAGGGCTCCCTTCTTCTGGGGGTACAGCTGCACCAAGTATTGAGAACAGGTTGCACCTGACAAAAAAAAATGATGGCTTCTGTCTTTTGAGACATGCCGCATAGGTGGTACCATTTTATTCTAGTTCTGTTTAGGTTTTTGGCTGCACACTGGCCACATCACCCCTAGCTTCAAACCAGAAGGGCCTGTCTATTGATCTTCTGGCCCAACTCTGACCACATGGTAGTTTCTCATTTGGGGATTAAGATATGATTTTTCTCAACCTTCCACATATCGTTACTCCTTTCCCATTCAACTCTTCTCATTTGCTTTTCTATCATTTTCCTTCTTTCTATTACTTAATTTCACTTTCCTCTTCTTTCCGAGGATCTGTGGCCTGCTCATGGCCAGCTCCCTTTAGGCAGTACAAACGTCATTCCATTTGGTAACCATTTTTTGGTCTTATTTATTTTGAGACTGAGAGAGAACAAGTGGAAGAGGGGCGGGGGAGGGGGGAGAGAGAATCCCAAGCAGGCTCTGCACTGTCCATCAGAACCTGATGCGGGGCTCAAACTCATGAACCGTGAGATCATGACCTGAGCCCAAATCAAGAGTCTGACACTTAACCGACTGAGCCTCCCAGGCACCCCGCATTTGATAATCATTTTGTAAAGATCATGTATGGAGTCTGAACCTTCTCTTCAGTTGTACCACATCCCTTAAGCACATCTAACCCCTCCTCCAAACACTTCCTGTCTGGAAAACTATGATTTATTTAAAAAAAAAAAACACAGCTTAGATGTCATCTCTTCCAGAAGCCTTCTCTGGTTCCTTATACACCATCACAAGCTAATCAATCCCTTCCTTGCACTTTCTACAAATACTTTATTTTTTATTAACATATAACTGATATATAACATTGTTTTAGTTCCAGGTATAGAGATGAGATTTCATATTTGTATGTATTGCACAATGATCACCATAATACATTTAGTTGACATCCATCACCATACAAAGTCAGAAAATTTTCTTTCTGATGAGCCCTTTTGAGAGCTACTCTCTTAGCAACTTTCAAACACACAATACATATTATTAACTGTAGTCACCATGCTGTACATTGCATCCCCAGGACTTGTTTCACAACTGGAAGCCTGTGCCTTTTGACCCCTTCTGCACACTCTTCATTCACAGCACCAATGACCCTTGGTTGCACCAGTATATTTACATGTCCATCTCACTTGCTGGTTTGTAAACTCGTCCAAGGCCAAGGCTGAAACGCTACCCATAGCTCCTAGCACAGTGCCTGGTGCAAATCAGATTCCTAATAAATGCAGTGAAGGAAGGAAGGATATCTGAAGTCAACTACTCTTGGCCTCCCCATTAACCCCCTAGAATGTGGCCAACTGCAAAAGTAACAATAACAAAGCTAATATTTATTGTATGCTTTCATTTGCTTTCAGTGAGAAACCAATTAAATATGTAAGTGGTGGAGTGGAGACTGCCAGACCAATTATACACTCTGTTAACTAAGAAGCAAACTCCTTTTTCCTACATACCTTGACAAAGCATGTTCCAGACTAAATGACAGTATCCTACTTGTTTGGTTGTAATGGCCACGTTATTTCTTGGGTTCTTTTCTATCTTTTAATCACAGTGTATACACGATTATTCCTGGACTTTGTGTATTTAAATTTTGCACCAGGAACAGTGACATCTCTTGTTCCTGGAAATTTACTGGAAACTTTTCAGTTCTCAAAAGGCTGAATCTAGCTGAAACACAACTTTATTTATTAAAAAAAAATTTTTTTAACATTTATTTATTTTTGAGAGAAAGAGAGAGACAGAGCGTGAGCTGGGGAGGGGCAGAGAGAGAGAGGGAGACACAGAATCCAAACCAGGCTCCAGGTCCTGAGCTGTCAGCACAGAGCCCAATGCAGGGCTTAAACCCATGAACCACAAGATCATGACCTGACCCGAAGTTGGACGCTTAACTGACTGAGCCACCCAGGTGCCCCTGAACCACAACTTTACATGAATACGGTTTTCTTCTTTTTCTTCTCCAACAGGGAATATTATTTTTTTATAAAAGGTGCAGCAAATTGAAAAAAGCAAACAAATGCAATTTACTAATTTTGATGACTAACTTCTCCATCGGATTCCTCATCCACAGCCAGGACAAATCATGTATTTTTTTCATATATCTTTTGCATTTGGTGCTCGTTTACATTCTGTATGTCTCTCCCTCCCTCCTTCTCTCTCTCACACACAACATACACATACACACACACATACCTGAAGCCCTGTAGCTTTAATTCCTAAGCCATGAAAACTTTTGCACATGTGAGTGCTCCCTCCTCTCTTAGCCTTACAACCAAGTCAGCCCTTACTACCCAAAGCTCACTACTGGCAGCTGCTCAGAGACCAACAGAACCTGAAACAGTAATGCACCCCTGAGGGGCTCTGCCCAAGCGTGCCTGTCCCTAGTTTCCACTCCCAGACTGACACGCCCATCCCAGTAATGTGCTATGAAGAAAAATTCTCTCACAAGGCATGGCAATCCCACGCTGTCCTCTAACTTCAAAAAATACATTTTCCCCTCTCTGGTCGATGCTACAATCACGGTCTCAGGAAACTGATAATTGAACTGATATTTGATCTGAGTGCTAAGATTGTCAGCTACCTGAAAACCGTGATCCTGGGTGACTCAGAGCCTCTTTGGATCATCGTGAAACTGACCAAAATTACATTTCCCCCTCTTTTTCGTTCTCTCTCTGATCTGCCCACTCTCCTATTCTTTCTGCTTCTATATAAGGTCATTGTGAGGACAGACATGATAATGTTTGTGAATTGCCCTGAATTCCTACAAAGGAGGTTTATAAACTCAAAACACTATTGCTTTTCAAGATGTTATTCTTAGTGCTCTGCAAACACTGTTAACATATCTTTAGAGATAAAAGGAGTCCTGTGGAGGGATGGTGGTAATGGTCACACAGCAATGGTGAACGTACTTAGTCCACTGCACTGTTCACAGAGGTTTCGATGGTAAATTTTATGTTATGGGCATTTCCCTACAATTCAAAAAATTAATATGCAAACAAAGAGTCCACAACAAAAACAAAAAACCTTTATACTATCTGACTGTTTAGAAAGCAGGTTTCCTGGCATCCAGCCCCTAGGCACCCCATGTTTTGCCTATTTGCGTCTCCTTGCCCTCTGATCTGTTGTCAAAACCTCACCGAGGTTGAGAGAGGGCTAAAGCTGGAAAGGCTGCAGATGGGTGGCCCTCCTCACCCCTCCCTCCCGCATTACAGATGAGGAATGAGGCTCATCTGAACGAAACCGTCAACTACAATTTAAGGTTCCTAATTTCGGGTCCAAATTTGTTTTTCTGGAAGAAAGTGGGACATCACTCTGTGTATCATCAGTAGCAACACCCCCTACTACTAGTAACGATCACGGTACAAATCTGCAACCTCCTTCATCACACCAATCTTGCTGGCCTTGGGAAGGGTGACAGGGAGCTGTGCCCAGCATGCTGACACACCCTGCCATCACACTGGCCTCCTCCACCAGCACACCCCCAAGGCTGCTGTTCTAGGGGTGACAGGCCCAAGGGGCCACATGCTGGGGTGAGTCTGATTTCTGGCCACCTGTCCCTTGGGTTTTAGGTGACCAGCTTTTAATCCAGTACCATCGCAGATAACTGAACACCAGATCTCACCAGAAAATGGACATTTTACACCTGCGTTATAAAGTCATCAAGGGGCTTTAGGAGAGGCTGACTTAACCTTAGATACCTTGGCTGAGTTGGGCCACAGTAACTGAACCTGCACCTTTCGAAAGAGCTCTCTCTGGAAACAGGTCTGCTGCACACAGAGTGTGATCACCAGGCAGGGCCCATCCTGGGAGAGGAAACACAGCTGCACTAGTAGCAGAGAGACTTTTAGAAGAGTGGGAAAGGTCCTTAGCGACCCAGTCCAACCCCCCTCATTTCATAGATAAGGATCTGAGGACTGAGGCAGGTAGGGTGCACTCAGCGACCTGTCCAAGGCTGCTGGCCAGTCAGCTCTGTCTGGGAGTCGAAGGCGAGCATTTTTGCCAGCTGGGATCCAGTGCTCTTCCCGCCACACTATTCCACCCGTGGTGAGGGAGGCAGAAAGGTGTGCACAAGCTTTGGAGCCAGGCCAGCCACACATCCCTCCCCTCTCTCCCTCAACTGTAAGGTTTGGCCAAGTCACCTTCCTTGTGCCTCAGTCTCCACTATAAAATGGGCACACTCATTCCCATCTTTAAAGATGGACACGAGGGTTAAATCAAACGATGTGAGTGAAGTGCCACCAGCTTCTGGCACAGTACGTGCCCCTCGATGGTAGTAGCTAGTATTTATTCCCTTACAACTGCCCCCCATCCATGGGGGATATGTCCCAACACCCCCAGCGGATGGCTGAAACCAGGGATAATACCAAACCCTCTATATACTCTTTTTCACATACATACATACCTATGATAAAGCTTCATTTATAAACTAGACACAGTAAAAGAACAACAATAACTAATCATAAAATTGTACAAATTATTGCACTGCACTCACCCTCCTTCTTGCGAGGCCTCCCGAGGATGACACGCCCACGTGAGGAGAAGAAGCGAGGAGAACGACTTCGGCCTCGTAACACTAGGTGGGCGGCTCCCGACGTTATGACGTTATGGCGTTACGGCGTTATGGCGTTATGGCGTTTTGACGTTATGACGCTGACGCTGCAGCGTCAGAAGGAGGGGAATTTGCCTCTGGCCCGCGGTGGCCGGCGGGTAACGGAGACCTGGAAAGCGAAACCGCCGACTGGGAAGGGGGAACTACTGCCCTTGGGCCACCACGGCTTTCTGAGCATAATGGGCGTCCTCCAGGGCAGGATTCCAAATGCACCGTGGGTCCTGCTTGTTGGACTGGGGCACGTCCAGAGCCAAGAGCGAGGGCTCCAGTTTGGAATGGAGGAGTGCATGGAAGGAAGGCTGCCCCGGCCAGCTGGGGTGCCAGCAGGTCTGAGGGACTCTATGCAGCTGGCTGACATGTCCCGGATACCATGTTCCTGACACCTAATGGTAATTAGATTCCATATATCTAATGGTAATTAGATGACTTCCACAAAATTCAATAAGGGCGGCAAAAATAAAGCCCTTACGCTTCCAGGTTGGAAAAAGAGAGGCTGCTCCCCATGAGTAGGCTTGAGGGAGCAGGCAGATTAGTGTGGGAGGTGCCGTCCAAGCACATGTAGAGGAGGGTCCACGGGGCTTTATTTCTTGGCTCTGGGGGGACACGCAAAGAATGCTAATGGCTTAGCTGTCTCAGGACATAATAACATAGGATCCACCCAGGCCAGTGGTCCTCGAAGTATGGTTCTCCAACCAGCAGTACCTGGGAGCTTGTTAGATGCAGACTCTTCGGGCCCCATCTTGAACCTACTGAATCAGAAAACTCTGAGGATGGGCTCCAGCAAACTATTTACCAAACCCTCCAGGTGATTCTTAGACATCTACAATTTGAGCACCACTGACCTAAGCCATTTCTCCTGATTTCCTGGTTGATCGCCCAGTGGCTATCAATCTTGGCTGCACAGAAGCCGCCCGGTGCCGAGTCTACAACTCACGGCAGTTAAATCAGAATCTCTGGGATCGGACCCAGGCACCAGCTTTTTTAAGACTCCTCAGGTAATTTCAATGTGCAGCCAAGCTTGAGACCCACTGATTTGGAGCAAGAATTTGAATGAAGCAGTTAAGTCATTCATACCATTTGTGTGAATGCAATAGTGCCTGAGTATCAATCAATTCAGAATGCGAGGGGGTGGGGGTGGGGGGGCACCACCGTTTCTGTTGCTCAGTCTTCGTGTTTGTTTTTCCCACTACTACTTCCTCAACTGTCCACTGCAGGTTCTGGATCCCCAAGAGAAGTTCTGAATACATTTGTTCCTCCTACCCATTCACCCACCTCGACTACTATTGAATTATCGTTATTGAATTCACTGGCTAGTGTTAAGATCCAAGAGGAAGCTCTGTTTGTTCTCTTGGAATCCACCAGTGAATTTCCAAATTAAAGGCAATTATTTTTTAGTTTCCATCATATATGTGTCTCTTATGTGTAGGTTTCGTCTGTAGTGTTCTTATTAGGTTTATGTATTTTATTCAGCTTTCGGTTCAGATCAGCACCAAAGTAGGCTCATAAAATCCTAGTTGGTTTAGGTTTTGTTTGGCCTTATGAAACATGCAAGTGTTTCACCTGGAAGAAGACTTAACAGTGGAGACAGTAGGTGGGCCTTGCCAGTCTTCTCTGCCGGGGCGGGGTGGGAAGGGGTGTGGTGGTGGACAGGAAAAGAGAATCTGTTGATTCCCCCAGTACTCTGTAGACTGGGTTACAAGAAAGGTGGTAAATAGCCACGGGACCAACACTTTCAGGTTCTAATAAAAATACTATGTTTAAAGATGGGGCCAATAGGATAGTATATCTAAGATGTCATCATAAAGGCTAGCCTTCTGGTTTTAGATTCAGACCAATTACTTGGAAGTTTTAGCCATCTTCTAAGTAGCTCAACATAGAAATGTTTACAGTTTGTGGAGTTAACAATTTTTAGTCTACTGATACAAATCACATGTTCCTTCTCAGAAGATTTCCTAGGGTAGCAACTTTCACAATGTCTCTAGGAGTTTTGAAGCTCCCTAAATTCTATTTAGGGAGGGGGCGCCTGGGTGGCGCAGTCGGTTAAGCGTCCGACTTCAGCCAGGTCACGATCTCGCGGTCCGTGGGTTCGAGCCCCGCGTCAGGCTCTGGGCTGATGGCTCAGAGCCTGGAGCCTGTTTCCGATTCTGTGTCTCCCTCTCTCTCTGCCCCTTCCCCGTTCATGCTCTGTCTCTCTCTGTCCCAAAAATAAATAAACGTTGAAAAAAAAAATTTAAATTCTATTTAGGGAGAAATGGAGAGTAAATATACTTGTACATGTTTCTCTGCACACATCAGAATAAACCGTCACCCTGATCTCTCTGCAACTTTCCTGTATTAGCACTGAAAGTCCCATGTCCACTTTCCATTCTGAGCAAACTGGGATAACTGGTCACCTCACATATGCCCAGAGATGCTTGTTGAACATCTGCATCTTTATAAATCTTCCCCTCTGTTTGACTCATTCACTGCTTTATCTCAAACCATTATCACTTGGTGCTTAGACCACACACACACACACACACACACACACACGCACGCGCTAAACACCCCCAGTTTCCTCCTCGCAATGCTATTGCAAATACATTCTTTTATTTTGCTTGAATTCTACTTCATGTTTTCCCCACTGCCATCACCACCCTATCTCTCCACAGGATGATTCCAAAAACATCTTGTTCTTTTTAATCAGACTGCCAGAACAAATGTAGAGGAGAAAGGAGAGTGATTCCCGTTGTTTCAGAGCTGAAACTAGATGAAAGACTACATCATAAAAGTTAGAGTGCCGTTTTGTTCAATGAGATAAATCTTTATTGCTTATCCCTAAAGTGCCAGATACCGTGCTACACTGCAGTCACAATAAGACGAGTCCCAATAGCAAACTAATAAATGAGACAAATGTGTCCCCTTCACTCAATAAGACTCACTGGCATCCTACATTTCCTCGTTCCTTGATTTTCCACTGGAGTGGGCACACACAGCTTAGGTTTTTGCCCTCCCTTATCTCGGGCTGCTAGCAGCAATTGACTGAATCCATTGCCAATTTGTTCTTTCTAATCTCAGTGCTGCTCCAGAATTATTATAATAAATTCAATTAATTTCTCATAGCGATTCCAAAATCTGTCCACACGGAAGCTCCTTCCCTCATCCATCATGCAGCACGGGGCTTTGTCATCTGTCTACGTGAGATCAACGCCGTTTGGTGGGGTTCCAGCTAACATTCGCTTTCCTACATTAAGTTTTCCCGTGCTCATCGTGACCATTTTCTCTCACCCTGTTGCCTTAAATAAGAAAATATATTTTCTCCCCTCTGAGGCTCCTTCCTTCACCCTCTATCATGTCTTTAACTTGCTTCTTCAATCATTCCCCATCTGATGTGTTTTTGTCCTGCCCTTTGACTACTCTTCAGCGTGCAAATGTGCTTATATCACAATTACTCTTAAGAAAACGTTTTTTAAGTTTATTTATTTTGAAAGAGACCAGAGGCAGCATAGGCAGAGGGGAAGAGAGACAAGAAAAGAGAAAGAATCCCAAGCAGGCTCCATGCTGCCAATGCAGAGCCTGACGTGGGGCTTGAACTCCTCAAACCGTGAGACCATGACCTGAACCGAAACCAAGAGTCAGACATTTAATCAACTGAGACACCCAAGTGCCCCAAGAAGTTTTTTTTTAAAAGAGGTGATCTGATTTCCACCGACACTATGGAATTTGCATACCTTTCCCTCTTTCCACCACCCTCTGCCCTTGTCTTTCTCATCTACTGCTCCCATTAATTTCTCAACCTCGTGCAGCCTGGGACTGGCTCCTGCTAAACCGAACTTTTCTCCCAGGGCATACCAATAAACAACTTGTAAAATGTGGTGCCTCTTCTAGGCTCTCACCCAGCCCAGCCCCTTGGCATCATTTGAGAGTATTGTTAGTTTCGGCCTCTCTCACGTTCCGTATCCTGACTCTTCTTTTTCTTCTCTCTCTTCCATAATTCCTGCCTCCTCCCAGTCTTACTCTTGACCTCATCCAGTTCCATGGGCTGCTGCTCCAGCTCTATTCTCTTGACGCCCACATATACCCCCCCCCTCAACTCTCCTCCGCATTTTCTATCCATATTTCCAAACACCTAAAAGACTGCTCCACATGGAAAAATTCCAAGATCCTCAGACTCAGTATGCTAAAAATCAAGTTCATTACCATCATGTCTAAAACCTGTCTCCCTGGGTTTTCTGTCTTACTTCCTGCATCCACTCCACTAAAGACTCGTATGTTATTCTTGACCTTTTCAATTCCTCATTGCCAGGCATTTGGCAAATAACATTATGTTACTTTTATTTTTGGAACTTTTTGTTGCAAATGGCAGAATCTGAACTCAGGTTCAATAAGAAAACAGGATGTTCTGGCTTGTGGAACCAGACCACAGAAAGGGTAGTTTCACGTGAATGGTACCAGATTTCTTTCCTTACCTCCGATCTCAGCTTTTGTTTGTGTTTTTCTCATTCTTCCAGGTTTCTTCATGTGAAGGGGGCCATGGTCAGCAGCAGCTCTGAAGGCACACCCTGTTAACAAGAATGGGAAGAGACCATTTATATGTGCCAGGCACCATCCTGGGCACTTCAAAGCCCGCAAGTCGAGAAGAAAGAGAAAAAAACATTCTCCACTGCAAATTTAGAGAATCCATAGACAGAGTCTACAGTGGGCTGATGTAAGTCATGTCCCCACCACTAGAGCAATTGCTGGGTCAAGAACCAGTGGAGTAACCGCCAGACGTGGACATCTGACTACACACTGGTGAGCTTGGGTATTTCGAGTCGGAAGAGTCCAATGAACCACAGCAGGTCGAAAACATGCAGGGCTAGATTTGTGGGCAAGAAACTGAAATGTAAAAACTCGACAGTGCTTATTAAGGTCCGCAGGGCTTCACATTATCTTACAAAAATTAAGGGGCCAGGGGCGCCTGGGTGGCGCAGTCGGTTAAGCGTCCCACTTCAGCCAGGTCACGATCTCGCGGTCCGTGAGTTCGAGCCCCGCGTCAGGCTCTGGGCTGATGGCTCAGAGCCTGGAGCCTGTTTCCGATTCTGTGTCTCCCTCTCTCTCTGCCCCTACCCCGTTCATGCTCTGTCTCTCTCTGTCCCAAAAAAAATAAATAAACGTTGAAAAAAAAAATTTTTTTTAATAAAAAAAAATAAAAAAAATTAAGGGGCCAACAAGGAACGGTATCCGAATAGATGTTCCATCCACCAAGGGAAAACAAAAAACAAAAAAACCCATGCAGAAGAGAACCAAAATGTTTCTCAGAACACAGTTTTTGGAATATACTAAAATCCAAATAAATGTGTCCCCAAAGCCCCAAATTTTATGCCAATAGTTCCTAGCTCCTACAAGTATAGAATACCTTTTGAAATTAAAAAAAAGTTTTAAACTTCTACATAATAGTGATTGTAATGATAAATTGCACAGTGATGATGAGACGGGATGGCATGCCTTTGTACAACATCACCTATTCAGCCTACAGGCAGGTTTCATCTCTTGGACTGAGCCTGAGGACCCATGGAGGCCTGTGGTCATAAGCTTTGGAAGGAGGTATTGAAATTGATATTACTGATAAAAATCTCAATAATGCCCCCATGTGATGTCTGTTTTTAAACAATCTAACTTTCCGGTGTCCCTTTTTTTTTAATGTTTATTTCTTTTTGAGAGAGGAAGAACGCGAGTGGGAGGAAGGGCAGAAAGAGAGGGAGACACAGAATCTGAAGCAGGTTCCAGGCTCTGAGCTGTCCATACAGAGCCCGACATGAGGCTCAAACCCATGGACCGTGAGATCATGATCATGATCATGAGCCGAAGTCAGGTGCTTAACCAACTGAGCCACCCAGACACCCCTCCAGTGTCCCTTTTTAATAAGGTAAATAGTTGCCAGTTTCACCTGTAGGTAACTACACAAGTTAACTTGATGCTGGTTGTTGTCTGGGCCTCCATGATACCGCACATATGGACTGCCATTTCTTGTCATGGTTGGTATTCCCTCCATTTTTCATCTGTTTCTGCCTCTATAGTTCCTCTGATTATTGACTTCTCGTTCACCAGATTTGTAAACATAATGAAGCCTAAAAGGGGCGCACATGAATATGAATTCCATGGTATGAATTAAGCCTCCCGCTGTAATATTTTGGGGAGGTCTTTCTCCCAAGAGTGAACATTGCCACCCAACAGGTGTGTGATGAGATGCTATTTTCATCTTCCATTGTCTAAGGTTCAGGATGTACCTGGAAACATCCTAGGGGGTAGGGGTGCCCCACATCGCTGTTGTGAGAAGCATTCCTCCACGCCCAGCTCAGTTGGACTTAAGAATGGATGAAAACAAATGTTCAAGAATGTTTGGTTTCCATGTTAAGCTATGTCATCCGTTATCTTCTTTTTGCCTTTAAATGTGACCCAAAGACCTTCCAACAAAATGGAATGCAGCCTTGTATGAAATCAACTTAATCTCTTATTTGTGATTTATCACAGAATACTTGTCCTGAGTATTATTAGGCTGCAACACTATTCTATTTATTTTGTAGACATTTTTTTAAAGGAAAGGAAAAGCCACTTGAAGTTTGATGTTAAAAAGAGAAAGCTATACAGTGTGTTCTACATTTGAAATTCCACACGCTGTCAATGATCTGGATTTTCCCTGTAAAGAGAGACATACATCCTTTTCCTGATTTCTCCATTTCAGTGTTCGCTTTTACTATATGCCCAGTTCCCCTCGTTCAGTTAAATGTGTGTGAAGTCTGAAGCTTTCTAAGAAATGCCCTGCCCCAGCCGGGATCAAAGGAAATGCTTCTGGAATGGGATATCAGTAGCACGGCTCCCCTGGTTGGCTTTTTCTCACTCCACATTTTTTATTGTCAGCAGTGAATACCTTTCAGAAACAAAGCCACCTGCTATCAAATACAAGGATTGCTGAGTCTTTGTGTGTACGTGCGTGCGCGTTGGGCTGGGAGACACTCAGTGTGTGTGTTGCCGGGTGGGAGTTATTTACATGTCTGACTCTCTTCAGGCTATTGCAAACTGTTCCACAAGCTAGCATTAACCTCCCAGGAGGGCGTGAAGCTCCAAATGGCCAGGTCAGGGAGTGACCACTCGGTCACCTCTCCATAGGAAGGGTCAGAAGTCATGCCATGAAGGCTCTCGTGCTGAGAGGCATCTAGCTTAGCAGAGTGAGCATTGACCTGTGGTGGGGGGAGGTCAGGAGATCCTTGCCTTTCTTAACTGTAAAAATAGGGGCACATGACAGTATCTTTGGGAGCCTCAGTTTTCTTATCTGTAAAGTGAAAAGTCTGGACTAAATCAGGGGTTGCCTGCCATTTGGCTGCATGGTAGACTCACCTGATTTTCTTTTTCTAACAGTGATGCAAAGGTCTCACCCCAGGCCAGTTAAATTAAACCTCTGGGGGTGGAACCCAGACATGGGTATTTTTTTCTCAAAGTTCCCAGGTGAGTCTCCGTGCAGCCAGGGTGCAGAACTGCTAGGTAAGGGAGCTCCAAGGTCTCTCTAGTGCTAGCACCTCTGGGGCCTGCTGCTGTCACCTCAGGGCCCCCTAGTCAGCTAAGTGTCCTCAGCTATACGTCCTGCCCAGCCCACCCTTCCAAGTGCATAGCTTGGTAGGGCCACAGCTCCAACAGGATCTGCAGAAGCAGTCAATGTAATTAACCAGAATACCCAACCTGAAGAATGAGGAGTTTGACAGAGGGGAGGGCAGGATCTATTGTTAAAAGGGAATCATCATGGCTCCTAGGAAAACTGCAGACCAGCTGCAAAGCCCACTCTCGTTTCTCTTGGAACCCTGCACGGCAAGCTCCTTTGCCTCTTCATAACCAGCTCTGACTTCTCTTGTGCAGCGCAGCGCTGTGCTGCAGAGATAAACTAATTTAATCAAGGACGGGAGCTGCATTTTGATCTTGCAATCATGTCACATAATTCCCTTTCCCAGGGCAGCGCCACACCTCTCTCTGCCCAGTTATCTTATCTCTCAGATCCCTTTTCCCCTCTTATTCCTTCTTAATCTATCCATCCCCACATCCCCTCATCCACAGATCTGCCCCACTGCCATGTGCCCCCCACACCCAAGACACGATTTTCCTTTGTAAGGTCCCATTTTTCCCACTTCTTCCCGCTCCTTTATTTCCAGCCAATATTGCTGGGCCACTGATGGCTGTGACGATGTGAAAATCTGAGACACAGGCATGAATAATGAATTGGGAGAGCCAGACTGAAGTCAGTCGGAACTGAGAACAGCATTTCAGAAATGCAGCCAAGTGACTTAGCAAGAAGTGATATCACGTTACTGCAAACCCCAAAAGCTTCAGACACACTGTTAATTATGAGAATGCAGTTCTGAGTAAGAATCTGCAATTGTCCAAAAGCAGGCTAAATCTTCATACTCTGTTTGGGGCTAAAGCTGGGAGTTCTCGAAGGTGCGGAGATGCTTACTCAACTCTACTGCGCTGGCTAGCCAGTGCAATGACCATCTAGTGGCCAGCTTGCTCATTCCAAGAATAGCACTGTCACACCAGACAGGATGCAGCTGGACAGGGAGAGGGGATGGAATTTTTTTTTAATTTATTTGTTTATTTTGGCGGCGGTGGGGAGAGAGAATCCTAAGCAGGTTCTGTGCACTGTCAGTGTAGAGCCTGACACAGGGCTCGATCTCACAAACAGTGAGATCGTGACCTGAGCTGAAGTCAAGAGTCTGACACTTAACCAACTGAGTCACCCAGGTGCCCCTAGAGGGGATGGAATTGAAACTCCACATAGCAGCCAGACCAGGAAGCAGGGAAGTGGGGGAATAAAGATCTTGAGGTTGCCAGAGGGGAGACCGGCTGGAGATTGGGAAACCCAGGAGATTTGTCTGTTGTTCTTCTCAGCCATCATAAGCCAACCTAAGGCCCAGTCCTCTGCTCAGGTGTGCCTGGTCCTATCTGGTCGGAATAGGGATTCCCGTTTAGTCAGAAACCTCCTTTTACAAGCAATACTTGGTAGATGGGTCTGTGATGCCCGAGGTCCAACCTGGGGACTTGCCAGAGCTGGCTAGTAGGCAAGAGGCCTGCAGGACAATCCTAAGTGGCTTTCTTGCTGTCCCTTACATCCCCTCCCATCTGTCCCCCAAATGTAGCCAGACATGTTGTTGTAAAATATAAACCTGGCTATCGCACTCTGTTGCCAGAAACTGTCCGTAGCCTGTCAGCTCCAGAACAGAGGCTAAATTCCTAATCCTAGCATTCAGGGCGTCTGTGACTTGGCCCAAGCTTCCGTCTCTAACCCCACTTTCCAGCCAGTGACTTGACCTGACAGACCAGAGATGCTGGATGCTTTCTCTGTGTACTCTCCGCTGTTCCTCTCTTGCATGCCTTTGCCCAGGCTGTGTCCTCTGCAGAAATTTCTCTCCACCCATCTCTGTCTGCTGTATGAACACGCTTAGGAGCCCACTTTTCTTCCAGAGCCCTGGAATCGGACAAACTCTCCTCCCCTCACGTTCCCATCATGCCTACTGCCCACTTGACATTGAGGGATCTCTTTGTGAGACTAGAATGGACCCTCTGGGGTCAGGAACCTTGTCCTGTTCACCCAGGAATGTTCCTAACATCCAAGACAACGCCTGGAATACAGTAGACATTGATTGATATTTGTCTGGAGAATGCCAGCTGGAAAAGAGTTGGAATGTAGGATAACCGTGCTCCAATCTGACAGGCATGGATATTCCCTAGTTTCTGTTTAGAATAGAGGTGCAGAGGTCTGAGCAATACTCTTCTTTCTCACCCCTCGTGATGGAGAGAGTTCCCCAGCACGTGCTTCCAATTCCCCCCCTCCCCATCCTCATGTGCTACCACTGTGATCTCATGGTGTCAGCGGCTCCCAAGTTCCCAGGCTCTTCTCATCTTTGTGGGGCCTTAACAAGCAGTGGAGACATGCCCGGGTGACTCATCTGTTGCCAGTGGTGAGTTAAATCTTCCAAGCCAAAGCTTACTTCATTTTCCCGATGTCTGAGTCACGGAAGAAACAGGTAGAGCAGGTATGAATCTCTGTCTGCAAATCTGAATGTGCAAAAAAAAAAAAAAAAAAAAGTATTTTGATTTTTTTATAATTCAATTGAGTTTCTATTTCAAGTCTCATTTTTTTTTTCTGAGGGTGGCAGAGTCAGTTTTTCTTCCTCTCCCTTTTCCCTAACACGGCATCTAAGCACCGAGGGTTTATGTGGTGCCTGAGTGAAGGCTTACCCGGTCCTCATCCTCAGTTTCATCTATTCATTCTGCTTCCTGCTGGGAAAGCCTGTCCCGTCTAACATTACTGCCCACCCACATGGATCCTGAGGCGGCCTCATTGGCATCTCCTGTGCTGCTCTTAGGGCCGTGACAGAGCCCGGGGAACTCTGTAGGCTGACCGAGGCCACATCTGCCAAGTCAGTGTGAGGGTTGGTCGGTTGGTTTTTGTTTTTGTTTGGTTGGTTTTCGGTTCCAGCATCCCTAACATTTGACATGGGAACCAGGGCTCGTGGCCTCCTTCCTCAGAGACCTACCAGTATCTACGCTTTCCTAACTCCCCCGGTCCAACTCAATCTCATCCCAGACTGTGACACCTTCTCCTAGCCAGTGTGTACGTAGGGGAGAAGGGAGGGATACCTCCCTGCTACTCCTCTCATTTACCTCTGTCCTGATTTACCTCTGTCCTGTTTCCATTTCCTCACGGTCAATTCTTTTGAAACTCATAGGCCACAGAGACTTTTTTCCTCTCTGATCTTTCCTGTCACATTCCTTCCCTGTGTCAGTGATCACCTGCTACAGTCTAGTTACTGAATGGAGAGAAGGGGTAAGATCTAAGAGGGAACTGGTGGGAGAAGTATCATTAAGAGTGTTAGCGGGGACATGGCACCTGGGTGGCTCATCGGTTAAGCATCCAACTTCAGCTCAGGTCATGATCTCACGGTTCGTGTGTTCGAGCCCCACATTGGGCTCTCTGCTGTCAGCGTAGAACCCACTTCGGGTCCTCGGTCCCCCACTCTGCCCCTCCCCCACTCATGCTTGCTCTCTCTCTCATAAATAAACATTAAAAAAAAGAATGTTAGCAAACATGAATGTAGCATTTACAGCGAATCAGGCACTGTTCTAAGTACTTTCCAGACATTACCTCATTAAGTCACGGCAGCCCTATGAGGCAGATAGTGTTGTCATTCCCATTATATAGATGAGGAAATGGAGGTGAAGTGGCGACAGATCATAGGAGCTGAGACTTGAACCCAGGCAGTTTGGCTCCACTGTCAGTGTAGAGCCAAACTCGCACACATCAGTGCCCTGCCACACATCTTATTCTTAGCATAGAGCTGTCTTCCTTGAAGATGTGTAGGAAAAAGAAAAGTTTTAAATTTAATGATGGAGACTTCTCTCTCTATTCAAAGTGCTTTTGCTGGGATTTAACAAATTTTGATTTTCACGAGACATCTATCAGTCATCCGAGTGGATGTCAAAAAGGGAAAAAAGCCTAAAAGTCTTTAAAAATAGAATCTCCCAATACCACTGCCTTCATGTGCCTGGAAGCATTTCATCACGCCCTTCAGCCGTGGGGTAAGAGTTAGAGGGCTCGACCTCTGAAAACGTGTGCCAGTTCCTTATATTGCACTCTGCATGCCCCTGACCATTCTATCTAAGATGAAAATATGAAAAGATACCCAAGGAAAAGCACTTGTGGGCTTCTAATTCCTCTGGAACAAACATTTGTAACATTTTTGAGGATCACAGACTTATTTGCGAGTAAGAAATATCTCCCCATGAAAACCAAGTGCATAGAGCCAAATGCATATATAATTTATCAAAAAACCACGGGGAAATCACTGAGGCCCATACTGTGTGTGAATCTTACTGGAAGGGAAGTTCTGTACCTTCAACACCTAGCAGAGAATAAACTAATAGAGTTAGGCCCATCCTGCTCCCATTCCAGTCCCCCCGCCCCCACATCCATAATGTCTCCCTGTGGTACCATAAGAGAAAATCTTCCCCTTCCTTTTTTTTTTTATTTAAAAAAAATTTTTAATGTTCATTTATTATTAAGAAACAGAGAGAGACAGAGCATGGGCAGGGGAGGGGTAGAGAGAGAGGGAGACACAGAATCTGAAACAGGCTCCAGGCTCTGAGCTGTCAGCACAGATCCTGACGCGGGGCTGGAACCCATGGACCGTGAGATCATGACCTGAGCCGAAGTCAGACACTAAACCAACCGAGCCAGCCAGGGGCCTCTCTTCCCCTCCCTTCAGTGCACCCCAGATTCTCTGCAAATGCTTGGTGCTAATGAGGACTTTGTCCTTCTGCATTGTACGCCTGTGCATTTGCCTCCAAAGGAAAAGCACTGGCTGTTGGCAGGAACTGATTAGAAGT